>NC_045789.1:12258924-13602041 GCF_009873245.2 Balaenoptera musculus
TTTTCCTCTTAGAGATCTTGGACATATTTTTTTTAGATTTGTACCTAACAATTTCATTTTTGGAGTGCTAATGTAATTGATACTGTGTTTTTAGTTTCAAATTCCACTTGTCCATTGCTAATATATAGAAAGGCAATTGGCTTTTATACATTACCCTTGTATCTTGCAATGTTGCTATAGTCACTTATAAGTTCCAGATGGTTTTTTGTCAGTTATTTTGGATTTTCAATATACATGAGCATGCCATCTGTGAACAAAGACAGTTTTATATCTTACTTTCCAGTCAGTATTCCTTCCCCGCCCCCCTCAATTTCATGTCTTATTGCATTAGCTAGAACTTCCAGTATGATGTTGAAAAGTGGTGATGATGAGAGAGTACATCCTTTTCTTGTTCCTGATCTTAGTGAGAAAGTTTCAGGTTTCTCAGTATTAAGTATGAGGTTAACTATAGTTTTTTAATCAATTTTTTAATCAAATGTTCTCCTCTTTCCAGTATGCTGAGTTTTTTTGTTTTTTGTTTTTTATGTTGAAAGGGTGTTAGAGTTTATCAAGTGTTTTTTCTGTATCTATTGATGTGTTCAAGATTCTTTAGCCTAATATGATGGATTTCATTAATTGATTTTCAAACCAGTCTTGCATACCTGGGATAAGTCTCATTTGGTCATAGAGTATAATTCTTTTTATATATTGTTGGAATTTGTTAAGGATTTTTGCATCTATGTTCATGAGAAATATTGGTGTATAATTTTTTTTCTCTAATCTTTATCTGGTTTTGATATCAGTGTAATGCTAACCTCATAAAATTAGTTAGGAAGTATTTATTCTGCTTCTATCCTCTGAAAAAATATTGTAGAACATTGGTATAATTTTTCTTTAAATGTTTAGTGGAATTCATCTGTGAACTTATCTGGGTGTTCTGGTGCTCTCTCTTTTGGAAGATTATTAATTATTGATTCAAGTTCTAAATGGATATAGGCCTATTCACATTGCAGAAGTCACATAAGAAGAAATAGACTGTGTCTTTACAGGAATTGGTCCATTTCATCTAGCTTGGCTTATTTAATTCCATGAATATTTTCAAATGTACATAACTTACCAGGTACCATTCTAAGCCTTGGGGACACAGAAAAGAACAAAAAAAATACTGTCCCTGTGTTAAATGAGCTTACATACTTGTGGGTGGAAATAGAAAATCAGTAACTGATTGATTAGCAAGATCTTTATTTGGGGGTGATATAAAGAGAATGAGAGAGTAGGTAATTTATTCCCTTGTATTTAGAATTCAGAGAAGGTTTCTTAAGGAAGTGCATTTGTACTGAGACCTATGTGACAAAAAGGAACTAGTTTTTCAAGCTGGAAGATCTATGAGTGTAGTGGTCAAGGCAGTGTAAACTCCAAATAAAAGGTTTACTGTGGAATCAACTTGGCATAGTAAAACAAAAGAAAGAAGGTCATGTATGTGGAGTGTATTACAGATAGTTATGTTTTTACATCTGTAATGTCTAGTTTTCCATGAGGTTCAAACATTTCTAGGAGGTTTAAGAAAAATATTCTCTAAATATATATTAAACTTTTGTGGCCTCAGACCATTCAGACATCCTACAGTTAACACCATATAATTATTTCTTAAATAAGTAAGTACAATAAAAGTTACCTATAAAATATATAATATTTAGAACCAGATTCGAATTATTTTGTATTTCTTTGTTTTTAGTATATAGAATTCTGATATGAAATTAATAACATAATATCAAAAGATAACATTAATTCACTACTGAAGATAAGATACTAAGCTCAAAATTTTCTATGGTTTATCTTATTTATCAAGTCTATTTTACTGATAGAAAAAATAGAGCCTTAATGAGATTAAAATAACTGGTCAAAGTTCATATCATAAAAAAAGGTAAAATTAGAATTCTTATGGTAGGAACCTTGTTTTTAGATCCTTAATTTTTAAGTACAAATCTATGGTCCCTCCAGTCTGAATAAACATAAATCACGGTAAGGCAAGTAATCACATTGTCAGAATTTCTAATACTGTAATTTGATTTGAAATTCTTTTATTTTGTGACTTTGTATCTAATACAGTATTGTGCTTAATATTTTAGTATTTTCATTGATGCTATCTTGTAAATGTATATTTTGGTGTACGTGGATTGATAATTCTTTTTAATTTTATTATAAATGGGAACAAATTTGAAAAATTCTCAATTGTGTTATAGATTTACTAAAAGAAGTCAATTTAATATTCATTTATTTGAAATGCATTTTATAGCTAGTTTTTCTATTATCTATCTATTCCACTAAGTTTGCGCTTCTCTAACTGAAATACTCTTTGTTCTAGGATATTAGCTATATTCTTCATCTAGCTAATATGCCTTTGAAATATGTATATATATACATATATACATGTACACATGTATATATATATGAGTCATCCTGACATATCACATTTTTATTAAAATTTAGGGGAAATGTATCTTTACAATAAATTACACATCAATATATTATTGAATAGAATGCAAATTATGAAAAATTTTCAAAATAAGAGATTTCAAAGAAATTTTATGTGTGTGATAGGCAGTTTCTGATCGTTCCCCAACCCTCTCTGCCTGAACGTCTCACCCTTTTCTATCATTAAATTTATTTAGATACAAGAATTTGAGAACTACTGCATCTAGAAATTTCTTTAATCTATGATTTACATTATTGAAGTTTTCCAAACTATTAAAAGAGGAGATGCTGAAGTTCAAAAACATGAATGTCATTAAGCAGCCATGGTTAAGTTAGTGTACAGTCTGTTTCTCCCATTATAAGATAGATGAATTGAACAAAATAATCTATGACTTAGGTTATTATATACCAGACATTGGACTAAACACTATCACTAAAAAGCTCAGACTAGTTGTATTAGTTAAAGTCTAAAGATGAATACAGTGGATAATATAATTCAACTGTAAAACACTAACATTAATGGCATATTTTTTAAAAGGAATGACCTAATTTCTTAGATACAGAAGTAAAGCTAACCTAAGAAGAGCTATTTGGGACAAGAACAAATTTATAAGCTAGGACAAAACCTTATTAGAGACAAGGATTTCTATTTATAATTTGTTTGTATTGTCAATCTACCTTAATTTGATCTTTTCTATTTTTATTTTTTGCAGTATATCTTATTTGGAGGAAAGTAAAATAGCACTTTGTACTTATAGAGCATGTTTCGTCAGAAAGGTTAATGTATTTTTCAAACTCATTAATTATTACATCATTCCCAGGGGCATGTAACATATTATATAGGTGAAGAAATTTAAAGCTGAGATTTATAAACAATTTTGCCCTATCACATTGAAATGACCAACCTTTAGCCCATGGTAGGTGCAAAATAGAGGTTCAACTAATATGAATATAATTTGGAGAGTTGGGAGGGATCCAAATAAATATCTTCAATTAGACAATGTTGGTTAAAAAGAGGTAAACGTGCTTCTGCACATAGCAAACATAATTCATCAAGGAAGACCTGATATTTGCAGTCATTTTAACTTAATATTTTGAGAAGAAACAGAAATTAGTGACTGCTAATCCTGATTTTGATGTAATTTGGGACAGAGGGTTAAACATTTAGATTTTAATTACTTTTACTTAAAATTGACTCTTATTCAAATTATCTGTAAACTTTCTAGTAAAGAATCTGATCTGTTCAAAACTAATGGATCTACCCTTCTTTTAGAAGGAAGTAGGTTATCATAAAACTTACAGAATACAGTGAAAATTCTGGTCCAAGCATTAAGAGGCAGAGTTATAACTAGAGTTATAATAGAGTTATACTAGAATAATTTTTCATTAAAAACAAAAGAAGTGGGTGTTCAAAAATACCTAGAGAGATTATGCATTAATAATTACTTGATAAAATATGCTATATAAAAAGAGGTTTTGCTGACTTCATGATCTTAGGGGAGTTATCGGATGGACCAGCCTTCCTACTTTTAATTTAAGAATACTTTCTAAATATTGTACCAATTTTCATTTATTTTTAAGAGAAAAATGCACAGATAGTAGGTATAAATAATTCAGAAAATTAGTATGAATGCATTATTTTAAAAGGCATTTTAAGGAAAACTCATGGCTTGTTTGGATATAAGAATTATATAAAGTGATTACAATGTTCTTTTCTCATGAATATGTCAAAACAGGAAACTCACAAGCATTTTAAGAGTGCCATTCCTGAATCTTATCACTAGCTTATGGTGAGTCTTCTTATAAATATTTTCAACATTTTTATAAGTAATATTCTCTATTCCTATTGCCTGTATTAAATGGCAAGAAAATAAATAGTTTTTCTATGACATTTGGCCCAGAATTTTTGGAATGAGGTAGGCAGAAAAAAATTACACTCAGAAATTCCTTCTTGCCTCCACTGAGTTTGCCACAGAAGGTGTAGAGGGTGAAACACCAAGAACATTGTTCAAGGTTACATCAGAGCCCTTGAGTTCTGGGACAGTCTTCAGGAGCTCTCAGTTTCCCTACTTACAAGCCACTAGCTCCTTCTGTCAAATCACAACGTTTTAGTCTTTTATAGAGCAGCTGCCTGGATCAAACACTTTGTGCCTCTTCACTTAAAGTTATAAGACTGTCCAGCAGTGTTCTTACTAAAATGTGTTAGCAACATTGTATTTATTCATCTATCTATCCATCGATCTATTTATTTTTTTATTGAAGTATAGTTGATTTACAATGTTGTGTTAGTTTCAGGTGTACAGCAAAGTGATTCAGTTATACATATACATATATATATATATTATTTTTCAGAGTCGTTTCCCTTGTAGGTTATTACAAAATATTGAGTATCGTTCCCTGTGCTATACAGTGGGCCCTTGTTGGTTATTTATTATACATACAGTGGTGTGTATATGTTAATCCCAAACTCCTAATTTATCTCTACCCACCTCCCCTTTGGTAACCATAAGTTTGTTTCCTATGTCTGGGGGTCTATTCTGTGTATGAGTTCATTTGTATCATTTTTTTTTTTTAGGTTCCACATTTAAGCGATATCGTATGATATTTGTCTTTGGCTTACTTCACTTAGTATGATCATCTCTAGGTCCATCTATGTTGCTGCAAATGACATTATTGCATTCTTTTTTATGGCTGAGGAATATTGCATTGTGTGTGTGTGTGCATGTGTGTGTGTGTGTGTGTGTGTGTGTATGCACCACATCTTTATCATTCATCTGTCAATGGACATTTAAGTTGCTTCCAGGTCTTGGCTATTAAAAATAATGCTGCAAAGAACATTGGGGTGCATGTATCTTTTCAAATTAGAGTTTTCTCTGGGTATATGCCCAGGAGTGGGATTGCAGGATCATATAGTATCTCAATCTTTAGTTTTATAAGGAACCTCCATACTGCTTTCCATAGTGGCTGTATCAATTTACATTCCCACCAACAGTGCAAGAGGGTTCCCTTTTCTCCACACCCTCTCCAGCATTTGTTGTTTGGAGATTTTCTCATGATGCCCATTCTAACTAGCGTGAGGTGATACCTCATTGTAGCTTTGATTTGCATTTCTCTAATAATTAACAATGTTGTGCATCTTTTCATGTGCCTTTGGCCATCTGTATGTCTTCTTTGGAGAAATGTCTATTTGGATCTTCTGCCCATTTCCATTTTTTGATTGGGTTCCTTGTTGTTGTTGTTGTGGGGGTTTTTTTGATATTGAGCTGTATGAGCCATTTGTATATTTTGGAGATTAATCCCTTGTTGGTCACATGGTCGCATCATCATTTGCAAATATTTTCTCCTGTTCTGCAGGTTGTCTTTTCATTTTGTTTATGGTTTCCCTTGCTGTGCAAAAGCTTTTAAGTTTAACTAGAACCCATTTGTTTATTTTTGTTTTTATTTCCATTACTCTAGGAGACAGATCCAAAAAGATACTGCTGCAATGTATGTCAAAAAGTGCTCTGCCTATGTTTTACTCCAGGAGTTTTATAGTATTTGGTCTTACATTTAGGTCTTTAATCCATTTGGAGTTTATTTTTGTATATGGTGTTAGAGAATGTTCTATTTTCATTTTTGTACATGTAGCTGTCCAGTTTTCCCAGCACCACGTATTGAAGAGATTGTCTTTTCTCCATTGTATGTTCTTGCCTCCTTTGTCGTAGATTAATTGACCATAGGTGTGTGGGTTTATTTCTGGGCTTTTATCCTATTCTGTTGATCTATAAATCTGCCTTTATGTCAGTACCATACTGTTTTGATTACTGTAGCTTTGTAGTATAGTCTGAAGTCAGGGAACCTGATTCTTCCAGCTTTGTATTTCTTTCTCAGGATTGCTTTGGATATTCAGAGTCTTTTGTGTTGCTATACAAATTTAAAAATTTTTTGTTCTAGTTCTGTGAAAAATGTCATTGGTAATTTGATAGGGATTGCATTGAATCTGTAGACTGCCTTGTGTAGTATATTCATTTTGACAATATTGATTCTTCAAATCCAAGAATACAGTGTATCTTTCCATCTGTTTGTGTCATCTTTGATTTCTTTCATTAGTATCTTGTAGTTTGTGGAGTACAGGTCTTTTGCCTCCTTAGGTAGGTTTATTCCCAGGTATTCTTTTTGATACAATAGTAAATGGGACTGTTTCCCTAATTTCTCTTTCTGATCTTTCATTGTTAGTTTATAGATATGCAACAGATTTCTGTCTATTAATTTTGTATCATGCAACTTTACCAAATTCATTCATGAGCTCTAATAGTTTTCTGGTAGCATCTTTAGGATTTTCAATGTATAGTATCATGTCATCTGCAAACAGTGACAGTTTTACTTCTTCTTTTCCAATTTGGATTCCTTTTATTTCTTTTTCTTCTCTGATTGCTGTGGCTAGGACTTCCAAAACTATGTTGAGTAAAAGTGGCAAAGGTGGGCATCCTTTTCTTGTTCCCAGTCTTACAGAAAATGCTTTCAGCTTTTCACTGTTGAGTATGATGCTAGCTGTGTGTTTGTCATATATGGCCTTTATTATGTTGAAGTAAATTCCCTCTATGCCCACTTTCTGGAGAGTGTTTGTTTAATCATAAATGGATGTTGAATTTTATCAAAAGCTTTTTCTGGATCTATTGCAATCATATGGTTTTTATTCTTCAGTTTGTTAATGTGGTGTAGCACGCTGATTTGCAGATATTGAAAAATCCTTGCATCCCTGGGATAAATCCCACTTGATCATGGTGTGTGATCCTTTTATGTACTGTTGGATTTGGTTTGCTAGTATTTTGTTGAGGATTTTTGCATCTATGTTCATCAATGATATTGGTCTGTAATTTTCTTTTTTTGTGGTATCTTTGTCTGATTTTGGTATCAGGGTGATGGTGGCCTCACAGAATGAGTTTGGGAGTATTCCTTCCTCTGCAACTTTTTGGAAATAGTTTCAGAAGGATAGGTGATATCTCGTCTCTAAATGTTTGATAGAATTCACCTGTGAAGCCATCTGGTCCTGGACTTTTGCTTATTGGGAATTTTTAAATCACAGATTCAATTTCAGTACTTGTGATTGGTCTGTTCATATTTTTCTATTTCTTCCTGGTTCAGTCTTGGGATATTGTACCTTTCTAAGAAGTTGTCCATTTCTTCTTGGTTGTCCATTTCATTGACGTATAGTTGCTTGTAGTAGTCTTTTATGGTCCTTCATATTGCTGTGGTGTCAGTTGTAAATTCTCCTTTTTCATTTCTTATTTTATTGATTTGGGCCCTCTCCCTTTTTTTCTTGATGATTCTGGCTAAAGGTTTTATTAATTTTGTTTATCTTTTCAAAGAACCAACTCTTTGTGTCATTAATCTTTTCTATTTTTTTTATTTTTAGTCTCTTTCTGCTCTGATCTTTATGATATTTCTTTCCTTCTACTTACTTTGGGTTTTCTTTGTTCCTTTATCTCTAGTTGCTTTAGGTGTAAGGTTTGGTTGTTTTTTTTGGGATTTTTTTCTTATTTCCTGTGGTAAGCTTGTATTGCTATAAACTTCCCTCTTAGGACTGCTTTTACTGCATCCCATAGGTTTTAGATCGTTTTGTTTTCTGTCTGTCTTTCCAGTCTTGTAGCACTGATGGAACTTGCACAGTTTAGCCAGCCAAGGGAGAATGAAGATTGTAGCTTCAGCTGATAGATACCATAGATCCTCCTCCTAGCTCAGAACAGACAAGCAAATGAAAAATGTCCAGCTCTTAGCTAACCCTTGGTGAGAAAGAGTTGATCCCTGCATCCAGCCTGCAGCCTCTGAGTGGCTGTCCAAAAAATTAGCAACTCACTAGTTTTGGAGCTCTGATGATTTGGGAACAGTCCAGTCCCATGAGGGGAAAGCACTTAGTCTGGTAGATGCCAAAGATCCTCCCTCCTGGATCAGCACTGAGTGATGAGACAAAAACCACAGCTTCCTGATTCTTCCTGTGGAAGGAAGGAATTGATAGAAGCCCCCAGAATCTTATGCAGGGCTGACTGGTAGAGATCTTCTCCTGTATGTGGCCTGCTTGTGAAGACTGGGAGACATGCCTTCCTTGTCTAATGCACAGACTTCAACAGAGAGAGTTAAGGAAAATAATCAGACAAAGATGTTCCAAACAAAGGAAATCAATAAATCTCCAGAAACTGACCCTGTTGAAATGGAGTTATTTTGAATTTTCTATCAGGTAAGTCACATAACTGTCAAACATGTTCATCAAAGTTAGGAGACCAATGCAAGAACAAAATGATAATCTCAATAAAGTGAGAGACTACACAATTGGGAAAAGTCTCTTTGACAAATGGTGCTGGGAAAACTGGGTATCCACATGCAAAAGTATATAATTTGACCGTTATCTTACAACATACACAAAATCAATTCAGAATGCATTAGTGACTTAAATTTAAGACCTGAAACTGTGAAACTCCTGGAAAAAAACATAGGAGAAAAGCTTCATGATATTGATCATGAATGATCTTGGTTGTGACACCAAAAGCACAGGCCAAAAAACAACAAAAAAAACGAGTATTGATACATCAAACTGAAAAGCTTCTATAAAGAAAATAATCAACAGTGAAAAGAAAACCTATGATATGGGAGTAAATATTTGTAAAACTTATACATGATAAGAGGTTATATCTCCAAAATATAATAAATTTTACAACTCAGAAAAAAACTAATAACTGAATTTAAAAATGAACTAAAGACTTAAATAGACATTTCTCCAAAGAAGATTTATATGACCAATGGGTCTATGAAAACATGCTCACATTAATCATAAGAGAGATGTAAATTGAAACCACAGTGAGATACCACCTCACACCTGTTGGGCTAACTATTATCAGAAAAACAAAAGATAAGTGATGGTGGGAATGCAAAATGTTGCAGCAACTATGGAAAACAGTATGAGGTTCTTCAAAAAATTAAAAGTAGAACTACCATATGATCCAACAATCCCATTTCTGTGTATTTGTCCAGAAGAATTGAAATCAGAGTCTTGAAGAGATAGTAGCACTCTGTGTTCGCTGCAGCACTATTCACTATTCACAGTAGCCAAGATGTGGAAACAACCTAAATGTCTATCAACAGATGAGTGGATAAGGAAAAGGTAATATATATGTGCAATGAAATACTGTTCATCTTTTTATTATTTTTTTAACATCTTTATTGGAGTATAATTGCTTTACAATGGTGTGTTTGTTAGTTTCTGCTTTATAACAAAGTGAAACAGTTAGTTATACATATACATATGTCCCCATATCTCTTCCCTCTTGCATCTCCCTCCCTCCCACCCTCCCTATCCCACCCCTCTAGGTGGTCACAAAGCACCGAGCTGATCTCCCTGTGCTATGCGGCTGCTTCCCACTAGCTATCTATTTTACATTTGGTAGTGAATATATGTCCATGCCACTCTCTCACTTTGTTCCAGCTTACCCTTCCCCCTCCCCGTATCCTCAAGTCCATTCTCTAGCAGGCCTGTGTCTTTATTCCCGTCTTGCCCCTAGGTTCTTCATGACCATTTTTTTTTAGATTCTATATATATGTGTTAGCATACAGTATTTATTTTTCTCTTTCTGACTTACTTCACTCTGTATGACAGTCTCTAGGTCCATCCACCTCACTACAAATAACTCAATTTCGTGAAGGAAATCCTGCCATTCATTCATGTGTGACAACATGAATGAACCTTGAAGACATTATGCTAAGTGAAATAAGCCTGCCACAGAAAGAAAAATACTGCATGATTCCACTTACGTGAGGTATCTAAAACAGTCAAATATTGTACATAGAAGCAAAGAGTTGAATAGTGGTTGACAGGGGCTAAGGAGAAGGGGAAATGTGGAGTTACTAATCAACAGGCATAAAGTTTCAGTTAAGAAATCATTCAAATAATCAGAAATTATCTTCTTTATCTTTAATGAGATAAATTTACCTCATCATGTGGCTATCAAATAGTTCTTTATAGGAGCAGAAGTGCCAGCTCCTCGTTTCTTTCTTTGCTTTTTGTATACAGTGATCGTGCAAGTAGACATGTGTTCAGTTAAGTATGTGTCATGTTATCTCCTATTAACTAAACTTACAGAATTTGTGCCCTTGTCAACCTTTCTGTGCCTCTGTTTGCTGGAGCCACTTAAAGCACATGGCATGATGGGTATTACCTAAAGAGATAAAGGGTTTGGGATGCCAATCTTAATTTCCTTCTTATAAA
The DNA here is from genome assembly GCF_009873245.2 of Balaenoptera musculus. NCBI lineage: Eukaryota > Metazoa > Chordata > Mammalia > Artiodactyla > Balaenopteridae > Balaenoptera > Balaenoptera musculus. The sequence goes on from NC_045789.1 coordinate 12,269,615, forward strand.
AATAATTTAAGATTCTAATATTGTCTTCCTTTCCCATACTAGTTCACCTTGAGCACCCTCCAGCATTCCCCAGAGAAACTTAAAGCCTGTGTAATTGGCTTCATATTGTTAGCTGTTGTCTATGTTCTTTTGGCTGTGGAGTGAAACAAGCTTTTGTAGTCTGCAAGGTTACACTCTCATGATGTAGGTAATGGTTTTCTCTCAGGAATATTCCTAACAATTTTCTTAGCACTGGGCTTAATACTTGAGCTTACTAAAATGAATTTACTAATCCATCTGTTCCTTTTATTTGAATTCAGGGGACTAGATATTACAATTCTGGATTCCTTTTTATTTATGAATTTATATTTTCTAAAGAACATATGAAAATCAAATTCCAGTTATTGCCAAGGGAGATCCTAGTTGCTTTTGAAAATTTTGCAAATAAATTATTAAAATAATGGTGAGTCATACATGTTTTACCAATTAATTCTAAAATCAATAATATTATCACATAATCATTCTCATTCATGTTATTTTATGAACCATTATTATAGGAACAGCATCCTATACTTTTAATGCAACTTATAGATTTTTATAAATAGTATCATATTTTAACATTTTTGAGAGTTGTTATTGATCTAAATGGAAACGTCTCATTCTATCACTCTATGCTTTGGCCAGTGGGTATCATTAGCAAAAGTAAAGAAAGAAGGAAAGACTGAAAATGTAAAACACTAGAAGAAATATAACAAATCAAATTTTAACATTATTGCCCTCATCAGCAAAAGGTTTTACTACCTGTAACAAATCAATTGATAGATGGATAGATGAATTGACAGAGGAATGAATAAATAAATAAATGTTCAAAATGCTAGATGCATATACTTTAGTCACTCAAATTAACAAAAAATGTTTCATTTTATAAAAAGTCCCATTTTTATCACTGGTACCAAAGCAAAATCAGCTATATAATTTACAAGTTTAGTTGATTTTGCTCTCACATATTTCTATTTCTTCCTCAGTTTTTACCTAATAAAACATTATTTAGTTCTTTGTATTTTATTTTTGGAAAAAAACAGAAACATTTGAGCAGTATCACCAAATACAGACAATTTGTCTGTTGAAGCTTAATTATCTGGCATTGATACTGGGTTTAAAAGATAGCAGGTAATTAATAATTAAATGTTGAATACATGGATTATTCCATTGATATAGAAATATACCTTAATATCACTGTTCTCTGAAAACAAAAAACTACTCCTAACTGAAAGAACATTTGTTCATTTATATCTGGATGGCTAAATCAAAACTTCATAAGCTCAAGGAGCAGTTCGTCTTTGTTCCTTGCCGTACGTTTAATGCCCAACACAGTGCCTGGCAAAGAGTGGCCACTGGTGTATATTTACTAAACGAACAAATGCTTAGGCTCCAAAAGTAACGGAAGTAAATTATTCAACTACTTACAATTAGAGTACTTTTTGCATGAACTGACCACATTTGTAAGCTACTCTAGTCAATTTTATTCGTTAATTCATTATGCTCAGGTTACTTCACATGACACCTATGGAGGCAGCAACATATGGACCATTAGAAATAAAGGAAAAGCATCAAAGCTATTCTACCCATTAGGTATTTCAGGCTTAATGCTAGTACTTATGAATTTTCAAGGGCCTATACAAATAGTTGATGTCTGAAAACTACTTATTTCAAATATGAAAACAAAACTACACACACACACACATAACTTACACTTAAATAAATGTATTTGGGGACCTCCAAAACTCCGAGTCATCTCTCTCCTGGCCTAATTAGTAATAGCTTACTAATTCTTTCTTCTCACTCTAACCTAGTAGATCTACCCTCTATACAGGAGCCAAAATCATTTTTTCAAAGTGTTGTGTCTTATCCCATCATTCTTCTGCTTCAGATTATCCTGTACTTTAATGTAATTACAATGGAAGACAATCTTTATTGTGAGACTAAGTGATTACCCTTCTGAATACTTTTCTGACCTTGTTCTCTACAACATTCCCCCACATCCTCCTCTGCTCACACACTGGTATTCACGTTTGGCTCTGAGGTCTTTAACATACTATTTGCTTTTACTGGGATTCTTTCTCCTTAGATGATTATATGCTGCCTCTACTCATAATTTAGGTTTCAAGTTAAAATTTACTTCCTTTGAGAGGATTTATCTGACTACTCAACTAAATTAGCATTTGTCCCTTTACTTAGTCATTCAAAAGCTCCTTTTGTTTATTCATTTTCTTTATACCTTTAGCAATATAGGAATGGATTATTTATAAATTTTTCTCTCTCTCCCCTACATAGAATGTAAGGTCCAGGAGGGGCAAAGTTTGGTCTGGTTCACAGTTGCTAAAATAATGCCTGAAATTTAATAGGAGCTCAATAAATATTTTTTGTCTAAAAAAATGAACATATAATAAATAGGTTTTAAACTCTGGCCACAGGATAAGAGTAATTATTTCTAATGTTTAAATATTTTTTGATTTCCCTATATCTGTATATATCCACTTGTAAACTACTCAGAAGGAGCATTCTGATGAACATATATTCCTTACAGAGATTTCTTCCATGGGATGTAGCATGGATGTAATTTAACTATATATTTAGTAAAACTATTTGTAGGGTCACATTTATTTATATATGATTATATAGTTTAGTTTTACATCTCATTTTATCTGACCTCATGAATGCAGTTTCCCTGTTTATTTAAGATTTGGCTAAAGTAGATCTCATGTATATAAGGGAACTGGTAATTTTAGTAAGGATTGTATTGCGCTAATGATGTTTGAAAACGTCTAGAAAATAGAGTTAATATTACTTAAACTGCATTTTATCTAAGTTGTTTTCTTCTCTCTGCCACTAAAGTTCAAAATCTTGGATTTAACTCTAAGATATTGAGAAGTTAACATACCATTATTTTCTGGAGACATTTTCTCTGAAGTATAGGGTCTTTCAAAATCGGGAACTCTTTTCCATCTTTAAAATAGGATTATTGTAATGCTGCCCTTAAAAATTCTTAAAGTAGAACTTGGGTAACATTTTTTCCCCTGTAGTCTGTATTAAGTATCATTGTTTTCAGAGTATTCTACTTCAAGCTGTTCTTTGTGCCCTATATAGCATAAGGGTTTATCTTCTTTCCACGCTCCATCTCTTGCAAAGAGAGCAGCTGTTGTCCTGTAAAAGATGCCAAATTTAAACTCTGAGCACCTGGAGGTAGGACAGCCCCTCCTGAAGGCCCTCATTTCCAGAAATCTGTGCCTAAACTGGGCAAGAAAAAGACCTAGTTAAGTTAAAGGTGCATGAGTCTTACATCAAATATATCCTACTTGGATAGGATATTAACTATTTGCCCAGAAGCACAAGTAAAGTATAGTAACTGGAACTCTCGTTAGTTAATTGTGCTGCCTTTCGTATAAGTAGAGTCGTGCAGAAAGGTTTGATTTAGAGGTCTTAGATCAGTCCTGTCATGCTATGTGTGGAGGCAGAACATACACAACTCTGACGCCTCCATCTGCTTCGCTCCACTATACACAGAAATATACAGCTCCCTGCAATTAAAAGCATTTACCTGTTAATGTGTGTGTGTGTGTGTATGGAGAGGGAGAGAGACAGAGAGTCATTGATGCAGGCAGGTGTTTCTTTTTCATTTGTGGAACTCTCTCTCTGCTATTCAGTTACATTTCAAGATTTCTTGATAATAGAAACAAGGTCACAGTTTCACCTATGTATAAAACTGATACAGGTAGTAAACAAGCATCCTGATAAGAGACACTGTTCTATGCACTTTACACAGGTCATCTAAGATCAACAACACTCTGAGAGATAAGGATTAGCCCTAATGAATAGGTAAGAATATAGAATCTTGGACACTTTAAATAACCTGTCCAAAGTTACATAGCAAAAAAAGTACTCTACAGCCAAAATTTTAATTCAGGACTGCCTAATGCCAAGTGTATGCTGTTTCTACTATGCTAAATTGCCTATCAATGCATGATAATGCATTTGACTTGAGCTAGTATATATAAATTACATAGTTTCTTATACCCTCGTAGGAGCCCCAGATCCATCAGTATTTCTCAGAATGACAGTTTCAATAAACCCTACAATCCTATTTAAAGTAATAAAGAATCATTTCAGTTTTTTGAATATGAGTCTGATTAATTACCCATATAGTATATATAATACATTATATGAAAGCACATTATACATTTACAAATAAAGTTGCCGTATTAACAGGTACACAATATATAAGAATGTAAAACCCTAAAAACTGTGTTGAGAGAAAAGTTTAGGACTTGACCCTTAAAGTAATATATAATTAAAATTCTGTATAATAAGGATTTTTCAGAAGAACACTATGAATTATGAAACGAACTAACAAGGAGTTTCACGATGGCTACAACGTTTAGTAACTATCTACACTGTGTTCATGAGCCTTTTAAAAAATCTAATTTGTAGATTTGAAAATGATGCTACCTTATTATGAAGTAAAAAGTGCTGATCTACATCATATTTTCAATTAATTAATATCTTTTATTGTGTAATATACATAGTTTAAGGATTGGAAATGTGCTGTGAGTTTAATCCAATCCACAAATCATTACTGTACTTCCAAAAGATTCTTTATATTCAAATACAGGACATGTTAAGTATTCTGCTAAGAAATGAATACTAAAGAGGAAGTAATTTCGCTTCCACATAAAGATTATTTCAAACTTATTTCCTGTTAACCATATGCCTACTTTAAAGAAAGAAGAACTGACAATTATATGACTGCCATTTACGCAAATATTGCAGTGCACGTGTTTTCAATTATACTTTGCAATGTAATCAGTTTATATGCTTTGTTCTTTATGTCCTTTATTTTCTCTTCAGCTGCTTTGCAGAAGTAGAAAACTGGAAACTACCCAATCTAAGAACATGGATCGAATATTATTTTATCATAAACTTACTCAGATTCCAAAGATGGTCTTAGTATGGCAAAGATATTTTACATAATTTCATTGAGATCATGAACTGATTAGTACTCAAGGAAAATGAAAGGGTTGAAGGATTACAGATATTTTTCTTCTCTTTGTACATGTAGTTAAAGAACAATTGCTGATTCTTCTATATGATGATGGCATAAGGTGAATGGAAAAATAAACAACAGAAATGATTCATTAAAGATATTATAATAACAGTTATGCTCTTGAAAATATTTCTCAGATAAAAAGTGAAATCTCTTGTTCCTGAAATCTACATCTCCCATGATCAAAAATTCACTTCAGCAAAAGCTGCATCTACATTAGCATTTCAATGGTAGCAAATTTTCATTGTACTATTCAAACCACTTTAATCTCCCTCTTTATTTCAGGAGGGGCAGCATCAAATTATATGGGGTTGACACTTTCTACAAAATTCATAGAGCTTAACAAAAATGTCAAGATAAAGTCAACCTAAACTCTTGTTCATTCCTGAAGAATAACCACATTGGTTAGAAACTTTAAATGGATCCTTATTACTCACTGACTAAAGCCCTTTTGAATATAGCATTCATGTCCTACTTTCCAATCTCATCCACAGCACTTCTTTACCACACCACTGTCTTTCCATTCAATATACACTGCACATGTATGGATACTTGATGCTCCCCAAACAGGCCTTGCACTCCCTTGTTTTAGTACAAGTCATTGATGACAATGCTACTACTTCCCCATGGAAATCCTTATTCCACTCACCCAAACTTTAGCCACCACCAAGTCCTCATGTGATATCTTCCGTAACATTCTTCAGATCTCACTCCTTGAACCTGCTGAAAGCAATACTGCCCACCCTTCTATCTTCATGACATCTTTTGTTATTATTATAGCTATTGTTTGTTAGTTTTCCTTATATTTTTGCACGTAATTACTTGCCTCATTTCTAAACTATGGGCTGCTTAAGGCAGGGACTTTGCCTTAGTCATCTTTCTATACTTTCAACCCTTAGAATGTCTTAGAATATTTTAATTTCTTAAAAATTACTTAATTTACACTTTAGTTTTCCTCAAAAAGCTGAAGGTAGACTACCTTTGTTATTCTAAATAATTCCGCATCATAAAGGGAGTAAAACATTGCCTTTTGGATAAGTGCAACTGGGACCTCTATGGTCAAAACAGTTAAAGTAACCATAGTGCTTGCCAATTGGAGTGATATGAATAAAGACCTGCACCATTAACTTCATTCTTAGTGTATTTGGCCAGGTTCAGTGGACAAAAATCGTCACCTTATATTTTGACAATTCTTTTCACATTCAAACTTTTTAAAAGATAACTTTGTTATCAGAATGCCTAGGGACAGATAAATTTCCTACATCATAGTATATTTTTATATCTATATACAGTTGGCCATTGAACAATCTGGGGGTTAGGGGCACCAAACCCTGCACTGTCAAAATTCCTCATAAAATTTTTGATTCCCCCAAACTACTAATAGCCTATTGTTGACCAGAAACCTCACCAATAACATAAACAGTCAATATACCTATATTTTGTATATTATATGTATAATATACTGTATTCTTACAGTAAAGAAAGCTTGAGAAAAAAATATTAAGGAAATCATAAGGAAGAGAAAATACATTTACAGTACTGTATTTATTGATACCATAAGTTTACATTATATCTTTACAAGATGAATTGTCTGCTACTATTTACATCATCAATATTTTCTTATATGATACAAAACACTGTAGATGTTATAAGTATTACTAACACTAGACATCAAAAATGAAAAGATGATATGAAAAAGAAATTCGTATTTATTTACAGGTATAATGATTCATGCATTGTTATTGAAGCAGCAACAATATGATTGCTTTATGGTAGCCTAGTGTAATTGATATGATTGCTTCATGGTAGCCTAGCCTACACATTAATGAATGAAATTTTGTAAAAATTTTATGGCATACAGTATTACAATGATATTCATAATACAATATTGGAAACATTGTTACATAGAATAAAACCTCTTACCTATAAAGATAGACTGGATAAGCACTTTGTACAGTTATGAGAGAGGAGCATACTGTATGGTAATAATTCTTAGAAAGCGAAGTCATAAAACAGAAAACTAACAGGTTATTAATGTCACACTAAATATCACTTATGCCTATGTAAGGATACACTAATATCTATATATATTTTATGCATTCATGACATAACTTTTTCTTAAATATATTCCTAGGTTATGTGGTTTATCTGCAAGTTTTTTCAAATTGTCTGAATCGTGAAATAGTTCCAATGTTTTTATTGAAAAAAATCTGTATATAAGTGGACCTGTGTGGTTCAAACCCGTGTTGTTCAAGGGTCAATTGTAATCCCTTCACCATAATATTCCTGGCATAGTGCACTAACATATTTCATTCATTACATGCTGACAAAGTATCTACTCTGTATCAGCCATGTGCTAGGCAGTGAGAAGATAACTGCATGATAATAAACATAACTACTTTTCTCTTGGTTTCTATGATATGGTTGGATATAAAGAATAGGCAGAAAATTGCAACATAGTGAGATGGCTATTATGTTTATTTATTGGCTGCCATCAGAGCCCTTGGACAGGCATGTAACTCTGGGGTTAGGGAAGGTTTCTTGGAAGAACTGACATTTATCCTCTAACTTGAAGGGTAAGTAGAATTAGCCAAGTGAGGAGGGACTAAAGAAAGTCTCTAGCAGAGGAAACAGAGATGAGAGAATATGCTGTGGCCTAGGAAATAAAAGATCTCAGCATGACTGGAATTTAGAATACAAAAATACTAGAAATGATAAAGGAGGCAAGAAAGGTATTGAAGGGCATTAAAATGATTTAGGAAGTTTGAACTTTAATCTGAGATCAATGGGAGACACTGGAGCTTCCAAGGGAATGGTATGATTAAAATTATTTTCCAAAAATCACTTAGGCTGCATTGTGGATAATGGAGTAGATCAAGGTAGGCAAGAACAAGGCAGAAGGAACAGGTAGTCTCCATTTGTAGTTGTCAGTGATCATGGTCTGAGTAGTGGAAGAGGCCAAAGAGATGGAAAGTGTTAAGAATGATTATATAATTGAATATATGTGTTGGCTAAGGAATGAGAAGTCAATGGTGACTCTCAGTAGTGTGACATTTGCAGCTGAGAAGATGATTTTTGCCATATGGTTGATAAAGTCAGAAATGCTGGAGCAGGACAATGACTTTTTGTTCCTGAGTAATCATGGTTAAGCATCCCTATCTCAGAGCCACGAATTCTAGATCGATGTAGACCCATACTCTGAGGGTGAGAAAGAAATTGAATGAGGGTGTACATTATCAACACTGCAATAGGTAACTGTTTCACCTAAATTCATAGTGGCAGAGAAAGTTAAGCAAAATTAAAAGGCAGAGAAACTACTCTCACTTGAAGGAGCAAGAGAAAACCCCTGAAAAAAAAAAAAAACAGATAATGAAACAGAAATAAATAATTTACCAGATATAGAATTCAATGCAGTGGTAATTAAAATGTTAACTACATTAGGGAAAAGAATTGATGTAAAGAATGAGCACTTCAACAAGGAACTAGAAAATATGAAGACCCAATCAGAAATGAAGACTTCAGTGTTTGAAATAAAAAACACACTAGAAGTAATGAATAGCAGACTAAATGATACAGGAGAATGCATAAGTGATCCAGAAGGTAGAATAATGGAAATCATCTATTCAGAACAGCAGAAAGAAAAATTAATTTTAAGAAATTAAAGCAATTTCAGAGATCTCTGGAATAACATTAAGCATACCAACATCGCATTTTAGGAGTCCAGGAAGGAGAAGAGAGAAAGAAGGGGATTGAAAATTTATTTGAGGAAATTATGCTGAAAACTTCCCAAACCTGAAGAAAGAAACAGATATCCAGGTACAGGAAGCACAAAGGATCCCCAAAAAGATGTACCCATATAAACCCACACCAAGACATATCATAATTAAAATGGCAAAAGTGAAAGATAAAGAGAATTTTAAAGGCAGCAAGAGAAAAACAATGAGTCTTAATATGAGGGAATCCCCATAAGGCTATAAGCTGATTTCTTTGCAGAAATTTTGCAGGCCATAGGAGTGCCATTATACATTCAAAGTCCTGAAAGGGAAACCCTTGCAACCTAGGATACTCTACCCAGCAAGATTATCACTTAGAATTGAAGGGGTGATAAAGAATTTCTCAGACAAGCAAAAACTGAAAGAGTTCATCAATACTAAACCTACCGTAAAATAAATGTTAAAGGTTAAAGTGTCTTCTCTAGATGAAAAGAAGTAAGAATCTACAGGAAAGGGAAAATCCCACTAGGAAAGGCAAATATCTAGTAAGGACTGAGGATCAACCATTTAAATAAGCCAGTATGAAGATCAAAAGACAAAAAATTATAAAAGCAAATATAACAATAAACAGTGAACGGATAAATATGAAGCTGTAAAATATGACATCAAAAACACAAAACTTGGGAGAAGAGAGTAAAAAATGTAGATCTTTTAGAATGTATTTGAACTTAAATGACTACCACTTTAAAACAAGTAGATATAGTTAAAGGTCAACATATATGAACCCCCTGGTAAGACGTCATAATTTTTCTATTTTGATTGGAACTTTTCAGATAACTTTACTGGATAGCTTCTTTAACACACTTGCAGAGACTTGGAAAAGCATGTTTAAGTGACCCATAAAAATCTGATATTTACCCCAGGTGTTCATTTTTTTTAATGTGACTACCTACCAAGAATACCTGTTGTATTTTTAGGTGTATGAGTTAGCTCTAGGTTCAGTCGGCTCATGGATTTCTCACTGACGAGGCTGTAGTTACTGTGTCTATGCTAAGCTGCTAGTTAGATTTTGGGGGCCACAGGAAGAAATATTTGGTAATTGAAAATACCCAGAAGGTGAATGAGAGGGAAGACCATTGTTTCCAGAGATACTAGGAAAACTGCCAGGAAGACTAAGTCACACAAAAATTACTTTTCAAAGAGGTCTTCTGGGGGCTTCCCTGGGCTTCCCTGGTGGCGCAGTGGTTGAGAATCTGCCTGCCAGTGCGGGGGACCCGGGTTCGGGCCCTGGTCTGGGAGGATCCCGCATGCCGTGGAGCAACTGGGACCGTGAGCCACAACTACTGAGCCTGCGCGTCTGGAGCCTGTGCTCCGCAACAAGAGAGGCCGCGATAGTGAGAGGCCCGCGCACCGCGATGAAGAGTGGCCCCCGCTTGCCGCAACTAGAGAAAGCCCTCGCACAGAAACAAAGACCCAACACAGCCATAAGTAAATAAATAAATACTTAAAAAAAAAAAAAAAAAAAGAGGTCTTCTTGTGGATTCCATAACTTTTCCAACAAGGCAGAGAAAAAAATGCCTCAGAAGTCACAATTTATTCTAGCATATTATATTTTATCATCAGGAGGAATAAAATTAACTCCAATGAATAGTATTAGAACAATGAGATTATTAAATTGAATTAAACGTCAAGAAATACTATATCTAGCCTGTTTAAGGACCTTCTAAGGGTCCTGCCGAATACATCTTCAATTTATTCTGATCTAACATGTCTTTAAGCAACACTTGAGAATATCTGAATATTACATTTTATTCAAAATGCTGAATTGAACCAGCAGATTCTCCTGCCTTTCACTTTAGGAATATATTGCTCTCAATCACTGTGCCATAAAAATAAAACTTTGAATGAGTTAGGCAATAATTAGTATTTTGTTTCTTACCATGTGAATGCATTTCTTTTGGTAAACACATTTGCTTGTCTAAGGCAAAATTATATGTTAGAAACTGTGGATGGTTCTTCTGATAAAAACAAAAACAAAAACTCTTGGACATTCAGCATTAATGTTTAAAATGCAAGTTGGACAGGTGTGATAGTAGCCCCCTTTAAAAGACTGGGCTTCCTCAACTATGAAGTAAATCTTTCTAATGCAGCATCCACCTGGGCTGCTTTGCCCGTGACCCACTGGGAGACTTGGGAGCACGGGGAGTTGATGTGCACATAAAGCTTATGCTGCCTGCTATGCCAAGGCATAAGGTCCCTGGGTCTTGACCCTGGATTCAAATGTCTTCTGACAACATCCATGAGACTACGGTGGGCCAACTTGTCATTTTGTAAGCACAGCGAAGTCTCCAGCCCTTCACAGTTCTTGACATGTATTGTTATTTTCAGTAGGATTTTTGAAAAAAATTCCAAAATTATTTTATTAAGTGTAATAAATACTCAGAAAATATTTACATAGTGAAGTATCAACTTGCTGGAAACTGTTAAAAATGCAGAATCTAGGTCCCAATACAGCAGGCTTAATGCTTCAAATTTTCTGAAGGTGAAAGTGTATCATTTTAACTTGCCTCCTAGGTGATTCTTTGACCACACTGAAGTTTTGAAAACCACTGATATCAGGAATTAGACAGCTAGACTTCTTCTTAGGTTGTCATATAATCTAACTCTTTAAAATCAGTCAGCTGAGTCATCATATAGCTTTAGTTTTATGAGAAACACTGTATCCTGTTGGTTAATGTGGTTAGAATGTTCTGGAATATTATTTCCCACAATCATGGGGAATATTTTTTTATTTCTTCATATTCTCTACAGAATGTCTTCGCTCCCCCCCACCCCAGTGTGTTAACAAAATTGATTATTCTGCAGTTGGCAGTAATTATGTAGGTTAACAGATACCTAAAGATAAGATGAGGATAAGTGAGTATGTCTATTTTGTTATGTGTTTGATATGCTAATGAATTATATATACAGAAATACTCATTGGTGGTGCAGTGTATATGTATATGTGTGTATCTATCTATCCATTCATCTATATATGTATCTATATGATTTGAATAATATATATTAGACAAATCATTAAGTGCTTCATGGTTAAAAACTGAGTCATAAAGATATGTCTGAAATGTTTCCTGTAACCTGCTTACCCACCTTAATACACACTTTCTTCATTGCATCATCCTTTTCTTTCCCAATCTTTTCTTCTGAGAGTATAGAGGATTTATAGCTGTCTACTACTGGTTTGGAATACATATTTTAAAAAAGTATCATCCTCTCCCTTAGATAACTCATGATATAAAAGAGTAACTATAGGGTGAAAACATAAGCAACAAGCAAAATTTAACTGCAACATTATGAATAAATGTTAACTGGAAAAAGAGAACATATTTCCACAGAAAAGGATTTCTCAAAGAATGTGTTAGAATAGACTAGGTGGCTTCTGGAAAGAAGGGATTAGTAAACCATGCTGCACAATAAGGCTAGTAAATGCATCAAAAGAAGTGAGATACTTTCTGTTACCTAAACCCTAAATAGTCCTACTAAATGGTAGAACAACTGAAACACCTTTTCTTCAGTGGCTAATACTGCAGATACAGAAGATGAAGGAACATAGCATGCACTGTAGGCTTAACTAGGGCAAGTGGTTTCACGGTCATGACAAGCTGAATTTCAAAAGCCGTTTTTACTTTTCCTTTGTAAATTACAACACAATATAACTTGAATCTTAACCCACAATAAATGCCAAGAAAGAAATCAAATTTCTTAAATTTTTTTCACATTAATAGAGAAACGACACTTTACCCTAGCTTCAAAGTAGTGTGAGTTCTAGCTTCATATCGACACAGTGATGAGGGATAGAAGTAAAAACTTTGACCAAATTTTCCAGATATATTTACACATTGGAAATAATGGGAAATGCTTCTTATTGCAAGAAGACCATTATCAGCTTGAGGATAGCAATGATTTACTACCAGTTGCAGAGCAAGGTGAAGAAAAGTCCAATGATTTCCTTTATAATGCTGCATATTTAATCTGTTATATTTTGACATAGTTATACATTATTCGTGATAGGATTTAACATATGTATGAAAATTTCATTGTGATGAAATACTAAATATCTTACTCGTGTTGTAGACATGTTCCTATTTACTATGCTGACATTCTTATATACAGTAACCATCATCCTAATAGTATGATGTGCCAAACATTGTGCTAAGCACATGACATGTAAGTTATCTCACTTGACTCTTTAATCTTCTCTAAGAGTAAGATGCTTTGTTATACCTCTTTATATTTGTGGAGATGGCCCTAAGGAAAGCCTGATGTTTGAGTGTGATGAGAGATGTTGTGGCTGGAAAAATGGAAAGACCTGTAGTTCAAATAGTCTTAGTTAAAAACCCAGGAAGATTCTCAAGTATCTTGCATCAATTATTTGTTCTTGGTGAATAGACAGGTACAGAGCCTGAATCCTCAAAATGGTGAAGGGATTCTATGAAAATTCATGTGAGAACGGTAAAGCCAAGATTTTAGGACCTCATTCATGGGCCTTGGGGACTGGGAAGTCTGCACCTCAGGTAGGCTGTTTTGTTGTTTCTCACTTTGAACAGTTGTCTCACTGACAATTGAGTTTCACATCCTTGTCATTACAGATGCTTTTTTTCTATTTGTTCATGTCTTTTATCAATCACGTCATCATCCTTTTATGACAACCATACATCCTCATTTAATAGACGAGGAAAACAAAGCTCAGTGATGGTAAAGAATTTGCCAATTTATACAGCCTTTAAGTGACTAAGATAGGATATTATCTAAGCACATGTCAGAGCACAGATTCTTAACTAGTATGCTTTACTACCTAAAATTACTTGTTAGTCAAAGGAAAATTTTCCACAGATAAGGGCTTCACCAACAGACCCCCTGGACAATTTGTGTGAAAGCTAATCGAGAGTTGCTACTTAAACGCATGCAGCCACATAATTATATTGAGGTTAATTAATATTAATAAGTAGGGAACAGAGGGAAACAGCATGTCACGTCTTTCTAATTTGTTCCTTTTCAATCTGTTTCATCTCTGGTGGTGGTAGATAAGCAAGCACCAGTCACTGGCTCTTTCTCATGGCAGCGTTTGACTTTATGTGCACTCTTTCCTTGCTCTGTGTCTTTGGTGTAGCATATTTTGCCAGAAGGGCAGCATTAGTTCATCAGTAGGAGCAGATTCAGGTTGTTAGAAAAAAAATTGTAGCGATGCTTCAGGTGCAGCCCGAAATCAATAAGCAAGAGTGCTTCCTAACAGAATGAAATAAAGAGCAATTACTTACTGCAGCTAAATGACTTCCTGTGTTGGATCATTGTCTATGCTGGAGGCTGATAGGCACCAAACTGAGGGGCTGTGAGATAAGCAGTTGACATGGTTACAAATGAGTATACCAAAGAGATGATTGAACCTCAATTGGTAAATTAGATCTATGGTTGTATCAACTGTCAGAGTCAGGAAAATGTTTCACTCTTGAGTTCTTGAGTAAATTCAGGGAAATATTGGAGGGAATTACCATTTTAATCTGTGGCAAGCTTTCTCAACCTTGACACTATTGACATTTTGGACTAGATAATTCTTTGTTATTTCTTTGTTAATTCTCCCTATACACGAATACTGCCCTCCATCCTGAACATAACATATGAACCCTGAGAGGAGAAATTGTCCCAGTTGAGAAATACTGACTTATCGAATCATTTTTTTTTTTTTACCTAACTCATAACATGTTCCTACATCATTTTTCTCCTGATATGATTCTCAGATAGATAGAAATAAAAGTTCTCTGTGCATGCACCTGAAGGAGTACCATAAGTCTTACCATGAATAGCATCTAATTTGGGAGTAAGACTCAAAATACTTAGGATTCCCCTCTACTTTGTTGTCTTTTGAGCAGACTTGTTGTTTTTAGTATTACATGGTAGTAAACAGTGGTCTTGTTCTTTATAGAAAATGTTGGTACATGTAGACAAGAATATGTTTGTACAGGAACCACTCTCTATAAGGGAAAGGGAAAAGATCACTATGTCTCTGGTCTACCATTCTGGGCATTCAAATCTTGACTGAGTTGTTAGTTGAGATTCTGCATGTCCAAGCCTTTATATGGACAATTCCTGAAGAGGTTCTCTTGTAAATGCGGGATTTATATACAACTTTTTTTTTTTTTTTTTGCCTGATTGAAATCACACTTGAAGTAGTCTTCTATAGCTATATATCTGTCACTCTAGCTACCTGTATTTGGAATTTAAAACTGCACTAATTTGTATGATATAAAACTCAAGGAGATGTGTTTTCTAATTGATATGTAGCATGTAGTTTGATTATGGTAACACTTTATAAACAATGCTACTTCTTTGAATTAGGAGTCAGAGATTTAACTATAATAGCTAGGGGTCATTACATATATAAAAACATGATGGTGTTATTTACCTTAGGGACACATTTTACTCAAAGTATGCTATAAAGATTACTTCTCTTAGGATCATATGAAATGCAAATGAATGTTATAATTCAAAAATTCCGAGCCAACCCCAGAACTGCTGCATCAGAACTACTGCATCTATGGTGCATGCATACCAGAAGTAATTTTAGCTGATAATAAGGTAATTTTTATACACAACAGAATCTGAGAATGAATGCCTTAATGCTTCATAAAGACAGCAAGAGGAATGCTCGAGAATGACTAGTTCCATACCACATGTCATAACTTAAGCCTAAACTATATACAGAAGCCACGACTAATGTATAGTTGGAATCTCTAATAAATTTCTAATTTTATTGAGGAATTTATAAATATTTAGAGACAATTATGGCTAAGAGAATAAGCTTTTACACTAGGACTTCTTTTCTTTTTGCATTATTTGAGTTTTGCAGATCTTTTTTGTTAATGTGCTCCACCCTTTGGTTACCCCATGTCTGATCTTATATCCTGCTCTTTTTATCCTTATCCCACATTTTAAGATCATAAATATATTTAAAGTGCCTATTTTATATAACAACTTTAAATCAATTTTAATACAGAATAGTCTTTGTTTCCTTCTAATTCACTGTGCAAAAAATTCTCGGTCCTAATTATGTATTACCTAGAAATGGTTTCAGTTCCTTTGAATGGCACTGTTTCTATTATGTGAACCGCTCTTGTCCAGATTTTATAAGCTTTATTTACTTTCTTGGGTTTTTTTTTGCACCAATTATATCTGAGCTGCCTCCCTGGAAGGGGTGTTTCCTGCCACTTATGGGTAGATAGTTCAACTTACACATGTGATTGTAGTTAAAACCAGGTATACCATTGAGCTAAAATACAGATGCCATGGAAAGTACCTCTAAACATTTCTTTGTTGGCAGTAATTCCTTGGATAGGATAAGCAGAATTTACTGTTTAATATCACATCATATCTATAGCATATTCTGTAGTATATTTTCTGGGCTGCAGTTATTTGGGACATCTGTCAGTTTACTTTGTATGAGGACACAAAGAGGTTTTGCATAGAGTCCTTTGGCTTTTGAAAAGAAAATAGGAATGATTCATTCTTAAGTACCTTGTTGAAATATAGAGGTTTTGTCAGGAAAGATAAAATTATTTACAAAATGAGAAGGATCAACCAATGGTAGTTGTTTGTCTGGTTTCTCTGCTAGACCATTAGATCCTTGAGGGCATGGTTCATGTGATACTCGTTTTTGTGTTCCCTGTACTTCATTCAGGGCCATATGCATGGAAATTCCTCAACAAATATTATTTGACTGATTTAGTTAGTAAACATACGGCCTTAAAAAAAGAAATAAAGAGGTTTTAATATTTCACAATTTCTTGACTTCCTCTGGGTTACACTAAGCAACACAAAAATTATGCATGGTTTTATACAAGAACTATATATAATTTTTAAAAATTATGATTATAATTAATAGACCATAGTTATCTCTTGTGAGACAGATTGAAGAGATGCAAAAGGAGTGCTACAACTTTGTGCAAATCATCAGCTCTCAGGTATGATCTTGAAAAGGTCATGGCCTGGGCCAGATGAGGAGAGCACTAAGGAGGAATCTACATTAGGATGTTTTGAAACATTCTGGATACTGGAATCCTGGAGAGTTTTGTTTCTTTACTTATGCAATGTTCACAGCATGCTTTGTTAGCAATGTCACATTCTTTTAAAATTGTCTCAGCTATTGTATAGTAAAATAAAATCACTACAAAACATAGGTACTGGGAAAACTGATGACCTCTTTATCCATTCTTCATTCAACAAATACACATTCAACCAATACATACTAAATGCCAAAATCCGAGTTTCCATGATTCCCTTTCACCTATGGAGTTCCAGTTAAGGGGCTGGAGACACAATCCTCTACTACTCATCTCCATGCCTGGTCAGTTAATTCAGAGAAAAAATACATTTCAAGAGGAAAAATGCAAGGCTCTTTGGATTCTAGATGTATTAGAAATGATATCTCAGACCCACTTAGATGGGTACAGGGAAATCACCCTCACTAAGGTAAGATAAATATGTTTTGGAGTTCATTTCATATTGACAGGGCCCTGAGCAACATGATCCAGTCAGAAATACACTAATGTTGTGCATTACATAACTTTTCTGTCAATAAACTTTCCCAGAAAAAAATATTCTATGGAAAATTGTAGACACAATATTTACTACAAAATATTTCATCATTTGTTCATATTATTGATGAGAAGCAGTACAAGTTATGTTTTTACATAAATTCTGCAAATAAACTATTACCTGAAATATGTAGGTTATAAATTCAACATGTATAACTATTTCTTACCGTGTAATTGAAATTTATTTGATGCCACATATTTGATGCCCATGTTTTATCATATTTTAATTAATTTTGTGTATAAATAATAATGAAATAAGTTACAAGTCTTCTTTAAGGTTTTGCAGTTTTTTTCAGAGCTTGAAAATTTTTTATTCTTGCCTATTATGTGAGACATTTTAATTTTGGATAATGTGTAACTTTAAATACAACCACTGTTGGTGACACATGCCTCCTTTGATCCCTAACAAGTATATGCATTTTGGGTTGCCTTACCTGAGACACTTTCACCTTGGACTGATTAATTTTTAATTATCCAATTAACCTTCCTAAAACACTTTGTCATGTCATTTACTTTTTCACAAACTTTCAATAGATCTTCATTTGATCTAAAATTCTGAACTCCTTAAATTAGCAGGCAAACCCAGACAACTTACTTACTTACATGTATAATAAATATTTTCATTCCATCTCTTTGTGAACATACTGCTCCCTCTTAGCAAGAAAACATAATACCAAATAGGCCTTGTAAATATGTACCTCCTCCTTATTCATCATGCCAGGGATGCCTTCCTGCCTTTGCAGTAATTCAAATTATATTCATTCTGGAGAATTTAGTTGAGAACATATCTCCAAGTTTGATCTTTGTTCTCTTTTCCCCATTTCCCTCAATCCCTTTCTTTTTCCACCTATCTTCAATAAATGTTTATCAAACACTAATTTTATATCAGGGACTAGACTAGGTGCTGGGAAAACAGCTGTGAAGAATATGACCAGTTCTTGCTTCCACAAAACTTACAGTCTAAATGGGTGACAGGCATTAAACAAATGTACAATATATGTGTGTATACATACATTAGGACAACTGCTATAAAGAAATATTATAAAAGCAACAAAAAACATACAAGGGAATCCCCATATGGTTATCAGCTGATTTTTCAGCAGAAACTCTGCAGGCCATAAGGGAGTGGCATGGTATTTTAAAGTGATAAAAGGGAAAAACCTACAACCAAGAATACTCTACCCAGCAAGGCTCTTGTTCAGATTTGACAGAGAAATCAAAAGCTTTACAGACAAGCAAAAACTAAGAGAATTCAACACCACCAAACCAGCTTTACAACAAATGCTTAAGGAACTTCTCTAGGTGGAAAAGGAAAGACCACAACTAGGAACAAGAAAACTATGAATGGGAAAGCTCACTGGTAAAGGCAAACAAACATACAGTATAGTTAGTTAGGAAATCATCCAGACACAAATATATCAAGACCATCAATCATGAGAAGAGGAGAGTACAAGTGCAGGATATTGGGAATGCATTTGAAAGTAAGAGACCAGCAACTTAAAACAATCTTGTATATATATATCGACTGCTATATCAAAACCTGATAGTAATCGCAAACAAAAAATCTACAATAGATACACACACAATAAAGAAAAAGAAATCCAGACACAACACTGAATATAGTCATCAACTCACAAGAGAACAAAAGAGGAAGGGAAGAAAAAAAACCTACAAAAGCAAATCCAAAACAATTAACAAAATGGCAATAAGAACATACATAATGATAATTATCTTAAATGTAAACAGATTAAATGCTCCAACCAAAAGATATAGACTGGCTGAATGGATATAAAAACAAGACCTGTATATATGCTGTCTACAAGACATGCAAATGGAAATCAAAAGAAAGCTGAAGTAGCAGTACTCTTATCAGACAAAATAGACTTTAAAATAAAGACTGTTCCAAGAGACAAAGAAGGACATTACATAATGTTCAAGGAATAAATCCAAGAAGAAGATATAACAGTTGTGAATATATATGCACCCAACATAGGAGTACATCAATATATAAGGCAAAGCTAACAGCCATAAAAGGAGAAACTGACAGTAACACAATAATACTGGGGAAATTTAACACCCTGTTTACATCAATGGACAGATCATCCAGACAGAAAATCAATACGAAAACACAGGCCTTAAATGACACATTAGACCAGGTAGACTTAATATTTATAGAGCAACCCATCCAAAAGCAGCAGAATACACATTCTTCTCAAGTGCATATGGAACACTCTCCAGGATAGATTACATGCTGGGCCACAAAGCAAGCCTTAGTAAATTTAAGAAAACTGAAATCATATCAAGCATCTTTTCTGACCACAATGCTGTGAGATTAGATATCAACTATAATACAAAAAATGTAAAAAATGCAAACATGTGGAGGCTAAACAATATGTTACTAAACAACCAATGGACCACTGAAGAAATCAAAGAGGAAATAAAAAAATACCTAGAGACAAATGACAATGAAAACAAGATGATCCAAAACCCATGGGACACAGCAAAAGGAGTTCTAAGAGAGAAGTTTACAGCAATACGATCTTACCTCAAGAAACAAGAAAAATCTCAAATAAACAACCTAACTGTACACCTAAAGCAACTAGAGAAAGAAGAACAGACAAAACCCAAAGTTAGTAGAAGGAAAGAAATCATAAAAATCAGGACAGAAATAAATGAAATAGACACAAAGAAAACAATAGAAAAGATCAATGAAACTAAAAGTTGGTCCTTTGAAAAGATAAAATTGATAAATCTTAATCCAGACTCATCAAGAAAAAAAGGGAGAGGGCTCAAATCAATAAAATTAGAAATGAAAAAGGAGACGTTACAATGGATACCACAGCAATAGAAAGGATCATAAGAGACTATTACAAGCAACTATATGCCAATAAAATGGACAACCTAGAAGAAATGGACAAATTATTAGAAAGGTACAATCTTCCAAGACTGAACCAGAAAGAAATAGAAAATATAAACAGACCAATCACAAGTACTGAAATTGAAACTGTGATTAAAAAACTCCCAACAAACAAAAGTCCAGGACCAAACTTTCCAAGATGGCAGAGGAGTAGGAGGATATGGAGGTCATCCCTCCCCACAGATACATCAAGAATACATCTACAAATGGAACAATTCTCACAGAGCACCTGCTGAAGACTAGCAAAGGACCTCAGACACCTAAAAGGACAAGAAAGATCCCCATGTAACCGAGTAGAATGAAAGAAAGAAGATGGGAAAAAGAAGTGGAGAAGAAGCAGGACAGGACCTGCACCCCTAGCAGGGAGCTGAAGGTGAGGAGAGGTTCCCGCATCTAGAGAAGCCTCCTCACCAGTGAGGAGATCAGCTGGGACAGAAGGGGAGCCTTGGGGACTCAGAGGAGAGCCCAGCAACTGGTCTGTGGTAGGCGGGACAGAGTGAGACCTACACAGATTTTCCATGCCACAGCCCTGTGTACCCCAGCCTGAGACGGGTGTCTGCCAGCGCTGATGGGGGCTGAGTGCTGGAACGTGGGGTTTGGAGAGCAGACTCGGAGAAAGTACTGCTGTTGGCTGTGAGGAGATAGCCTGAGGGGTGGCAGTGAGGAGCTCTGCAACCGGGAATGCTCATGGAGGAAGCCTGGGCCGCCACAGAAGTGAAGCACCATTGTTAAGTGACACACAAAGGGCAGGACCGCCAATGCAACCTCTCTCCTCATGTGCCAGCCCCTGCCTCTGCAGGCACTAGGGAGAGTTCCTGCCAGAGCCGGCTTGCATGCTGCCATTGTCTCCTCCTCCCCCTGCCCCCAGCCTGGGTGACACGCTAGCCCTGATTGCTGCCTGAGAGGCTTGCGCATTCCAATCACTACCCCAGCACCACACCGCCGCCGGGGTGGCCCACTCACCCTGATCGCTGCCTGAAGGGCTTGCATGCTCCAATCACTACCTCAGCACCCTCCCGCCAGGGTGGCCTGTTCGCCCCTATTGCCACCTTGGCTCCTTCCTGCCTGACAGGCTCATGTGCTCTGGAAACCTCTGGAGCAGACTATGGTGGGAGGAACACATGCAGAGGTGGAGGTGAAACTACAGCTGAGCCCCCGGGGCCATGTGACTAAGAAAGGAGAGCTGAAATCTCTCCTTTTGGCTGCGTGAACCACAGAGTTAGACCTCCTCTGATGGCTTCCTAAATTCAGCACCTGCGAAACATCCAATAGGACAAGTGCTCCTGCAGCTGGGATGGGTCTGGCTTTAGCAGCTGTGGGCTTTGTGGGCACGTACACACGGGGGTTGGGCCAGGCCAGAGTCTGAGCTGCCTCCGTACCTCCCACAGCGTGTCCTGGTGCATGACTACTGCAGTCCTGGGACCTGACCTCAGTGGATCTGTGCTGGTGGCCTGGTGAAAACAATGCCTGAGAATCACCAGGGCCAATTGCCAGCATACCCACAGTTAAGGTGAGACTGAGAGCAGTGCCAACAACAGTATACTTTGTCAGCCCATGCAATGGGTGATAGGTAGCACAACAAAGCACATTCACAGGTGAACAGCTCCAGAGGAGGAATACTCAGTGGCTTCTCTCGGGGGTGCTCCAAATGCGCCTACCTCACACCACAAATCAGAAACACAGCTAAGAAACAGATATGGGGGCCTCTACTCCAACAACTAAGGAGCAGACCCCACCCCTGACAGGTCAGTGACAACCACAGAGCAAAGGGGAGGCCCTGCTCAATATCCAGGGCAGGCTCTGGTCACCACAACACCAATCAAACCCCCTATCAAGGGGATAACAGGACAAGCCTCTGGACCAACCTCACCCACTAGGGGGCAGACACCAGAAGCAAGAGGAACTACGATCCGATCCTATAGGCTGCAGAAAGGAGACCACAAGCACCGTAAGTTTGACAAAATGAGAAGACAGATATGTTGCAGAGGAAGAGGCAAGCTAAAAGCCTACAAGATCAACTAAATGAAGAAAAGACGCAAAAATTCTCAACAAAATACTAGCAAACCGAATCCAACAACACATTAAGAGGATTATACACCATGATCAAGTGGGATTTATCCCAGGGATGCAAGGATTTTTCAGTATCCACAAATCAATCAGTGTGATACACCACATCAACAAATTGAAGAATAAAAACCATATTATCATCTCATTAGATGCAGAAAAAGCTTTTGACAAAATTCAACAGCCATTTATGATAAAAAAAAAAAAAACTCTCTAAAAAGTGGGCATAGAGGGAACCTACCTCAACATAATAAAGGCCATATATGACAAAACCACAGCAACATAATTCTCAATGCTGAAAAACTGAAAGCATTTCCTCTAAGATCAGAAACAAGACAAAGATGTCCACTCTAACCACTATTATTCAACATAATTTTGGAAGTCCTAGCCATGAGAATCAGAGAAGAAAAAGAAATAAAAGGAATCCAAATTGGAAAAGAAGAAGTAAAACTGTCACTGTGTGCAGGTGACATGATACTACATAGAAAACCCTAAAGATTCTACCAGAAAACTACTAGAGATCATCATGAATTTGGTAAAGTTGCATGATACAAAATTAATACACAGAAATCTGTTGCATATCTATACACTAACAATGAGAGATCAGAAAAAGAAGTCAAGTAAACAATCCCATTTATCATCACATCAAAAAGAATAAAATACCTAGGAATAAACCTACCTAAGGAGGCAAAATAGCTGTACTCCGAAAACTATAAGATACTGATGAAAGAAATAAAAGATGACACAAACGAATGGAGAGATATACAATGTTCTTGGATTGGAAGCATCAATATTGTCAGAATACTATAATACCCAAGGAAATCTACAGATTCAATGAAATCCCTATCAAATTACCAATGACATTTTTCACAGAACTAGAACAAAAAATTTTACAATTTGTATGGAAACACAACAGACTGAAAATAGCCAAAGCAATCCTGGGAAAGAGAAACGGTGCTGGAGGAATCACACTATACTACACACTATACTACAAAGATACAGTATACTACACTATACTATACTATACTACACAACAAAACTACAGTAATCAAAACAGTATGGTACTGGCACAAAGACAGACTTATACATCAATGGACCAGAATAGAAAGCCCAGAAATAAATCCACGCACCTATGGTCAATTAATCTATGACAAAGGAGGCAAATATACAATGGAGAAAAGACAGTCTCTTCAATAAATGATGCTGGGAAAACTGAACAGCTACATGTAAAAGAATGAAACTAGAACAGTCTCTAACACCATACACAAACATAAACCCCAAATAATTAAAGACTTAAATGTAAGACCAAATACTATGAAACTCTTAGAGGTAAACATAGGCAGAACACTCTCTGACATACGTTGCAGCAGTTATCTCTTTGGATATGTCTCCCAGAACAATGAAAGTCAAAACAAAAATGAATGGAACCTAACTGAACTTAAAAGCTTTTCCACAGCAAAGGAAACCACAAACAAAATGAAGAGACAACCCACAGAATGGGAGAAAACATTTGCAAATGAAGCAACCAATAAGGGATTAATCTCTGAAATATACAAATATCTCATGCAGCTCAATATCAAAAAAAACAAACAACTCAATCAAAAAAATGGGCAGAAGATCTAAATAGACATTTCTCCAAAGGAGACATACAGATGGTCAAAAGGCACATGAAAAGATATTCAACATTGCTCATTATTAGAGAAATGAAAATCAAAACTACAATGAGGTATCACCTCACAGTGGTCAGAATGGCCATCATCAAAGTCTACAAACAATAAATGCTGGAGAGGGTGAGGAGAAAAGGGAACCCTCCTGCACTGTTGGTGGAAATGTAAACTGATACAACCACTATGGAGAACAGTATGGAGGTTCCTTAAGAAACTAAAAATAGAGTTACCATATGATCCAGCAATCCCACTCCTGGGCATATATCTGGAGAAAACTAATTTGAAAAGATACATGCACCCCAATGTTAACTGCAGCACTATTTACAATAGCCAAGACATGGAAGCAACCTAGATGTCTTTTGACAGAGGAATGGATAAAGATGAAGTGGTATATATACACAGTGGAATATTACTCAGCCATAAAAATGAGTGAAATATTGCTTTTGCAGCAACATGGATGGACCTAGACATTATCATACTAAGTGAAGTAAGTCAGACAAAGACAAATATCATATGATATCACTAACATGTGGAAACTAAAGATGACACAAAAAAACTTATTTACAAAACAGAAACAGACTCACATACTTAGAAAACAAACTTATGGTTACCAAAGGGGAAAGGTGCAGGGGGAAGGGATAAATTAGGAGGGATAAATTAACATATACCCAACATAAATTAGGTTTGGATTAACATATACACACTACTATATATAAAATAGATAATCAACAATGACCTAGTGTATAGCACAGGGAACTCTACTCAATATTCTGTAATAACCTATAATGGAAAAGAATCTGAAAAAATAATGGATATATGTATATGTATAACTGAATCACTTTGCTGTACACCTGAAACACAACATTGTAAACCAGCTATACCCCAATATAAAATAAAAATTAAATTAAAAACTATTAGAGTACGTGTTTACATTGAGATTATGAAAATACTATAACTTATTAGAAATTGTGGGGTGTGAGAATGTTCTTAAGAACTGTCCAGGGGGAAAAAAAAAGAATTGCCCAGGGACTGAGCTACAGCTCTCAGGAAAAAATCAAGGGCAAAACTTCAGAATTTGGGATTAACAGATACACACTATATATAAAATAGATAACAAACAAGGGCCTACTGTTTGTAGCACAGAGAACTATATTCAATATCTTATAATAGCCTATAATGGAAAAGAATATGAAAAAAATATATATGTATATATATGTATAAGTGAATCACTTTGCTGTACACCTGAAACATTATAAATCAACTATATTTCAATTAAAAAAATTCTTATAGAAAAATAAAATTTAAAAAAAATGAAGGGCAAAACCTTCCAGGCAGATGATAAAAAAGGAAGGACCTGAAGGACCTAAGGAAGGAGAGAGATTTTCACCATTAAGAAACTCAAAGGTGACTAGTGTCACTAGAAACTCAAAGATTGAGGGGAAAAATTGTCCCAGGAAGAAATTAGGGAGGTAGGCAGGCTAGATAATTCAGGGTCATGTAGATCATTACAAAATTTATATCTTCTTGAAATTCAATAGGAAGTTATTTAAGGAAAATAAGGAAGCTAGTGGCATGATTAGATTTGCATTAAAAAAAAAGGATTACTATAACTTTCTCTAGTATGTGTGTGAAAGTATGGAAAAATGGATGCCATAACCCTAGAAGGAGGTAATGGTGTCTTGAACTAGAGGGATGGTGGTGGTGAGAAGTGAGGAGAGGGAGATTGGTACAAGATGGTGGAGTAGAAGGACGTGTGTTCACTCCCTCCTGTGAGAACACCAGAATCACAACTAACTGCTGAACAATCATCGACAAGAAGACACTGGAACACACCAAAAAAGATACCCCACGTCAAAGACAAAGGAGAAGCCGCAATGAGACGGTAGGAGGGGTGCAATCACAATAAAATCAAATTCCATAACTGCTGGGTGGGTGACTCACAAACTGGAGAACACTTACACCACAGAAGTCCACCCACTGGAGTGAAGGTTCTGAGCCCCACGGCAGGCTTCCCAACCTGGGGCTCCAGCAATGGGAGGAGGAATTCCCAGAAAATCAGACTTCAGAGGCTAGCGGGATTTGATTGCAGGACTTCAACAGGACTGGGGGAAACAGAGACTCCATGCTTGGAGGGCACACACACAAAGTAGTGTGCGCATCGGGACCCAGGGGAAGGAGCAGTGACCCCAGGGGAGACTGAACCAGACCTACCCGCTAGTGTTGGAGGGTCTCCTGCAGAGGTGGGGGGTGGCTGTGGCTCACCGTGGGGACAAGGACACTGGCAGCAGAAGTTCTGGGAAGTACTCCTTGGTGTGAGCCCTCCCGGAGTCCGCCATTAGCCCCACCAAAGAGCCTGTAGGCTCCAGTGCTGAGTTACCTCAGGCCAAAGAACCAACAGGGAGGGAACTCAGCACCACCCATCAACATTCAAGTGGATTAAAGTTTTACTGAGCTCTGCCCACCAGAGCAACACCCAGTTATACTCACCACCAGTCCCTCCCATCAGGAAACTTGCACAAGCCTCTAAGACAGCCTCATCCACCAGAGGACAGACAGCAGAAGCAAGAAGAGCTACAGTCCTGCAGCCTGTGGAATGAAAACCACATTCACAGAAAGACAGACAAAATGAAAAGGCAGAGGACTATGTTCCAGATGAAGGAACAAGATAAAACCCCAGAAAAACAACTAGATGAAGTGGAGATAGGCAACCTCCCAGAAAAAGAATTCAGAATAATGATAGTGAAGATGATCCAAGACCCTGGAAAAAGAATGGAGGCAAAGATCGAGAAGATGCAAGAAATGTTTAACAAAGACCTAGAAGAATTTAAGAACAAACACCTAGAAAAACTAAAGAACAAACAAACGGAGATGAACAATACAATAACTGAAATGAAAAATACACTAGAAGGAATAAATAGAAGAATAACTGAGGCAGAAGAACGGATAAGTGACCTGGAAGACAGAATGGTGGAATTCACTGCCATGGAACAGAATAAAGAAAAAAGAATGAAAAGAAATTAAGACAGCTTAAGAGACCTCATTAAAAACACAGCATTAAACACACCAACATTTGCATTATAGGGGTCCCAAAAGGAGAAGAGAGAGAGAAGGCCCTGAGAAAATATTTGAAGAGATTATCCCTAACATGGGAAAGGAAATAGCCACCCAAATCCAGGAAGTGCAGAGTCCCAAGTCTCCAGGATAAACCCAAGGAAAAACATGCCAAGACACAGAGCAATCAAACTGACAAAATTAAAGACAAAGAAAACTTATTAAAAGCATCAAGGGAAAAATGACAAATAACATACAAGGGAACTCCCATAAGGTTAACAGCCGATTTCTCAGCAGAAACTCTGCAAGCCAGAAGGGAGTGGCAAGATATATTTAAAGTGATGAAAGGGAAGAACCTACAACCAAGATTATTCTACCTAGCAAGGATCTCATTCAGATTTGACAGAGAAATCAAAAGCTTTATAGACAAGCAAAAGCTAAGAGAATTCAGCACCACCAAACCAGCTCTACAACAAATGCTAAAGGAACTTCTCTAAGTGGGAAACACAAGAGAAGAAAAGGACCTACAAAAACAAACCCAAAACAATTAAGAAAATGGTCATAGGAACATACATGTCAATAATTAGCTTAAATGTGAATGGATTAAATGCTCCAACCAAAAAACAGAGGCTTGCTGAATGGATACAAAAAAAACACCCATATAAATGCTGTCTACAAGAGACCCACTTCAGACCTAGGGACACATACAGACTGAAAATGAGAGGATGGAAAAAGATATTCCATGCAAATGGAAATCAAAAGAAAGCTGGAGTAGCAATACTCATATCAGATAAAACAGACTTTAAAATAAAGAATGTTGCAAGAGACAAGGAAGGACACTATATAATGATCAAGGGAGCAATCCAAGAAGATATAACAATTATAAATATATATGCACCCAACATAGGAGCACCTCAATACATAAGGCAACTGCTAACAGCTATAAAAGAGGAACTTGACAGTAACACAGTAATAGTGGGGGACTTTAACACCTCACTTGCGCCAATGGACAGATCATCCAAAATGAAAATAACTAAGGAAACAGAAGCTTTAAATGACACAATAGACCAGATAGATTTAATTGATATTCATAGGACATTCCATCCAAAAACAGCAGATCACATTTTCTTCTCAAGTGTACATGGAACATTCTCCAGGATAAATCACATCTTGGGTCAAAAATCAAGCCTTGGTAAATAGAAGAAAATTGAAATCATATCAAGCATCTTTTCTGACCACAACATTATGAGATTAGAAATAAATTACAGGGAGAAGTGATCAGAATGATGGTAGAATCACTGTGAAATAGTGATGGACTGAATGCTAGTCAGTGAGGAAGAGGAAAGTATCAAGGACAATTTCAAATTTTCTGTATGGTCTCCATTCATTTGTTTGTTCAACAAATATTACTGAAATTGTTAACATAGTTGAAAACTAGAATGATGCAAATATAATGAGTTCAGTTAAGAAAAAATATGATTGAGATACCTGTCATATAGTCATGGAGGTAGATGTATGAATGAAACTCTGAAAAGAAGTTTAGATTGAAATATATGTTTAATGTTTGTTCACATAATGATAGTAAGTAAAGTAATGGGACTGGATGAGATCACTTAGGGATAGTGAAATGTATCTGGACCAGGTCTTGAAATCCAAACATTTAGTTAGAAATGTGTTCAGCTGAGGAGATTAATTAATAGTGACCAGAGATGCAGGAGAAGCAGCAGGAACATGCATCACAATTACCAAAAGATGATGGAATTCAAGATGAGAGGGGTTAATCTACTGAATTTTACTTAATACTAAAAATAAAAATGTAAACTGGTAAGTATCCATTTAACTTAATAAATTAGAGGTCTTCAGGAGGAGCAAAGGCCCAACTGGAGTGTGTTTATGAATAAGCGGGAAGTGAGAAATTGAAGCAACCAAAGTAAACAATTCTTTGGAAGGCTGTTTCACTCTTAGAAATCATGTTTTGTTTTGTTTTGTTTTTAATTAATTAATTAAGTTTTGCCGGTGTTGGGTCTTCGTTTCTGTGCGAGGGCTTTCTCTAGTTGAGGCAAGCGGGGGCCACTCTTCATCGTGGTGCGCAGGCCTTTCACCATCGCGGCCTCTCTTGTTGCAGAGCACAGGCTCCAGACGCATAGGCTCAGTAGTTGTGGCTCACGGGCCTAGTTGCTCCGCGGCATGTGGGATCTTCCCAGACCAGGGCTCGAACCCGTGTCCCCTGCATTGGCAGGCAGATTCTCAACCACTGTGCCACCAGGGAAGCCCCCCATGCTCTTTTAATATTTATTTTTCACTAAGTCTCTTCTTGACCTGAGACACTTTCATATTATCATTTTAATGTCTTACTTAATCTTACCTTTTATTTTAATTACTAGTTTAGTCCCTTAAGCAAAAGGAAGTGCCTAAGCATAGGATTGTATCTTTGATTTCTTTAAATCTCCTGTTGCATTTGTATTATGTGGACTCTCCATAAGAGTGAATGGATAAATGAATGAAAAACTAAATAGTGAAGACAGAAAGAAACAGAGAATGAGAAATATTAACAATGCTGGTATGGAAGATGCATTCATATTTTAGAACTAGTTTTAGATTGTAACATTTCTGAGGCCTCCCCATAGTGAATGTAGGGAACTGCTTGGGGTATTGAATATTGAAGAGATTTCTTGAAGAACTCATTTGCTACCTATGATGCTGTCTGCCAATCTGTCCTGATGTGGAACCACCATTCCTGTGGTCAGGATATGGATTCACCACAGCCTTATAATTCTAACATCTGGACCTTCCAACATAGCCTCTATTGAAATGCAGGACATCACCTCTATAACTAGGAAAGAGTTATTCTTTCTACCTCTAGATGACTATAACCTGAGGAATGAAGATAGATCCACCCTAAGCCAACATCTGGTTACTATGTCTCCTCTTTTAACCAAAATTATTGTAACAGAACACAGTTTACAAAGGTCACTGTATACATATGCAATCTCTATCATCACATGGTTACCCCTTGACCTTCATTTCCCCTATTTCAGCACAAAATACCTTTCCTTGTACTACTCTAAGATTTTTTCTATTTATCCATCTTTTTTATCCCACAGACTTAACAGATATATCTCTATCTACATATCCACAGTTCATGAGTGTGGTTGAAATATAGCATAATGGCTGAAACATATAATTAAATATTTGAATATGAATCCTTTTGACCTTGTTTTTCTTACACCACATGCATATCTTGTATCTATGCATTAAAATGAAATTTGATGGGCTCTGCATGGAAATATTGAACAATGCTTTGGGAAATCTGGAATTGGTTGTTGACTGCCACTAACAATTTTTATAATCTTGGGTGAGTCACTTATCAACCCTAGCCACTGTTTCTTTATAAAAATCAAGGGATTAAACCACATTAACTTTACAGTCTCTACTGCTTCTTGAACTGTTATTATTAAATCAAAATGAAAATATTCATATTTTCAATGGGCAACAGGTTGTGATATTTGAAATTAATAAAATCACAAAAATGACATTAATAAAATGAAAATAGTTGACAATAATTTTTTAGATCATAGCAATTTGTATGCTTCATCTCACATTACATTTTGTGCTTTGTTGATTTTTTTTCTATTTAAAAATCAATTTTATATCCTTTTAAGGATGACTAACTTTAAAGCTGGTGTCCCATCTGTTTTCTCTTTGTTAGCAGACTTTTTGAGGCTACTCTGAGTTCATAAGGAAAGTTATTTTCTTTGATAAAGCAGCTTTTCAAAGAGAAAAAAAAATAACCTTAGGCTTTCTTTTTGCACTCGATAGTAAGTGTTTCTAAAACCCATAAACTCATCTTAAGTAAGAAAATAAAGGTTGGTTATTTCAAAAATTGCTATTATTAAACAAACCTCTTATCTCCAAGGCTCAACTCTTTACACAGTGAAAGAATGTATTTTTGAAATTCCATGCTTCTTTTAAAAATTGTATCTAACTTGTAGGTAATGATATCCTGACCATAACTTTCCATACCAGAATTCATTTCCTGCTGTGTCTCACCCTTTATTTATACTATATGAAAGCATTTCAGAAACTCATATGGTATATGAAAATGAATATTATTTCATCACAAATCCCAAACCACTCTGCATACTTTGTATTTCCATACATGCTTGTAATATTATTTTGATGTCATAAATTCTTTGAAGGACTTTTAAATAGTATTATGTCACCAAAGCATCAAGCATAAAAGGCAAGTTTTGTTATTTATCATATTACTATCCCATACATGCCCCCTGAGTTTTCTTAAGTGATGTTTGATCTACCTTAAATTTTGCATGTTTCTGAAGGAAAATATAGCCAAAGCTAATACAAAATGGCTAGTAACCTAAAAATCACATTTGAAGTGCATCTTGAATATATAATTTTTAATCTGGGTATAACTAAACTTTTTAAATTCAAATAATGAAAGAATATCGTGAAAAATGAACCAGTGAATCCAGGGAGACATTTCAAGTGATTTGGCATCCTTGGGCCAATAGTTCTTTCACTCTAACTACCTTGATGCTTATTCTGGCTGCGGCCAGAGAGGGCAGTAGGAGTGAGGTATTCTATTTGTCTATATCCTGTCTCCCTTTTTTTCAACATCATTCTTATCTACTTACATAGTATCCACACCTTCTGGATATCTCCATTTCCAATTATTTCAAACCCTTTTCTTCAGGGATAATCTGATAACCTAATTCATACAAAGGTTTAAATGACTAATAACTTATAATATTATACTTCAAGTTATCTGGAAACAATTTATACGTGAAGTTTGAGTATATTTTATATAATGAATGAAATTCAGAATTAATAAGTGGAGAACATTTAATAAACCTAGAGGAACTGGCACACAGATTTTAGTATCAATGAAACAATTAGGGAAGGGTACTTATTTAATTTTTTGACAGATAAAGAGACATTATAGTATATATGACTTGGAGTTCAAAGGCCTTATATTAGTACCTGAGTCCTCTTGAGTAAGCCAGTTATTACTAAGAGCCTCAGTTTTGCATCTGTAAAATGGGAGTAAGGCATTTGAAACCAGTTTTAATGTACATTTACAAGGATAAATTAGGATATTTTATGTAAAAGCAATCTAACATTTAAAGTATATGACAGATGAGATGCTATAATTGTATTTGTTGTTTGTAGTATCCCCCAAATTATACTATATATTTAATTATGTATTGCCTTTATTCAGTGAGTCAGACTTATTCCTAAAAATAACTTGCCTTACTGATATAAAACAACAAATGAGCAATGTAAAATTGCTGTATTTTTATTTTACTTCTTTCTCAAGTTATCTTGTAGTTTAGGTAATAATGTCTTACGTTTAGCAGTCTCCCAACAGAGCTTATGGGATAAAATTTCTCATAAGATAGAATCATTTAAGCAAGGAGTTTAGGACTCACATTATTTAATCAATATGATTATAATATATTACATATACATATGTATGATAAGTACTAGAAAACAAGAGAAACAATAGGCTAGATTCTTAATTATATATTAATTAATTAATTAATATAAGAATCTATATATTAATTATATATAGATTATAATTAATATAAGAATCTATATATTATATGTGTGTATTGTATTATATACAATACACACATATAATATATATATTATACACATATATAATATATATATGTTCATTTATTGTATACAAGCAATATTTCCATCATGTAAATCTACAGCAATTGTCTACAGAAGACATTATGTGAATAAAAATATTTTTGTGATTTTTTTTAATACTACTTTCATTCAAGAAGCACTGTACTATCTGAAGACCTAAACAGAGACATTTCTTCAAAGAAGACATGCAGATAGCCAATAGGCACATGAAAATATGCTCATCATCACCAACTGTTAGAGAATTGCAAATCAAAACTACAATGAGGTACCACCTTACATTGGTCAGAATGGCCATCATTAAAAAGTCTACAGATAACAAATGCTGGAGAGGGTGTGGAGAAAAGGGAACCCTCCTACATTGTTGGTGGGAATGTAAATTAGTGCAGCCACTATGGAGAACAGTATGGAGGTTCCTTAAAAAACTAAAAATAGAGTTGCCATATGATCCATCAATCCCACTCCTGGACATATACCCAGACAAAACTCTAATTTGAAAAGATACTTGCACCCCTATATTCATAGCAGCACTATTTACAATAGCCAAGACACGGAAACAACCTAAATGTCCATCGACAGATGAATGGATAAAGAAGATGTGGTATATATACACAATGGAATACTACTCAGTCATAAAAAAGAATGAAATAATGCCATTTGCAGCAACATGGATGGACCTAGAGATTTTCATAATACTCAAAGTAAGTCAGAAAGAGAAAGACAAATACCATATGATAAAGACAAATACCATATGATATCATTTATGTGTGGAATCTAAAATACGACACAAATGAACATATCTACAGAACAGAAACAGATTCACAGATATAGAGAACAGACTTGTGGTTGCCCAGCGGGAGGGAGATGGGGGCGGGAAGGATTGGGAGTTTGGGATTAGCAGATGCAAACTATTATATATAGGATGGATTTAATCAACAAGGTTCTAATGTATAGCACAGGGAACTATATTCAATATCCTGTGATAAACCATAATGGAAAAGAATATGAAAAAGAATATATATATATATAACAATCACTTTGCTGTACAGCAGAAATTAACACAACATTGTAAATCGACTATACTTCAATAAAATTTTAAATAAAAGAAACACCGTACCATCTAATACGTGCTAGATATTGGGCATGTGCCTGTCTAGACAAGAGACGCATTTTTCATGTTGTTGTGGTTAAACCACAGTAATTGCCCATTATTTTGCATTCCTATGCAAACACATAAAAACTATTCCCTACTCCTTTCACTTAGACATATAAAATTAGCTTAAACACTCACTTATTCTTTTTATTTAGAAATCACACTTTTTTGGAATATCAGTTGTGCAGAATTATACTTTCTTAGGTTTCTTCTGAATTGAAACAGTGATTATAAGCAGTGATTGTCTGAAATTCTCATTTAAATGAACTTTTTACTGAAAAGAATCGTTCACACTGAGTGGGTTACAGCACACACACACGTATTAGTTCTACAGACAACTCATTATTGTTCCTCAGAATTTTGTTCTTTCTAGAGTTCATTTACTCTAGTTATAAACAGAACAGTCCTACTGGCTTGTGGGAAAACAGTTGCATGCTTTCACTTTTCTCATGAGAGGTAGATGCCTTGGCTTTCCTCTCTTGGGAACTCAGCCTTTAGCTGACCTTACTAACAATCAACCTTGCTTATCTTGTACATGTCTTCTAACCCCGGTTGAATCCTAAATGCCCACCAGGAGGATTTAGTATCCCCTAAAGAATTTAGGAGTGAGGTTGAGCCAGAAGAAGTAATTTAACCCCAGACAATTTCCTCTTGGTAATTTGTGCTATTTGAAAAATATAGGTCTTGTCTGCCAGAACCTTTGAATGTTTCTTTTTGGTTATTACTTCAACTTATTACAAGGCTTCCTGCTTGCAAAGCAGTAACTACTTCCCTGTACAATCTCTCTGTGGTAGAGTGTTTCTAGACCTTTAAAAAAGCTCTTCTTTATCACTGAAAACAGATTGCACATCTAAGGATACAAACATATGCAACAACATGCCAACCCTTCTGTAGAGAAATGTCCTGTATTTATAACTGCTTTAGAAATCCTATTCCTCAGTGATGACAGGAAAAGGACAGTTGTTTTTAATAAATATGGTTTGAGTTTATACTGACACTTCAGGAAAAGGACAGTTGTTTTTAATAAATATCGTTTGAGTTTATTGGCAAAGAGACACATTTCAGGTCTCCCGGTTTACTTCACACCAATATATTATGTAGTGAAAAATCAAAAGGGGCATTTGCTTTTTAAGTAGTTCATGACACTCCATTAACATTCCTCCATGTGGAGAAAAAGTTATTTTTTAAGACAAGAAATCTTTGGATTTTATGTGCTATACTGTATGTGTTTTTTATTGCTGTTGTTGGGCAAGATTTATGTTTA
The DNA here is from genome assembly GCF_009873245.2 of Balaenoptera musculus. Lineage (NCBI taxonomy): Eukaryota > Metazoa > Chordata > Mammalia > Artiodactyla > Balaenopteridae > Balaenoptera > Balaenoptera musculus. The sequence continues at coordinate 12,304,845 of NC_045789.1, forward strand.
TAAATGCTTTCAATGTTTATTAGGAAATTGCATTGGGTTAGTAAATGAGCTAATATTTTAAATAATAATAATAATTGTAAGGGTCTAGAAGAGTGTCTGGCATATAATAAGGATTATATGTGTTTGCAAAATAAAATAAAAATTATAAAAGCTTAATTTCACTCTCCTAGTGGCTGTAAATGATTTTTTTTTAAAAGGATAGCAGTTTATGTATATGGCTTTTTTTTTTTTTTTTTTTGACAGATCCTGCATTGGTCACTTTTATATGTTTGATTTAGGGAAGCATTATGGCTTAGGCCAGTAATTCTCAACTGGGGGCAATTTTGCCCTCCCGGAGACATTTGGAAATGTCTGAAGACATTTCTGTTTGTCACAACTGGGTGCAGGTGCTACTGGCATCTACAAGTAGAGGCAAAGGATGCTCATAAGCATCCTGCAATTCACTGGGCAGCCCTCTACAGCAAAAAAATTATATAATCACAAATGTAAATAGTGCTGAGACTGAGAAACCCTTGGCTTAGAGCTTGAGCTCCAATTCACGTTATGCTATCCACTAAATTCTGGAATCCTGGTAAGCACTTAAGTGTAAGGGTTTCAGTTTCTTCATCATAAATGGGTATAATAAAATACTCTAATAGGGATTGAAAGTTATTAATACATGAAACATTGCACATATCTTGGTGCATTGTAAAGTCACTAAATCTTAGCTATTATTATAAATAATATCTGAGATAAAGTGATTTATCTGCTTTCCGGTCATTTTTTCTAAATCTAAAATTATACAATATATGCTCTCTTGAGTTTAGTATATTTAAGAATTCTTTCCCACCCTAGATCTTCTCACTGTCAGGCATCAGACAGACAACTAGGTCTTGAAAGCACTTATCACCACTTTATGGCACTTTTGTTGTTGTACATTCATTTTGTTGTTTTGTCCAAGATTCAAGGCTTACTTAGAATTTTATAAAGACAAATAAAACTTTCTCAAGGATCTAAATCCTACTATTGTCTTTTCCTTAGCTTAATTTTAAATCACTACATACAACTCAATTTTCCAATAGGCTCAGGGTTAAGTCAACTACGGACTTCATTAAAACTACATTAAAAACTAGTGTGATGGAGTTTTACCAAAAAAATGATTTTTATGTCTCCTTCAACAGTAGAATCCATAGATAGTAGCACAGCATTTGTTTGGAACACTACAGAACCCATCCTGAAAGTAGGAAAGTCCTGAAAGTAGGAAAAGAGAAGTTCCTTTAAGGCATGTGCTTCAACGGAAAGAGGACTATGTACAGAATAGTTCCTTTTAATTCTTTTCTAAAATGTGCCACAATGCTAATTTATCATTTATTTAAGAGAATTTATAAATATTATTAGAGAAAGAATATTAAAGAAATCTTTATGTCAGTCTCCAGGGCTAACTAGATAGAAAGAAAATAATAGTGAAGATCAAGGTTAGATTGAAGACACAATGGGGAAACTCAATATACACCATTGAAGGTGTTGAAAAAGTATTCCAGTTTGTATTTTAGAAGCAAATTTGGGATAAAAAAGGATTTATATAGGCAAAACTTTAGAAGCAATACAATCTATGTTATACTGGCATTAAATGACAACCAATTTAATGCAATTATTCTGTACACTTACAGTAATGAAAATGGAAATAATTACATTTAAGACATTTACAGATTTTAATATTTTACTCAGTGAGCAATAATATTGTACATGCCTTTATTCAAAGCACTGTTCATATATGTAATAGTATTTTACATACTATTTTAAGTATTTTAAATAGTATTTTAAGTACATAGAGATGGCTTCTTGATATCACTGTATTAAAAGTTTCTATTATTCTGCCTGTAGATTTATGTATTGATATATTTTAATAATTAAATTAACATATTACTATAGACTTTCTTCTGTGATTTATTCTACTGCCTCAACTCCCGCCTTCATCATTTATTTTCTGCACTAATGAATTGACCCATTCAATTAATGTGCAGGTTACAAGGTCAAATGGGTGTCAGTCATTTGTTATGTCTATATTTTAAGTAATATGTTGCTACTACTACTAGAGCACCAAAATTTATTCTTTTTATAAATTAGAGAAGATACTGATAATTCTCTTTGTATTTCTGAATCCAAAATGTTTGCATAAATGGAAGATAAAAGAGTTGAGTTAAAGATATTTTAATGGGAGTATTTTCATAACCCTTGTTTTGGCCAAAGAAGTGTCTCTATATGTCATGTTGACACACGGGGAAAAGAGAGATTAAGAAGTGCTGCTCTACAAAAACTCCCTTTTAATTCATTTTCTACAGTATTGACATAAAGTACCGAAAGAGGTATTTTTCAGTTGCTTTGATAGCTAATGCTTTAGATATAATGTCATATTGCTTTGGTGGCTATGAAAGGTTATTTCCTCCAGGTATATTTTATAGTTACATATATGTCTTGCTTTTTATTAGGGAAGGATAACTAAAGAGGAGTTGAAGCTTCAAAAACATCCCTGTAAAGTTGACATTCCCCACTGCTTTCAAGAATGAAAGCAAAATATACATGTGCAGTGCTTGGTAGTTTAAGATCCAGGTAGGGAGAGGAACCAAGATGGCGGAGTAGAAGGATGTGCTCTCACTCCCTCTTACGAGAACACCAGAATCACAACTAGCTGCTGGACAATCATCGACAGGAAGACACTGGAACTCACCAAAAAAGATACCCCACATCCAAAGACAAAGGAGAAGCCACAATGAGACGGTAGGAGGGGCGCAATCACAGTAAAATCAAATCCCATAACTGCTGGGTGGGTGACTCACAGACTGGAGAACACTTATACCACAGAAGTCCACCCACTGGAGTGAAGGTTCTGAGCCCCACAGCAGGCTTCCCAACCTGGGGGTCCGGCAACAGGAGGAGGAATTCCTAGAGAATCAGACATTGAAGCATAGTGGAAATTGATTGCAGGACTTCGACAGGACTGGGGGAAACAGAGACTCCATGCTTGGAGGGCACACACACAAAGTAGTGTGCACATCGGGACCCAGGGGAAGGAGCAGTGACCCCAGGAGAGACTGAACCAGACCTACCCGCTAGTGTTGGAGGGTCTCCTGCAGAGGTGGGGGGGGGGGCTGTGGCTCACCGTAGGGACAAGGACACTGGCAGCAGAAGTTCTGGGAAGTATTCCTTGGCGTGAGCCCTCCCAGAGTCTGTCATTAGCCCCACCAAAGAGCCCAGGTAGGCTCCAGTGTTGGGTTTCCTCAGGCTAAACAACCAACAGAGAGGGAACCCAGCTCCACCCATCAACATTCAAGTGGATTAAAGTTTTACTGAGCTCTGCCCAACAGAGCAACAGTCAGCTCTACCCACCACCAGTCCCTCCCATCAAGCCTCTTAGATAGCTCATCCACCAGAGGGCAGACAGCAGAAGCAAGAAGAACTACAATCCTGCAGCCTGTGGAACAAAAACCACATTCACAGACAGACAGACAAGATGAAAAGGCAGAGGGCTATGTACCAGATGAAGGAACAAGATAAAACCCCAGAAAAACAATGTAATGAAGTGGAGATAGGCAACCTTCCAGAAAAAGAATTCAGAATAATGATAGTGAAGATGATCCAGGACCTCAGAAAAATAATGGAGGCAAAGATCGAGAAGATGCAAGAAATGTTTAACAAAGACCTAGAAGAATTAAAGAACAAACAAACAGAGATGAACAATACAATAACTGAAATAAAAAATACACTAGAAGGAATCCATAGCAGAATAACTGAGGCAGAAGAACGGATAAGTGATCTGGAAGACAGAATGGTGGAATTCACTGCTGCAGAACAGAATAAAGAAAAAAGAATGAAAAGAAATTAAGACAGCCTATGAGACTTCTGGCACAACATTAAACACAACCACATTCACGTTATAGGGGTCCCAGAAGGAGAAGAGAGAGAGAAAGGACCAGGGAAAATATTTGAAGAGATTATAGTTGAAAACTTCCCTAACATGGGAAAGGAAATAGCCACCCAAGTCCAGGAAGCGCAGAGAGCCCCATACAGGATAAACCCAAGGAGAAACACGCCAAGACACATAGTAATCAAATTTGCAAAAAGTAAAGACAAAGAAAAATTATTGAAAGCAGCAAGGGAAAAATGAAAAATAATATATAAGGGAACTCCCATAAGGTTAACAGCTGATTTCTCAGCAGAAGCTCTACAAGCCAGAAGGGAGTGGCATGATAAACTTAAAGTGATGAAAGGGAAGAACCTACAACCAAGATTACTCTACCCAGCAAGGATCTCATTCAGATTTGATGGAGAAATCAAAAGCTTTACAGACAAGCAAAAGCTAAGAGAATTCAGCACCACCAAACCAGCTCTACAACAAATGCTAAAGGAAATTCTCTAAGTGGGAAACACAAGAGAAGGAAAGGACCTACAAAAACAAACCCAAAACAATTAAGAAAATAGTCATAGGAACATAAATATCGATAATTACCTTAAACGTGAATGGATTAAATGCTCCAACCAAAAGACACAGGCTTGCCAAATAGATACAAAAACAAGACCCATCTATATGCTGTCTACAAGAGACCCACTTTAGACCTAGGGACACATACAGACTGAAAGTGAGGGGATGGAAAAAGATATTCCATGCAAATGGAAATCAAAAGAAAGCTGGAGTAGCTATACTCATATCAGATAAAATAGACTTGAAAATAAAGAATGTTACAAGAGACAAGGAAGGACACTACATAATGATCAAGGGATCAATCCAAGAAGAAGATATAACAATTATAAATATATATGGGGGCTTCCCTGGTGGCGCAGTGGTTGAGAGTCTGCCTGCCAATGCAGGGGACACGGGTTCGAGCCCTGGTCTGGGAAGATCCCACATGCCACGGAGCAGCTGGGCCCGTGAGCCACAACTGCTGAGCCTGCGCGACTGGAGCCTGTGCCCCACAACGGGAGGGGCCGTGATAGTGAAAGGCCCGCGCACCGCGATGAAGAGCGGTCCCCGCACCACCATGAAGAGTGGCCCCCACTTGCCGCAACTAGAGAAAGCCCTCGCACGAACTGAAGACCCAACACAGCCAAAAATAAATAAATAAATAAATAAATAAAGTAGCTATAAAAAATAAAAATAAATAAATAAATATATATGCAACCAACATAGGAGCACCTCAATACATAAGGCAACTGCTAACAGCTATAAAAGAGGAAATCGACAGTAACATAGTAATAGTGGGGGACTTTAACACCTCACTTACGCCAATGGACAGATCATCCAAAATAAAAATAAATAAGGAAACAGAAGCTTTAAATGACACAATAGACCAGATAGATTTAATTGATATTTATAGGGCATTCCATCCAAAAACAGCAGATTACACTTTCTTCTCAAGTGTGCATGGAACATTCTCCAGGATAGATCACATCTTGGGTCACAAATCAAGCCTCAGTAAATTTAAGAAAATTGAAATCATATCAAGCATCTTTTCTGACCACAACACTATGAGATTAGAAATGAATTACAGGGAAAAAATCATAAAAAACACAAATACATGGAGGCTAAACACGTTTAGTATGTTACTAAATAACCAAGTGATCACTGAAGAATTCAAAGAGGAAATCAAAAAATACCTAGAGACAAATGACAATGAAAACACGACGATCCAAAACCTATGGGATACAGCAAAAGCAGTTCTAAGAGGGAAGTTTATAGCTATACAAGCCTACCTCAAGAAACAAGAAAAATCTCAAGTACAATCTAACCTTACACCTAAAGGAACTAGAGAAAGAAGAAAAAACAAAACCCAAAGTTAACAGAAGGAAAGAAATCATAAAGACCAGAGCAGAAATAAATCAATTTTGTGAAAATAACTATACTACCCAAAGCAATCTACAGGTTCAATGCAATCACTATCAAATTACCAATGGCATTTTTTACAGAACTAGAACAAAAAATCTTAAAATTTGTATGGAGACACAAAAGACCCCGAATAGCCAAAGCAGTCTTGAGGGAAAAAAACGGAGCTGGAGGAATCAGACTCCCTGACTTCAGACTATACTACAAAGCTACAGTAATCAAGACAATATGGTACTGGCACAAAAACAGAAACATAGATCAATGGAACCAGACAGAAAGCCCAGAGATCAACCCACGCACCTATGGTCAACTAATCTATGACAAAGGAGGCAAAGATATACAATGGAGAAAAGACAGTCTCTTCAATAAGTGGTGCTGGGAAAACTGGGCAGCTACATGTAAAAGAATGAAATTAGAACACTCTCTAACACCATACACGAAAATAAACTCAAAATGGATTTGAAACCTAAATGTAAGACCGGACACTATAAAACTCTTAGAGGAAAACATAGGAAGAACACTCTTTGACATAAATCACAGCAAGATCTTTTTTGATCCACCTCCTAGAGTAATGGAAATAAAAACAAAAATAAACAAATGGGACCTAATGAAACTTCAAAGCTTTTGCATAGAAAAGGAAACCATAAACAAGATGAAAAGACAACCCTCAGAATGGGAGAAAATATTTGCAAACAAATCAATGGACAAAGGATTAATCTCCAAAATATATAAACAGCTCATGCAGCTCAATATTAAAGAAACAAACACCCCAATCCAAAAATGGGCAGAAGACCTAAATAGACATTTCTCCAAAGAAGACATAGAGGTGGCCAAGAAGCACATGAAAAGATGCTCAACATCACTAATTATTAGAGAAATGCAAGTCAAAACTACAATGAGGTATCACCTCACACCAGTTAGAATGGGCATCATCAGAAAATCTACAAACAACAAATGCTGGAGAGGGTGTGGAGAAAAGGGAACCATCTTGCACTGTTGGTGGGAATGTAAATTGATATAACCACTACGGAGAACAGTATAGAGGTTCCTTAAAAAACTAAAAATAGAATTACCATATGATCCAGCAATCCCACTACTGGGCATATACCCAGAGAAAACCATAATTCAAAAGACACATGCACCCCAATGTTCATTGCAGCACTATTTACAATAGCCAGGTCATGGAAGCAACCTAAATGCCCATCGACAGGCGAATGGATAAAAAAGTGTGGTACATATATACAATGGAATATTACTCAGCCATAAAAAGGAACGAAATTGAGTCATTTGTTGAGAAGTGGATGGATCTAGAGACTGTCATACAGAGTGAAGTAAGTCAGAAAGAGAAAAACAAATATTGTATATTAACGCATGTATGTGGAACCTAGAAAAATGGTACAGATGAACCGGTTTGCAGGGCAGAAGTTGAGACACAGATGTAGAGAACAAATGTATGGACACCAAGGGGGGAAAACCATGGTGTGGTGGGGATGGTGGTGTGCTGAATTGGGCGATTGGGATTGACATGTATACACTGATGTGTATAAAATTGATGACTAATAAGAACCTGCAGTATAAAAAACCAAACAAAAAAAAAACAACTAATACTAAACTTTCTTTGGGTTATTCCTATGGAAATATGTTAATATAATTGTTTCAGACATTACATGAAAATTTTAAAAATCTTATATGTTCTGGTATAATGTTAGAAATCATAATTCTAGTTATTACTTTAAAATGTGTATCTCAGAAATAACTAAATTTCCTTGTCAATTGCATTATTATGAACTTTCATCAAATCTTTAACCATGGTCATTTTTAAGTCTTTTGTTATTTACAGACAGTTCTGGGTGTACTCTGATGCTTTTGCAAATATGTTCCTATAAAAGGGTTTCATCTTCAAGGAATTCATGGAAAGACTCTGACAAGTACCAGTTTCTGGTAACTGTACTGCTGAACTGAATGAATAAGCATTTTCAGAACTCTAATGGAAAACTGATGAATTCATAAAAGTGCTAACAAAAGATCAAGATAAAAAAAAATTAATTACATGGGACTGAGTCAAGTGATGAGGATAATTATAATTTTTGTGACTTTCTGTTTGAATTAAAAAAAATAAAATTCCCACAAGGACTCAGAGGCAAAACATATACAAATCAATTTTCACTGCAAAGTAAAGGAGCTGTTACAGTGGAGGATTACTGGACTGGATGTCAATATTATGACATAGTATGAGTGTGTTTCGTGTTTGGTAGTTGCAATCATTGTTGCTTTTGTTGTGGTCATCCATTTACAATGCTTGGTGTCAGTTTATTTACCTCTTGTAAAAATAAAATTCAGTGTGTGTGTGTGTGAAAAAAAAAAAAAAGATCCAGCTAGTATATCAATCCATATAGATCAAAGTAATCAACTCATCAATGAGAGAAAAATGTCAAGAGAAAGAACATATCATGTTAGATAAGCTATATCAGTAAGGGAAAAAAACATGGTAGTGGATTCTTTTCTGGACTATATAAATATTAAGGAGCTACTGGTAAATGCCAGGTACTATTGGGAGGAGTGGATTCAGCGTTAAACAAGACAGGCAACGTCCCTGCCCTTATGAAACTTCTATTTTAGTTGGCTTGGGTGTAGAAGTAAGTATGGGTCAAAGTGTCTATTCTTGAACATAAAACATACAGTATTCTGCATTTTATGTTTTACTTACTTGATCTAGAGGCTCATTAGTAAGAAACCATAAACCTTATTCAGGAGGCATGTTTCTTCTCAGTATGAATTACCCAAGAGTTACTATTTAGCTTCTCCTGATAATTCTGGCTCACTTTAACATAATTTCATATACTTCTCTTATTTAAATTCAAATTATAATGTTATTTTCAGTAATCTTTATAATTTGTTAAAATACTATTTAATATTAGCCATTTTTGTAATGTAATACCATTTTTTTTCTACTAGCTATTGGAAATTGCTTCAAGTATTTCTTTTCCTTTAGGAACAATTCTAGTTGTAAAACAATACTATCTTTGGTTAAGTGGAGAACATTGCAGACAAATATATCTTAAAATCAAATAAAATAACCAATCATGTGCTAAATTTTAATCTATATAAGAAGCTAGGAAGTTGTTGCCTGATAACATTTTTGGCAATTACCAGTATAGTTCACACACATGAAATGAAGTTCAGGAAAACATTATGAAATTCATTAATCAGTGATTGAAACATTGCTCCCCTCCTCATTAATTCTATCATGTCACCCTGCCTTAATGAAAATTGGGCTATGCACATTGGCATGATTACTGTATATATTCTTTGTATCAGATATAAGACAATTTTTAAATGTAATAAAACCCCTAAAATCAGGATAAATCTTACAATCAATGTTTTCAACCGTGTTGCAGTTGCAGTGGAGTTTACATTGCTATGTGTGGATTTTATCATAGTTTCATATTGTCCTTTCTTTGAGTTATATGCAGTATTAGCACTACATGTGGTGAGTTACCAATAAGAATATTTTCAAAAAGCTTTTACTATGATTTGGTATTGTAGCAAATGTTATTTTGTATATGGAAAGCCAAGGAAAGAAAGAAAGAGTATAACTTTGATATTAATGAAAAAAAATTTGTACTTGCATTGCCTTCAATTCCATACTCTCTTCTAAATTAAAAACCAAATGCTTTATGAAATCAAAAGAAGGAATATACTCACACGTACATGAAGCTGTATCATTAAGACAAATGCAAAAAGACTATCAAACCTAAGAAAGGGAAGTGAAGACAGAAGAAATTCAAACGAGAGGCTGGTGTGACTGATGAATGGGTCACACCACTAGTAAGGAAGGAATGTGGATTTTATTTGTTTTTAATTAGCATCATAAGTTTTGTTTGTTTTTTCTTTCTTAGTGGTATGTAAAATAATAATGTGTTTTAAAATCATTCATCTTGAATTCAATGAAATGTAGATTATATACTCCAGTGAAGAAATGAGAGGAAAAAAATTATAGGGAAGTAAAGAACTGATTTTATTATAATCTTCAGTTTTGACTGATTAATCACTAAATTTGCCATCCATTCATCTTCTACTAGGAACCCAAAGGATAGGTAATAAAATAACTGTTTGACAACTAAATTGTCTAAAAACTAACATAATTATATTAGCTTGTGGAAATTTAATTCCAGCTTTGAGAAAGACGTGGCTAGGTATATGCACTGAAAATTCCCTCTGGGGAAGTGATCTCAAGAGCTTCAGAAGGAATTAACGTCAACTAGCAGCATGATGAAAAAATTATTTCCCTCTGGACCATTGCAACCAAATACAAAGTGTGTGTGTGTATATATATATATATATATATATATGCAAAAATATATTTTTATATTTTGAATCAAAGGGATCTTTCCTAGGTTTGTCTATATAGAATTAAATATATATTTAAATGTAGACTTTTAGAACTGGAAGATAATTGAATAAATGTTAGAGTTTCTTCAAGATCTAATTTTTATCTTCTATTTTTCTCATCTCTTTCAATAGGCTCATAAATGAAGCCCAGAGAAATTAAATTCTTCATCAAAGTTCACCCAGTTTGATAGCAGCACAGACAAGATTAGAGTCTTTGGCCCAAGGTTCAGTGTTCTTTCCATTATGCCAAATTATCCCATCATATATTAGGTACATAAGTAGGATAATGAGTGTAGTGGATGCTGTGGTGTGCTCCCAAGTTCTCTCCTCCCCCACCGCAATCACACACACATACACACACTCACACACACACACACACACATCTTCACAACTAAAGCCTTCATTTTCCCAGTTGGTAAAAAAGTTGGCAGCTGATAGCACTCAAGTAAGTTCCTTTACAAAAAAAAAAAAAAAAAAGCCTATTCATTCAGGGTTACACCCCCTTCCCAGATATTTGTTGAATAACTTGTTGATATGAGTATAAGGCTCCCAACCACTTGCCTAAATTGGGGACAGCTCTGAGGGATCATCCCAGCTTCAGCTTTCCCTGTGTGATTATCTGAGATAGATAGTTCAATTGCATAGAGTTTAACTTCTCCCTCTGCCAGACACTGCTTTCTTCATTACCCCATGGGTGTTGACTTGAGAATACACTCTAGTAAACTTTTGTTTATTGTCTCAAATATTTGTCTCAGAATCTGTTCTAGGGAACCAAACCATAAAAATAAATGTAAAATTACTCAAGTATTCTGGAGTAAATTACTTTGCTTTTTTAAGTTGAGATAGAAGTATTCAAAGTGGTTTAACTTCTAAAGGATGAAGCAAGTATCTATCAGAGAAACTTCTAGGTGTATTCACTTTATTTTATTACTATACTTACTGTTGCTCTCATCAAGATAACTATTCCTCAGGTATAATATTAGGCATTTTATACACAGTAGTTCATTAAGTCTTAACTATAACCCTGTATGTAGATACAGGTATGAATGTAAATCTTCCTTTCCCAGATGAGGAAATCGGAGATTTGGGAAGGGTAAGTAACTTGCCATGGTCACTTAGCTAGAAATTGTCTGATTCTGGTTGATTCTCTCACTAGACCTCAAGCTGCCTAAATGCAAGAGCTGGTTCTCTTATGCACAATACTATTTCCTATCACATAATATAGCACCTTGCTCTCAGTAGAGGTCAATAAATATTTATCAAATCAGCAAAGGAACCTTTATTTGTCTGACCCCAAATCCATGCCATTAGCCCCATGTGCTATGCAATCACCCATGTATACTATGAGCCCTAGACTTAATGGTGAACATCACAAAGAACTAAAAAAAAAAAAAAAAAGAAAAGTCTAAGATGTTAAAAGCAAACTATGCTGAACAAACAGGAATGGGTGATTTAAATATGCATTTAAAAAAAAATAGTTCATTTCATTTTGTTTCTTTTTATAGTAGATGCATATGTACCTTGTAGGATCAGATGTTATACCAGAGAACACTGAGTCTGCCTGTGGGATTGAGTCATTTGATCCCTTTCAATATGTCTTATTAAAACTGTATATTCAATTTAATGTAATATCCCAGGAGGGTTAAAATGATCGCATAAAGAAAATGATGAACATTTCCCCAAATCTAACATTAAAGTAACGGAAATGAAGTTTCCACTCATCTCCTCAGCTTTCCTAAGCAGCACGTATATAAATAGAATAGAAATGTTTATTATCATGATGAATTTACCAATGGCTATTTTGTTCTGAAACAAGTTTTTTTCTCAGAGTATTTTATACCCATGATGTTTCTGACATTTGGATGTGATATTAAGCACAGTGTTTGAGGATCTTTCAATAACTGATTCAACAGTTAAGTAAGCATCTTATAGAAGTAAAGTCACAAAGATGAAAAGAAAATAAAATCTCACATTTCTAAGTAGGTCCAAATACCTAGCTTATTTCTTTTACTCCCAAGAAAGTCCCTGAAACACCTTCTCTAAGTCATACAATGCTTCTTTCATACAAACAGGTAACCAGCCTTACTATCTCTACCACAAATCAAGGGAAGAGTTAAAATGGCAAATTAGAAGTAATGGAGAGGGTCTGATATAAGTAAGCACAAATTAAAAACTAGAATGGCAGCTTACTACAGACATTAAGACAATTTAAAGAAAGAAAGAAAAGACATGGTTAGCAAAACATCTCAATCTGAAGTCACTGAGTATAAAGACACTAAAGATATCCCCTAATAGAACTTAGTTTTACAGAAGATTGGGGATATTCATCTCAGTAATGATAATCTTGAAGCCTCAATTTAAGTTACAGTATGGTTCTGCATGTACTTTATTTTAGAAAAATGTGATACATTTTAGAAATATTCCCATGGGAATACTGGGAGGCAGAATGAATCGGTGGTTAATCAAGCAGACTGTCTATCTTACACTGTCTGTAGGGTCCAAACTCACTGTGCTTCCGTTTTCTAGTCTGTGTAATGGGACTAATAGAAGCTACCTCAAGAGACTCTTGTGAGGGATAAATAAGGGCATTAGAAAAATGCTTGGCATATAATACACACTCAATAAATTATATTATCTCAAGCAGATAAGCTATTTTTCAGCAAATATTTATCAAATGCTTAATATGTACCAGAGAATCGGGTCAGGAGGTTTAGATTGGAGATAGGAGAAGTAGACGACTTGATGTTGCCTATTTGCAGTACATCAGCAAGGACGTGATTTAAAGGTGTATGAGGAAAAAGAGAAAGCAAAGGTGATTTATAGATGTTGGCCTGATAGTGGTACCATTCGTGAGAAGGAGGGTATTTGGGGAAGAATAGGTTGCAGAGTCAAAATCAAGTTTGTTTTTTTGGTTTTGTTTTATGTCAGATTAGGAATGTTAATTAGTCAAAGTGATGATGCCGGATAAGTAAATTAGGGCTCAAAGTAGAGACCAGGTTTGGAGAAATGGTTTTCTAGGGAACAAACAATGAAAAGTTGGGCATTTAAAATCTATGCCATTTAGATGTCAGGTACACAGAAATTTTCATTGGCCCTTCAGCACATTTTGTACTAGCCTACTGCCATGTGCTCTATTCTCCTCTCTCTTACCTCTTTCTCTTCCCTTTTTTCCTCCTTCTTTGTAACAACAATAAATCCTTTGTTTTTTGCCACCAGAGCAATAAGCCAACTAGTTAGTTTCTATCTCAATGTATTTTTCTAAACCAAGCCAGTGCTCTCTTCAAGAGGAATTCTGGTACCAGTTTGTAATCTTTGCTTCCTCCGCAACATGATTCAATAAGCTATGTCTTGCTTCTGTCATTAGAGCATAAACTTTTTGTGAGAAAGCAGATGGGCCTATACTCATGGACCTGGTTTTGATTAATAAAGTTCATCCAAAAGTCTAAATGCTGAAATTTCTTTTAAGTGCCCTATTGTTCTCTGTAGGTCACTGGAGTGAGTTCTTCTTTTAGTTCCTTAAATTTCTAGGTTACCACTTTGCTGACACAAATCATGATATTGATCATTCTAAAACTCTCTGAGCGTACACTCAAGTAAATATAGCATATTAAATCCAACAAAAATGTATAGATTCATATATAGATGTTCATTACTTATTAAAATAACATGTATTCTCAGAGAAAATTATAGAATGCAAACTTAGGAAACTAGATAAACACATTTCAAAATGCCTTTAAATTCAACTCTGAAAAGAAATGAGCTATCAAGCCATGAAAAGACATCAAGAAACCTGAAATGCATATTACTAAGTGAGAGAGGCCAACCTGAAAATACTACATACTGTATGAGTCCAACTCTATGACACTCTGAAGAGGCAAAACTATGGAGACAGTAGTTGCCAGTGGTGGGGAGAGGAGGGGAGAGATGAGTAGGCAGAGCACAGGGGATTTTTAGGGTAGTGAAAATACTCTGTATGACGATATAATAATGGATAAATGTCATTATTAAGTGTGTCCAAACCCATAGAATGTAGAACTCCAAGAGTGAACCCTAAGGTAAGCTGTGGACTTTGGGTGATTATGATGTGTCAGCATAGGTTCATCCTGGGTAAAAAGTAACACCATTCTGTCGAGTAATGTTGCTAATGAGGGAGGCTATGAATGTGTGGAGGCAGAAGGTCTACGAGAAATTTCTGTACCTTCCTCTCAATTTTGTTGCCAATTTAAAAATGCTCTTTAAAAAAGTATTTTAATAAATGCCTTTTAGAGTAAATTATTCATTTAACCACTCTTTCCAGTAGAATTGCACTGGGAAATATAATCTCATGGAAAACAGAAAATAATTCTATTGATATTTTTTAAGCCTTGTTGAAAACTTACGGTTTTGGACACAAATGCGAAAGCAACGCTCTGGTGTGTGTGCTATGAAGGTATTTTTTAAAGACCTCTTTTCTTTTCCATGTCTTTACCTCAGGCTACATATCGAAATCGAATTGTGAGCCAAAGTCTCAGCACAAGGGACAGAAAAGCAATGCATACTCCCACCGAGGACCGTTTTAGATACTCAGCAGCGGACCAGACAAGCCCCTACAAAAGCAAGACCTGTCAGCTCTCCAGTCTATGTTTAAGCAATTTTTTGAAGGACAAGGAACTAGTGGAAGTTATCAAACACTCCAGAGGAACTTACGAAACCCTCACGTCAGAGGTCACCCAGAATTTACGGGCCAGTGTAGGGCAGAACTCTCTGAAACCAATAGCTAAGACCGAAGGGCTTTCCACGTTCTCAGAGAAACCAAAGGACCAAGCTGCTGTGGCCCGACAGCATTCAACCTTTACAGGCAGGTTTGGACAACCGCCAAGAGGGCCAATCTCTTTACACATGTACAGCAGAAAGAATGTTTTCCTCCATCACAATTTACACACAACTGAGCTGCAGTCTCTAGGCCAGCAGGATGGGTAATTAAATCACCCTATTCCTGTCTCTGGGTAGGATAAGACGATTAGTGTTTCTCGTGCATAGCTCATGTTAAAATTTTCATGTATTTTTTATTACTTTTTATTTTTAGTTATAAACAAAGAATTTTACTTTTTTTTTTTTTTAAGAATGAGGGTTCAAGCATGTTAATTGAATTAGGTTTAATAGCTTTTGGAGACTTTATTATATATATGTATAATAAATGAGACCATCTTGCTGGTTTATATACAGGCCATAATTTATTTATCTTTTATCTTTATCAGTCACTGATATGCATTGAAGTTTCAGAAGGTAATATCAAATAGCACTCTGTTCACTTAATGGTGTTACTGTGAAAATAGATGTGCAGAATAAATAGATAAAGGGATTGTAAGGAATTTTAAACTACATAGTTAATAGAAAGAGAAAAGAGGGGTTTTAAAGTCTTGTATTTGGTGGTGTATTTATTTGAAGAATGAAGCTTGCTTGCATATAACCTAGAGATGGTGTTTGTCTCTCTATTACATACAATCAAGCTTATCTTGCCATACGATTAAGGGGGAAAATGGTATTTCTTTTATCCTCTAAGTGTTTAGTTCACACTAGTTCACAAAGGATTTCAGACTGAGTAATTGCTAGCCAAATAGAGAATGACAGCTCCGATCATCGAAAAATTTTGCTTTTAGTTTTTGCTATTGATGTTGAAGTACTATGACATAACACACAGTGAGGTGGTAATGTTGCCTGAATTTTGTCAAATGATGCGTAAAGCATGACATGCTATACTCTGAGTCACTGCCATGGTTATATCACCGTAATTTTTAAAAATTTGAGGAATAGAACATTCTAAGAAAGTTATTTTACTTCACTTTCCTTATATTTTTAAATTTTTCACTTTTTTTAATGTGTGTCCAATTTTGCTTCATATACATTAACCCATACCAATTACTCTACATGATGAATTGAGGAAGAGAAAGTCAGTTTCTTGGTAGCCCAGTTTACACTATTTTGACTATTCGGTCATCTAGATTTAGAGGAAAAAGTAAAATATATGTAAACTTTGGCAATTTGATCTTAGAAATAAATCTCTAACAGGAATACTTAACTCGTTTGATGGCAAATATTTCTCTTTAACACACAAGGCCTAATATGTTTTATACATAAGTGCACGTGAGAGAAATAATTTCTTTATGTTTAATGAATAATAGAGCTGTATGCAGCTATAGAAATAAATAATTTTAAAATGACCAGTAGGAATCAGGGCTGCAGTTTTCTTATACAAAGATAAAAGCTAATAACTGAATCCATATTAGGCATACTCCATGCATATTGAAATTGTCATACCTACTGCAGGATCTGTTTCCCTTGTGCTCTCTGACAGAATCCATGAAATGAATAAAGGGAAACTGAGATAGCAGTTTTAGCATGGCATCTGACTAACCTGCTTAAATTAAAGCTATGTGTGAAATGCATCTCCTAAAACAAAAGTGCATTTGAGCTCTATGCTTTGGGGAAAAGCCATTAGATATCCCCCCACTAGCTTTAACTATTAAACTTTAACCACTTTTCAAACTTTGATTAGAATTGATAAGAGTAAAGAGTTTAGTGGATATGCTGGATTTGTAATTTCGGTTTTCCAAAGGAAAACACATGTGCATCAAGACAAATGTTTGCCAAATGTTTTCTTTTTTTGTGTGTTTGTAATTCTGCCAAAAGAGAATAATGCACACTGCAATTTGCTTGGCTTAATGAGACTGCTCTCTAAAATTCCCACTATACTTTAGAAGTTAACAATATTCATGCAGACAGACATTTTGGGCTGGATGGTGTTTAAGAAATGATAGAAAAATTATGATTATTAATTGTGGAATTCAGCTTCATTTGTCCTAAAAGTTGGTGTGTGTTACTAGAGTATTTGAAGTCTGTAAATAAATCAGAACGGTAAAATAATCAAGGATTTTTTCCCAGGATATGGAAGAACTATGTATCACAAATAATGTTTTTGATTTGGACTTTTGGAGCTTATAGTTTTGCTTTTCTGGAAGATAGACTTTTGAATTATACTTTGTAAAAAAATAATCTATTTAAGAAAATCTGTCATTTAATAGACATTTTAAGAGATGTTTTAAATGCTAGTATTTTCTTGAAAAATGTTTTTTAAAGCTGAAACATTCAAAAAGAAAACCTGGGTTAAACAGTTCAATTTTAAAAGGAGGGGTATTTTTTGGAAATATCATCTTAAAGCTGTTTTGTATCAGTATTTTCAGCATTGTTATAATATTATTTGTAATACTAAGTGTAACTCAGGCCTGGAGAAGGTGTAAGCCCACTATGCTAATATACATCAGTAACTGTAAAACAGGGGTTCTTTGTAAGTTCCTCTTGTGTATATAGAGTACTCATGTGGGCATTCTTTCAGCAAATTGATTTCTTTGTACTAAAATCTCTAGTTTTCTAAGACAGTTCCATGTATAAAAATGATTTATACATTTCTCCAAGGCAGTACATATCCAAAGACATGACACCAGGGGGAAAAAGTGCTTGTTTTTCTGATGGAAGCAGTTGTCTTTTCTTTCCCTTCCTGTTTCTTCTGTGCATGTGTATGTGTAGCTAAGCCTAAGTAAGTCTGTAAAATTTCTGCTGCAAATCTTCTTTTCTGAATTAGAACGTGTTTTAAAGGACACTTAAGAAGAGATATTCCTTAAGGAAAAGCTGTTTCCACCTGAAATAAACTGTTCTCATTTTTGTAATTATTGGAACATGCAACTGTATTTCTATGAAGTCATTGACTTTTTTTCAAATAATTTTATATGCTAACAGAGTCACAGCAAAATTATTATCTCTCCAAACTATTTTTTTCTTCTTTGGAGCACCATAGTCCTTGTGCAAATGACACCATGAAACTGTAGCTGCAGTGCTAAAGGTGTGAATCTACCAATATCAATATGCTCAGGGTAAGGACCTAGGGCCACATATCAGTCAAGTTGTTTTTGTTATTTATTGATTGAGATATAAATAAACTAGCTAGCCACTAGTCAACAATAAACATTTGTAGACATGCCCACACTTACTTAAAATGCTTACCAAGATATTCTTAATCAATCTGGGTTTATGACCTGTGTTTTACACCTTGTATTTCCCAAGATTTCAACCTAGCCTATTGTCATTAATTTTCTGAGTGTTACTGAATTCAAAGTAATTCATTGAATTCAAAGAAAATTTCACATTTTGTTTTGTTTACCTTGTGTGTGTTTAACAGAGATAACACTTCCACTAAAAAGAGTTAATATTTTCTTTTTATTATCATGTATTTAAGGATAAGGTAAATGATCAAGATAAATGATCATATTCCACTAGTCCTCCAAGACCTTTCTTAGTAACTTAGTTGCTGATGGAATAGGAGTTTATTGAATGGTGACATTCATTATCGCCTTTCTCATTATTAAGAAGTAGTAAGTAACCCACTATAGTGGGTAACTTGGAATACTGGCTATAGTCTTATAGTCTAAATTTTGTTCTACTTTTCCACTTTTAGAACTTTATATTACAAATACCTATAGAAGTAGGAAGTGCTTCAAAACAGCACTTACAACTCCATTAAACCACCTGTAGATCAACGTGGAAAAAGAAAGGGGGATGCTTGTAGAGGTGCTGTCTGTGATTGCCATTCTTATCCCTGAATCACATTCCCCACAGCCGGAGGCTTTTCCCTGGTGATACATCCATTTAAATATAGTACTGATTCATTTATTCTAAGGATTTTGATTGCATTCTGGAACTTGACTCTATTTAGGCTTTATTATCAAATCCTTTTTATATATTTTCTTTTTTTACCCCAAGAAATAATTCAATCACACATAATATTTCTTTGGTAATTTACTCCTCCTGGAATTTAAACTCTTTTTTCTAGTTCTTTTTCCACGTGCTAATTTTGTCATGCCAACACTAGGCTATATCTATACACATGGCAGGGATGATAGAAAATATAAACTAGTTGGGTTCTTACAAAAAGTTGAATTGCACTGTAGTGTAAGAGCAAACAGCCAACTATCAACCAACTAAACAAAGAAGCCCTCTTCTCTAACAATATACATTAGCATTGCCAAATTTTTATTCTTCAAATCTCAATCTGTGCCAAGTTCTTTCACCAACAGAACCACAAACATATCCACCAACTATTTATTGACAATAAATTTGCTCTTGCTCAGAACCCACTTGCTCAGTACCAAGTAGTGTAGCCCCAAAATATGTCAGAGATCTCATTTTCCAGGTGTGTTATCTGTGGAAAAGAATGAAGGCAGTTCACCCTATTCCAGATCTGAAATTTTTCCCATAGAAATTAAGACAATGAAAATTCTTACTAATACAAAGTGGGTTTCATCTGCCTAACTAATCTAGAATGTGGGATATCATGGTTCCTTTTAGAGAACTTTCAATCTAGCCCCATTAACTTCACCACTTTAATCTAAACATACTTTTCCTCTTGAACATAAAATTCAAGAAAAAGAGCCTTCCACATCTTATCCTTTCCAAACATTACCTCATTGCTTTGGTAAGCTCAGGTTGCTGTTACAAAATACCATAGAGTGGATGGCTTAAACAATAGACGATTATTTTCCACAGCTCTATAAGCTGAAAGTCTAAGATAAAGGTGCCAGCTGATTCAGTTCCTGGTTTAGGTAGCTTTGTTCTTCTCACTGTTTTCTCACATGGCAGAGAATAAACAAGCTGTGGTCTTATAAGGTTGCTAATCCCATCATGGGGCCCCTCCCTCATCTAAACCTAATTACTTTCCAAAATCCCCACCTCCATGTTCCCTCACATTGGGGTTAGGGCTTCAACATATGTTTTGGGGGAACACAAATGTCCAGTCCATAGCATTTATTTTCATCCTAGTAAGTTTGCTATTGTTTTACTCATTTCATAGATGAGATCAGAAAGGTTAGGTAATTTGCCAGGGACAAACAGCATGTATGTTTAACTAAACTGGATTTCATATCCCTTGATCTTTCCATTTATACTATGCTTATCTCCAGAGTTAGGCTTCCTCCCAAGGAGGCAGAGTGATTCAAGCAAATATGTGCTGTCTCAGTTTGCTATACTCCTCTTAAAATTCTATTGCTATTGCTAGGAAAGAAAATCTGAGCAATGATCTATTTTAGCAAACCAGAAAACTACTCATTCCAAAGCTTTTCTTAGAACAATTATTGATGTTTAGATCAATAAATATAGAATCCTGAGAGGAAAGCACTTACTATATTTCAAGGTTACTTCTAGAAAGTCTGACACCCTAATTTTCTTTCCTTGAAGGCAATTGGGAAAAATAGAAATAATTGCATGCGGTATTTTTTAAAGTAGAGAGCCAATGAAGTGTCTAGCATAAGGAAAACATACAATAAATGAAAAATAACCTAGTTATCAGATTATCTTACTATTTCTTTCCTTCATTTCCTGAGGATATTGATATAAACATCACTGAATTTGATATGTTTATGTTGCCTTATATACATTTTAAAAAAAGATAATTACAAAATTAGGTATTTGTATCTAGGGACAAAAATTACAACTGATTTAAAGTTCCTTAAATATTCGGAAGGAACTGAAATTAAATGGGAAATAGAAATTTATTTGCTCTAAATTTTTTTTTTTCACACACACACACTGTATTTTATTTTTACAAGAGATAGACTGACACCAAGCATTGTAAATGGATGACCACAACAAAAGCAACAATGATTGCAACCACCAAACACGAAACGCACTCATACTATGTCCTAATATTGACATTCAGTCCAGTAATCCTCCACTGTAACATATTTGCTCTAAATTTTTAAATACATTTTATTTTGTAGTTAATCATATATACCTAAATAATGTCTAAGTAAGATATAATCCCACCATGAATTGTCTCTTCCAAAGTCTTGTTTTCAGGAATGCAAGCAAACTGGAATATTAACTTACCTAGATCCTATTTTTAAGGGAAAAAGGACTATTCAATATATTCTAATATATTTGGGTCTGAGATTATTAACATTTGTAATAATATTTTCTATTCTCTAAAACTAATGATTTAGTGAGACAGATAATAAACAGCAAATTACTCTAGAAATTACAATTTTTAGTAATATTGAATGCCGTAGTATAAGTTCTTTCAAGGCTTTTAATTCCCCAAAGAACAGTGATTTTATTTAATGGAAATTTCACTATTTGACTAGTATTCTGAGAAAAGATTGATACACTTAAGCATGATGATTAGAAAAATATGCATAATCCCTCTGCAAAATAAATTTTAAAACAACAAATATGTTGTGTGGTACTTGACTGCTTTTATTATGACATTAATTTGTTCTGAACCTGTCTTAGTGATAGATCGGTTTACACATGTGTTCACACTGAGCATAAAGCAGTGTGATTTATTTCTAGGTTCTTGAAGTTGTGCTCATTGGGAAGAGGCAAATCAGCCACTTACTTCATCAGCCAGTTGACTTCTATTTCCACATCCTTTGCCACCATGCTTTTTTCTTCATTTCTGATACACGGTAATAAAGTACAATATCTCAGAGACCACTGGGGGAATATGATGCTATCATTTCATTTTAATCCATGTGTGGACTCTCTTATTCTGAATTATATTCTTTATCTTCATTTTTTACAACTGGGCAGAATTCAAAAATATCTTAGAATGTTTTGACTTTATAATTCCTGAAACTGTTTATTCTATATGTTTTGTAACAATACAAAAAATACAAAATTATTCTAAATTTTCTCTCTCTCTCTCTCACTCACACACATACACACACACACAGTTTCCTAAAATGGCTGAAAGATGGAGGATTCAGAATCGCTACTCAAGAATTTGAAGCAGTGCATGAATATGTATCCATTTGGCATCCGTAACAGCCAACAGGGAAGAACACACACTTAAAATGCCGCTACAATGCCTTAAAAGCATACCTTTAACGTTTTATGTTTAAACTCATCAGATATTCTCTATAGCTTCACAACTTCAGAGCAAATTATGCTCCTCTGGTGTATGCTTTATATAATGTGATTTCAAAAAGCTGAAATAAACCAGTATGATACATTTTATAATTTATTTGTAATATGACCTTATGGTTTAAGATTCAATCCATTTTCCTGACCACAGGAAGAGTTTCTCTTTGATTCTGAACTCTATTTTCTATAAAGAATGTCAAGAAGCACTGTATTTTTTAGTTAAATTATGAAGGTACTATATTTTAGGGGTTGTTTTGAAAACTTTATGAGAACGTGTAACCTCCACTTCTAAATTCTGTTGGTAATCATTTACAAACCCTTTGGTTATGATTAAAATCAATCAGCACTTTCTTGTGGATGAATTATACAGATATTTCTCTTTAAAATTTCAATTGTAAAACAGTCATTTAAAAATATTTAAAATGGAATATTGAGGTATATAGTGTTTATACATTTTTTTCAAATAGTCTCATTTTAATCTTACTTTAAATGGCTCTTACATATCTCATTCCATTTTACACTTATTTCTCTAATATAAAAAATGCTTTGACATTTGTAGAGATATTATCAATAGACCAGGCATTACAGCATTAAATGTACGGAAGTGACACAGTAAATATCATGGTTTAAGGACAATTTGAAAATCAAATCACATTTCAGAAGATGACCATGAAAGTAGAACCAACCTTTACACAGGAAGTTAATTTAATTATAATTTAGCCAAGTGAGCACTTGATTTAGTCTCATTTGTAGGTCTTCCCCATACCCTTAATTTCACAAGAGGAGAGAGAATTGCTTCACTTAAAAGCATTACTTATAATACACTGGTAATCATATGACCAAAAAGATAATAATGATGATGCTAGAAGATGCTTTTGCACGTTGTGATTCATTGCTAGGGTTTGGGTTAATTCTGTTTATTTTTCATTTCACAGATTCTTATACATGAAAATGGAAATATTTAAGTAAAGTTAACTTTTAGTTAGAAACCGTGTTGAAGGTATTATTTCTTATGCCAGTTTGGACTCTACATTATTATTTTCTATAAAAGGAGAGCTGGACAGAAGGAGGGATATACGTGTAAACTCGGTCTTGAAATCTGGTGAACAGTGAAATATAACCACATCCTGGAAATTCACCTATATGGCTGACATTAACGAGTCTAAACTGGATACATTAGGTCAGAGGCTGATAAGAGTTTTATCTTTACACACAGAACAGATGGCTCAAAAGTATGTCCTGGGGACTTCCTTGGTGGCACAGTGGTTAAGAATCCGCCTGTCAATACAGGGGACACAGGCTCAATCCCTGGTCTGGGAAGATCCCACATGCCGTGGAGCAACTAAGCCCGTGCACCACAACTACTGAGCCTGTGCTCTAGAGCCCACAAGCCACAACTACTGAGCCCACGCACCACAACTACTGAAGCCCACGCGCCTAGAGCCCATGCTCCGCAACAAGAGAAGCCACTGCAATGAGAAGCCTGCTCACCTCAATGAAGAGTAGCCCCCATGCACAGCAACGAAGACCCAATGCAGACAAAAATAAATAAATTTATTTAAAAAAAAGTGTGCCCTGATAGCTTTTAGATCCAAGTATCACTTGAGTAAATTTGATAAAACTGTAGCACTATCTCACCAGCCATAATCACTGTTTTGTATTTAAATTCTAAAATAAGAATATTTATTGGTAAAGAAAACATGGCTAATATGCAGAAACTTCTATGTTGCTAAAAACTGAATTTAAAGATTTTAAACAGTGTACTGAAGGACTGTCTTGTGTGTGGAAACTAAAATGAAGAGCCAGTATTTATAACTGCCTAAGAATATATATTGGCTAATGAGATTATATTATTACATGTTGTTGAAATTAAAGTAATAGTTTAATATCTACCTGAATTATAATAGAAAGTCAGAAAGACAATAAAAAGAATTAGTAGAACACAAGAAGTTGATGCAGAATATTTGAAGATCAACTTAAACAACCCAACATCTGATTATTCAGTGAGAGTTACATCAACCTCTACTTTCAGAAATAAGGGTTGAATGTAGAGGTTTCCAGAGGAATCTTTCATAGTGAAGTCCAGGAACCAATACAGTCATTCACATCAACTCATTCACATGACAGATAAGCCTATTACATGAATCAGGACAATCATGCTATTACATTAAACATAAAATTGGAGTCACTGGAAACATGCAATTTGGTTTTGTTCCAAAGATGATTATATTCATCTTTCAAAGGAGAGTGTACAAATACTTCTTAGAAAGGAATTAATCACATTATTAGCAATAGGTTCAAATATTTATAGTCCTTGAACTGTTCAACAGCAGGAGGTGATCAAACACTTTCCCAGTATACCTAATGATAGTATATTATGATGAACAGAAAACACTGCCTCTTATGAGTATTGGTTATGGAGTATTGATACTATGCTTAGCTGACAATCAGAGATGGCAGAAAAACGTCACTGCTTAACATTTGAGAAGTATATCATACAGAGGACAGGAACAAATACAAATGGCCAAAGTCTTTGCTATTTTGTTTTTGTTATATTGTAAAGAGTCAGGGTGTTCCAATTCTCTCTCTCCAATAATTCCTTAATGAGATAGCAGCCTTATAAATTACCTCCTGTTAAGCTTTCTCTTGACATGTGCATGAAACCCTTAAATCCTAGATTAGTAATAATAGACCCTCAATTTTCCACTGAAATTTTTAATGTTAAAAGACCTCCTCCATGCTTTGGGGCAGGTAAAATAAAAATTGAGGGCTTCCCTGGTGGCGCAGTGGTTGAGAATCTGCCTGCCAATGCAGGGGACACGGGTTCGAGCCCTGGTCTGGGAAGATCCCACATGCCGCGGAGCAACTGGGCCCGTGAGCCACAATTACTGAGCCTGCGCGTCTGGGCCTGTGCTCCGCAACAAGAGAGGCCGCGATAGTGAGAGGCCCGCGCACCGCGATGAAGAGTGGCCCCCGCTCGCCGCAACTAGAGAAAGCCGTCGCACAGAAGCGAAGACCCAACACAGCCAAAAATAAATAAACTAATTAATAAAAAAAAAAAATTGAATATAAGATTTAAAATTAATAGGGTTGCAGTCACTCAGAAAAACTTATCAACACTTTAGAGAATTTTCCTTTTTTAATTTTTATTAAGGACAATTTTAGTATTCCGGAATGAAGCCATTCTGTTAATGTACTACAGTACATGCATAACCAGCTATATTCATGCATATGCAGACCACCGACATGTATCGTTCCCTACCATCTGCCAAATTGTGTGCTCTGCAGTTAGGCCATAAAGACAAAATTATAATTTGCCTATACTCAGGGGTTTAGATTATGTTTCATTTATTCACAGAGAAATAGTGGTTAGGGGCTCCGTCTAGTGACCTGAGATGGATTCTTATTAATTTTAATAATGCCTAACAATTACTGAGTGTTGTCCTATATATATAGGCAGGCACTATATTAATTGGTTAACGTAAAATATAAACAAACATAAATTTAAATATTAAAAAAAACAAAATAAAAACATGGATTTTCTTATTTAATCCTCACAACAAGCCTTGGTAAATATTCATATTATTATTCCTATTTTTTACCTTTGAAAACAATAAGGATTATGGATTTGTCCCGTCACATAGCCAGTGAGAGGCCTAGATGGCTGCTATAACAGACAGTGCTGTTCTATATAAACACAGAAAAGAGCAAAATTATTTCTACCAGAATTATTAAGAAAGGTTTCTAAATAATCTGAGCAGTTGCCTTATATGTGAAACAGAGTTTGAGATAGAAAAATAGAACCGTTTTAAGTTATCCTAGTGTTACCATACCTGCATAGCAAAGGGAAAAAGGCCATTGAATACAGACTTTGGAGTGAGAAAGCAGTAACTCTGAACCTTGCCTGCATAGCTTACTTGTTAAACAGACTTGGCAAAATTATCTAATTCTGTAAATCTTAAATTTTCTCATATGTGAAAATGTGGCTAATAATTCCTACCACAAAAGGTTACTTTAAAGACTAAATTAGATAATATATATGAGAAAATCTATCACAATAGCTCACATTTATCATTTAAAAACTTTCTAATTAATTTTATCTACTGTAGTTGTCCTACAGAATCTCTGTGAGTTCTTGGGCCATTAGAAAAGCACATGACTTTGGCAAGTCACACAAAGCAGACTTAAAAGGCACCCATTTTCTTAATATTTGGAATATCATCACTATGAATAAGTGTGCAAGCTTTTCATGATATTCACAAACCAACTCTTAGAAATAATTCCCAAGATAATTGCTTAAGATGTGGTGCACGGGAGTGCTAGGAGGAAGGGGTTAGCACTAGTCACTGGACCAATTCACTTATAAATAAACCTCACAGCTTAGTATTGAAAAGGTACAAATTTCTACCAATCTTGCAAAGAATAGTAAATTCTAAAAGTATATAATCTAGAAATTTGAAAAAAATCCAAAGCTACCAAGGACTGTTAAGGTTATTATAAATCTGCTTCCAAATTAAGGACAATATAGACCCATTTTACTTATGAACAGGAAGAAAAAAGAAAATTTTAGATCCATTTTACTTATGAACATGGAAGAAAAATTCCAAATAAAATATTAGACAATTGAACTGACATTAAACAAAATATATCAACCATGAAGGGTTCATATCAAGAATGCAAAGATACATTTTCAACATCAGAAAAAATCAATGTAACCCATCATAAAAAATTAGAGGAGGAAAAAATCACATAATTATGTCAATAATTAGTGTCTAAGAAAGCTCTTGATGATGATTAACCCATCTTTATGATAAAAACATAGCTGACTAAAATTGAAGGAAACTTCCTTAAATAAAATATAATTGACAGATTATCTGTTTCAGCTGCAACTTATAAAGATCTTGGAAATTACGATTCCAATCCTTACAACAAGGAAAAGCTAAACAATCTGAAAATCAATGATATTTCTTGGATCCAGGTCAAGAGAACTAGGTTGCAAGGCAAACGGCAACCCTGAAAGATGAAAACGGTCAAATCCAGAAAATCACAGCCAATATCAGTTTACCTGGAGCAGACACCGCTAGAGAGATAAGCCAACACAAATACTTAAATTGTAATTTTAATGAATTGTTGGAGTTTGAGTGTGGATTAGCTTAAGTATAAGAAACTCATAGGAACACAGTCTTGGGAGGACCTCACACTTTTCATGAATTTTACATCCAAGAAATCTACCAAGTTCTTACGATAAAGATCCAAGAATGATCTCCTCCTGGCTCAGGCTGGGGAAAAGAAGGATCATCATTGAAAAATATGCCCAGAGCATTCTCACTAACAAAGTCTATTCTGCAGGAAAAAGTACTGGCAATTTGTACCATCTGAGGGGAGGGTATTTCTCCTACTCTAGTCCCCTCTAGCTTTCCTGTCTTACTTAAGGGGTAGGGAGAAGCTAAGAAATTCTTGTGAAGGTAACAGCCCAGGAACAAAGGACAGATTTCAGCTTTCCCTCTCCTACAACTTACCACTGCACCTACAGGGCCCCAATATAACTGAATTACAGCTGAAATCCCTACAAAGTATAAACTCTCTGAAGAGAATTACTTACAGGAGCCAAAGTCAACAAATGAGACAAAAGCAAGGACACTAGAGGAATTTGAAGCCTCTGGCATATATTGCTACAGAAAATAATAAATAGAGGCCAATATTAGCCATAGTAACATAAAACCTCATACTATTTATCTCAATTCTTATTACTCAATACACCCTGTTTGGTGGCTTAGTCAGTTTGGGCTGCTATAACAAAACTCCATAATCTAGGTAGTTTATTGACAACAGAAATTTATTTCTTACAGTTCTGGAGGCTGGATGTCTGAGATCATGATGGCAGCATAGTCAGGTTCTGGCGAGAATCCTCTTTCTGTTTGCATATGGCTGACTTATTGTATCCTCACATGGTCAAAGAGTAAGGAAGCTTTCCAGGGGTCTCTTTTATAATGGTGCTAATCCCATTCATGAGGGCTTCTTCACCCTCATAACTTAATTATCTCCCAAAGAACCCTCTCCTTTCCTAATACCATCACATTTGGGATTAAAAATTCAATAAATGAATTGGGGGAGGGGTGCAAACATTCAGTCCACAGTATCTGGCTTTTAACAAAACAATCATAAGGCATGCTAAAGGGAAGGAAAAGAAAACAGTCTTTTTTTGAAGAGACAAAGCAGCATCAGAAAGAGACTCAGATATAATATAGGCCTTCAAAATAATAATCAGAAACGCAATTTAAAGTAACTACAATTAATATCTTAAGGGCACTAATGGGATAAGTAGACAACCTTCAAAAACAGATGGATAATGTAAACAGAGATATGGAAACGCCAATAAAAGATTCAAAGGGAAATGCTAAAGTATCAAAAACATTGGAATGACATCATCAAGATGGTGACATAAGTTGTTACTGACTTTGCTCCCCCTCACCAGAACCACAACTAACAACTATTCATGGACAGGACAACACCGAGAGAATCCTAGAGCTTAGGAGTGAGGCTGAGGCAGCCCCTGCACCACAGAGACCAAGATGGACTACATTAAAGGGTAAGAGGAAGAGCTACGTGCCAACCACAGTGTCCCTCCCCCAGGCTGGCACAGCACCATGCCGAGAGGCCTTGCCTGAGCCGATGTTTCCTCCAATATTTACCAAGTGAGGAGAGAGAGCCCAGGGATGACATCCAGCCCCCCAGCCTTCTGGGTCACTTTGTGGGAGCCCCTATTATGGCTTCACCCCATGTGTATTGCAAAGGAATCTGCAGGGATCAATCACTGGGAGTCTGATTGAAATGGAGAAGGAAGGAAGGGCTTCTAATAACCAGCACTTGGATCTTGGACTGAATTCCCACCTGCGGAGCCTAAGTAGTAGTCCCAACCAGTGGCTTTGCTTATCTGCAAACGAGGTCAATGGCACAGTCTGACCCAGGAATTTGGCAGGGTGAAGGTCTTTCTAAATTGGGTCCCCAAGTGAGAAGTTGTGCCAGATCTGGAGCCTCTTCTGCTCACACTCAGGCAGAAGAGCTGAACCATAGCCCCACCTGCTGTGGATCATGGCTCCCTACTCCTCCCAATCAGAAAACTTATTTGGGAAAATTTAGCAGTTGCCTGAAGTGGACCCTCTCAGTTCTGCCCAGGCAGGAGCTGGAAACATAGACCTACGCATTGAGAAGTGTGGCCCTCAGCCCCGTCTGACAGGAAGGGGTAATGAGAACACCTGGAAACTGCATATCCCAGCAACTCTGGAGCTGAGAGGTGGGCAGGCAGAGCTGATCACCCCCAGAACAAAGCCAGTGGCCCTGTTTGGTCAGGGAACTTGGTGCATGGGTTGGCTTGAGTCAAAACCACAAACAAAGAGCATTAGTGGCTCTGGAGATGCCTTTCCTGCTGTGCATTGGCAAGGAAACTAATTCATAGCCCCACTTATTGCTGAATACAGCCTTCAGCATTCCTGACCAGGGGACCTTGTCAGAGCACATGGAAAGCTGTGTAGCCCATGCAACAGCTGTTAACAGTGGCACTTGAACAGAAAGCACAGCCCATGGTCTTCCCCATCTGCAGAGCAAGAACGGTGGCCTCACCTTACCAGGAAATTTAATTCAGTCTTTACTGATTAGGGTTCCCAAACAATGAGTCATGCAGACCCTGGATTCCATCCCACTGCCCCTGGAGAGCAGGCAAGCTAATTCATAGGCCCACCTACTGCTGAGTACAGTAAAGAAATAGAGATCTATGATGTGCCAGACAGAGAATTCAGAATACATAGACATCAGCGTCATGACAGCATGAGTTGCTTCTCTTTTCTCTCCCCTTCAATTTCAAACTAACCAAATATCCATAACCCAAAGAAGTGCCTCTGTGCAGCACATCAGGACTCCAGAGAGATCCATCCATCTATGCACCCAAAAGTGGGGGGACTGGACTTTGGAGGAGGCTGCAGAGCCAGAGGAGTGGTGGTGAAGGCAGCGGGAATAGC
The DNA here is from genome assembly GCF_009873245.2 of Balaenoptera musculus. Lineage (NCBI taxonomy): Eukaryota > Metazoa > Chordata > Mammalia > Artiodactyla > Balaenopteridae > Balaenoptera > Balaenoptera musculus. The sequence continues at coordinate 12,335,058 of NC_045789.1, forward strand.
AAAGGTAGTGGTAGCAGAGGAGGTAGTGGGCCAGCGTGACCTTTCTGGCAGAGGAAGTGGAGGATGAAGATGGTGAATAGGAGTCCATCCAGCTACACGTGCTGCAGCTGAAGGGACCCATTGCTCTCCCTGAGGAGAGATCACAGTGACTTGGGGAAAGGAATGGATAGGGGAAAAGGCTGACAAAGAAAACTGAAGAAACACATTACCTGCTATCTGCCCTGGGATTCTGGCAAGAGGACAGCCCACAGACATCTGAGACCCCCCACTTAAGGATCCCTCTACCAAGCTGTCAGCATACCCAAAGTCTGAAGTCTGAAGTGCTAAATACACAACTCCCCACAGTCTGCCACCAACCTCTTTTTCTTTTTCCTCTCCCCAACTTATTTTATGTGCACTCCCAACCTTAGCAGTGAGCCACCTTTTGGTAAGAGAAACCAAAAACTTGTGCTATAGCACAACATTCTTGAAAACAAAAGGAAGACTCCTAATTACCAACTTGTTGAATTCTTAGAATCAAAGTAAACAAAGCCATACCTAAATAGGAAAGGTATTCATTACTTCAAATGTGGTGGCAGAGTCACTTTTAATCAAACACTATGAAAAAGCACAGTAATGGGTATCACAAAAAGAAATGATAATTTTCTAGTAACCAAACCCAAAGACATGAAATATTGCAATCTAATTGATAAAGAATTCAAAAAAGCTGTGTGTATATACAATGGAATATTACTCAGCCATAAAAAAGAATGAAATAATGTCATTTGCAGCAACATGGATGGACCTAGGGATTGTCATACTGAGTGAAGTAAGTCAGACTGAGAATGACAAATATCATAAGATATCACTTATATGTGGAATCTAAAAAACTGGTACAAACGAACCTTTACAAAACAGAAATAGAGTCACAGATGTAGAAAACAAACTTATGGTTACCAGGGGGGAAAGGGGGAGGAGGGATAAATTGGGAGGTTAGGATTGACATATACACATTGTTATATATAAAATAGATAACTAATAAGGACCTACTGTATAACACAGGGAACTCTTCTCAATACTCTGTAATGACCTATATGGGAAAAGAATCTAAAAAAGAGTGGATATATGTATATGTATAACTGATTCACTCTGCTGTACAGCAGAAACTAACACAACATTTTAAATCAACTATACTCCAATAATTTTTTTTAAAGCTACTAAAAAATTAGTTTTTGTAAAGAAATTCAATGAACTACAAGAAAACTCAGAAAGGCAATACAATAATCTCAGGAATAAAATTAATGAACAGAAGTACTTTATCAAAGAGATTGAAATTCTAAAAAAGAACCAAACAAATTCTGGAGCTGAAGAACTCAATAAATGAGATGATGAATGCATTAGAAAACACTGGAAATAGAGCAGGTCAGATGGAAGAGAGAATAAGCAAGCTCAAGGATAGGAATCAGGTGAAGAGGAGTGAAAACTAAGATTTTTTTAAAAATAAAGAAACTCTATGAGAACCATGACTCATTAGAAGAGTCACATAAAATTAATGGGTATCCCAGAAAAAGAAGGGAAGAAGGGAGCAGAGAGCATATTTAAAGAAATAATAGCTGAGAACATTCCAAACCTGGGAAAGTAACTGGATATACAAATCCACAAAGCTAATAAAACACCTTATTATTGCAGTGCAAAGAGCCCTTCTCCAGGAAGTATTATATTAAAACTGTCAAAAGTCAACAATAAATAAATTTAAAGGCAGCCGGGAGTAAAAAAGACAGTAACCTACAAAGGATACCCATTAGGATATCAGCAGATTTCTCACTTGAAACTCTACAGATCAGGAGAGATGGGAACAACATATTCAAAGTATTGAAAGATAAAAATTGCCAGCCAAGAATACTCTATCTGGCAAAGTTATCCTTTAGATATGAAGGAAAAAATAAAGGCTTTCCCAGAAAAAAAATGCTGAGGGAGTTCACCACCAGTAGACCTGCCTTACAAGATACTTTGAAAGGAGCTCTCTAAGATGAAAGAAAATATGAAAGTACACAAAACTCTGACTAATATGAGGAATAATAAACGGTCAGAATTAGAAAACTGTAACTCTTTTTTTAGAACACTATATAAAACACTCAATTATAATCTAAAGGATAAAGAAAAGAGCATTAAAATAACCATAGCTACCAAAAAAAACACAACAAAATCAGAGCATAAAAAGAGATAATTGGTGACATCAAAAATATAAAAGAAGAACAGTAAAAAGATGGCACCTTTACAGGTGAATGAACATAAGTTGCTATCAGGAGAAAAGGCACTATTGTATCTATGAGATGCTCTATGTAAACCTTATGGTAACCACACAGCAAATATCTAGGGCAGAGACACAAAACATAAAGGGGAGATTGAACAAATTGCCATGGAAAAACACCAAGTTATAAAGGTAGACATAAAGCAAAGGAAAAAGAAACTGTAGAGAGACAAAATAACCAGAAGGTAAAAGATAAAATGGCAGTAGAAAATCCTTACATATTAATCTCCCTAAATGTAAATGGATTGAACTCACCAAGGCACGGAGTGGCTGCATGGATTTAAAAAAACAAAAACAAAAACAAACAAACAAACAAAAACAAGACCCAACTATATGCTGCCTGTGGGAGACTCATTTCAGCTCTAAAAACACACATAGGCTCAAAGGGAAAGGACGGAACACAATATTTCCAGCAAATGGAATAGCCATACTTTTATCAGACAAAATAGACTTCAAGCCGAAAAGGGTAACAAGATACAAAGAAAGTCATTATATAATTATAATTATAAAGTCAGTACATCAAGAAGATATAACAATCCATAAATAAATATATTTCCAACTCCTAAGCACTGAAATATAAAGCAAATACTAACAAACCTTAAGGGAGAAATAGACAACAATATAATAATAGTAGGAGACTTCAATATGCCACTATCAGTAATGGATAGATCATCCAGACAGAAAAAAAACAAAGAAATATTGGAATTGAACCACGTGTTAGAACAAGTGAACTTAACGAACATATATAGAACATTCCATCCAAGAGCAGCAGAATACACATTCTTCTCAAGTGCATATAGAACATTCTCCAGGATAGATCATATAATAGGACACAAAACAAATCTTAGCAAATTTAAGAATGTTGAAATTATACCAACTCTCTTCTCTGATGACAGTGGTATGAAACTAGAAATCAACAACAAGAGGAACTTGAGAAGATCTACAAATATATGGAAACTAAACAACACACTTCTGAACAACCAAAGGGTCAAAGAAGATATCAAAAGGAAATAAAAAGCTATCTTGGAACAAATGAATAAAAATACAACCTATCAAATATTGTAGGATGTAGCAAAAGCACTTTTGAGGAAACAGTTTATAGCAATAAACACATATATTGAGAAATTAGAAAGATCTCACATTAACAAGCTAACTTTATACCTCAAGAAACTAGAAAAAGAATAACAAATTAAGCCTAAAGTTAGCACAAGAAAAGGAGTAATAAAGATCAGAGCGGAAATAAATGAAATAGAGACCAGAAAAACAATAGAACAGATCAATGAAACTAAGAGCTCGTTCTTTGAAAAGATACACAAAACTGTTGAACCTTTAACTAGACTAAGAAAAAAATATAAAACTCAAATAAAATTAGAAATAAAAACGGAAACATTACAACTGATACTGCAGAAATACATAGATTCATAAGAGACTACAATGAACAATTATACGCCAAAAATTGCATAACCTAGAAGAAATGGATAAATTTCTAGAAATGCACAATCAACCAAAACTGGATCAAGAAGTAATAGAAAATCTGAACAGACCAATAATGAGTAAACAGATGAAATCAGTAATCAAAAAATTCCCAACACAGAAAATTCCAGGACGAGACAGCTTCATTAGAGAATTCTACCAAACATTTAATGAATTAACACCAATACTTCTCAATCTCTTCCAAAATATCAAGGAGGAAGGAATAATTCAAAGCTCATTCTATGATGCCAGCATTGCCTTGACACCAAAACCAGATAAGGATACCACAAAAAAGAAAACTATAGACCAATATTCCTGAGGAATATAGATGCAACAATTCTCAACAAAATGTTAGCAAACTGGATTCAAGAACACATCAAAAGAAGTATACACCCTGACCAAGTGGGATTTATCCATACAATGCAAAAGTGGTTCAACACATGCAAATCAATAATGTGTTATACATCACATCAATAAAATGAAAGATAAAAATCACATGATGAAAAAAAAAATCACATGATGATCTCAATAGACATAGAAAAACATTTGACAAAATACAATATCCTTTTATGATAAAACACCCTTAACAGATTGGGTATAAAAGAAACATATCTCAACATAATAAAGGCCACAGTAAACACATAGCTAATAGTACATTCAATGTAGGAAAATTGAAAGTGCTTTTTGAAAGGTCAGGAACAAGGCCAGGATGCCCACTATCACCACACCTAATCAAGATATTACTGGAAGTCTTAGGTAGAGCAATTAAGCAAGACAAAGTACAATTGTTGCTATTTGCTGATGATATGATCTTATACGTCAAAAATACCAAAGCGTCAGACAAAAAACTGTTGGAATTAATCAACAATTTCAGTAAAGTACAGGACACAAAATCACAAAAATCAGATGCATTTCCTTATATTAATGATGAAGCATCTGAAAAAGAAATAAAGAACACTATACTGTTCACAATAGTATGAAAAAAGTAAACTACTTAGGAATAGATTTAACCAAAGAAGTTTTAAGATCTGTACAGTGAAAACTGTAAGACACTCTTGAAAGAAACCAAAGAAGATACAAACTATGGACAGACATCCCAATCCCCTTAGCTGGTTTGAAAACTGGTGGGACTGACAGCAGGGCTGCAAGACACTTAAATTCTGACCATGAAGAGCATGCTCACACTTGCTTACTCCTGAAACAAGGCAAAGGAAGCCGATTGAAACTGCAGGGGATTCTTGCCAGTTTCCCACAATGCCCTAGCATACTCCCCAAACTGAACTGAGTGCCTGCTCCAGCCTATCTGGCTCCATGGCTCAGCCCTACATTATGGTGAGGGGTGCCATTGCTGAGGAGAGTGTACAGTTGTAGGGGATAGAGTGAGCTTAGGCACAGCACAGCATCCAAATGGGGTGAGGACTTCCATTACTGGCATTCATGGAGATGGCAGATTGGGTGTGGAATGGGGCTCTGATTGTGGCAGGACTCCCCAAGTGTGCATCATGGCCCAAATCGAGGGCCTGCTCCAGCCCCTCTTGTTCAAGCACAGCTCCCCGCTAGGGTAAGATGCTAATGATGGGAGGGGAAGAGTGCACACTTAGAGGGAATGGAACCAGCTTGAATCTGACCCTCAGGGCTTCTTTTTCTATCACCTTTGGACCTGCCCCTACCCCTGATAGGATGGTATCAGCCACTGAGCATAAGAGAAGCCCAGGTTCACTTCTGGCTCTGACTTTAGACCCTCATCTCCATCCGCACCTCCCACTAAGGTGATAGCTGCCAGCACACCCAGGGGGAAGATGTGACCCATGCTCACTTCAGACCCAAGTCTCCAATCAAAGCCACTGGGCAAAGGTATACTGCATAGGAAAGCACCCATACAGAGATACACCTTCATGAGAGGGGACCAGGTTACTGTTTCACCTAAATTTATAGAGACAGAGAAGTTAAACAAAATAAGAAGATAAAGGAATTTGTTTCAAATGAAAGAACAAGAAAAAAACCTGAGAAAAACTAATCAGAGATGAATACTTTACCAGATAAAGAGTTCAAAGCATTAGTAATAAGAATGATAAATGAACTAGGAAAAAGAAAAGATTAACACAGACAGGATTTTAACAAGAAACTAGAAGATATGAAAAAGAACCAGTCAGAGCTGAGGAATACAATAACTAAAATGAAAAACACACTAGAAGGAATTAACAGCAGACTAGGTGATACTGAAGACAGTGTACGTGATCTGGAAGATAGAATAATGGAAATCACTGAACCAGTCACACCCGAGGAATACAATAACTAAAATGAAAAACATACTAGAAGGAATTAACAGCAGACTAGGTGATACCGAAGACAGTGTAAGTGATCTGGAAGATAGAATAATGGAAATCACCCAATTAGAACAGCACCAATTAAAACAAATTAAAAAATTAAAACACTTTAAGGGATCTTTAAGACAACATGAAGCATACGAACATTCACATTATAGGGGTCTCAGAAGGAAAAGAGAGAGAGAAAGGGGTAGAAAATGTATTTGATGAAATTACAGGTGAAAACTTCCTGAGTCTGAAGAAGGAAACAGATATCCAGGTACAGGAAGCACAGAGAGTCCCAAATGAGATGAACCGAAGAGACCCACATCAAGACATAATTAAAATGGCAAAAATTAAAGATAAAGACAGAATTATAAAAGCAGCAACACAAAAACAAAGGGTCATATACAAGGGAACCCCCACAAGGTAATCAGCTTATTTTTCTGCAGAAACTTTGCAGGCCAGAAGGGAGAGGCATGATATATTTAAAGTGATGAAAAGGAAAAACCTACAGCCTAGGATATTCTACACAGCAAGATTATCATTCAGACTTGAAGGAGAGATAAAGAACTTAGACAAACAAAAACTAAAAGAGTTCAACCATACTAAGTGACACTATAAGGAGTGTTAAAGTTTATTCTCTAAGTGGAAAAGAAAAGGTTACAACAAGAATTTATAGGAAAGGAAAAAATCCAATTAGTGAAGGTAAATATATAGTAAAGGTTATGGATCAACCATTAAATAATCTAGTACAAATATTAAGAGAAAAAAATATTGCAAAATGGATAAACAGTTGAGGGATAAAATGAAGATGTAAAACATGTGTATTAAAAAAAAAACAAAAAAAAACGTGTATTTGTCAAATATACAAAATGTGGGGGAAGGGAGATCTACATAAAAAATGTAGGTCTTTTGGAATGTGTTTGAACTTAAATGACCATCAATTTAAAACAAGTGTATGTATAGTCACAAGTCAACATATATGAACATCATGTAACCACAAATTAAAAACCTACAATAGATCCATCCACATATATCATATATTAACACATATATGTGGAATCTAGAAAAATGGTATAGATGAACCTATTTGCAGGGCAGGAACAGAAAGGCCTACATAGAGAATGGACGTGTGGATACAGGCGGGAAGGGGAGGGTGGGATGAATTGGGAGATTAGGTTTGACATAAATACACTACCGTGTGTAAAATAGATAGCTAGTGGGAACATGCTGTATAGCAGAGGGACCTCAGCTCAGTGCTCTGTGATGGCCTAGTTGGGTGGGATGCAGGGAGAGGGAGGTCCCAGAGGGAGGGGATGTGTGTATGCGTATGGCTGATTCACTTCACTGTGCAGCAGAAACTAACACAACATTGTAAAGCAATTATACTCCAATAAAAAAAAAAAAAACCTACAATAGATATACAAAACTAGAGACAAAGAAACACAAGCACACCATTAAAAGAAACATAAACCACAAAGGAAGTAATAAAAAAAGAAAAAAAGAACAGAGAAGAAATACAAAAACAACCAGAAAACAAGAAACAAAATGGTAGTAAGGACACAACTATCAATAATCACTTTCAATGTCAAAGGACTAATGCTCCAATGAAAAGACATAGGATGACTGATTGGATTGAAAAAACCAGACCCTTCAATATGCTTGCTATAGGAGATTCATTTCAGGACTAAAGACACACACAGACTGAAAGTAAGGGAATGGAAAAAGATATTTCATGCAGGTGGAAATGACAAGAAAGCAGGGGTAGCAATACTCGTATCAGACAAAATAGACTTTAAAACAAAGTCTATAACAAAAGACAAAGAAGGACATTATACAGTGATAAAGGAATCATTACAAGAAGATGATATTACACTCATAAACATATATGCACCCAATACAAGAGCACATAAATACATAAAGAAAATACAGACATAGAGGGAGAAATTGACAATATAATAATAGTAAGAGACTTTAACATGACACTGACATCAATGGACAGAGCATTCAAACAGAAAATCAGTAAGGAAACAGTGGTTTTAAAAGACACAATAGACCAGTTGAACATAATAGATATCTACAGGTCATTACATCCAAAACCAGTAGCATACAAATCCTTTTCACGTGTACATGGAACATTTTCCAGGATAGATCACATGCTAGGCTACAAAACAAATATCAACAAATTTAAGAGGATAAAAATTATATCAAGACTTTTTTTTTTTTTCGGATCACAGTAGTATGAAACTAGAAATCAACTTCAGGAGAAAATGGGGAAAAAAAACATATGGAGAATAAACAATACCTACTGAAAAAAATGGGTCAATGAAGAAATCAAAGAGTAAATCAGAAGGTACCTCAAGACAAATGAAAATGGAAACACAACACTCCACAACCTATGAGATGCAACAAACACAGTTCTAAGAGGGAAGTTTGTAGCAATCAGGCTTTCTTTAAGAAATAAGAAAAATCTCAAATAAACAACCTAACCTACCACTTATAAGAATTAGAAAAAGAAGAACAAACAAAGCCCAAAGTCAGCAGATGGAAGTAAATAATAACAATCAGAGAGGGAATAAATAGAGATTAAAAAAACAATAGAAAAGATTAGTGAAACCAAGTGCTGTTTTTTTGAAAAGATAAACCAAGTTGATAAACCATTAGCCAGACTGATTAAGAAAAAGAGAGGACCCAAATAAACAATATCAGAAATGAAAGAGGAAAAATAACAACCAACATTACAAGGATACAAAAAAAATCATAAGAGAATACTGCAGTTATATGCCTACAAATTGAAAAATCTAGAAGAAATTAACAAATTTCTAAAAACATAAAACTTTCCAAGACTGAATTAAGAAGAAACAGACAATTTGAACAAAATGACCACTAGTAGTAAAATTGAATTTGTAATTTAATAAAAGCTCTCAGCATATGAAAGTTCAGGACTGGCTGGCTTCACAGGGGAATTCTACCAAACATATAAAGAAGAACTTACACCTATCCTTCTCAAACTAGTCCAAAAAAGTGAAGGGGATGGAACACTCCCAATTTCATTCCATGAGGCCAGCATTACCCAGATTTATTGGAATTAAGTTGGATTTATTCCATGGTCACAAGGATGGTTCAACATTAACAAATCAATCAATGTGATACACTACATTTACAAAGGAAAGGATAAAAATCACATGATCATCTCAATAGACATAGAAAAAGCATCTGACAAAATTCAACATTCATTCATGAGAAAAACTCCCATCAAAGTTGGTATAGAGGAAACATAGCTCAACATAATAAAGACCATTATGACAAACCCACAGCCAACACCATACTCAATGCTGAAAGCCTGAAAGCCTTTCCTCTAAATTCAGGAACAAGACAAAGATGCTCACTCTCACTACTTCTACTTAACACAGTATTGGATGGTAGAGCCACAGCAATTATACAGGGAAAAGAAATAAAAGACATCAAAATTAAAAGGGAAGAGGTAAAACTGTCACTATTTGCAGATGACATGATATTTAATATAGAAAACTCTCAAGTCTCTACCTCAAAACTGTTAGAATAAATGAACTTAGCAAGGTTGCAGGATACAAGATTAATATACAGAAAACTTGCATTTCTATACACTAATAATGAACTATCAGAAAGAGAAAGTAAAAATAATCCCATTTCAAATCACATCAAAAAGAATAAAACACCTAGGATAAACTTAAAAAAGGAAGTGAAGGATCTATACACTGAAAACTATAAAATAGCAATGAAGGAAAGTGAAGATGATAGAAATGAATGGAAATATATCCTATGCCTTTGGATGAGAAGAGTTAATAAAATGTCCACACTACCCAAAGAAATCTACAGATTTAATGCAATCAATTTCAAAATACCCAAGACATTTTTTCACAGAACTAGAGCAAATAATCCTAAAATTCATATATAATCACAAAAGTGTCTGAGTTGCCAAAGCAATCTTGAGAAAAAAGAACAAAGCTGGAGCTGTCACCTTCCCAGACTTCAGACTGTATTATATATCTACAGTAATCAAAACAACATGATACTGACACAAATTCAGACACATAGATCAATGGAAGAGAATAGAAAGCCCGAAAATAAACCCACACACTTATGGTCAATTAATGTACAACAAAGGAAGAATATACAATGAAAAAAGACAGTCTCTTTAACAAATGATGCTGGGAAAACTAGACAGCTACATGTAAAACAATGACATTAGAACATTACCTCACACCGTATATGAAAATAAACTCAAGATGGATTAAAGACCTAAATGTAAGACCTGAAACCGTAAAACTCCTAGAAGATAATTTAAGCGAAATACTCCTTGACACAAATTATAGCAATATTTTTTGGTTCTATCTCCTAAGACAAAAGAAATAAAAGCAAAAATAAACAAATAGGACCTAAATGAACTTAAAAGCTTTTGCACAGCAAAGGAAACATTTGACAAAACAAAAAAACAACCTACAGAATTGGAAAAAGAATTTGCAAATAATATGACTAATATATAAACAGCTGATACAACTCAATACCAAAAACCAAACAACCTAATCGAAAAATGGACAGAAGACCCGAGCAGAAATTATTCCAAAGAAAACATACAGATGGTCAACAAACATAGGAGAAGATGCTCAATATTGCTAATTATTAGAGAAATGAAAATCAAAACCACAGGAGGTATCGCCTCACACCTGTTAGATGGCTATGTTCAAAAAGTCTATAACAAATGTTGGCGAGGATGAGGAGAAAAGGGAAATCTAGTACACTGTTGGTGGGAGTGTAAGTTGGTGCAGCCACTATCAAAAACAGTATGAAGTTTCCTCAAGAACTAAAAATAAAACTACCATATGGTTCAGCAATTCAACTCCTGGGTATATATCTGGAAAAATTGAAAACACTACTTTGAAAAGATATATGCACTCCAATGTCCATAGCAGCATTATTTACAACAGCCAGGATATGGAACAACATAAGTATCCATCAACAGATGAAAGAATAAAGAAAAAATGATGTATATATAAAATGGAAATTACTTAGCCAAAGAAAGAATGAAATTTTGTCATTTACAGCTACCTGGATGGAAATTGGGAGTACTATGCTTAGTAAAAATGTCAGACAGAGAAAGACAAATACTGTATGTTATCATTTATATGTGGAATCTAAAAAATAAAACAAATATCACAAAACTGAAGCAGACTGACAGATACAGAAAACAAACTAGTAGCCCGTGTGCCTAGAGCCTGTGCTCCACAACAAGAGAAACCACCGCAATGAGAAGCCCACGCACCACAAAGAGTAACCCCCACTCACTGCAACTAGAGAAAGCCCAGTGACAGCAATGAAGACTGAATGCAGCCAAAATTTGAAAAAAGTTAAAAAAAAAAAAAAAGATACATGCATCCCTATGTTCATAGCAGCACTATTCACAATAGCCAAGACATGGAAGCATCCTAAATGTCCATCAACAGGTGGATGGATACAGAAGATGTGGTATATATATATATACAATGGAATATTACTCAGTCATTAAAAAGAGTGAAATTATGCCATTTGCTGCAACATGGATGGACCTAGAGATCATCATACTAAGTGAAGTAAGCCAGAGAGAGACACGTGCCATATGATATCACAAATATGGAATCTAAAATATGACATAAATGAACTTATCTACAAAACAGAAACAGACTCACAGACATAGAGAACAGACTTGTGTTGCCAAGGGGGAAGGGGGTGGGAGATGGATGAATTGGGAGTCTGTGATTAGCAGGTGCAAATTATGATACACAGAATGGATAAACGACAAGGTCCTACTGTATAGCACAGGGAACAATATTCAATATCCTGTAACAAACCATAATGGAAAGAATGGAAAAAGGATATATATGTGTAAAACTGAGTCACTTTGCTGTACAGCAGAAATTAACACAACATTGTATACCAACTATACTTCAATAAAATAATACTTCTAAAGAAAAAAAAAAAGAAAACAAACTAGTGATTACCAGTGGGGAGAGGGAAATGGGAGGGTCAAGACAGGGGTAGGAGTTTAAGTGGTACAGACTATTATGTATAAAATAAATAAGCTGCAAGAATATATTATACAGTACAGGATATATAGCCAATATTTTATAATAACTTTAAATGGAGTATAACCTATAAAAAAGTATCGAATCCTTATAACACGAATACCCACCAATAAATGAATGGAATAAAAAGATGTAGTATGTACACATAATAAATTAGTCAGCCTAGAGAAAGGAGGATATTCTTCCATTTGCAATAATATTAATGGAACTTAAGTACATTATGCTAAGCAAGATAAGCCAGAAAGAGAATGACACGTACTGTATGATATCACTTACATGTGGAATCTAAAAAAACCTAACCTGTAAAAAACTGAGTAAAATGGTGGTTAGTGGGGATGGGGAAGGTGGTAAGATTAATTTGTGGTTAAGCGTACAGGCTTGTAATTAGTAGTTTTTAAGACTTAGAGCTCTATTGCACAGTATAATAAATATAGAAAATAATATTGTACTATTATTATATAATGTGATAGATATTACTACAACGGCAATCATATCAAAATATATATCAAGGAAACATGCTGTACACTTTAAACTTACACAATGTTACCTGTCAAATTTATTCAATACAAAGAATTTTTTTAAAAGAATTCACAATAATCCTCTTAAAGTAATTTAGTGAACTACAAGAACACACAGACGGACAGCAATGTAGGAAAATAATACATAAACAAAATGAGAAGCTCATAAAAGAAACAGAAACCTTGAAAAAATACAAACAGAAATTCTATATCTGGAAAACATAATGACTTAACTGACAAGCTCAACAGAGAGCTCCAAAGGCAGACTCGACCATGCAGAAAAAAGAATCAGCAACCTGGACAATATGACAACTGAAATTTTATATAGTCTGAGGAGCAAAAGAGAAGTGTAAAAAAAAAAAAGAAGAAGAAGAAAGCTTACAGGAAATATGGAGCATAATTAAAAGGAATAATATTTGCATTATGGGAATTTCAGAAGAAGAGAAAGAGAAAAGGACAGGAAGGTTATTACTGCAATAATTGTTGAAATCTTCCCACCTGGAATGAGAAATAGACATTGAGGTCCAAGGGGCCCAAAGGACCCCATATAGATTTAAAATGAACAGGGCTATACTGAGATGGATTTTAATTAAATTGTCAAATGTCAAAACATAGAAAAGATTTTAAAAGCAGCAAGAGCAAAGAGAGGAGTTATATACAAGTGAATCCCCATAAGACTATCTGTGCATTTCTCAACAAACTTTACACACCAGAAGAAAATAAAATGGCATATTCAAAATATTGAAAGAAAACTGTCTAATAAAGAATACTATACCTAACAAAGTTGTCCTTCAGAAATGAGGGAAGGATAAAGACTTTCCTGGGCAAAAAAAACCTGAGTGAATTCATTACATGAGACCTGCCTTACAAGCAATGCTAAAAGAAGTACTTTGAGTGAAAATAAAAGGACACAAATTAACATTATAAAAACATAAGGAGTGTAAAACTTACTGGTAATGGTAAAAATAGTCAAAATTATAACAGGTTAATGGTAGTGCATAATTCACATACAACAGTAGTATAAAATTTTAAAAATGTAATAGAAATAACCATAACTACAATAATTTGTTATTAGTTACATAATATAGAAGAATACATACACTGTAATGTGAATAACCTAAAATGTGAAGGGAAGGGGAAATAAAATTATAAAGCTTAGGGATTCTATTGAAGTTACGTTGTTATTGGTTTAAAATAGGGTTTTAGAATTTTAAGATATTTTATGTAAGCTTCATGGTAACCAAAAGTGTAAGACTGGTAGTAATTACACAAAAGAACAAAGTCAAAGCATACTGATATCACAAGACATCAAAGCACAAAAAAAGACAGCAGGATAAGTAACAAGGAACAATGGATCTACAAAACAACCAGAAAACAGTTAACAAAATGGAAATAGTAAGTCCTCAGTTATCAATAATTACTTTAAATGTAAGTTGATTAAATTATCCAATTAAAAGGCATAGAATGACTGAAAGGATTTAAAAAAAAAAGATTCAAGGATACACTGCTTGTGAGATACCAAGTTAAAAACACACATAGACTGAGAGTGAAGGGATGGAAAAAGTTATTTCAAGCAAATGGTAACAAAAAACGGCAGGGGTAGCTACACTTATATTAAAAATAGACTTTAAATTAAAAGTGGTAAAAAGGGACAAAGAATGTCTTTATCTAATGATAAAGGGGTCAATACATAAAGAAGATATAGCAATTGTAAATATGTACGTGCCCAACATCAGAGCACCTAAAACGTAAAACAAAAACTATACTAAGAGGAGAAATAAAGAGCAATACAGTAATAGTTAGGGACTTTAATGTCCCACAGCCAACAATGTTTAGATCATCCAGACAGAGAATCAATATAGAAACAGTGGAGCTGAACAACATTCTAAACCAAATGGACCTAACAAACATATATAGAATGTTCTATCTAACAACAGCAGAATATACATTTTTCTCAAGTACACATGGAACATTTTCCAGGATAGACCATATGTTAGGCCACAAAACAAGTCTTAGCAAATTCAAGAAGTTTGAAATCATCCCAGTATCTTCTCTGACAACAATGGTATGAAACTAGAAACCAATAAGAAAAGAAAAACTGGAAAATTCACAAATACATGAAAATTAAACAATAGTCTCCTGACCAACCAATGGATCAAAGAAGAAATTAAAGGGGAAATAAAAAGTATCTTGAAAGAAACGAAAATGGAAACACAATACACCAAAATGTATGAAATGCAGCAATAGTAGTTCTAAGAGGCAAGTTTATAGCAATAAATGCCTATATTAAGAAGCAAGAAAGATCCGAAATAAACTACCTACCTCTATGCTTTAAGAAACTGGAAAAAGAAAAACAAACTGAGCCCAAAGTTAGAACGTAAGGAAGGAAAATGCAAAGATTAGAGCAGAAGTAAATGAAATAGAGAACAGAAAAACAATAGAACAAATTAATCAAACTAAAAGTTGGATCTTTGAAAAGATAAACAAAATTGATAAACCTTTAGCTAGATTAACCTAGGAAAAAAGAGAGAGGTCTCAAATCAACAAAATTGTAAATTAAAAAAAAAAGCCATTACCATGGATACCACAGAAATATAAAGAATCAAAAGAGGCTACTATAAAAAACTATATGTCAACAAACTGGCCAACGTAGAAGAAATGGAAAAAGTCTTAGAAACATACAAACAACCAAGACTGAGTTAGGAAGAAATAGGAACTCTGAATTATCCGATTATCATATGGAGATTGAATCAATAACCGAAAATCTCCCAATGAAGAAAAGCACAGGACCAGATGGCTTCACAGGTGAATTTTAACATTCATTTAAAGAATTAACACTAATCCTTCTCAAACTCTTCCAAAAAATCAATGGAGAGACAATACTTTCAGACTCCTTTTACAAGACCAGCATAACCATTCTACTAAAGCCAGAAAAGAAAACTACAGACCAATATCCCTGATGAATATAGATGCAAAAATTCTCAAAATACTAGCAAACTGAATTCAGAAGTGCATTAAAAGTCTTATTCAGTATGATCAAGTAGGATTTTTACCCAGGATGCAAGGATGTTTTGACATATGCAAACTAATCAGTGGGATATATCACATTAATAGAATGAAAGGAAAAAATCATATCATCTCAATAGATGCAGAAAAAGTATTTGACAAAATTAAACACCCATTCATGATAAAAACTCTTAACTAGTTAGGTACAGAAGGAATGTATGTCAACATAATAAAGCTCATATATGATAAACCCACAGCTAATATCATTCTCAGTGGTGAAAGTTTGAAAGATTTCTAAGATTGGGAATGATCCAAGGGTGCCCACTCTCACCACTCTTATTCAACATAGAACTGGAAGTGTTTGCAGTGCACTCAGGCAAGAAAAAGGAAAACAAAAGGCATCAGTATTGGAAAGGAAAAAGTAAAATTTTCTCCATTTGCAGATGACATGATTTTATATGTAGAAAGTACCAAAGTGTCCACCAAGAAACCCTCAGATGTAATCAACAAATTCTGTAAAGTTGCAAGACACAAAATTAATGCACAAAATTAGTAGCATTTCTATATGCTAACAATGAATTTTCTTAAAAAGAAACAAAAATATTCCATTTAAAATAGCATCAAAAAATACAAAATTCTTAGGAATCACCTTAACCATAGAAGTGAAAGATCTCTACTCTGAAAACTACAAGACACTGATGAAATGAACTGAAGAAGACAAAAGTAAGTGGAAAACTTTCCTATATTCATGGGTTGGAAGAATTAATACTGTTAAATTGTCCATATTACCAAAAGCCATCTATAGATTCAGTTCAGTCCCTATCAAGATTTTCATGGCATTTTTTTCCAGAAGTAGAAATAACAATCCTAAAATTTATATGGAACTATAAAAGACCCCAATAATCCAAAGTAATTCTGAGAAAGAACAACAAAGCTGGAGGCATCACAGTTCCTAATTTCAAGCTATACTATAAAGCTATAGTAGTCTAAACATTATGGTACTGGCATAAAAACAAGCAAATAGATCAACGGAACAGAATTGAGAGTCCACAAATAAGTCTAAGTGTACATGGTCAACGAGTATTTGACAAGGAAGCCAAGAATACTCAATGGAGGAAAGATAGTCTCTTCAATTAATGGTGCTGGGAAAATTGGTAATTCACATGTAAAAGAATAAAACTCGACCTCTCTCTTACCCCACTCACAAAAAATAACTTTAAATTTATTAAAGACTTAAATGTTAGACCTGAAACCACGAAACTCCTGGAAGAAAACATAGGAAAAAACCTCCTTGACGCGGGTCTTGGCAATGATTTTTTTGGACCCCTAAAGCACAAGCAACAAAATCAAAAGAAACAACTGAACTGAGACTACATCTGCACAGCAAAAGAACACAATCAACAAATGACAACCTATAGAATGAGAAAAATATTTGCAAATCATATATATGATAAGGGGTTAAAATTTAAAATACATAAAGTACTCATAAAACTCAATAGTAAAAAAGTATCACTGATGAACAGAGATGCAAAAATCCTCAAGAAAATACTAGCAAACTGAACCCAGCAATACATTAAAAGGATCATACACCATGATCAAGTGGCATTTATTCCAGGGATGCAAGGATTTTTCAATATCCACAAATCAATCAGCATGATACAATGCATTAACAAACTGAAAAATAAAAACTATATGATCATCTCAATAGATGCAAAAAAAGCTTTTATCACACCCATTTATGATAAAAACTCTCCAGAAAGTGGGCATAGAGGGAACTTACTTCAACATAATAAAGGCCATATATGACAAACCTACAGCTAACATTCTCAATGGTGAAAAGCTGAAGGCATTCTCTCTAAGATTAGGAACAAGACAAGGATGTCCACTGTCACCACTTTTATTCAACATAGTTTTGGAAGTCCTAGCCATGGCAATCATAGAAGAAAAAGAAATAAAAATAATCAGAATTGGAAAAGAAGAAGGAAAAACTGTCACTGTTTGCGGATGACATGACACTATGTATAGAAAATCCCAAAGATGTTACCAGAAAACTACTAGAGCTCATCAATGAAGTTGGTAAAGTTGCAGGATACAAAATTAATACACAGAAATCTTTTGCATTTTTACACACTAACAATGAAAGAACAGAAAGAGAAATTAAAGCAACAATCCCATTTATCACTGCATCAAAAAGGATAAAATACCTATGGATAAACTTAGCTAAGGAGGCAAAAGACCTGTACTCTGAAAACTAAGATGCTGATGAAAGAAATTAAAGATGACAAAAACACATGGAAAGATATACCATGTTCTTGGATTGGAAGAATCAACATTGTCTAAATGACTATACTACTCAAGGCAATCTACAGATTTGATGCAATCCCTATCAAATTACCAGTGGCATTTTTTATAGAACTAGAAAAAATAATTTTAAATTTGTACAGAAACACAAAAGACCCCAAATAGCCAAAGTAATCCTGAGAAAGGAAAAAAGGAGTTAGAGGAATCAGGCTCCCCAACTTCAGACTATACTACAAAGCTACAGTCATCAAAACAGCATGGTACTGGCACAAAAACAGAAATATAGATCAACAGAATAAAATAGAAAGCCCAGAAATAAACTCACACACCTATGGTCAATTAATCTACAGCAAAGGAAGCAAGAATATTCAATGGAGCAAAGACAGTCTCTTCAATAAGTGGTGGTGTGAAAACTGGACAGCTACATGTAGAAGAATGAAACTAGAACATTCCCTAACACCATACACAAAAATAAACTCAGAATGGATTAAAGACCTAAATTTAAGGCCAGACACTATAAAACCCTTAGAGGAAAACATATGTAGAACACCATTTGACATAAATCACAGCAACATCTTCTTTGATTCACCTCCTAGAGTAATGAAAATAAAAACAGAAATAAACAAATGGGACCTAATTAAACATAAAATCTTCTGCACAGCAAAGAAAATCATAAACAAAATGAAAAGACAACCCACAGAATGGGAGAAAATATTTGCAGATGAAGCAGCTGACAAAGGATTAATCTCCAAAATATACAAACAGCTCATGCAGCTCTATGTCAAAAAAAAAAAAAAAAACCCCACTCAAAAAATGGGCAGATCTAAATAGACATTTCTCCAAAGAAGACATACAGATGGCCAAAAGGCACATGAAAAGATGCACAAACTGCTAATTATTAGAGAAATGCAAATCAAAACTACAGTGAGATATCACCTCACACCAGTCAGAATGGCCATTATCAAAAAGTCTACAAACAATAAATGCTGGATAGGGTGTGGAGAAAAGGGAACCCTCCTACACTGTTGGTGGGAATGTAAACTGGTACAGCCACTATGGAGAACAGTATGGAGGTTCCTTAAAAAACTAAAAATAGAACTACCAAATGATCCAGCAATTCAACTCCAGGGCATATATCTGGAGAAAGCCATAATTTGAGAAGATACATGCACCCCAATATTCACTGCAGCACTATTTATAGGAGCCACGACATGGAAGCAACCTAGATGTCAATCAAGAGAGGAATGGATAAAGAAAATGTGGTACATATATACAATGGAATAATACTCAGCCAAAAACACACACAAAAAAAACAATGAAATAATGCCATTTGCAGCAACATGGATAGACCTAGAGATTGTCATACTGAGTGAAGTAAGTCAGACAGAGAAAGACAAATATCATATGATATCTCTTATATGTGGAATCTAATTTTAAAAATAATACAAATGGACTTATTTACAAAACAGAAACAGACTTATAGATATCAAAAACAAACTTATGGTTACCAAAGGGGAAATGTGGTGGGGAAGAGATAAATCAGTAGCTTGAGATTAACATACACACAGTACTATATATAAGAGAAATAACCAACAAGGGCCTACTATATGGCACAGGGAACTCTACTCAATATTCTGTGATAACCCATATGAGAAGAGAATATGAAAAAGAATGAATATATGTATATGTATAGCTGAGTCACTTTGCAATTTCACTTCAGGGAATATATCCAAAGGAAATGAAACACTAACTCAAAAAGATATCTGCACCTCCGTGTTCATAGCAGCATTATTTACACTAGTCAAGACATGGAAACAAACTAAGTGTCCAACAATGAATGAATGGATAAAGAAGCTGTGGTATGTATTATATACTGGAATATTATTCAGTCATAAAGAGACAAGGAAATTCTGCCACTTGTGACAACATGGATGGACCTTGAGGACATTCTCCTAAGTGAAATAAGGCAGAGAAAGACAGATACGCATAATCTCACTGGTAAGTAGAACCCTCCCCAAAACAAAAACAAAAAAACAAACTCAGAAAAAGAGATCAGATTTGTGTTCGCAAGGCAGGGTTTAGGGGGTGAAGGAATTGGAGAAAACTGGTCAAAAGGTACAAACTTCAAGTTATAAGATAAGTAAGTATGAGGGATGTAATGCCCAGCATGATGACTATACTTAACATGGCCGTACGATGTAAAAGTTAAGAGTGTAAATCCTAAGACTTATCATCACAAGGAAAACAATTTTTTTCTTTATTGCTTTCTCTTTGTACTCTTTATATGATATGATGACGCTCACTAAACTTATTGCAGTAATCATTTCACAATATAAGTCAAACCATCATAATGTGCACTGTAAACTTATACACGGATGTATGTCAACTATATCTTACTAAAACTGGAAAAATAAAAAAACATTGTTATAAAAATGAGTAATACCTTTGACAGATTCATCAGAAGCTGGACATAGTTGATAGAGACTCAGTGAGCTTGACAATGTCAACAGAAACTTTGGAAACTGAAATGCAAAGAGGAAGAATAAAATAGATAAAAACAGAACAACACCCAAGAACTGTGGGAACTTTAAGAAGATGTAACATATATATAACTGGGATACCAGAAAAACAGAGAATGGAGCAGAAGAAATATTTGAAATATTAATGGCTGAGAGCTTTCCAAAATTAATGACAAACACTATACTTCAGATTCAGGAAATTCAGAGAACACTAAGTATAAAACTTATTAAAAAATCTATACCTAGGCATATCATATTCTTAAGAGATTTAAAAGATAACTTTTTAAAAAGTAGTCACAGTAATGATGTATTGGGTGACACATGACATGGCATTTATTGGTGAAATATGTTGGCTTATCAACCTGGATAGAGCAGCTATTATTTTTCAGTTTATTACCCAAATTTTCATTAGCATCATGTAATATGTTATCAATATGTTGACCTATCATATTGAGAGAAAACTTTAATTTCATACTTATATCATCCTAGCATTTTATTCACTATAATTTTATATGCTGACATTATTCATTTCTCACCAACTGTTTGGCATCTCTTTTCCTGGGCAATAAGTTCTGCTAGTAAATAACTTATGTTCTGTGTCTTTTCACTGAATTTGATTTTTTTTTTTAAATAAGAGCTTTACTGTGCTTGTTTTGATATTCTAAGAGCACCTTAAGAAATAAACACTTTTATTTGTCAAATGCCTACGACTTGTAGTGAAGTGTTGTTTCAGTTTTTCTGGAGACATTGATGTATTTCTGAGTTGCTTCCCACATACAGCGTAGTGAAATAGAACTGTTTGGGTTAGCATTTCAGCCCATACAGTACCCATTCGTAAGTAGCTGTCACTGTAAACACAGTGTCATTGGTATGCAGGTTCATTGTAGCACTAGTGTGGAGAAATGAATCAGATTATAATTCTTCATCATTAATATTTTAGACAAAAACTTCATCAAGATAATAATAATAAATAATAAATCAATATACACATATGTTAAAAAATGTAAATAACCATTAAAGAAATATCGCCAAAACATAAAGCCTTCACAAAATGATTCACTTCTGACCTACCCAACCCAAGTCTCGCAACATTTACAACCATAAAGTAGAAGAGGGCAGTTGACTGGGAGCACATAAAACTTCCATCTTTAGAATGAACATTTCCCTCTGAATCCTTACTTACACTGAGAGAAGCTACTTGTCTGTATAAGAGGAGACTGGGAAGGTAATTTATGAGAGAGAAGCTGAGGCCACCAGCCTACACACTCCCCTCTGAGCAATGCAGTGTTACCTCTACATTACATCTGTAATTGTATCTGTATTACCTCAAAATCTGAGAATGAACTGAACCCAATGATCGTGGTTCTACTGCCCACTGCCATAGAAGAGTGAAAAACCTCTAAAGAAATTGTTAATGGGGATTCTCACTTACTGTCATCATTACAAGGGCTAGCATCACACAATATGTGAAGATTAAAAAACAATATGTAATTTTTTCAGATGACTATTTCTTGAAGAACCCTTACTGACATCTCCCCAAGCTCTCTGGTTGCACAGAACCTCAGCTGAGTGGCCAGCACTGGAGAGGTAGAGGTAGATTGATGTTCTTTGCTGGGATCTCTTTACATATGTCAAGGGTATTCTTTGCTGTCCTCTTTTCCTGATTGATTTCCTAAGCTCACTCTCCCCTTCCTCTGTCACTGTCAACTCACTGGACAATTTGCTCTTCTGTCCTCCAGTCATAGAAAAAATCTAAAATGATTGCTTCAACAGTTGAGATGAGGAACAGATGCTGGATTTGGTGTCACCCTTAGGAATTCTTGATGATTTGTTAGTCACACTGACAGAATTGTAAATGCTTAAGGACATTCACTGGAAATAGGAGAACCTGTTAGGCAATTATGATGACAGTCTCTAATCAACTGTCATATTAGGATGTGTTTATATTCAATCTGGACGTTATCATGATTAGGCTGAGAGACTTTAAGTACTAGAAATTCACTTAACAGATTTTTATGGAGTGTCTACTTTGTAGCAGGCAGTATTTTAAACCCTGGGATATGTATTATGAATGGTAGTCTACTCTGAAACTCCCTTCTCCCGAAAAGCTTTCATTCCAGAAATGCAGGAAAATACATATAATATTTTCCTTCATTGAGAAATGCCCTGTCTTAGGCCCAAAATCATGATCTTCATGTTTTCATTTCTTCCTTATAGCAGGCCACAGGGACTTATCCTACTTTCCTCCTTCTCATTAGCTATCACCATTTCTATCCCATTCCATTCAATCTAGCTGCAAAAAAGAATGCTTTGTACTTCCAACACCCCTTTCCTTATATTCTGAATTTTAATATTCAATACTATTTTAAGTTTTGGGATGTTGATAGTATCCCACATGGAGGAGGAAACACTAAAGCTTATTAGTAAGACAATACTACCTTAACAAATAAACTTCAAAATCTCAGTGGTTTATTTCTTGCTCATGCTAAGAAGAAGAAAACAGTACGTCCTAAGAGTGGACGCCTTTCTTCCGAGGGCCGAATTCACACAGTGGCTCTTTTCACATAGTGGCTCTATCATCTCCAACACTGAGGTTTCCAGTGCCACGGTGCTTCCCTGCATCAATCTGGCAGAAAGGTAAAGAACACGGGGCATCCCTTCTAGGAGGTTTTCATGGATCAGGTTTATAAGTGAACACATATATTACATCTGTTCATATTCCATCATCTAGAACTTAGTCTATGGCTATGCCTACTTACAAGAGAATCTGGGAAATATAGTTCAGATATATGCCCAGAAAAAAAGAGTAAAACAGGTTATCTAATGAAGTAGTCAGTCTCTGCCATAAATAATGAGGATTCTAAGATTCTGGAATATTTCTAAGACTACTTATAGTAGTCAATTGATGATTATTAATTATAAATAAATAAATATTTAAAAAAATTATTAATCATAAATATTTAAAAAATTATTAATCATAAATAAATAAAAAATATTTAAAAAAAGGAAAAATCATCATTAAAAAATCTTAATTACATATCTACTCTCCAGAAGATACTACACCATTATACATCTCTAGAGTTGTGATTTACTTAAATAAAATCTCCATAAGGTGATTTTGTTTGTCTTCTTATACAATCCAGAACATAAAGGTGCTCAGTGTTTGAATGAATAAGTGTATAAACGAAAGAACGAATGAAAAATTGATTATCTTTTGACTCAAGTGAACAACTGGTCATTCTGATATTTGACACTGGTTCAATAGGACCCAATTACACTATTGTTAGTTGTCTATTCTTTCACTTATTCTAAGGAGGGAATAAAATAATTGGGGAAAAAATGAAGTGAAATAATAAATCTTAATTATAACACTCTGGTTTCTCTTCAGATTGAATAAATCTTTTGCCTTTTACTAAAGAGTTCCATGGAGAGGAATAACTCTGAGTCTTATAGCAATTTTTTGAGGCCTTGCCCTGGCAAGGCTACTTATTGTGGTCCAAATGAAAGAATTATTGCTTTTTTGCTTCTTACAGCAAAGCTACTTGCTAGTTTTTGCTAGTTACTTAGCGTATGTGTGCCTATTAAAGCAAACAGGATTTTCTGGGAATCTGTGTACAAATAGGGTGCCCAGGTTCAATCGAACTGGATCCTGCATACATTCCACAACTAAGCGTCTGCATGCCACAACTAAGACAACTAAGAAGTCCGCATGCCACAACTAAGATAACTAAGACCCAGCACAGCCTAAATAAATGAATAAATAAATATATAAATATTTTCAAAAAGGAAAAATCATCATTAAAAAAATCTTAATTACATATCTACTCTCTAGAAGATATTACATCCTGTTCTTTCCTTTAAACCTCTCTATCTAAGTGACAAGGAAACAGGAGGAATTCCAACACAATTATTACACAGCAATATATACCATATGCCAGGACAATCAAAACATGATCCCCATCAGCTAGGAGAAGCTCCTGTGGTTATCTGTTGCTGTAATGTAAGCCAAGGTTAGCCCAGCATAGCTGTGCCTCATGAAAGACAGTGGATGTAGATCTACCTATCCTTTGCCCTTTGCTGCCACCCCAAAACTGGAGAACCATCTTGGATCCTAATTTTTAATCAGTACATTTTGCAATGTAATGCACAGCTGTATATTCTCAACACTGTCAAATCTCTAGCTGACCATGGACATAGTCCTTAGCATATCCTCATACAAGAATGTATATATATATATATATATATCATCAAGGATTACAACATAAAGTGAAGAGTGCCATAATGGAGATATATATAAAATGTAATGGTTGAGCAGGAAAGAGAATAATGTGCTATTTTAGAGTTGAGGAAGCCTTTTCAGAGGGACTTCCCTTTGAGCTGAGAATTGCCACATGAGCCAAAAGCAGGAGGCAAATGGATATCAAAGATTTGATGCATGCAAAGGTTTATGGGATGAAAGTGAGCAGCATATGTAGCGAGGGCATGAAGTGAAAACTTGTAGGGGATAAAAAAGAAAGAAGGTTGGGGTGAGATGCTGAAGGGCCTTTCATGCTATCTTAAGGTAATTATATATTTTGTTCAATGCTAGTGATAAAGAAGCATGGTTTGGAAGAGCAAGGCAAATTATAGCTGTTTTGACACAGAAGATATTTTTCCATATCAAAATTTAAAAGCTATTGACTTTTGTAACCAAATGATATATGCAGCAGACATCACTGGCTCTTAATCTCATTCTGACTTCTATCCCTAGGGTATGTTGAAAATTCAGTGAGCCTTAGGCATGGGATGAGGAAGGAGGTATAGTTTCAGAATAAGGATGATGAAGGTATGAAGCTCAGGGATGGCGTAGGATTACTGCACGTTACTTTTTTATGAAGAAAGAGGTATAGGAAAACAAAACATCTTGAACTCTAATGGTGTTGGTTATTTTGGGGGCCATGTCAAGTGTTCCTGAGTAAAAACGTCAAGTGTCCTGTGTTAAAATAGCTTTAACTAACCATTCCGTGCCTTCCAGGAAATATGGACAATTGTTTTTTAAAGAAAAGGTTTTCTTAACCAAAGTAAGAAATATAATAGGTTACCTATAATAGAGGGACATTTTAAAGATAAACTAAGACCAATATGTTGAAATCACTGGGATCCAGAGCTTAGATAACATGTATTTGATAAATGAATAACTGAGACACAAAATAATTTTCTAATAGTTAAGACTGCCTTGGGAAACAGTTGGTCCCAAGAATAAAGTTATTCAAACATAAGCTTAGATGCTATAGAAAAGAATTCTAGCAGCATATGAGTTGTTAATCATTTATGGCTTCTCCTGAACCCTAAATTCAACAATCATTATAAGCATTGCCTCAATTCAAATTGGTAGCAAGCTTTTCGTATTGAAATATGAAACAAGATTCCATATTGAGTAAGGCATAACCCTTTATAGAACATAGATTTTGTGATAATGCCAAGATACACATTGAAGAAACTCTACTACCCAAAGTTCATTTAGTATTTGTTCAAAAATATTTATTGGGTATCTGCTATGTTCAAGGCATTGTTTATTAGTACTGCTGATATTTTTTTGAACTAAAATCCATAAAATTCCAAATAGAAAGTATATTTTATTAGAAGACAAATAATGAACAAACAAACGAATACATATAAAAATGGCAGGTTGGGGCTTCCCTGGTGGTGCAGTGGTTGAGAATCCACCTGCCAATGCAGGGGACACGGTTTCGAGCCCTGGTCTGGGAAGATCCCACATGCCGCGGAGCAACTGGGCCCGTGAGCCACAACTACTGAGCCTGCGCGTCTGGAGCCTGTGCTCTGCAACAAGAGAGGCCGCGACAGTGAGAGGCCCGCGCACCACGATGAAGAGTGGCCCCCGCTTGCCACAACTAGAGAAAGCCCTCGCACAGAAACGAAGACCCAACACAGCCAAAAATAAATAAATAAATAAATAAAATGGCAGGTTACAATGAGTTTGATATTTAAAACAAAAAGCATAGAGAGAGGTACAGAGTGATGAAAGATAATGATGACTTTTAATAGAGTGAAAGAATCCTTGAGAAAGAAGATAACTGAGTAAAGATCTGTATGAAGCAATGGAGCAAACAAAGAGATGATAGGAAGGAAATTCTTTCCAGGCAGAAGGAAGAGATGATACATAGGTCCTGAAGAAGTGAACAACTTTACGTGGTTAAAGAGCAGTATTAATTCCAGTAGGGAAGGAGCAGAGTAATTTAGGAGAGAGTTATGGGAGAAAAATTTAAAGAGGGTGTGGGGCAAGATGTTCTAGGGCTTCAAGGAGTATGGCAAGTAGTTCGGATTTTAATCTAATGGTGTAGGGAGGAAGTCTTTGGGAGGTTTAAACAGGGAAATGATATAATCTTATGTGTATATTTTTAAAATACTGTAGGTATTTTAAAAATACTTATGGTATTTCAGGAATAGACTGTAGGGGAATAAGAGTACAAGTAAGGAAACAGAAGACTTCAGTACTCCATACAAGATGAGGATGGCTTAAACTAGGGTGGGAGCAGTGTTTGGTAATTGGTTTATATTTTGAATGTAGCTTTTTCAGGAATTTTTTGTCTGGATAGGATATGGAGCTGTAGGAAAGAGAGGAATCAAGAACAAATCCTGGATTTGTGGGCTATAAAACCTAGGTAAAGGTTTCTAAATGGGAAGACCACATGAAGAAAGTTTTTTGTGTGATTATTTATTTGGCAAGTGCAACAAGATAATTAAGACTTATCTTTTATTTCTGTTAATTTGGAGAAGCTTATTAGGCATCCAACTGGTAATGTTGAGAAGGTAGTTGGTTCTGTTACTCTGGATGTCAGGACAGAGCCAGAGCTGTAATTATTAATTTTGGAGATCTTACTATATGGATTCCATTTAAACCATGAGACTTAATGTGATTATCCAGAGTGGCAGTTTGGGAAAAGAGCAGAAAATCAAGGACTGAATGTTGTGGGAGAAAACACTAACAATGAAGTCAATGAGTTAAGAGAAAGAGGAGAAGAGTATGGTAACTTGAAAGCCAACTGAGAAAATGAAAGACTACTTACTATGTATGTCAAATCATACAGAGATATCAAGAAATATGATTAATTTTTCTGGCTAGACTGCTCCTACCACACTGGTCAGAAGACATCCATGCACAATTCAGAATGTTCATACTGTTTAACATTACAATGGACTCTGTCTTCAAAACCAAATGATTAATTCCAACAAGTACTGCTCCCAGTTAGAACAACTGAAAGCAGATGAAAAGCATCCACAATTAGTCAACAGAAAATGAATAATCTTCCATCAGGATAATGCAAGACCCCATGTTTCATTGATGACCAGGCAAAAACTGTTACAGTTTGGCTGGGAAATTCTGATTCAACCACCATATTCACCAGACACGGAACCTCCAGATTTCCATTTATCTTGGTCTTTACAAAATTCTCTTAATGGAAAAAATTTCAATTCCCTGGAAGACTGTAAAAGGCACCTGGAACAGTTCTTTGCTCAGAAAGATAAAATGTTTTGGGAAGATGGAATTATGAAGTTGCCTGGAAAATGGCAGAATGTAGTGGAACAAACAGGTGAATATGCTGTTCAAAAAGTTCTTGGTGAAAATGAAAAATGTGTCTTTTATTTTTACTTAAAAAAACAAAGGCATTTTTTGGCCCACTGAATACTACAGAATAAAACTTGGGCCATATTATTAAGGGTCTTGAATTTCAGGATTTGGGGGGAAACGTTCATTTTATATGAAATCTGAGCTTCAGAGAAATTTTTCTGGAAGTAAAGTTACAGTGAATTAGAAAAAGAAGACATTAGAGACCCAGTAGCAGGCTATTTGATTATTCGACATTTAAAAAACTGAAAAATTGATTTGTATTTGAAGAGCAGGCATGACATACAGAGGAAAATATACAGCAAGGAGGTAAGAATGTATGACCATTGTTCAGTAGGGTGTTTGGAAATAGAGAAATATATTGGAGATTCCCAGGCTACGAGATAGTAGTTGAAATATTGAAGAGAGTAAAAAGTAAGAGAGGAAAAGGAAAGAATGTATCAAACTTGATATTGTTTATATTTAGAGGAGGAAGAGTGGTTATTCAAAAGTTGAGAAGGATGGAAGCAAGGATCATGACAAGGAGATCAGTTAGTAATGTTAAAGAAATAACAAATCCTCACATTTGACTGTTTGGGGGTCAAATGAAGGTGTGTTTGTAGCCTATAAGAGGATGACCTAGGACTTTCCTGGTGGTGCAGTGGTTAAGAATCCACCTGTCAATGTACGGGACACAGGTCCAGGAAGATCCCACATGCCATAGAGTAACTGGTCCAGGAAGATCCCACATGCCATAGAGTAACTAAGCCCGTACACCACAACTACTGAGCCTGCACTCTGGAGCCCACGAACGACAACTACTGAGCCCGTGTGCAACAACTACTGAAGCCCGCATGCCTAGAGCCCATGCTTTGCAATAAGAGAAGCCACTGCAATGAGAAGCCTGTGCACTGCAATGAAGAGTAGCCCCCACTCGCCACAACTAGAGAAAGCCGTGTGCAGCAACAAAGACCCAATGCAGCCAAAAATAAATTAATTAATTTTAAAAAATAATGTATCCTTTGAGAAACTAGAAAAAAAAAAAAAAAAAAAGGATGACCTTGCAACTTACTGTCCAAATTGGTACACTACTGAAAGGAGATACCAACAATAATCATGATAATTGATCTACAACCACCATAAAAGTAAGATTGTCCCTGGAATGCTGGATATACAGTCACTGTGAATAAGAGGCGTGAGTCGGGGAACAATTACAAGCTATATAGCTGCTAAAGGGAGAGTAAACACTTGGTGAAGTCAGAGAATAGAGAATAAAACCAAGAGCACAAGCAGAGAGAAGCTTCAAGAGGGGTGAGGAATAAGACACGGAGATCACCTTCCTCCCCACAAATGCATCAAAAATACATCTACATGTGGAACAACTCCTACAGAACACCTACTGAACGCTGGCAGAAGACCTCAGACTTCCCCCAAGGCAAGAAACTCCCCACGTACCTGGGTAGGGCCAAAGAAAAAAGAAAAAACAGAAATAAAAGAATAGGGACGGGACCTGAACCTCTAGAAGGGAGCTGTGAAGGAGGAAAAGTTTCCACACACTAGGAAGCCCCTCCACTGGTGGAGACTGGGGGTGGGTGGGGGTGGGAGCTTCAGAGACACAGAGGAGAGCACAGCAACAGGGGTGCAGAGGGCAAAGCAGAGAGATTCCTGCACTGAAGATCAGTGCCAACCAGCACTCACCAGCCTGAGATGCTTGCCTGCTCACCCACTGGGACGGGCAAGGGCTGGGAGCTGAGGCTTGGGCTTTGGAGGTCAGACCCCAGGGAGAGGACTGGGGTTGCCTGCATGAACACAGCCTGAAGGAGGCTAGTGCACCACAGCTAGCCAGGAGGGAGTCCGGGAAAAGGTCTGGAGCTGCCAAAGAGGCAAGAGACCATTGTCTCGGGGTGCACAAGGAGAGGGGATTCATTCCCCGTGTGCCCACAGAATGGAGAGCACTGCCTAAGCAAGCTCCAGAGATAGGCACAAGCCACAGCTAAATGCTCAGACCCCAGAGATGGGCATGAAATGCTAATGCTGCTGCCGCTTCCACCAAAATTCCTGTGTGCAAGCACAGGTCACTACCCACACTGCACCCCCTGGAGCCTGTGCAGCCCACCACTGCCATGGTCCTGAGATCCAGGGACAACTTCCCCAGGAGAACACACAGCGTGCTGCAGGCTGTTGCAATGTCACGCTGGTCTCTGCCAACACAGGCTTGCCCCGCGTTCCAATTATGACCACCGTACCCTTCCCTCTCCCCGGCCTGAGAGAGCAACAGAGTCATAATCAGCCGCTGCTTTAACCCCCTCCTGGCTGGGCAGGGAACAGACGCCTGAGGGGGGCCTAGACGCAGTGGCAGGGCCAAAACCAAAACTAAACCCCAGGAGTTGTGCGAACAAAGAAGGGAAAGGGAAATTTCTCTGTGCAGCCTCAGGAACAGCAAATGAAATCCCCACAATCAACTTGATAAACCCTGCATCTCTGGAATACTGAATAGACAATGAATGTTCCCAAAATTGAGGCGGTGGACTTTGGGAGCCACTGTAGACTTGGGCTTTGCTTTCTGTGTCTGATTTCTTTTTGGCTTTATGTTTATCTTACCTTACTTTTTAGTGCTTGTTATCATTGGTGGATTTGTTTATTGGTGTGATTGCTCTCTTCCATTTTTATTACTTTTTATTTTATTATTTTTTACCTTTCTTCTCTTTTTCTGAGTGTGCATGTGTATGTTTCTTTGTGTGATTTGGTCTCTTTAGTTTTGCTTTTACCATTTGGTTGGGGGTTCTATCTGTTCATTTTTTTATTTTTGTTTTTTGTTTTTTGTTTATTTCTTCCTTTTCTTCCAAGCCATGTGGCCAGCAGGATCTTGGGGCTTCAGCCAGATGTCAGGCCTGAGCCTCCAAGGTGGGAGAGCCGAGACCAAGACACTGGACCACCAGAGACCTCCCAGCCACACGTAATATCAATAACCGGGAGCTCTCCTGAGATCTCCATCTCAACACTAAGACCCAGCTCCACTCAACGACCAGCAAGCGGCAGTGCTGTACACCCCATGCCAAACAACTAGCAAGACAGGAACACAACCCCACCCATTAGTAGAGAGGCTGCCTAAAGTCATACTAAGTTCACAGACACCCCAAAACACACCACCAGACACAGCCCTACCCACCAGAAAGACAAGATCCAGCCCCACTCACCAGAGCACAGGCACCAATCCCCTCCACCAGGAAGCCTGCACAAGCCACTGAACCAACCTCACCCACCAGGGGCAGACACTAAAAATAACGGGAACTACGACCTGTAGCCTGTGAAAAGGAGACCTCAAACACAGTAAGTTAAACAAAATGAGAAGACAGAGAAATGTGCAGCAGATGAAGGAGCAAGTAAAAAACCACCAGACCAAACAAATGAAGAGAAAACAGGCAGTCTACGTGAAAAAGAATTCAGAGTAATGATAGTAAAGATGATCCAAAATCTCAGATATAGAGGGGAGAATATACAAGAAACATTTAACAAGGACCAAGAAGAACTAAAGAGCAAAGAAACAATGATGAACAACACAATTAATGAAATTTAAAATACTCTAGAAGGACTCAGTAGCAGAATAACTGAGGCAGAAGAATGGATAAGTGACCTGGAAGATAAAATAGTGGAAATCACTGATGCAGAGCAGAATAAAGGAAAAAGAATAAAAGAATTGAGGACAGTCTCAGAGACATCTGGAACAATATTAAATGCACCAACATTCAAATTATAGAGGACCAAGAAGAAGAAGAGAAAAAGAAAGGGTCTGAGAAAATATTTGAAGAGATTATACTCGAAAACATCCCTAATATGGGAAAGGAAATAGTCAATCAAGTCCAGGAAGCGCAGAAAGTCCCATACAAGATAAATCCAAGGAGAAACATGCCAAGACACATATTAATCAAACTATCAAAGATTAAATACAAAGAAAAAGTACTAAATGCAGCAAGGGAAAAGCAACAAATAACATGCAAGGGAATCCCCATAAGGTTTAAAGCTGATTTTTCAGCAGAAGCTCTGCAAGCCAGAAGGGAGTGGCAGGACATATTTAGAGTGATGAAAGGAAAAAACCTACAACCAAGATTACTCTACCCAGCAAGGATGTCATTCAGATTTGACAGAGAAACTAAAACCTTTACAGACAACCAAAAGTTAAGAGAATTCAGCACCAGCAAACCAGCTTTACAACAAATGCTAAAGGAACTTCTCTAGGCAGGAAACACAAGAGAAGGAAAAGACCTACAAAAATAAACCCAAAACAATTAAGAAAATGGTAATAGGAACATACATATCAATAAGTACCTTAAATGTAAATGGATTAAATGCTCCAACCAAAGACATAGACTGGCTGAATGGATACAAAAACAAGACCTGTATATATGCTGTCTACAAGAGACCCACTTCAGATCTAGGGACACATACAGACTGAACGTGAGGGGATGGAAAAAGATATTCCATGCAAATGGAAATCAAAAGTAAGCTGGAGTAGCAATTCTCATATCAGACAAAATAGACTTTAAAATAAAGGCTATTACAAGAGACAAGGAAGGACACTACATAATGATCAACGGATCAATGCAGGAAGAAGATACAACAATTGTAAATATTTATACACCCAACAGAGGAGTTCCTTAATACATAAGGAAAATGCTAACAGCCATAAAAGGGGAAACTGACAGTAACACAATAATAGTGGGGGTTTTAACACCCCACTTTCAACAATGGACAGATCATCCAAAATGAAAATAAATAAACACAAGCTTTAAATGACATTTTAGACCAGATGAAATTAATTGATCTTTAAAGGACATTCCATCCAAAAACGACAGAATAAACTTTCTTCTCAAGTGCTCATGGAACATTTTCCAGGATAGATCATAACTTGGGTCACAAATCAAGCCTTGGTAAATTTAAGAAATTTGAAATCATATCAAGTATCCTTTCTGACAATGCTAAGAGACTAGATATCAATTACAGGAAAAAATCAGTAAAAAATAGAAACACATGGAGGCTAAACAACACACTACTAAATAAATAAGAGATCACTGAAGAAATGAAAGAGGAAATCAAAAAATACCTAGAAACAAATGACAATGAAAACACAATGTCTCAAAACATATGGGATGCAGCAAAATCTGTTCTAAGAGGGAAGTTTACAGCAATACAGTACTACATCAAGAAACAAGAAAAATATCAAATAAACAATGTAACCTTATACCTAAAGCAATTAGAGAAAGAAGAACACACACAAAAGCACACTCCAAAGTTAGCAGAAGGAATGAAATCATAAAGATCAGATCAGAAATAAATGAAAAAGAAATGAAGGAAACAATAGCAAAGATCAATAAAACTAAAAGCTGGTTCTTTGAGAGGGTAAACAAAATTGATTACCCATTAGCCAGACTCATCAAGAAAAAAAAGGGAGAAGACTCAAATGAACAGAATTAGAAATGAAAAAGAAGTAACAACTAACCCTGCAGAAATACAAAGGATCATGAGAGATTACTACAAGCAACTGTATGCCAATAAAATGGACAACCTGGAAGAAATGGACAAATTCTTAGAAAAGTACACCCTTCCAAGACTGAACCAGGAAGAAATAGATAATATGAACAGACCAATCACAAGCACTGAAATTTAAACTGTGATTAAAAATCTTCCAACAAACAAATCCCAGGACCAGATGGCTTCACAGGCGAATTCTATCAAACATTTAGAGAAGAACAAACACCTATTCTTTTCAAACTCTTCCAAAATATAGCAGAGGGAGGAGCACTCCCAAACTCATTCTGTGAGGCCACCAACACCCTGATACCAAAACCAGGCAAAGATGTCACAAAACAAGAAAACTACAGGCCAATATCACTGATGAACACAGATGCAAAGCCTTCAACAAAACACTAGCAAACAGAATCCAACAGCACATTAAAAGGATCATACACCATGATCAAGTGGGGTTTATTCCAGGAATGCAAGGAATAAATATATGCAAATCAATCAATGTGATACACCATATCAACAAATCAAAGGAGAAAAACCATATGATAATTTCAATAGATGTAGAAAAAGCTTTCAACAAAATTCAACACCATTTATGATAAAAACTCTCAAGAAAGTGGGCATAGAGGGAACTTACTTCAACATAATAAAGGCCATATATGACAAACCCACAGCCAACATCGTTCTCAAAAGTGAAAAACTGAAACCATTTCCACTAAGATCAGGAACAAGAAAAGGTTTCCTACTCTCACCACTATTATTCAACATACTATTGGAACTTTTAGCCATGGCAATCAGAAAAGAAAAAGAAATAAAAGGAATACAAATTGGAAAAGAAGAAGTAAAACTATCACTGTTTGCAGATGACATGATACTATACATAGAAAATCCTAAAGATGTTACCAGAAAACTACTAGAGCTAATCAATGAATTTGGTAAAGTAGCAGGATACAAAATTAATGCACAGAAATCTCTTGCATTCCTAGACACTAATGATGAAAAATCTGAAAGTGAAATGAAGAAAACACTCCCATTTACCATTGCAACAAAAAGAATAAAATACCTAGGAATAAACCTACCTAAGGAGACAAAAGACCTGTATGCAGAAAATTATAAGACACTGATGAAAGAAATTAAAGATGATACAAATAGATGGAGAGATAGATATACCATGTTCTTGGATTGGAACAATCAACATTGCAAAAATGACTCTACTACCCAAAGCAATCTACAGATTCAATGCAATCCCTATCAAACTACCAATGGCATTTTTCACAGAACTAGAACAAAAAGTTTCTCAATTTGTATGGAAACACAAAAGAACCCGAATAGCCAAAGTAATCTTGAGAAACAAAAATGGAGCTGGAGGAATCAGGCTGCCTGACTTCAGATTATACTACAAAGCTACAGTAATTAAGACAGTATGGTACTGGAACAAAACCAGAAATATAGATCAATGGAACAGGATAGAAAGCCCAGAGATAAACCCATGCAAATATGGTCACCTCATCTTTGATAAAGGAGGCAAGAATATACAATGGAGAAAAGACAGCCTCTTCAATACGTGGTGCTGGGAAAACTGGACAGCTACATGTAAAAGAATGAAATTACAACACTTCCTGACACCATACACAAAAATAAACTCAAAATGGATTAAAGACCTAAATGTAAGGCCAGACACTATCAAACTCTTAGAGGAAAACATAGGCAGAACATTCTATCCCATAAATTCTAGCAAGATCCTTTTTGACCCACCTCCTAGAGAAATGGAAATAAAAACAAAAATAAACAAATGGGACCTAATGAAACTTAAATGCTTTTGCACAACAAAGGAAACCATAAACAAGATGAAAAGACAACCCTCAGAATGGGAGAAAATATTTGCAAATGAAGCAACTGACAAAGGATTCATCTCCAAAATATACAAGCAGCTCATGCAGCTCAATATTAAAAAAACAATCAACCCAATCCAAAAATGGGCAAAGACCTAAACAGACATTTCTCCAAAGAAGATATACCGATTGCCAAGAAACACATGAAAGGATGCTCAACATCACTAATCATTAGAGAAATGCAAATCAAGCCACAATGAGGTATCACCTTACACTGGTCAGAATGGCCATCATCAAAAAATCTACAAACAATAAATGCTGGAGAGGGTGTGGAGAAAAGGGAACCCTCTTGCACTGTTGGTGGGAATGTAAATTGATACAGCCACTATGGAGAACAGTATGGAGGTTCCTTAAAAAACTACAAATAGAACTACCATACGACCCAGCAATCCCACTACTGGGCATATACCCTGAGAAAACCATAGTTCAAAAAGAGTCATGTACCACAATATTCATTGCAGCACTGTTTACAATAGCCACGACATGGAAGCAACCTAAGTGTCCATTGACAGAGGAAGGGATAAAGAAGATGTGGCACATATATACAATGGAATATTACATAAAAAGAAACGAAATTGAGTTATTTGTAGTGGGGTGGATGGACCTAGAGTCTGTCATATGGAGTGAAGTAAGTCAAAAAGTGAAAAACAAATACTGTATGCTAACACACATATATGGAATAAAAAAAAATGGTTCTGATGAACCTGGGGCAGGATAGGAATAAAGACGCAGATATAGAAAATGGACTTGAGGACACATGGAGGGGGAAGCGTAAGCTGGGACGAAGTGAGAGAGTGGCATGGACATATATACACTACCAAAGGTAAAACAGATAGCTAGTGGGAAACAGCTGCCTAGCACAGGGAGATCAGCTCGGTGCTTTGTGACCACCTAGAGGAGTGGGATAGGGAGGGTGTGAGGGAGGCGCAAAAGGGAGGGACTATGGGGATATGTGTATGCATATAGCTGATTCACTGTGTTGTACAGCAGAAATTAACACAACATTGTAAAGAAATTATACTCCAGTAAAGATGTTAAAAAAAATAAAGTAAAATACTACTTTTCATTGACATTGCACCTGGTCACGCCAGAGCTCTGATGGAGAAGTGTAATGAGATTTATGTTGTGTTCATGCTTGCTAACATAACATTCTTTCTGCAGCCCATGGAGCAAGGACTAATTTTAACTTTCAAGTCTTATTATTTAAGAAATACATTGCATAAGGCTATCACTGCCATAGAGAGATTCTTCTGAGGGATATGGGCAAAGGAAATTGAAAATTGTTTGGAAAGGATTTACCATTCTAGATGTCATTAAGAATATTTATGATTCATGGAAAGAGATCAAAATATCAACATTAACAGGTGTTTGGAAGAAATTGATTCCAACCCTCATGGATGACTTTGAGAGGTTCAAGACTTCAATGGAGGAACTACTGGCAGCTACAGTGGAAATAGCAAGAGAACTAGGACATGAAGCCTGAAGAGTGACTGAATTACTGCAATCTCATGATAAAACTTTACAGATGAGGAGTTGCTTCTTATGGATGAGCAAAGAAAGTGGTTTCTTGAGATGGAATCCACTCCTGGTGAAGGTGCTGTGAAGATTGTTGAAGGGAGAGCAAAGATTTAGAATATTACATCAACTTAGTTGATAAAGCAGTGGCAGGATTTGAGAGGACTGACAACAATTCTGAAAGAAGTTCGGCAGGTAAAATCGTATCAAACTGCACTGCAATGCTACAGATAAATCATTCATGAAAGGAAGAGTCAATTGATGCTGCAAACTTCATTATTGTCTTATTTTAAGAAATTGCCACAGACACCTGCTACCTTCAGCAAACACCACCTGAATAGTCAGCAGCCATCACCGTGGAGGCAAGATCCTCTACCAGCAAAAGGATTATGACGCACTGAAGGCTCAGATGATGATTAACATTTTTTAGCAACGAAGTATACTTTTATTTATTAAGGTATACATACCGTATTTCTAGCCATAATGCTATTTCACACTTAATAGAGTGTAGTATATTGTAAAAATAACTTTTTTTATGCACTGGGAAACCAAAAAATTAGTGTGACTCACTTTATTGCAACATTCACTTTATCGTAGTGGTCTGGAACTGAACCCACAGTATCTCCGAGGTATGCCTGTATATATATTATAAACATAACATTATGAGGCTTCAAAAAAAAAAAAGAATACAAGCAGAGTAGTTCATTTTGATAAGAAAGGGGGAGTGAGTGGTCTTCCTAAACACCAATAGAGTAGGAACACAATGGCCCAGAGGCATTAATAAATGGAAAAGAAGGACTTCCTTGTAGGAAGCCTCAATCATTTCAGTAAAGTAGGCCAGGAGATCAACTAATAAAACAGAAAGGTGGAGTTGGAGATTTGAAGATGGCTGAAAACTTTTCAAAGGACCACTCTTGGAAATGGTGCAGGAAGTCATTATACATTTTAAATGCAAGTGCCACCAAGTATGATCAAGGTCCCACTCAGATTTTTGACTCTCCAGAAAGATAAATAATTCTCATAATAATGACTACAATCTATTGATTATTTACTCTGTGCTCTACTCTAAGTGCTTTACCTGAGCAACTTCATTTTAATCTCAAAACAACCCTATGAAATAAATGGTATCATTATTTCCATTTTACAAATGAGGACACTGTGGTACAGAGTGTTTAATAGTAATCATCAAAGGCTACACAGCTAGGATGTAAGGAGTCATGATTCAAATTTAGCTAATCTGGCTTCAGAGCCCAAGGTTTTGACCACTGAGAGCTCTGACTCTGTGTTTTGAGTTCATAAACAGATTTCAGAGTGGTATTTATTCTTAGAAGCAAGTAAAAAGGTTTCACAAGATTATACACATATCTGAGGAAAGCCAAATGGAAAGCACTGTCCAGGGAAGTGTCTCTCACTGGCTACATCTATTGAGGCTTCCACCACGATCTGAAATGATGCTGTCATTTGATACCAAATGGGATGTAGTCAGTCTGTCACAGGAAGGTTTATACTACATTGGCCTATAGTTCTACAGATGAAAAGATGATTTTAGTCTGTAGGATATCATTTACTAGCAGGGTATTTTCAGCACTTCAAAGAATATCAATCAGGAATCCCTGAAAGCTGAAATGTGCTTTCCTGAAGTGAGCAAGCTGGTACAATAATTCTTAAATCCTTTGTTGTCAGGGAGGAAATTTCTATGGGTTTCATCATAAAAAATATTTTATACTACAGCTAGCAAAAAGCCCTATCAATCTAAGATCTAACATTAGTATATTATGGTTTGGTTGCTAGGTAATAAACGCACACTGGAAAACGCAGTTTGGGGGAAAAAATGCCTCAATAAAGAGAATTCCCCTAAGGTTTGGGATAACGATCTCAACTAATATTTTACATTAAAAAAATCAAATACAGGAGTTCCTAAGAAAATTACAAAGTTCATCACAGCTTTCTAAGAAATGTAATCTTTAGCATCTTTACCTTTCTTTATTCTAGCACCTTGCACAGTGCTTGACCTATAATAATTTGTCAATAAATAATTATCAAATAAATAATGTCTGTTTCTATTTTGTAAATTCTAAACTATATATGGACTACTAAATGAGCACAGTTTTTGTTATGATATTTTTTTAAAGATTTTTCTTCTTTTCCCATTAAAATTGTATGTACACCTGATAAGATTATATGTATTTAATCGACATTTGCATCTTAAAGTAGTGGATTTTTGTATGCAGGTAATGTTATTCAGTCATCAATTGATCAGGCTGACTTTGATACATAATAATTACTTTCTAGACAAATAACACCTTAAGGCCAAATTTCACATTTTAAAAAATCTCTAATTTATAGAATTCAAGAGACCATTAGCAAACGTGGTATAGAGAACAGGGGTCACAAAATCAAATATCTACAGGTGCCTGGAGGAAACAACATGAGTGAAGGGATGGGTGTGGAATGGGATAGGAATGGAGTTTCAATGTCTAATTGTAGGAGAGCCTGTCTAAAGAGGGTGGTTATTACTCATGCCAAAGACCTTTGCCATGAGTGATTATTTTAAGAGGGATACTAGAAGAGTTAATTTTAATGTGCGATCTCCTGATTTTTTAAAAAATGTTTCAGCACATTCAATAAAATTTAAAATAGTATACAAGAAAAAAACACCCTTGGGGAACTGAGAGACAGGTACAAGAAAAAAACACCCTTGGGGAACTGAGAGACAGGGCTGACAGTTACTTCTATGTATGAGTTCACAGCCCCTCTAAATTGAGGTCACAGTCTTGGCAGGTGAAGGTGTTGAAACTTACTCTTAAGTTTGTTATGACTTCTTTGTATTTGTTGAATCAACTCCTGTTTTCATAAAATGTTTTAATAAATTTCCTCATTTGCTTCTTGTTGTAATTAAACTACACCCTGAAAGCCTCTAAAGAGCATTCATAAAGATTGAAGCAGAGTTAAAGAGTGAAAGCTATAGTCTTTCTTCTTAAAAAGAAAAACATGATTAATGCAATCCCATTATGGGCATATACAAACATGTGGGCAAATGCAAATATTGAAGAATCCTTGCATCCCTGGGAAAATCCCACTTGATCATGGTGTATGATCCTTTTAATGTGTTGTTGGATTCTGTTTGCTAGCATTTTGTTCAGGATTTTTGCATCT
Organism: Balaenoptera musculus; assembly: GCF_009873245.2. Taxonomy (NCBI): domain Eukaryota; kingdom Metazoa; phylum Chordata; class Mammalia; order Artiodactyla; family Balaenopteridae; genus Balaenoptera; species Balaenoptera musculus. The sequence continues at coordinate 12,375,267 of NC_045789.1, forward strand.
GTGTTCATCAGTGATATTGGTCTATACTTTTCTTTTTTGTGATATCTTTTATAGGTTTTGGTATCAGGGTGATGGTGTCGTTGAATGAATTTGGGAGTGTTTCTCCCTCTGCAATTTTTTTAAAAGAGTTTGAGAAGGATCAGTGTTAGCTCTTCTCTAAATGTTTGACAAAATTTGCCTGTGAAGCCATCTGGTCCTGGACTTTTGTTCGTTGGAAGATTTTTAATTATGGTTTCAATTTCATTACTTGTCATAGGTCTGTTTATATTTTCTAATTCCTCCTGGTTCAGTCTTGGACAATTGTACCTTTCCAAGAATTTGTCTAATTCTTCATGGTTGTCCATTTTATTGGCATATAGTTGTTTGTAGTAGTCCCTTATAATCCTTTGTATTTCTGCAGTGTCAGTTGTGATTTCTCCTTTTTCATTTCTAATTTTACTGATTTGCGTCCTCTCCCTTTTTTTCTTGATGAGTCTAGCTAAGGGTTTATCAATTTTGTTAATCTTCTCAAAGAACCAGCTTTTAGTTTTATTGATATTCATTTCTATTTCATTTATTTCTTCTCTGATCTTTATGATTTCTTTCCTTCTACTGACTTTGGGTTTTCTTTCTTTCTTTCTCTCCTTTCTCTAGTTGTTTTAAGTGTAGGGTTAGATTGTTTGAGATTTTTCTTGTTTCTTGAGGTGAGATTGAATTGCTATAAACTTCCTTCTTAGAACTGCTTTTGTTGTGTCCCATAGGTTTTGGCTCATCGTGTTTTCATTGTTATTTGTTTCTATGTATTTTTTTATTTCTTTTTTGATTTCTTCAGTGATCTCTTGGTTATTTAATAGTGCACTGTTTAGTCTCCATGTATTTGTGTTTTTTTCCTGTAATTTATTTCCAATCTCATAACGCTGTGGTCAGAAAAGATGCTTCATACAATTTCAATTTTCTTAAATTTTCTAAGGTTTGATTTGTGACCCAAGACATGATCTATTTTGGAGAATGTTCTGTGTGCACTTGAGAAGAAAGTGTATTTTGCCACTTTTGGGTGGAATGTTCTATAAATATCAATTAAATCTATCTGGTCTATTGTGTCATTTAAAGCTTGTGTTTCCTTATTTACTTTCTGTTTGGATGATCTGTCCATTGGTGTAAGTGGGGTGTTAAAGTCCCCCACTATTATTATAGTACTGTTGATTTCTCCTTTCATGGTTGTTAGCATTTGCCTTATGTATTGCGGTGCTATGTTGGGTGCATAAACATTTATAATTGTTATATTTTCTTCTTGGAATGATCCTTTGATCATTATGTAGTGTCCCTCCTTATCTCTTGTAACAGTCTTTATTTTAAAGTCGATTTTATCTGATACTAGTACTGCTACTCCAGCTTTCTTTTGATTTCCATTTGCATGGAGTATCTTTTTCCATCCCTTCACTTTCATTCTGTGTGTGTCTCTAGGTCTGAAGTGGGTCTCTTATAGACAGCCTATATATGGGTCTTGTTTTTGTATCCATTCAGTCAGTCTGTGTCTTTTGGTTGGGGCATTTAATCCATTTACATGCAAGCTTATTATCAATATATATCTTCCTATTACCATTTTCTTAATTGTTTTGGTTTTGTTTTTGTGGGTCTTTTTCTTCTCTTTGTTTCCCACTTAGACAAGTTTCTTTAGCATCTGTTGTAAAGCTGGTTTGGTGGTGCTGAATTCTCTTAGCTTCTGCTTGTCTGGAAGGCTTTTGACTTCTCCATCGAATCTGAATGAGATCCTTGCTGGGTAGAGTAATCTTGGTTGTATGTTTTTCTCTTTCATCACTTTAAGTATATCCTGCCACTCCCTTCTGGCCTGCAGAGTTTCTACTGAAAAATCAGCTGATAACCTTATGGGGATTCCTTTGTATGTTATTTTTTGTTTTTCCCTGCTTTTAATATTTTTTCTTTGAATTTAATTTTTGTTAGTTTGATTGATATGTGTCTTGGTGTGTTTTTCCTAGGGTTTATCCAGTATGGGACTCTCTGTGCTTCCTGGACGTGGGTGACTATTTCCTTTTCCATGTTAGGGAAGTTTTTGACTATAACCTCTTCAAATATTTCTCAGACCCTTTCTTTTTCTCTTCTTCTTCTGGGACCCCTATAATTTGAATGGTGGTGCGTTTAGCATTGTCTCAGAGGTCTCTGAGATTGTCTTCAATTCTTTTCATTCTTTTTTCTTTATTCTGTTCCTTGGCAGTTTTTTACACCATTTTGTCTTCCAGCTCGCTTATTCATTCTTCTGCCTCAGTTATTCTATTATTGATTCCTTCTAGTGTATTTTTCATTTCAGTTATTGTGTTGTTCATCTCTGTTTGTTCTTTAGTTCTTTTAGATCTTTGTTAAACATTTCTTGTTTTTTCTCAGTCTGTGCCTCCATTCTATTTCCGAGATTCTGGATCATCTTTACTATCATTATTCTGAATTCTTTTTCACGTAGATTACTTATTTCCTCTTCATTTATTTGGTCTTGTAGGTTTTTACCTTGCTCCTTCATCTGTGACATATTTTTTTGCCATCTCTTTTTTTTTTTTTTTTAATGAGTGGGATTGTGTTCCTGTTTTATTGGTTGTATGGCCTGAGGCTTCCAACTCTGGAGTTTGTAGGCTATTGGGTAGAGCTGGGTCTTGGTGCTGAGATGAGGAACTCAGTGAGACCTCACTCTGATGAATATTCCTTGGGGTCTGAGGTTCTCTGTTAGTCCAGTGGCTCAGACTCAGAGCTCCCACCGCAGGAGCTTTGGCCCAACCCCTGGCTTGTGAACCAAGATCCCCCAAGCTGTGTGGGGTGGAAAAAAAAAAAAAAAAAAAGGAAAAAACAAAAATAACAAAGTAAAAAGTAAAATTAGACTAGGAAACTAATAGATATGTTAGAAAGAATACAAAAATAAAAATATAGATGAATCAACAACTGGAAGGTACATCAGTACCATAATAGTAAAAAAAGAGGAGGAGGGAAAAGGAAAAGCAAAAGGGGGGGGAAAGGCCTTGGCTGTGGAGGGTGGGGCCTAAGCAAGGGCGAGGTTTGGGTGGTGGGCAGGGCCAATGCTCAGGACCCACAGGGCTGGAAAAGGCCCTGGGGGCTGTGGGGGGGGCGGGCTTAGGCTTAAGGAACAGAAGGGGCCCAGGTGTGTCCCCTACCCCTTGTCTCAGAGGGCAGGGGACCTCACCTGGGAGCCCAGCAGGCTTCCTGGACTTGAGTGGGCAGGGCAAACGCCCTCCTCTCCTCTCCTGCTCCTCCTGGAGGGCCCCTTCTGCCTGCCTCTCCTGATCTCCCTGGCCTCCCTCCTATGCCTCCAGGACCCGTGTGGACTGGAGGGGGTTTTGGTGGGCAGGGGATCAGCCTGGGAGCTCAGCAGGCTCCCCGTGCCCGAGTGGGCCAGGCGATCATCCCCCGCTCCTCTCCCGCTCTTTCCAGAGAGTCCCTCCTGCCTGCCTCTCCTGATCTCCTGGCCTCAGGGGCGCTGATCCTGTCTAGCCTCCAATTCTCCTCTCCCCTCAGTCCCCCTACGTCCTACTGGTTCACTTTAGGGTTCCTCCCATCTCTTTGGGTATCAGAGTACCCCACCAACTGCCAGCAGGCACCCTAGTTGTGGGGAGATGTTAACTCCGTGTCTTCCCACACTGCCATCTTGACTCAGCCTCTCAGTTTGTATTTATTTTGATTTAGCTTTGTAGTATTGATCTGGGGATATATAATAGAGGAAAGGGAATATAAAACAAAAATTGGAAGATCAGAGAGATTGAATTTTGACATTTAGGAGAGTATAAGTTGTTCCAGGTTGAACAAACGGCTTATATGCTTGAATATATAAATTGAACATATAAATTGAACACATGTTTTTTAAAAATATTAAAGAAAATCTAGTCCTCAACAGTGAAACACTTCATTAACCTCTTTACTGAATACCAACAAAATGGAAGTCATGTCTATATAAGTCATAAGTTAAATATTTGAATTGTAATAGCTCCTCTTATTAAGAAGCCAATGATTCTCCCAGTACTTCCATAGCCCCCAAACGGGCTTAATAATTCACAATGTCATACCTTAAAAATTAGTAGTATCATGCTTATGTCTTTTTTCTCTAGTACCAATCATTCAAAGTTTGTCATCATACTACTTTTATTGTTACTTTCATTCATTTTAACACTTTGTTGATTTGTATGTAGCACTTTAAGCAAAAACCCTAATAATAATATCTTCAAGAAATCTCATATAGACATTTTTCAAAAGAAACATTTTTAGAAGTATATGATGTATGGTCATATTCAAAAGCAACATGATATTTTAACATGCAATACACTTGAAAAAGACTATTATATTTGTCACAAACTCTTGAACCAAATTACCTGGTTCAAATCTTGGCCCTATCACCTGTTAGCTTAGGCAGAAACAGCCTCTCTCTGTCTCAGTTCACTTTCTGTAAAGTAGAGATAGTAACAGTTTAAAATAAGAAAATATTTGTAAGGTGTTCGGGCCAGGCTATGTTGGCAGAAACAATTGAAACTTTAAAACAAATCCAAAATCTAACTACTAATACACACAGAGTCCTGAATTGGAGAACAACATTACAATGGTATTTAAATAAAATGAAATTAAATAGTAATATTTCAATACTGATATGCTAGTTTTAAATTAAAACTTTATCTGTAATAGGTAAAATAACAATGTACAGAAACTCTTAGAAAAATGAGAGGGGTTATAGGAATTTAAATTAGTCAGGAAAGTACTGAGTAGTGATCAGCTTTAAAATTCAGAATTGGATTTTTCCTTTGATATATGAGGTCTGTGTTGGCCTGTTCCCATCAACTATGATGGGGTTTGGGAAGGGCACTGGGAGAGTCAAAGAAATTAAGTGCTAAATGTTTTTACAGCTGTAAAATAATAATAGTATCAGTAACGTATACAGGTGAAATTACATTATAATTTGTTTTACTTTGATAATGTAAAATATAAGGCTGATAGCTAGGTTTTCTATGTCACGCAATGGTGCTTACCTCCATGTGCTCAGACACTCTATATTAAACAAAGAAAATAACGTCTGAAAGCTTCCAAATGCCAATGAGATACAAAATGATCTGTGCACAGGTTTGAAACCCAGTGTGTTTTAACAAACAAGCCAACTCTACTTATACACATGTGATTATACTTTGGGGGAGAAAAATATGCATATATGTATTTACAAGTAATGTAATTTGATGGTTATTTTCCTATTTCAGAGATATGGAATTTTTCCTTATGCTAATTAAGAAAGATTGACAGGCTCTGCTCAGACTTTGAAATGATCAGTTTTCCTTTGAATTCAGTTATTGGTAGAAAAAAATGGTTTTAATAAACTCAGTGTGACTCTTAATTATAAGGGATGATCTGCAGGTACGTTTCCATTCCGAGGGTAGGATTCCTCTAGAGCACAGAGGGCAGATGTGTCTTTACAGAACAAACCCCCATAGATTAGTTTAGTTTTCTCTTCTAATGCTTACTGAAGTCTGCTGCCTAGGCCTTGGGAGCAAGTAGGGTCCTATGTAGGTTTGCTTGGTATTCATGTGCACTATATGAAGCAGTCATCTATTTTACAGCTGCATAAAACAGTACATGGATTTCATGATGCAGAAAAGCAGTAGTTTATTCCTCATTTTCCATCATGTAAATTTTTACTGAAAAGATTTGCATGAAGAGTCACCCTCTCTTTAAAATACAAATGAAAAATGCCATCATTATACACTTTTCTCTTTCTAAGCCTTTCTTTGTCAGAAGCAAACATTTAAAGGAGAAAAGATGGAAGAACATCCTTTAGGGTAAAATTGCCAGGCAGCACTACAGCTAATTTTCCATGCTGCAATAGTAAGGTTTATAGCAGGAATAGAGGAAACAGGTACAGTTGGAAAATAGACCCTTTGTATTCATTAGAAAATGGAGAGAAAAATATTCCTTTTCCCTATAAACTAAGAATTGTGTATAAAATGGTTGGAGCATCCTCAACCTATAAAGATAGTTTATATGTTCAACTCAAAGTAAAACTTTGTGAAGGAATCATAAAATACTTTCCTCAGAAGCAATAAATAGAAAAAAATCTGCAATAGACCAAAAACTGAAAGAAAAACCAATTGTCATATATATTAACTGAAATACTCTTTTTCCTTTTTTTAATTAATTTTTTAAGTTGGAGTATAGTTGGTTTACAATGTTGTGTTAGTTTCTGCTGTATCATTTTCCTTTTATTATCAACTCTACTACTTTATATTAATTCATTTCCATCATTAGAGTCATTAATATTAGTGAAAAATGAATCTGATTTTGAGAAATATGTTAGAATTTCAGACTTCTATTTCCTAGCAGGATGAAATTACAGAATACCTGTAATCAAAAAAAGACTTATTTTTTAATCTGGCTTGGCTACAGGTGTTTGGAATATAATATTCAAAGATACATATCACACATAAGTTTGAATTTTACATACTAACATAGTATGTCATCAGTGCCAAATGATCTGACAAAAATATGTGGTTATAGGATAAACAAGATAGTGCTTTGAGATTATTTTAATGTTTTCAAAGACAACCTCTTAAAGAACTTGTATTAAACTTTGAAGAATAGATACAGAGCAAATAAAAAAGGTGCATTTATAAAAGAAAGTATGCTAAGACTTAAGTTTCTCAACCATTTGGGACTGGATAATTATGTATTATGGGTGGCCGTCCTGTGTGTTATAGGATGATTAGCTGCATTTCTGTACTCTACCTCCGAGATGCTGGTAGCACATTCCATTCTTTGCAGTGACAACCAAAACTATCTCCAGATATTGCTAAATGTTCCTGGGGGAGAGCAGAATCATTCCTTGTTGAGAACCCCTGAATAATGGGGATACAAAGTTACATAATGGGATAAAGGATAAGGAAACCAATATTGAAGCACCAAGGTTAGGACAGATTTATGGAGGGCCTACATTATCAGGCTAAGGAGTTTGCAAATCTTATAAACAATCCGAAACTCTGAAAGTTTCTAAGAAATTAACTAACATAATGTACATTAAACTTTAAGAATATAAAATTTATACTTGTGTGCATAACGGCATATTGTAGGGATAATAGAACATTAGGAGATCAGTGAGCAGGTTAGACAGGTTATCTTAATATGGAATAACAAGAACAGGAACTAAGATGACAACAATGAAAAGAAGTAGGGGACTGGGAAGCATTTCAATAAAACATTGCAAGGAACAAATGATATAGCCTATGTCCTACCCAGCTTGTAGAACTGGAGGACCCTCAACACTGAAAGTCAAAATAGTATATTATAGAAAAGCCTGGAATTCTATGCTAGATATGAGTTTGTACCACCTAGGCCTGTATAAGTTTGCTCAGTCTGCTATAACAAAATACCACAGGCTGGGTGGCTTAGTAGCAGGAATTTATTTTCGTACAGTTCTGGAGACTAGAAGTCCACAATCAAAGTTCAGGCCCATTTAACTTCTGGAGAAGGCTCTTTTCCTGGCTTGCAGAGGGCTATGTTCTCACTATTCCTCACATGGCCTTTATTCAGTACATGTGCAGGGGGAGAGTAAGCTCTCTGGTGTCTCTCTTATAAGAACAGTAATCCTATTGGATCAGGACCTCACCCTTATGACCTCATTTAACCTTAATTACTTCCTCAGAGGCCCAATCTCCAAATAAAACCAAACTGGGGTTTAGGGCTTCAACATATGAATTTTGAGAGGACACAAATATTAAGTTAATAAGAGTTTCTATTATTGGATCAAGGGCTTAAAATCCTCCATGTCCTCATATAACAAGGAAATCAAGATCTCTAGAGGAAATATAAAAAGTATAAAAGCATAAACTTCACACCACATAAAGTGAACTCAAAATGAATCAAAGACAAACGTAAGAGCTAAAACTATGAAACATTTAGAAGAGAATGTAGTCATGAAATTTCATCATATTGGAATAGGCAACTTTTTATTTTATATGACACCAAAAGCACAAGCAAGCAAAGAAAAAGTACATAAATTAGACTTCATCAAAATTTTAAAAGTTTGTGTTTCAAGAAACAGTATAAGAAATTGAAAAGACAACCCACAGTGTGGGAGAATATATAAAGAACCCTTAAAACTCAAATATAAAAAGTCAACCAAGTCAAGAGAGAAGATCAGGATTGCAGAGTAGGAGGACACTGAGCTCACTTCCCCCACCTCAAAAACACGTCTAAGTATGGAGCAATTCTCACTGAAAACAAACTGGAGACGGGAAGAAAGAATCTTTTAAAACCAAGGTTATAAAGAAAGATCCACATGCAGTCAAGCAGGAAGGGAAGAGAAGCAATTAGGTCAGTACCTTTTACCCTGGGAGGGAACACAAGAAGAGGAAAGGGGTCACACAGGCTCAGAGATGCTCCCTGGGGAGTGAGTGGTTCAAACCACATATTGGGCACCTCAGCCCTGTGGTGGGACCCTGGGAAGGAGAGTCCTCTTAGCTGGTTTGAAAACCAGTGAGCCTAAAAGGAGGGCTCTAGGAAACCTAGGCTCCACTCATGAAGAGCATGCATATGCTTGCTTACTCCCAGTAACAAGACGGGGAAAGCTGACTGAAACTGCCTGGGACTCTGGCTGGCTTCCCATGACCTCCTCACCACGTGCCCCAGGCCACACTGAGTGCTCACTCTGGCCTCTCTTGTGCTGGTGCAGCTTAGCACTACAGTAAAGGCTGCCAATGCCAAGGAAGGTGTGTAGTTATGCGGGATAAAGTCAGTTCGACCTGCCACTGCATCTGAATGGGGGCAAGGGCAGGCATTATTAGCACTCACAAAGGTGGTAGATTGGGAGCATTCTGGAACTCTGAATGCTGTGCCGGGACCATCCCAGTGCAAACCCTGACTCACAATAGGGACATGCTCTGACCTCTATTGCTCCAGCACTGCTCCCTCGTATGGCAAACGTGTTGATTCTGGGAGCCAGGTAAGCATGCACTTAGAGGAAACAGAATCAGATTCGACCTGACGTTCAGGACTTCTTCTGTTCCTGCACTTTGGGATCCCACCTCACCACTGATAGGGTGGTGTCAGCCACTGAGCATAGTGGAAGCCCAGGCTCACACCTGGCTTTGGCTCTAGCCACTCCATCTCCTGCCCTACCTCCTACCAAGGTGATAGCTGTCAGCACACACTGAGGGAAGATGTGACCCACAGTCACTTCAGATCCAACTCTCCCACAAAAGCCGCTGGGCACATGTACCTGCATAGGGAAGCACCCATGCATGGATATACCTTCAAGACGGGGGAAAGTTAATTGTTTCACCTAAATTCATAGAGACAGAGAAAGTTTATTAAATGAGAAGACAGAAATCTGTTTCAAAGAAAACAACAAGAAAAAAAACCCTGAAAAGACAACTAATGAGACAGAGGTAAACAATTAACCAGATAGTGTTCAAAGCATTAGTAATAAGAATGCTAACTGAACTAGGGAAAAGAATAGATGAACACAGTGAGAATTTTTAACAAGGAACTAGAAAATATAAAAAAAGAACCACTCAGACCTGAAGAATACAATAACTAAAATGAAAAACACACTAAAATGAATTAACAGCAGACTAGGTGATACAGAAGACTGCATAAGTGATCTGGAGGGTAAAATAATGGAAATCATCCAATCAGAACAGCAAAAAGAAAAACAAATTTGAAAAATGAGAACAGCTTAAGAACCTCTGGAACAACATCAAGAACACTAATATTCACATAATAAGGATCTCAGAACAAGGTGAGAGAAATATAAAAGCTTTGAAAAGGTATTTGATGGAGTTATAGCTGAAAACTTCCTGAACTTGAACAAGGAAACATATCCAGGTACAGGAAGCACAGAGTCCCAAACAAGATGAACATGAAGAGACCCAAACCAAAATATATCATAGGTAAAATAGTAAAAATGAAAGATAAAACGAGAATTCTAAAAGCACAAGACAAGAAAAGAGTCACATACAAGGGAGCCTTATTAAAACTATCAGCTTATTTTTCTGCAGAAACTTTGCAGGCCAAAAGGGAGTGGTGTGATATATTTAAAGGGCTGAAAGGGAAAAACCTATAACCAAGGATACTCTATCCAGCAAGATTATCATTCAGAATTGAAGGAGAGATAAAGAACTTTTCACACAAGTAAAAAATTAAAGAGTTCATCAGTACAAAACTGACCCTACAAGAAGTTTTAAAATGTTGTCTCTAAGTGGAAAAGAAAAGGCTACAGTAAGAAGAGTTTATAGGAAAGGAAAAATCCCACTAGTAAATGCAAATACATAGTAAAGACTGTGGATCAACCACTTAAATAAGCTATACAAAGATTTAATCTATACAAAGATTAAAAGACAAAAACTGTAAAATCAACTATAACTACAACAAAGAGCTGAGGGATAGACATGAAGATGTAAAAAATGATGTCAAAAACACAAAACGTGGGACTTCCCTGGTGGCACAGTGGTTAAGAACCTGCCTGCCAAAGAAGGGGAGACAGGTTTGATCCCTGGTCTGGGAAGATCCCACATGCTGTGGAGTAACTAAGCCCACACGCCACAATTACTGAAGCCTGCACGCCCCAGAGCCTGCGCACCACAACTACTGAGCCCACGTGCCACAACTACCAAAGTCCACACATTCTAAGGCCTGTGTGCAGCAACTACAGAGCCCGTGTGCTGCAACTACTAAATCCCACATGCTCTAGGGCCCGCCTGCCACGACTACTGAGGCCTGTGCACTCTAGGACCCGTGTTCTGCAACTACTGAGCCCGTGTGCCACAACTACTGAAGCCTGCATGCTCTAGGGCCTGTGTGCCACAATTACTGAGCCTGCGTGCTACAACTATTGAAGCTCACATGCCTAGATCCTGTGCTCTGCAACAAGAGAAGCGACCACAATGAGAAGCCCATGGGCCACAAAAAAGAGTAGCCCCTGCTTGACACAACTAGACAAAGCCCATGCGTAGCAACAAAGACCCAATGCAGCCAAAAATAAATAAATAAATAAATGGGGGGATCTTCAGATGGTGGAGGGGTAAGACGTGGAGATCACCTTCCTCCCCACAAATACATAAAAAATACATCTACATGTGGAACAACTCCTAAAGAACACCTACTGAACGCTGGCATAAGACCTGACTTCCAAAAAGGCAAGAAAATTCCCACATACCTGGGTAGGGAAAAAGAAAAAAGAAAAAACAGAGACAATAGAATAGGGATGGCACCCGCACCTTGGGGAGGGAGCTGTGAAGGAGGAAAAGTTTCCACACACTAGGAAGCCCCTTCACTGGTGGAGATGGGGGGTGGGGGGGAAGCTTCGGATCCACGGAGGAGAGTGCAGCCACAGGGGTGCAGAGGGCAAAGCGGAGAGATTCCCGCACAGAGGATCAGTGCCGACCAGCACTCACCAGCCTGAGGGGTTTGTCTGCTCACTTGCTGAGCAGGCGGGGGCTGGGAGCTGAGGCTCAGGCTTTGGAGGTCAGATCCCAGGGAGTGGACTGGGGTTTGGCTGCGTGAAGACACCCTGAAGGGGCTAGTGCACTACAACTAGCCAGGAGGGAGTCTGGGAAAAAGTCTGGAGCTGCCGAAGAGGCAAGTGACCATTGTTTCGGGGTGCATGAGGAGAGGGGATTCCTTCCATGTGCGCCCACAGAAGGCAGAGCACTGCCTAAGTGAGCTCCAGAGATGGGCGTGAGCTGCAGCTATCAGCTAGGACCCCAGAGACAGGCATGAAGCGTTAACACTGCTGCCACTGCCACCAAGAATCCTGTGTGCAAGCACATGTCATTACCTGCAGTCCCTCTGGGAGCCTGTGCAGCCCACCACTGCCAGGGTCCCGAGATCCAGGGACAACTTCCCCAGGAGAACACGGCACACCTCAGGCTGTTGCAATGTCATGCCTGCCTCTGCTGCCACAGGCTTGCCCCGCATTCCAATTATGACCACCGTACCCCTCCCTCTCCCCTGGCCTGATAGAGCAATAGAGTCATAATCAGCCACTGCTTTAACCCCCTCCTGTCTGGGCAGGAACAGATGCCTGAGGGTGACCTACACACAGAGGTGGGGTCAAAACCAAAGCTAAACCCCAGGATCTGTGCGAACAAAGGAGAGAAAGGGAAATTTCTCCCAGCAGCCTCAGGAACAGTGGATTAAATCTCCACAGTCAACTTGATGTACCCTGCATCTGTGGAATACCTGAATAGACAATGAGTGTTCCCAAAATTGAGGCGTTGGACTTTGGGAGCAACTGTAGACTTGCGGTTTGCTGTCTGTGACTGATTTGCTTCTGATTTTTATGTTTATTTTAGTTTAGTTTTTAGTGTTTGTTATAATTGGTGGATTTGTTTATTGGATTGTTACTCTCTTTTTTAAATTATTTTTTAAAATTATTTTATTTTATTTATTTTATTTTACTTTTTATTCCTTTTCTTCAGAACCATGTGGCTAACATGGTCTTGGTGCTCTGGTCGGGTGTCAGATCTGAGCCTCTGAGGTAGGAGAGCCGAGTCCAAGACATTGGACCACAAGAGACCTCCTGGCTCCATGTAATATCAATCAGCGAGATCTCTTCCAGAGACCTCCATCTCAAAACTAAGACCCAGCTCCACCCAACAGCCAGCAAGCTCCAGTGCTGGATGCCCCATGCCAAACAACTAGCAAGACAGGAACACAACCCCACCCATTAGTAGAGAGGCTGCCTAAAGTCATACTAAGTTCACAGACACCCCAAAACACACTACCAGACACAGCCCTGCCCACCAGAGAGACAAGATCCAGCCCCACCCACCAGAGCACAGGCACCAATCCCCTCCACCAGGAAGCCTACACAACCCACTGAACCAACCTCACCCACTGGGGGCAGACATTAAAAATAACGGGAACTACAAACCTATAGCCTGTGAAAAGGAGACCCCAAACACAGTAAGTTAAACAAAATGAGAAGACAGAGAAATATGCAGCAGGTGAAGGAGCAAGGTAAAAACCCACCAGACCAAACGAAGAGGAAATAGGCAGTCTACCTGAAAAAGAATTTAGAATAATGATAGTAAAGATGATCCAAAATCTCAGATATAGAGGGGAGAAAATATAAGATATGTTTAACAAGGACCTAGAAGAACTAAAGAGCAAACAAACAATGATGAACAACAAAATAAATGAAATTAAATATTCTCTAAAAGGAATCAATAGCAGAATAACTGAGGCAGAAGAACGGATAAGTGACCTGGAAGATAAAATAGTGGAAATAACTCCAACAGAACAGAATAAAGGAAAAAGAGTTAAAAGAATTGAGGACAGTCTCAGAGACCTCTGGGACAACGTTAAATGCACCAACATGTGAATTATAGGGGTCCCAGAAAAAGAAGAGAAACAGAAAGGGACTGAGAAAATATTTGAAGAGATCATAGTCGAAAATTTCCCCAACATGCGAAAGGAAATAGTCAATCAAGTCCAGGAAGCACAGAGAGTCCCATACAGGATAAATCCAAGAAGAAACATGCCAAGACACATACTAATCAAACTATCAAAGATTAAATACAAAGAAAAAATATTAAAATCAGCAAGGGAAAAGCTACAAATAACAGGCACAGGAATCTCCATAAGGTTAAAAGCTGATTTTTCAGCAGAAACTCTACAAGCCAGAAGGGAGTGGCAGGACATATTTAGAGTGATGAAAGGAAAAAACCTACAACCAAGATTACTCTACCCAGCAACGAATTCATTCATATTCAACAGAGAAATTAAAACCTTTACAGACAAACAAAAGCTAAGAGAATTCAGCACCACAAAACCAGCTTTATAACAAGTACTAAAGGAACTTCTCTAGGCAGGAAACACAAGAGAAGGAAAAGACCTACAATAACAAACCCAAAACAATTAAGAAAATGGTAATAGGAACAAATATATCGATAATTACCTTAAATGTATATGGATTAAATGCTCCAACCAAAAGATAGAGACTGGCTGAATGGATACAAAAACAAGATCCATATATATGTTGTCTACAAGAGACCCACTTCAGACCTAGGGTCACATACAGACTGAAAGTGAGGGGATGGAAAAAGATATTCCATGCAAATGGCAACCAAAAGAAAGCTGGAGTATCAATTCTCATATTAGACAAAATAGACTTTAAAATAAAGGCTATTTCAACAGACAAAGAAGGACACTAAATAATGATCAAGGGATCAATCCAAGAAGGAGATATAACAATTGTAAATATTTATGCACCCAACATAGAAGCTCCTCAATACATAAATCAAATGCTAATAGCCATAAAAGGGGAAATCAACAGTAACACAATAATAGTAGGGGACTTTAACACCACACTTTCACCAATGAACAGATAATCAAAAATAAAAATAAGGAAACACAAGCTTTAAATGACACTTTAGACAAGATGGACTTAACTGATATTTATAGGATATTCCATCCAAACAACAGAATACACTTTGTTCTCAAGTGCTCATGGAACAGTCTCCAGGATAGATCATATCTTGGGTCACATATCAAGCCTCGGTAAATTTAAGAAAATTGAAATCGTATCAAGTATCTTTTCCAACTACAATGCTATGAGACTAGGAATAGGTTACAGGAAAATATTGGTAAAAAATACAAACACATGGAGGATAAACAGTACACTACTAAATAACCATGAGACCACTGAGGAAATCAAAAAATGCCTAGAAGGAAATGACAATGAAAACACAATGACCCAAAACCTATGGGATGCAGCAAAAGCACTTCTAAAAGGGAAGTTTATAGCAATACAATACTACCTCAAGAAACAAGAAAAATCTCAAATAAACAACCTTACACCTAAATCAATTAGAGAAAGAAGAAAAAAACCCCAAAGTTAGCAGAAGGAAAGAAATCATAAATATCAGATCAGAAATAAATGAAAAAGAAATGAAGGAAACAACAGTAAAGATCAATAAAACTAAAAGCTAGTTCTTTGAGAAGACAAACAAAATTGAAAACCCATTAGCCAGACTCATCAAGAAAAAAAGGGAGAAGACTCAAATCAATAGAATTAGAGACGAAAAAGGAGAAGTAACAACTAACCTTGCTGAAATACAAAGGATCATGAGAGACTACTACAAGCAACTACATGCCAATAAAATGGACAACCTGGAAGAAATGGACAACTTCTTAGAAAAGTACACCCTTCCAAGACTGAACCAGGAAGAAATAGAAAATATGAACAGACCAATCACAAGCACTGATATTGAAACTGTGATTAAAATTCTTCCAACAAACAAAAGCCCAGGACTAGATGAATTCACAGGCAAATTCTATCAAACATTTAGAGAAGAGCTAACACCTATCCTTCTCAACCTCTTCCAAAATATAGCAGAGGGAGGAACATGCCCAAGCTCATTTTATGAGGTCACCATCACCCTGATACCAAAAACAGACAAAGATGTCACAAAAAAAGGAAGCTACAGGCCAATATCACTGATGAACACAGATGCAAAAATCCTCAACAAAATACTGGCAAACAGAATCCAACAGCACATTAAAAGGATCATACACCATGATCAAGTGGGGTTTATTCCAGGAATGCAAGGACTAAATATATGCCAATCAATCAATGTGATACACCATATTCACAAACTGAAGGATAAAAACCATATGATAATCTCAATAGATGTACAAAAAGCTTTTGATAAAATTCAACACCCATTTATGATAAAAACTCTCAAGAAAGTGGGCAGAGAGGGAACTTACTTCAACATAATAAAACCATATATGACAAACCCACAGACAACATCATTCTCAAAAGTGAAAAACTGAAACCGTTTCCTCTAAGATCAGGAACAAGACAAGGTTGCCCACTCTCACCACTATCATTTAACATAGTTTTGGAAGTCCTAGCCATGGCAATCAGAGAAGAAAAAGAAATGAAAGGAATCCAAATTGGAAAAGAAGAAGTAAAACTATCACTGTTTGCAGATGACATGATACTATACATAGAAAATCCTAAAGATGTTACCAGAAAACTACTAGAGCTAATCAATGAATTTGGTAAAGTAGCAGGATACAAAATTAATGCACAGAAATCTCTTCATTCCTATACACTAATGATGAAAAATCTGAAAGAGAAATTAAGGAGACACCCCCATTTACCATTGCAACAAAAAGAATAAAATACCTAGGAATAAACCTACCTAAGGAGACAAAAGAGCTGTATGCAGAAAACTATAAGACACTGATGAAAGAAATTAATGATACGAACAGATGGAGAAATATACCATATTCTTGATTTGGAATAAACAACTTAGTGAAAATGACTATACTATCGAAAGCAATGTATAGATTCAATGCAATCCCTATCAAACTACGAGTAGCATTTTTCACAGGACTAGAAAAAAGATTGTTTTAATTTGTATGGAAACACAAAAGACACCGAATAGCCAAAGCAATCTTAAGAAAACAGAGCTGGAGGAATCAGACTCCTTGGCTTCGGACTACACTACAAAGCTACAGTAATCAAGACACTATGGTACTGGCACAAATAGAGAAATATAGATCAATGGAACAGGATAGAAATCCCAGAGATAAACCCACAGAAATATGGTCACCTCATCTTTGATAAAGGAGGCAAGAATATACAATGGAGAAAAGAAAGCCTCTTCAATAAGTGGTGGTGGGAAAACTGGACAGCTACATGTAAAAGAATGGAATTAGAACACTCCTTAATACCACACACAAAAATAAATGCAAAATGGATTAAAGAATTAAATGTAAGGCCAGACACTATACACTCTTAGAGGAAAACATAGGCAGAACACTCTATGACATAAATCACAGAAAGGTCCTTTTTGACCCACCTCCTAGAGAAATAGAAATAAACACAAAAATAAACAAATGGGACCTAATGAAAATTAAAAGCTTTTCCACAACAAAGGAAACCCTAAACAAGATGAAAAGACAACCCTCTGAATGGAAGAAAATATTTGCAAACAAAGCAACTGACAAAGGATTCATCTCCAAAATATACAAACAGTGCATGAAGCTCAGTATCAAAAAAAGAAACAACCCAATCCAAAAATGGGCAGAAGACCTAAACAGACATTTCTCCAAAGAAGATATACATATTGCCAACAAACACATGAAGGAATGCTCAACATCACTAATCATTAGAGAAATGCAAATCAAAACCACAATGAGGTATCACCTCACACTGGTCAGAATGTCCATCATCAAAAAATCTACAAACAATACATACTGGAGACGGTGTGGAGAAAAGCAAACCCTCTTGCATTGTTGGTGCAAATGTAAATTGATACAACCACTATGGAGAACAGTATGGAGGTTCCTTAAAAACTAAAAATAGAACTACCATATGATCCAGCAATCCCACTACTGGGCATATACCCTGAGAAAACCACAATTCAAAAAGAGACATGTACCACAATAGTCATTGCAGCACTAATTACAATAGCCAGGATATGGAAGGAACCTATGTGTCCATCGACAGATGAATGGATAAAGAAGATGTGGCACATATATATACAATGGAATATTACTCAGCCATAGAAAGTAACGAAATTGAGCTATTTGTAGTGAGGTGGATGGACCTAGAGTCTGTCATACAGAGTGAAGTAAGTCAGAAAGAGAAAAACAAATACTGTTTGCTAACACATATGTATAGAATCTAAAAAAAAAAAGGTTCTGATGAACCTAGGGGCAGGACAGGAATAAAGACGCAGATGTCGAGAATGGACTTGAGGGCACAGGGAAGGGGAAGGGCAGCTGGGATGAAGTGAGAGAGTAGCACTGACATATATACATTACCAAATGTAAAATAGATAGCTAGTGGGAAGCAGCTGCATAGCACAGGGAGATCAGTTTGGTGCTTTGTGAGCACTTAGTGGGGTGGGACAGGGAGCGTGGGATGGAGATTCAAGAGGGAGGAGATATGGGAATATATGTATATGTATAGCTGACCCACTTTGTTATACAGCAGAAACTAACACAACATTGTAAAGCAATTATACTCCAATAAAGATGTTAAGAAAAAAAAAAAGGCTTGTTTAAAAAAAATGAAAGAGGAAATTTGGACACAGACACACAGGGAGAACGCTATAAGGAGGCATAATGAAGGCAGAGATCAGGGTGATGCAGCAGAAGCAAAGGAATGCAAAACACTGCCAGCAGACCACCAGAGGCTGGGGGAGAATCATGGAACAGTCTTCCTCAAAGCCCTCAAAGAAACCAACCCAG
This sequence comes from Balaenoptera musculus, assembly GCF_009873245.2. Lineage (NCBI taxonomy): Eukaryota > Metazoa > Chordata > Mammalia > Artiodactyla > Balaenopteridae > Balaenoptera > Balaenoptera musculus. The sequence goes on from NC_045789.1 coordinate 12,393,501, forward strand.
GTGACACTTTGATCTGGGACTTCTAGCTTCCAGAATTGGGAGACAATAAATTTCTGTTGTTTAAGCCAAAATAAATTAAATAAATAAATAATTTAAAAAATAATCATGAATCATATATTATTTAAAAAAACACAAAACATGGGGGAGAGGAGTAAAAAATGTAGATCTTTTAAAATGTGTTTGATCTCAAATGACTATCAGTTTAAAACAAGCAGATATATTTATAGGTCAACATATAGGAAAACCATAGTAACCATAAAGCAAAAACCTACAATAGATACACAAAAATGAAAGAGAAAGGAACACAAGCATACCCCTAAAAAATAATCATCAAAGCACAAGGGAAGAAACTAAAAGGAAACGAAAAGAGGAGAAGGACTATAAAAGCAACCAGAAAACAAGTAACAAAATGGCAATAAGTACGTACCTATGAATAATTACTTTAAATGTCAGCGGACTAAATGTTCCAATCAAAAGACATAGTGTGGCTGATTGGGTAAAATACAAGACCCATCTATGGGCTGCTTAAAAGAGACTCACTACAGAGCTAAATGCATTTGCAGACTGAAAGTGGGGGTATGGAAAAAGATATGTCATGCAAATGAAAACAACAAGAAAACAGGGTAGCAATATTCATATCAGACACAGTAAACTTTAAAACAAAGTCTAAAACAAAAGACAAAGAAGGACATTATAGAAGAATAAAGGGATCGATACAAGAAGAGGATATAATGCTCACTAACATATATGCACCTAATACAGGAGGACCTAAATATATAAAGCAAATATTCACAGACATAAAGGGAGAAATTGACAAAAGTACAGTAATAATAGGGGGTTTTAACTCCCCACATACATCAATGGACAGATCATCCTGACAGAAAATCAATAGGGGAGAATGGTCTTAAATGACATATTAGGCCAGATGAACTTAATAGATATCTACAGGACATTCCATCCAAAATTAGCAGAATACATTCTTTTCAAGTGCATATGGAATATTCTCCAGGATAGAGCACATGCTAGACTGAAAAACTAGTTTCAACAAATTTAACAAGATCAAGCATCTTTCCTGACCATAAAAATTATGAGACTAGAAATCAGTTACAGGAAGAAAAATAGGAAAAACACAAACATGTTGGGACTATACAATATGCTAATGAAAAACAATAGATTAGTGAATAAATCAAAGAGGAAATCAGAAAATTTCTCAAGACAAATGAAAATAAAAACACAACTTTTCAAAACCTACAGGATGTGGCAAAAACAGTTATAACAGGAAAGTTTATAGCGATATTGGCCTACCTGAAAAAACAAGAAACATCTCAAACAACCTAACTAAATTTTCTAATTTAAATAATTAGAAAAAGAAGAACAAACAAAGCCCAAAGTCAGAAGAAGGATGCAAATAATATCAGAGAGGAATTATATAAAATAGAGATTAAAAAACAATAGAAAATATTAATGAAACCAAGAGCTGATTTTTTGCAAACATAAATAAAATTGATAAGATAGCTAGGCTCATCAGGAAAAAAAGAAAGAGCACCCAAGTAAACAAAATAAGAAATGAAAGAAATTACAACTGATACCAAAAATTCAAAAGAGAATACTATAAACATTTTTATGCCAACAAATTGGACAACCTAGAAGAAATGTATAAATTCCTACAAACATACAATCTTCCAAGATTGAATCAGGAAGAAATAGATCATCTGAATAGACCAATTGGTAAAAATGTGTAGAAACTGAATTTGTAATTAAAAAGCTCCCATCAAACAAAAGTCCAGGATCAAACAACTTTACAGGGGAATTCTACTAAACATATAAAGAAGAGCTAATATCTATCCTTCTCAGACTATTCCAAAAAAAACTGAAGAGGATGGAACACTCCTTAATTCATTCTACGAGGCCTTCATTTCCCTGATACCAAACCCAGACAAACTCACTACCAAAAATATTTTAGAGCAATACCTCTGATTGATATAGATTTAAAAATTCTTAATAAAATATTAGCAAACCAAATACAACAATATATAAAAAGTATCATACACCATACCAAATGGGATTTATTCCAGTGGTGCAAGGATGGTTCATTATCCACAAATCAATGTGATAAAGCACAGTAACAAAACAAGGGGAAAAATCATGTTATCATCTCAGTTGACACAAGAAAAGGCATTTGAAAAAATTCAAAATTCATTCATGATAAAAAAAATCTCAAAGTTGATATAGAGGAAACATCTCAACATTATAAAGCCATTTGTGACAAACTCACAGCTAACATTATACTCAATGGTGAACACATCAAAGATTTTCCTCTAAAATCAGGAACAAGACAAGGATGCCCAGTCTTGCCATTTCCATTTAACACAGTATTGTAACTCATAGCAATAGCAATTAGACAAGGAAAAGAAATAAGAGGCATTCAAATTGGAAAGGAAAAAGTAAAACTGTCACTATTTGTAGATATCATGATACTATATATAGAAAACCCTAAAGTTCACCAAAAAACTATTAGAACTAATAAATGAATTCAGTAAAGTTTCAGGATACAAGATTAATATACACAAATCAGTTATTTTTCTATACACTAGTAATGAACTACCAGAAAGAGAAAGTAAAAACACAATTCCATTTAAAATCATGTAAAAAAAAAAAAAATACCTAGGAGTAAATTTAACCAATGAGGTGAAAGACCTATACTATGAAAACTATAAAACACTGATGAAAGAAATTGAAGATGATATAAAAAAATGGAAAGATAACCCATGTTCGTGGATTAGAACAATTAATATGGTTAAAATGTCCATACTACCCAAAACATCTATAGATGTAATGCAATCTCTATCAAAATATCCATGACATTTTTCAAAGAACTAGAACAAATAACCCTAAAATTTATATGGAACTACAAATGACCCTGAATTGCCAAAGCAGTCTTGTGAAAAAAGAACAAAGCTGGAGCTATCACTCTCCCAAACTTCAGATTGTACTGCAAAGCTACAGTAATCAGAACAGCATGGTGCTGACACAAAAACAGATACATAGATCAAAGGAATAGAATAGAGAGCCCCAAAATAAAGCCATGCACTATGATCAGTTAAACTACGACAAAGGAGGCAAAAATATACCATGGAGAAAAGACAGTCTCTTCAATAATTGGTGCTAAGAAATCCAGACAGCTACATGTAAAACCATGAGATTATATATCATACCATATGCAAAAATAAATTCAAAATGGATTAAAGTCTTAAATCTAAGACCTGAATCCATAAAACTCCTATAAGAGAACATAGGCAGAACACTCTTTGACATAAATCGTAGCAATATTATTTTGGATCTGTCTCCTAAGGCAAAAGAAACAAAAGACAAAATAAACAAACAGTATCTAATTAAACCTTCAAAGCTTTTGCACAGCAAAGGAAACCATCACAGAAAATGAAAAGACAACCTCCCTTATGGGAGAAAATTTGCAAATGATATGACCAATAAGGGATTAATGTCCAAAATATAAAAACAACTTATATAACTCAATGTCAAAAGAAAAAACAAACAAACAACAACCTGATAAAAAAATGGGCAGAAGACCTGAATAGAAATTTTTCCAAAGAAGACATATAGATGGCCAATAGGTACATAAAAAGATGCTCAACGTCACTCAACATCAGAGAAATGCAAATCAAAGCCACAATGAGATATCACCTCACACCCATCAGAATGGCTATCATCAAAAAGTCTACAAATAACAAATTTTGGCAAGGATGGTGGAGAAAAGGGAACCCTTGTACACTGTTGATGTGAATGTAAATTGGTGCATCCACACTGGAAAACAGTATGGAGGTTCCTCAAAAACCTGAAAATAGAAATACTTATGATCCAGCAATCCCACTCCTGGGTATATATCTGAATCAAATGAAAAAAACTAATTTGAAAAGATACATGCATCCAACATATCCATAGCAGCATTACTTCCAATAGCCAAGATATGGAAGCAACCTAACTGTCCATCAACAGACGAATGGATAAAGAAGTGGTATATATATATGGCCATAAAAAAAAGAATGAAATTGTTCCATTTGCAACAACACAGGGGGACTGCAGGGTATTATGCTTGGTGAAACATGTCAGACTGAGAAAGACAAATGCTGTGTGTTATCACTTGTATGTGGAATCTCAAAAATGAAACGAATGAATATCACAAAATAGAAACAGACTGACAGACACAGAGAACAAACTACTGGTTACCAGAGGGGCGAAGGAATGGGGGACAGGCAAAATGGGGATAGTTATAAGAGGTACAAACTACTATGGATAAAATAAACAAGCTGCAAGGATATACTGTACAGCACAGGGAATATAGCCAAGATTTTATAATAACATTAAATGAAATATAATCTATAAAAATATTGAATCACTCTATGGTGCACCTGAAACTAATATTGTAAATAAACTATACTTCAATAAAAATGAAATGAAATGACATTTGATGAAAAATAAAAACAAAAGCACAAGAATAAAGTAACTGCAAAAATACAATTAACCCAATTTTTTTAAATGAGTACATATTTAAAATAGATTTTTCTCTAAGGAAGGGATTCAAATGGTTAATAAGCATATGAATGTATGCTCATCATCATAGTCATTGTTGAAATGCAAATCAAAACCCCAGTGAAATTTAAGAAAATTGAAATCATATCAAGTATCTTTTCTGACCACAATGCTATGAGACTAGACATCAATTACAGGAAAAAATCTGTAAGAAATACAAACACATGGAGGCTAAACAATACACTACTTAATAACCACTTAAGAGATCACTGAAGAGATCAAAGAGGAAATCAAAAAATACCTAGAAACAAATGACAATGAAAACACGATGACCCAAAACCTATGGGATGCAGCAAAAGCAATTCTAAGAGGGAAGTTTATAGCAATACAATTCTACCTAAGAAACAAGAAACATCTCAAATAAACAACCTAACCTTACACCTAAAGCAATTAGAGAAAGGAGAACAAAAAACCCCCAAAGTTAGCAGAAGGAAAGAAATCATAAATATCAGATCAGAAATAAATGAAAAAGAAATGAAGGAAACGATAGCAAAGACCAATAAAACTAAAAGCTGGTTCTTTGAGAAGATAAACAAAATTGATAAACCATTAGCCAGACTCATCAAGGAAAAAAGGGAGAAGACTCAAATCAATAGAATCAGAAATGAAAAAAGAGAAGTAACAACTGACACTGCAGAAATACAAAGGATCATGAGAACTACTACAAGCAACTATATGCCAATAAAATAGACAACCTGGAAGAAATGTACAAATTCCTAGAAATGCACAACCTTCCAAGACTGAACCAGGAAGAAATAGGAAATATGAACAGACCAATCACAAGCACTTAAATTGAAACTGTGATTGAAAATCTTCCAACAACAAAAGCCCAGGACCAGATGGCTTCACAGGCGAATTCTATCAAACATTTAGAGAAGAGCTAACACCTATCCTTCTCAAACTCTTCCAAAATATAGCAGAGGGAGGAACACTCCCAAACTCATTCTACGAGGCCACCATCACCCTGATACCAAAACCAGACAGAGATGTCACAAGGAAAGAAAACTACAGGCCAATATCACTGAGGAACATAAATGCAAAACTCCTCAACAAAATACTAGCAAACAGAATCCAACAGCACATTAAAAGGATCATACACCATGATCAAGTAGGGTTTATCCCAAGAATGCAAGGATTCTTCAGTATACACAAATGAATCAATGTGATACACCATATTAACAAATTGAAGGAGAAAAACCATTTGATCATCTCAATAGATGCAGAGAAAGCTTTCGACAAAATTCAACACCGATTTATGATAAAAACCCTCCAGAAAGTAGGCATAGAGGGAACTTACCTCAACATAATAAAGGCCATATATGACAAACCCACAGACAACATTGCCCTCAATGGTGAAAAACTGGAACCATTTCCACTAAGATCAGGAACAAGACAAGGTTGCCCACTCTCACCACTATTATTCAACATACTTTTGGAAGTTTTAGCCACAGCAATCAGAGAAGAAAAATAAATAAAAGGAATCCAAATCAGAAAAGAAGAAGTAAAGCTGTCACTGTTTGCAGATGACATGATACTATACATAGAGAATCCTAAAGATGTTACCAGAAAACCACTAGAGCTAATCAATGAATTTGGTAAAGTAGCAGGATACAAAAGTAATGCACAGAAATCTCTTGCATTCCTAGACACTAATGATGAAAAATCTGAAAGTGAAATGAAGAAAACACTCCCATTTACCATTGCAACAAAAAGAATAAAATATCTAGGAATAAACCTACCTAAGGAGACAAAAGACCTGTATGCAGAAAATTATAAGACACTGATGAAAGAAATTAAAGATGATACAAACAGATGGAAAGATATACCATATTCTTGGATTGGAACAATCAACACTGTGAAAATGACTATACTACCCAAAGCAATCTACAGATTCAAAGCAATCCCTATCAAACTATCAATGGCATTTTCCACAGAACTAGAACAAAAAATTTCACAATTTGTATGGAAACACAAAAGACCCCGAATAGCCAAAGCAATCTTGAGAAACAAAAACGGAGCTGGAGGAATCAGGCACCCTGACTTCAGATTATACTACAAAGTTACAGTAATCAAGACAGTATGGTACGGGAACAAAACCAGAAATATAGATCAATGGAACAGTATAGAAAGCCCAGAGATAAACCCACGCACATATGGTCACCTTATCTTTGATAAAGGAGGCAAGCATATACAGTGGAGAAAAGACAGCCTCTTCAATAAGTGGTGCTGGGAAAACTGGACAGCTACATGTAAAAGCAAGAAATTAGAACACTCCCTAACACCATACACAAAAATAAACTCAAAATGGATTAAAGACCTAAATGTAAGGCCAGACACTATCAAACTCTTAGAGGAAAACATAGGCAGAACACTCTATGACATAAATCACAGCAAGATCCTTTTTGACACACCTCCTAGAGAGATGAAAATAAAAACAAAAATAAACAAATGGGACCTAATGAAACTTAAAAGCTTTTGCAAAGCAAAGGAAACCATAAACAAAACAAAAAGACAACCCTCAGAATGGGAGAAAATATTTGCAAATGAAGCAAGTGACCAAGGATTATTCTCCAGAAGTTACAAGCAGCTCATGCAGCTCAATATCAAAAAAACAAACAACCCAATCCAAAAATGGGCAGAAGACCTAAACAGACATTTCTCCAAAGAAGTTATACAGATTCCCAACAAACACATGAAAGGATGCTCAACATCACTAATCATTAGAGAAATGCAAATCAAAACTACAATAAGATATCATCTCACACCAGTCAGAATGGCCATCATCAAAAAATCTACAAACAATAAATGTTGGAGGGGGTGTGGAGAAAAGGGAACCCTCTTGCACTGTTGGTGATAATGTAAATTGATACAGCCACTATGCAGAACAGTATGGAGATTCCTTTAAAAACTAAAAATAGAACTACCATACGACCCAGCAATCCCACTCCTGGGCATATACCCTGAGAAAACCATAATTCAAAAAGAGTCATGCACCACAATGTTCATTGCAGCTCTGTTTACAATAGCCAGGACATGGAAGCAACCTAAGTGTCGATCGACAGATGAATGGATAAAGAAGATGTGGCATATATATACACAATGGAATATTACTCAGCCATAGAAAGAAACGGAATTCAGTTATTTGTAGTGAGGTGGATGGACCTAGAGTCTGTCATACAGAGTGAAGTAAGTCAGAAAGAGAAAAGCAAATACTGTAGGCTACCACATATATATAGAATCTACAAAAAAAAAAAAAATGGTCATGAAGAACTTAGGGGCAAGATGGGAATAAAGACACAGATCTACTAGAGAATGGACTTGAAGACACGGGTAGGGGGAAGGGTAAGCTGGGACAAAGTGAGAGAGTGGCATGGATATATATACACTACCAAATATAAAACTGATAGCTACTGGGAAGCAGCTGCATATCACAGGGAGATCAGCTCGGTGCTTTGTGACCACCTAGAGGGGTGGGATAGGGAGGGTGGGAGAGAGATGCAAGAGGGAGGAGATATGGGGATATATGTATATGTATAACTGATTCACCTTGTTATACAGCAGAAACTAACACACTATTATAAAGCAATTATACTCCAATAAAGATGTTTAAAAAAAAACAACAAACAACCCAGTGAAATATTAGTTTAACACTCACTAAGATGGCTATAATCAACACGGCAGATGATGAGTGTTGATGAGGAGGTGGAGAAACTGAAACCCTCAAATAGTTTGGCTGTTCCTTATACAATTAAATGTAGAGAGATACCAAATGGCTTAGGATATTTACTCTTAGTTATATACAAGATAATTAAAAACATACATCTAAAAAAAAACTTGTACATCAATGTTCATAGCAGCATTACTCGTAACCTCCATAATAATAGACCCTTATGTCCATCAACTGACAAATAGATAAACAAATGTGGTATATCTATACAATGGAGTATTATTCACACATAAAAAGGAATGAAGTACTGATACATGCTATATCATTGATGATCCTTAAAAATATTATGCTAACTGAAAGAAGCCAGACACAAAAGAGCACATATTGTAGGGCTTCATTTATATGAATTGTCCAGAATACACAAATTAATAGTGACAGAAAGTAGATTAGTGGCTGCCAGGTGTTGGGGATTTGGGGGAATGGGGAATGACTGCTAATGGGTAGAGCGTTATGCAAATTTTCTGGAATTAGATTGTGTTGGTGGTTGTACAATTTTGTTAATATACTGAAAACATTGAATCAAATACTTTAGAAGGATTAATTTTATGGTATGTGAATTATATATCAGTAAAGATTATATGAGAAAATGATGAAGGCAAAATAACGACATCTTAAGAAAAAACAAAAACAAGAAAAAAGCATAATGGAAAAATCTTAATAGAAAAGAAATTGAGTCACTATGCGATGTTTTATGCTATTTGCTTTTTGCCTTTTTTAATCAATGTGGAAGAAATTCCTGGTTCTTCCAAATATTTTCCATTCCCCCTTATACAATGATGAATTATGTATTACAAATGTACAATGCTAATAAACCTTTTGAAATAAAAACCAGATTTATAATTCACCGTGGATTTTAAAGCCTAAAATAGACTTCATTTGTAGGGATAATTAAATGCAAGAGTACAATCTTTAGTTACAATGTATCATTACTTGTTACAATAAAACTGTTCATAAATTTACTACATTATACTTCCTGAGATGGGCCACTGAGAATGAATTTATGTTTTCAGTATGCGGAAGAAATCTAAAATCCCTGCATTTAATTCCAGGTTTCTGCTCACAATTTGCCTCAAATTTTCCAGTAATCCCTGCCAATTTATTCAATAAGCAAAACTTGAATTTTACTGTTTGGCTTCTTATTGCACTTAGAAGGAAACAAATATCAGTTATGTTCCGTAAAGCCTCTGCACCCTGACCTCTTTTTGTACCTGTTTTATGCTTACCTCTCTTGCACCACTCTCCTCTTTGTTGGCTTTTCTTTAGCCACATAGTTCTTCAGTTTTGCCTATAAGAGATCCATGATTCTAACTTCTTCATTAAGGTTATGGCATTAGGCTAGTTGGATTAATCCAACACAACAACCTATGAGCCAGTTACCCATGTATGTAACAGTTTGTCCTTCAAGAACAGTGAAGCCATTATCCTAATTACCTAATACAGGGATACATTCGTCATCTTGGCTCCCTGCCTCTCTTTCTCTCTCACAAGCTTATTCAGTCACATTCCAAATCGATGTGCTCCAAGTGTTTGGAGGTTTGAAGACAGTGAAAGTCACATAGAACTGTCTCTGTAGAGAATTTGGTAAGATGTCAGTGAAAGATAAATATGAGAAGCTGTTGGTACTTTGGAGGAGTATATGTTCAGATCCAGAAAATGCATATAGTTTTACACTTCTTAATTAAAACAGAGGTAAAATACCTAACTCAGAAGGCTGTTGTGAGAAGGAAATGAGATCATATAATAAATAATAACAAATCAACATTGAACTGCAGATGCTGAACAGCTAGAAGGACTCTGACTGCTGAAGCCAGTACACTAGTCTAGAGTAATTTTCATTTGTGAGTAACTTTACAAATGTTATTTGTAAAGTGTAGATGTTCAGAGTCACTCAGTGTAAACCACACATGCTGAAAACACACACACGTAAAAGGTTCTGCTGAATATGTGCTGCCATAAAACCTTCGAAGAGGTATGAATGAGACCATTTTCTGGTAGTAGAATACTTAAAATGGTATGAAGTGTGGTTAATAATTACTCCATAATGGGGAAAATTGTTCCCAAGGCTACATCTATTTCAGAGTCCACTTGGTGTCCCAGGTGCATCAGCAGCTGTATCAGCTGCCAGGAGACATTTCCTCACAATTTCCACTCCTTCCTCTACACTCTGGTTTATCAGTAATATAAGTGTTAAATATGAAGAAAAGGTATTATGCAGTTAAATTAAATATATAAAATTCTTATTTTGGTTCTGACAGATGAAATTGATATATTTAATATATCTTGCGCAGATTTGGGGTCCCTGAGGTACAGCTGACTTTTTTTAAAGTAGGACAGATGAATCAACAACCAAATGTAAGGTTTTGCCAAATGGAAACAATTTTTTTCATCATACTGTGCTTATAGTTCTTTAAATGCTAAGAAAACAGCCTGCTAGTTGTCATTGTAAGATCCTACATGTATGAGAAATCAAAGGTTGCTCTTCATACGAAAATCAACAAAAATTCCAATATAAAAATAATTTTTAAATGACTACAGCTCTATTATTCGATTCTAAAGACAAGCTCAGCAATGCCATTTGCTGTTCCCTTTTTCATACCAAAAACGTGGAGAGATATGCCCTTTAAGGCAAGTACTGTTTTGATTTTATAAATCTGTGTTACTCCAACCCGTCTTTTATAATTTTGTGCTTTTTCGAAGAACTAGAGAGGAATATTGTGTTGTCTAGCAGTGCAGACATAAGTATGCAGTATAAATGTGGTAAATTTACATTTCTGGATCCAAGCAAAGTTTTGCAGAGGTGCTCTTTTCTGGCCTTATCTGCAAACAGTACTCAGGTCCTGAGAAGTGCTGTTTTGTTCTTTGTAATTCCTTATAGAACAAGACTAGCAGTTTATACATTTTCTCTAAATTTATAATATCTTTCCCTAAAGTGCACATTTAATAAATGCCTTGAATCTATACATATTTTGGAATAGTCAGTACATGTAATTGTAACTTAGATTACTCTTAATGTGTCCTGCCCTCTTCATCCATCCACCCAACGTTTACTGAGTACCTACTCAGTGCCAGGCACTGTTCCACGTGCTTGGAGGGTATCAGAGAAGAAAGAAAGACCTCTGCTCTTGGGGCACTTACGTTCTAGATAATGGGAGATAGTAAAAAATAAATATAATGAGAAAATTATAAAATATGTTAGAAGATGATAAATTCTGTAGAAAAAAATAGTATAAGTAGAGCAGGACAAGTGGATTTACAGCTTCTGGAATAGAGTGGATGGAACAAATGTGGTATTAAATAGTGTAGTAAAGGTAGGCCTCATTGAGAAGGTAAGATTTGAGCAAAGACTTGAAGTAAGTGTGGGAGCTGGCCAAACAGCTATCAGCGACAAGAGCATTCCAGGCACAGAGGAGTGCAGGAGCACAGTCGTGTACATAGGAGTTTGCTGGGTGGGCTTCAGGAAGTTCCTGGAGACCAGTGTGGCTGCAGAGTTGAGAGCAAGCAAAAGAGAAGGAGAAAAGGAAGTCAGACCAGTAATGCAAGCCCAGTGACCTAAAGATTTAGAGGGTATTTTAAGGACTTTAGAGTCTACTGTGAGGAAATGGCCAGCCATTGTAGTTTTTAGCAGAAGAGTAATATGAATTTACAGTTCCTCTTCTCAATAATAACAATATCTGCAAATGCTCAAGTCCCTTATATAAAATGGTACAGTGTTTGCATGTAACCTACACATAGCCTCCCATATACTTTATATTATCTCGATTGCTTATAATGCTTAATGCTATGTACATACTATGTAAATAGTTGCTGGTATGCAAATTCAAGTTTTTGCTATTTGGAACATTCTGGAATTTTTTTCCCAAATATTTTCAATGTGTGGTTGAATTTGGGGATGGGAACCTGTGACTAGGAGGGCAGAATGTACTTAGATTTTAAAAGGATTATGCCCTATTCAGTTAGGGCTGCTAGAACAAAATACCATCGACTGGTGGTTTAAACAACAAACATTTATGCCTTACAGTTCTGAAGGCTGGGAAATCCAAAATCAAGGTGTCAAGAGATTCAGTATCTGATGAGAGCCTGCTTCTTGGCATGTAGATATCTACCCTCCTTGCTGTATCCTCACATGGCAGAAAGAGGAAGCTCTGGTGTCTCTTCCTCTTCTTAAAAGGACATCAGTTCCATCATGTGGTCTCTACCCTTGTGATTTTATCTGAACCTAATTATCTCCCAAAGGCCCACCTCCAAATACCATAAAATTGGAGATTAGGGCTTTGACTTGTGAGTTGGGGAGTAGAGACACAAACATTCAGTCCATGGCAGATTCTTTTTTTTCCTCTGTTAACACTAGATTGTAGAGGTGGCAAGGATAGACCTATGAAGACAAATAAGAAGGCTATTACTTTTTTTTTTTTTTTTTAAGGTATAAGATTATGTCGTTTCCACCAAGGTACTGGAAGTAGAAAGTGTGTGGATTGCTCAAATTCTGAATGCATTTCAGTGATGGAACCAATAGCATTTCTTGGCAGTTCCTGATAGGTGAGGTATGATTCCAAAAGGCATAGATTTGAGAAACTGGAAGGATAGGGTTATAATTTAGGAGATGGGAGAGGCTGCAAGAGAAAGAGATTTGGGGGAGGGATTTGGAAGAGATAAAGCTGTGGTTTGCTTTTGAAATTGAGGTTCCATTAAATATCTAAGTGGCAATGTCAAGTAGGCAACTGGATATGTGAGTCTGAAGATCGCACAAGAGGTCAGAACTATGCATATAAATTTAGGAATTAATACATAAGGTGGTATATAAAGATAAAAAGATATAAGACTAAATGAGATCAACAAGTGGATGAACGTAATTTTCCCCTTTACGGAGTAATTATTAACTACACATTCCATTGCCATGGAATGATCTCTGGGAAATTCCACATTAGAATAATAAGGACAAGAGAAGAAACTACCAAAGCAGATTGAGAGGGAAAAACCAATGAGGCAAGAGAAAAATAAAGAAAGTTATGACATCTGAAGCTGAGTAAAATCTATCAAAAAAGAGAGTTACCATCTGCGTCAAATGCTGCTTATAGGTCAGGTATGATGAGGGATATAAATTGACCATTGAATTTAGCATTGAGGTTATAGTGACTTCAGCAAGAACACTTCTAACAAACAAACTATGAACTATGAACCTCTTCCTACCCTCTTTAACCCTGCTTATCCATCTTCAATTCTATCTTCTTCCAATTTTGAATGCCAGTCATTAATTTTTCCTTGTCTTTCAAATTACAAAAGGAATATATGCTAGTTGAATTAGTGAAAATAATTTCATACCATTCTGCACTCTAACTGAAATAGAAAAAATATAAAATTATAGTAAGGTTCAGTTTTTTGTTTGCATTGACAAAAATTCATCCTAATTACTGTGATAAATATAACTTGATTATTTTTAATAGTTGCATTTACATTGAATAATATGTCTGAACCATAATTTAATCAATCTTTTCTGAACCAATAGGCATTCAGTGATGTTGAGTTTTAGTCTCTATAGATGATACTACGACAATCAATATTCCTGTTCAAATATCCTGATATAGTAGTGTTTTTGTTTCAACTGGATGATTTCTCAAAAGTGGAATTCAGAGTAAAAATGTATGTGTATTCAAATTTTAATTGTTCAATTGTTGCACTCTCACTAGCAATTAATAAAAGTGTTCCTTTATCTTTATTAGCACTGGAGAGTATTAGTTCTTTTTTTGTTTTTGTTTTTTAGTATTTTCTAATCTGAAAGATACACTAATTGTTGCTGTAATTTGCATTTCCCTGAAGAGCAATCAGGGCAAGCACCATATAATGTTAATGGTCTTTTGGTTTTATTCTTCTGTGAATTACCTGTTCTTTCCTTTTGTCCATCTAAATGTTTTTGTATTTTCCAGGAAATTACCTTTCCCTAATATAATTTTCTAAATTCCTTTCATCTCTTCCACATGTGTACTTATATCTCCTTGGTCAATCCTAGAGCTGTATAATTTTGCTTCCACTTTTTTCCTTAATTGGGCTTTGCCAGGACTGATTTACTATTTTAGCTGTTTCTAAGAAAGAGCTCTTTCTTTAATTTAGTATTTGTTTGGTTGTCACAACAGGATGGTACTATGTTTGTCAGTAAAACAGATATAGTTAAGGAAGTAATGTTTCTTTGATGGCAAAAGATATGGAAACTTAGGAAGATAATTACTTAAATAGGAGACAACACAGCATGCTCACTCATAGAGGTACAAGCTTACCAGTTTTTTCAGAATTCTCCCATAGAGGCATATAACTGCTCCTGCGGGCAGAAATACCCTAAAAGTGGGGCTCCAATTGCCACACCCTGGCTCCCTGATCTTCATCTCAGCACACCAAACTCTTCTGGAGGCTGGACACTGACTTTGTGGCCTCCTGATAATCAAGTACAACTCAGGCATCAACACATCAATACAAGTCCTCAGTACATAACTGGCCAAGAATTCCTCAGGTTTTCCAAGGTCTCATTTTTGTTTTTCCCATTTCAACCCTGATTTCTACTTCTCTTCCCTTTCCCTGCTTGGGCAACCAAAAAAAAGTATTGAATATGTTTGTGGTAGTGGTTGATAACTTTCCCCCATATCTATTTGCTCACTTTTTCTCCCTATTATCTAATTAACAAAACAATGTCTTCAAAGGCTTAGCATAGTCTAAACCCTTTTTGCAGGTAGGTATGGCCATATGATGATGTTCTTGCCAGTGAAATGTAAGTGAAAGTAATGTGTGCAACTTTGACATCATTTACTTAAAAGAAGCATGCTTACCCGTTCTCTCCTCTCTTTCCACTCACCCATGGACTTAAATATGTATGTGGTGCTGGTCAACCAGCTTCTATCATGATGATGAAGGCAAGTTAGTCTACACTACAAGAGAGCAAAACATAAGATACAGAAATTTTGGTTTGACCCTGCACTGCCTATCTACCTCTATGCAGTAAAATGAAAAACAAAAACAAAAATACTCTGTCTTGTTTTGATCCACTATATTTTGGGGCCCTTTCAAAATATCACAATAGTCTAGCCAAAGAATTGGCAATTATTTTTTCTATGAAAGGCCAGGTAGTATATATGTTCAGCTTTGCAGGCCATATAGTCTTTGTGTAACTACACTTTCTGCCCCAAAGCTACCCTTTTTAGTGTGAAAGGAGACAGACAATAGATAAATGGGTGAGCATAGCTGTGCTCCAATAAAACATTAAAAAAAACAAGTGACTGGTCATATTTGTCTTATGGGTAGAATCTGATGTCTCCTGATCCAGCCTATAATATAACTGATACAATCTTTTTCATTATGCATATATGTTTGAAAAAAAATTTTTGTGTGAATATACATTTGTTTTTAATGTACATAAATCATATACACTAAAGATATAATTTTTAAAAAACTGTTAAATATGGTATGTTTAAGATCAATAATATTATAATTTGCAAATGCTGCTGATTATTTCCTTTATAATAATTTGGAGACAACTGATATGCTAATACATTGAGTCTTCTGAGATACGAAAATGATATCTCTCATTTGTTTAGGTTCTCTTTAGTTTCCTTCAGAAAAGTTCTATAGTTTTTGGTGAACCAAACTTGCATACATGTGCTTAAATTTATGTCTTAGTCTTTTGTATGTTTTGGCACTATTGTACATAGTATTTTTAAATTTCAATATCTAGTTGTTAAAGCCTAGTTATCGAAATGTGCTCAAATTTACATACTAACCATATATACTGCAACCTTAATAAATTCACTAGTAGTTCTGTTACCTTTTTCTGTGGGTTCCTTAGTATTTTCTATAGAGATAATCATGTTGAGAGAAAAGTAGAATTTTACTTTCTTTCAAATCTATGTGCATTTCTTTCTTGCTTCTTGGCCTATTACACATTGAAGGACTTTCAGTACAGTTGTGAACAGAAGTGGTGAACATGGACATTTGTTTTGTCCCTGATCAAAGTGGGAATGCATTCAGTCTTTCATCATTAGCTATTGTGTAAATTGAAAGGGTTTTTGAAGATTATCTTTATCAGGATGAAGAAGTTTCCTTTTATTCTAGTATGCTGAGAGTTTTTATTATAAATGAGTACTGAATCTTGTAAAATGCTTTTTCTGCAACCACTGTGATGAGCATATGGTTTTCCTTCTTCATTCTGCTAATGAGGTGAATTATACTGGTAATTTTATAACATCTTTGAGATATAAATCTCAAAAATGAAATTCATTATTTTGAACTGTATAACTCAGTGGTTTTTAGTATATTTATAAAAATTGTATAATTATTATCACTATTGAATTCCAGAATATTTCCATCCAGTAAAGAAACTCTGTACCAACTAGCAGTCACTCCCCATTTCCCACTCTTACCAGCTCCTAGCAATTAGTAATCTACTTTGACTCTACAGATTTGTTTATTTTGTACATTTCATATAAATGGAATCCTACAATACATAGTCTTTTGTGTCTGGCTTCTTTGTCTTAGCATAACATTTTCAAGATTTGTCCATGATTTAGCATGTATCAGTGCTTCATTCCTTTTTGTAGGTGAATAATATTCCATTGTATGGCTAAACTACATTTGTTTATCCATGTGTCAGTTGATGGACATTTGAGTTCATTTCAATTTTGGGCTATTATGAATAATACTGTGAACGTTTATGTATAAGTTGCTTGTATTAACATATGCTTTCATTTCTCCCTCTTGGGTATATACTCAGGAGTGGAATTGTTTGGTCATAGGGTGACAAAGTTTATCTTTAAGGAACTACCATATTGTTTTGTAAAGTGGCTACACCACTTTACTATCCCACCAGCAATATATAAGTGTTCCATCTCATACCACCTGCATGCTGAACACTTGCAGTTACAGACTACACTTCTGTCTGCTGGGTCACTTGACACATTCATCAATTAATTGCATCTTACCAAAAGTCAGCTGTGGCTGTCCAACAATCAGTTGTTGCCAGTTTTACAGTAATCACTCAGTGTAATGAAATGTTACATCAACAAATAAAAATGAACACAAATAAGGAAAATGTTTTCTTGAATTTGAAGTTGAATGCTTTGGACAGACTTGATAAAAGCTAGTTACTAAAAGAATGCAGAGAAATTAGGTATGCACAAGACAATGCAAAAGATTAGAGGGAACTTCACAAAATTGCAAG
The DNA here is from genome assembly GCF_009873245.2 of Balaenoptera musculus. NCBI lineage: Eukaryota > Metazoa > Chordata > Mammalia > Artiodactyla > Balaenopteridae > Balaenoptera > Balaenoptera musculus. Next base: position 12,411,032 of record NC_045789.1, read on the forward strand.
AAGATTCTAAATTCAATTTACTTTGGAAGTTTCTGGACATTTCTCTACCATTTTGAAGAAAAGAAAGTGGAAATCATAGGTGATATTTTATGAGTATGGTTAAAAACAATGGACCACAAAAGCCAAAACAGAACTCTATTGAGTGGACCCATTCCCAAAAAGAGGCCTTGAACCTATATAATGATTGATTAAATGATTAAACATATAGACTGGATACTATAAAATTCTTAGAGGAAAACATAGGCAGAACACTCTTTGACATAAATCGATCTGTCTCCTAGAGTAGTGGAAAGATAAACAAAAATAAACAAATGGGACCTAATAAAAATCAAAAGCTTTTGCACAGCACAGGAAACCATAAACAAAACGAAAAGACAACCTACAGAATGAGAGATAATATTTGTGAATGAAGCGACCGACAAGGGATTAATTTCCAAAATATACAAACAACTCATGCAACTCAATATCAAAAAAAACCAAACCAAACCCAATCAAAAAAAGGGCAGAAGATCTAAATAGACATTTCTCCAAAGAAGACATACAGATGGCCAAAAGGCACATGAAAAAATGTTCAACATTGTTAATTATTAGAGAAAAGCAAATCAAAACTACAATGATATTTCACCTCACACCAGTCAGAATGGCCATCATCAAAAAGTCTATAAGCAATAAATACTGGAAAGGGTGTGGGGAAAAGGCAACCCTCCTACACTGTTGGTGGGAATGTCAATATGTACAACCACTATGGAGAATGGTATGGAGGTTCCTTATAAAACTAAAGATAGAGCTACCATATGATCCAGCAATCCCACACCTGGCCATATATCCAGAGAAAACCATGGTTCGAAAGGATACATGCACCTCAATGTTCACTGCAGCACTGTTTACAATAGCCAAGACAGGGAAGCAACTTAAATGTCCATTGACCGATGAATAGGTAAAGATGTGTTACATATATACAATGGAATATTACTCAGCCATTAAAAAGAATGAAATAATGCCATTTGCAGCAACATGGATGGACCCGAAGATTATCATACTAAGTAAGTAAGTCAGACAGAGAAAGACAAATATCACATGAAATTGCTTATATGTGGAATCCAAAATAAATGATACAAATGAACTTATTTACAAAACAGAAACAGACTCAGACTTAGAGAATGAACTTATGGTTACCAGCGGGGAAGGATGGGGAGGAGGAATAGATGGGAGTTTGGGATTGACATATACATGCTACTATGTTTAAAATAGATAAACAACAAGGACCTACTGTATAGCACAGGGAAATCTACTCAATATTTTGTAACAACCTAAATGGGAAAAGAATTTGAAAAAGAATAGATACATGTATATGTATAACTGAATCACTTCGTTATACAGCTGAAACTAACAAAACTTTGTTAATCAACTATACCGCAATAAAAAATAAAAATTATAAAGAGGATGTGAAAAAACAGAATAAAAGTTACCTTTCAATTTCCTGTCTTTGTTTTAAAATGGTAAAATCTTTGTCATGGTAGAGCTATCTTGTGTGAATAAAAAATCTATATGTGGTAAAATAGAGATGATATTTAAGTACTCATGTGTGTTCATAAAATTAATTCACTCATGTATAAAAGATACTTCTCAGAATAACAATTAACTGGACATATTCAAAGTCCTAACAATATAAAAGCAAAGAAAAACATAGTGGAGTTTTTCTTTAAGGGCTTGATAACAGAGTAAGATAGACGCATGTCTCATAAGGTAATATACAAATCTCTAGAATTTATGTTAACATGTAGAAGTTTTAATAAACTTTTAATTTTAGAATATTTTTATATTCTAAAAAATTTGAGAAGGTACTACAGAGAGTTCCCATATACCTAACAAACTATTATTAATTTGTTACATTAGTATGGTACAGTTGTCACAATTAATGGAGCAATATTGATGCATTATTATTAAACAAAATCCATACATAAATCAGATCTCCTTAGTTTTTTCCTAATTTTTTTCTGCTCCAGGATCCCATCCAGGATACCACATTATATTTAGTCATTTATGTCTCCTTAGGTTGTGAAAGTTCTTTAGACTCTCCTTGTTTTTGATGACTTTGTTTTGAGGAGTAGTGGTCAGGTATTTTTTGGAATGCCTCTCAGTTGGAATATTTCTGATACTTTGTTTCTCATGACTAGACTGAGGTTATCAGGTTTTGTGAAGAGGACCGCAGAGTTAAGGATCATTCTCAGCAGATCAAATCAAGGACATTTACTATCAACATGACTTTTCATTGTTGATGTTAACCTGCATCATTTTTAGGTAATGTTTGTCTGGTTTCTCCACTGTAAAATTACTCCTTTTCCCCCATTACATTCTGTACTCTTTGGAAGTTACTATGTGCACCCCAGCTTAAAATGTGTAGTTATTCTCCACTCCCTCCAGAATGGAATATCTTCATAAATTACTTGGAACTCTTCTGCACAAGAGATTTCTCTCTTCTGCTTGTATTTAGTCATTTATACATGTCAATATATTTTATATATTGAGTTATAATCCAATACTACTTTATTTTGTTTCTCAAATTGTTCCAGCTTTGGACATTGGTGCTCTTTCAGTTGGCGCTTGTGTACCTTTGACATACCACTATCACTGTGACTTAATTCCTCTTCCTTTCTTTTATCCGTACTTAATTTCTGGCATGCTCTAGACTTATCTTGTATACTTCTTCCCTGAATTCTAAACTTATTGGGCTAGCCAAAAAGTTCTTTGGCCAATCCAATATTTCTCCAAAGAGCCCTGGTTCCTTTTATTGAAGAATAGTATTAGAAACTAAGATCTCGGCTCTAGGCATACTCATTTTTCCTGGGGTGTCACGACATCTAGGCCCTCTCAGCTAATAAAACAAGGAAACATATATGCACATTGTAACCTGGATATAGACACATATCTATAAATATCTCCATATGTATCCACCTGTATCTATATTAAGGTAAACTAAGTTCATACTGATGTCTTCATCTCTAACCCATTATCACATGGGTCATTCTCCCCTTCTCCCCTTGCTTATCTGTAACCCTCCACTCCAACAGTGGTTTCAGAATTGTTAACCTGCACCATCATGAAAAATTACTTTATCAATTAGAGTACAATGCATATGTACAGTTTCCTTTGCCTGTAGTCTTATAGTCTCTATTCGTCTCCAAAGTCAGTAACTTTCCCACATCATCCTTTTCAGTGGGGTTCTTGCATAGATTTCTATTCCAGTTAGATTATTTTTACAGTCTATATTTCAGTTTGAGATTGGCCCATCTCCTAAATGAGTTAAAATTTTCATACATTAAAATTCACTCACTGCTGTGAAGTTCTATGGGTTTTGACAAATGCAGTGTCATGTATCTACCATTATAGTACATACATAATAGCTTTATTGCCCTATAACTTTCCCTGTTCTCATTTATTAGTCCCTCCCCCCCCCAAAAAAACTCCTGATAACCATTGGTCTGTTTATAATTTTGCCTTTACCAATATGTCATATAATCCTACAGTATATACTTATTTCATAGTGTTTTATTTTACTTCGCAATATGTATTTAAGGTACAGCCACATAGTTGTGTGGATTTTACACATAAATTTTTACATAAATAGCATAAAAAGTGTTTTATCCAACTTTTTTTTACCAGTTAAAAATCTGTATTAGAGACAATTCCTTACATGTCAGTACAAACAGACCACTTCAATCCTCAAACTATGATATAGTATACTGGAAAATGGATAATCTATTTTATTTAAACATCCCACTATTGATAGACATTAGCTATTTCTAATTTTTGACTATTACAAACAGGTCTTCACTGAATTGTTGTATAGCTTTGAATGTTCATATTTGTTCAATTATTTTATAGATATCATGAGGCATTGATTTCTTGTTTGAAGGTATTGCATGTTGTTAATTTATTTGAATTTTTATTTTGAAAGAATTTTAGATTTACAGAGGGTTTGCAATGATAATACAGAGCTCCTATATAACTCTTCCCCTAGCTTTCTTAATGCTAGGAGCTAATATTTGATACATAGTACATTTGCCTTCCAAGGAAGTTGCAAGAATTTATACTACTTCCAATAAAATATAAGGAAAACTTTTCTCCATATTTTTAGTAGTACTGTCACTCAAATTTTGTCAACCTGATATGGACATTATTACTTAAATAGCATTTTCTGATTTTAGTGAAGATGACTATCTTTTCATACGATTGTTGTCAATTTTTATTATGTTTTGATGATTCTTCTGTTTATTTTCTTTGAGCATTTTGTCGTATATTACCCATTAGGTTCTCTCAACCTCACGTGCCTCCAACATACTCAAATGTCAATCAATTCAGCAACAAACAAACCTGTTCTTGATTTTCTTCTCTTCTCCCTACATCATTTCTTATTTCTCTCAAGCTTCCTGCCCTGAGATTGCATCTTACAATAAAGCATCGTCACTTAACCAGACCTCAGGCTCTGTTTTCTAGCGGAGTTTAGGTTAAGACACCATTTTCCTCTTGGGCAGTGTTTTTCTTTACCAACTTGCAAAATATCATCATGTATTATGGTAATTAATTCATTTCTGTTATGTATGTGCTAATTATTATTGCAGCGTGTACTTGTCTATGAAGTTTATTTTATAGTACCCCTTACTGTATAAAAGAATTTTTTACATTTTGTTCTGTCATTTTCTTTCCCTTTATGATTTCTGGAGATTCCTATGTTGCTTGGGAAGGCTTTCTCCATCCCAAGACTATTTTAAAATTCCTACTAAAGTATAATAGTTTAAAGTTTTTCTCCTTAATTGATTTGAAATATATTTTTATAATGATGGAAGGCAGAAAATGATTTAGACTTCAAAGGTGAGCTTCTAATTTACTTTATTCCCAATCCTTTTTGCTGAGCACTGTAGTCTCTAGAACACATCTGAGGAAAATTGTGAAAGAAGCTACACTCAAATTATCAAAAAAGAAAAAAATTTCCTTTAGTTCCAACATGACAGACCTAAGAGCATAACTCAGACATAGGTAAGACCAAAAACCCTTCTGTTGGTCAATTCCCCTTGAACTTCCATTTCAGGGAATTTATTTTTCCTCTTTAACTCCTAATAATAATAAGCAATATCCCACTGAGTTAATTTACACAGCGTCATCAGCATACTTTGTTTTCATCCATTTCAATTCAGGACTATTATAACTCACTTACCACTTTTGTGCCAACTAGGAAAAAAAAAAAGCTGTCCCCTCTGGGTGAATGCAGCTCTGTAGGTAGGCAGCTTGGCAAGCTCTCAGCATCTTTGCACCCATTAGAAGGCTCCACCTCAGGACCAAGGCAGCCCCACCTCAGACAAAGAGCATTCGTTGGAGAGCCGAGCTCACGTTGGATTTCTGCTCATACCAGCTCCCTGAGCCTGATGCACTAGGAGAGTGAGCCTGATCAAACCTATGCTGGGCTCTGCTTAAGGCAAAGCTGTCCATGCCCTCTCCCCCCAGTATGTATGGCAGGATGGATTCACTCTCTGAAGGAAATTAGAAGATGATTTAAACATAGAAAAACAAGGGAGGCGGGGAAAAGTATATCATAAAAGTTCTGAGATCTTTCTTCCAAGACCTGCAACTCCCTGGAGTACTCCACATAAGGCAGGGGGCTTCCCTGAGGTAGACTCACCTCCTTGTTATTTTGTGCTGAAGATCAAATACAGCAACCCTACCCCCTGGTTCAATTCATGGAAGCATTCTTATTCCCTCTGGTCCCTTTTTATTATCCACAGTAGAGTAGTACAGAACATTCCATTTCTGTTAAATTTATTAATTCTTTTTTAATATTCAAAGCATCTTTTAAATTATTGCATTCATTTTTTAAGGACAAAACTGATTGTCTCACCATATGTTAAAGTATCATTTCCATGCACTTATATAACTTATTATTTTTCCCACTTTATATTCCATTTCTAATTCCATTCTTATCTTCTCCCATCCAGTCACCATAATTTTATTACAAGATATGTACTGCCCAAAAATGTTGCTGTTTTTATGCTATAGATTTTGCCTTTCTTACTTTTATATTCAACATGATGTTTTTGAGCTCATTAATGTGAGTATATGTAAATGTATTTCATTACTTTTAATTGATCCAGATACAAATATATAATTTACATATAGTACTTTTACTTATCCATTCTTCTGGTATTGGATTTCCTGTGTTTCTACCCTGTGGACTTTGCTAATTCCCTGTGATTTTTATCTCCTTATAGTACTTCCTCTCCTGGGATGGCCTTTCTTAGCATGGTTAGATTTCTTACTCTAGAGATATCACTTTCTAAATGGAGAAATCACATCTATACAGATATCCCTTGGGTGGTGTATGCACGAGAAAGAGAAAGCACACACAATCCATGATACACCTTTTCCAAAGATCTCTTTTTTAATGCACTTTAAAAATTTTCATAACTGGACACTAAATCTTCACTTGACATTTGATTCCCTAATACTTCACCCTAGTTTTGACCATTTCTAGTGCTCTAAATAATACCATCAGAATAACCCTTATGCCATTGAATCAGTTCCATTTTGTCATGTATTTTTTTTTAAGACACTGTTTACCCTTTTGTTTTGTGTACGTTGCCCTTCCTGGTGTTCCATAGCTGCATTTCAGCAGCTTGCCACAGCAAATAATTAGTAATAAATGTTTGTGCCTTTGCTAATGACAATCATGCAGTCGGAAAAAATATCCATCGTATTTTCTTTAGTTTATTGTGCTTAAGATCAGGCAGTGGGAGTCATTTCTGGCTGCTAATCCATATCCACTTACTCTGGGCATCTACCTTTGAATGCAGGTACATGTATTACCTCAGCAGCTGGCACAACAGCCCTACTCTGTGCTCCCACAAATTTGACAATTCTGTGATGAAAATGAAATCATGGACCCAGGTCATTGAAAAGAACGTGGTCTAATATAACATGCATTTTAAAATCTAAAAAACGCTGCATTTCTAACTTTAGAATCTACAAGGAAATAGTCTCCATTTAAAGGGAGATGAAGATGTAGAATCCTACCTCTTCAGTTTCTCACTTAAGCATCAGAATAAGAGAACAGAAGATAAGGCATATACAGAAACAACAAGTAATTTAGCTCTTTACCAGTTTCCATGGCAACCTTACTGTATAAAACTAAGAAAATGAATTTTAAAAATTCAGGATTTGCCTTGGCCTTGGTCACTGACACTTTCAGCATTACTTTCTTCAACACAATATGTAAAGCAACCAAATTTACATACGAGGCAAAATTTTGACACTACATATAAAGACTTTTATAAACATTAATGCAGAACAGTCAGTGTACAGTAAGTGGGGCAAAAAATTCCTTTAAAAAGTCAAATTATAAACACTTGCCTATGAAATGACTGACATAAACTAATCTGTAAATGCCACTTTAAGAGGGATTTACACAGGCTGGCTCTGTCCCATCTGCTCCTGAGATAAAATGACTTTCACACTATTCCCCTGGAATTTCACTGCTGACCCTGAGTCACTGAAGATAAATGACTCGTCCAGGTTGTCCCAACAAAGTCAATAGCAGCCTTCAAAGCCTTCAGAATGGATCCTCTGGGACCCTAATCCTTGACAATAAAGAAGCACTTTGAATTGAGCAGTCTTTATGGTTCTGAAAGAGGGAAGGTTATGCTGTGACACTTGGCACTTGATTGACTTCAGAGCTCTAATGTTTACAGACAAACAAATATATCTGATTCCTCTGTCACAGCAATGCCTGATGTTCTATGGCACAATGCTGTCTGGGGTTAGTTTCCTCACATGAGGTTTTCCTGCTATGTGTATCTTTTTTTAGCAGGAGAAGGAAGGATTTATTACTTGCAGCAAGTAAGGAGAACACTGGGGATCTTTCCCAAAGCAGTGTCTCCCCGGCCATATGTATTTTAACAGATGATATTCTTAAATGGTTTCTGGCATCTTAATCCAGACTCCTGATAACATTTGAAATTTTTTAAATAGGCATGTTCTTTATAGAATCATATGATTTGACTTTTGTTTTACTCTTTTCCTTCATTATAGATTTGCTTTCATCTTTTCATTTGAATTTATTCTTAATATTTATTTGATCATTCTAAATAAAACTTTGTTGACCACATTTATTTCCAGGCTTAAGGAAGGAATTTTGTATATGATAGGTCCCTGTCACTAACACATTTATGTGCAGGGTTCCAGAGCGAAATACAATTTACACCAGGACTGTCAAGAAAGTCTTCTAGGAATTGTTATTACTGAGTAAAAATTGTTCTGGGGAGGGAGGAATTATCTACTTAAAGAAGTGAAGGAAACATTTTTGGCAGAAGGAATCTCAGGTGTGAGACAATGGAAGTATGAAAGAGATTGGCAGATGCAACGAGCTGGAAAAAATATTAAATATGCCATATGTGTGAGAACAGAGGGAAATGACGCTGAAAAATGTGATAGGTAATGAAAAGTATGGGATGCTGTCGTGAAATCTTATGCAAATATTTTGGTTGTCTTTGCATATAACAAACTTTGTATTGGGAATATGTAATAGAGAGTAGGGAAGCACAACGTAAGAGACATGGAGGCCATTAGAGTCAATGTTAAAAATTTATATAAGAATTGATAAGGACCTCAGTACATCTAGTAGAAGTACGAATGAGAAGAGAACAGGATATCGCTAAGGTGTATTAAGTAGATTGTTTCTGTAGGATATTTGTAACTTTATTTTGAAATAATTTTAGACTTCCAGCAGTTGCAAAGATAGTACATAGAATTCCTGAACACCTTTCCAACCAACTTACTCCCAATGTCAACATTTTATGTAACATCTTAAATCACTGATTAATTAAAATGAAGAACTTAAAACTGGAACATCATTCTTAACTAAACCATGGACTTATTAGAATTTCTTCAGTTTTTCCACTAATATCCTCTTTTTTCCCCCCAGGATTCAATCAAGGATACAACTAAATAGAAGAAGTATCTCCTTAGTCACTTTGTTTCTGACAGTTCCTCAGTCTTTGTTTTGGATGACATTGACATTTTTGAAGAGTATTGATCATATATTTTAAAGAATGTTGGGAGGGAGGGAGGGAGACGCAAGAGGGAAGAAATATGGGGACATATGTATATGTATAACTGATTCACTTTGTTATAAAACAGAAACTAACACACCATTGTAAAGCAATTATACTCCAATAAAGATGTTTAAAAGAAAAAAAAATGGTCATGACGAACCAAGGGGCAAGACGGGAATAAAGACGCAGACCTACTAGAGAAGGGACTTGAGGACACGGGGAGGGGGAAGGGAAAGCTGGGACAAAGTGAGAGAGTGGCATGGACATATATCCACTACCAAATGTAAAATAGATAGCTAGTGGGAAGCAGCCGCATAGCACAGGGAGATCAGCTCGGTGCTTTGTGACCACCTAGAGGGGTGGGATAGGGAGGGTGGGAGGGAGGGAGACGCAAGAGGGAAGAGACATGGGGATATATGTATATGTATAACTGATTCACTTTGTTATAAAGCAGAAAGTAACACACCATTGTACAGCAATTATACTCCCACAGGGATATCAGCTCGGTGCTTTGTGACCACCTAGAGGGGTGGGATGGGGAGGGTGGGAGGGAGGGAGATGCAAGAGGGCAGAGAAATGGGAACATATTGTATATGTATAACTGATTCACTTTGTTATAAAGCAGAAGCTAACACACCATTGTAAGGTAATTATACTTCAATAAAGATGTTTAAAAAAAAAAAAAAAAGATCTTAAAAAAAAAAAAAGAATGTTGCTCAATATGGGTTTGTCTGATGTCTTCTCATGAAGAAACTGATATTGTGGGTTTGGGGAGAGCATATTGCAGAGGTGAAATATCGTTTTTCACGCCTTCATATCATGGGATACACAATGTCAATATGTCTTATTATTGATGGTGCTAATCTTCATCACTTGGCTCAGCTGGTGCTGCAACATTTCTCTATTGGAAAGTTATGTGTTTTCTTTTCAAATTTTATTCATTAGAAATGAGTCAAAGATCCAGCCCTTATTCAAGAGGAAGAAAATTAAGCTTCACTTTGTAGAACTTGTGAACATTTTTTAAAACCACCAGAGTATAACTAGAGGGTTGATAATTCTTACAAAGCCTCAAATTACCTAATAATTCTATTACTAGAATTACTATTTAATTCATCGCCTGTAGTAATTATTGTCGTGCTCTAAAAGTCATTTTCTATTTCCCTTATTCCTTCCACATTTATTAGTTGGAATTATTTTGTAAAAAAAGAGTCCCATCTTCATTTATATATTATTTGTTATTTAAACCAGAAATGACTCAGACATATTTATTTTATTGTTATAATCATTCACCTGTTTGTTACTGATTTGTTTCACAAAATTGTTCCAGTTTGGCTATTGAAGCTCTCAGGTCAGCTTCTATATCATTTTGACAAGTATTCATTCTTTAAGCACTATCTTATTTTTGTCACCAAAAGGTGTTCCAGGCTCATTTTTTATTTATTTTATGCTCCTATTTTAGAATCAGCCAAGGAGCTCTGGCTCCTTTTATTTCAAAAGGGTATTTAGAAACAAAGATCTGAGTGCTAGGTGTGTTTGTTGGTATTGTGATGTTCCTTCAAGGCCCCCTTAGTGGACAGAGCTAAGAAATGTCTGTGTGTACGCTAACACATAGATACAAACATATATATGTATGTATCTATCTGGCTATTGGTATATGTATAGGTAGTAATATGTGTGTGTGTGTGTATATTATTTTTATTTTGATAGCTCAGACTCCAATTTGGTAGCTGATTCTAGCATCTTCCCTGTATTTGTAACTTTTTCTCTGAAAGTGAGAAACCTGTCTTCATTATCTATATTTACTTATAGAGTTGACCCTTGAACAACACAAAGTTTAGGGGCACTGACTACCCACCCCCACACACACAGTTGAAAATCTGAGTATAACTGTACAGTTGGCCCTCCGTATCTGCAGTTCCACATCTGCAGATTCAACCAACCTCGGATCCTGTAGCATTGTATGTATTTGGTGAAAAAAATCTGTGTTTAATGGACCTGTGTAGTTCAAACCCATGTTGTTCAAGGGTCAACTGTATGTTAAAACCTAGTTATATATGTAAGTAGTTTCATAATTGCTAATGTCTACCTCTGTGAGAAAAATTTACCAATGAGAGTAGGATACAAAATTTTATAGGGTTTTGACTGTATGTGAGGAAGGAATCAAAAGAAAAATCTTAGGTTCCTGATTTGAATGGTTGGGTACATGCTGAGGTCATTAACTGAATGGATAATTCATTAGAGGAAAAAAATGACATAAGATGCAATAAATTTTAGATATATTTAGTTCAAAATGGTTTCAGTTCATCTAAACAGATAAGTTCCAAAAGGCATTTGGAAGTATAGGCCCAAGGTCCACATAACAATCTCAACTGGAAATAAATATCTGTGAGTTCTAGTTGTGTTTAAGACATCCAGATACAGTATATAAAGTCAGAAGATAGAAGGATTAATAAGAGAACCCTATGGAAACAAACATGCATGCTCTGTGAAGAAAATTCACCAACTCTAGTAATGGAGATAATAATTGTATCTCCTGAAACACACAGTAAAGATTTATGCATAATCCATGCAAAAACTGTATTTCAGAAGCACCCGATACATCTATTCCAATATATACATTTAAGAAGCTACACTTGGATTCACTGTCCGTGAATATGGATTTATGTATAAACTGCTTATGTTTTCTAATATATTTAAATATTTAAAGGTTATATTAATTTGTACTGCTGCCATAACAAATTACCACAAACTTAGTAAGTTTGCGTTGTTTAAAAGCCACTATTTTACAGCTCTGGAGGTCAAAAGTCTGAAATGGGCTGGCAGAGATACATTATTTCTGGAAGTTCCCAGGAATATTCCATTCACTTCCCTTTTCCAATAGCTAGAATCTGCCCCTATTTCTTGACTTGTGGTCCTGCATCACTCCAATCTTTGCTTCCACTGTCACATCTCTTTCTAATTATGGCTCTCACGCCCCCCTCTTATAAGAATCCTTGTGATTACATCAGACCCATTTGTATAATCAGAATAATCTCCCATTTTAAGGCCCTTAACTTATTCACATTTGCAGAATCCCTTTGGCTATGTAAGATTACATATTCAAAGGTTTCTGGGATGAGAACACGGACAGTTTTGGGTTGGTGGGGGCATCATGCTGTCTACCACAGGGGCATTGGAATTTGTAATACACATTAGCTCAAGTAATGTTAGCTGCTGTATAAAAACTACAAAGACTCAATGACTTCACACAACAGAAATACATTTCTTATTCCTATGCAGTATAGAACAGATGTTTATGATTGGTGGGCAATTCTTTGGCAAGCAATGATTCAGTGATGCAGTTTCCTTCTACATCATGGCTCCATCCTCTTCAAAAGGACATTTCCAAGTTCAACAGAAAAGAACTACAATGTAGGGAACACCAACACCCTGGGAAAGCTTTAGTGGGCCAGGCAGTGACATGGTTCCTATCACTTCTGCCCACGTTCCAAAGGCTAGAACTCAGTTGCATGCCTCTACTTAACAATAAGGCTAGGGAATTTAGACTAGCTATGTATCCAGCAGCAAGAACCACTGAGTATCGTGAACAGAATCTGGTCTCCCAGTCAATAGGTTTATAGGTAAAAGAACATTTCAGCATCTTTTAAATGAATTCTAGTCTAATCATCTAGTAAAAACATCAACAGAAAATAAAGCAGACCATCTCTAAATTACAGTTATGAGATGAAGCAGTTGACTTAAGGATAAAGTAAATAGCTCTAAAATCACCATAGGATATATGGTATTTTTCTATTTATTGCTAATCCCAACTGGTATAATCCTACCCAGCAATTCAAAGAGACCCTGATAAAGAAAATAGTTACTTCTATTTTTGGGGAAAAAAAGCAGGTTTTATAGAATCTGAGTTTAAAGAAATACTATTTTCAGAAACACTCTATTACCATTTACATGTAGGAGGACAATTCATGTGCTTGTTTAATACTGAGAACCAGTTCCTCATTTAATACAACTACACTCTTAGTGAGGAGATAATGAGAATTATTCTTTGTCTCAGGAGGAATCATTTATTTCCATTTACAGTCACCAAATGGGCTAACATTCATTTATAATCTAAGCTAGGAAATTTTTCTGTCACTCTGAAAATATGATGATTAGGTTTCTTAACTCATATGCTACTAATTTAAGACTATTATTCTATAATTTCTGTACCAGAAATAGATCAAGGAGACATCCTAAGACTCACGGAACAATGGTCATCCTGCCCCTAATACGTTTATGGGCCCTTTGTAAATCATTTCTAGGAAACAAAGCACTTGACTTCCTTTGACAGTGGTGTCTCCATTGTTCAGTACCATGGGACCAATCTAAATAACTATCATGACATATTGTTTTTGCTGTCAGTTTTGTATATATATTTTTGGAATCTTCAAGATGTACAGAGCTTTAAATGTAAAAGAAGCACATTTTTTAATCAGGCAGAATTAGGATACTGGAGTCATATATTACAAAATGTATGTAACAAATGTCTATGACCCTATTCTTTCCCTTGCTAATACAGCAACACCTGACAGTTTATTAAAAAGAAAACCAAGAAATCAACCCTAGTAGCATGGAGTGGATTAATTTGATATTTAAATGCATTATGGAATGATACTAATCCAATTATATGGAACAAAGTTTAAAAGAGAAAAATGACTGCTAGGATTTTCACAATGTGCGGAAGATAAGAAAAACTCTTTAAAGAGTATTTCTCTTTGCAATGAATTATCAGTCAAAAGAAAGGAAAAACTTAACCTGAAATGATCATATGAAAGCATGAGGTTTCTACTTTCCTCTGGTTTTGTAAAACAATCTTGAATTGTTGTGAAAGTTATGACAATTTAGTACTGTTTCTTATTTTAAGCATTGTTCTATGATTTTCCTTCTCTTAAATTTGCTTCCTCTCACTTATTCATATGCATAATTCTCCTCGCATAACATTTGTTGTTTTCATTATACATGCTGCTGTAATAGTAAATATTTTCTTTCCCAATGTGTCACTACATGTCATTTTAAAATCACTATAGTCACACACAAAAAAGGACATTTATTGGGAATTTTCTTTTATTCTAAATTTGTAAAATGTTCCATGATATGTATCAAATTTATATTATAATAAAAAGAAAATGAGGCCAAAAAGGCAATTCTGCCATTGGGTTTAGAGTCTTTAATCAGCAGTGATAAGCATCCTAGCAGCACTTAGGGCCTTGCATTTCACTATGAGGTAAGGAATGTAGAGGAAGGATCACTTTCAAATTGGTGAATTAGAAATCATTTAGAAAGCATGCAATAATTCAAATGGGAGTAATAATAGACACAGATTTTTCACCAACAAAGTAGCAGCCCTCAGAATTTAGCAGTCCACATTGTGTGGAAATGAGGAAATCAACTTAGATAGATTTCTACATATAGTCAAAAAGTATTTTCTAATCTTTTGTACTACTCTTCAATTGCACCGTTAGGGACAGCTCAAGACAAAATTCTGATGCGAGTGTCAAGTAACTGATAATAAATGGAAAGAGCTGTTTTGGGATATAAGGACTCTATATTATATAACCTGCATCTTCTAATTTAATGTGTGGTAATCCCCAATAACAGTAAGTAATACTCATGAAATTCTATGCAAGAATGTTTGGCTGATATGCCTGTTCTGGCATTAGACCATGACTGCTGCTTGTTAGGTTTATAGACATAGTTCAGCAATCCGTCATTAATGTATGGAGTGAACCCACCTGGATGGAAAAAATGGCCCTGCCACTTACAGTGTGACCTTCGGCACATTGTTTTAACCTCTTTAGTCTCTGGAATAATCCATATAAAAATCCCTACTACAATCATGTAGTAGCTATTCAGGAAACATACATTATTATTATGCGTATACTACTGTGTTGGATACTACTATCCTTGCTCATTTGCTATCAAAATGGGCTGAGGAGGTAAGCAGCATGAAGCACTCACATATAAAACTTGGTTGACAACCTATTCCATACTAGGCCCACTGTGTAAATAGCAGCCCTACTTTCTCATGATGGTCGGGATCAATTATATTTCCTAAGATAGTCATCTCTTTCCTTGCCTGCTGGCCCCTGGACACAAGAATCCCAAAGTAAGCAAACAGTAGAAGTACCTTATAGTGTAATCACACTGGCTGTAACCCCGGGCAGAATTACACCCACTGTGAGAATCAGGCCTCTAACCCCACAGAGATCAGAACTGAGGGAATGGGAAGTGCAAGTTCCAAGTCAGTAATGAGGAGTGACAGCAAGTGAACTCCTTGTACTTCTCCTCCTTGGTTCCTAGATTTACGTACTCTCCTTACTGGGGGAATGCTGCCATACAAAAGACTTAAAGTGAATAATGCATCATGGAGGATGGTACACCATCCTTGTAAAGTATTACTACTGAGCTGGCACTACAGATGTGCTTTCAGCAATGTGTTCCTCTACTATATTAGATCATAATCGTGGTGCCTACTCTTGTACCTCCCTTGCTGTAAACTGGTCTGACATGATGTTAAATGAGATTCCATGCCAGTGGATCAAACAATCAGTAAGTTCTCAAATATTGGTGATGGCCAAGGCCCTGAAGGCATAAAGAAAGCCCATACCCAGAATACGTATCTATTCTCTTAGAATGAATCACTGGTCCTTCCAAGGTAGAAGGAGTCAATATTGTTTACTTGTCACCAAGTGGCTGGTTTATTTCCTTCAGAAATGGTGCCATACTGGAGATTCAGTCATCATCTGCCTGTTATGGACAGCTTGAACATTCAGTATCGGCAGTAGATAGATCAGTTTCTGGCCATGCATAGCCTCCCTCACTGCCACAGTGACTATCACGTCAACATTTGGATGTCTGGTGACAAAAACTGGCTGAGGGCAACTGGTGGACTTCTTGTTGAATGTCTCTTTAATGGGGGATGCTATCTGTTGGTCCTTATCATGTAATTATAAGATCTTCATACCTTGTACACACTACTAAATATACATCCACATCTTTCTATTCCAGATTTTGATCTTTTAGTATTTCTCCTTCCAGGCCTCTGACCACCAGCACAGTGATTTTTCCATTGCCCATGTGTCTGTATGTATTGTAACTTCAGGCCATTTCTCTTACTGCATGAAATGAATGACCAAATGCAGTGCATGAAGTTCTGCTCATTTTCTTTTTTCATTATTTCAAGGCCACTCCTGAGTTGAGTTAGACTGCATCTGTCATCATTTTCAGCTTCAATTTATAAACAGAGCCAACTTATAGGTCATAGCATGGGTAGTAGCTAAGAGATAAGCTTTGGTGCAACAGCTGTGATGACTTAGCAATTGGGGCTACCCACCCATGCATATTGCTTTTATTCTTTTGGCTCTTCCATGCTCAATATTGGATATAGAGCTTTCATTTTACAATAAGCTCTTTCTGGACCCACCCAACCTTATGACTAGGTAGATTTGAGAAAGCACATTTCATGATGGACAACTATAGTAGCATGGTCACTTAGCCCAGAAATACACCAGGATGGCATGACCTTTTGACAAAACCCCAGGGTCTGCAGTGCTTCTCCCCACCAGAGCTTGTCAAAAATCTCACAAAGCATCTTTTCCTACCACTGATAGCCTGTATCTGCCTCAGTACTCTCAACTATGAGTTCCACTCAATGCTGGCAGCCTTTTGCATCATGCAGTATATGATTTGGAGCAATTTTTCCAGTTGTAGAATATGTTGCCTCAAAATCCCAAAGAGGTCCTCACGGTATTGTTCTTCCTTCATGGTGGGAAGTGCAAGATGAAAAATCTGTTTTTTACTTCAGATGGAATATCCTGACAGGCTACCATCTGGACTCCTAAATATTTTACAGATGTGGTAAGCCCCAGAAACTTCATAAACTTTAACTCCCAGTGTTAGGAGCACATATATGGTCCCCAAACCTCCACTGTGTTAGTCATCTATGTGTAAGGAATGCATCCCTGCTCATCTGGACTAACATGATGCTATGATATGTGACGTCTGCAGGACGTCAAGAAGTTCAAATCTATTTGTACTATATTATGTTTCAGGATGGGGGAACTGAGATAGTCCTAGGAAAAAAACTATGAATATATCTGTAGTGAATTCCACGTGAATTTGTACTATTTCTGATCCTTTTTTTTTTTTCTGTAAGGAGTGGAAAATAATGCATTCATCAAATCAGTGGCAACATACCATGTACCAAAGGTTGTGTTAATCTGCTGCCATTGCAGCTGTGATTAAGGCTAGTTGTTAGTAATTAAGGTTAGAGTTAGTTGAGTTTGAGGTAGTCTACTCTCTGTATATCCATCACTTTTGCGCAGGGTCAGACTGATGAATTTAATGGGAAAATGATGGGGAACCAGCACCCATGCATCCATTAAATATTTAAAATTGGCACTAACTTCCAAACTTTTCAGCATGTGATATTCCTTTTGTTTTAGTATCTCCTCTGAGGGAGGGAACAGTTTTAGAGGCACCTCCTTTGTTTTTCTCGTTATGATTCTTTTTTTTTTTTCTATTATGATTATTCTTAACTCACAGGCCAAGAACCTAATGTAGAGTTTTACTGAATACCATTCATATCTATTTCAATTATACAGTCAGGGACCAGGGCAAAAAACCATCATCCAGATACACAGACCCAGATACATTTAATTATCTGGCCCCCATATGGTCCCAAACCAAAGAGGGCCCCAAGAGAATGCTTTGAGTTTCTGGGAGTCAATGTCAACCTGAACTCTGTTTCCAGCAATCCTCAGAATACCTTTTGCCAGCATACAGTTACCAAAGCAAATGACCATAGGTTTCTTTGGGAAAGGACTGGCATAGTCACCACCTTTATACTAACCATGGTGTTGCAGGTCCTTTCTCCTCAGGGCGCAGCCTATGTAACAGGCAGTGGGTTCTAAACTGTCTCATGTCTTCAAACTGCAAAGGATGTTGTGACATTTTTACTGAAGCAGCTACTATTAACTTCTTGATTTCTCATCCTTGGTTTCTTTTGAGGGTATAAATTGAACAGTACCCTTTTTGACCATTCATGTATCTTTGCTGTTGTTTTGACTAATATTCTAGTAAGTTGCTGATGCACTGCATCTTCTTGACTTCTGCATGGAGAAGTGTGTATGTACGTGTGTGTGTGTATATATATATATCTGGCACACACACACTCAATTTTCCTTTCTACAGGGACTCTATTGGAAGCTTCATGGCCAAGGTGTTGACAAAATTTCTCTCTTTCATCTTAAGGAAACTGTGGATAAAATTATTTACTTCTCACCAATCTAGTCTCAGGGTTAGCACTGACCTTATACTATTATTTTTCTTAGTCCATTATGACAGTCAATTCTTACTACATTCTACAATCAGTCTTCTATGATCTATGGATATATTGGTGTGCTGTCTATATATACTAGACACAATGTTTCTCATGTTTTCTTTATCTTGGAGGGAAAGAAACTTCTAGTCATTTAAGCTATAATTGTGTAGAGATAGCTCCACTTTGTATTATATCGAAATTCCTTTGTAGATGATATTTTCACAGAACTTTTAAATCACCATTTAGTTAACCTTATAGTGTGTTTTATAAGTTGATTACACCTAAATGCTTATAAGAATGTCAAGTAAATTAATGTCCCCCATAAAATTCCATGATCTAGAAATGGACCACATTCCTCAACTATGTTCAGCTACAACTGTTAGCTATTAGTCCTCTGCAAATGCTTCTGATGATTAAGTATACTACCCACCTATATATGTATACACACACATATACACTTACATATATTCATACACAATATTTTACATATTTTATATATATTTTTTCTATTAAGTTCAATTCTGTCTTAAAATATTTAAAACACTAGAAGCTTGATCTGGATCCTAGTATGACAATTAAATTAGTCCTATTAGTAAGCACAATATATTTGATCCTAAAAAGACATTTACAAGTTATTTTAACCTGAGTATTTAATATTGCAAGATTCTGAGAAAGTAGATACAAAACCATGTAACCAAAACAGACTTTTTGTTTGATCTAATTCTTCATGGGTGTTCAAGGGGAAAATAAATAAAAGCATTTTATTACTTAAAATGGAATAACTTAAATTAGAAACTCCTCAAATACGTTTCAACACAGCTGGTAATGCAGTTAACAATATTGTTCCACTAATTTTCACAGAATCTTCACTTATTCACAAGGCCTTTAATAAAAGCGAGTGAAATTAATCGGTAGTAGTAATCTTTTCTAAACCCCACATATTATTGTTGCATACTTCCTTTAAGAACTTAATTACCTTCCTTCCTTTAAACTTCAAGTTATTCCTCTGTACTGGTTTCTTCACTTCATCTTTGCACGTTATTAAGCTCTTTCTACCTCTTTGAACACCACCAAATTCTGCTTTTTTTCCCCACAGCAAATCTTCTAGAAATAGTTACATGCAGCTTTCATTTCCTTCCATTTATTCACTGCTCAACCCCTTTAAATGTGGTTTTCATGCCAGTACTGAAACTGAAGCTCCATTCTGACCTCTCTGTAATCAGCCCACCTCAATGTCGTAGTGGGTCCTCAAATCATTAGAACTCACAAAGTGCCTTCCCAAAAAACAAGCCCCAACAAGCTATTCTCTTCCATTTTTTCACCTTTTTCACATAATGCTAACATTAATATTTATTCTCCCAGAGTTTAGTTTTGACTATTAGATGCACCATTGATTTATCCTTCTAATCCTTGTTCCATCCCCATTATCAGTAACATGATTCTTCCTTATCATAATTTCAAAACTCCTTTGTATTCGTTTCCTATTGCTGTTGTAACAAGTTACAAAACACTGCAGGCATTTCTTACCTTGCTGTTTGGAGGTCAGAAGTATGAAACGGTTCTCACCGGATTAAAAACAAGTGTTGGCAGGACCATGAACCTCTTTGGACACTCTCAGGGAGACTCGGTGTTTGTGTCCTTTCCAGCTTCTAGAGCTGCCCAAATCACTTGGGTCAGACACAGCGTTCCATCTTCAAACCTGACAACGGCCAGTAGAACCCCCTCACACCGTCAAACTCAGACTCTAACGCTCCTGCTTCCTCTCCCACATTTAAAGGAAGCTGTGATTATATTGGGCCCACCTGTATAATTCAGAATTTTAAGTTGATTAGCAATCTTAGTTCCATCTGCTACTTTAGTTCCCTTTACCATGTAAGGTAACATATTCATAGATTCTGGGGATTAGGATTTGGGGGTTCCTATTTTTCTACCTACCACATCCTGCAATAAACATTGACATACGTACATTTTTCTGTAATAGGGCAAGTACAGTATTTATGTGATTTATATATACAGAAGTAGAATTGCCAGGTTAAAGTATATAAACATTTTTTTGTTAATAACTATTGCCGAAATACTCTTCAATATGTCCTGATGTATATTCCAATTAATAGAGTCCGTGAACAACTGTTCTCTAAACATTTGCTGTAGTGGATTACCTTTACTGGTTATACATTCCATGGTAGGGGGAGGGGGGAGTCTACAACCAATAACTGACGAAGTGCTCAAGACAGGACTAACTCTGTTGCAATTAGTGTTCTCAGCTGCTCATAGTTGAGCTGAAGCAGTCTCCAGCTGACGGCATCCTCTCTTAGCTTTCTTCTGAAGCCCTACCCTGTTTCCTTCATGCCTCATCTTCTGAGTATACTCTCTCAAGAAATCACTAGCACAGAAATCCCAGAAGCTCAAGTTCTGCTTTCAAAGAAGCCAGCCATTGACATTTACCAATACTGGTAATTATCAAGTTTTTAATTGCTGCAAATATGATTGGTGCAATTCTCATTTATGGTTGAGACCCTTTAAATGTCACTGGTCATCTGTGTTTCTCCTTCAGCAAATTGCTTAACTCCTTTGATAAACTGATTTATTCAGATTTTTCCTATTAATTAGTATAAGATGTTTATGTTAAATATATATTTTTTAGTAATAAGAGTTTCAAAAATATTACCTTCCCCACTTATATTTTCATTTCATTTATGAACTTTTTTGTGATTTTTTTGGTTATTGTTGTTGACAAAAGTAATTAAAAGTGAAAATAAGATTGCATTGTATTATTGTAGGGAAAAAATCACATTGTCTTAGTGTTATGTATTTTGGTAATTTGTTTATTGGTTCTAATAGGTTTTTTTTTTTCTTCATTTCTAAGAATACACAACATAATGTCATGCATGAATAGAGATAATTTTACTTTTACCTTTCCAATCTGAAAGCTTTTCTTGCCTAAATGGCCTGGCTAGAACTTCCTGTACAATGACGAGTATAAGTGGCTAGAGTGGACATTCTTAACTTGTTCCTGATCTTAGAGTGAAAGCACTCAGTGTGTCTACATTAAATATGATATTAGTTATAGGTTGTTTATGCCCTTTATCAGGTTGAGAAAGTTCCCTTTTATTCATTGTTTTGTTTTGTTTTTATCATGAAAGGATATTGGATTCTGTCAAATACTTTTTAATGTATCTATTTAGATGATCATATGATTTTGTCTCTTATTGTATAGATATGGTGTATTATATGAATTTATTTTGAATGTTAATCCAACTTTCTATTCCTGGGATATATTCCACTTGGTCATGGTATAGTATATTTTTTGTATGTTGCTGGGTTTGGTTTGCTAGTATTTTGTTGATGATTTTTGCATCTATATTTATAAGATATATTTATGAGAAGTTTTATTTTCTTGTGATGTCTTTGTCTGGTTCTGGTATCAAGGTAATACTTTCCTCGTGGAATTAGTTAGCAAGGGTTCTCTCCAATTTATTATGAAAGACTTTGTGAAGAATTGGTATGAATCATTTTTTAAATGTTTGGTAGTATACACCAGAAAACTTTCTGAGTGTTAGTTTGTGGAACATGTTTTTTAAATTATTAATTTAATCTCTTTACTTATTATTGGTCTATAATGATTTTCTATTTCTTCCTGAGTCAATTTTGGTAGTTGGTATCTTTCCAAGAATTTGTCTTTCAACGTCTTTACTATGATGTGTCTGTGTGTAAATATCTTTGTCTTTATACTACTTGGGGTTTGTTGAAGTTTTGGATGTGTATATTAATTTTTTCATCAAATTTGTGAACTTTTCAGCCATTATTTCTTCAGAAAAATTTCTGCTTCTTTTTCTGTCCTCCTTTTGGCATTCACCTTACATGTGTTCTGATTTGCTGTTTTTCTCTTCTGCAGGTTCATATCTGCTGTGAGCCCCTCTTATGAATTTTTCACTGAGTTATTGTACTTTCAACTTGCGTTTTCATTTGGTTATTGTTAAAACTGTATATCTCTTTACTGATATTCTCTCTTTGATAGTTGATTGTTATCACACCTTCATTTACTTCTTTAAGCATAAGGTCTTTTAATTCTTCAAAACTATTTATAATTCCTCCTTTGAAGACTGTTTTAATAAGCTGGTATCTGAGCCCTCTCACAGGCTGTTTCTGTTGTATGCTTTTGTCCCTCTGTATTGGTCATGTCTGCCTGGTTTTTTTTTCATGTCTATTGATTTCATATTCAAAGTGGACATTTTTGATACTATATTGCAGCAATTCTGGATACTAAACCCTCATACCCCCCTGGGGCTTACTGCTTTTTTATTTATCTGTTTAGTGACTTGGTTGGATAATTTTAGTGAAGTCTATTTCATCCACAGTGTGAACCCTGCCTCTTTCAGGTAAACACTATAGCCTTTGACTGGGAGCTGGGGAAAAGGAGCCCCATTTTCTTCACCACACGTACCCAGAGTAGAGCATCGATCAGGCTAAGCTGATAGGGGTATAGAGGGAGACAGTGGATTGTGGCTAATTATCAAAGACTATTGATGATCTGAGATTTAATAGACTTTCTTGAATAAATATTACTTCATTTACTGTATCTTCTTAGGTTAATTTCTAGAGGCATTAAATGCATGTTTGTTTTTTAAAATAATTTTCACCTGTTATCACTGCTTCACTGGTAAGCACATTTACAAAATTTTTTATACATTATTCCAGAAATGAATCTGTCCACAATTAGTCTTTCCTACTTTGCTTCCCTAATCTCAACTTTATACCCCTCAGTATGCCTTGAAATTATATATTATTTTACAATTAATCAGGAAAAACATATATTCTTCATGCATCACTTATCCCTACCAAGGAGGTAACTTGCCTTAAAATGATATTAATAAGATTTATTTTGACCAATTATAAGTTGAAGTTTAATCATCTTGAAATGAGTGTTTTGGAATTATCCTGTTAAACACTATTACTGTGCTTTTCAGATTTTCATAGTTTTAAACAGTCCTCTTTTCCTGAACCAGTACTTCTCATCCAAAAGTAATGTTGCCCCTTTGGACACATTATCAATAACTGGAGACATTACTGATTGTCATGAGTGGGTGAGGGAAAGACTGTGCTTCTGGCATCCAGTGGAATAGAGGCAGATGTGCCCCTAAACATACTACAATGTACAAGACAGCATCCTACAACAAAGAATTATGTGGGCAAATGCCAATACTACCAAGTTTGAGCAACCCTGCCCTACTTCATTTGTATGCTCTCTGAAGAATATTATTTCAGCCACATCACACTTTTATAGCATGTATCTCATGCTCCCCATAACCCTTATTAAACAGACTATGTCTAACTTTTAATTCAATAGAATTAACAAAAAACTCATATCAGTTCTCTTCTAGAAGCAAAAAGATACAAAATAAGTTAAAATAACATATAGAAAATTTAATGTAAATATTTTCTCATGTCTTTCTTTGGAAAAAATGAAAAAATTAAATCTTTATATATATATATATATATATATATATATATATAAAATGAAACAAAAACTCAAAACCTTAAGACACTGCTAACGAAAAGATAAATTATTCATACCGATATAACAGCAAGAATCTTTCCTTTTAAGCAACGTGAAAAGTATTTACCTCAAATATACAATAAGCAAAAAAAAAAAAAAAATAAGAAGAAGAAGGGGATGGAAAAGAAAACAGAATCAATGAAAACAAAAATCAGGTTAGAGTACTTAGAGTACTTCAAAAACAGTATCCCAAGTTCATCCCAAGATAAAGATAAATAGGACTCCAAAGGGAATATAACATCATTAGACTAACAAAAGAGTCTCTAACAGAAACTACACATAATACTTCTGGTTACTCCTTTTTGGTGCTCAGCCAGATACAGTTGCAAACAATAATAAAAGTATACTGGAAACTGGAAAAATATTGTTTATGCCAGTCAGCAAGCAAGCCCACATGAAATGGAGGCATTTATAAAACTCTTAATTTGTTTTCAGGAAAATCTGTTCTTCGGCATCATTTGTTACTCATGTTGGACTACGAGGAGAATCACTGTTAAATGACTTGGGAGTTTCCGTAAGATATATGAAATTCTTCCTAGGAAACTTTGAAAGTTAAGTTCATTTTAAAGTTGGAAGTGATTAAATAATTTATTGGGGCAAAATGTCATTTTACTATCTTGGTTTTATAATCATTAGTGTGTGTACACACACATGCATGCATACCACATGCACACACACAATCACTTCCTAATATAGATACCAAATAGTTATGATTTGACGTGAAATAATGGTTTAAATAATAAAATCTTTAAATCCCTTACATTAATAGGTACTACAGCATAATAAGGCAAAGCCTGAAACTATTATTGAATTAAAATATCCTTTAACTTATGAAAGAACAGCGATCCTTTTTTTCCTGTTAATTACTTAACTAAAAATTCAACAAATCTCCCCCCTTTTTACTTAGTTTTCTAGAATCAAATGACACGCTACCCTATAGTCACTCTTCTTTAAAACTTGCACAAAGGTGAAATGTTGATCTTACACCCTGGTTTCAAGGAGAGAAATGATGCAAACACACGCAGGTCAAAACTGTTGAAATTGATTCCACTCTTCTGTAACAAGTGATTTAATAATCTTCATGCCTTGCTGCCTGCGATCTTTGAGAACACTGTGTTTTTCCACCTGAAGTTTATTTAATATTGGCAAGTAAGAAGTTCAAAGCAAGAAAAACACTTTTATAATTTCACACCATTGACAGGACCAAAAATTATTATTGTGCATATTAATGAGATATACAAATGTAAACTAAACCATCTTACCTTATTGCAGAATCACTCTTTTCCTGGATTTAGAAAATCATTGAAGAGACTGTGTTATATCATCATAAGTTACTGATTCCTTGCTACATGACTAGATATTAGGAACTGAGAGAAATAGTAAGAAAAAGTGAAGCTTTGTCATTGACCATATATAAACGCTAAGTGATTCTGCCTCATTTACGTAAGTTAGTTTTCGCTATTGCTTTTTTCATAGTAAATTAGCCAATTCTTCTGCCTGCCTCTCTGAAATTGATCACTCAATTTATCTTCAGAAATCAGCAGTGCGAGAGAACTTTTGGTTCTCTTGCATTGTGGTTATCCCTTTTAGCTTATCATGTAGAAGTTAAGTAGGATTCTGAAATAAATTCATGTTGCATAAAAATTTCCAATAATTAAATTGTGAGATTGTGTTTGATGTTACTGTTCTCCAAAACTCTGAGGCTTATTTTGACATGAGAAATAAAGGTTGTTGGCAGAATGGAGGGTCAGGAGTCCAGAGAATTGGGTCCTAGTTTCAGCTTTGCCTCTAGACAGTGATGAAATAAAATTCATATTTTAAGGCAAGACAGGAAACATTTAAACAAATTTTTTCTCTGCCCATTTGGGCCTCCGCTCTCTCCTCTAGTGTGAATTGTGCATGTGCATTATGCATTGGCCAGACCTCCCCACTGGCAGAAGTACCACCTCAACAATAAAGATCAATTTTTCTTCTTTTGGTACCAGGCATGTAACTCCTTAGAAGATAGAATTCCTTTCTCAACCCTGTAAGGGGTCACAATGACCCACCTCTCACCTTGTACATGCAGACATCTTTGGTGAACTTTATGTATAATACCAAAATATCATTTCCCTTAAAGATAGTGATTGGTACAAAACAGACAAGGTCAGATGACCTGGGGATATAAGGGACTGCACCTAGTGGAAGTTCTTAGCTTAAATACTTACTTATGACCTTACTAATGTCACTAGCTATATTACTTTGCCTATTTTACAAGACTATTACTTCTTGCATTACCAAAGTTGTGACAGACTCTGGTAAAAATAATGATGATTACGTGACTTGGAACGATTGACCAAAGATATACTCGGAAATGCCTCCCAATCCTTGGTCATAGTTAAGACTGAGAGGAAGAGAACTATAAAATAAAGAATATTGCCCACCATCCAGTTCTACAACAATCAAGTCATTAGCCACTGCAGTTGCTGACCTACAATACAACCTGAAAGGAATTCAGGGCAAAGATCAGGATGATGTATTTTGTGCTATGGAAAAACTGGTAGAACTGGCCCTCAGATAGGGAAATATTTTCAGGAGAAAATTTCATGAACCAAGTTTCTTACATCTTTTCATACTTAGAAAAACACTAAAACCATTAACTTAGATGTCTGTTCTCCACAAACAGCAGTAACCTTCTACCAAGACGTGTGCTTGATCACACATACCCCTTTGCCAAAATCACAAATACCCCTTTATCTCTTTAGAACAGTCCTCAGAGCTTTCTGAAAGACTGTTTCCCAGGTTAAAATCCTTAAGTCAGCTGGCATAAAATTTTCCATTTTTTTCTTAGATTGACTATTACTTTTTCATCAACACCCGTCATGGGGTCTCAGACAAGTTGCCCCATTTGTGACACTCCGTTTCTTTACACACATGGAAAGAATTATAAACTTGAACTTTAATGTGCCTTTGAATCACCTGGGGAATCTTGTTAAAATTAAGATCTTTATTAAATAAGCCTGAGGTGAGGCTCTAGATTTTGCATTTCTAACAACTTTCCAGGTGATGCCAAGGCTGCTGGTTTGACAATCAAGTTTTGTGGAATAAGGAACCAGATGATTTTGAAATTTCTATCCAACATTTTAATTTACTTACAGTTTTAAGATGCTTTGAGGATGTCTTTAATAAACTTGGTAGATAAAACAATCAGTTTAACAAATCTGTTCAATTTTTTTTCACAGTTTTAGCAACCTGAATAGAAACAGTGGCAATCTGAATAAAAACAGTTACTAAAACTCTTGCTCTTTCATATTTTGGGGAATTTATGACTTTTGAAAGAATTTCTCATATCTACTGTATTTAGCAGTTGAAAATTTTGTCACTGAGGTGTTCTCTGAAGCAAATATCAGATGCATTGGCCCCATTATACCTCATGAACTCATTCTGAAAATCAAAGACACATTAATATGAAGCTAATGGTTTGCCAAAAAGACATGTTGGCTCTCTTCATATGAATTTCTAATTCTTGTTTATTGATGCACCATTTGAAATCACAGGACAGCACAGTTTAGTGACAGCTTTTATCTCTGAGCTGACAATGTGTGTGAGAATTACTTGGCATGCAAGTTCAGAGATGACCTTGTTCTACTGTAAACAAATTGTTGATCTGTAAAGCTGTGATGATTTTACAAAATGATCTATAATCTACCATGTATTCTTTTGTGTGTTGTTTCAGGGGCACAATGATTAGAGACAAAATATTCTTTCAAGACCATTATGAGGATGTGCTTATAGTCTCATCTTCTTGATGATGTTACAGTATGGGTAAAGCGACTCATTTCTCTATAGAACAGAAAGATTATCCAAACATAAGATTCTAGATGCTAGGTAATTTAATTTCATGTAAGATTATCTAAAAGAAACTATAGTCCTGATGGATTTGGAGTTCTAAAAATATTCCCCACGCTTCCATTACCTCTAATCTTTCTAAAAACACCACTAAAATTTCAGGAAAATGTCAGTAAAGGATACGTGTGTGTGTGTATACATATATCCTTTCTCATAAAGGACATTTTAAAGGATGTTCTTACCCTTTATATATTTTTTTTCAACAAAGGATATATATAATGGAGGGCAAGATTCCAAGATGGCACTGAAGATTCCTACCTGCCAGTGTACATGCTTCAAGAAATCCCCATCCCTAAAATGCTGTGAATGTGATGGCATATAACTCCTGTAATTGTTACATTATATGTCAAGAGATTTTGCAGATGAATTTAAGATCCATGATTACTTAACTCTGAGTTCATTAAAAGGGAGATAACCTTGGGTGGGTCTGACCTAATCGGGTGAACCCTAAAAGAGGTCAGAAAGATTTGAAGTAAAAGAGATTCTCCTGCTGGCATTGAAGAGGCCAATAATCATGTTGTGAGCTGCCTATGGTAAGTTCATGTGGCAAGGACTTTAGGATGGCTTCTAGGAGTTAAAAGCATTTCCTCATTGACATTCAAAAAGAACACTGGGTCTTCAGTCCTATATATGCAAGGCACTGAATTTTGTCAACAACCAGTGATCTTGAAAGAGGATCCCAAGCCTCATCATACTGCAGCCCCAGCCAACAACTTGATTTAGCCTTATGAAATTCTCAGCAGAAGACTCAGCTAAACCATCTCCAGATTCCTGCCCCACAGAAACCATGAAATAATAAATATGTATTTCTTTAAGATGTTAAATTTGTAATTTGTTTTGAAGTAAGATACCCAATCATGAGAAACAAAAGAGATGGGAGAGGAAATAATAGTGGATAAGAGATGTCAACAAGTTTTTGGAGACTAAAATAATCCAAATGATTGTAACTAAGGACAAAAGAAAATGAATTCTGTGTACCAACAGAAGTAGGTAATGACTGAAAAATCAAGAGCTTATTTACTCCACAGAGTACTGGAAAGAAAGGCAGAGGATGTGGAGGTTATAGGTACCTATTGTTCCCCTCACCATCCCTACAAAAGACTAAAGCTTTATTTTGGGGGGAAATTTAACCAGACCATCCCTATACTTGGAATACTGGGCACAGTAGAGGATGAGATGAGCTTCAAGACTGAAAAGTGGGATGGTAGAAGCACCTTCTCCCTGCCACAAAGGCATACCTGAAAGCCAGGAAACTGGAGGTCTGTTTTCTACAGAAACTGTCAGTCCCCAAAAAAGGACCTTGACAGACAAGCATTTGGGGGTCTTCCAAAGAAAAGGCTATTTTCCTATTTCTCTGTCAATGTAGCCATCTGTTAATAATTCCTACCCGTGTCCTCAGAGCTTCTGACAATCTTTTCAGTGTTTTACTCTTAATTATTCATGTGAGGCCAAGAATAGTCTGACATTGAAGAAACCTCAAGGGAAATAGAACCCCAAAACAAACAGGAAAAATAATAACAGAACTTAATAGTGACACTAGATATAAAAGACTGCAATGCCTTCAATATTATGAAAAAAAAAAAAAGATTTTTTTTTAGGGGAATTCCCTGGTGGTCCAAAGGTTAGGGCTCTGTGCTTCAACTGCAGGGGGCACTGGTTCTATCCGTGGTCAGGGAACTAAGATCCTGTATGCCGCTTAGTGCGGCCAAAAATATATATATATTTTTAAACTAGAATTCTATATCCATTTCAAACAAATTAATTATAAGGGCAGAATAAGGACATTTTCTGACATTCATGTTTTCAAATTATACCTTCAAAACACCCTTTTCTAACTTCCTAAAGAATAAAGGTACAACATACGGAAGAAAATAAAAATTTGCAGTAGGAATATAATAGAGCTGTCAAAGATTTAGGGAAAAATTGTGATATATGCATTGAAAATTAGAGATACAAAAATACAGAAAAATTGTAAAAGAAATGAAACATAATCAAAGTTAATTACTTGGCTTAACAATACTCAGTATTTACATAGTCAAACAGTATGAATACTATGATAGTGAATTTTATGTGTCAACTTGATTGGGCTAAGAGATGTCCAGATAGCTAGTAAAACATTATTTCTCAGTGTGTCTTTGAGTGTGTTTCCAGGAGAGATTAGCATTTGAATCGGTAGCCTGAATAAAGAAGGTAGCCCTCACCAAAGTGCGTGGGCATCCTCCAATCTGCTGAAGGCCTGAATAGAACAAAAATGTGGAGGAAGAGTTAATCTGCTGTCTGCTTGATCTGGGACATCTGTCCTCTCCTGTCCTCAGACAGCGGAATTACTGATTATTTGGGCTTTCAGACTTGGACTGGGACATACACCATTGACTCCCTGGTTCTCAGGCCTTCAGATTCGGAATGCATCATACCACTGGCTTTCCTGGGTCTCCAGCTTGCGGACAAATAAACCTATATATATATATCTCCTATTATTGCTTTCTTTGGAGAACCCTAATACAAATACTCATGCTATTGATTCAACTGAAATTATGACAAGACTGCACTGACTGGGGGATAGAAATTGGAAGGTGAGGTGCATAAGTGTGCTAAATCCTGAACTAGCATAACAGAAAACAAATAGGTATCTAAACCTGATAAATAAAATATAATCATATTATCTATGCTTATAGAGTTATCACATGAAGTCGTTTAAAAAGCAAGGAAGGAAGAAAATAATAGTTTCTGGGAAGTAAGCCTAGGGATACAGAGAAGATAGAGAAAAGAACTGCTTCACTCTACACTAAACCTTATAGTACTAGCTCATGTTTTTTAAATGTGCAGTTATTTAATATTATAAATAAAAGAACCTACTGTGTAGCACAGGGAACTCTACTCAACATTCTGTGATAACCTATATGAGAAAAGAATATAAAAAAGAATGAATATGTGTACATGTATAACTGAATCACTTTGATGTACACCTGAAACTAACACAACATTGTAAATCAACTCTACTCCAATAAAATTAAAATAAAAAAAAGAAATTCACACAAAAAATTAAAACCGTAGGAAAATTAGATTATGTACCCCTCACCACGTGTGGTACAATATTATTATCCCATGCTTTTGATGAAAAACTAAGGATTTAACTTGTTCACAAAGCTCATAAAGGTTTGTAAAGTTGGGGCACAGGTTTAACCTAATTGGTGTGATTCCAAAGACAATCCTTGATTTCCTATATTCCCACCATAATAAGGGACCATAAACAATAATATCTATTGTTACTAACGTTAGTTTGAGACAAAGAACCTCTGTATTAACTTCCTAGGGCTGCCATAACAAGTTATCACAAGTTAGATATTTTAAAATAACAGAAATTGATTTTCTCAGTTCTAGAGGCCAGAAAACCAAAATTAAGGTGTTGGCAGAGCTGTTTCCTTCCAGAAGCTCTGAGGAAGAATCCATTCCACGCCTCTCTCCTAGCTTCTGATGGCTGCCAGCAAGCCTTGGCATTACTTGGCTTATAAACACATCACTCTAATCTCTGTCTCAGTCTTCACATTACCTTCCACTCTATACGTCTTTCTATTGTCTTCTGTTCTACCTCATATAAGGACGTAGGGCCTGTCTGATTAATCCAGTATGATTTCATCTCGAGATCATTAATGCAATGATGTCTGAAAGATACTTTTCTTAAGAAGGTTACATTCACAGATTCCCAGTGGACATATCTTTTGGGTGGCCACCATTCAACCCACTAGACTGGTTAAATCTTACTCTTACACTCTTGTCTTTATAGAGCTGTCCATCTTGATGAGCACCGCCACTGAGCTAACTGAGTTTCCTGCACGTGTATTTGTTATTTAAGAGTGGCAGTTAGTTTATTTTCCCCCAAAATATAAGAGCCAGCACTATTATTGAGAACAGGTCAACTTGAAGTTGACCAATATAGTGTTATTTCAGAGAACCAGAAGGTCATGTGATTTCATTGTCAAAGGGACAGTCTCTTTGTATTGGTGGGTCACTGATTTACAATAAATAAATGGGCTATTTATAATATCCTGCTGCCTTCTCAGGACCTAGAAATCCAGAGGGTTCTTTATTTTATGAGTGAGCAATGTGTCTGAATATGTGCATTTGGAAGAAATAGAACAGTAAAATTAGTTTGCTTTAAAAAAAGAGGCACTCACTAAGAGGCTCAGGGAAAATAAAGGGTGGAAAAGCAGCACTGGGTCCTGCATGTACAACGGCAGGTGGAGAATGCCATATTTGTGGGAGTAAGAGAGATGCTCAGGGTGGAGTCGTGTCAAGAGAAAATTAATTTTATGCCACGAAGGAAGTAATGTTAGGCCCCCATACTCTTCCCTTTTGAAATCTCTAGTTCAATCTATATCAGCCACTATTGCTGTGTAGGGTGAGTTATTTCAAAGAGATACTATGAAGGGCTGAGTTCTGCTTCAAAGTTGGCTTGGAGGAAAAACAGAGGCTGCCCATAGGTCACAGATGACATTTATTATTACAGTTTATATTTCCTATAGATGGGTAGATGGATGCAATCAGTTGTTTTACATTTAAGACCTGGCTCTGCCAGAAATTGGAGAGGGACGTTAAAGGCACTACTCATGTTCTTAACAGGACAAAATAGAGAGAGGGAAGAATAACAAAGAATGCGTCACCTCGTGGCATAACTGGATATTTGATGCAGGTCCTTTGTTAAAAACATAAAACCAGCGTAGTGTAGGTTGCATCATTCACTGTGTATAGCCAAATTCCTTTCAACCACCAAGATCAGTGTATACTTAATGATTACCTAGCAGACATAATAAGGGTAACTTTCAGCTCTTGAAATTGCAGTGTTGTGTGTGTGTAATTCTTCATGGAGTACTAAAACTATATCTTTTAATTAAAATAAAATAGAATTTCTGTGGGAGAGATCAAAACATAGATTATGATAATGATTCCCTATATTTCTCCTTGGCACTCACTACACTGTGATTTGGCTATCTAAAGTATTTTTCCCTGTCATATTGTGAATTCCCTGAGAAAAGTGACCCTTCTGTCTTGTCCAACACTCAAAAATGTCACTCCAAAATTTTTAATAAACTATTTGACAATTAAACTCTATTTTCATTGTTGTCAAATACCTTATTCTGTAGAATACATTTTCGGAAAAATGAATCCAATCTATTTTGATTATCTTTTATCACATAAGAAGTTAGAGGTAGAGTGTGGTTTAAAATGAAGTCGGTGCTTCTATTTTTAGTCTCTTTATACCCTCCAGTGACTCTCTTTTCTTTAGAGAAGAAATGTGATGTTCTGCCTAAACTAAGATGGAAAGGGTTTGTTAAATTTATTCCCAGAGGGCTTCCCTGGTGGCGCAGTGGTTGAGAATCTGCCTGCCAATGCAGGGGACATGGGTTCGAGCCGTGGTCTGGGAAGATCTCACATGCCACGGAGCAACTAGGCCCGTGAGCCACAATTACTGAGCCTGCGCGTCTGGAGCCTGTGCTCCGCAACAAGAGAGGCCGCGATGGTGAGAGGCCCGCGCACCACGATGAAGAGTGGCCCCCGCTCACCGCAACTAGAGAAAGCCCTCGCACAGAAACGAAGACCCAACACAGCCATAAATAAATAAATAAATAAATAAATAAATAAATAAATAAATAAATAAATAAATAAATAAATAAATAAATAAATAAATAAATAAATAAATAAATAAATAAAAGTTGCATGTAAAGTACATGTTCGTCTATAAAAAAAAAAAAAAAAAATTACTCCCAGAAAGGAATGCAAGATTGTCAATTCCTCACCAATGTCTTCTTCAAGGGGTATTAGATATTTAATAAAAAGCAAAATGTTACATAGTTTTAATTCTACAATGTCAGATACAAGGTAGTATCTTGATGAGGCAAGGAAATCACATTCCTCTGCTTATTATTGCAGTTAATTTCCTTTTGATTTTTTTCTCTTTCATCATAGGCTTAAGTATTGCTAAGAGGCAGGGGAAATGGGGGGATAAGCCTACTTTGTGTTATCTTAGCAAATAATGAATAATCAATAGGGAGGTCATGTGTATCTTTCATTTGTCAACAAGTTATTTAAGGTAACTTATATGTGATCTTATGAGAATACCCATAGTTCTTTTTAAGGGGGTATATGGATTTCTATTCAAGTATAATTCTTTAAAAAACACAGAATTCAGATTTTTCTTAAAAGAGTAGTTTTAATAAGAACAAATTTAAAGATTAATATTGGAACATTCTGTGAAAAAATAGTAAGGACTCCTCATTTTCACTTTTCATATAAACTCTCTAAGCTATTGCCCTAAGTTTGGGTGATACTTTTTCTACTATATTTTTTCTTTAAAACATATATAGACATTGGAATGGCTCAAAGTCTTAAGGAATGTTCAGTATCAGGTGCTTTGTTGCCTCTAAACTGCTGGCTTGAGTTCCCCAGTGAGACAATCGTTATTGCTGTGTGTGTGTGTGTGTGGGTGTGTGGGTGTGTGGGTGTGGGTGTGTGTGTGTGCTTGAGAAAGAGGGGGGGAAGAGGTATGTGGTGAATGATATCATTAAAAATCCTATGATAATAGCAAAATATTAAGAAAACTTAATAACAAATTTTTCAATTTTAATGAAATAGATGAATTTCTTGAAAAGCATACCTTACAAACTGATGCAGGAAGAAATAGAAAATATAATTACACGTACTCATTAAAGTAACTAAATCTGTTATTAAACGTTTCTTACAAAAAAATTCTAGACTCAAATGGTTTCTCTGGTGAATTTTATCAAATATAAAGTATGAAATAATACTTATAAAACTTTCAGAAAATAGAAAGAAAACATTTTCTAACTTGTTTTTTGAGGACAGAATGATCCTGCTATGACCTGACAATGATATTACAAGAAAAAAATTAGACCAATATCACTGTGGAACATAGACAAAATTTATTTGCAAAATATCAGAATATCAAATCCAGCAATATATAAAAATGATAATGTAAAAATTATGACCAAGTGGAAATGTAAGTTTTTTTGTTTTGAGGTGTTGGGGTGAGAAACCGGATCATGTCAGTATGATGCAGACAAACTTATGCAGATAACTTCAATTTAATTCATGTTTTTAAAAAGTATGATTCTATTCACATGAAGTTCAAGAGAAAGTCAAAGTAATGGTATTAAAAATCAGAACAATGATAGCCTTAGAAAAGGGGGAACTGCCTGTAAGGTACACAATGGGCCTTTCTGGTATGGTGGAAATATCCCATATCTTAATTATTTAGTGGTTTCAAGAGTGTATTCACTTATTTAGTCAAATTGTACACTTGGGATGTGCTCTTTTCAACATATAAATTTCACCTCAACTTAAAAAAATAAAATAAATGATTAAACAAATAATTACAAAAAATCTCTGCATTTTAGTTTACTCATTTTTCAAAAGCTGTTTTCATGCATTGTAAAAAAAAATGCAATAAAGTTAATTGACAAAGTTCTTTGTAAGTTAGAACTTATTAAAAGTTGTTTACCATTTTACCTTACTGCTATGTTTTATAAAGGTAATCACATTTTGTGAAGACTTTCAGCCTGTTCAAATATTTGCATTCTGATACATTTGTCACATAATTTCAGACTTCTCTCTATAATCATCAATATTATGAAAACTTCTTTTCATGTTCTTCAAGTATATAACTACTTTTGGAGATAAACTTCAAGAGTTTTATCTCCTGATCTTAGCACATACATTTGTAAAAATTCCACAAATCTCCAATTCTTTCTTAGATAAAAATTAGTATTTCTTTTAAAGTGGTATTTGCAAAATTCATTATTATACTGCCTGTTTAAAAATAGATAGAAATTTTTGAAGGTGGATTTTCAGTAATAATATCCCTAAATTATTAGGAGAGACTGAATTTTACATACTTTTGGTATAAATTTGTAACAAAATTTACGAGAACCAAAATAGAATTGAATGGCCTATTTTGAAGTAAATAATTAGACAAATTTATCCTTCACAAGCAGCTCTGGCTATGAACAGTATCTCAAAAAATTATTTTCTTTCTCTTCTTTTCCACTAAATATTGTTACCTGCGTAAGTTAATTCTACTTAAGTTACTTAAGGACATAGTAAAATGAAAAACTGAGAAGTTTCTGTATCAGATAAAGGATAAACCACGTTTTTACTTCTCATAAGTAATTTATAGTAAAATATAATGCAATTCAATGAAACACATAATGCTTTTAAGAACGTCTACTGCAAACATGTTTTTTCCACTTGATTTTTGTTTTACTTATTTATTTCATATTAAAATTTGTTGGATTGGCAATACCATGAAATATTTGTCCTAAGAGTTAAATTTGTGTTCTTTCAATATCTTCTGTTGGCAGCAAGTAAATGCTTATTCAAATACATCTTCCAAACAGAAGCTTGAATATATTTTCTTGAGTTGTACATTTCTACATGCTTTTTAAAAGCATATATTACCGAAATACTTCTTATAAACAGATTGTGATTGATCTATATTTCACATTGTATAAATTTGATCGTTTATAACCAGATGTATAATTTTGTCCTCATTATATTCTACAAAATCATTGTGGAAAGCATTGAGGAAATTTGAGTAAGAAAGTGTAATAATATAGTGAAGACTTCTTGATGAGAAGATGGGTCTTGTTTGTTTGGTTTAAAGATTATTAATGCATATCAATAATGGAGGAAATGACATTACTACCTAATATTGAAAAAATAAAAGATGTCTTAATTGCGAGAAATTGTTTTACTGTCATTGATGTTTACCTTCTATTAAAAATTTTTAATAGAGGAAAAGAAATTATAATATCTGTCATGAGACTAATTGCAAAAATGAAACTAATTCTGCACCCTTCTCTGAATCCACCTTCTTAGACATTATTACATTTCTGCTCCGTACATCATGAAGTAGAGTCTATTTTCCTGCCCCTTGAATCTTATTTGTCTTTGTGACTTGCTTTGGCCAGTAATGTGGAGGAAATAGCACTGTGCCAGTTGCAGTAATTGCCTCAAAAGACTTTGGAACCTTACTTCTGCCATGAACACAAGCTCGTGTGAGTCTATAGGAGGATAAGAGAACACATGGAGCAGAGCCCAGTCATTTCCACCAAGGCCAGTCTAAACCACTGAAAACCCTAGCAGAGCCACTAGTTCATAATAATGTGTGAATAAACCCAAGTAAAATCAACCAAGCCTGACCAGATTAGCAGAATTTCCCAGCCTACCTGTATCTCCTACACAAAATAAATGTTACTGTTATTTTAAGTCATTGATTTTCCATTTGTTAGTCATGCAACAAAGCTAAATGATACAGCATCATTTAATTAAAGACACTAAAATAATAATTGCCCTATTTTCATCCAAAAGTGCTCTATACGTCTCTACCTTGAAGTGATATAGAAGATTTCACATTACTTTTCAAATTTAGATCTATTTTTCCATCTGCAACTGAGTTTTTTTTTGGTTGTTTTGGGGTTTTATCTTTGTATAGTCTAAAGGAAGAATCAATTTCTTAATGTAAGTATAATAAGTTGTTCTAGCACTATATGTTTTAGAGTCCATTATTTTCCCCACTCATATGTAATTCCTATATTACCCCAATCCCTTATCATAAACCAAGTTATCACACATGTATGAGTATTTGGAGGGATGCAGTATTGTCTTCCATTGGTCTATTTATTTATCTGTTCCTACACCTATACCCCACTAACCTTAAAGGCAATAGGTCTTTATAGATATTGATATCTGGTAGGAGTATTTCCCCACAATTAGTTCTTTTTCTTTAGAACTATCTTGGTTGTACTTAGTCTTTTGCTCTTCCAACCAAGCAAATCATACTGTTAAATTTTGTGATGGACCATTTTGAAACTTTAATTAGAAAATACATTATAAATTAACTTTGTTAGAGTGACATTTCTATGGGATTGAATATTTCTATCCAGGAAACTTCCATTTCCATTTATTTAAATCTTCTTTTATATGTTTAATAAAATGTAAAAATTCAGTTCTAAAAAGTAATGCACATATTTAATTGGACTTATTCTCAGATTCTATATATATATTTTTACTGCTGAATGGCAAGGTATTTTCATACTACATTTTATATTACATTCTAAGTGATTATTTTTGTTGTAAAGGATCACAACTGAAATTTTAAAATTTACAATCAGCAAAATTACTAGACTTATTTTTATTTTAATAATTCTTCTGTAGATACTGTTTAATTATTTATTTAGATAATATGCAATCCAAATTAACAACTATGTTTCTTCTTTTTTGTTCCATATTTATATGGAACAATATATATTGTTCCATTTGGGTAGAGATAAATTAGGAGTTTGGGATTAACATATACACACCACTGTATGTATAATAAATAACCAACAAGGGCCCACTGTATAGCACAGGAAACTATACTCAATATAGTATAAGTATCCAACAAAATTTATTATTATTTATGATTAAAAACTCTTCACAAACTAGGGATGGAAGAAAACTCCAAATGTGATAAAGAATATCTACATAAAAGCCTGAAGAAGAAATTATACTTAATACTGAAAAGGCAAGAATGTTTTCTAATAGTATGCTTATCCAGCATACTCCCAAAAGTCATAGCTAGTGCTGTAAGAAACAAAATAAATATATACTGACACAGCAATCAGCCAAGAAAAAGAAATAAAAGACATCCACATTGGAAAGGGAGAAGTCAAACTGTGACTGCTTGCCAGTGACATGATAACATACATAGGAAATTCTAAAGATGCCACCAAAAATTTACTAGAACTCATCAATAAATTTGGTAAACTTGCAGGGTGCAAAATTAGTACAAAGATATCTGTTGCATATCTATACACTAACAACAAACTATCAGAGAAATTAAGCAAACAATCCCATTTATCATCACCTCAAAAAGAATAAAATACCTAGGAATAAATCTAACTAAGGAGGTAAAACCTATACTCAGAGAACTATAAGATACTGATGACAGAAACTGAAGACAATACAAATAGCTGAAAAGGTATGCCATGCTCATGGATTGGAAGAAGAATTAATGTTGTTAAAATGGCTACACTACCCAAGGCAATCTACAGATTCATTGCAATCCCTATCAAAATACCAATGGCATTTTTCACTGAACTAGAACACGTAATTCTAAAATGTAATTACAGAAATTATGGAAACACGAAAGACCCTGAAGAGTCAAAATAATCTTAAGAAAGAAGAACAAAACTGGAGTTATCATGCTCCCTGATTTCAAACTATACTTCAGACCTATAGTAATCAAAACAGTATGGTACTGGCAAAAAACAAACACATAGATCAATGGAACAGAATAGAGAGCCCAGAAATGAACCTACACTTAAATGGGCAATTAAAATATGACAACAGTGGCAAGAATATACAATGGGGAAAAGATGGCCTCTTCAATATACGGTGTTGGGAAAACTGGACAGCTACCTGCAAAAGAATCAAACTGCACTAATCTTTCACACCATGCACAAAAATAAATTCTAAATGGAAAAGATTTAAATATAATACATAAAACTTCTAAAAGAAAACATGGGCAGGAAGCTCTTTGAAATTGTTCTTAGTAATAATTTTTTGAATATATCTCTGCAGGCAAGGGAAAGAAAAGCAAAAATAAACAAATGGGACTACTTCAAACTAAAAAGCAAATACAAAGTGAAGGGAACTATCAACAAAATGAAAAGAAAGAAAATAATTGCAAATGATATATTTGATAAGAGTTTAATATCAAAAATAGACAAAGAACTCAGCATCAAAAATAAAAGATTAAAAAATGCACAGAGGATCTAAATAAGCACTTTTCCAAAGAAAAGTGGCCCATGAAAATATGTTCAACATCTCTAATCAGCAGGTAAATGCAAATCAAAACCACAGTGAGATACCACCTTACACATTTCACGATGGTTATTATCAAAAAGACAACAAGTAACAAGTGTTGACAAGGATGTGGAGAAAAAGGAACTCTTGTGCACTGTTGATACAAATGTAAATTGGTGCAGCCACTATGGAAAACAGCATGAAGATTCCTCAAAAAACTAAAAACAAAACTACCATACAATCCAGCATTTATACTCCTGGGTATTTTTCCAAAGAAAACATAAGCACTAATTCAAAGAGATATATGCAACTCTATGTTCATTGCAGCATTATTTACTATAGCTAAGATATGGAAGCAACCTAAGTGCTTGTCAACAGATGAATGGATAAAGATGATGTGGTATATATGGACTATTACTATTGGACTATTGGACTAATGGACTATTACTCAGCCATAAAAAATAATGAAATCTTGCCATTTGTAACAACATGAATGGACCTCGAGGGTATTATGCTGAGTGAAATAAGTCATACAAATACTGTGTGATTTCACTTATATGTGGAATCTAAGACAAAATAAATGAATAAACATAACAAAACCAAAACAGAGTTATAGAGAACAGGTCATTGCTAGATGGGAGGGAGTGTGGGGAGAAAAGAAATAGCTGAGGGAGATAAAGAGGTGCAAACTTTGAGTTACAAAATAAATGAGTCGTGAATATGAAATATACAATGTGGGGAATATAGTCAATAACAATGCAATATCTTTATATATGGTGACATATCATAACTAGACTTACCGTGTGGTCATTTTGAAATGTATAGAAATATCGAATCGCTATGTTGTGTAACAGGAACTAACACAATGCGGAAGGTCAATTATACTTCAAAACAAGCAAACAAACAAAATAGAAATTGCTATTTCTATTTCTATAAAAAATGTCATTGGGATTTTGATAAGGACTGTATAGAATTTATAGATCACTTTGTTTAGTATGGACATTTTAACACTATTAAGTCTTCTTATGCATAAACATGGCATGTCTTTTTATTTATGTATGTCTTCTCTAAATTCTTTCATCACTGTTTTGTAGTTTTCAATATACTAGTTCTTCACCTCCTCAGTTAAGTTTATTCCTAGTATTTTGGTGCTCTTGTAAGTAGGATTTTTTTCTAATCTCCTTTTCAGATAGTTTGTTTGTTAACTAGAAACACAACTGATTTTTGTACATTTATTTTGTATCCTGCACCTTTACTAAATTTGTTTAACAGTTTGGTGTTTTTTTTTTTTTTTAATGGAGTCTTTAGGGTTTTCTATATGTAGGTCATGTCATCTACAAACAGGGACGATTTTACTTCTTCCTTTCTGATTTGGATGCCTTTTGTTTCATTTTCTTGTCTAATTGCTCTAGGACCTCCAGCATTTTGTTGCATAAAAGTGGCAAGAGTGGGCACCTTTGCCTTTCTCCTGATTTTAACCAGTCTTTTCACCATTGATTACGATATTAACTGTGGACTTTTCACATATAGCCTTTATTATGTTGATATATTTTTCTTCTATTTCTAATTTGTTGAGGGCTTTTTTAAAACTGTTAAAACTATTAAAATTCGTTAAATGCTTTTTTTTCTGTGTCTATTGAAATAA
Source organism: Balaenoptera musculus (assembly GCF_009873245.2). Lineage (NCBI taxonomy): Eukaryota > Metazoa > Chordata > Mammalia > Artiodactyla > Balaenopteridae > Balaenoptera > Balaenoptera musculus. The sequence continues at coordinate 12,452,446 of NC_045789.1, forward strand.
TCATGTGATTTTGTATCCTTTATTTATTAATGTGGTGTATTACATTAGTTGATTTTCATATGTTGAACCACCCTTGCATCCCAGGAATAAATTATACTTAATCATGATGTATGATTTTTTCAGTGTACTGTTGAATTTGATTTGCTAGTAATTTGTTGAGGATTTCTGCACCTATGTTCATCAGGGATATTGGCCTGTGCTTTGGTATGAAGGTAATGCTTACCTCATAAAATGAATTTGCAAGTGTTACTTCTTTTTTAAATTGCTTGGAAGAGATTGAGAAGCACTGACATTAATTCTTCTTTAAATATTTGGTAGAATTCACTAGTAAAACTCTCTGGTCCCGGGCTTTGGTTTCTTGGTAGGTTTTCGATTACTGAATTAATCTCCATACCACTTACAGGTCTGTTAAGACTTCCTATTTCTTCATTTTCTTCATGATTTAGTCTTGAATCATGTGTTGTATGTTGCTGGGTTATAATTTCTTGTAGGTTATCCAGTTTGGTAATGTCAAAATTTTCATAGTAGTCTCATAATACTTTTTATTTCTCTGGCATCATTTGTAATGTCTGCTCTTTATTTCTAACTTTATTCATTTGAGTCTTTTCTCCTCTTTCTTAGTCTAGCTAAGGGCTTGCAACTTTGCTTTTTTCCAAGAAAACAACCCTTAGTTTCATTGATTTTTGCTGTTGTTTTTCTATTTTGTTTAATAGCATAATATGTTATTGTATTGAAAATGCTATTGTATTTCTATTTAGATTGTCTGCTCTAATCTTTGTTATTTCCTTCTGCTAACTTTGGGCTTAATCTTCTTATTTCTCTATTTCTTTAATGTATAAAGTTATGTTGTTTACTTGAGATCTTCCTTTTTTTTAATGGAAGGGCTTAACACAATAAACCCTCAGTACTACTTTTGTAGCATTACATAAGATTTGGTATTTGGTGCTTATATTTTCTTTTGTTTTAAAACCTCTTCTAATTTCTTTTTAATTTATTATTTTTTCTTGGTTGTTCCATAGTGTGTTGTTTAATTTCCACATTTCTGTGAATTTTACAGTTTTCCTTCTGCTATTGATTATCTAATTTTATTTAATTGTGGCCAGAAAAAATATTTGGTATACTTTTAGTCTTCTTAAATTTATTAAGACTTGGTTGGTGACCTAACACGTGATCATGTGAGAAAGTTCCATGCATGTGTGAGAGGAATATGTATTCTGCTGCTGTTAGTTAGGTAGAATGGTATGTGTTTGTCTGTTAGGTCCATTTCATCTATAGTATTGACACTATTGTTCAAGTCCTCCCCTTGCTGATCTTCTGTCTGGATGTTCCTGTCATTATTTAAAGTGACATGTTGAAATCTCTTACTATTATTGCGCTGCTATCTGTTTCTTTCTTTAATTCTGTTAATTTTTGCTTTTTATATTTAGGTACTCTGATGTTGGGTGCATATATATAATTATAATATTTTCCTAGTAAATTGATCCTTTTTACATACAATGTCCTTCTTTGTCTCTGTGATACTTTTTGATATACAGTCTATATTGTCTGATTTAAGTATGGCCACCTTTGCTCTCTTTTGGTTACAATTTGCATGGAATATCTTTTTTAATTCCTTTACATTCAGTCTACATGTGACCTTAATTCTGAAGTGAGTTTCTTATAGACATTATATAGATGGGTCTAAGTTTTAAAAATCCATTCAGCTATTCTATGTGTTTTGATTGGTGAGTTCAAACCATGTACATTTAAAGTTATTATTGAAAGGTTATGATTTACTATTGCCAATTTGTTAATTGCTTTCTGTTAGTCTCATAGTTCTTTTGTCTGTCTTTCCTTCTCTTACTGTTTTCATTTGTGTTTAAAAAAATTTTATGTATTGATATGCTTTGATTCCTTTTTTTTTTTTTTTTGAGTAACTTCTATAGGTGTGTGTGTGTGTATGGCTACCTTAGTGCTTACATAAAATATAGATATAACTCTATTTTAAGCTGGTAACAACTTGAGTTCAATCAAATACAAAATTTTACACTTTAACTTCTCCCCACCACACTTTATGGTATGCTTGTCACAATTTACATCTATACATTTTGCATATCTTTTCACATATTTTAATTGTTATTTTTAATACTTTTCTCTATTTTTTACTAGAAATAAAAGTTACTCACCACTATTACAATAATACAACATTCTGTGTTTGTCTATATATATTAACTTTACCAATGAGCTTCATACTTTTCTTATGCTATTTTATTGCTGTTCAGTGTCCTTTCATTTCAGATTGAGGTACTCCCTTTAGCGTTTTTTGCAAGGCAGGTCAAGTGGTGATGAAAACCCTCAGTTTTTGTTTGCTGAAAAAAGCATTTTTCTGTCCCTTATTTCTGAAGGATAGCTTAACAGGTTAAATATTATTTGTTGGTAGTTTTTTTTTTTTTTTTCCTGCACTTTGAATAAACCATCCCACTCCCACATGGCTTGCAATATTTCCGCTGAAAAAATCTGCCAATTGTCTGGGTGTTCCTTTGCATGTAATAAGTCACTTTTGTCTTGCTGCTTTCATAACTCTCTTTGTCTTTAACTTTTGACAATTTGATTATAATGTGTTTCCATATGTATCTCTTTGAATTCATCCTATCTGATGACCTTAGGATGATACTCATTTCCTTTTCAAGATTTGGGAAGTTTTCAGTTATTATTTCTTTGAATAAGCATTCTCCTTCTTGGACTCCAACAATGTGTATATTTGTACACTTGATAATATCACATAAGTCCCTTAAGCTTTCTTCATTCTTTTTTCTTTGGAGGTGATTTGTTTTGTATAAGATGACAATGTTATGCAGGTGTAGAAAATTGCAAAGAATATTTTCAGTGATGAAAACCCTGAAGAAAGTACACCCCAGAAGAAAAATGGGCCTAGATATTTCTGAACTTCTTGTGATTTTAGACTCCTGTTTTTTCCCCTTAACCCTGAGATTTATGTAACATGGATTTTAAGACACACAGACTTTTCTTTGGTTATTCTCCTGTAAAAAAAGGTTCCATTAACAATGGTATTAGCCCAAACAGTGGGCATTTTCTAAATATTATTGGGGGGCTTGATTCATCAAAGGCACAGACTTATACTTAAATTTTCTTCAGTAATTTTCTAGTGACAAACCAAGGTCTAAATTAGTCACAGAAAGAGAAATATTGTTTGTTGTTATTTTTCTTATGCTATATCCCCAAGTTTTTCAGACTCATTTGAGTAAAAGCTTGAGTAAGAGATAGAGCTGAGTGAGGTATCTGAGCTATGAAATATAACACTTCAAGATGTCATTTTTATTCAGGAAATAGGGAATATTTAAGTCATATAAATTCTTACTCTGAAATATTTACACCTGACTTCACAGTATGCACAATTTCCTATGTAGACGAGTCTTCTTTCCATTTCTTCAGTTAAGTTAAAGCTACATGTTCCTCTTTCCTTACATGTTTTTGCTTATTAGTAGATTTCTTGAGCTGTTTTTATGTTATTTCTTTCCTTTATGGAATTTTTAAAACTTGGAACATCAAGTACTAAAGATGTATGTTTTCATCTGACAGTTACACCAGAGGTTGACTGTCTAGTTGAGAAGATTGAATCTATAGCTTGTATTTGTTTTTAAAATTAAATTGATCCTGGATAAAAGTTAATTTTTTTAGGAGTTAGTCCTTGACCACTAGTTTGATACCATCTCCATTTTAGGTAACCTCTTTCACCAGCAGGCCTGTTATTCTCCTAACTAACTGTATAAGTTAAGATGACTAAATATATAAGTGCTTAAAATGGAATAAATAGATCTTCTATATAAAAAAAAGGAAAAGGAAAGAAAAGACCTCTAAATTGGAAATGTAGCGGTATAACTATCTCTATTCACAGATGACACAATCCTACATACAGAAAATCCCAAAGAATCCACCAAAAAGCTACTAAAGCTAATAAATTCTGAAAATTTCCAGGGTTCAAGGTAACACAAAAAAATCAGTTGTTCTATAAACCAGGAATGAACAATTCAAAAAGCAAATTAAGAAAACAATCCCATTTACAGTAGCAACCAAAAGAGTAAAATTTTTAGAAATAAATTTAGCCAAGGAGGTGAAAGACTTGTACACTGAAAACTATAAAACATTGCTAAAAGATATTTAAAAGAACTTAATAAATAAGAAGAAATCCTCTGTCCACAAATTGGAAGACTTCTATTGTTAAGATGTCAGGACTACCCAAAGCAATTTACAGATTCAATACAATCTCTATCAAAAATCCAACAAGGTGTTTTCAAAACCTGATGGAAAAGCTGATCCTCACATTTAAGTGGAATTGCATTGTATCTCCAATAGCCAAAACAACATTGAAAAAAGAAGAGCAAAGGTGGAGGATTCACATTTCCTGATTTCAAAACTTACTACAAAACTACAGTATTCAAAACACTGTGGTACTGTCATAGCGACAGACATATAGACCAACAAAATAGCATTGAGAGTCCAACAATAACCTCATATGTCTTTGGCCAATTGACTTTTTTTTTTTTTTAATTAATTTATTTATTTATTTATTTTTGGCTATGTTGGGACTTTGTTTCTGTGTGAGGGCTTTCTCTAGTTGTGGCAAGCGGGGGCCACTCTTCATCGCAGTGCACGGGCCTCTCACTATCATGGCCTCTCTTGTTGCGGAGCACAGGCTCCAGACGCGCAGGCTCAGTAGTTGTGGCTCACGGGCCTAGTTGCTCCGCGGCATGTAGGATCTTCCCAGACCAGGGCTCGAACCCGTGTCCCCTGCATTAGCAGGCAGATTCTCAACCACTGCACCACCAGGGAAGCCCCCTGGCCAACTGACTTTTGACAAGGATGCCATTCAATAGGAAAAGAATTTTCTCTTCAAGGAATATTGCTGGGACAACTGAATGTCCACATACAAAAGAATGAAATCAGACTCCTACTTCACACAATACACAAAAAGTAGCTCAAAATGGATCAATGACAAACATAAGAGCTAAAACTAAAAAACGTGAAGAAGAAAACATAGGAGTAAACCTTCGTGATCTTGGATTTAGCAATGAATTCTTAGATATAACACAAAATGAACAAACAGCAAAAGAAAAAACAGATGAATTAGACTTCATAAAAATTAAAAGCCTTTGTGAATCAAAGGGCATTATTAATAAAATGAAAATACAACTTACAGCATAGGAGAAAATATTTGCATATCATGTATCTGAAAAGGGTCTAGTATCCAAAATATATAAAAAACACAACTCAATAACAAAAAGCAAATGACCCAATAAAAAATGAGCAAAGGTGGCCTTGAATAGACATTTCTCAAAAAAAGATATACAAATGGCCAAAAGCACATCAAAGGATTCTCAACATCATTGGTCATTAAGGAAATGCAAATGAATGTGGTAATGAGATACCACATCACACCGATTAAGGTAGCTATTTTTTTCAAAAGTGAAAATAGCAAGTGTTGGTGAGGATGAGAAATTGGAACTTTCATAAATTGCTGGTAGGAATATAAAATGGTTTAGTAACTATGTGAAACAATTTGGTGGTTCCTCAAGAAGTTAAACATAAAATTACAATATGAACCCCCCCATTTCATTCCTATGCAGATACCCCCGAATAATTGAAAACAGGTATTCAACCAAGTATGTGTAAATGAGTGTTCATAGAAGCATTATTTACAAGAGTCAAAAGGTAGAAGCAATCCACGTGTTCATTAGCTGATGAACAGAAAAATAAAATATATATACAATAGAATATTAATCAGAAATAAAGTTCTGAGATATGCTACAACAGGGATGTAATTGAAAACACTATGTTAAGTGATATAAATGAGATGCACAAAAACATGTTGTATGTTTTCACTTGTATGAAACATGTAGAATGGATAAATTCATAGACACAAAAAGCAAGTTAGATGCTACCAGGGGCTTGGAGAAGGGGGATAATGGTGAGTTTTGTCTTAAGGTATACTGGGTTTCTATATGGGGACATAAAAAGTTTTAGAAATAAATAGTGGTGATGATTGCATTGTGAAGGTAATTAATGCCACTGAAGTGTAGACTTGAAAATGGTAAATATGGCCAATTTTATATTAAATGAATGAATAAATAAATAAATAAAACAGACAAAAGTTGTCCAAATGTATGTTTACTGTAGATACCTGGTAATAAAGCTCTATTTGTAAGTATAACTTGTTGAGAAGGCCATGGAATTCTGATAACCTTTACTGGGAAAAACTAATCAAACTTTGGAAATCTGCTGATATGGGAAAAATATAAAGACTTATCTATGTAAATAATGTCCTATCATTGCTTTCTAAAGAAGACTTAAGATTCATGAGCATGCTTGTATTAAGTAATCTTGTGTGGTTTTAGTAAAAACTATACAAAGAAGCTCATCATAAACTTCCTAATCTTATTATCCCAGATTATTTTTCATATAAGATTCTTAGCACTAATATTAAAGAGATAATTTAAGGCTTTGAAATTCCATTTCTATGACTTTGTTCTTACTATGCCCAAACTGGAACGTTGTCATCAACTTTATTGTGAATTTTAAAACAGGTTTTGAGCAAAAAAATTAAGAAATCATTTTTGGGTAGTCATAGAAACTTTCTAACTTTCTGAACTTGTCTTGATCTGAAGATAAGAACATGAAAATGTAAATTTTCTTTCTTTAAGCTCTCTAACACAGTTGCAAGAAAGTGCCAACCACAGAGTTAGTGTATACCTTATGCCAACCTTGGCAGCCACGTGGTCCATCACAACCTTAACTTCAATAGGCATTTCATACTGGGTAACACACTTGGTAATGTAAGTAACTGATTCATTAGTCTATGGTATGATGTCACAGAATTGTGTACCATCTACTAAAGGTAAGTTGATTTTCCCTAGTGTCAAACGAGTCAGATTAAATCAGAAAGGCAATCACAGAGTTCTCCTCTCTTTGAAGTTAAATGACTACAAATACTTCTCACACCTCTGTATGGTTCAAGTTATGCAGAAAGGTTTAATAGGTGCATATAAGACCATTGCAGCAGGGGAAGGGGGTGTGGGCATGCAACTAGAAGAGTAAGCTCTAGGCTGAACACAGTGAATCAAAACCCAGGAAAATCCTCTCTGCCACTGCCATATCTGGGAAAGCTACCATTGCCACTTCAAGAACTACTTATAGCAAAATGATATTTCTATCTCCATTGCAACTAGAGCTGTGATATAGAAAAATGGTGCCATTGCTGTAGTAAGCTGCAGATTCAAGAAGGTTTTAGCTTCAAAACTATTCCATCACTACTGTGATCAAATCTGGTAAAATAAATGTCTTGCACCCTTCCTTTCTTCTCACATATCTCACTTCCAAATTGGTAAGACTATTGCAGAACCCAAACTTTAAGAAGATTGGAAAGGATATTGAACAAGTTAATCATATTATCCACCACACAAGAAAAGCACAAGTTTTGCATTTGTTTTCCCTTTCTTTAACAAAATATAAGACTCACTGATTTTGATAAAAGAAATTCTACTGAGTCAAAGATCCAGTCAGGATTTCCATGCTCGATCAGTCTGAACTTGAAACTGAAGGTCAACACAAGTTACGGATAATACACATATTGAAGGACAACTTTAACATTTAGGAATGCAAAATTTCTTTCTTTGGTGATAGCAAATAAGAGGTCTTCTTTTGTTTCTTTGTTTTTAAACACTAACCATTTGAACATACTAAATCTTATCTCAGAATTCAACGTAATTTAGAAATTTGAACACTATTCTATAATTAGATTTCTAAGCCCTGATTATCTTTGGAGCACTGTCTATAGTTTAGATGTACCCTCTGTAAATTTCTACTGCTGCTCAGGGAAAAGATTTATGAAAGTCTAAATTCAAGTGCATTATCCTTATTTCTTATTAATCTGCCTTCCTACACATAACTGTAAAAAATTTCTGATCTGCACAATGCATTAACTCCACAGTTTTATCACCATTACTTCACTGGCACGCAGTCTAAATCAGTCATAGTCATTTTGATTATTATTAGTTTACGATGAAACAGAGATAATTTAAACAGTTATAATATATTCTTATACAGATAATAAGAAACACTGAAACTCAATGGCATCAGGAAAAAATGTCTTAAACTTCATTAATAGATGCAGTTATATCATTACTTCTGTTGATGTATTTTAAATGTGTTTTGAAGGAATAATGTTCTGATGTATCTTTGGTGTGTGTGAGTGTGCATGCAGGCATGCGTGCATGTATGTGTGTTTTACAATAAAAACCGTTTCATATTTCAAGGGTAACTATCTAAGGACCAGTTCTGTACATTCTCAAAATACCAAAGGCCTTTTGCCCTCCTATTTTTCTCTCTATATAAGGTTTAGAAAACTTGATGAATTAGTGTCATTACTAAATTGTGCATCATCACAAATTGAATGTTTAGTATTAGTGCTTTCGCCATTGACCCATATATAATGCTGTATTTGCATTTTCAAGAAATAGAGTTACAATTTTAGTTTACTAGTTTAAGGTTTCAAGCAGGAATGATAAAACTATGTAAAAGACAAAATACAATAGCTTTTTATGGTGTTCCTGCATTGAAATTTCAATTGCAATATAGACTGTATTTATTTTAAAATACTTTCCTGAAAGATGGCTCAGAGGACTATCCTGATAATATAATGCATACATATTTCTTTCTCTGAACTTTATCTATTAAAAATTCACTTTAAATCCAGAGAAAGTGAAAGAAGAGGAGGATGAGGATCAAGAGAAACAAAGTTGAAAATATGTATTACTAAATCAAAGAATTATCAGGCAAAGTCACATTAACATTGGAAAAAGAAAATGACAATGATATTTTAAAGGATACTGCAAATGCAGACAATGTACCTGTGAAACTATTTATGATTCTTTGATTTCTACAAATCTTTAAGAAGAATAAATAAGAGGAGTAAATAAGAACATTGTCTTTTTCATCAAACTGAATATTTTTTGTGTTTAAACTGTCCCATTTACTTACTCAATCTTCATCTATAACAAATTCTAAGTGTAGTATTTGTCATAGAATCTTTAACTGTACTTTTAAAAGTAAAATTATTTTGGCATATAATAAAGGAACAAAATATAGCAGATTAAAGAGAAAATTTCACAGTATTATAATTAGCATAAGATATATAGAATTTGAACATAATGGAAAATCAGTATAGAAACAAAGAAATTCAGCCTTTGGTTGGATGCTATTGAATTGGAAACCCGTAAACGTCTTATACACAAATGTTCTTCCTTAGTTGGCAAGCACATCTATAATAAATAATATTTATACAGGAGAAGAGTTGGAGACATAGGGAAGGAAAAGTAAAATTAGATAGATTATTGTTCCATGGACTTAGAATGGGATTTTTAGGGGTTTTGTTTGTTTGTTTGTTTTGGTTGGTTGGTTTTTGCTTTTTTTTTAAGCATGACTCTGCTTCATCATGAAGTGCTCGCCCTTAGATATCCTGCTTACAGTCTGAAACTAGCAGGTAATCATAAAACATAACACACTACTTTCTATCTACATGGAGATACAATTTTGTGGATTTCATTTATCCAACTGTGAATCTCAAAGTAAACACAAGGGAAAAATAGTAAATAAATAAATAAATAAAATAAAATAACAAAGTACTAACACTAAAGAAAACCAGCAAAATACAAGGGGAAAGAGAAAGAGAAGAAGAAAGTAATAGAGAGGAACCACAAAATTAGCTAGAAAACAATTTTTTAAATGGCAATAAATACATGCTTACCAATAATTATTTTAAATGTAAATGGAATAAATTCACCAATCAAAAGATATAGAGTGGCTAAACAGATAAAAAACGAAATAAAACAAAACAAAATCCATCTGTATGCTGCCTGCAAGAGACTCACTTCTGATGTAAGAACACACAAAGACTGAAAGTGAAGGATGGAAAAATATATTCCATGCAAATGTAAATGAAAATAAAGCTGTAGTAAGTATATTTATATCAGATAAAATAGACTTTAAAAATAAGACTGCAATAAAAGACAAAAAAAAAGCATTACATAATGATAAAGGGGTCAATCCAGCAAGAAGATATAACAATTGTAAATATATATACACATAACACAGTAACACCTAAATACATAAAGCAAATATTAACAAATATAAAGGAAGAAATTGAAAGCAATGCAATAATAGTTGGAGACTTTAACACTCACTTACATCAGTGGATAGATCATCCCAACAGAAAACCAGTAAGTTTCATCAGACTTACACTACATGTTACATCAGATAAATTTAACACATATATACAAAACATTCCATCCAAAAGCAGCAGAATACACATCCTTATCAAGTGAACATGGAACACTCTCCAGGATAGATCACATGTTAGGTTACAAAGCAAGTCTCAATAAATTCAAGAAGATTGAAATCACATCAAACATCTTCTCCAACCACAGTGACATGAAACTAGAAATCAATCACAAGAAATAAATGGGAAAAGCACAAAAATATGGGGATTAAACAGCATGTTACTATCATCAAAGAAAGCAAAGGCGAAATTTAAAAATACTGAGAGACAAATGAGAACAGAAGTACAACATACCAAAATTTATAGAATGCAACAAAAGCAGTTCTGAGAAGGAAGTTCATAGCAATAGAGGCCTACATCAAGACACATGAAAAGTCCAAAACAAACAATCTAATTTTACACTTAAAGGAACTAGAAAAAGAAGAACAAAAGAAGCCCAAAATTAGTAGAAGGAAGGAAACAATAAAGATCAGAATGGAAATAAATAAAATTAATACTAAAAGACTTTATTAATGAAAAATGAAAATTGTATTATTGAAAATTAATGAATCTAAAAGCAGGTTCTTTGAAAAGATAAACGAAGTTGAAAAGCCATTAGTTAGTCTATTCCATAAAAAGAGAGAGATCTCAAATAAATAACATCAGAAATGAAGGAGAAGAAATTACTACTGATACCATAGAAATACAAAGCATCATCATAAGAGAATACTACAAACAATTATAACACGACTGGACAACCTAGGAAAAATGGATAACTATCTAGAAACATGCAATCTGTCAAGACTGAATCATGAAGAAATAGAACATCTGAATATAGGCATACCTCATGTTAATGTACTTTGCTTTACTGTGATTCACAGTAATTGTTTTTTGTTTTTTTTTTTTTTTTTTTACAAATTGAAGGTTTGTGGAAACTCTGCTTCAAGCAAATCTATCAGCACAATTTTTCCAACAGCATATGTTCACTTCATGTCTCTGTGTCACATCTTGGTAATTCTCAAAATATTTTAAACTTTTTCCTTATTATTAGATTTATTTTGATGATCTGTGATCAATGATCTTTCATGTTACTATTGTAATGGTTTTGGGGAAACCACAAACCACGCCCATATTAGAGAGTGAAATTAATCGATAAATGTTATGTGTGTTCTGACTACTCCACCAATGAGCCACTACTCCATCTCTCTCTGTCTCTCAAACCTCCCTATTCCATGAGACAAAACAGTATTGAAATTAGGCCAATTAATAACCCTACAGTACTCTCTAAGTGTACAAATGAAAGGAAGAGTCACATGTCTCTCACTTTCAATCAAAAGCTAGAAATGGTTAAGCTTACTGAGAAAGGCATGTAAAAAGCTGAGACAGGTCAAAACATAGGCCTCTTGCAACAAACAGCCAAATTGTGAATGCAAAGGAAAAGTTCATGATGAAAATTAAAGTGCTACTCCAGTAAACACATGAATGATAAGAAAGTGAAACAGCCTTATTGCTGATATGGAAAAAGTTTTAGTGGTCTGGATAGAAGATCAAACCATCCACAACATTCCCTTAAGCCATAGCCTAATTCAGAGCAAGGTCCTATGGCTCTTTAATTCTATGAAGACAGAGAGGTGAGGAAGTGCAGAAGAAAAGTTTGAAGCTAGCAGAGGTTGGTTCATGAGATTTAAGGAAAGAAGCTGTCTCCATAGCATAAAAGTATGAGATGAAACAGCAAGTGCTGGTGTAGTAGCTGCAGCAAGTTATTCAGAAGAGCTTGCTAAAATAATTAATGAGGGTGGCTACACTAAACAATCGATTTTCAATGCAGATGAAACAGCCTTCTACTGGAAGAAGGTGCCATCTAGGACTTTCATAGCCAGGGAAGAGAAGTCAATGCCTGGCTTCAAATCTTCACAGGACAGGCTGACTCTCTTGTTAGGGGCTAATGCAGCTGGTGACTTTCAGTTGAAGCCAATGCTCATTTACCATTCAGAAAATCCTAGGGTCCTTAAGAATTATGCTAAATCGACCCTGCCTATGTGCTATACATGGAACAACACAACCTGAATAAGAGCATATTTGTCTACAACATAGTTTACTGAATATTTTAAGCCCACTGATGAGGCCTACTACTCAGAAAAATAGACTTCTTTCAAAATATTGACAATGCACCTGGTCACCCAAGAGTTCTGATGGAGATATACAATGAGATTGATGTTGTTTTCATGCCTGCTAACACAACATCTATTCTGCAGCCCATGGATCAAGGGGTAATTTTGACTCTCAAGTCTTATTATTTAAGAAATACATTTTGTAAGTCTGAAGCTGCCATAGACAGTGATTACTCTGATGGATTAGGGCAAAGTCAATTTGAAAACTTCTGGAAAGGATACACCATTCTAGGTGCAATGAAGGACATCTGTGATTTATGGAAAGAGGTCGAAATATCAACATTCACAGGAGTTTGGAAGAATTTGATTTCAACACTCATGGATGAATTTGAGGAGTCAAGACTTTAGTGGAGGAAGTAACTTCAGATGTAGTAAAAATAACAAGAGAACAAGAATTTAAATTGGAGCCTGAAGATGTGACTGAATTGCTGTAATCTTATGTTAAAAATTCAATGAATGAGGAGTTGCTTCTTATGGATGAGCAAAGAAAGTGTTTCTTGAGATGGAATCTACTCCTGATAAAAATGCTGTGAAAGTTGTTGAAATGCCAACAAAGGACTTAGAACATTACATGTACTTAGTTGATAAAGCAGTGGCAGGGTTTGAGAGGATTGACTCCAATTTTCAAAGAAGTTTTACTGTGGGTAAAGTGCTATCAAACATCATTGCATGCTACAGAGAAACTGCTCATGAAAGGAAGAGTCAATAACTTCAGCAAACTTCATTGTTGTCTTATTTCAAGAAATTGCCAGTCACCATAACCCTCACCAACCACCACCCTGATCAGTCATCAGCCATCAACATCAAGGCAAGATACTGCACCAGCAAAAAGATTATGACTCACTGAAGGCTCAGATGATGGTTAGCATTTCTCAGCAATAAAGTATTCTAAAATTAACGTGTGCTCATTGTTTTTTTTAGACATAATCCTACTGCACACTTAATAGACTACAGTATAGTGTAAACATATTTTTATATGCACTGACAAACCAAAAAATTAGTGTGACTCACTTTATTTTGATATTCACTATTGTAGTGGTCTGGAACCAACCCCACAATGTCTCTGAGGTATGCCTGCAGATCTATCACTAATAAGGAGATTGAAACAGTAATCAAAAATCTCCAAAAAGTATATATTATATATATGTATTTATATATATATATATATATACACACACACACATACACATCTGAGTTACTTTGCTGCATTCCTGAAACTAACACAACATTGTAAATGAACTTTGCTTCAATAAAAAAATTTACAAAAAAAGAAAAAAAGAAATCTCCCAACAAGGAAAAGCACAGAATAAGATGGCTCCACTCGTGCATTCTACAAAACAGTCAAAGAAGAATTAATAGCTATCCTTCCCAAACTCTTCAAAAAATTTAAGAGGTGGGAAACTTTCCAAACACATTTTATGAAGGTAGTATTACCCTGGTAACAAAACTAGGCAAGGACATCACAAAAAAGAAAATTACAGGCCAATATCCTTGATGAACATCGATGCAAAAATCCTCAACCAAATCTTAGCAAATCAAATCCAATAATTGACTAAAAGGATCATACACCATAATCAAGTGGCATTTACTCTAGGGATGTTAGGATGGCTCAACAACTACAAATTAATAAACATGATACATCACACTAACAGTATGAAGGATAAAATCATATGATCATCTCAACAGATGCAGGAAAAATATTTGATAATATTCAACAACAATTTACGATAAACCCTCTCAACAAAGTGGATGTTGAGAGAATGGACTTCAACATAATAAAGGCTATATATGACAAACCCACAGCTAACATCATACTCAATGGTAAAAAGTTGAAAACTTTTCCTCTAAAATCAGGAACAAGACAACAATGTCCACTCTCACCACTTTTATTCAATATAGTATTGAAAGTCCTAGCCGCAACAGTTAGGCAAGAAAAAGAAATAAAAACATCCAAATTGGAAAGGAAGAATTAAAACTGTTACTATTTGGAGATGGCAGGATACTATATATAGAAAACCCTAAAGATGCTACCAAAGAACTTTTAGAACTAATAAATGAATTCAATAAAGTTACAGGATACAAAATCAATATCTATACACTAATAAAAGCAATCAGAAAGAGAAATTAAGAAAACAATCCCACTTACAACTGCATCAAAAAGAATAAAATACCTGGGAATAAATTTAACTAAGGAGGTCAAAGACCTGTACTCTTAAAATATGACACTGATGAAAGAAACTGAGGAAGACACAAATAAATGGAAAAATATACTATGCTCAAGAATTGGAAGCATTAAGGTAGTTAAAAATGTCCATTATACCCAAATCAATCTACAGATTCAATGCAGTCCCCATCAAAATGGTAATGGCATATTTCACAAAACTAGAAAACATAATTCTAAAATTTGTAGGTAACCATAAATGTCCTTTAATAACCAAAACAACCTTGAGAAAGAAGAACAAAGCTGGAAGTAACATGCTCCCTGATTTCAAACTATACTATCAAGCCATAGTAATTACAACAGTATGGTACTGGCACAAAAACTGACACGTAAATCAATGAAACAGAATTGAGAGCCCAGAAATAAATCCACATATATATGGACAATTAATTTATGACAAATGAACCAAGAACGTACAATAGAGAAAAAACAGTCTCTTCAATAAAATGGTGTTGGGAGAAATGAGCAGCCACATGGAAAAGAATGAAACTAGACCACTATCTTACACCTAATATAAAAATTAACTAAAAATGGACTGAAGACTTGAATGTAAGACCTGAAATTATAAAATTCATAGAAGAAAACATAGGTGGTAACTTCATTGATATTGGTCTTAGTGTTTTTGTGGATCTGACTTCAAAGGCAAGGGAAACAAAATAAAAAATAACTGTGTGGGACTACATCAAATTAAAAAGCTTCTACATAGTGAAGGAAACCACCATAAAAATGAAAAGGCAACCTACTAAATGGGAAACGATACTTGCAAATCATATACCTGATAAGCGGTTAATATCCAAAATATGTAAAGAATTCATCCAACAAAACACCAAACAGGCAGATTAAAAAATGGCCTGAGAATCTGAGTAGACATTTTTCCAAAGAAGACAAACAGATGGTCAACAGGCACATGAAAAAATGTTCAACATTACTAATTACCAGGGAGATGCAACTCAAAACCCTAATGAGATTTCACCTAACACCTGTTAGAATGGCTATTATCAAAAAGACAAGACAAAACAAATGTTGGAGAGGATGTGGAGAAAAGAGAATCTTCATACATTATTGGTGGGAATGTAAATTAGTGCAGCTACTATGGAAAACAGTATGGAGATTCCTCAAAAAATTAAAAATAGAATTACCATATGACCTAGGCTTTTCACTTCTGGGTATTTATCTGAAGAACACAAAACCACTAATTCAAAAAGATATATGCACCCCTATGTTCATTGCAGCATTATTTACAGCAGCTAAGATGTAGAAACAACTGAAGTATTCACTGAAGGATGAATGGATAAAGAAGAAGTGATACAAATATATATAATAGAATACTACTTTGCTAGAAAAAAGAATGAAATCCTGCCATTTGTGACAACATGGATGAAACTTGAGGATATTATGCTAAGCAAAATAAGTCAGAAGGAGAAAGAAAAATACTGTATGATTTTACTCATACATGAAATCTAAAAACAAAATGAAAGAAAAAACAAACAAACAGAAGAAAAATAAACTACTCATAGGTACAGAGAACAGATTAGTGATTATCAAAGGAGAAGGTGGTTGGAGGTTGGGCAAAATGGATAAAGGGGGTCAACTCTATGGTGATGGATGGTAAACAGACTTGTGACGGTGATCACTCTGTAGTATATATAGGTATTGAAGTACAATGCTCTATAAATGAAAGTTATATAATAAAAAATTTTAAAAAGTTTAAAGAATTCAATGGGCATGGTTATGCTTGCATGTAATACCTGGAACTGCTACCCTTGCCTTGCAACCAGGAGGGAACACCACACTGACAGACTGAAATTGGCAGACTGGAAGAGGAAAAGCCTCTGATTCTTTGCTGATATTATTAAGCCACAAATTAACCTAAAATATTTCCCCTAGATATTTTGTTATATAATATTACATGCATCTTGACATTTAATTCAATTTGGATTGTCTATTTGGTTATTTGTAGCCCAAAGAATTCCAACTGATACAATAAATGTCTTTTATATATACCTCCCCAAAAAAAGAACAATTCAGAATATCTCTGTATTAGTTGTCTTTTGCTGTTTGACAGTTCAGTCACTTAACCCTCATTTATTATTTCAAAGTCCTGTAGGACAGAGGTCAGGGTAGACTCAAATGGTCCTGTCTCACAATGTTGAAATCAAGGTCTTGGCAGAAATGGGCTCTTCTCTGGAGGCTGTGGGGAAGAATCCTCTTTCAGGCTCATCTAAGTTGTTAGCTGAATTCAGTTCCATGACTTGGAGGATCCTTTTTTCCCTTCCTTGCTGTCAGCCAGGGATTGCTCCTGGCTTCTAGAGACAACTCTCCTGTCATTGCACAGGATGCCCTCCATCTTCAAGCCAACAACAGTATGTCAATGTTAGGCTTCCAATTTCTTTGACTTCCCTTTTTCCTACTAGCTTGAGAAAACTCTCTGCTTTCAAAGGGCTCATATAATTATATGATTAGGCCCACCTGATAATCCAAGGCAATCTCTTTATTTTAAAGCAAATTGATCGGTCGTCTTAATTACATCTGCAAAGTCCTTTTTGCCATGGTAGGTAACATACTCACAGCCATAAAACATCATCAAATTCATAGTCCCAAGTTGCTAGGGCAGGTAATCTTGGGTGGAGGGGGCATTTTTAGAGTTCTGTCTGTCACATTCATTTAGAAAAAAACCCAACTTTTAGATTCTGCCAATAAAAATATGTAATTTCTAGAAATTTTCCTTTTAAATTTAAAAAGACTTTCCTTTTGATTCAGTTGTCAATTTTGAAAAATTAATTTTCAGATCATTTGTTCTGTGAAGAGAATAACTTCAAAAGAATATTCGAGTAAATAAATAGTTGATGGGTTTGAAGCAGAGAAGCTTCACAGAGATAACAGTAGAAAAGCAGTGATGTGCAAATTGTTGGGCCAAGAAAGTGAGTTCAGCATTCCCACATAAATCCAGGAATACCTTCAAAACACAGTCTGTGCTCTGCTTCTGTGATCAGAGAAATCAAGGGGCCCACAACAGTGTCAGATTATCCCACAGAGGTTTGTTGCACAGGATGTTTCCTGACTGATTGCATCCTTGGGAGTGTATTTGATTATGTGTCTAGCAATTCAGTTGTAAACAAATACTTGGTGCTGTTATCTTTAATAAGCCTCTAAGAGAAATGATAGCTGAATAGTTTGGGGATTTCTTTTATTGGGCCAAGTCTCCCCAGGCATTTCAGACATTGATGAAGGCAGTATCTTCTTTCTGATATTTAGTTGTTTCATTAACCAGGAAAAAATATATTTAACAATACCTCAGAGCTAATATGGTTGAAAAAACGGTGGTGAAAAGTGTCATAATGGAGGAATCGTTTCTATGGATGCAAGCTGTTAAGGTGAGGAAGGATGTCTACAAACTAATGCGAAGTGCATCTTTTAAACCAATATATTAAATGGCATTCTGAACAGCAGGCTAGTCATACCTTAATACTACGTAAATCATAATTTCAAGGAAGCCAACATAAAAAGCCAACATTAGAGTTAGATTGATTCAAATTTTCAGTCTAGCTCAACTTCATACCACATTTTTATAGCTATAACTTTCCTATTATCCAGGTTGAATTCTCCTTGTGATAAAAAATGTATAGTAAGTCCTCAGTCATGTGCAACTGAAGGGGTCCAAAGGTAAGTTTTGCTAAGACAATGCTTGTTGCATGCAGCAGGATTTTCATGGGTCTTTCTCATGGCAGCTCCACTGTACTCTTCCTGTTCTAAAGAAAAATTTTCAGAAACAATGGAGATGGTGTCTGTGTGTCTTTGATCCAAAACATCTCTGAAGCAGACTCAGAAGGCAGCATTACTTCCAAGGGAAACTACAGATTTTTCAGGGGCCAGAAGGGCAAAGAATATGAGGCCTTGAGGTGCTCAGATTTGTCTCTGCCTGATTCATCTCTAGCAGGTAGAGAAAGGGACATACACCTGACTGAATTCACACAGCTTTACAGTGCAAGGCACTTAAGAGACATACAGTTAATATTAGGTATTGATTGAGAGTCAGTTCATCTTTCAACTAAAATAATTAGGGTAAGGTGTAATAGTCACACTCCCACATCCAATAAATATGGAAATCATTAGGGAAGAACTTACTAAGACATCATTAGGAGTAAAACTATTTGTGAGGAATGAGAGTTATAAAACATTTACTTGAAGTTACTATTTCAAAAAATTCAAAATCATATGTCTGACAAGAATGTCAAATAATAAATATGAATGTAAAATTTTTATCATTGTGATTTGTGGAATAAGAAAAAGTGAGAATTGCCTTGTACTGGTATATAAATTCATTATTTTTGTGATGTTTATGATGTTTAAAAATTACAAAGTTGTCTTAAGTAGTTGAACGAGCAAAGGGTTTTCAGATTTGGGATTTCTCTGTCTTAAATGTGTTGGCCTGCGTAATTTCCTGTCTATTAATGGTGACATAGGCACTTTTTAAAATCTGGCAACATTTGTCTGAGAAGGGTCATCCAATAACATGGTTGAAAGTACCAGTAAAGTACATACTTTTTTATCCTGCTGTGTCTGCTGCTTTAGAGATGTTGAAAGCATGTGAGATTTCTGGCCTGCTAGGAAGCATGAATGACCCTAAGACTTTTTAAAGGGATTATGAATGGTGGACCATGGTAATGCCTTTTATTGGTTTCCATTTGTTGGATTCCCTGTTATCCACAATGTTTTTAAGTCACTCAAATGTCACATCAGTTACAGTGGCTAAAAACCTTTTAAGGGAACCATCTGACTTCCAGACTACAGGGAAATGGTTCCATCTCTAACCCTTTTTATAAGTTAAGGTTATGTTTTGTTTTTGACTAGCCAGCCCGGTAGGCATTTAAGCTTTTTGATTTACACAATATTTAAAATAAAACATTTTTATTATTTGCAATAATTTTCAGATATTGAAAGCTACTTTCCATATAGAAAAACAGAGTCTGGTGTGATAGTGGAAATTGGGAAGAATATGGATGAGATGTGAAAATCTCTATTCTTGCTAAACTATCCACAGTAGCAATGGAACAGACTAACAGGTCAAATAGAGCTGCTGAAGAGGAACTGCTCCAATTATTCGATTTGGGTAATAATTCATAATGAATCTTTAGGCTATATATTTGTTACTATATTTATTCAAAAATATGCAAGGCCATGTGGTAGGCATTTCAGCTTCCTTTATTCAGGGAGAATAAAAGAATTTATATATTCTAGTTGACAATGGGAAAATAGACAAAGATAATAAAGAAAATGAATAAAGAAAGCAATGGGGTGGGCGTTCCATAACAGAGAATAACAGGTTTGGGTGAATATTGGTTCAAAAAGATGTTGCTGGAAAGAGAATTCATTTAGCAAGAGAGAGTCATTCAAGGAAAACCCTTTGTGAGGACATAGTACGTTAAGTTGAAAGCTGAAGTGTGAGAAAAGTCAGTCATAGGAAGAGTAGAGAAAAGCTTTTTTAAAGCTCTTTAAAAGAGAACAGTGCACGTGTAAAGAGTTTAAGGCATGAAAAAAGTGTTGCTTTTGAGAAAATGGAAGACTAGTGACCTGAAACTTAAGAAGTGAGTCCAGAGTACAAATATAATGCAGCCTATCCACCAGCTTATAGATACCAGCTCCAGGACCACTGCAGCACTTTAACCTGTAATGGCAGGACCCAGCCCACCCACCAGCAGGCTGGCAACAGACCTGGGATCCCTGGGCCCTGACCCCACCCACCAGCAGGCCAAGACCAGCTCTGAGAAACCATGGACCCATCAGCCAGCTGCCCTGACCTGTTGGCCTATACAGGCTTTAGGACATCCCAGACCCTGTAGCCAGCTGTGTCAGGAACAGGCCCTGCCCACTAGCAGGCCAACACCAGCTCAAAGACTCCTAGGGCTCTATAGCCAGTGATTCCAGGATTCAGCCCCACCCAACTGTGAGACAGCACCAGTTCTGGGACCTCTAGGCCCTGCAGCCATAGACACGACCTGGCTCGGCATATCATTGGGTCAGTACTAGCCCCTGGGCCCCGGCCTCACCAACCAGTGGGCAGGCATCAGCCCAGGGACCACTGCAGCCCCACAGCCTGCTTTGTCAAGATTCAGCCAACAAAACAGGAGGCTGGCACCACACCAGGGATGCCCCAACCCCAGCCTTGCCCATCAGCAGGCCAACCAGCTCTGCAACACCTTGGGACCCTGAGTTAGTGGCCCCAGGATCCAGCCCTACCCAGCAGAGGGTGACACCAGCTTCAGGACTCCTGGGACCCCGCAGTCAGAGAATCTGGAACTCAGCCCAGTGAGCTGGCACTAACGTCAGGACACCCTGGGCCCAGGCTCTGCCCACCAGTAGGCACCAGCTCTGAGGCACCTTGGATCCCTAAGCCAGCCACCCTGGGATCCAGCCCCACCCACCAATGGGCCAGCATCAGCTTTGAGACACCCAGGAACCCCCAGCCAGCCATGTCGAGAACAAGCCCCACTCACCAGCAGGCCAACATTAGATGCAGAAACCATGGCCACACAACAGCCCACCCCAGGTCCTGGCTCTGCCCACCAATGGGCCAATCTAGGCCCAGGACACCCTGGGATTCTGCAGCCAGACGTCTGTGACCTGACCCCACCAAAAATGTCTGGCAGCCTCCATAAGGCAGGACCTGGCAACCAAGTTGATTAGGGGCCAACCACACCTACCAGACTGCCCACAATAGTCAGCCCATCACAACAGAAGGACCCATGTAGCCCACATAGGGGGCACACCTAGAGTATATAGCTCTGGCAAACAGAGGGGAGTGTGCTGCTGGAATCATAGGATGCTCACACAAAAGGCCACTTCTCCAAGGTCGGAAAACATAACCAACCTGCCAGATACATAGGAATAAAAACAGCAAGTTAGGCAAAATTTGGCATCAAAGAAACATGTTTCAAATGGAAGAATATGTTAAAACCTCAAAAGAAGAACTATTGGAAGTGGAGATAGGTAAGCTACCCAAGAAAGTGTTCAGATAATGATTGTAAATATGTTTAAAGACTCAGGAGAAGAATGGAAGAACACAGTGAGAAGCTGAACAAATAGTCAGAAGATATAAAGAAGAACCAAACAGAGCTGAAGAATATAATAACTAAAATTAAAAATACACTAGAAGGAAACAGTAATAGATTAAGAGATGCAGAAGAACAGATCAGTGAGCTTGAAAACAGAATAATGGAAATCACTGAAGCTAAACAGAAAAAAGAAAAAAGAATAAAAAGAAATAAGGACAGTTTAAGAGACCTCTCAGACAACATTAAGCATACTAACATTTCCGTATAGGGATTCCAGAAAGAAAAGAAAGAGATAAAAGGCTGAGAACATATCTGACAACATAATAGCTGAAAACTTCCCTAACCTGTTATAGGAAACAAATACCCAGGTCCAGGAAACATAGAGAGTCCTAACAAGATCAACCCAAAGAGAACCACACCAAGACAGATTATAATTAAAATGGCAGAAATGAAAGATAAAGAGAGTATATTAAAAGCAGTGAAGGGAAAGCAACAATTATTTATACATACAAGGGAACTCCCATAACGCTATCAGCTGGTTTTTCAGCAGAAACTCTACAGTCCAGGAAGGGTGGCATGATATATTTAAAGTGATGAAAGGGAAAAAAACCTACAACCAAGAATACTCTACCCAGAAAGGCTTTCATTCAGATTTGATGGGGAGATCAAAAGTTTTACAGACAAGCAAAGCTAAAAGAGTTCAGCACCACCAAGCCAGCTTTACAAGAAATGTTAAAATGACTATTCTAAGCAAAAAAAAAAAAAAAAAGGTCAAAAGTAGAAACATGAAAATTATTAAAGGAAAAAGATCATTGCTAAAACCAAATATACAGGAAAGGTAGTAAATCCACATGTACAAAGCTAGTAGGAAGGTTAAAGACGAAAGTAGCAAAGTCATCTATATCCACAATATGTAGTTAAGTAATACACATAACAAAAAGATGTAAAATATGGCAAGATGGCGGAAGAGTAAGACACGGAGATCACCTTCCTTCCCACAGATACATTAGAAATACATCTACACGTGGACTGCTCCTACAGAACAACCACTGAACGCTGGCAGAAGACCTCAGACCTCCCAGAAGGCAAGAAACTCCCCACATACCTGGGTAGGGCAAAAGAAAAAAGAAACAACAGAGACAAAAGAATAGGGATGGGACCTGCGCCAGTGGGAGGGAGCTGTGAAGGAGGAAAGGTTTCCACACACTAGGAGCCCCTTCGCGGGCAGAGACTGTGGGTGGCGGAGGGGGGAAGCTTCAGAGCCACGGAGGAGAGCGCAGCCACAGGGGTGTGGAGGGCAAAGTGGAGAGGTTCCCGCATGGAGGATCGGCGCTGACCAGCATTCACCAGCGCGAGAGGCTTGTCTGCTCAGCCGCCGGGGCGGGCGGGGGCTGGGAGCTGAGGCTCGGGCTTCGGAGGTCGGAACGCAGGGAGAGGACTGGGGTTGGCGGCGTGAACACAGCCTGAAGGGGTTAGTGCGCCACGGCTAGCCAAGAGGGAGTCCGGGAAAAAGTCTGCAGCTGCCGAAGAGGCAAGAGACTTTTTCTTACCTCTTTGTTTCCTGGCACGTGAGGAGAGGGGATTCAGAGCGCCACCTAAACGAGCTCCAGAGACGGGCGCGAGCCGCGGCTATCAGCGCGGATCCCAGAGACGGGCAGGAGACGCTAAGGCTGCTGCTGCCGCCACCAAGAAGCCTGTGTGCGAGCACAGGTCACTCTCCACACCGCCCCTCCCGGAAGCCTGTGCAGCCGCCACTGCCAGGCTCCCGTGAGCCAGGGACAACTTCCCGGAGAACACGCGGCACGCCTCGGGCTGGTGCAACGTCACGCCGGCCTCTGCCGCCGGAGGCTCGCCCCGCCTCCCCCTCCCTCCCCCCGGCCCGAGTGAGCCAGAGCCCCCGAAGCAGCTGCTCCTTTAACCGTGTCCTGTGTGAGTGAAGAACAGACGCCCTCAGGCGACCTACACGCAGAGGTGGGTCCAAATCCAAAGCTGAACCCCGGGAGCTGTGCGAACAAAGAAGAGAAAGGGAAATCTCTCCCAGCAGCCTCAGAAGCAGCGGATTAAAGCTCCACAATCAACTTGATGTGCCTGCATCTGTTGAATACCTGAATAGACAACGAATCATCCCAAATTCAGGAGGTGGACTTAGGGAGCAGGATATATTAATTTTTCCCCTTTTCCTTTTTTTGTGAGTGTATATGTGTATGCTTCTGGGTGAGACTTTGTCTGTATAGCTTTGCTTTCACCATTAGTCCTAGAGTTCGGTCCGTCCGTTTTTTCTTTTTTTTTCTTTACTGAAAAATTTTTTTTTTCTTAATAAATGTTTTCTTAATAATTTTTTCCTTATTTTCTATTTTTAAAAATTAAAAAAAATTTTTTTCTTAATAAGGTTTTTCATATTTTTTATTTTAAAAAATTAAAAATTTTTTTGCTTAATAAATTTTTTCTTAATCTTTTTCTTATTTTTTATTATAAAAAATTAATAAATCTATTTTTAAAAATTTAAAAATTTTTTTCTTAATAAATTTATTCTTAATTTTTTTCTTATTTTTTTATAATAATAGCTTTATTTTATTTTATTTTATTTTACCCTCTTTCTTTCTTTATTTCTATTTTTTCTCCCTTTTATTCTGAGCCGTGTGGATGAAACGCTCTTGGTGCTCCAGCCAGGCATCAGGGTTGTGCCTCTGAAGTGGGAGAGCCAACTTCAGGATACTGGTCCACAAGAGACCTCCCAGCTCCACGTAATACCAAACGGCAAAAATCTCTCAGAGATCTCCATCTCAACATCAAGACCCAGCATCACTCAATGACCAGCAAGCTACAGTGCTGAACACCCTATGCCAAACAACTAGCAAGACAGGAACACAGCCCCATCCATTAGCAGAGAGGCTGCCTAAAATCATAATAAGGCCACAGACACCCCAAAACACACCACCAGATGTGGACGTGCCCACCAGAAAGACAAGATCCAGCCTCATCCACCAGAACACAGGCACTAGTCCCCTCCACCAGGAAGCCTACACAACCCACTGAACCAACCTTAGCCACTGGGGACAGATACCAAAAACAACGGGAACTACGAACCTGCAGCCTGTGAAAAGGAGACCCCAAACACAGTAAGATAAGCAAAATGAGAAGACAGAAAAACACACAGCAGATGAAGGAGCAGGGTCAAAACACACCAGACCTAACAAATGAAGAGGAAATAGGCAGTCTACCTGAAAAAGAATTCAGAACAATGATAGTAAAGATGATCCAAAATCTTGGAAATAGAATAGACAAAATGCAAGAAACATTTAACAAGGACGTAGAAGAACTAAAGAGGAACCAAGCAATGATGAAAAACACAATAAATGAAATTAAAAATACTCTACATGGGATCAATAGCAGAATACCTGAGGCAGAAGAACGGATAAGTGACCTGGAAGATAAAATAGTGGAAATAACTACTGCAGAGCAGAATAAAGAAAAAAGAATGAAAAGAACTGAGGACAGTCTCAGAGGCCTCTGGGACAACATTAAACACACCAACATTCGAATTATACAGGTCCTGGAAGAAGAAGAGAAAAAGAAAGGGACTGAGAAAATATTTGAAGAGATTATAGTTGAAACCTTCCCTAATATGGGAAAGGAAATAGTTAATCAAGTCTTGGAAGCACAGAGAGTCCCATACAGGATAAATCCAAGAAGAAACACGCCAAGACACATATTAACCAAACTATCAAAAATTAAATATAAAGAAAACATATTAAAAGCAGCAAGGGAAAAACAACAAATAACACACAAGGGAATCCCCATAAGGTTAACAGCTGATCTTTCAGCAGAAACTCTGCAAGCCAGAAGGGAGTGGCAGGATATACTTAAAGTGATGAAGGAGAAAAAGCTACAACCAAGGTTACTCTACCCAGCAAGGATCTCATTCAGATTTGATGGAGAAATTAAAACCTTTACAGACAAGCAAAAGCTGAGAGAGTTCAGCACCACCAAACCAGCTTTACAACAAATGCTAAGGGAACTTCTCCAGGCAAGAAACACAAGAGAAGGAAAACACCTACAATAACAAACCCAAAACATTTAAGAAAATGGGAATAGGAACATACATATCGATAATTACCTTAAATGTAAATGGATTAAATGCTCCAACCAAAAGACACAGACTGGCTGAATGGATACAAAAACAAGACCCATATATATGCTGTCTGCAAGAGACCCACTTCAGACCTAGGGACACATACAGACTGAAAGTGAGGGGATGGAAAAAGATATTCCATGCAAATGGAAATCAAAAGAAAGCTGGAGTAGCAATTCTCATATCAGACAAAATAGACTTTAAAATAAAGACTATTACAGGAGACAAAGAAGGACACTATATAATGACCAAGGGATCAATCCAAGAAGAAGATATAACAATTGTAAATATTTATACACCCAACATAGGAGCACCTCAATATATAAGGCAAATACTAACAGCCATAAAAGGCGAAATTGACAGCAACACAATCATAGTAGGGGACTTTAACACCCCACTTTCACCAATGGACAGATCATCCAAAATGAAAATAAATAAGGAAACACAAGCGTTAAATGATACATTAAACAAGATGGACTTAACTGATATTTATAGGACATTCCACCCAAAAACAACAGAATACACATTTTTCTCAAGTGCTCATGGAATATTCTCCAGGATAGATCATATCTTGGGTCACAAATCAAGCCTTGGTAAATTTAAGAAAATTGAAATCATATCAAGTATCTTTTCCGACCACAACGCTATGAAACTAGATATCAATTACAGGAAAAGATCTGTAAAAAATACAAACACATGGAGGCTACACAATACACTACTTAATAACGAAGTGATCACTGAAGAAATCAACGGGGAAATCAAAAAATACCTAGAAACAAATGAGAATGGAGACACGACGACCCAAAACCTATGGGATGCAGCAAAAGCAGTTCTAAGAGGGAAGTTTATAGCAATACAAGCCTACATCAAGAAACAGGAAACATCTCGAATAAACAACCTAACCTTGCACCTAAAGCAATTAGAGAAAGAAGAACAAAAAAACCTCAAAGCTAGCAGAAGGAAAGAAATCATAAAGATCAGATCAGAAATAAATGAAAAAGAAATGAAGGAAACAATAGCAAAGATCAATGAAACTAAAAGCTGGTTCTTTGAGAAGATAAACAAAATTGATAAACCATTAGCCAGACTCATCAAGAGAAAAAGAGAGAAGACTCAACTCAATAGAATTTGAAATGAAAAAGGAGAAGTAACCACTGACACTGCAGAAATACAAACGATCATGAGAGATTACTACAAGCAACTCTATGCCAATAAAATGGACAACCTGGAAGAAATGGACAGATTCTTAGAAATGCACAACCTGCCGAGACTGAATCAGGAAGAAAAAGAAAATATGAACAGACCAATCACAAGCACTGAAATTGAAACTGTGATTAAAAGTCTTCCAACAAACAAAAGCCCAGGACCAGATGGCTTCACAGGCAAATTCTATCAAAAATTTAGAGAGGAGCTAACACCTATCCTTAAACTCTTCCAAAATATTTCAGAGGGAGGAACACTCCCCAACTCATTCTACGAGGCCACCATCACCCTGATACCAAAACCAGACAAAGATGTCACAAAGAAAGAAAACTACAGGCCAATATCACTGATGAACATAGATGCAAAAATCCTCAACAAAATACTAGCAAACAGAATCCAACAGCACATTAAAAGGATCATACACCATGATCAAGTGGGGTTTATTCCAGGAATGCAAGGATTCTTCAATATATGCAAATCAATCAACGTGATACATCATATTAACAAATTGAAGGAGAAAAACCATATGATCATCTCAATAGATGCAGAAAAAGCTTTTGACAAAATTCAACACCCATTTATGATAAAAGCCCTGCAGAAAGTAGGCATAGAGGGAACATTCCTCAACATAATAAAGGCCATATATGACAAACCCACAGCCAACATTGTCCTCAATGGTGAAAAACTGAAACCATTTCCACTAAGATCAGAAACAAGACAAGGTTGCCCACTCTCACCACTATTATTCAACATAGTTTTGGAAGTGTTAGCCACAGCAATCAGAGAAGACAAAGAAATAAAAGGAATCCAAATTGGAAAAGAAGAAGTAAAGCTGTCACTGTTTGCAGATGACATGATACTATACATACAGAATCCTAAAGATGCTACCAGAAAACTACTAGAGCTAATCAATGAATTTGGTAAAGTAGCAGGATACAAAATTAATGCACAGAAATCTCTTGCATTTCTATACACTAATGATGAAAAATCGGAAAGTGAAATTAAGAAAACACTCCCGTTTACCATTGCAACAAAAAGAATAAAATATCTAGGAATAAACCTACCTAAGGAGAGAAAAGACCTGTATGCAGAAAATTATAAGACACTGATGAAAGAAATTAAAGATGATACAAATAGATGGAGAGATATACCATGTTCTTGGATTGGAAGAATCAACATTGTGAAAATGATTCTACTACCCAAAGCAATCTACAGATTCAATGCAATCCCTATCAAACTACCACTGACATTTTTCACAGAACTAGAACAGAAAATTTCACAATTTGTATGGAAACACAAAAGACCCCGAATAGCCAAAGCAATCTTGAGAACGAAAAATGGAGCTGGAGGAATCAGGCTCCCTGACTTCAGACTATATTGCAAAGCTACAGTAATCAAGACAGTTTGGTACTGGCACAAAAACAGAAATATAGATCAATGGAACAGGATAGAAAGCCCAGAGATAAACCCACGCACATATGGTCACCTTATCTTTGATAAAGGAGGCAAGCATATACAGTGGAGAAAAGACATCCTATTCAATAAGTGGTGCTGGGAAAATTGGACAGGTACATGTAAAAGTATGAAATTAGAACACTCCCTGACACCATACACAAAAATAAACTCAAAATGGATTAAAGACCTAAGTGTAAGGCCAGACATTATCAAACTCTTAGAGCAAAACATAGGCAGAACACTCTATGACATAAATCACAGCAAGATCATTTTTGACCCAGCTCCTAGAGAAATGGAAATAAAAACAAAAATAAACAAATGGGACCTAATGAAACTTAAAAGCTTTTGCACAGCAAAGGAAACCATAAACAAGACCAAAAGACAACCCTCAGAATGGGAGAAAATATTTGCAAATGAAGCAACTGACAAAGGATTAATCTCCAAGATTTACAAGCAGCTCATGCAGCTCAATAACAAAAAAACAAACAACCCAATCCAAAAATGGGCAGAAGACCTAAATAGACATTTCTCCAAAGAAGATATACAGATTGCCAACAAACACATGAAAGAATGCTCAACATCATTAATCATTAGAGAAATGCAAATCAAAACTACAATGAGATATCATCTCACACCGGTCAGAATGGCCATCGTCAAAAAATCTAGAAACAATAAATGCTGGAGAGGGTGTGGAGGAAAGGGAACCCTCCTGCACTGTTGGTGGGAATGTAAATTGATACAGCCACTATGGAGAACAGTATGGAGGTTCCTTAAAAAACTACAAATTGAACTACCATACGACCCAGCAATCCCACTACTGGGCATATACTCTGAGAAAACCATAGTTCAAAAAGAGTCATGTACCAAAATGTTCATTGCAGCTCTATTTACAATAGCCAGGACATGGAAGCAACCTAAGTGTCCATCATCGGATGAATGGATAAAGAAGATGTGGCACATATATACAATGGAATATTACTCAGCCATAAAAAGAAATGAAATGGAGGTATTTGTAATGAGGTGGATGGAGTTAGAGTCTGTCATACAGAGTGAAGTAAGTCAGAAAGAGAAAAACAAATACAGTATGCTAACACATATATATAGAATCTAAGAAAAAAAAAAAAAAAGGCCATGAAGAACCTAGTGGGAAGATGGAAATAAAGACACAGACCTACTAAAGAATGGACTTGAGGATATGGGGAGGGGGAGGAGTAAGATGTGACAGGGTGAGAGAGTGGCATGGACATATATACACTACCAAATGTAAAATAGATAGCTAGTGGGAAGCAGCCGCATAGCACAGGGAGATCAGCTTGGTGCTTTGTGACCACCTAGAGGGGTGGGATAGGGAGGGTGGGAGGGAGGGAGATGCAAGAGGGAAGAGTTATGGGAACATATGTATATGTATAACTGATTCACTTTGTTATAAAGCAGAAACTAACACACCATTGTAAAGCAAGTATACTCCAATAAAGATGTTAAAAAAAAAAAAAAGATGTAAAATATGATGTCAAAAATAGTAATTGTGGGGGAGGGGAGAAAAAGGAAGGTAGTTAAAATGCATTTAAAATTAAGGGACCACTAACTTAAAATAATCACATGTATATATAGATTGCTATACATAAGCTACACGGTAACCATGAACCAAAAATCTATAATAGATACACACACAAAAACGAGAAAGGAATTCAAACATAACACTAAAGATAGCCATCAAATCATAAGGGAAGAGAACAAAAGAAGGAACAAAAAAGAACTGCAAAAAAATTAATAAAATTGTTATAAGTACATTCTTATCAATAATTACTTAAATGTAAATGGACTAAATGCTCAAGTCAAAAAACATGAAATTGCTGAATGGACAAAAACAAGACCCATATTTATGCTCTCTACAGGAGATTCACTTCAGACACACACAGACTGAAAGTGAAGGGATGAAAAAGGTATTCCATGCAAATGGAAACTAAAAGAAAGTCAAGGCAACAATACTTATATCCAGACAAAATAGACTTTAAAACAAAGAAACAAGGAAGGACATTGCATAATGATCAAGGGATAAATCTAAGAAGGATTTATAACAATAGTAAATATATGTGCACCCAACATGGGGTCACCTAGTATATGAAGGAAATATTAACAGACATAAAGGGAGAAACTGACAGTAACACAATAATAGTAGGGGATGAAACCACTTCACTTAGTAAGGAAATAGTGGCCTTAAATGACCTATTAGAAATTTAGTAAGGAAATTTAGTAAGGAAATAGTGGCCTTAAATGACCTATTAGAAAAATGCACATAATAGATATACATAGAACATTCCACCCAAAAACAGTATACATTCTTTTCATGTGCACATGGAACATTCACCAGGATAGGTCGCATGCTAGGCCACAAAACAAGTCTCAGTAAATTTAAGAAAATTGAAATCATATCTAGCGTCCATTCTGACCACAATACTATGAGACTAGAAATCAACTGCAGGAAAAAATACTGCAAAAAACACAGTCACTTGGAGGGTAACAGTATGCTACTAAACAAACCATGGATCACTGAAGAAATCAAAGAAGAAATTTAAAAAATATCTGGAGACAAATGAAAATGAAAACAATGATTCAAAATCTACAGAACACAGCAAAAGTAGTACTAAGAGGGAGGTTTATAGCCATATAAGCCTAACTCAGGAAACCAAGAAAGTCTCAAATGAACAGCCTTACCTTATACCTAAAGGAACTAGAAATAGAAGAACAAACAAATCCCAAAGTCAGTAGAAGGAAAGAAATCATAAAGATCAGAGCAGAAATAAATTAAGTAGAGACTAAAAGAAATACAAAAGATCAGTGAAATGAAGAGCTGGTTCTTTGAAAAGATAAACAAAATTGATAAATCTTTAGCCAAATTCATCAAGAAAAAAAGGGGGCCCAAATCAGTAAAATCAGAAATGAAAAAGGAGAAGTTAAAGGCAAATGAAACAAAAGCAAAAATAAACAATGGGACCTAATTAAACTAAAAGTTTTGCACAGCAAAGGAACCCATCAACAAAACAAAAAGGCAACCTATGGAATGGGAAAAAATATTTGCAAATGATATGACCAATAACAGGTTAATAGTCAACATATATAAATAGCTCATACAACACAATACCAAAAAAACAAACAACCTGAATAAAAATGGATAGAAGAGCTGAACAGACATTTTTCCAAAGAAAACATGTAGATGACCAACAGGCACATGAAACTATGCACAAAATCGCTAATCATCAGAGAAATGTAAATCAAAACCACAATGAGATATAACTTCACACTTGTCACAATTTGAATGGCTATCATCAAATTGACCACAATTAACAAGTGTTGGCAAGGATATGGAGTAAAGGGAACCCTTGTAAACTATTGGTGGGAATGCAAATTGGTGCAGCCACTATGGAAAACTGTATGGGGTGGGGGGGTCTTTGAAAAACTAAAAATAGAACTATCATTTGATCCAGCAATTCCACTCCGGGGTATATATCCAAGTGAAAAAAACAGTAATTCAAAAAAAATATGCAGCCTAATGTTCATAGCAGCATTATTTACAGTACTCAAAATATGAAGCAAACTAAGTGCCCATCAACAGATGAATGGATAAAAAAGATGTATTATATATGTACAATGGAATATTACTGAGCCATAAAAAGAATGAAATTTTGCCATTTGCCACAATATCAACAAACCTAGGGGATATTACGCTTAATTAAATAAGCCAGATAGAAAAAGACAAATATTGAAGGTTATCACTTACATGTGGAATCTAAAACATAATACAAATAAAAATAACAAAATAGAAACAGACTCACAGGTGTAGAGAACAAACTAATTACCAGAGGGGAGAGGGAAGGGAGGAGGACTAGATAGGGGTAGCAGATTAAGAGGTACAAACTACTATTTATAAAATAAATAAGCTACAAGGATATATTGTACGGACACAGGAATATAACCAATATTTTATAATAGTTTTAAATAGAGTATAATCTATAAACATTTTGAATCAGTATATTGTACACCTGAAACTACTATAATATTGTAAATCAAGTATACTTCAGTAAAAAAAATATTAAAATAAATAAACAAATATACTGTAGGACCTTGAAGGTCACTGTAAGTAGTTTCGATATTAATCTAAATTCAGTGGGCAGCCATTGACAATTTTCACCTTTGTGTTTCCATTTGAAATGACAAGTCTGTCTCCTGATTGAAGACTAAATTGGATTGAAGAAAAATAGTAAGAAAGGGGACAAGAGACTGTTGCATAGACCAGGGAAGGAATGTTGATGACATGCAGTTGAATTGATGAGGCGGAAACTGATAAAAGTGGATGGATTGGTCATATAATTTTGAGGTTGAATCAACAGAATTTGCTGGTTAATTGGATGTGGAGGATGAGGTGAAATCAGGAATCAAGAATGGCTCAGATTCTAAGCTCAAGCAATTACATGTATAATGAAGCATTCATTAAGATTGGGAAAAATGCTATCAAGTTCTGTAATAATTGAGGTTGACACACTGAAGTTACCTGACAATTTAAAATCCTGAAGATTCTCATGAGGAAAATATTTTCTTTTTTGTAAGCTTTTCATTACTTAGACTGTCACAGGTAGTCTAATATGCATTATCTGATACATAAATTATTGTTCATTTCCTAGTCTATTATGAACTACTCTCTTTTGAAACATGAGAAGTCTGGTATAAAATAAATGTGTGATATTTGAATGAGACAAGACAAATTCATACCTGCCTCCCACCTATTTCTCAGTTACTCTACTTTTTCCAGAAATGTGAGCAAACTTTCTTGATATTTATTGCACTGTGATTGGTATAAAATTATTGGAGCAGCTCATAAAACTTGAAAATATAAAAAAAAGAGTTAAAATCAACAGAAATAGATTACACTGACAAAATATTTAAAGTAAAAGCCTAAGGAAGACACTGGTAATTGCTGTCAAAATTTAATTTGACGATTTATTTTGCATTTCTCTCTCGGTGGTAGCCAGCCTCCAAGAGAGCCCCAAGGATCTTGACCTCCTGGTGTTCACATCCTTGCATAGTCAGGCCCCTCCCACATTGTATCAGCGCTGGGCTCTAGGACCAACAGAATATGCCAGGAGTGATGGCATGTCACTTCTGAGGGGAGATCACTAAAGACAATGTGTCTTTTTCTTCTCTCTCGGATCAGTAGCTCTTGGAAAGCTAGCTTTCATGCCCTAAGAAGTCCACATGGTGAGGAAGTGAGGCTTCTGGAGAACAGCTAATGAGGGACTACAGCATCTTACTAATAGCCATATGAGTGAGTTAGGAAGCAGATCCTCCAGCCCTCATCAAAACTTCAGATGACTGCAGCTCTGGCCAACATCTGGATTAAAACCCCATAAGAAACTCTGAGCCCCAATGACTAACTAAGCTGTTTCCAAATTCGCAGCTTACAGAGGCTGTGAGATAATAAATACGAGATAATAAATAAACTCTGAAAGTTTTGGAGGTAATTTGTTACACAGCAATAGAAAACCAATGCTCTATTCCTTATAAGAAACAGAGGAAATAAATGAATCTTCCAAATCTGTGAGGGTTTTTATATCCTGGACTAACTTAGAGAAAATACTGATATGGTTTTGAGATTCAAATTTATTGAAATGATGTTAAATATGTCCTTTTGTTTCTTTTGAGACTTCCAGTTAATGCCTGATTTTGTTGTGGTGTATATTAAGGGGGAGACAAGGGAGCCATGAACTCAGGTCATAGATGAAAATTCACCTTTGAGAAGGCAGTGATGGAGAAGTCGTCTGGGAAGGATATATTAATACTTCAGATATAATGTCCATAACTGAAATTATGAAAAGATAAAAGAAAAGGACAGTGTGCTTGTATTCAAGAGACATAGTCTTATTAAGAAAATTGAGGCAGGTTTGGAAAGTGTTCTGCTAACAAAAGATTTGTGAGATGTTTTATGAAGAAAAAGAAGTGAGCGAGCAATTTGGAAAACATAAGGCATAATCTCATTTAAAAAAAATCACAATGAAGATCTGCACAGTAAATACACCTATTTACCTTACTTTCACCCTCAGTTGTTAGTCCACTTGGACTGCTATAACAAAATACCACAGACTTGGGGGCTTAAAAAATAGAAATTTATTTTCCCAGACTTCTGGAGGCTGAAAGTCCAAGATGAAGGTATTGGCAGGTTTGGTTTCGGCTGAGGCCTCTCTCTTTGGCTTGTACATGACTGCCTTCTCACTGTGTCCTCACATGACCTAGTCTCTGTGCGCTCACATTCTCCAGTGTCTCTTTCTGTATGTCTTAATCTCCTCTTTTTATAAGGAAACCAGGTGTATTGGATTAAAACCTACCCCTAAGACCTCATTTAACCTTAATTACCACTGTAAAGGCACTACCTCTAATGCAGTCCCATTATGAGCTACTAGGGGTTAGGGCTTCAACATATGAATTCTAGGGGGACACCATTTATTCCATAACAGCCATCTTTCCCCAAATGATTTGACCATGATAACCTGCACTCAGATTCAAAGGCATCCCTGATGTCTAGGAATTCATCAAATTAGTTCTCAAAGTACCTTAAGTAATCTCTTTGCACTAAAATATTCTCTAATAAACCAGTCACTTAAACATTAATGTCTACTCCAACAATCTGCCAGAGTCAATAGGAAAATACATCCCTGCCCATCATGAGCAACATTTCACTCCTTGTGGCAGTGTGGCACAATCAAGAAACCAGAAATCACTCTGCTCATTTAAAACACGTGGAATTTAATCCAGAGAAATGGTTCCAATATTGTTTAAAGGACAAGAGCAAAGGCAAAATGAGGGGTCATGAAAGCAGCAAAAGAAGGAAAGGTAATGTTGAGAAACTGCCACCACTCCTGTTCCGGAACCCACAAGCTCGTGACTGCTGCTGTATTTTGGAGATTTTGTACTATTTGGTTTTGGGTCCATCCCCAAAACTGCAGCAGTGGCCAGGCTACTAGTATCAACAAGTACACTGCCTCTGCCGAGACTTCAGGAAG
Organism: Balaenoptera musculus; assembly: GCF_009873245.2. Taxonomy (NCBI): domain Eukaryota; kingdom Metazoa; phylum Chordata; class Mammalia; order Artiodactyla; family Balaenopteridae; genus Balaenoptera; species Balaenoptera musculus. Next base: position 12,488,041 of record NC_045789.1, read on the forward strand.
CCAAACTTACCTCATCCCTCCTGTTGCCACAAGGTGACCTCCAGCAGCTCTCAGACTTATGGAGACAGAAGACAGACGTTTCTCTCTCCATCCTGCCTTGTGATTTCCTATAACTGTTTCCTCTTGGCGGTGCCTAGAGGAAGCCCCTAACAAGGCAGACTGGGAAATAAAATTGGAGACTCCCAGCCCCAGCAGTTTGAGATTGAGAGACAGGTAAATAGCTAACATAGTAGTGGCACAGTCTGTGGTCGATTTTACTGTACGGTTAAAAAAAGCAAATGCAGTACAATCACTGCAAACAAAATGAAAATGTTGCAAATGATGCAATGACTGATTGAAGTCAAAAGAGTAAGAAGCCCTTAAGAACACTGAATTAGCTTTCAGATATTTTTGCAAAAATTGTCCTTTTCGAAGGTTTTTATGAGTCAAATATGAAGTTCAGGATTTGGTCATACTACTTGGTGTTATTAGTAGAACGGTGCAAAAATTTTTAATGTTATTTATTTCTAAAATTAGTACATTATAATACTAACACAGTTTTTAAGATAATGCTCTTAACTAATTTCCATTGTTTTTCATTTTATTTTGTAAGATACAGGTGCAAATCAAAATATTAAAATTATTTACCATGCAATTAAATTCCATTTCTAAGTGGATTCACTTAAATCAGACTTTTCCTGCTACCAGTTTTACTCAGCAAATGGAAACTTCTGTCATGCTATCAACATGCTGCAAAACCACTTTTCTACAAGTATATTTTGGGGAACACTGATGAAAGGATAAAAGTCAGATTTGCCACAATTACTGCTTTTATATAAACTGGGGAAATTTGGTTTGCTTTACGACTGATGTGAATTTTCAGGATACTTTTTCAGGGATACGCGATTAGGAACAGTAGGTTTGCAAGCCTAAAATATAAACTAAAGAACTGATGTGTTCCTTTTCTAGCTGACGATCTATGTGCCATGGGCTTTGGTTCAATATTAGTATGTTTTTTGCTTATGAGTTCCTGCAGTTCTGTTCTCCCATGATATAGAGTAAGGTTAGCTTAGAGTATACTTTTGCAGCAATAAAATAATTTTGTGGAAGATCTGTTCTTACCTTGTGTGTTTCACTGATATCCACATGACTTATTTTATTTTTCTATACTGCTAAAGGAGTCAGGCAGATGGTTAAATAAATGCTTCAAGCATGTTAAAATTAAACCTGACATTTCTGATTACCTTGGCAGATACTGCCACTGATTTACCACAATGAAATTTTGGGATAGATGATTTCAAACTTTTCATTTTTATATAAAACGTAGTTCTAAGAATAAAAAATATTATTATTATACAGAAGACTATATTTATATGATGACATAGCTGATAGCTATATATGCTTTTTAACTTTTTAAGACTATACTGTTTAAAATTATGAAACTTTTATCAGTTATAATTCAGGGTCTTAAGATAAATTAGTACTTTCATAAACATAGTAATGTTATCAAGCTTCTGAACTATTTAGTGAAAATTTGCTCATCTCTACAGTGTCTGCTTTGGAAGTCAGGTATTTTATCTCTGCCTCACAAACTCACTATCTTCCTGGGAGGAAGAAGGTGACAGCCTCATTTTTAGACTAACTGAAAGAATACCGTGGCCATTCTGAACTTTGGTGAGATAGAGAAATAGTCAGATGTAGGACTAGAATTTAAGTTACACATTATGTGTAAAAAGATAAACTGACTTGGTTGGCTGTCACGCATGGGATCGATAATAGAGTTGCAGTTAACTGGGCCAGTGTTTAAAAGGAAGATTTCTCTACTTGGTTACCAACTACTGAGCGCCTTTATAATCCCCTAAATATTCTTGGAATTGTGAGACAAGATGGTAGCATTGACACATTATAAAACTTGACAATCTGCTTCAAACTTATGAGAGGTAAAAATATATTTTAACTATTAAAATAAATGATGTGTAAAAACAAGATGAAATTTTTCATAAATATATATTAAAAGGATAGCCAAGCTTCTAAGTTGGCACTGAAGTCACAGGGTCCTATAAAGGTGGTATAAGAGACAGGTTCCTAGGGCCAGTGTTTTAGTGACTGAGTCCTGGGATCAAATATGTACCTACCATCAATGTCAGAGAAATGATGCTGAGCTCAATGTTTGAGGTGAAGAGTGGGGATATGCATCTGAATCATAAACAGGAGAGAAAATATTTCCACCCATTCTCCTAGAATTCAGCAGAAAATTTATGGTTGCTTATATCCAGAAAAAAAATCAAAGATACAAATTAAATGTTGGAAACAGCCAGCCTTTGACCTATAGCTATCAATACAAGACTTAATTTGAAGACCTGAACGCCGAAGACCTTGGGATGAAGTAATTGATAAAAACCATTTAACAGAGAATAAAAAACTCTTCACACAGTTTGCATCTCAAACTAAAATTACAAAATTCATTAAGGAATCCTATGCCCTCAAATGTAAACCCAAGATTCCCAAACAAGCAACAAGACATTCAAGAAAATAGAATATAATATCTGAAATAGATGTTAAATTAAGTGTGATTAAAATTCTCAACTTATAGGTAGAAATAACATCTATTAGTGGTTTTTAATTAATAAGTAGGTAAGCTTAAAAAAAAGATCTGGCAACAATGAAAATGTAGTAAGTGGAAAGATGGAATAAATGATGGTCTTGACAAACTGAAGAGAGGATATTGACTTAAGAGGTTAAAAGTATCAAATCTGTCTGCAGGCAACTTGGAGAAATGAAATTAAGGAAAATATAGGAAAGAAGTTACAGACAGGGAAGATAATCCAAGAGCTTCCAAACCAATGACTGTAACGATTTTCCAAAGGATATAATAGAGAGAATGGAGAAGAAAAAAATGATGAAAAAAGAAAATGACTGAAAATTCTCTGGAACAAAAGAACATGATTCTCAAAACTAAAAAAAAAGAAAAAAAGAAAAATTCACAGAGTGCTGAGTATGATTAAAAAATAACTCAGGAGGCTAACAACAAAATGATAGTATTATAGTCACTGAATTTGAAGTACTTCCTATAGTAACAGATAGAACACACAGGCATAATAAAACCGAGAGACAAACTCGGCAACAAAACTAAATAAGATATAACAAATACCATCATAAGAGTGAGTAGTGCCAAATCACCTACATCAGCATCGTGCAGAAAGAAATGAAGTCAGAGGGACTTAACGATATCTCTGAAAACTAGATGCCTTGTTATGGGTTGAACTGTATGCCCCCCAACAAGATATGTTGAGGCTCAAATAAGTATTTAGAATATGACCTTATTTGGAAATAAGGTCTTTACAGAGGCAGTCAAGTTAAAATGAGATCATTTAGGTGGACTGTAATCTAGCTTAACTAGTGTCCTTATAAAAAGGGGAAATTTGGACACAGACACATGCACACAGTGAGAATGCCATGTGAACATGAAAGCAGGGATCAAGATGATGCAACTACAAGCCAAGGAAGGTCAAAGATTGCCAGCAAATTAGAAGCTAGGAGAGAAGCATGGAACAGTTTCCTCCACAGTAGAAACCAACCCTACCAACATCTTGATCTTGGACTTTTAGCCCCAGAATTGTAAGAAAATAAACTTCTGTTGTATAAGGCACCCAGTTTGTGATACTTTGTATGGCAGCCCTAGCAAACAAATAGAGAACCAGATATCAAATTGTCAACACCTTTGTTTTTTGGAATGCTGAGTCCATATGAGAATAGCTTCTGAAGAAAGACTCTAGTTTTTTGGAGAGGGCAAGGGGACCACTAAATGTCACCTGAGTCCTAGCATCTCTTACCTGTATGGAAAATGTTCACCTAATAGAAACAGTGATCATGTGGTTGAGTCTCCTAATGTCTCCAGTTTTATATTTCCATCTCTGTAATTCTGCCAGAATTTTTGATGGTTTCTCTGTCCTGTTGCAGTAGCTCTACCTGGGAAAGCCTGGATTCTCAGCCTCTTGCTCTGCGCTCAGAATTGGTAAGCACCTCCCAGAGGAAAACCAAAAGCAGAATTTTGGCTCAACTCTTTGGCCCTTACTTCTTGGTAATATTAGTCTTTCTTATCCTGGCTTTTTGAATAGCTCTCTGATGCCTATAAACAGGTAATTTTTAAAAATCCAACTTGTTTTACAGTGCACCCAACTTTTAAAATTATTCATGATGGAGGTATTTGTGTACTCTAAACTACTCTATCCTATTAAAAGGTAGAAGTTAGTGTTGTCTTATGTTTGAAGTAATAAGATATATTCCAAAATGAATTTAAGACACTGTCTCTCACGCATATCTATTATCTATCTTGTATATAAAATGTATATGCATGGCTATATATATATGTATGTATACATGTGGCTTTCTGTATTTTTATTTCCATATTTTTAGTCATATATATGTGTGTGTTGCTTTACATATATTTGTTGGAAGCGTTAAGTATGACCTGAACCTTTTTTATAAAGACTTTGGGAAAATTAATTAATATCATTAAACATCAAAAAGATAAATACTATATTTGGTTCCGTATCTTTAAAAAGATGTAAGTAAAATATTTGGCTACACAATTTATAAACTTGTGTTATTTCCTCCTTTTCAGGTAAATTTCCTCAACTTGTAGTTCTATATCCCCCTCAAGAATGACTATTCTCGGCTTCCCTGGTGGCGCAGTGGTTAAGAATCTGCCTGCTAATGCAGGGGACACGGGTTCGAGCCCTGGTCTGGGAAGATCCCACATGCCGCGGAGCAACTAGGCCCGTGAGCCACAACTACTGAGCCTGCGCGTCTGGAGCTTGTGCTCCGCAACAAGAGAGGCCGCGACAGTGAGAGGCCCGCGCACCGCGATGAAGAGTGGCCCCCACTCGCCGCAACTAGAGAAAGCCCACACACAGAAACGAAGACCCAACACAGCCAAAAATAAATAAATAAATGAATAACTCTATCTTAAAAAAAAAAAAAAAAGTCTTTGTCCAACTGTTGTACAAAATTAGTTTCATCTAAAACATTCTTACACAAATAAAAAAAATGTTTTAATAATAATAATAAAAAAAGAATGACTATTCCACACCATGACTCTCCTTAGTGCAAATGAGATAAAACTATTTCTCGGCATATGCTCACTTAGAATTATTTTAAGAAGAAGAGAGTTAGGAGCCTGGAGGTCCTTATTAACATTTAGGGGAGCTTAATGATCTGTTTGTGTTTGAAGTAACCCTAGATTCTGTGCTTGAACTTTATATTGAAGCTTTATATCCCTTATATGTTAAACCTAAATTAACATGCTTAATGCAAATAACAAAGGTGATCTCAAATCTAAGTTTCTTCCAGAAATTATTTGGGCTAACTTTCAATGTGCAAAATATCTGAAGCAATGTGATTTGGCCACACCCTTCTATACTAAAACATGTGAAAGTTCTCAGAATTCATAAAATACAAAACCACCTACTTGACTTCTTTCACTTCTTTTCTAGACTTGAAAAATACAGAATATTCTCCCTCATCTCCTCTTCTTGTTACAAAGTTTGAATTCAAGGGGTGAATCCATTTACATTAGGAATAAGTCACCCTAAGACAAAAAGGGAAGGAAACACTCAAATGCTCCCCCCATCCAACCTATTACACCACAAAAATATACATTTTTCCTCATAAAATGCATTTAAATGGAGCACAATTCAGTTCAAGGCAAAGATTACCTAACAATACAAAAGATACGCATAAAGTGTTTATTTCCTAATTTATTCTTGTTACATATTTTTTCTCTTTATCCATTAACAAAAAATCATCGCAGTAGATTAATAATTATTAGCTCCTTACAAACAGTCACAACGGCAATTTGGTTAAATGTTTTATAAACTGTTTGGGTTCACAAATAAGATTATTTTCCACATGTTATATGAAGGGTTTGGCACATGATATTCATGAACAATAAAATGAGTTTGGTGACTCATTCCCTTTTCTGCTACCAGACTGGAAAATTTCCCATAAATTTTATTTGTGTTCCTCTGCTTGTGACAACCATCTGCTTAGCCTTCACACTATTTTGTGTTTAGCCAAGATGAAATTAAAATTGACAGAAGTATCTACGATAAAAAAAGCAGCACAGATAATTGGGGAGTGGAATGTAAGTCAGCACCACTGCTTTGCATCCAACACCTTCATTATGACAGTGTTCTGCACTCAAATGTTTGAGAGTTGCTGAGAAGAATTAGTTCATAAGGGGGTGTGTAAATTTAATGAAACTGAATTTTGAGGATGTATAAATATTTATTTCATTAAGTGAAAAGGTTAGCAATTTAAAGCTTCATACTGTAAAGCATTCCTTTTGAAACAATGTTAACCCTCATATTTTTTCCTCCCTTATTACAGGCATAAGATTCTGAAACAATATTATCATTTAATAGTAAACATTGAACCACAAAAGACTTTTATGTCAAAGATTTTAACTATCTCAATAGATTGTAGCTCTAATTCCTGGTCATAGGGAAAACTGTGAGCTTATCAGCTTGTTATTGTAAGAAAGGAAAATAGCAAGGGATTGGCAATATGTGAAACACTAATAACATGTTCTGTCAAATTATTTGAAGGTAGAAGAAAAATATTCTATGGAGTCCATTGAACACATTTAAGTAAAATTGAGATTGACTGTATCAATCACGGAAATGAAATTTATTTTTGCCCTTTCTAATCAACTGGATTTAAGTGTGGGTAATGAAAGACACATCCAAACAAGATTAGTCCCTACTTTGGCACCACTCTTTAAAGGAGGAGTCTTGACAATACCCACTTAAAATTGGTCATTTAAATACGGCTATCACCTCTTTTCAGAATGTTTAAGCAATTCTCTCAATTACCATCAAATAGGAAATAATGATCACTGCACATTTTCTTTGGTTTTATTGCTGTAAAACTACATCATAAGAACTATCCCTCATAATAATTGATATGGAAGGCTCTGAAATGAACCATTAAAACCAGAGATTTTTATATACACGGGGGACAACTTCTAAATTGCTTTATATACAGTGAAAATAACTTATTTTAACTTTTGTGATCAAAACAAAAAAGAACTAATTGGGTCAAGGGCTTAACTGAGATTTTACTTCTGTAAAAAAAAAAAAAAAAAAATATATATATATATATATATACACATATATATATGAATTTTATACAGTCTAAGCACTTGAGCTTTTAAAGATAACTTGGGGGTTGCATTTATGGTAATTATATGGAAAAATCAAGTGATAGAATTTTTTTTCTCTTCAGTAAAAGCAATCTGCAATTAGCCATGTGCACTTTATTAACAGAAAATTTTTAGTTTTGGCTAGGAGGTCAGTCATAGTTCTAAATATTTTTCTTAGCAATAATAATATTACACACACACACACTACAATTTCTGGCAGCTTGGTGGACCAAAAGTCCCAACCACCAGTGAATATAATTAAAATTTTACATAAAATATGGATAACACTAAAATTAAATATTAATGAACTTAATTTTTTAGAGCAGATTAGGTTTACAGAAAAATTGAGCAGATGATACAAAGTGTTCCTTTATACCTTTACTCTTCCCCCCATCCCAGGGTTTCACCTATTATTAACATCTTCATTACTGTGGTAGATTTGTTATAATTGGTGAATCAATATTGATACATTATTATTAACTGAAGTCTGTATTTTACATTTGGGTTCACTGTATTGTACATTTTATAGTTTTTAACTAATGTATAATGACATGTTTCCACCATGACAATGTCATGCAGAAGAGACTGATTACCCTAAACATCCCCTGTGTTCTTCCTTTTCATCCTTTCTTCTCTTCCTAAAACCCTGGCAGCTACTAATTTTTTTACTGTCTATAATTCTGCCTTTTGCAGAATATCATGTAGCTGGAATCAAACAGTATGTAGTCTTTTCAGATTGGCTTCTTTCACTAAGCAATATACATTTAAGTTTCCTCCATGTCTTTTCATGGCTTGAGAGCTTTTTGAATCACTGAATAATACTCCATTACATGGATGTATCACAGTTTGTTTATCCATTCACTTTTCAAAGGACATCTTCAATACTTTCATTTTTTTGAAATTATGAACAAAGCTGCTGTACACATTTGTCTTCAGGTTTTCATGTGTAACTAAAATCTCAGCTTATTTGGGTACATAACTAGGGGCACAATTACTGGATCATATGGTAAGATTCTGATGAGCTTTGTAAGAAACTTCCAAATGGTCTTGCAAAATTGTGGTACATTTTTTCATCCTCACTACCAATGAAGGTGAATTCCTGTTGCCCTACATCCTAACCACCATTTGCTATTGTCAGCTTTCTCAATTTTAGCTATTCTAATAGGTATATAGTGGTATCTCATTATTGTTTTAATTTACAATTCTCTAATGTCATACGATGAGCACCTTTTATTATGTATATTTATTATTGTTTATCATCTACAGTAATGTATCTGTTTAGACCTTTAACCTATTTTTTAATTGGATTGTTGTATTATTGTTGAATTTTAAGTGTTCTTTTTATATTTTGGATACAAGTCTTTTATCAGATATCTGTTTTGCAAATATTTCCACCTAGTCTGTGACTTATCTTTTCATTCTCTTAAACAAGATCTCATATAGAACACAAGATCCAACTGATTGATGGTGATGTTCTGTTCAACTATAGTTTTACTGAACTTCTGCCTGCTGGATTTGTCAATTACTGGTGTAGAGGGGTATTGAAGTCTTCAATTCTAACAGTGGATTTGTCTATTTCTCTTTGCAGTTACATTAGGTTTTGCCTCATGTTTTGAAAATCTGTTTTCAGGCATATACCCATTAAAGATTATTATGTCTTCATGGAGACTTGACCCCTCTATCATTATGTAATGCTTCTCTTTATCCCTGATGTTTTTCCTTGTTCTGAGTGTGATTTGTCTGAAATTAATATAGCTATCCCTGCTTCCTTTTGATCTGTTACCATGATATATCTTTTTCCATCTTTTTACTTTTAATCTACACATGTATTTGTTTTTAATGTGGGTTTCTTGTAGACAAAGAATAGTTGTTTTTTGATTTAGTCACTCTGACAGTCTGTCTCATTTAATTGGTGTATTAAATCATTCACATTTATTGTGCTTATTGATATAGTTGGATTAATAGCCATAATATTTGTAACTATTTTCTGTTAGTTGCTCTGGCTCTTTTTCTTTTTTCTTCCACTCTTTTTATGACTTCCGTGGTTCTAGCTGAGTACTTTATATGACTCCATTTTCCCTTCTCTCTTAGCATATCAATTATACTTATTTTTCTAAAATATTATTGTGATTGTCCTAGAGTTTGCAATATATATTTGTCCTCAATTCTCTGATGTATCTAAGAAGAGTTGCTGATTTTCATTTTGTTCAGATATTTTCTTGTTATAATATTTGGAGTAACAACTTCCAAGCTCTTTACATATTAGATCAGGAGCTGGAAGCCTAAATAGCACGTTTTAAAAAATGCACAAAAGATTTACCAAGTTAATTAGTAAAAAAGGAACATAGATGTATATGTAAAGTTGTGAAAGTTGATTTTGGATTAAGTATATTTAACAAATCATGTAACTATAAGTTGATTATAATAGTGTCAGAGAAATTAAATTACTTCCAATGGAACAAAAATTATACTGACACTGACTTTCTAAGGGAAACAATGGGGACTTCCCTGGCATCACAGTTGTTAAGAATCCGCCTGCCAATGCAGGAGACACGGGTTCGAGCTCTGGTCCAAGAAGATACCACATGCCGCAGAGCAACTAAGCCCGTGCACCACAACTACTGAGCCTGTGCTCTAGAGCCCGTGAGCCACAACTACTGAAGCCCGTGTGCCTAGAGCCCATGCTCTGCAACAAGAGAAGCCACCACAATGAGAAGCCCATGCACTGCAACAAAGAGTAGCGCCTGCTCGCTGCAACTAGAGAAAGCCTGCACACAGCAACGAAGACCCAACACAGCCAAAAATAAATAAATAAATAAATAAATAATTTTTTTTAAAAAAGGAAAGAAACAATGGAAGTCAGAAAGTAGTGGAATAACATTTTACTTAGTCATTGCTTTCTTGACAAACATCCTTAGTCAGGATGAGGTTAAAAAAAAGACCTCCAACAACAATAAACAGAGATTTTATAACAAATGAAATGTTACTAAAGAAAATTCTTAAGTAGGTATTGTAGGCAGAAGAAAATAATACCAATTGAAAATTTCAAGATGCAAAAAATAAAGAACAAAGAAAGCTATAAATAAGTGCAAAAATCTAAAGAAATCTGTAAAAACAATAATAATTAACTCCTCTGTGTGTTTCACAAAGGAAGAAATAATATACATGATAAAATCAGCATATAAATTTCAAGTGATGTGTTTGACATTAAAGTATTCTCAAGTTCTTGCATAAGGGAGAGTAGTAAATATATTGACTAATTTTAGACTTTGATGACCTAAGAATTAATAAAATATTTAACAAGTAAAAAAATAAAAATAGAATGTGTAATATTCTAATTAGTAGAAGAAAACAATAAATTGAAAAAAATTACTCTGGCAATCAAAAGGAGGATATTGCAATGGTGTCAGGACATAGAAATGTACTGCAATAGAACATATACGTTAAGACTGTAAGATAATAAATTCAAATATATCAAGGATTTCAAAGAAAAATTTGGCTATTTTTTTTATAGGAGAGTCATTATAAAGTTTGAATCAAACTTCATGAAAATAGAAATACTGAACAGAGAGAAAAAGAAAAAAGTTTAGAACAAAAGGGAAAGTCAAGCAAATACTAAATACTAATTTTAAAAAGAAAATAACTTCTATTAATATTATTTTGTGATATTGTGTAAATATGCATGTTGAGTTGTTAAGGACAGGGAGTAATATCTGTCCTGGAGACGCATATTAGAGAATCTTTGTGTATAGATAATATTTAAAGCCACAGGACTTGATAAGACACCAAGAGAATGAATTATATAAGACAAATGAATCAAGCCTGAGTGCCAGAAACCACCAGCTTTAAGATGTCAGAGAGATAAGGAATCTGAAGTGAAGAAAGTATGCTAATGAGAAATGATTGATGAACCATGTCAAACCCTGCTTATAGTTCAAATAAGAAGAGTAGGTATGATGATCAATTATTTGATAACAATGACGAGGATACTGATGATGCTGATAACTCCTATAGTATATTGTGTTCCCCAATCCCCTTATTATCAACTTCCCATTCCTTCATCGGAAATAGTGGTTTATTTTTTAATAGTAATTCTCTCTCATCTTCCTTTTTTAAATCATAAATGAGAATTTACTTTCCATTGGCTTGTTTATTCCCAAACTCTACACATTAAATATAGAGGGTCTCTTTATTCTAGACTTAACTGGTTTGTGTTCCACAGGGAGAGAAATTTCATTTAAATGCTTTTCTTATGGTCAAGTCTTGCTGAGCAGAACAAGTCATTATATTTAGAGTACACAAATAGATTGATGTTTCTTTTTTTCATCAATATAGATGACATTTTTAGAAAAACAACTTTAAGAAATATTCTATCCAGGATCACGCAAGATACTGACAGGGAATAAATGGAGAACCACCTCAGCTGCTTCTGGGGAGTCTTCTGTTCCAGGAAGACTGACCACTAAGTTCCATGTGTTTGCTCTAAAAGTACCACCACTTCTTTTCATTCCAACCCACCCCATGGAACTTGTATAGACATTCTTGCTGATCTAGGTCTAAATGAGTTTATCACATCCCTTTAGATAGGACTTTTATTGACTAGATATCCACATGGAATCAGCCCTTCTAAGCCATTTTCTGTCATCTTAATCTTGCCAAATTTAACTTCTTTCTCTTCCTACTGGTTTGCTTCTGAGAGTCCAAATTTCCATATATAAAGCCTAAATTATGACAAAAGCTGAAGGTCAAAATTTGGTCTTTATAATTCAAAATAGTAGTCATATTTTGGGAAGAGAAAAACAAGATCTCCAATTCTCATATGCCATCAACTATGCCATCCACCTGCTTCCATTGACAGAGTATTTACAAATATTTATATTGCAAAAAGCATACATCCGGAAAATTCTCAATGTATTTGGGTGTATTTTGTTTCAACTACAAGTTTTTTTATTCCCAGCTAACGAACAAAGGCCTCATGTGTGTCTTGAAGTTTCCTTATGCTCCTTTTATTCATGGTCTGGCCTGAAGGAAGATATAAATTGCCTGCTTTATGATTCCCTTTCCATGATCCCCAACTTGATTCCTATTTGACCTTATAGGGGGATGGCAATTCCCAAGCACAGATTATATCTGGGCCTCATCTTTCAAGCCATGTGGAAATGTAAAAAAGAGAAAAAGTAGAACTTGAAGGTCTTAGGAAGAAAATGGAATAGTTCTGCCTAATCTCTATTATAATGACTTTTCTCCTTTGCATTAAAAGTCGACTCCATATTATGGTGGAACAACTATGATTTTCATGATTCCATATAGTTCTTTACTAACAGGTATTCCAGAGGGGTAGATTACAGCAAATAGTGTGTAGCTCTGAACTCACCCAACAGATTAAAATGTGTGATCAAGTAATTATTATTTATAGCACCATTTAAAAATGTGCCCAAACCTAGAAAATAGCAACTTATCTTAAATAAAATAGGGTCATTTTTGCTTGCATCCTGACAAAGTTGAGATTTCTATCCAATCTATAATATGATATATACTCTATGACATCTGTATATGAGTAAATAAAAAAGAGTAAATTTATTCATGAAAGTTTGCATGATTTGTAATGAGGAATGTTATACACTAAGAAACCAATGCCAATTATTCTTTTTAAAAACTCACCTATTATGTAATTAGAGAGAGCAATGAACAATAGTGCTGAAACTAAAAGCAGAATTGATAAAATCTGGGACTACATTAATGTCTTTCGTGACCTAATAGTATAACACATAATCATTTCAATGTATGGTGTGATTAGGCTAGGAGGATAGGAAAAAAGAGCAAAGAGGTAAATTGAAGAAATCTCTTCAATGAGAACTGAGCTCAATTTCATCATGTATAAAATTGGAGATACGGAACTAGATTTTTTCCATTGTTCTTGCCATACCTAAAATTCTGTGAGTTTTTTGAACATTTGTTTCTGAGTGGCTCTTGCATGTTTTGAAAAACAATCTCTTTATATTGCACACTCTCTATTCATAGAGTGAATGAATATAAAGTCTGGTTGACATGAATTTGAAGGAAAAGCTCCATAAAGTGTCTCATAAAATGGGGCATTTGATCAACCTAATAAACTCTGGTTATGCTGATTTTTTTTTACCTCTAAGATCATTTTAATACCTGCCTGGAAAAGGTCATAATTCAATCTTTGATCTCCTTTCCTTAATGTTAACTCATTTCCTTAATTCAGAACCAGACAGAAAATGGCATATTCTTTCCCTATAACTCATATATTAACCAGAACTACTAGAATTTCTATGAGGAATTATAAGTATCTCAGAAATTCTTTCCAGGTAGTTTAATTTTAGTGAATAAATAGATCAAATCTATTTCCTCCTTTTGCTGACAGATTTGTTAGCAAAATTTGCAGTGACTGAAAATAATTGCTATGCTATCTGGAATTAGTACAATTTCTAGGAAGCTCCAAAAATTCTAGGCAACTTGTGTGAATTTAAGGAGAATTTCAATTTCTTGATGCTGGTGAACTCATCCAGGTTTCTCAATAATCTCTGATCGATAAATTTCCAGGTCCAAATGATTAGAGGTTGTGAAACTGAACACATCCTATAGCACATATTTTATGTTGGAAATTTCTTCTGCACTAGTATCCAGTCATACCTAAAATGCAGAAGATTTCTACAACCTCATGGGAATCATAAATGAACATAGGTTCTGAATTCAAACTATGTATCATTGCTATTTAAGAATCAAATGATTCCAAGACAGAATATGCACTTAGTGATTACTTATTCATCACTGAAGAGGGCCAAAACATTTCTGATGCAGAATTTGTTCATTGATTTACATTTTATATAAATAAACATCTGAGTATTCTAAGTAGGTATCAGAACATTTGTAGTTCATACACCTCAAAATACTTTTTACTCTATTGTTCATCAAAAGTGACTGAGAAGGAGTTGTGCGTATGTGTATGTGAGTCTATGTGTGTATGTGAGTACATGAGTAAAAGTACGTAAGAGAATAAATGATTGGAATCATAGACTATTATAGCATGGCAGCTGTAGGTTTCTCCATGAAATGGCACTGAGTATTACTTTATTTTTTAATGCAGAGACATTTGTCATTTTCATGCAGCCTATAGGACTGACTTACTCACTTGAATTGATTATTTTTGCACCAGTGAATTCTCCTTTCCTCCACTATGTTGGTATGTCATAAGGGTCATCTTCAAGGTACCATGACCAATACCATGCTCCTGAGCACTTAGGCAAAATTTCCTGGACTTTGGCATTGAGCATTACATTGAGACACATGAAGTGCAGTGGAATTCAGAAGATCTGCATGTTGAAAGATCTGAGTGTACGATGAAAATGGGTACTGTTTATTAGGGGGAGGTGTAAAATCCTGGGGACAGAGAATGTGAAATTGCAAAAGGAGTTAAGCTGTATTTGTTTCACAAAAGCAAAATAAACATTAAGGCATAAACTACTAACAACCACTTTTAAACACAGATCATATTTTTAAATTGTCGTAGTTAAACTAGGATTTAATACCAAAGAGTAAAAAAAATAATCTGCCTGATCAATCCACCATGTGAACCATCACTGGAGTAATATATTGAATAAATATTCTGATCTTGGTCTAAGTCCCTGTTAACACAGAGATAGCTGAAACACCTACTACCTTTTGGGTTATTTCTGTGGAAGCAAACTTAGCTGTAATGTTCTACTATCAATAGTGAATGACATGACTGTGATAATTAAGGCAGTGATACATTTCTAGATGAATTTGGCATCGCACTAATTAAAACAGTAAAAGATAAAGTCTTAATATTGGGTTATATGTCTATATCCAAAAGCTAATAATCACGACTGCTTTTGGCCACAATGAGCTAACAAAAACCAGATTGATCTTACTATGGTAAGTAAAAAAAAATGGACAAAATTGATGAAACAGTGTTTTTCAAATTTTGGGAAACAAACATTAATCTCTGAGAGAACAAAAATAAATGAGATGAGTCATAGCTTGTTGTCTAGAGAGAGTTTCCGAGTAGCAGTGTAGGGAGGAGGAACCCAAAAAAATTTTGGCAATCTCCCTAGCTGAAGAAACAGAGTTCAGAGTTGGGGAGACCTAAGCAGGTAAAATTTGCAGGACAGAGTACTGGGGAGGAAAGAGTTGAGCATACAGGTGCACCACACGCACACACACACACACACACACACACACACACACACTGATCCAAGAACCTCAGGGGCTTTCCCGCAAGTCTACAGCTGAATTCTGATTAGTCTGTTCATGTGGGAAAATTCCCACATAAAAATGTTAAAACCAGTGACTTAACTTTCTAATTTCAGAAATTATAATAAGAAAAGCAAATTAAAACCAAAGTAAGCAGAAGAAAGTTAATAAAGATAAGAGCAGGAATTATTAAAAGAGACAACAAAAGAGTAGAAAAATATGAATATAAGCAAAGCTAGTTCTTGAAACGATCATAATGATAGTTCTCTAGCCACACTGACCAAGAAGAAAAAGAGAGAAGACAAGAATTACCAATGACAAGAATGGGAGAAGGGACATCAATGAACATTCTATATTATACAGATATTAAAAGTTTAATTAGGGAATATTATTAAAAAGTTTATGACAATAAATTCAACAACACAGATGAAATGAAAACACACAAGCACATACAAGAAGCAATACATAAACTGAGTCACCCTACATCTACTAAAGAACTTAAATTTGTAGTTAATCATTTTTCTTTGATGAGAACTCCAACTTTTGATGGTTTCACTACTAACTTATTCAAAAATTTACTGGAGAAATATTAACAATTAGGTACACAATTTCATTCTGTGAGGCCAACATTTCCCTGATGCTAAAACACAAAAATGACATTCCAAGAGAACTTCAGACCAGTATCTCTCAGGAACAGAGACACAAAAATCCTTAGCAAAATTTTAGTAAGTTGAATCTAATAACATATGAAAATGATAAGACATCAAGACCTTGTGGCATATTTACCACCAGGAAAGTTGATGTAACAATCGAAAATCTATATAATTCAACATGTTAAAAATGTTTTAAAGTAATCTGTCCTAACCAGAACATTGGGGGGCGGGGCGGGGGGGGGGTAGAAAGAAACAAAATGCAATCAGATGGCAAAAGAAGTACCAGTGTCTTTAATCACAGAAACATGATTATCTATGTAGAAAATCTTAAGGAATCTACAGAAAAGATTTTAGAACTAATGAGTGCATTTAGTAAGTTTACAGGATACAAATTCAACATACAGTAATTGATTCTATTTATTGATACAAGCAATGATCAGCTAGAAATAATTTTTTAATTAATATCACTTTCAGTAACGTTAAAACATAATAAATTAGGAATATATTTGATAAAAGAAGTATAAGTTCAACACACTGAAAGCTGAAATATATTACTGAGAAAAATTAAAGAGCTAAATAAGTGGAAAGATAAACTATGTCCATGTATCAGAATAATCAATATTATTAAAATATCACTTCTTCCCATATCACTCTATAGATTCAACACAATTGCTATAAAACTCTCAGCAGGTGACATTATAGGAATTGATGAGTTTATTCCACAGTGTACGTGGAAATGGAAAGGACCTAAGGTAGCCAAAGCAATTTTGAAGAAGAACAAAGCTCAAGGACTTACACTACTTGATATCACCATATGTTATAAAGCTTCAGTAATGGAAACTACATGATACTGGTATTAAAAAAATATATATATACATCAATAGGACAAAATGGAGTGTTGGTAAATATGCCTATACATTTACAGTCAATTGACATTCAACAAAGATGCCATGCAGGGCAGTGGGAAAGAATAATCTTTTTGACAAGTAATGCTGGAACAATTGGATGGCCATACACACAAATGAATAAATGAGTAAGTAAATAAAGACATACATACATACATACATACATACATACAAGAACATGAACTCTTTCTTTACGTTATTTACAAAAGTTAAATCAAAATGGGTCATTGGCCTACATGTTAGCTAAAACACAAACTTCTTAAGAAAAAAAATGTAAAAACAAGAATTTTTAAAATAGCACACAAAAAGGATAAAAAAGAAAAAAAGTCACTAACTTGGACTCCATAAAATTTTAAAGTTTCACTACTAAGATTCTATTAAGAAAACAAAAAAGGAAACCAAAGGCTGGGTGAAATATTATTTTACACCAACAAAGAACTTGTGTATAGATTTTTGCTAGGCTGCATCCTCAGGCCTGTAAGCCTTGTACAATATTTGCTCAGCCATGAGAGCAAGAAAGAGCCCAAAGACAGCGACAGAGACATCCAAGATTTATTGGATAGGGAATCTTACTAGTCAGAAGAAAAAGGTCCTGGAGCTTCACCCACCCATGTAAGGCAGAGAGCAGGTAGGACGAGGCAGCAATCTTCGCTGCCGGGAAGGTGATGGAGGTTAACAGTTACAGGGGGAATTGATGTCAGGTTGGCTCATCAGTTACCAGGGAAACCAGCAGAGGAGCACATCCCTTATAGCCTCTTGGGTTAACGATCAATTGTCATGGGGGTAGATGTTTCCCTTTGATAACCTAGCATGGTGGAGTCATTCTGGCCTAAGGATTAGAAAAATCACCAGCTGGGGTAGAGGACAAACACAATAGGGAGATGCTGATTAAGCTCTATGATTAACAGGGAAGGTCAGTCATGTGAGTAGGCGGTAGGTAAAGCAGAGACTGGTCAAGCAGGGGATGTACAGAGAGCAAGAGAACCGCCACCTGGAGTGGCCTAATCATACGACTATATAAACAACTCTTACAATCTAAAATAATGTATAATTGCAATAGACACTTCACTAAAGAAGCTATATTGATAACAATAAGCATATGAAAGGAAGCTGTTGGGTTGCACCCAGCAGGCCTGCAAGACTTATAGTTGCCCAGCCTCAAGACTGAAGTGCCTGGAGACAACGACAGAGGCATCAGTGTTTTATGGATAGGGAACCTTACCTGACAGAAACAAAAGGGTCCTGGAGACACCCCAGCATGTACAGCAGACAGCAGGCAGGACATGGCAGCAATCTTCACTACTCAGGGCAGATGGAGGCTACCATTTATGGGAGGAATTGATGTCAGGTTGGCTGATGAGTTACCAGGGAAACCAGCAGCTGGGGCAAGTCCCTTACTGCCCCTCTGCCTAACTACCATCAGGAGGGCAGAGGTTTCCCTTTAATAAACTAGCAGGTGGAGCCATTCTGGCCTAAGGATTAGAACAATTACTAGCTGGGGAAGGGAAAAAAACACATTCACGTGAGTAGGGTGTAGGTGAAGCAGGGACTGGTCGAGCAGAGGATGTACAAAGAGCAAGAGAAGAGCCATCTTGAGTGGCCTGACCATACAGAAGCTAACATCATTAGTTGTGATTTTATTGAATTAATATTTGCCAAATAGAGCTCCCTGGTATAAGAGATTGAGCTCAGGTTCAGTAAAAGACACAAGGGAATGGAAATAGAGAAGTTTATTACTCATGGGTCCTGGAGGAAGTATAGAGCACAGTTCAAGAGGCCAGAGTGGGAGGCAAGGCACGGTGTAGGCAAAGAGAGCAGCAGGACCTGGGGCACATGACCCTACTAAGGTTTGTGGGTAGAGTGCCTTGTGATTCCTGGGCTAAGGCATATTGGTCAACTCAAAGCAAAAAGAGCAGGGTTCTGGTAAGCTTCAGGAAGTCTTGTCTAAGGCGTGCATGAGGGGAGTCCTGGGAAGCAGGGCGATTGTATCACAAAGGTGGTTGAGAAAGTCAAATCGAGAACTTAAATTTACTTGTGTGCAACTGTGCAGGCTGTTATTTAGAGCATGAACTTGTATAAGGGGACTAGGGTCGGTCTTAGTCCCCCACAGGCCACTTGGTAAAACAAAATGAATACTGAGGCGGCAATACCATGAAGCAGTTTCAACATTAGTCAACAGACTAATTAAATGTTTTTTTAAACCCACTGGAATGGCTAAACTAAAAAGTCTGACCATTTAAAGTGTTGACAAGCATGTGGAGTATATGCTACTCTTATCCCTCCTGGTGGGAATAGAAAATCATACAACCACTTTGGAGTACAGGCATACTTTGGTGATACTGTAGGTTCTATTCCAGACCACCACAATAAAGTGAATATTGCAATAAAGCAAGTCATACAATTTGTTTTGTTTTCCAGTGCATATAAAAGCTTTGTTTATACTATACTTTAGTCTATTAAATGTACAACGGCATTATGTCTAAGAAGACAATGTACATACCTTAATTAAAAAGTACAAAACAGTAAAACAATTACAGTAGTAACATCAAGGATCACTAATCACAGATCAATATAACAAATATAACAATAATGAAAAAGTTTGAAATATTGTGAGAATTACCAAAATGTGATAGATACAAAGTGAGCAAATGCCATTGGAAAAATGGCACCAATAGACTTGCTCCATGCAGGATTGCAACAAACCTTCAATTTGTGAAAAACGCAGTATCTGTGAAGCGCAATAAAAGCAAGGTGCAATAGAACGAAGTACACCTATACTGTTTGGCAGTTTCTTAAAAAATTAAACATACATTTAAGATGTGACTCAGCCATTCCACCCTCAGTTATTTCCCCAAGAGAAATGAGAGCATATACCCATGCAAGTATTTGTATGAGTGTTTATAACAGCTTTGCTTGTAATAATAATAATAAAAAAATGGAAACAACCCAAAATTCTGTTAATACATGAATGAATAAATAAATGTAGGATATTCACATAATGGAATACTATTAAGAAAACTAAAAAAAAATATTTTATGTAAAAAAAGCCAAACAAAATAAAATACATATTTTATGATTCTATTTATATCTAATTTTAGAAAATGCAAATTAATCTGTAGTGACAAAGAGATCAGTGATTGCCTGGGTAAGATTAACGAATGTATTGCAAAGTGATTTGACTACAGGGATGGAAATGTTTATTATGATTTTATGATATAAAAATATATATGTAAACTTAACAAATTTTAAAATTTAAATATTTGCATTTTATTGTACTATAATTTAACTTCAATCAAACTGTAAATATAAGAAAGTAGTAATAACAACCCTCTCAAATGAATTGGTGAAAAGTTTCAAGTCACTACATTTTTTTTTTTAAGAGTTTTTTTTTAACATCTTTATTGGGGTATAATTGCTTTACAATGTTGTGTTAGTTTCTGCTATATGTATACATATATCCCCATGTCCTCTCCCTCTTGTGTCTCCCTCCCACCCTCCCTATCCCACACCTCTAGGTGGTCACAAAGCACCAAGCTGATCTCCCTGTGCTATGCAGCTGTTTCCCACTACCTATGTGTTTTACATTTGGTAGTGTAGATATGTCAGTGTTACTCTCTCACTTCGTCCCAGCTTACCCTTCTTCCTCCCTGTGTCCTCAAGTCCATTCTCTATGTCTGCATCTTTATTCCTGTCCTGCACCTAGGTTCATCAGAACCTTTTTTAAAATTTTTTTTATTTTTTAGATTCCATATATATGTGTTAGCATGCAGTATTTGTTTTTCTCTTTCTGACTTAACTTCACTCTGTATGACAGACTCTAGGTCCATCCACCTCACTACAAATAACTCAGTTTCATTTCTTTTTATGGCTGAGTAATATTCCATTGTATGTATGTGTCACATCTTCTTTATCCATTCATCTGTCGATGGACACTTAGGTTGCTTCCATGTCCTGGCTATTGTAATTAGTGCTGCAATGAATATTGTGGTACATGTCTCTTTTTGAATTATGGTTTACTCAGGGTATATGCCCAATAGTGGAATTGCTGGGTCATATGGTAGTTCTATTTTTAGTTTTTTAAGGAACCTCCATATTGTTCTCCATAGTGGTTGTATTAATTTACATTCCCACCAAGAGTGCAAGAGGGTTCCCTTTTCTCCACACCCTCTCCAGCATTTATTGTTTGTAGATTTTTTGATGATGGCCATTCTGACAGGAGCGAGGTGATACCTCATTGTGGTTTTGATTTGTATTTCTCTAATGATAAGTGATGTTGAGCATCTTTTCATCCTTTTGGTCATCTGTATGTCATACTTGAAGAAATCTCTATTTAGATCTTCTGCCATTTTTTTGACTGGGTTGTTTTTTTGATATTGAGCTGCATGAGCTGCTTGTATATTTTGGAGATGAATCCTTTGTCAGTTGCTTTGTTTGCAAATATTTTCTCCCATTCTGAGGGTTGTCTTTTCATCTTGTTTATGGTTTCCTTTGCTGTTCAAAAGCTTTTAAGTTTCATTAGGTCCCATTTGTTCATTTTTGGTTTTATTTCCATTTCTCTAGGAGGTGGGTCAAAAAGGATCTTGCTGGAATTTATGTCATAGAGTGTTCTGCCTATGTTTTCTTCTAAGAGTTTTATAGTGTTCAGCCTTACATTTAGGTCTTTAATCCATTTTAAGTTTATTTTTGTGTATGGTGTTAGGGAGTGTTCTAATTTCATTCTTTTACATGTAGCTGTCCAGTTTTTCCAGCACCACTTATTGAAGAGGCTGTCTTTTCTCCATTGTATATTCTTGCCTCCTTTATCAAAGATAAGGTGACCATATGTGCATGGGTTTATCTCTGGACTTTCTATCCTGTTCCATTGATCTATATTTCTGTTTTTGTGCCAGTACCATACTGTCTTGATTACTGTAGCTTTGTAGTATAGTCTGAAGTCAGGGAATCTGATTCCTCCAGCTCCGTCTTTTGTGTTTCCCTACAAATTGTCAAGTCACTACATTTCTTAACGTGATACTAGCCCAAAAAGGATAACTAAGCAAATGAAAATTAAAAAGTGAATTCAAGATAGCAGGTAGAACCTCCAGAGGTGTTATTTTGATTCCTTCTTTAAACTGGTATAAAATATTATTACACTCCCTATATCATAATGGAGAGTACTGAGGCCAAAAGAGCCATGTGATTTGCTTAAGTTGTTCATCCAAGTCTACAGGTGCAGAGATAGAAGATAAGACTTTAACCTATTTTGACCCAAGCCCCCAAGGTACACTTTCCATTAAGCCATGTCATCAGTGACATAAAAATATTGTTAGCTAAACTAACATACCACAAAAGAAATTCTAAAACAGAAAGCCACTTTTGAAGAAATTAACAAGTAACAATTACCAGAAAATAAGTCACAACTTAGACGTATGCAAAAACACCTCCATCTGCTCTTTTAAAGTTTCAGTAACAAAAGGGAATCACTTGTTGAATTCAATAAAGACGTTCCCATTTAATAAAGAAAAAGTCTCATTTATTAAGTAACATCTCAATAACAAGGGAGGGAGAGACCCAGCAAGGAGTATCTTACAGTAAAGTACTCCAGGCAGAAGCAGCCACAAGTGTAAAAGACCTAAGACTCAGAGGTGGAAGTTTGCTTGGCATGTTCTGGAACAAGGAGGCTGGTGTGATCAGAATGAGATGGGTAGTAGGATTTGTAAAGGGGTAGGATATGCAGTCTGAGAGAGAGAAGCTAGGGTATAGATCATAAAGCATTTGGTAAAGAAATTGGAGTTTTATAGAGAATAAATGCAGTTTGTATTCAAGCAACCTCTGCTCTAAATGTGACTAGAAAAATAATTAACATAAGAGAACAGCTAACAGTGTGGAAATGGAGCAAGGAACTGTCTTTCCTGAGAAGATGTGACTCCTGAGACTGTGTTCTGCTCATGTCTTAACTACCTCCAAGTTCCAGGATGCTATGCTTCAGGTTGATTGATGGTAGAAAATATCACCAACAAAGAGGAGATGGCTTTCATCTTATGACTATAGTAATGAGTATTATTTAACAGTAGGTGAAACTGGAAATTACAATGGGCATATATTACTTACCAGGAATACAGATTTAAGCTCTTGATCACAAATGACAACACATATAATTTGGAGAGATGTATATGTCTGGGTAAAAGACTATGGGCAACATGCCAAATTTACTCGATGTTTTCATTAATTATAGTTACAGACTTCTTGAAGCAACGAGCATTAGATGGTTGCTAGAAAGGACACAGGTGAATACAACTCGAGAGTGATAGAGGTACATGTTATATAAGAAAACGAACTCATGAATCTCTAAAAACTTAATGTGTTTGTTCCTATATATGTGAAATTAATGGATATCTTGATGAATTTTCTAGTGACATTCACAATTACTTGTATATTTGCTCATGTATTTCTAGGCTGACTAGTCCTCTTAGTTTGCCTGGGACTGTCCCAGTTTGAGCACTGAATGTCCAGCATTCTGGGAAACACTTCAATTAGGGCAAACTACGATGGTTGGTTACCCTATTTCTAGAAATCTTGAAAGTGAATGTGCTATAGATGGTTATGAGTCATATTTTTAAGTTTTGTTCAAAAATAATTTATATTACAAAATAACATAATGAACATAATACAATGAATGGCACTGGTATACCCAGCACCCAATTAAAACATTTGAAATGACCTCTCTTCTTAAAGCTCCCTGTGTGCTTCGTGTCACTGTCCCATCTTCTAGCCTTGCTAGGAGGTTACTGCTCCGATGATATATGCAGTTACTTTTCTGCTTTCATTTTAGTTTTACCACAAATTTAAGTATACTTAAACACTATATTGTTTGAATTATCCTTGTTTTGGAACTTCATATAAATGGTATTGTATTATACATATTTTTCTGGCACACATTTTTATTATTCAACGTTATATTAAAGAACATCCACATTCATGTGATCACATGTGAAGTATGTTTACTCATTATCATCAGTGCGTTAAAAATGATAAGAAAATAATAACTAGTGTTTTCTAGACTTACTGTGTTTCAGAAACAGTTCTAAGCTCTTTGTGTGTCCAAATTCTTTTATTTCTACAGGAAAGAAGTGGTAGAAACTCTCATTATCAATATTTTATATATGAGTAAACAGATGCAGAGAAGTGAAATAACTAGAGAAAAATGACTAGTAGACCTGGGATTCAAATCCATAAAGTCTGACTCCAGAAGCCTCATTCTTAGTCATTAAAATAAGGCATCATATTTAACTGTATGAATATATGACAGGTATACCCATTATCTTGTCAGTGAATATTTGGATGGCTTTCACACATTTTTCCAATAACAAACAATAACTGTGCAACATTCTTTTTCTTTTTAACATCTTTATTGGAGTATAATTGCTTTACAATGGTGTGTTAGTTTCTGCTTTATAACAAAGTGAATCAGCTATACATATACATATATCCCCATATCTCCTCCCTCTTGCGTCTCCCTCCCACCCTCCCTATCCCACCCTTCTAGGTCATCACAAAGCACCGAGCTGATCTCCCTGTGCTATGTGGCTGCTTCCCACTAGTTATCTATTTTACATTTGGTAGTGTGTATGTGCAACCTTCTTGTAACAGTTCTCCTCATTCAAACAGTAAGACTTTCTGTAGATGATGCTCAATTTTTGAAATGTGTGCCCTTCAGGAAGCTCTGAAATCAAGGTCCTTTCTTTATAATGCTTAAAAATTTCACGTGGTTTATTCTTTGAGTTTAATCTTAGTATTTATTTTGCTTTTGGGGGATGATTATAAAAAGTTGAAAACGTGTCAAAAATCTACATTAGGTTATTGCAAGCAGCAATGCTTTTACCTCTCAAATATCTTTTTCTATAAACTGAACTTGTAAATATTATTACTTAGTGAAAAGATTGCATGGAGTCCTCTTCCCACTCTGGAGATGTTTATATGATAAATATATATATATATATGACTGAATTCACTAAAAATTTATGTCACAACTTATATCCTAGTCATCACCATCTTTCAGGCTTTCATTAGACTCCATGGATGGGCCTTTCTGACTAGTCTAGCTTGTTCAGGCTCCTACTACAAGTATCTTCATATCAAATTTGCAGGAAAGATAAAGGAAGTGTACTATCCTAGTTTTTACACCTTAAAATCTAAACATCATAATTTTTTGATGTTCATAATTATTTGATGTTTTGTATTATTTCCCCTATATCCTGTAATCTTTAGGTTTATAACTAAGTGCTTTATCTGATATATTTCACAATAGCAGACTCCTCTAGTAAACTAAATAAAGAGCTTAAGGAAATGGCTCAAACGTTCTGATATATGTTGAAAGCAAATAACAAATTTGTTGTAATATTTCTCTGATTCTCACCTTGATGTGGAGGTAAAATAAAGTCTCAAATACAAAATGATAATTTGCTACTATTTTACTTTAATACAAATGAATATAGAGAATTTTTTAATTTCTCTAAAATTTAAAATTTCTCTATGGTTATATAAAATGAAATTTTCATTTTTTATAAAATACTGTGCTTATAAATTGTGTTCATAAGTTTTGAATGAAGTGGTAGGGAGCCTACAATTCCAAGAAGTGAACATTTTTCTTGTATTATCAATGATTTTATACAGTGAATTTGTCTCTAACTTACCAGGAAAATATTCTTGTTCTAAGAACTCAAACTGCAAAAGAGCAAATAGTATATTTTGATTAATTCTCAATTATTGTTTTACTCTATTAAAACATTCAATTTCATCATTTTAAATCTTCTTCCTTTATCCATTTATCATTAAAAGTATACACACCCACAATAAATTGTCTTAACATGATTACAATGTAAAGATTTCTTTGGAATATGATCCTTTCAAAAGTGAAATAACTGAGGTGCTGCTGGAAAAAGAAATTAAATACAGCTAAGAATACCTTTGGGGCTTCCCTGGTGGCGCAGTGGTTGAGAGTCTGCCTGCCAATGCAGGGGACACGGGTTTGAGCCCTGGTCTGGGAAGATCCCACACGCTGCAGAGCAACTAGGCCCGTGAGCCACAACTACTGAGCCTGCGCGTCTGGAGCCTGTGCTCCGCAACAAGAGAGGCCGCGATAGTGAGAGGCCCGCGCACCGCGATGAAGAGTGGCCCCCGCTCGCCGCAAATGGAGAAAGCCCTCGCACAGAGGCAAGGGCCCAACACAGCCAAAAATAAATAAATTAATTAATTAATTAAAGCAAAAAAAATACCTTTGAATTATTTTTGTTTTTATTGTTTTGGCTGGGATTTTCTAGAGTGATTAATAAGATTATTAGAACTAATTGCTTATTTTTAAAATTGACCTTAGTAGAAATGAACATTTAAAATATACAAAGTATTTTCCTGTTAGGGCAGACATCTTGCTACCTTGCATAAATGAACCAAATTCAATATTATTCTCCCATTATCACACAAACCAGCCCAAAGTCTTCTCTATTGGCTGAAATCTACTCAGAGCTATAGTAATCACTTATAATATGACAAATTGGCACCTTCAAGATTAAACTATGGTACAATTCTTTTTTAGCATATTCCTTGGATGATTACAGTGATAATGAAATGAAAAAAAAAAAAAAACCACCACTTATTCAGAACCTAAGTAGCATGCCTATTTCAGATATCTTGCTTACCTGATCTTATTTAATTTTACAATAATTCTACTTAAAATATTATCTGGATTCTGCATCTGAGAGATACAGGTACATTAAATGACATAATGAGAGGTAAGTGTATGTGTTTTCATATTTTCTCTAGTACTTATGGTCTCATTAGGAACAAATATCTACATTTTATTAAGCAATTACTTATTACCAAATATGTTTTATATATATTATTATCATTTTATAAAAATGGTTTCATGGTCTTACAGGCTCTATTATTAAATATTCATTTCATATTAAAAATAATGAAAAGCTACTGAAGGATTTTAAGAAAGGAAGCAGCTAGTCATGTTAAAATAAATTTTAGACAGTTTAAAGGAAGATAAGTGAGGAGATGATTTAGCAAGTTATTGCAGTAATTCAGACCTGAGACAATGGTGGCTTGAACTAGTATGGTGTCAGTGAAGATGGAGATATGTATATAAATAAAGTTATATTTTGAATTTAGATTCACAGGGATTGGGTGTGGAAAGAAAGGGGAAAAATTTTCAGATTTCAGATATAGGAGTTATGAATTTCAGATGCCTGTGGGACAGGCACACAGAATGTCAAATATATAATTGAGTATGCAAATCCAGAATAGTATCTTTGCCTGAAGGTAAAACTTTAGGACCTTTCAAGCTCCCAAATTATTTTTTAAATCCCTAAGAGTAAATGGAATCACCAAAAAAGTAATTTGTGGAGGAAAAAGGAAAAAGGTACAGGACATAGCCCTGAGGCAATTTGACATAAGTAAGAAACCAGTAAAGGGAATTTAGAAGAATCTGTCTGAAAGATAAGAGAAAAATCAGAAGAGTGGAGTGTCACTATGAAGTAAAAATGTTAAGTTAATGAAGAAAAACTAATTAAAGAAGAACTGAAGCAGAGATGTAAAAGTGATATATTAAAAACAAAAAAACACTGAAAAGTTAGCAATATCCAAGAAACAAAGGGGATCCGAAAATATTATCAGACTGAAGAAAATCTGTCTCAATGTCAAGGAGTAACAGATGTATATTCCACTATAGTGATTTGTTTCTCCCTGTTGTTGCAAGACATTATATCTAGAAAGGACATGGCCATGACAGAGAGCAGCTCACAACTACTGGAGATGATGGGAGTTTACAGGGACATAGCACATTTACATTGCAGGTCCAAGTAGGAGTACAAAGAGAACTGCAAATATTTCATTTCCTTTTCTTGCCAAGCTGAATTAAGTAATGTGCCATGCGATTATAGAACTACCTGCTTTGATTTTTATGAGAGCGTTTATCAAAGCACGTTGTAGTCATCTACTATTTGTCTTAGTCTTCTCCACCATGCTGTATACAATTTGAGGAAAAGTACTTTTATTGTTTTTTTTTTTTACTTTTTTTTTCTTGTTTTATTATTATTTTTTTAACATCTTTATTGGATTATAATTGCTTTACAATGGTGTGTTAGTTTCTGCTTTATAACAAAGTGAATCAGCTATACATAGAAAAACAAATACCATATGCTAACACATATATATGGAATCTAAAAGAAAAAAAAAAAAAGAGGAAAAGTACTTTTAAAAACCTGTATCCTTAGTACCTAACTCTGTGTGGTTCATAGTATCATTCATTAAATATTTGCTAATGGAATGATACATGAATGCACAAGTGGGGAAATATATCTTTTGTTTTAGCCCAAATGATCATGTCAAGAAACAAGTGGGCATTTTAAGAACATTTATTTTGGATCTAGATAAGACAGATATTTCAAATACTTAGAACAATCTAAAAAAGAAGGAGAATTGCAAATTTTATGATCATTTAAGTTCATTTCTATCCTAACATTATATGATATTACTTCCAGTCTTTAATATTCTCAGTACTATATGATACAGTTTCTAGTCCTCAAAAAATTAATGGGGTTTGAGAAGAAGAAAAATAGTTATTATAAAAAGCACTAAGAAAGTGAAAAATTAGAGAATGAAGAGAAAATGTATATGAGTTATTTAATGTATTATTAGATGCAATTTAAAACAGTCATTAAGAAAATACCTATTATTACTAAAGGTAAACTGGTTGCAAAAATTTAGTCTCTCTTCCTCTCTGTCAGCCTCTCTCTCTAAGGAAAAGGACAGAATGGCAGATACAAATACTGAAACAGTAATATTCAGGGCAAGTTTTGTGCTACTTCCCTAAATAAAACAATTTTTTAAACAAATAGCTATTTGTTACACGTCATCAGAAAAGTAAATTATCATAGATAATCATAGTCAAACAATAAACCTAATGCTTCTATAGCAGAGAGGGGTAAAAAGGTGATGAAGATCAGAAAAGCAGGCAATCAATTAATCACTCAAATTTATAATGACTCAAAATCAAAATATATGACAGTAAAATGATTTCTTATGACAATTATAAGGATAATAATATTATTTTTAACATGAGTGGAATAATTTATTTCTATATTTAAAATGTTATCACTTTGTCAATACTTACTTTTGCAAATATCCATATTTTTCCTATATATCATGTGAAAAAACCAAAATGTCACTAACATGTTTTTATCAATTTACCATTTTTGATAAGTCAAAATATTGAACATTTTAAACACATTTATTGGCTGTCAAGTATATATTTGTGATGGTGCCTACTCAGCTTCAGTGTCATAAGGCTTCTTTTATTGAAATATGAAATAATTCAGCCTTCAGTTGTTATCATTAATTGATACTAAATTAACTTTATTAAAAAATTCAATACCTTGATAGATATTCTGTATTGTATGATCTTTAATTTACTCATTTGAGAATGAATTTTTACCTAGGAAGTATTTTACAATTATTTTATATGAATGAATCTTATTCTTTTATAAACAAGGTGAAAACATAGTGCTTTCAAAGAATTTCATGTGTGTGTTCCAGAGAATTGTTTCCAATGATTCTGTAGATATGCAAATAATAATTAGAAAATGATATGTAAACAAAAAGATATTCAAGATGCATATTTCCTTATGAGAGAATAAGAAATATAAGTTCAGGTAAGAAATAAATGCAAATTTATGGAGTACCATTTTAATAAAAGATATGAGACTGGCATGTGGCAAAAACATGTTTTCTTCTTTGATTGTTTTCCCTTTTAATTGGGTCTTGAAGTGGTTTAATAATACAAGTAAGACATTTCAAATAATGAACACTTGAGATCAAACCCAGATTACATTTTGTGTACTCAGTGAACATGGCAGGGATTTCAGTTTGTCAAAGGAGAAATCAAGATAATCAAATACTGAAATAAAGTGAATTATCTTTTAAATTTATGCTGGCTGTTGTGAGAATTCAACAACAGAGAGATAAGGTATGAAAAGTGCTCGATAGTGTACCTGGCACAGAGTGAGGGCTTAATAAGGAAAGGTATGACTATAAATACAAACAATTATTCAGTAAAATTTACACTCTTTTAAGACATAGAATCATAGCTTTGAGGAAAATAAATAATTCAAGATTTTTAAAATCTTAATCTTTAGTAATTTTTTGAGTGGGACTCTGAAACATCTAGCCCACATATATTGCCCTGTTCCTCTATGTGAACACTCATATGCCCATAATTCATTCCCACCATACCAACTTAAACTAATCCCATTTTCTCTCTTTTTCTTAATACTATGTACATTGTACTTTATTATCAGCAATTTCATTTTTATTCTTGCTCAGTTTTTCATCTCACATTAAATTTTTTGTCATGACCAGATTTGGCTCTTCCCCAGTTATGCTGCATTCAGTGCTGCTCTTTCTTTTTCTATTATTTGGTATTCTGTAAAGCTACCTTAAAATCTGATTTACCTACTTTCCCCAACCCCTTCAGTGAACGTTAATTCACTTATTTATGAATATATATTTATTAAGTGTCATCCATGTGCCAGGTAGTATTACAGGCCCTCGAGATACATCAGTGAACATAATAGCTAGAAATGTTTGCTCTGGAGTTGTTTCTGCTTTAAGGAGGGTGTGGGAGATAGACCATAAACAATAAATTTAAAAAAATGAAATTATAATGAATGTTAAAATTGCCACAGGATGAATTGTACCTTGAGTCTCATCCATATCTGATGTAGGTGATATTTAGATGAGACTGGACTTCAGAGTTCATGCTGGAATTAGTTAAGACTTTTGGAACTGTTGGGATGGAATGAATATATTTTGCAGGTAAGAAAGACAAGAATCGGGGTCTTGGGCAGGGGAAGAACACAATGGACTGAATGTTTGTATCCTTCTCATATTCACATGTTGAAATCTTAGCCCCCAATGTATGTGGGGCCTTCAGGAGGGAGGGGAATTATTAGATCATGAGAGTGGACCCCTCATGAATAGGATTAGTGCCATTCTAAAAGGGACCCTAGAGAGTGCTCATCCTCTTTCCACCATGTGAGGTTACAAGGTGAAGTATGCAATTCAGAATAGAACTCTCACCAGTACCCAACCATGCTGACACCCTGATCTCAGATTTTCAGCCTCCAGAACTGTAAGAAATAAATTTTTGTTTTTGATAAGCCACTCGGTCTATGGTAATTTGTGATAGCAGCCCGAAATAAGACAGGATGGTAGATTTCCATTTGAAACAGAATGGTCAGGGCAGGGCTCATTTAGCAGAGGACAGTGGGAGAACATAAAGGTATTAGCCTCATGGATACTTGAGGGAAGAGCATTTCAGGAAAAGGAGAGAGCCGGTTTTAAAGCTAGGAATTTTTGAGAAACTCCAAGGAAGCAATTGCACCTAAAATAGAGTGATAGGAGGTAGAGTATTTGGAAGGGAAGTCAGAAACATAACAGCGGACAGATTTTGTATAGACTCATAAGCCATGAAAGAGATAGCCTATGTTGCTTTTACACAGAGGAATAGAGAGTTATTGAAGGGTTTTGAGCAGAACAGCGTTAAGATCTGAATTAACATTATGGAAGAATCATTTTTATGTTAAGAACAGAAAACACGGGATGAGGAGTGGTGGCAGCAATGAAAAAGGACCAAAATTTCCATTTCATTTATTTCCATTTTTTATGTCCATATAATCAATGTCAATCTATTCACTTTGCAATTCACTTTTTCTACTTTCTAGGCTATTTAAGTCTCAGGTTATATTTTTCTTTTACTGCATTATCTGCTGCCAGTATTGGTAACTCTAACATCCATTTTGATCATCTATTAAATAGCTAACATCAAATATCCCTAACTCGTTTTACTCCATTGATATTTATGTCACATTGCACCCTGGCCATATCCTAAATCCTGGATATACAAAGAATATCCCACCTCTGAGATAGGGAATTTGTTCTAACACCTCTCTTCTTAAAAGTTGTTATCTCATCTTCCAAGATTATTACAGCTTTTGGATTATGTCACCTGAACTGACCCTGATATATGTTCCTTAATTTCACCAAGATTGTTAACATTCCCTAGCGTCATGAAATTATACCTTAATATAAATTTTAGACTCAGTTATAGCAAACAAATTCTTAGTACCATCCTTGTCAATTTATTAATGTCATTTCCCTGCTTTTAATCATTTATGCAATATTTAATTTGAAGTGTTTTCTACCTTGAACTTAAGGTTCAGGTAAAAATCCATCAATGTTAATTAAAGCATGGAGTGAGATAATGAGCTTGATTTAAATAGAGGATATTTTTAGATTCATTGCCGCATTTCTACTTCTTCTGTATTCCCACTACCAAAGCCAAAATGCTATTTCCAGAACGTTTTGTGTCCTGAGGAGATAATACAAGAGAAGTGTAAAAAAGATGTGCAACATGAATTCCACTGCAGTGTTATTTATGAGACAATAGATACAAATTAAATATGCAGCAGTGGGAGACAGTAAATTATATCATGTTATATCACCTTAATGGACTATTATACAGCCACTAAAATTAACAGATATAACACTGCATTATCTTGAAAATGACTTTGATAAAGAAAATCTAAAAACTTAATACTCTATCTCTTCAATGATTGTGAAGAGTATATATGTGGCCAAAAACTGGAATGAAGTATTGAAGATAAAAATACGATTTGTTAAAGTGGTCAGTTTACTAGTGATATTTTACTATAGTTTTCATTTTTATAATATCTGGGTAAAAATATTTAAGATCTCTAAGGAAATGTCTTAAATTTACATAGTCATATGATTTTGGTCAATCAAGGGATGAATATGTATATTTGAATACATAGAATGGACTAGATCCAATGTGCATCTCCCTATCCATAAATAATATTTAGAATTTTAACCCTCATATGGAAGTCCAAATCCCATCTTCCAACATTTTTCCGTTTGCTTCTATTATAAAGGACGCTTTTATTTTCAGATTATCTGTTGCATTTCAACTACTGATAACCTGCAAATCATTTTTGGCATGTATCCCATGTCATATGCAGGTTTATAAAATGTTTTACACATTATCAGTAAGTTCATTCTTTTTGTCATTTCTAACAGGTGTGAAACAAATTAATTCTAACACTGTTTTCCCTTTAACTGATTAAAATTACTGTTATTTTGACAATTTTGTATACTTTTGGAATCAGCAATGCTAGATTTTGTTTACGGATTATTTATGAAGAATAGTATGAAATCTCCATACCAGCTGCAATATATTGTTGAGGTCTCCAAAGAACACTTGCTATTATTTTTCTCTCTGTGTCTTTGTCTTTCTTTTCCCCTCTGGTTTTACATAAGGCTACACTGTTTTCTGTAGTGAAAATGATGATCATATCTGTTGTAATCCTAAAGTTTCTTCAAGTGAAAAAGGATATGTAAATCTTACATTATCTATAATTCTATCTGTATTCGGAATGAAATGTCATTAGATTAGCATTGAAAATGATTTTTTTAAAAAACATCTTTTTATTGTCTAGGAATATTTTTTTGGTCTAAACCTATATCTTCTAATATAATTTTGCAGCAAATACCCTATGTTACAAAATTTAACTTGAACATATCTCTATACTCTTCCTCTTCCTTTGTATTTTTTTTCCAGTTATTAAAGGCTTTGAAACAGTGCTTTATTCATATCTACTTTCTTAAAAATATTCAAGTTACTTTATACACTGCCTTTTTTGATCAAAAAAACTCAATACAAGATAATACTGTATACCATTCATATCTTTTCATACACTCAATAGACTTGCAGATGTATTGGTTTAGATTTTTGTCATCGTGATATCTTCTCAATATATAAATTGTACCCACAAGTTAACCATTTAAATGTACAATAATTAATTGAATCAATTATATTGGATTCTTGAGTTTCAGTATGGTAGAAACCCAAGCAGGGATATATAATTTCTAAATAAAAATATTAAGTATAATAAGAAAAGTCTTCTCCTAATTTATCCATCAAAGACTGGTTTTACAAAATAAGTATAAAATTTTAATTATTTTCAAAAGGTACCTTACCTGTCAAAAATGTATTTTTGAGTAGCTTGTATGGGTAAAATGATTTCACTTTTAGTTGTAATGCATCAGAATTCTCTGGAAGCCTAATTTAATATATGAGGCTTTTCAGGAAAATCATGAGTGTTTCAAAACTATTCAGTGTCAAGCCAGATAACATAGACTCTGGAGTCTATCTTGTGAAATTTGGACTGGAGGAATGGATAGGAAAATCTTCTTAATGTTGTTTCTAAAACCCCTTCTGGGCATTCTGTCCCATAGCTTCCTGTGGCTCCAGGCATGTCTTCATTCACCGTTGGCCATGCCGCCTAACACAGGACTTTGCTACTGTGACCACAGCCAACTGGATCAAAGGGAAGATCATCCACATGCTGATCAGTGGACTTTATAAAATTCCTTAGTAATGAATGTTTTAGCTGACAGGGAACAGGTGACTAAATTAAACCATAAAAATCTTTCGGTGAGGAATTTGAAAGTGTTATGTTATAAAAAACCAGTGTTTACCAGCAGCTGCTGGAGCTGAAAGACACAGGAGGAAAGGGTATCAGAGACTGCAGGGAGAAGGAAAGAATAAAATTAATAATACTTGTATTATGAGCACTACCACTACTAGTAGTAATGTATAGAAATAACTGGTGAATAGCAAAAGGAGCCTAGAGGGAGCATGTAAATCGTGAAAATGATGCAGTACTGAAATGAAGAAGGAATTTTCATTATTGATACCTTAGCAAGATAATATCATCACAGGGTATACTGGCACTCTAGATCTTGAATTACCTCCTGGTTCCCATTATCTAGTTTATAAGACGTATGACAATATTGCAGTTCTGAATTTCACTTGCATGTCTTGGTCTATCTACTATTCCTGGATTCCCCCAAGGCTTGGCTATAACAAGGAAATTCACTTTCTCCTTATTTCCTTGTATATTTTTTAACCAACTCCCTTTTTCTAATCTAAATAAGTTGACATCTAAAGAAGCTTAACACAGAATTCAGCCACTCTCAGGAGAGTTAACATCTTTAAGTGTTTTTTGGTACTTAGTCAAAAGTATGACCCCAAACTTATTTCAACTAGAAGTAAATCATCACAGAGAACATAGCTGTAAGGAGGAATACAATCTACTGCATATAACTTTACAAATAGTGCTAACCCAACCCTTTTCTCAACAAGTCAACTTTTTATCATTTAATTGTTCAGTAACAGTTCAAATAAATATATAAGTCCTCGTGTTGTAGAGAATGATTGTACTTATAACTAAACACTTTGAAAAAAATTCATAAACATCTATGATATCACTTTAAGAAAGCCATCAAGAAATGTGTGTATAAATGAAATTCTTTGATGTTAGGAATTGTCACCATCAGTGCAAAGAAATATGTCATATAAGATCAATGAAACTTACAGTGAATTTATAGTGTTAAAAGATAAACTGAGGCATATTAAAAATTTTAAGTGGTTTTTTTTTGAGCAAAAATTGATTCATCTAATCTAGCCGATAGAAACAATCTCCAAGGAGCTGTACAAAATGAAAGACTTTATAGGCAGAAGAGAGTCAGAAGAAGTTATACTAGGCAAAAAAGCAGGTTGGTTATTGCAAGGTTACTTTCTTTTAGGGGTCTATCAGGCAGATTACCTAACTAGTGCTTATCAGGTGATTCTTGATTGACTGGTTTAAGCTTCCATTTCTGAGAGAGTTGAAACTAATTAAATTAAGTCTTGGTTGTGATGTGGAGCTTAGCATAAATGGTCCATTTGGAGCCTGTTGTCTTTTTTTTTAACAATAGCCATATTTCAATTAGTAATTTCCTTATCTTTATTGTTCATCCTAAACAATAATCTATGTTTTAGGTGGGATTTTCCTCTTTTCCCATAAATATTCCTTTTCAGCTTTTCTCTTAAAGAATATGCACCTTTGGGAAATCAGTGGGAATGAACAGTTCCTCTTCATATGGCATTAATAAAAATTTAAATATATGCTACAGATATTTGGAAATAAATGTAAATAGTAGTATAAAGTCAAAAACAATAATAGGAATATTCGAAAGGTAATAGAGAAAATAAATCTTAAAAAGAGAAATTAACAAAACAGGGGAAAGACAAGCATAAAATATAGATAGTAACAATCTTTTATAAATTTACAACAATAGGGCTTCCCTGGTGGTGCAGTGGTTGAGAATCTGCCTGCCAATGCAGGGGGCACGGGTTCGAGCCCTGGTCCGGGAAGATCCCACATGCCGTGAAGCAACTAAGCCCGTGTGCCACAACTACTGAGCCTGTGCTCTAGAGCCCACGAGCCACAACTACTGAGCCCATGCGCCACAACTACCGAAGACCGCACGCCTAGAGCCTGTGCTCCGCAACAAGAGAAGCCACCACAATGAAAAGCCCGCGCACCGCAACGAAGAGTAGCCCCTGCTCGCCCCAACTAGAGAAAGCCCGCACACAGCAACAAAGACCCAACGCAGCCAAAATAAAAAAAAATTTAAAAAAGTTTACAATAGTGTTCTAGAATTCAAGTAAAAAATAAGGAAAAAAAGTCAAAAAATATAGGCTGATATGTATGTATGTATAACTGAATCACTTTGCGGTACATCTGAAACTAATACAACATTGTAAATCAACTATACTTCAATTTTTTAAAAATTAAAATTAAAATATATATATAGGCTGAAACTAAGATACAATCAAGAACTAACTATGAATATCTATAATTAAAGTATCTTCTCAAACCTTTAGTAAGATATTTATGGGAGAGGCCTCTCTGTAAGTGTACATGGTTTTGATTGTATTTTGATTTATATTATTAATTTTAAAACATAAAATAAATACAGTCTTTCAATTTGATGAATTGTATTGAAAGCCTAATATGTTGGTACTATGCTAACCTTTGTTTTTTTTTTTTTAAAAGCTAATCCCTTTATCATATTCTCAAGACTGTATAAACATTAACTTGTTCTCTGTTGTCTGTTAATTTCTCCACCTAATTTGTGGAGTCCTTTGTTCCTGCAACTATACAGATTGGCTGCAATTCAGGTTGGCTGTACAGTTGTCATTCTAGAATGAGAGAACACATATCTCCCAAGTTCAGTGAACTCTTTCCTAGATCTCAAATTTTTCTTCTTTATTACTTATGTTCATATTTTTACTGGGTAAATCCTCAGATAACTTCTTAAATTTTTAGTCTTTTCAATCTGAAAATATCTTTTTCAGGCTTTTGCCCTTGACTGATAGTTTTGTAATGGAATTCTCATTTGATTTTCCCTTACCACATTTAAGGTCTTGCTCCATTATCTTTTTCTTTTTCCAGGTTTATTGAGGCATAATTGACAAATAAAATTGTATACATTTAAAGCATATAATCTGATGATTTTGTATACATACACACTGTGAATGAAATATTTATCACAATCAAGTTAATTAACACTACCATCACCTCACATAGTTATTTTTTGTATGTGTGTGTAGTGAGAACACAAGATATACTCTCAGCAAATTTCAAGGATACAATACAGTGTATTATTATCTATAGTCACCATGCTGTACATTAGATCTCAGAACATATTCATCTTATAACTGATAGTTTGTACCCTTTGACCAATGTCTCCCCATTTCCCCCTCATTCCCCCCAGCCCTAGACTTTGGCAAACACTATAACCACCACTCTACACCCTGTTTCTAAGAGTTCAACTTTTTTTTGAGTCCACATATAAGTGACATAATACAATATTTATTATTTGTCTTTCTATATCTGGCTTATTTCAACTAGCATAATGCCCTACAGGTTCATTCATGTTGTCATAAATGGCAGGATTTCCCTCTTTTTTATGGCTGAATAATATTCCATTGTCTTCTATATCCTCCATTGCTAATGAGAAATAACTTTCTAGTCTAATTGTAGTCCTTCTGTAGATGACCTTATTCCCCCCACTCCCACCTCTCTCTTCAAGCACGTAGGGCATTTTCATTATCCTCATTGTTCTGAAATTTTACAATGATGTGTTGTTTATTCATGTTTATGGGATTTTGGTAGGATTTCTGAATCATACAGCTCTAAGAAATTCCCTTGTATCAATTTGATAACCTTTTTGTATTTTCTCTATGATTCTCTTTGGAATTCTAATAGGAGGATACTGAGACTGCTGAAAAGAACCTCTATGATTCTTATTTATCTATGTAACTCTTCATCACTTTGGGTTTTTGTTCTGCTCTCTGTGTCATTTCTAATATTCCAATATTTTTATTGCTTGCTTAATAATTTCTGCAATTATATTTGTAATTTGAAAAATTATTTATTACTGAATCATTCTTTTTTTATAGTACTCTTTTCCTGTTTTTATTTAATGGATAATAGTTTCTTGAAAACGCTTACAGAAATCTAATTGCAATTGTATTTATATTTAGTTCTTCCATTTTCCATGAATTACTTCTGAGTCCTACAGGGTCACATTTTTCCTTTTTTTTCTTTTCTTTTAATTGCTTAAAGATGTACAGGAATACCTTAGAGATATTGAGGGTTCAGTTTTCGACTGCTGCCATAAAGCAAATATTGCAAAAAAGTGAGTCACACAAATTTTTTTGGTTTCCCAGTGCATATAAAAGTTATGTTTACACCATACTGTAGCCTATTAAGTGTGCAACAGCATTATGTCTAAATAAACAATGTGTACACCTTAATTAAAAAAATACTTCATTGCTAAAAAATGCTAACCGACATCTGAGCCTTCAGCAAGTCATAATCTTTTTGCTGGTAGAGGGTCTTGCCTTGATGTTGATGGCTGCTGACTGACCAGGGTGGTGGTTGGTGAGGGTTGAGGTGGCTGTGACAATTAAAATAAGATAATGAAGTTTGCTGAATAGATTACTCTTCCTTTCATGAGCAGTTTCTCTGTAGCATGCAGTGCTGTTTGTTAGCATTTTACCCACAGTAGAACTTCTTTCAAAACTGGAGTCAATCCTCTCAAACCTTACCACTGCTTTATCAGCTAAGTTTATGTAATGTTCTAAATCCTTTGTTGTCATTTTAACAATCTTCACAGCAACTTCACTAGGAAAAGATTTTATCTCAAGAAACCACTCTCTTTGCTCATTCATAAGAATCAACTCCTCATCCATTAAGTTTTTATCATGAGATTATAGCAGTGCAGTCACATCTTGAGGCTCTACTTCGAATTCTAATTCTCTTGCTATTTCTGCCACATCTGTAGTTATTTCCTCCATTGGAGTCTTGAACCCATCAAAGTCATCCATGAGGTTTGTAATCAACTACTTCCAAATGCTTTTTAGGGTTGATAGTTTGACCTGTTCCTGTGAATCAGAAATGTTCTTCATGGCATCTAGAATGATGAATCCTTTCCAGAAATGTTTCAATTGACTTTGCCCTGATCCATCAGAGGAATCACCATCTGTCAGCTACAGACTTGTGAAATGTATTGCTTAAATAATAAGACTTTAAAGTTGAAATTACTCCTTGATCCCATGGGTTTGTAGTACAGATGTTGTGTTAGCAGGCATGAAAACAACATGAGTCTCATTGCACCTCTCCATCAGAGCTCTTGGGTGACCCAATACATTGTCAATGAGCAGTAATATTTTGAAAGGAATCTTTTTTCTGAGTAGTAGGTCTCATCAGTGGGCTTAAAATATTCAGTAAACCATGTTGTCAATAGATGTGCCATCATCCGGCTTTGTCATTCTAAGTATAAAGCACAGGCAGGGTCAACTTAGCATAATTCTTGAGAGTCCTAGGATTTTCAGAATGATAAATGAGCATTGGCTTCAACTTAAAGTCACCAGCTGCATTAGCTCCTGACAAAAGAGTCAGCCTGTCCTGTGAAGCTTTGAAGCCTGGTGTTGACTTCTCCTCTCTAGCTATTAAAGTTTCAGATGTCATCGTTTTCTAGTAAAAGGCTATTTCATCTACACTGAACATCTGTTGTTGAATATAGCTACCTTCATGAATTATCTCAGCTAGATCTTCTGGATAACTTGCTGCAGCTTCTACATCAGCACTTGCTGCTTCACCTTGTACTTCTATGTTATGGAGACAGCTTCTTTCCTTAAACCTCATGAACCAACCTCTGCTGGCTTCAAACTTTTCTTCTGCAGCTTCCTCAATTCTCTCAGCCTTCACAGATAAGAGACATAGGACCTTCCTCTGGATTAGGCTTTGGCTTAAGGGAATGTTGTGGCTGGTTTGATCTTCTATCCAGACCACTAAAATTTTCTCCATATCAGAAATAAGGCTGTCTCACTTATCATTCGTGTGTTCACTGGAGTAGCACTTTTAATTTCTGTCATGAACTTTTCCGTTGCATTCACAACTTGGCTAACTATTTGTTGTAAGAGGCCTACCTAGCTTTTGATCTGTCTCAGCTTTCTACATGCCTTTCTCACTAAGCTTAATCATTTCTAGCTTTTGATTTAAAGTGAGAGACATGTGACTCTTCATTTCACTTGAACACTTAGAGGCCATTGTAGGGTTGTTAATTGACCTAATTTCAATAATTTTGTGACACAGGGAATAGGGAGGCCTGATAAGAAGGAGAGAGATGGGGGAACTGCCAATTAGCGGAGTGGTCAGAACACATACAACATTTACTGATTAAGTTCACCATATTATATGGGCATAGTTTGTGATGCTCCAAAACAATTACAATAGTAATATCAAAGATCACTGATTACAGATCACCATAACAAATATAATCATAATGAAAATATTTAAACTATTGCAAGAATTACCAAAAGTGACACAGAAACATGAAGCAAGCATATGTTGTTGGAAAAATGGCGCCGACAGACTTGCTGTGTGTAGGTTTGCCACAAAACTTCAATGTATAAAAAACACAGTAAAATGAGGTATGCCTGTATGTGATAAAATATTTATGAAATTATGCAAAAGAACTAAATAATAATCAATAGACCTATACCATAATCCCCTTTAACAATCAAAAAAATCAATCTGTAATACAAGTATATACTCTTCTCTCCATCCTGCATGTTCAAGTGTAAAAAAATTCTGAATTTGTTTTTTATATTCCCATACATTTCTTGTTATCTTACTACATTTTCATGTATCATGAAAAAATAATCTTATTGAATATGCTGAATATTTTCTGTAAATGGTATCATATATCTCTATTCTTCTTGCTTTTACCATTCAATATTATACTTTCGAGTATCGTGCATATGGATGTAGGTTAATCTTGTTCATTCATATTCATTGCTAATGGTACTAATTTGTTTAGATAGATGACCACTTCGTTATCCATTTTTGTTTTAATAGGCTATTACCCCCTTTTTTCTCTTTTAAAATAATGCTGCTATGAACACGAACATTGGTATATGTACCCCTGTGTTATGAGAAAGAATTTCTCAAGGATATAAGGACTAAGGTGTGGAAATGATGAATCATGTGCCATGCACTTTCTCAATTTAGATATTGATCTCCAGATTGGTTTCATCAAGGCACATTCATCCTCCCTTTCCAGCAACATAAGAGTTCCCTTTCTCTACATCCTTCTTAATTTCACACACATAAAAAGAAGTCTCTTTATATCCCTAAAAGATAATTTTGGAATGGAATCTGAGACATGTAAGATTGTTATCATCTGAGACAGGTAAGTTTTTGTGTCATCTCTGTTTGCTGGCAGCTTGATTTGTCTTGGTTCACCTTAGTAAACTTTGGGTGTCCTAGCTTGCTGCAAGGTGTCCGCGTCCCAGCTATCCAACTTGTGTGTCCCAAA
Source organism: Balaenoptera musculus (assembly GCF_009873245.2). NCBI lineage: Eukaryota > Metazoa > Chordata > Mammalia > Artiodactyla > Balaenopteridae > Balaenoptera > Balaenoptera musculus. The sequence goes on from NC_045789.1 coordinate 12,529,854, forward strand.
GAAATATCTCCTTTTCCCCAAAGGTCTGGTAAGGCAATAATCTTTAGGTCACAGGATTTGGCAATCACCTGAATGTTCCTTTAACTTCAGTAGCAGCTTACTAATGTGATGTGCTTCATATCTGCTCATTTAAGAAGAAGGCATACAGATGGCCAGAAGACACATGAAAAGATGCTCAACATCACTAATCATCAGGGTATTGCAAATCAAAAGCATAAGGCATACCACCTCACACCTGTCAGAATGGATATCATTAAAAAGAGACATTAAATAACAAGTGTTGGTGAGGATGAAAGGGAACCCTCATGCACTGTTGGGAGTATTGTAAATTGGTGCAGTCACTGTGGAAACAGTATGGAGTCTTCTCAAAACATTAAAAATAAAACTACCGTATGATCCAGCAATTTCACTTCTGAGTATTTACCCAATGAAAACAAAAACACAAATTTGAAATTTGAAAAATCCAGTGTTCACTGCAACATTATTTACAATAGCCAAGATATGGAAGCAACCTACATGTCCATTGATAGATGAATGGATAAAGAAGATGTATACACACACACACACACACACACACACACACACACACACACAGTGGAATATTACTTGGCCATTAAAAATGAAATCTTGACATTTTCAACAACATGAATGGATCTAGAAGGTATTATGCTAAGTGAAATAAGTCAGAGAAAGATAAATCCCACATGATCTTGCTTATATGTGGAATATAATAAAACAAAACAAACAAAAAACAAAACAAAACAACAGACTCATAGATACAGAGAGCAAATGAGTGGCAGCAGAAGGAGGTGGGTGAGGGGGTGAGTGAAATAGGTGAAGGGGATTAAAAGATACAAACCTTCAGCTATATAATAAATAAGTCACAAGGATGTAATAAACAGTGTAACGAATATAGTCAATAACAATATAATAATTTTATATGGGGACGGATGGTTTCTAGACTGTGCATCATGATGTGTGCAAATGTCAAGTAATTACGTAGTACACCTGAAACTATCATAATAGTGTATATCAACCATATTTCAATCAAAAATAGAGAAGAAATTTTAAAAAATAAATACACTCTCCCAGCTCCCCCTCCAAAAAAAGAAAAGAAAAGAAAAAGAAGAAAGAAAGGCACAAAATACAAGCTAATTAGGAGCTCTGGTTACATGGGTGTGGTCTGACATACACCACCTATAGAAATGCCAAAATGAAGAAGTTTTTACTCTGCTTTAACACCCCCAGTGTCTTCTTTAGGTGTTTTCCAGAAATTTTATTTAGTCAGCATTGAGAAAAACTTCCCTAATTTTGACTGAGATGTAAACAAATTGGCTTCTGCGTGTTCTGTACATGCGATGAGAGTGTATTACCGATAATCACAAGTACATATCTGTAAACAACGCTTTGCTGTCACTATGAGATTTTATCCCACAAGTCCTATCTGTCTAAAAAACCCATGCCTCTAGGATGCTACAAGGAATGTTGGGTCCACCCTGGCTCAGCCCCTCTATTTATACTTTTAACTTCCCTGTCCTCTGCTTTTCTTCACCAGTTATCATTTCCCAAACCCACTTCAGTTCTTCAGAAATCTCTTGAAAGAGCTTTTATTTTCCTGCTTGTTCAAACTTCTCATTCTCTTCAGATTTATGGGTATTAATTTATTTTAAAAAATTTTACTATCAATTAAATGAAACTATGGGAGGGAGAAGGTAGATAAGCCCATATACGATGTCCAGCATCTTAAATTAAAAATTCCTGCTAACATCTACAAGTCTTTTTTTTAAATTAATTTTTATTGAAGTATAGTTGATTTACAATGTTGTATTAGTTTCTGTTGTATAGCAAAGTGAATCAATTATGCATATACATATATCCACTCTTTTTTAGACCCTTTTCCCATATAAGAAAATACTCTCTCATTACAGAGTATTAAGTAGAGTTCCCTGTGCTATACAGTGGGTTCTTATTAGTTATCTATTTTATATACAGTAGTATGTATATGTCAATCTGAATCTCCTAATTTATCCCTCCTCCCCTTTCCCCCTGGTAACCATAAATTTGTTTTCTACATCTTTGACTCTATTTCTCTTTTGCAAATAAGTTCATTTGTACCATTTTTTTTTTAGATTCCACATATAAGTGATATCATATGATATCATTTGTCTTTCTCCATCTGACTTACTTCTTAATATTTTCTTAAAGGTGAAAGGCAGTATTAATAAATAGTGTGGACTCTAGTAAGTTAGACAGTTAATCCCCTTCTAATAGATAGCTACTTTTTAGATTCGCGCAGGAATGTAGGCCTGGTATTATCAGATTTCATGATTTTTAGAAATATATCGGTCATCAGAATTTTTAAATCAGACCTCCTACTTTCTTAATGAGGGCATGATTTTTGTTAGCACTGTGTGAGCTGAACATGTCTGCAACAAGTATCCAGATTGCATGATGCCAGTGCATCATATTTCTCTTAGATCTATTATGAACTTAATTATTTTTAAGAATCCTGACAACTAGTTAGTATTTCCCACATTTACAAATGAATAAACTGAGATGGTCTAATATTAATTAGCCTGCCAGATGCTACAGAGAGGACTTGAATTTTGGTGTAAGTGCAGGTTGTCTGACATCAAACTCATCATACTCTGAAGAACAGTGTACGTAGGTGCTAAGTAGGTAATACATTAAAGAAACTGTACGGTTACCTCACGAAATGTAAAGCTTATCTAAATTACTTTTGAAAATGTTACATATGTTTTAAAAATATCTTTCGATTCAGGGGCTTTTGAAGATTACCTCATTTTCTTCATCATCAAACTGGAAAGAAGGAGCCAATACTAACTTCCTTCAGTCTTAACCTCCTGCTTATTTCTCAGGGTCTTGCAAACTGATTTCAGCTCCACTCACCCTATTCCAAAGAAGACAAGAGTTGACATTTTAAGGGGTGTTTTATTTTTATATGCAGCAGGTGGGAATTATTTCTCATTAGACACTTCATAAATGTGTTTAATAATGAATGCACTGCTTGGCAAGTAAAATTGTGTTAGTGTTATGTGTCACCTCCTCCTATACATGGGGTTTTAATAAGTTATGCTCAACAAACCAAGAACAATTTGAAATACGTAGTTGCAGATAGTCTGTGACTCCCAAGAGATATCAATTGTTAGTAAAATTTTTTGCTACTAACGTTCTGTGGTATTAATGTTTTGTTTTATGATTGTGTAAGATATAAAAGTCATGTTTCTATTTTTCTTTTAAAAATTTGAATTTTTGATGAATAAATGGTGCATTTATTCATTTTATATGTTCCAAATACTTCAAATAATTATTTTACCAGATAATTAAAAATTAGTTTATTAATTTATTATCAAATATGCCTATTATATGTATATATTTGTGTGTATATACATGTATGTATGTACATATATAATTTAAAATACATGCAGTTTTCTTACTAAACATATCATAGAAAATTAATCTATGAAGTCATTACTTGATTAAATAGGCTTGATCTAATCACCACCTATACTGATTACACTGAAGTCCAGGCCTCCATCATTTCTCTCCAGGACGACTGTCCAGGCCCCCCTAATAATCTCTTTAGTCCAGTTTTACCCTCTTCTCTACTTATGCATTCATTTTTCATACAGAAGAGTTTTTAAAACATAACACACCTTTTCATGCCTCTGCTTACACTACTTCAATAACTTTCATCAAGCTTAGCATAAAAATACATAGCCCCACATTCACCTACCTGGCCCTACATAAATCTTGCACTAACTTTCTTCTCCAGCTCATATTTGAACTTTCTCCCTTTCCTCGTTACATTCCAGCCACAGTGATGGTATTGCCATCCATCCAAAACTCCACCTTAGGGCTTTGCCACTTTCCCGAACATGGCACCCTATTTTATTTGTAGCTTATACAAAACTGATTTTTTAAAATTATATATTCTTAACTTTCCTACTCATACTGTTCTTTCTTTTAATTTTTTATGGAGGTGTCCACACTACAGAAAAGCACATGAGCCTGAGCGCACAGCTCAGCTAACTTACAAAGTGAACACACCCATCTAACCACCACTTGAATCAAGATAGTGGATACCACAACACTCCAGAGGTCTCCATCATTCTCTGTCCCAGTCACATCCTCCTAAAGATAAACAATGTTCTGACCTTTATTTCCATATGTTAGATTTCCCTATTTTAACTTCAAATCAGTGAATTACACATCATGTATTATTTTGTGACTGACATTTCTTACCCTCTGTTTTATGTATTATTATGTCTGATTTCTTTTTTATTGTGGCAAATAAACGTATATTGAGAAATCTACCTCTTAAACAAAGTGTTAAGTGTATAGTACAGTATTGTTAACTACATGCACATTGCTGTGAAACAAATCTCTAGAAATATTTTCCGTCTTGCATGAAAAAAAAGGTCACTCTCCCCCAAGCCCTGGAAACCACCTTTCTACCTTCTTCTTCTAAGAGTTTGACTACTTTAGATACCTCATTTAAGTGGAATCTTGCAGTGTTTGTCCTTCTGTGATGGCCTTATTTCACTTAGCAAGATGTCCTCAAGGTTCATCCATGTTATCACATATGGCAGGATTTCCTTTTTTATAAAGGTTGAATAATATTCTATTGTATGTATATATACTGCATTTTCTTTATCCATTCATCTATGGATGAACATTAGGTTGTTCCCACCTCTTGGTTAGTGAACAATGCTGCAATGAACATGAGAGGGCAACTCTCTCTTCCACATTCTGATTTTAATTCTTTTGGATAAATATTCAGAACTGGGATTGGCAGATCATAAGGTAGTTCTATTTCTAATGTTTTGTAGTTCTTTCCCCCCACCTTTTGTTAATTAATTAATTAATTTTATTTTTGGCTGTGTTGGGTCTTTGTTGCTGTGCGCGGGCTTTCTCTAGTTGCCGCGAGCGGGGGCTACTCTTCGTTGCGGTGCACAGGCTTCTCATTGCGGTGGCTTCTCTTGTTGCGGAGCATGGGCCCTAGGCACGAGGGCTTCAGTAGTTGTGGCTCGTGGGCTCTAGAGCACAGGCTCAGTAGTTGTGGCGCACGGGCTTAGTTGCTCCGCAGCATGTGGGATCTTCCTGGACCAGGGCTCAAACCCATGTCCCCTGCATTGGCAGGCAGATTCTCAAGCACTGCACCACCAGGGAAGTCCCTATTTCTAATGTTCTGGATGAACTTCCATACTGTTTTCCACAGTGAATGCACCTTTTTACATTCCCATCAATGGTGCACAAGGTTTCCAATTTCTTTAAATCCTCACCAGCACTTATTTCCTGGTTTTAGGAAATTTTTTTTTTTTTTTTTTTTTGGTTTTGGTTTTCAGTTTTGATGACGGCCATGCTAACAGGTGTGAGGTGACATTTCATTGTGATTTTGATTTGCATTTCTCTGATGATTACTGATGTTGAGCATCTTTTCATATACCTGAGATCTGTATATCTTTTTGGAGAAATGCCTATTCAACTCCTTAGCCCATTTTTAAATCAGGTTATTTTTTATATTGAGTTGTATAAGTTTCTTATATATATTAGATATTAATCCCTTATTAAAAGTATGATTTGCGAATAATTTCTCTCATTCCATAGGTTGCCTTTAACGCTACTGATTTGGGTTTTTTTGTTTGTTTGTTTGTTGTTGTGGAGAAGCTTTGTAGTTTGATGTAGTCAACGTAGGCAATGATTTTTTGGATATGATACCAAAAGTACAAGTTATAAAAGCAAAAATAGACAAGTGGGACTACATCAATGCCAAATTTATTTGGATTTTGAGTCACTAGATCTGTAAATTGCTAGTATTCTTGGTTCTCCACTAACAGAAAGCAGAAGTTAAATTCCAAAAGAGGGATGTATGTATGTGTGTATTTGTGTGTGGCGGTTTGTGTGCCCATATTTGTTTACATGGTTGCCTGTTGTTGGATAGAGGGAAAGGAAGGCTAAGGAAAGAGAATCATTTCACAAGGAAAAACAATAAGTTACTTTCTGATGAAAAATTTTATACAAAATGTAGGAATTATAAACGAAGGGTGCTTATAGAAGGAAAGAATTTTTGATCTTCTATTTTATTGCTAGAGCTAAGGACAGCACTGGAAACGTTAAAATGTTTAACTGGATCAGCAAAGATGCTCTGCCTCCTTCTCCAGGTATTTGTGATCCACAGAGTGAAATGGGGATACATTAAGTAACTAAGAGTAAATGAGCCAGAAAACAGCCTAAAAGAAAGGGCAGGTTAAACAAAACAAAACAAAAAAAGCTAAGCAGAGAAAATATGAAGGATTATGAATTAGAGCAAAATGTAGCAAATGCTAATGGAAACTCTAATATGGAAATATTCCTCAACTGAACTGGTAGCATGTCATGGAGGAAAATCAATAAAAATACCGAAAGAATGTGGTACATTGTGGAGCTTTAGGATAAGGATTTGTTGTAATCTTAGCATTTATTAGCTTGGAGATCTTGAGCAAACTTAAATGACCTGAGCTTCACTTTCATCATTTGCAACATAGAAATGCCTACTTCATTTAGGATTATTATAGGGATCTTGAGATAACATATTCTAAAATGTTAAGTAACACAAGGCACACAATGATAATGGTAGTGTTCTAAATAAGAAAACATGATTCTAATCCTTGTAATCAGAAAGCTCTGCCACCTCCTTCAGGCCATCAATATTTCTATATACTTCACATATCAAATTAAATTCCATCAATGTATATATTTGGAATAATGGGAATATGTAGTTGCAAATACCCTTTATAACTGTTAAGTTAATCTCTACTAATGTGATGTAGAGTGTCAAATATATGCTCCTAGTCTGATGACATTACAACAATCTTTGATACTTCCTCCTTTGTAAAATGAGAGGTTTTGAGATAAGTGATCCAGTTAAAACATTGTAAGGGGGCTTCCCTGGTGGTGCAGTGGTTGAGAATCTGCCTGCCAATGCACGGGACATGGGTTCGAGCCCTGGTCTGGGAAGATCCCACATGCCGCAGAGCAGCTAGGCCCGTGAGCCACAATTACTAAGCCTGCGTGTCTGGAGCCTGTGCTCCACAACAAGACAGGACACGATAGTGAGAGGCCCACACACCACGATGAAGAGTGGCCCCCACTTGCCACAACTAGAGAAAGCCCTCGCACAGAAACGAAGACCCAACACAACCATAAATAAATAAATAAATAAATAAATAAAATTTAAAATAAAAAAAAAAGAGTAACAATCTGCTTTCACACATATACAGACACATTTGCATATTAAAAAAAACATTGTAAGGCTTTATAATATTTAAAAATTCAAAGCACTTCAGAGTTTAACTGAAGTTTTGGAATAAATCAAAATAAATTCATGTTAAAAATTTTAATGTATCACTTAACATTATCCATTTTGTAATCTCAAAGTTAGTTTAGTAACTTCTGTAATCAAATTTCACCCAAAAAGTTAGCTTCTATGCTAATTCATTCTTAACATCTCACCTATTCTACAAATAGTCTCTGTCATTTAAAGGCTCCTTTTTCAGACACAGACTGGCTGAATGGATACAAAAACAAGACCCGTATATATGCTGTCCACAAGAGACCCACTTCAGACATAGGGACACATACAGACTGAAAGTGAGGGGATGGAAAAAGATATTCCATGCAAATGGTAATCAAAAGAAAGCTGAAGTAGCAATTCTCATATCAGACAAAATAGACTTTAAAATAAAGGCTATTACAAGAGACAAAGAAGGACACTACATAATGATCAAGGGATCGATCCAAGAAGAAGATATAACAATTGTAAATATTTATACACCCAACATAGGAGCACCTCCATACATAAGGCAAATATTAACAGCCATAAAAGGGGAAATCGACAGTAACACAATCATAGTAGGGGACTTTAACACCCTACTTTCACCAATGGACACATCATCCAAAATGAAAATAAATAAGGAAACACAAGCTTTAAATGATACATTAAACAAGATGGACTTAATTGATATTTATAGGACATTCCACCCAAAAACAACAGAATACACATTTTTCTCAAGTGCTCATGGAATATTCTCCAGGATAGATCATATCTTGGGTCACAAATCAAGCCTTGGTAAATTTAAGAAAATTGAAATCGTATCAAGTATCTTTTCCGACCACATGCTATGAGACTAGATATCAATTACAGGAAAAGATCTGTAAAAAATACAAACACATGGAGGCTAAATAATACACTACCTAATAACCAAGTGATCACTGAAGAAATCAAGGGGAAATCAAAAAATACCTAGAAACAAATGACAATGGAGACACGATGACCCAAAACCTATGGGATGCAGCATAAGTAGTTCTAAGAGGGAAGTTTATAGCAATACAAGCTTATATCAAGAAACAGGAAACATCTCGAGTAAACAACCTAACCTTGCACCTAAAGCAATTAGAGAAAGAAGAACAAAAAAATCCCCAAAGCTAGCAGAAGGACAGAAATCATAAAGATCAGATCAGAAATAAATGAAAAAGAAATGAAGGAAACAATAGCAAAGATCAATGAAATTAAAAGCTGGTTCTTTGAGAAGATAAACAAAATTGATAAACCATTAGCCAGACTCATCAAGAGAAAAAGGGAGAAGACTCAAATCAATAGAATTAGAAATGAAAAAGGAGAAGTAACCACTGACACTGCAGAAATACAAACGATCATGAGAGATTACTACAAGCAACTCTATGCCAATAAATTGGACAACCTGGAAGAAATGGACAGATTCTTAGAAATGCACAACCTGCCGAGACTGAACCAGGAAGAAATAGAAAATATGAACAGACCAATCACAAGCACTGAAATTGAAACTGTGATTAAAAGTCTTCCAACAAACAAAAGCCCAGGACCAGATGGCTTCACAGGCGAATTCTATCAAACATTTAGAGAAGCGCTAACACCTATCCTTCTCAAACTCTTCCAAAATATTGCAGAGGGAGGAACACTCCCCAACTCATTCTACGAGGCCACCATCACCCTGATACCAAAACCAGACAAAGATGTCACAAAGAAAGAAAACTACAGGCCAATATCACTGATGAACATAGATGCAAAAATCCTCAACAAAATACTAGCAAACAGACTCCAGCAGCACATTAAAAGGATCATACACCATGATCAACTGGGGTTTATCCCAGGAATGCAAGGATTCTTCAGTATACGCAAATCAGTCAACATGATACACCATATTAACAAATTGAAGGAGAAAAACCATATGATCATCTCAATAGATGCAGAAAAAGCTTTTGACAAAATTCAACACCCATTTATGATAAAAGCCCTGCAGAAAGTAGGCATAGAGGGAACTTTCCTCAACATAATAAAGGCCATATATGACAAACCCACAGCCAACATTGTCCTCAATGGTGAAAACCTGAAACCATCTCCACTAAGATCAGGAACAGGAAAAGGTTGCCCACTCTCACCACTATTATTCAACATAGTTTTGGAAGTGTTAGCCACAGCAATCAGAGAAGAAAAAGAAATAAAAGGAATCCAAATTGGAAAAAAAGAAGTAAAGCTGTCACTGTTTGCAGATGACATGATACTATACATACAGAATCCTAAAGATGCTACCAGAAAACTACTAGAGCTAATCAATGAATTTGGTAAAGTAGCAGGATACAAAATTAATGCACAGAAATCTCTTGCATTTCTATACACTAATGATGAAAAATCGGAAAGTGAAATTAAGAAAACACTCCCGTTTACCATTGCAACAAAAAGAATAAAATATCTAGGAATAAACCTACCTAAGGAGAGAAAAGACCTGTATGCAGAAAATTATAAGACACTGATGAAAGAAATTAAAGATGATACAAATAGATGGAGAGATATACCATGTTCTTGGATTGGAAGAATCAACATTGTGAAAATGACTCTACTACCCAAAGCAATCTACAGATTCAATGCAATCCCTATCAAACTACCACTGGCATTTTTCACAGAACTAGAACAAAAAATTTCACAATTTGTATGGAAACACAAAAGACCCCGAATAGCCAAAGCAATCTTGAGAACGAAAAATGGAGCTGGAGGAATCAGGCTCCCTGACTTCAGACTATATTACAAAGCTACAGTAATCAAGACAGTTTGTACTGGCACAAAAACAGAAATATAGATCAATGGAACAGGATAGAAAGCCCAGAGATAAACCCACGCACATATGGTCACCTTATCTTTGACAAAGGAGGCAAGCATATACAGTGGAGAAAAGACAGCCTATTCAATAAGTGGTGCTGGGAAAATTGGACAGGTACATGTAAAAGTATGAAATTAGAACACTCCCTGACACCACACACAAAAATAAACTCAAAATGGATTAAAGACCTAAGTGTAAGGCCAGACACTATCAAATTCTTAGAGCAAAACATAGGCAGAACACTCTATGACATAAATCACAGCAAGATCATTTTTGACCCAGCTCCTAGAGAAATGGAAATAAAAGCACAAATAAACAAATGGGACCTAATGAAACTTAAAAGCTTTTGCACAGCAAAGGAAACCATAAACAAGACCAAAAGACAACCCTCAGAATGGGAGAAAATATTTGCAAATGAAGCAACTGACAAAGGATTAATCTCCAAGATCTACAAGCAGCTCATGCAGCTCAATAACAAAAAAACAAACAACCCAATCCAAAAATGGGCAGAAGATCTAAATAGACATTTCTCCAAAGAAGATATACAGATTGCCAACAGACACATGAAAGAATGCTCAACATCATTAATCATTAGAGAAATGCAAATCAAAACTACAATGAGATATCATCTCACACCAGTCAGAATGGCCATCATCAAAAAATCTAGAAACAATAAACACTGGAGAGGGTGTGGAGAAAAGGGAACACTCTTGCACTGTTGGTGGGAATGTAAATTGATACAGCCACTATGCAGAACAGTATGGAGGTTCCTTAAAAAACTAAAAATAGAACTATCATACGACCCAGCAATCCCACTACTGAGCATATACCCTGAGAAAACCATAGTTCAAAAAGAGTCATGTACCACAATGTTCATTGCAGCTCTATTTACAATAGCCAGGACATGGAAGCAACCTAAGTGTCCATCATCGGATGAATGGATAAAGAAGATGTGGCACATATATACAATGGAATAGTATTCAGCCATAAAAAGAAACGAAATTGAGTTATTTGTAGTGAGGTGGATGGAGTTCGAGTCTGTCATACAGAGTGAAGTAAGTCAGAAAGAGGAAAACAAATACAGTATGCTAACACATATATACGGAATCTAAGGGGGAAAAAAAAAAAAGTCATGAAGAAAATAGTGGTAAGACAGGAATAAAGACACAGACCTACTAGAGAATGGACTTGAGGATATGGGGAGGGGAAAGGGTAAGCTGTGACAAAGTGAGAGAGTGGCATGGACATATATACGCTACCAAACGTAAAATAGATAGCTAGTGGGAAGCAGCCGCATAGCACAGGGAGATCAGCTCGGTGCTTTGTGACCACCTAGAGGCATGGGAGAGGAAGGGTGGGAGGGAGGGAGACGCAAGAGGGAAGAGATATGGGAATATATGTATATGTATAACTGCTTCACTTTGTTATAAAGCAGAAACTAACACACCATTGTAAAGCAATTATACTCCAATAAAGATGTTAAATAAATAAATAAAGGCTCTTTTTTCACTAGGATTATTGGTACTACAATGGCATGTATAATCACTATCATAGTTAAAAAATAGTATAAGCAATTCCTTCATTATCATTCTCATCACTTTAAAGCAAACTCATTATCTAGAAATATCATATTCATTTTGAAGCCCTTGATTTTCCCTATTCATTCATAAGCTCAGTTGGTATACTATCCTTCTTTGATTCAAAAAATTCTTCTTATAATTTGCCATTCTACGCATTCAATTCAAGCTGTGATTATTTTTTAAATAGGCTTCACTTTTTAAGTTTATAATATTTCCTGTTTCCTTTCTGCCTTTTGCATTAATTCTAAATCTCAAAGTCCATTATTTGCCAATCTTTCCTAGTTGATGTCCTCATGGTAACTACATGAATTTTCATACTCTTGATTGGTATTGAAATTTTCTTTACTTCTTCTAATAATACATCTAAATGAAGAAGTCTTGTCTCTTCTAAAATTAAAGGAAATAACTATAACCAAAAGTTTAATATTAGTTAACTGTACACTGAAAAGAACAACAGGTATATGTCACTAGGAACAATTTCATGATGCCATTGAAATCAGAATACTCAGAATATTATGTTGTTTAATGTTACTGAAACAAATAAAAACTTTTATATGGCACAGTATTATTCTTGTTTTAAATTTTCAAAATGTTTTCTAGTGTTCTAGTGTTTTGTATTAATAGAAAAATGTTTGGGGTTTTTAATATAAGCTTTATTTTTGTTTCCTAGGACTGCCATAACAAATAACCACAAACTGGCTGGCTTAAAACAACAAAAATTTATTCTTTCACAGTTCTGGAGGGTAGGAGTCTGAAATCAAAGTGTTAGCAAGATTGGTTCCTCTGGAGGTTCTGAGGGAGAATCTTTTCCACATCTGTCTTCTAGTTTCTAGTGGTTGCTGGGAATCCAAGGTATTCCTCGGCTTGACTCTACTCTGCCTCCATCACCACAAGGTGTTCTCTCTGTGTGTATTCTCTGTGTCTTCCTATGGTCTGTTTAGTAAGGACAGCAGTCCTTATTAAAAGTCAACTGATTTAGGGCTCACTCTGATCCAGTATGACCTCATCTTAACTAATTACATCTGCAATGACTCTATTTCCAAATAAGACCATATACTGAGGTTGCCATAAATATGAACTTTGTGGGAGAGGGTATTATTCAACTTGGTACACAGCTGGAATGTAGAAGAAGTTATAAGACTGTGTTAAGTATGAAACATTGGTTCTTAAAATTAGTTTCCTATGAGATCAATAATAAAATGCAATAACAAAGCATTTTTTCTGAAAACATTTAATATAGTTATAAGCCAATTTTGCATCATTTTCACTTATGAGGGATATAGTCTCTGATTTACAGGCTCACATGTCTTGGAGATAACATTCTAAATATGCATATTCTCTATCTAAAAATTCTATTATATTGATATTTCTGGGGTACAAAAATATGAATTGCCAGACTTTGGCATTTCCTGTGGCAATCATTGAGAGACAGTGTACTATATATTGTGGCAAGACTTTTTATACATATTGCCAATATATATTTGGCATGTTAGTGAAGAAATTCCTACCTCATTCACAGTCTCATGTAAACAAATACTACTATACAGTTGTTAATAATTTACCCTTAGTGATATTGAGAATATAGTCTATTACTAAAATCTAAGCTCCAGGATTTAATAAAGCAGATCAAAACTGTCTCGTTTACTCCTGGATCCCTGGCATATAGATTGTCTCTAGCCCACAATGAGCTCAGGAAAGAGTATAATGAAAGAATGAATATCTTAGTAAGATAGTTCCTTAATTGATGGAGATTAAGAAACCTAATATTTAGTGTTTTATTCATCACTTCTTAAGGAAATTCCTAAACATCCTAATTTCCAAATATATAGTTGTCTACTAATGCTTCATCTTTCTTTAGATGCCAAAATGTTTTTTTAAGGATAAAGATATAATTGTAATGGTTGCATCTAAATTAATTGGTGATATTTTCAATTTTCACCAGGTAAAAACTTTTTCCCTGGTTTGAGTAACTATTGTTTTCTTATTGAAACAGGTGCTATACATCTCCACAGTGTGATAAAGTCACTAAAACACCTGTCTGGTTTTCACTGAACTCTATAGCATGTGAAAATAGAGGGAAAATCTAGAAATATTTCTGAGGATTTTTAAATAGTCAACTGCCTTTATCTTTTATTAGCAAGCGCATAAATATTCAAAGAGCAATCCCAAAAGAGGAGAAGTAAAAGATATCTAATATTAGATTGTTCCTGAATTCTTGTTAGGGAGAATCTTAGAATTTAATACTTAAGTGGCAAATGTATAAAATTTTATTTTATTACTCATAAGCATTATTGAAAGTATTAACTGTAATCTACCAGGGATTGATATTTCTGAAGACTTTTTATCAACCTACCATAAACATAATTACATTAATTCAATATCGTTAGGTGTTTGGTAGAGCATTTGGCCATGAGATAATTCTAAATGATTTATTTATAACTGAGTGTTTCCCCAAATTTAATTCTCATTAAGGAAGTGATATTTTCATTAAGTTAGATTCCGTGTTGATTAACTAATCACTGAAAGAAGAAAACAAATGTGGAATTTTTTTCTTGAGATATTTAATGGAAATACAATATTTTCTACATGGTAAAAAAAATGAATCTACTGCATATATATCTTTTATAAATCTATATATTTAAATGTAAACAATGAGATCATCTCAATTATTAAAGTACTAAATATATAGGTTTTTATAAATATTAAATATTTAATATTTAATTTATTAAACATACATTTAAGAATCACAAAGTGAATGGTAGAGAATTAAATTATCTTAATTACTAACTTAGTCATTTATTAAACCATTGGTTTAAATTATAATTAAAAGCATTCTTATGTGTTATTTACCAATGGTTTGAGAAAACATGGTCAACCACTAGACATTATTTTCATTAAAATGTTTTAGCTTTTGTTTTAGTAGGAAAAGAAAAATTAACAGATTCTTAGGTGAACTGTGTATGAGGAAAACCATTTCAAATGGCTTAAACAATAAAAATGTTTTTTATCTCAAGTAACTGGAAATCTAGGTAATCAACCAATGATATCATCAAAGACCTCTGTTCCTTTCATCTCCTTGCTGTTCTATCTTCTCTGTTATCCTAAGGCTAGTAACCCTTATGGTAGCAAGATGAGTGCATGTGAAAGTGTTTTTGTTTTGTTTTGTTTTGCTTTTCTCTTTACATGTAATGGGAATGAAGAGCAAAGAGAGAAATGAACAAAAGAACTGTAAATTCTTCCCTTCAAATTTAATGGGCCAAGTTCAGTCACATGACCATTTCTGGAGTAACACCAGCTGTCAAGAGAATGACCTAAACTGATTGGCTTAAATTTATCAAGATACCTTCCTACTTGAACTTGCAGAGTTGGAGATAGAGTGGAGCCCTTTAAAAAATAAGTTTTGTTTGGAAGAAATAAGTTAATATGGAATAAGATATATATATGTGTGTGTATATGTGTGTGTGTATATATATATATATATATATATATATATATATATATATATATATATATATATATAAAGAGAGAGAGAGAGAGAGAGAGAAGAAAGCAGGCAACCAACCAGCATTATCTGAATTATCTGCTAATGATACTTTTCAGTTTCACCTAATGTCTACACTATGTCAGCAATAGTTAGCAAAAATTAAACAAACTTACATATTAGAGTGCACTTTATACAAATATGTCATAACCCAATGAAATATACTTAGTAGTTCTCTTTTTTACTTTTTAACCAAACTCTGTACTCTCCAATGTTTCCAAGACCATGGAAACATTTAGGTCTTTAGTTGACTTAGGGATGTTCAGTCTTGGAGTCTTCTATAATCACTGTATTTTAAGATCAGTACCATCTGCCTCTGACTTTGTTCCATTTCAAAGGTGTGGGATTCTGGTTTTCATCCTCTGAAAGCTACTTCATCCATTCTCCCACTCCTGTTTACACTACTCCAATGAGTCCTGATGACATTAAATTGACTGTTAAAGATGGAGATTATTAAAAGGATCATAATTTTAATTGTCTTTCCCAGACAAAATTGGAAAAAATCATATTTAACTATAGATTAGATCTATATGTTAATTCTATTCCATCAGATACTAAAATATAAGGTTTACATTTTGAACACTTGGCAATGGACGTGCTAATTGGCGTCAAAAGGGAAAAAGAAAGTATTGTAAGGGAACAAAGAATACTTTTTTTTTATGTATAATCGCTATTTGGAATTACTTTCACAGCTATTTCAATATACTTGCAATAAAATAATTAGAACACATCTATATCATCTTAATATAATATCAAAATAACACTAAGAGCTGTCAAAACTAGGCTCATTAGTCAAAGTTTCTTATCGCTAATATAGTCATAACTCTTCAGTAGTTCAGTATTTCCAAGACTAAAGCTTAAAATACAAATATTGCCACTGAATTATTAAATCTGTTTTCAGCTTTGTTGAAGTACAACTGACATACAACATACTGAACAGATTTAATGTGCACAATTTAATGAATTTTTGACATATGTATGTACTTTTGAAATTATTACCACATCAAGATAATGAACTCCACCACCCCAAAGTTTCCTGTTTCTCTTTTTAAATTCCTCCCACTTCCTCTCCCCAGCTGTCCTATCTCCAGGCAATCTCTGATCTGTATACTTTTGTTTGCATTTTCTAGAATTTTATGTAAAGAAACCATAAAGAATGTCTTGCTTTTTTTTTCATTCAAGATAAGTACTTCAAGATTCACTCATATTAATGTATGTTTAAATAGTTCATTCCCTCTTATGGATGAGTACTATGCCATTGTATAGCTAAATAACAATTTTTTCATTCACGTGTTGAGATTTTGGGTATTAGCAGTTTGGGCTTTAGAAATAAAGTGCTATGAACATTTGTGTACAAGTCTTTACGTGGATAGATCTTTTTTATTTCCCTTAGGTAAATATCTAGGTGTGGGAGGTTGGGTTATAGGATAGAAACTATCTCAAATCGCAAAACTATTTCCAAATGTATCATTTTATAGTACCCCAGGAGTGCAATACACAGGAGAGATACAGTTACTTCACCTCAATTCCAATATTTGGTATTTTCTAACCTCTTCATTTTTGCCATTCTGGTGGGAGTGGAGTGGTATGCCTTTATGAGTTTAATTGTATTTTCCTAAAGGCAGGTATTTTTTCATGTGCTTATTTATTGTTCATATAACTTCTTTGAGAAAGTGCCTGTTCAAACAATTTGGCCATTCTTAATAGAGTTCTTTGTCTTCTTGTAATTGAGTGGTAAGTGTTCTTTATATTTTCTAGATGTAAACCCTTGGTCTGACATATGTTTGCACATATTTTCTCCCAGGCAATGGCTTACATTTTCATTTTTGTAGAAATGCCATTTTGCAATCAAAACTTTTTAATTTAAATGAAGTACAATGTTAAAAACGTTTCTTTTACAGTTCATACATGTCATATCCTAATTAGGAAATATTTTCCTAACCAAAAATTACTAGTTTTTTTTTTTTGAGAAATTTTATAGTTTTACGTTGAAGTTTATGATGCATTTTGAGTGAATTTTTGTATATGACATGAGGTGACCTTTAAAATTCTGGTTTTGTTTTTGTTTTTTGTGTTTTTTTTCTGGGGGTGGGTGGTGGTGCATATGTCTATACAGTTTTTCCAGCACCAATTTTTGAAAAAAACTATCATTTCCCCCATTAAATTATCTTAACACCTTTATCAAAAATTAATGATCATTTATATATGCTTCTATTTCTGGACTCTCTATTATGTCCCATTGTTTTTCTACAAAAACACTTCTAGACACTGGATTGGGATTATGGTGAAACTATGGATCAATCTGTGGAGAACTATAACCTCTTCTTTCTTTCTTTTTTTTTTTTTTTTGGCTGCACCCCACACTCCCACAGCTTGCCAGATCTTACTTCCTCAAGCAGATAGAACCCGGGCCCATGGCAGTGAAAGCACCGAGTGCTAACCACGGGACCACCACAGAATTCCCAAGTGTGACCTTTTCATTATTGAGTCTTCCAGTACATGAACAAGGTATATTTCTATCGTCATTTAGATATTATTAAATTTCTTTTAGCAATGCACAGGTCCTGCACCACTTCTGTTCAATTTACCCCTAAATATTTAATGTACTTAATGCTATTTTAAATCTTATTATTTTTAATATGAATTTCTGTTCATTGCTGTTACATAGACATTCAGTCGATTTTTGTATATTGGCCTTGTAACTGGCAAATTTGCTGAATTCATTTATTACTTGTAGTAACTTTTTTATACCTTCCATATGGATGTCTTATATACTTGATCACATAATTTTCAAATAATTGCAGTTTTACCTTCTTTTCTCTGAACTGAATGCTTTTTTTTTTTGCCTTATTGTACTGCCTAGAACACTTAGTACAATGTTTATAGAAGTTTTGAGAGACAACATATTTGCCTTGTTCTTGATCTTACAGGGGAAGCCTTCAGACTTTCACCATTAAGTATGATGTTAATTGTAAGTTTCTCACAGACACCTTGTATAAGTTTGAGGAAGTTCTTTTCTATTTGTAACTTGCCAGAAGTTTTTATCAGGATAGGATGTTAGATTTTGTCATATGCTTTTTAAGTCTACTGAGATGGTTATAAAATTTGTTTAGTTGTCTGTTTCTCATTTTTAAACTGTTAATGTGGCAAATTAACATTGATTGACTTTGGAATATAAAACCAACATTTCATTCCTGGGAGAGACTCCATAATGTCAATAATTTATTATTTTAAAATACTGTTGAGTTTAATTTGGTATTTTTTTTATGAATTTGCATATATGTTTATGAGGAATATTGTTCTGTAGTTTTATTTTCTTAATATCTTTGTGCTCTCACCCTCTCTCTCTCTATTTTTTTTTTTTTTTCGGTATCAGGGTAATGCTAACCTCATAGAATGAATTAGGAAATGGTCTCTCCTCTGTGTACAATTAGTATTATTTCTTCCTGAAATATCTTCTACATTTTGATTAGGACATCTGGGTCTGGGATTATTTTGGTGGGAAAACTTCTAACTAAAAATCAGTTTTCTTAATAGATGTAGAGCTATTCAGATTACTTATTTCTTCTTGAAGTTTGACAATTTTTATTTTTATAGCGATTTGCTTATTTGTGATATGTTTTAGAAATTATTATAATAAAATTGTTCATAATACTCCCTCATTATCATTTCAGCATCTGTAGAATCTGTAGTGATGTCACCTCTCTCATTCATATAATTTGTAATTTATGTCCTCTTTTTTCTTTTTCTCAGTAGTCTGGCAATAGGTTCATCAATTTTATTAATCTCAAAGAATCAACTTTTAATTTTATTGGTTTTCTCCATTGTTTTTGTTCTTCTGCTTCACAGATTTCTTCTCTTATTTTTAATATTTCTTCTACTAACTTTGGACTTAGTGGATTTTCCTCTGATCATTTAAGAAGGTAACTAAGTTAAATGATTTAGAGACCATTCTTACTCTCTCAGTACTATTTAACTGAATCTCACAATTTTTTTTGTTGTGCTTTCTTATTAATTCAATGCCAAATACTAATTTTTCTTGTAATTTCTTCTTTGACCCACTGGGTTTTTCTTAATGTGTGCTATTTAGTTTGCAAATATTTTGTTTTCCAGATATTTCTCTGAAATCTATTTCTCATTTAATTTTACAGGATCAAAGTCTGTATTTTGTATGACTGAATCCTTCTAAATGTATTCAGATATGCTTTATGGCCCAGAATATGGCCTATTTGGTATATGTTCTGTGTTATTTTTATATGAATGTTCGTTCTGCTGTTGTTGAGTGCAGTGTTACATAAATATCAATTAATTAAAGTTGGTTATTCAAGTCATCCATACATTTACTGATTTTCTCCATTCTTAGTCTATCAATTATTGAGAGGGTTTAAATCTCTATGATTTGTGCATTAATCTTTTCAGGGTTTTTTAAAGTTTTGCTTCATTTTGGACTTTCATGAAATGCATAAATATTCAGAATGACATGCTGATACATGATACAACATAGATGAACCTTAAAAATATAATGCTAAGTGAAAGAAGCAAGTCACAAGACCATATATTGTTTGATTTTATTTACATGAAACACCCAGAATAGGTATCCTAATGGGTATAAAGTAGTATCTCATTGTATTTTTAAAATGAATTCTTATTGAAATATATTTGATACATAACAGTATGTAAATTTAGGGTGTACAGCATACATTTATACATACATTGATTTGAAACATTTATATATTGTAACATGACTGCCACTGTAGTGATAATTAGCACCTCTATCATGTCACATAATTATCATTTCTTTTTTGTGGTGGAAAAAATTAAGATCTAATCTCTCAAATTTGATAATTATAATACAATATCATTGTCTATATTCACTATACTGTATATTAGATCTCCAGAAATTAATTGTCTACTAGTTGCAAGTTTGTACCATTAAACAACATCTCTCCTATTCTTCTAACACACAGCCTCTGGTAACCACCATTTACTCTCTGCTTTTACAAGTTTGACTTTTTAGATTCACATGTGATATCATAGTATTTTTTTTCTTTGACTGACTTATCTCACTTAGCATAATATCCTCAAGGTCCCGTGTTGTCCCAAATGGCAAGGTTTCCTTCTTTCTCATGGCTGAATAATATTTGTATATATTTTTACCATATCTTCTTTATCCATTCATCTATTGTGGGCACTTGGGTTGTTTCCATATCTTGGCTATGATGAATAATGCTACAATAAACAAGGGAGTGCATGTATCTCTTCAATATCATGTTTTCATTTCCTTTGACTGTGTAACCAGAAGTGTAATTGCTGAATCATATGGTAGTTCTACTTTAAATTTTTTGAGGAACCTCAAAACCTGCTGTTTTCCATAGTAGCTGACCAAATTTACATTCCCACCAACGGTGTACAAGAGTTCTCTTTCTCCACATCTTCACCAACATGTATCTCTTGTTTCTTGATGATAGTCATTCTATACGGTGTGAGATGAGATCTCATTGTGGGGGGCTTCCCTGGTGGCGCAGTGGTTAAGAATCTGCCTGCCAATGCAGGGGACACGGGTTCATGCCCCGGTCCGGGAAGATCCCACATGCCGCGGAGCGGCTAGGCCCGTGAGCCACAACTGCTGAGCCTGCGTGTCTGGAGCCTGTGCTCCGCAACGGGAGAGGCCGCGACAGTGAGAGGCCCGCGACAGTGAGAGGCCCGCGCACCGCGATGAGGAGTGGCCCCCGCTTGCCGCAACTGGAGAGAGCCCTCGCACAGAAACGAAGACCCAACACAGCCAAAAATAAATAAATAAATAAAAAGACAGGGCAAGTAACTCTATCCTTAGCCTGAAAAAAAAAAAAAAAAAAAAGATCTCATTGTGGTTTTGATTTGAATTTCTCTAATGACTAATGATGTTGGGCATCTTTTCATGTGTTTGTTTGGCCACCTGTATATCTTCTTTGGAGAAACGTTTATTTCAAGGTCTTGGCTTAATTTATATTTGAATTAATTATTTTTTGTTGGGTTATGGGTTGTCTTTATATATTCTGGACACTAGATCCCTTATCAGATATACAAATATTCTATCTCATTCTGTGGATTATCTTTTAACTTTCTTGATAGTGTCCTTTGACATACAAAATTTTTTATTTTGATAAAGTCCAATTTGTCTATTTTTTCTTTGGTTGCTTATGCTTTAGATGTCACCTAAGAAACTGTTGCTTAATCCAAGGACATGTAGATTTGCATTGTGCTTCCTTAGAAGAATTTTATAGTTTTAGCTCTCATATTAAGGTCCTTTGTCTATTTGAGTTAATATGGTATATATATAGATGGTCATATGGTTCTATACGGTAGAACTTAGGTATCCAGATTAATTCTTATGCATGTGGATATCCAGTTATCCCAACAGCATTTCCCCCACTGAATGATTTTGGAAAGCTTGTTAATAATCAATTGACCATAAATGTATGAGTTATTTCTGGACTCTCAATTCTATTACATTGGTCTACATGTCTATTTATATGGTACTACCACATTTAAAAAAAAAATTACTGTAGCTTTCTTGTAAATTTTAAAATTTACTTATTGAATAGTGTGGTTTTTCCAACTTTGTTCTTCTTTATTTTTGGCTAACTAACTTCCCTGCATTTCTATATGAATTTTACGATCAGCTTGTCAATTTCCGCAAAAATAGCAGTTTGAATTTTTGATAGGATTGCATTAAATCTGTAGATAAATTCGAGGAATATTGCCATCTTAATAGTATTAAGTGTTCTAATCCATGAACACAAATGTCTTTCCATTTATTTATTCTTTAATTTCTTTCAACAATTCTTTGTAATTTTCAATGTACATTTACATTTCTTTTGTTAAATTCACTCCTGATATTTTACTCTTTTTGAGGCTAAGTGGAAATGTTTCATAATATTATTTCCAGATAGCTCATTACTTCTATAGAGAACTGTAACTGATTTTTGTATTTTGATTTTGTATCTGTCAACATTGCTGGACTGCTTTATCAGCTCTTATAAAGTCATTCTTCTATTTCTGTTTTCAAGATTTTTTCTTTGTTTTTGGCTTTCAACATTTTCACTGTGAAATGTATGGGTGTGAATCTCTTTGTTTATATACACTATTTTTTGTTTATTTAGCTTACTGATTGTGTAGAGTAATATTCTTCATCAAATTTCTAGGAGTTTTTCACCATTATTTCTTCAGATATTTTTCTGCTCCATCTTCTCTCTCCTCTCTTTGTGAGTAATCCCATTATGCTTATGATGGTGTGCTTAAATAGGTGTCTCACATTTCTCTAAGGCTCTGTTCATTTTTCTTCATTCATTTTTCTGTTTGTTATTCTAAATGTATAATCTCTATCTACCTTCAAGTTTGCTGATTCTTTCTTCTGCCAGTTCAAACCTACTGTTAGCTCTTCCAGTGAATTTTTTATTTCAGTTATATTTGTCTCCAGAATTTCCATTTGATTCCTATTTTATAATTCCCATCTCTTTATTGATATTCTCTATTTGATGGGAGATTGTCATAATACCTCTCTTTAATTATTTAAACATAGTTTCCTTTAGTTATTAAAATATTTTTATAATGGCTGCTTTGAAGTCATTTTTCTTAACCTGATGTCTGGATACTCCTAAAAATAATTCTCATGTGATTCAGTAAAGTCACCATCCTGCTTATGAAGAAAGCATAATTTGTGACATTAAAAATCATGTTGTTACTTGCAGAAAATAACCCTGAGCAGTTTTCTTTGGCAAATAAATTATTCCCTTTCAGAACATCTGCATGTTGATTGAGGTTTTCTTTGAAACTGAATCACAGGTTGCTTTCTTCCTCTGACTAATTCTGTGTTCTTTCCTTCCTTAAAAGCTTTAATCCCCAGAGTACTCCATAGTAAATATCTCGCACTCTAATCTCTACTCAAAGTCTATTCTGAAAAACACATCTTGCAATATGGCTGTTGTACAAAGTTTTCAAAAACATAAAGTTGCAGAGATGAAAGCAAAAATAATTCATATAATTAATCATTCAGATAATCTATAAGTATGCATTACATGTAGTTTTAATAATTTTCTGAGATGTTTTACAGTTACCTATACTACAAAAATATGACTATACTGTGTATTTTGTTTTGTAACCGGATTTTTACTTAATAGGATATTGTGATTGTCTCGCAAAACTTCAATTAATTTTCACTCCTACCAGCTGTTTCTGAAAGTGCTTCATTTACTATAACAGCATCAACACTGTGCATTACAAGTAATAATATTTACAAACTTGATAAGCAAATAATAATATTTATTCTCTTTATTACCTTTGTAATATATTTTGATAAATGTACCCAAAAAGGACTACAATTTAATTTCAAAGTTTTTTGTCATTTATATTGCCCTTTTTTCTTCTATGAAGCTCTGGTAATGTCTGAGTCACATAAAGAGAAGAATGTTAATGCTTTTGTTCAAGTCATTATCTCATTCAAAATCCTATAAACATTGTCCATGTGATACAACAGAATCCTCAACCTGCTTGGACTGAGAGTACAACTTGAGACATTGAAAAGTATGTTGGATATTTATAAAAAATACCCCATTGCAATATTTATTGATATTGCATTTAACAAAATACATCCATAAATATATATATATATATATATATATATATATATATATATATATATACACACACACATACACACACACATACACACACACATACATATAGGCACTTCCTCAACCTGAGAAAGGAAACTAGGAAAGACCTATAGGTTTTCTTTCTTTCACATTCTTAATTATAAAAAATTGAATGGTTTCCCTGCTAAGTTCAGGAAGAAAGAAAGAAATGCTACTCTCAGGCTTCCCTGGTGGCGCAGTGGTTGAGAATCTGTCTGCCAATGCAGGGGACACGGGTTCAAGCCCTGGTCTGGGAGGATCCCACATGCCGCGGAGCAACTAGGCCCGTGAGCCACAACTACTGAGCCTGCGCGTCTGGAGCCTGTGCTCCTCAACAAGAGAGGCCGCAACAGTGAGAGGCCCGCGCACCGCGATGAGGAGTGGTCCCCGCTCGCCACAACTAGAGAAGGCCCTTGCAAAGAAACGAAGACCCAACACAGTCAAAAATAAATAAATAAATAAATAAATAAATAAATAAATAAATAAAAACCAAAAAAACCCAAAATGGTTCTTTAAAAAAAAAAAAAAAGAAGTGCTACTCTCAACACTGCTACTCAACATTGAACTTGTACTTCTAGGCAGTGCAATAAACAACAAAAAAATAAATAAAACAAATCAATTTGGGAAAAGAAGAAATAACTCTACTTGTTTGCATATGGCATAATCATCTATGAAGAGAATTCTATGGAATCTACAAAAAACTATTAGAAATAGTGATTGCATTTTGCAAGATGCAATAGTGATTGCAATATATAGGATTGACATAAAAAAATTATAATTTATATTTACTAACAATAAAAAGATGAAAATTTTAAATGAAAAAGAATACTTTTTAAAAGAACATGAACATTTTTAAATAATTAAGGATAAATATGATAAAAGTTGTAAAAGACCTATATGCTAAAATGTATAAATTATTGTTGAATAAACTGAAGAAAGAATATTTATACATGGAGAGATAGGCAGTGTTAATACAGCAGTATACTTAAAAGGTTAATTCTACCCCTTTTGAGTTACAGATTTCTCATAATCCCAGTCAAAATCCCAGGAGGCTTTGTGTAGCTACCAACAAACTTACGAGAAAGTAGCAGTCATCAAGAGAGTGGATACTGTGGAAAAGATGGACAAATAGATCAGTGGAACACAGTAGTGTGTCAACAAATAGACCCACACATAGATGGGCAATTTATTTTGACAAAGTATAAAGGCAATTTCTTGGAGAAAAATAGCCCTTTCAGCAAATGCTTATATATATATATATATTAAAAAAAAACAAATTTGACCCATATTTATCACCATATACAAATCTTAACTCAGATTGTAACATAGATCTATGTGTAAAACTAAAGACTTAAAATTTCAAGAAAAATACATAAGAGAAGACCTTTGTGACCTTGAGTTAGACAAATGTATTTATTAGACACCAAATGTATGATCAACTAAATAGATAAATGTTAAATAGACTTTATCAAAATTAAGCTCTTGGAAAGACACTAAGAGAATGAAAAAACAATTTCAAGTCACACACTGGACAACCCATAAGCCATTAAACATGTGCAAAAGATTTGAAGAGACAGTTAATGAAAGAAGATATGTGGATTGCAAGCAACAAGCATATAAAATATGTCCAACACGATTAGTCATTAGAAAAATGCCATTTAAAACCACAGTGAAATACTACTATACACCTAGTAGAATGACTCCATAGTAAAAATGTCCCACTGCTAGGTAAATGTAAAATGATACAATATTTTGCAAACAGTTTGGGAGTTTCATAAACTTTAAATTTAGGTCCCAGTCCTTCTATTCCAAGGTATTGAAAAAAATAAGTAAAAGCGTATGTCCATAGAAAGACTTTTACATACATATTCATAACAGCTTTATTTTTACTAGCCCTAAACTGCTAACAATAGCGAAAATACCATTAACAGGTAAATAGACAATCAAATGATGGTATATCCGTACAATGGAATACTACTGAGCAATTAAAAGGAATAGACTATTAATACATTCAACAGCATAAATGAATCTCAAAATAATTATGCTGAGTGAAAGTAACCAGACAAGAAAGAATATATACTTTATTATTCCTTTACATAAAATTATAGGATATTCAAACTAATCAATAATGAGAGAAAGCAGGTCAACTGTTACCTGGTGATGGGTATGGGATGGGGAAAGCTGAAAAGAAGAAATTACAAAAAGCACTGTGGATGGACAGTTATGTTCATTATCTTAATTGCAGTGACGGTTTGAAGCGTAAACATATATCACAACTAATCAAATTGTATAATTTAAATATTTACAGTGATTTTTACAGCACTTTTTACACCTCAAATTTGCTTTAACTTTACATAATAAAATCCTTGAATGAAATGTTGCTTACATTACTTAGAGAAGCATAGTTTTTTAAAATATAGGTTTTATATTTAATTATTATAGGATAAAGAAATTAGTCGGTAAAAATAAATTATAATTTATAATTATAATCATCTCTGTTGAATAGTATAATGAAACAGTAGGAAAAAATTAAGCAATATTGATTGACAGAATTTAAAGCACTTAAGAAACATCATGCCGTTTTCATAGAAACATGTATAATGTATTAATATATATTAAGTACTAATATATATTGCTGTGTGCTACTACATGAGTGAAGCATTAGTGTATTTTAAGTACCTGTGTTGTTTGAGGTCACCAACTGAGGTCATCAATGTATTTTATTAGAAACCTATATTCTATGTACATGTATGATGTTATAGATATATATTAAATAAGTCTAGAAAAGTGCCTGGCATATTGTAGAGACTCGGTAATATTGTTGAATAAATATTGCTTGAAGCCGTTAAAAATCACTTTAAATGTAAAATTAATTCTTTTTTTTAAACAGCTATATGGGAGTATAATTGCTTTACAATGGGGTGTTAGTTTCTGCTTATAACAAAGTGAATCAGTTATACATATACATATGTTCCCATATCTCTTCCCTCTTGGCATCTCCCTCCCTCCCACCCTCCCTATCCCACCCCTGTAGGTGGTCACAAACCACCGAGCTGATCTCCCTGTGCTGTGCGGCTGCTTCCCACTAGCTATCTATTTTACGTCTGGTAGTGTATATATGTCCATGCCACTCTCTCACTTTGTCCCAGCTTACCCTTCCCCCTCCCTGTATCCTCAAGTCCATTCTCTAGTAGGTCTGCATCTTTATTCCCAACTTGCTCTTAGGTTCTTCATGACCATTTTGTTTGTTTGTTTTTTAGATTCCGTATATATGTGTTAGCATACGGTATTTGTTTTTCTCTTTCTGACTTAACTTCACTCTGTATGACAGACTCTAGGTCCATCCACCTCACTACAAATAACTCAATTTCATTTCTTTTTATGGCTGAGTAACATTCCATTGTATATATGTGCCACATCTTCTTTATCCATTCATCTGTTGATGGACACTTAGGTTGCTTCCATGTCCTGGCTATCGTAAATAGAGCTGCAATGAACATTTTGGTACATGACTCTTTTTGAATTATGGTTTTCTCAGGGTATATGCCCAGTAGTGGGATTGCTGGGTCATATGGTAGTTCTATTTTTAGTTTTTTAAGGAACCTCCATACTGTTCTCCATAGTGGCTGTATCCATTTACATTCCTACCAACAGTGCAAGAGTGTTCCCTTTTCTCCACACCCTCTCCAGCATTTATTGTTTGTAGATTTTTTGATGATGGTCATTCTGACAGGTGTGAGATGATATCTCATTGTAATTTTGACTTGCATTTCTCTAATCATTAATGATGTTGAGAATTTTTTCATGTGTTTGTTGGCAATCTGTATATCTTCTTTGGAGAAATGTCTATTTAGGTCTTCTGCCCATAAAATGTATAATTAATTCTTAAGATGTGATACTTTAATCCCAATTAGAATTAACATTTTCACATGGGCCCACTATTTAAAAGCTGCATCCTAGTTTGCCTATAATAGATTATTTCTCCCTTGTCTAAAAATGTATGATTTCTCATTCTCCTACCCAGAGCTTGTCTTTTTAATTTTCCCTTGAGTCTGAATAGTGTTTAGTGATGGTATCTTGACTACCTCCCAGGGCACCCTATTAAATTGCCTCATTGACCTCATGACTAAGAATTTCTTCATCTTATCTAGCTTAAGAGTTCTCCATGTTTCGGGCCATTACTTCTTGTCTTACCATCTTTAACTATCTTGAGTAATTCATCCCCTCAGGAATTTTAGCTACCCATAAATATAAAAAGAAAAAGGCATATCTCATTTCCTGACAGTTTGTGAAAATTAAGACAACTCTATTCGAGAGATAGTAGTACTTAGGGCAGGCAGAGTGCAACGGTGGAGGAAAAAAATCCCTGGTTTGCTGACTGAGGCAATGCAACTATATTTTATATGCATAGAGCTCTGAAACTACTGTTCATTTATCAAACGTGTAATGTTTTAATTTGTGATATTGACTTATATTTTATCAATTTTTCCTTTGCACTGTGTCCATATGTATTGCTGCTTCTCTTTAAATGATAGGAAAAGGAAGAGAGAAGTAAATATTTTTTTTATAAATTATCAAAATATTATCATTTTGTGGCCACTTCTCTCTTGACTCCATTTTCTATTTTTTGAAAGGATTCCTTTTGTTTGGTTATATTTTTTTAGATCTTAGTAAATTCAAGAGTCTATAATATTTGAAATATATGATCCTTTGAAAAATATTTTGGCTTAGGAAGATTTGATTCTCTCGAGTTTTAGTGGACTCAAAACACTTTTGAGATGCTTCCGTGTATAAAAGCTTAAAAATATATTATGTACACTCACACACACATACACACACACATATATATTTATACTTATATATTTCCTGGTATAATATATTTGTCCCTGGAAGAGTAGATTTTAAACTATTTAAACCCCCTTGTTCATCAAATTTCACTTCAAAATCCTCTTCACACAGTACAAGTCAATCCAAATCTATAGTGTAGAAACTCTGTACAATTTCAACCAGTTCTCTGACTTTTAAGACACACTTTCAAATCACCCAGTCCAGCACCTAAAACTATAAATACCTTTCTCTAATTTCTTCTTTTTGAGAATCTATTAAGATTAGTATCTGTCCTTAATGCAGTAAGTCTAATAAACTTAGTTTTTCTTGATTAGCAGGTTTCTCTAGTGGTCTTTCAAGGTGTTGGTAGGTGACATTTACCTACCACAAAATTCATCTTGTTATCAATCTGAATTTTAAAAAACAAACCAATGCAAAATAGTTTTCTATTATTTATTATCAGGTTCACTAGAAAATGATGCACTCTTTTATTTAGTTTTTTGATACTCATGATATAATTTTGTACCATGTTGCAGGATGAATTTTGCCCCCCCAAAAGATATGTCTAAGTCCTAACCATTGGTACCTGTGAATGTTACCTTATTTGAAAATAAGAAGTTTGTAGACACAATCAAGGTAAGATGAGTAAGATGAGCTTATACTGGAACAGCATGGGTTCTCGTCTAACAATTGGTATCTTTATGAGAAGAAGAAATTCTGCCTCAAGACTGCAGTACCAACTCCTGTTTGAGTTTCTTGCCTGTTAACTGCCCTAAAGATTTTGGACTTGTAAACTCCTACACTCACATAAACCAATTGCTTAAAATAGATCTCTTCATAGATGGACGGATGGATAGATAGATAGGTGACACAGATATTGAAATAGACACAGAGGCAGATATAGATAAATAGATATGGATAAAATCTCTTATTGTTTCTCTGTAGAACCCTAACTAATACAGATTTTGATACTGGAAAGTGGGGTGTTGCCATAATAAATACCTAAAAAATGCAGAAGTGATTTTGGAATTGGGTAGTAGATAAAGGCTAGAAGAGTTTTGAAACACATGACAGAAAAAGCCTAGATTACCTTGAAGTAATTGTTTATAAAAATATGAACATTAAAACTGATTCTGGTGAAGACTCAGAAAGAAGTGAAGAGAGCTATAGAGAAAGCTTCTATCATTTACACACACACACACTCGTGTGTATATATATATAATCATTAACCAAACACTGCTATAATATGAAAGGTGTTTCTAATGAGGTCTCAGATAGAAATGAAGAACGTTATTGGACGCTGGAGGAAAGGTGATTCTTGTTATAAAGCATCAGAAATTGGCTGAATTGTGTTCAACTATTGGGTGGTAAGTAGAACTCGCAAGGAATGAACTTGAACATTTACCTGAGCAGATTTCAAAGTAAAATGTAGAAGGTGCAAGCTGGTTTCTCCTTGATGCTCTCTCAGAGCCTCCAGGAAGAAATAACCCTCCTGACACCATGATTTTGGACTTCTAGTGTCCAAAACTGAAAGAGAATATTCTGTACTCTTTTGTGGTGATTTGTTACAGTAGCCCTAGGAAACTAATACAAGGCCCATATGGTAAGTTTTAGAGATATTTTCTTTTTTTTTTTAGGAAGGAAATTCTTTTTAAAAAAGTTTTTTTATTTATTTTATTTTTTGCTGCATTGGGTCTTCATTGCTGCGCACGGGCTTTTCTCTAGTTGCGGAAAACAGGGGCTACTCTTTGTTGCAGTGTGCGTGCTTCTTATTGTGGTGGCTTTTCTTGTGGAGCACAGGCTCTAGGTGCACGGGCTTCAGTAGTTGTGGCACGCAGGCTCAGTAGTTGTGGCTTGCGGGCTCTAGAGAACAGGCTCAGTAGTTGTGGTGCACGGGCTTAGTTGCTGCACGACATGTGGGATCTTCCCGGACCAGGGCTCGAACCCGTGTCCCCTGCATTAGCAGGCAGATTCTTAACCACTGCACCACCAGGGAAGCCCTAGAGATCTTCTAATTGGAAATCATAAATTTTAAAGGAAGAGTTAGAGAGGAGAGAAGGTGTAAAGTAGAGCATGATCCAAAGAAAAAATTGATAAGTTGGAATTTATTAAAATGAAAAACTTTGCTTTGCAAAATACACTTAAAAAACAAAATGACAAACCACATACTTGTAGAAAATACTTGCTAAGCACATATCTGGTAACAAACTTGTGTCCAAAGCATACAAAGGACTCTTAAAATTCAATAATAAGAAAATAAACATGTCAATTAAAAAATCGGCAAAATATCCTAACCTTGACAAAGAAGATACGTAGGTGGTAAATAAGTATCTGAAAAAGTGCTCAACAAGATATGTTATTAGGTAATTGCAAATGAAACAATGGGATACCAATGAGATACATATATATTCGAATTTTTTTTAAGTATTAAAACTAATAATATCAAATATTGGTGAGGGTGTGAAGCAGCAGGGAACTCACATTAATGGCTGGTGAGATTGCAAAATGGCTCAGCCACGTCGGAAGACAGTTTAGCAGTTTCTTACAAAGCTAAGCATAGTCTAACTATATGATCCAACGACTATACTACCAGGTGTTTCCCCAGATGAGTTGAAAACATATACCTCCACACACAAAAGCTGCGCATGAATGTTTGAGGCAACTTTATTCATAATTGCCTAAAACTGGAAGCAACCAAGTTTTCTTTCAATAGGTTGATGATGAAACAAATTGTGGTACATCTATACAATAGAATATCACTCAGCAACAAAAAGAAACAAGCCTCAAGCCACAAAAAGACATGGAGGGAGGACTGACATCACCACGATGGCAACATATGTTTTTCATGACTTCATTCCCCTTAACAAGAAGAAAAACTAACAATTATTTAAGAACAAGGCATCACTGAGAGAATCCTAAAACACAGGGGTGAGGTTGAAGCACCCCTTGCAACAAAGAGACCAAGACAGACTACATTGGAAGGGTAAGAAAAGTGGCTACATGTAGACTGTATTGCCCCTCCCCCAGGCCAGCAGAATACCATGTGGAAAGGTCTCCTCTAAGCCTCTGGTTGCTCTAGTGGGAAAAGAGAACACAGAAGGGACAACCAGCCCCATACACACACACACACACACACACACACACACACACACACACAGAGCATCGTGGGTTGCTTTGCAGGAGCCTCTACTCTGATGTCGCACCACAGGGATTGCAGGAGAATATGCAGGGCTGAACCACTGGAAATATGATGGTGAGAGGGAAGGGCTTGCAACAGCCAGCACAAAGATCTTAGCAGACCAAGTTCACACTTGTGAACCCAAGTAGTAATACTACCCTGTGGCTTTGCTCATTGCAGAATCAAGTCAGGGGCACACTCTGATGAGGGAACTTGGCTGGGTACAGACCTGCCTGATATAGATCCTCAAATGAGGAGTTTTGCCAGCCCTAGAGCCCAGTGTCCCTACACCCAGGCAAGGAGCTGAGTCACAGACTCACCCCAACCCCACACCATGGAGAGTGTCCTCAGGCCCATCTGACCAAAAGACAGGCTACAACTCTTGGAAACAGTGCAGCTCAGTGCCATTTGAGTCAAAGGCAAAAGGGCAGAACTGATCGGCCCTAAAGTAAAGCCAGTACCTAGCATGGAACATTCCCATCCTACACACAGACGGGGGATTAATTTACAGCCAAGGCTGAGGGTAGCTCCTGGTGCATCCCAAATGGAGAGCCTGTGTAGGAAGTTGAGACTCGTCTGGAACAGCCCCTCCCCCTTTCACCCAGGCAAAGAGCCGAATCACAGACCACTCACTGTGGAAAGTGTTTTCTGGCCCCATCTAACCAGAAGGGCTGGCGTCAACTCATAGAAGCTGCACAGCCTAGCTGCACTCTAGCTGCAAGGCAGATGGGAAGACTGATAGTTTCCAAAACAAAGTCAGTGGCCCTGTTGGTCAGGGAAATTGGGGTGTGGTCAGCTTTGTTAAGACAATATACAAAGAGCTTTACCAGCTTTAGAGCTGCTTCTTCCACTGCCCCTGGGCAGGGAATTTAATGCATAGCCCTGCTCATCACTGAATACAGCCTTCAGCCTGTCTAATGAGGGAACCCAACCAGAGCACACAGAATGCTGTGTAGCCCGTTCAATAGCCCTACATACAGCGGCACTTGAATAGAGAGCACAGCCCATGGCTTCCCCCCATCTGCAGAGCAAAACCAGTGGCCTCACATGACCAAAGAATTCAGTGCACACACTGTAGACTGATTTGGTTCTTCAAATCTTGGTCCCATCCTTCTGCCCTGCCAGAGCAGGGAAGCCAATTCATAGCCCTGTCTACTACTGAATATAGTATCCACTCCCATCTAGTAAGCATGACCAGAGAATCCAGGCAACTGTGGAGCCCACCTTCCAGCCTCACTTGGGTAGGGAACCAAGCCAGAAGTTCTATTCAACTATTTTCAGCCAGTGGCATACCCCCTATCTCTATTCTCAGAGCTCAACAGTTGCCTCACTCAAAAATAGCAGAACCCATCTTCCCAAAGATATTACCAGCAGACACACACAGAAACCCAAAACGAACCAACTGGTGAACAACTGACTCTGCCAAAGCAAATCTGTAAAGTCTGGAAGAGGAACCCAGTTACTTGAATGTGAAGATACTGATGTAAGGAATCAAGGATCACAAAAAATCAGGTAAATATGACAGAGGAAATTAATAAAGGCCTGATAACTGGCCCTATAGAAACGGAGATCTATGAACTGTCAGACAAAGAATTCAGAATAATCCTCTTAAGGAAGTTTAGTGAACTGCAAAAAAAACACAGACAGACCACTAAATGAAATTAGGAAAACTCAATGAGAAGTTCAACAAGCACACAGCAAACATCAAACAAACAGAAAAAAGTCCTAGAGTTAAAAAATATAATAACTGAGTTGAAAAATTCAATAGAGAGTTTCAAAAGTAGACTCGACCATGCATCAGAAAGAATCAGCTACTTGGAGGATAAGACACTGGAAATTATCCAGTGAGAGAAGAAAAAAAAAAAAAAAGAAAAGAAAAGAAAAGAAAAGTGAAGAAAGCTTATGGGAATTATGGGACATAATGAAAAGGAACAATATTTGCATTATGGGAATTTCAGAAGGAGATGAGGAAGAGAAAGGGATAGAAAGTATATTTAAAGCATTTATGTTTAAAGTAATTATTGGTAGGTAAGGACTTAACTGTTGCATTTTGTTAATTATTTTCTGGTTGTTTTGTATATCCAATGTTCCTTGTTTCTTATCCTGATGGTTTGTGTGTGTGTGTGTGTGTGTGTGTGTATGTTTAACCATGGTATATGCAAATCAGTCAATATGATACATCGCATTAACAGAATGAAACAAAAGACTCATGTGATCATCTCAACAGACGCAGAAAAAGCATTTGACAAAATTCAAAATCCATTCATGATAAAAACCCTTTAAAGTAGGCATAGAGGAAACATATATCAACATAATAAAGGCCATATATGACAAGTCCATAGATAATCTCATACTCAGTGGTGAAAAGTTGAAGCTTTTCCTCTAAGATCAGGAACAAGACAAGGGTGCTCACTCTTACCACTCTTATTCAACTTACAGTATTGCAAGTACTATATCCTACCTAGAGTAGTCACGAAAAAGAAATAAAAGGTATCAGACTTGGAAAGGAAGAAGTGAAATTGTCACTATTTGCAGATAACATGATTTTATATAGAAAAATCCTAAAGTCACAACCAAAAAACTGTTAGATCTAATCAATGAATTCAGTAAAGTTGGACACAAAATTAACATATAAAAATTAATAGCATTTCTATACACTAACAATGAATTTTCTGAAAAAGAAATAAAGAAATCAATCCCATTTACAACAGCATCAAAAAGGATACAGTCCTTAGGAATAAACTTAACTAAAGAAAATTGCAAGAAGTCGATGAAAGAAATTTAAAAAGACATAAATACATGAAAAAGTATCTGATGTTCATGGATTGGAAGAATTAATATTATTAAAATGTCAATACTAACAGAAAGCCATCTGTAGATTCAATCCAATCCCTATCAAGATTCTAATGGCATTTTTTTACAGAAGTAAAAAAAATATCCTAAAACTTATATGGAACCAAAAAAGCCCTGAATAGCCAAAGCAATCCTGAAAAAGAAGAACAAGCAGGAGGCATCATACTTTCTGATTTCAAGCTATACCCTAAACCTATGTTTATCAAAACATCATGGTAATGGTATAAAAACAAATAGACCAGGACTTCCCTGGCGGTCCAGTGGGAGACTTTGCCTTCCAATACGAGGGGTGCAGTTTCAGTCCCTGGCTGGGGAGCTAGGATCCAACATGCCTCACAGCCAAGGGACTAAGGCATGAAACGGAAGCAATGTTGTAACGGGTTCAATGGAGACTTTAAAAATGGTCCACATCAACAAAATCTTTAAAAAACAGAAAACAAACAAAAAGACAAATAGACCAATGGAACAGAAGTGAGAGCTCAGAAATAAACCCAAGCATATATAGTCAACTAATATTTGACAAGAGAGCCAGGAATACTCAATGGAGAGAAAACACTCTTTTTAATAAATGGTGTTAGGATAATTGGATAGTCACAT
The DNA here is from genome assembly GCF_009873245.2 of Balaenoptera musculus. Lineage (NCBI taxonomy): Eukaryota > Metazoa > Chordata > Mammalia > Artiodactyla > Balaenopteridae > Balaenoptera > Balaenoptera musculus. The sequence continues at coordinate 12,565,298 of NC_045789.1, forward strand.
GGAAAAGAATGAAGCTGGACCCCTATCTTACACCACTCACAAAAACTAACTCAACATAGATTCAAGATTTAAATGTAAGACCTGAATCCATGAAATTCCTCAAAGAAGATGTAGGAATAAAAGTCCTTGACATGAGCTTGGTAATGATTTTTTGGATATGGCACCTAAAGCATGAGCAACAACGACAGCAAACAAACAGTTGGGACTACATCGAATAAAAACGTCCGGTACAGTGAAAGAAGCCATCAACAAGGTGAAAGGACAACTTCTGGAATGGGAAAAAATATTTGCAAACAATATATATAGTAAGGGATTAATATCCAAAATATATAAATAATTCATACAACTCAATAACCAAAAAAAAAAATTGAAAAATGGGCAAAGGATCTGAATAAACATTTCTCCAAAGAAAATATTTAAAAGCCCAACAGGTAAATGAAAAGATGCTCAACATCACAAGTCAATAAGGAAATACAGATTTAAACCACAATGAGGTATCTCCTTCTACCTGCTAGAATGGACATTTTCAAAAGGATAAGCTTTAGCACCAGCCCGCCCTCTCAGCGCGCGCTCGGCCGCCCGACGACGCGGGAGCCGCACGCGCCAGACGAGGCTCGCCGCGCTCATTGCCGCCGAGCGCCGGCCCGCTGAGGCGGCGCCCTCGGTTCCCGGCCAGGAGGGAATCGGTGGCCCCAGAGCGGAGGCGGTGGCGGCGGGAAAGATGAAGAACGAAACTGCTGCCGTAGTCTTCTTTTTCACAAGGCTAGTTCGAAAACATGATAAGTTGAAAAAAAGAAGCAGTGGAGAGGTTTGCTGAGAAATTGACTCTAATACTTCAAGAAAAATATAAAAATCACTGGTGTCCGGAAAAACCATCAAAAGGACAGGCCTACAGATGCGTTCGTGTCAATAAGTTTCAGAGAGTTGATCCTGATGTCCTGAAAGCCTGTGAGAACAGCTGCTGCATTTTGTACAGTGACCTGGGCTTCCCAAAGGAACTCACTCTATGGGCGGACCCATGTGAGCTGTGCTGTCGGTATGGAGAGAAAAACAATGCATTCACTGTTGCCAGCTTTGAAAATGAGGATGAGAACAAGGATGAGATTTCCAAGAAGGTGACCAGGGCCCTTGATAAGGTTACCTCTGATTATCATTCAGGGTCCTCTTCTTCAGATGAAGAAACAAGTAAGGAAGTAGAAGTGAAACCCAATTCAGTGGCTGCGACCCCCAGCCCCGTGTACCAGATTTCAGAGCTGATATTCCCGCCTCTTCCAATGTGGCACCCTTTACCCAGAAAAAAACCAGGAATGTACCGAGGGAATGGTCATCAAAGTCACTACCCTCCGCCTGTTCCATTTGGTTATCCAAATCAGGGAAGGAAGAATAAACCATATCGCCCAATTCCAGTAACATGGGTACCTCCTCCTGGAATGCATTGTGACCGGAATCACTGGATTAATCCTCACATGTTAGCACCTCACTAGCTGCTTTGATTCTGTTGGTGTCATGTTGAGAGAAGGTAGAATAAGCCTGACTGCATATTAAAAGTTCATACTCAAAGTAGTAAAGTTAGATGGGCTAAACCATCAAACTTATTTTTATAGAGAAGTTATTGAGAATAATCTTTCTTAAAAAATATTTATGCACTTTAGATATATTGATATAGTTTGAGAAACTTTATTAAAGTTAGTCAAGTGCCTGAGTTTTTAATATTGGACTTGAGTATTTATATATTGTGCATCAACTCTGTTGGATATGAGAACACTGTAGGAGTGGACGATCTGTTCTAGCACCTTTGAGCATTTACTTTATGGAGAGTATGTAAGTTATTTATACACAAGGAAATCTATTTTATGTCGTTGTTTAGAAGAATTGCGTGAAATCATGTAGTTGCAAATAAAAAGTAGTTTGAGGCAAAAAAAAAAAAAAAAAGATAACTTTTAACAAATGCTAGCATGGATATGGAAAAAAGGGAACCCTTGTGCACTGTGTGGGATTGTTAACTGGTATAGCCAGTATGGAAAACAGTATGGAGGCTCCTCAAAATATTAAAAATAGAACTACCATATGATCCAGCAATTTCGCTTCTGAAAATATATTCAAAGGAAACAAAAACACCAACTCATAAAGATATCTGCACCCCATACTCATAGCAACATTACTTATAAAAGCTAAGACATGGAAACAACCTAAGTGTTGAGTGTCCATCAATGGAAGAATGACTAAAGAAATCGTGGCTCTATATATATATAGACTATATGTGTATATATAGAGAGAGAGAGAAAGAGAGAGAGAATATATGTGTATATATATATATATATATATATATATATATATATATATATACACATACACACACACACACATGCACACATATATGAATATGATTTAGCCATAAAAAGATGGAAATCCTACCATTTGGGACAATACAGATGGGTCTTGAAGGCATTATGCTAAGTGAAATAATTTAGACATAGAAAGATAAATACTATACTAGCTCACTTATACGTGAAATATTAAAAAAAAAAAATCATGGAAAAGAGATCAGACTTGCAGTTACCATAGGCAGAGTGTGGGAGAAGGGGAGATTGGAGAAAGGTGGTCAAAAGGTACAAACTTCCAGTTATAAGACAAATAAGTATACTAGGGATGGAATGAACAACATGATGATTATAGCTAGCACTGCTGTATAGCATATAGGAAAATTGTCAAGAGAGTAAATCCTGTGAGTTCTCATCAAAAGGAGAATTTTTTTTTCCTTTTTTATCTTTTTCTTTTTATTTTAACTCTCTGAGATGATGGATTAAATATATTTTGGTAATCATTTCACAATATATGTAAATCAAACTATCATACTGTATGCCTTAAATTTATACAGTGATGTTATGTCAATTATTTCTCAACAAAACTAGAAAGAAAAAAAAAAAAAACAGACATGGAGGAACCTTAAATGCAAATTGCTAAATAAAGGAAGCCAGTCCGAAAGACTACTAAAATGTCAAATGTCAAATGTCAAAGAATATGACATCCTGAAAAAGAATTATGGAAAGAGTAAAAAGGTCAGCCTTTGCCTGGAGTTCACGGGTGGGAGGGTGGGATAACTAGATGGAACACAGGGGTTTTTAGGACATGGAAAATATTCTGTTTGATACTATAAAGGTGGATAAATGACATTATGCATTTTCAAAACCCAAGGATCTTTACAACACAAAGAGGGAAACTTAACAAAAATTACCTTAGTTAATAATAAAGAATCATATTGGTTCCTTAATTGTAAGAAATGCACCACACAAATGCAAGATATTAGTAATATCTGTGCAGCGGAGAGGGGCATAGGGTCTATGCTCAATTTTTCTTTAAATCTAAAATTGTTCTAAGAACATTTATTATTTAAAAAAAAAAATCTCCAAGTGGTCACATGGAATAACAAAATTGAAGTAACTTAATTTCTGTTCCTTGTTTTCATAATCATTGTTTAACTTGAGTTTCCCACTTAAAAGAAAACAAACACACAGGTCTAGGTCTGGGGATAGGGGTCAGGGAGGATTACATAACCGTGTCCTCATGTTGTTGAACCCAAGTTCTTATGCCTGACAGAGTGAGGAAAAACACACTGAAACATCAGAGTCTGGAGCATCTGGGAAAGGTTTATTGCAGGGCCAAGCAAGGAGAACAGGCAGTTCATGCTAAAAAAACCAAAATTCTCCAATGGTTTTCAGGGAAGAGTTTTTATAGACAAAATATGACGTGAGATCTGCAGGGTGTGTAAGCTTCCTCTGATTGGTTGGTGGTGAGGTAACAGGGTGGTGTTTCAGGAATCTCAATCATCAGTCTTCTGCATCCAACCAGTCTGGGGTCCACAAGCTCATTCTCAGCTTGAAGTTACCATCCTCCACCTAGGTGGGGGCCTTAGTTCCTATAGAAGAACTCAGAGATATATTGTTATGTACATCCCTTGAGGAGGAACCAGGACCCTGCCCCATTGCTGCACTATTGTTTCTTGACTGCCTTTCCTTTGTTTCTGCCTTCCTTCACTCTTCTAATTAGTAACTGTTTGAGTCTACTCTTTGGAACTCATGGAAAGTCTAGGAGGCTGAAACCTTTTTCCTACAAACAAAAAATGGGGGACACAGTAAGACTTTTGTACTCAGGAGGACCCCAGAGGGTCCTGCTTGGTTTCAATCCCCCCTTTTTTTTTGATACTCCTCAATCGTGAGGTGAAGAGGTATTGGACATGAAAGGCAATAATGTTTCGGATAAAGAGGTTAGTCATAAACTTGGCAGAGGAACTGTTTTGGGGGGCTCAGTTTCACTCAAAGTAATCCTTCATGTAGAATAAAACGTTTATCAAAATATAAGTAACAAAGCAGTGCTAGTTTGAAATATATATGCACACACAAATATATATAATATAAATATATCAACATAAATATAATGTATACGTATCTGTATGTATAAAAGATATATGTATATGCATACATAAAACTCAACAGTCAGTGCAGCACTTGTTTTAATTAGAACTTAAGTAACAAAGGATCTTTTTGTGAATGAGTATGTTATCACTGAAAACATTTAGACCTACTGGTGTAATAAAAAGCAGACCAACTTTTTATAAGGTTTTTATTGTTTTATTCCTATATCTACAAAATATACAGCCCCTTTCCTTTGTATTCCATTACTTCAGTTGAGTCTCTACAATAGCTGCAAATTGTTCTGAGACTGGCCAAAAATAAATAAATAAATGAAGGAATGCAACAATTTCAGCATTTTAAAATAATCTCTTAAGATAGTCAAAGGAATTTTAACTAAGATTTTCCTCTCTGACCTAGCTTTCCAGTTTTATTAACTGATTGGCGAGTAGCTAGAACTAACTGATAAATTTAGCAATGTAAACTTCATCACTAGAGGCAGCTCTGAGGGAATTCATGACTGTGTAAATAGAGCACTTGATTAAGTTGTAGAACCCCAGGAAGCAGCCCGGACACTGGTTATATAAATATAACAGATGGCTAAGCAAATGCTATGCTGTACTCAGTTTAGGTTTATTTTAGTAATCTATGTTTATATAGAAGATTTAAGAAGTACACTAGCCAACTTTTTGAAGCCAAACCAGGTATTGACAATATCGTCATGAAAATTATTTTAAAATATGTTGGAATTTTTTTCAAGTTAATACCCTCTGGAGAAAACTACACTGTTAAATGGTTCACAATCCTTTTATTATGTTTTGTATGTTTTAAGAAGTATTTCCTAAAGAAAAGCGTGAAATAATGGCTCAGACCAAATTAATTTGGTGAGGGTTATGCCACTTAGTAGATGACAAAATTGGTAAATAACTTCCATTGAGAAAGCAATTTATGAATGAATACTCTTTGAAGTTCAGACATTTTGTGTCAAGCAGAACACCATGCACTGGTTACCAATCCCATGGGAGGACTCAACACTGCATCTTGGGATCAGAGTTGCCAAGGAAAAAACAATGCAGTCAAGCACTGGAGAGAACAACACTGAAGTCATGTAGGGAAGAGACAGAGCAAAGTCACCTCCAATAGTGTGTGCCCTCCATGGCTATAGCATTCCCCTGGCAGCCAACACAGGGCACCCATCCTGTGCTGCAGTAAAAGGATGCACACACATCTTCAGGGAGTCTGAAAGCTGAGGGAGTGCCTGAGGGCCATTGATTTACATGCTTAAGCAGAACAAAGGAAAGCTCACTGAGTTTGCAACAGGGAAAGATACTCCCACACCAGGCAAGAAGCCTGACACAGGTTGTCTGGGTTCTTTACTTCTTGGTAAGGAAGTGTTTAAGGCCCAAAATCCAGGTATGTGCAGCGGAGTAGGGGTGGAAGGATTGTGCACGTGAGACTGCTTTTTCCAATGCTATGTTTGCTCTTATTTAATCTTCACCTTAATGTTTAAGTTAGGTGCAGATACTTCCCACTTAAACTGAGGAAACGAAAGTTAAGATAGAAAAGAAAAAAATGATAAAAAGGAAAAAATCCTGGGGGTAATACTGTATACTAAGTAGCTACCAGAAGAGTAAAGATACACCAGAGGAGTCATGATGAAGACTAGTGGATGGATATCCACTTAAATGTAACCATTTAGAAGATTTCAGTATTTGGAAAATGATCTCTCTCTTTATCTCTTTCTTAGGACTGAGAAAAGAAAAACAATTAAGAGAAAACATGTAGGACAGATATATATTTGGTATGTTTTTATTCTAAACTCAGAGGTAGGGGATTCCATGGGAAGAAATGCCTTACGTGAAGCTTGTAAATGTTTGCCTATGTTATATGTTGAGGCAAACGTATAACCATCCAATAAACAGAAGTTTAGATAAGTATCTACTGCAGCTTGTAGATGCCAATCACTGCTTAAGCAGGCAATCTTTATTAGAAGTAGTACTAGCCTGGAAAAAGGAACTCTGTCTTAATGCCATTCATTCTAACATACATATTAAGCACTTACTATGGGCAGGCAATTGTCCCTGGTCACTTGAAGCCAATAGTCTAATGCAGTCTCCTGCAAATTTACCTGATGAAAAGGTATATCAAGTGTCCTTGTTAAAAACAGAGATTGTTAAAATGTCTCCTGGAATTTCAATTCAATTTGTTAGAAAAGTCTCAGAAAACACATTTTTATTAAGGCATGTGTAGAAACCCTGATCTAGTGGACTACTAAGTAACTTACAGTTAAAACCAAAAGCATAATTACTTTAGAGGAATTGCATTTACGATAAATTGAGGGAAAGCAAATTAAAAGCAGACAGTGGTTTCTTTTTAAAATATTCTCTTATTGTAATGACTATAGACAATTACATTGTTCATTTTAAAATAATCAATTTACTTGAAGATTTTACAAATTATCATTCTCCTTCTAATCTACTAAAGAGATTCTTGCCGAACTTACTGAGTTAAAGGATTTCTACCTGGTGCTAATATTTAAGAACATAACCAAAGGCCCAGAATGCTACCCAGGACTATGCCTAAGAGGGTACAGGACCTAGGGCCTCCTCATAAAAAGTTTCAATTCCCGGAAAGTCACACTATTTATCTTCTTGAATAGATAAATACAGAATCTACCGAAAATAAGTTATCAAGGGTCATATGTTGGGTCGGGGAGAGCGACTCCAGCAGCTTTGCTTTTGTAATGATGGTAGTGGTAGCACAGTTGAGGTGGCAGATATACCTGTGTGTACTCATATACATATGCACATATATATTCAGCATAATTTCTTTTCAATGCTAGCTGCCTGGTCATGCAAAATATGATTATTTTTCATTAATAAATTGATAAATAATTATTATCCTACCACACTGAAAACTTGAGTTTGCTGACATTCTTCTTTTTAATTTAAGGAAAAAGAAAAGAAAGAAAAAGAACTAATGATATCTTTAACTGTTGTCTAGTTGCCAAACAAATCTTTAAAAGACATTTAGGGCTTCCCTGCTGGCGCAGTGGTCGAGACTCTGCCTGCTAATGCAGGGGACACGGGTTCAAGCCCTGGTCTGGGAAGATCCCACATGCCGCGGAGCAACTAGGCCCGTGAGCCACAACTACTGAGCCTGTGCGTCTGAAGCCTGTGCTCCGCAACAAGAGAGGCCGCGATAGTGAGAGGCCCGCGCACCGTGATGAAGAGTGGCCCCCGCTTGCCGCAACTAGAGAAAGCCCTCGCACAGAAACGAAGACCCAACACAGCCAAAAATAAAAATAAATAAATAAAATTTAAAAGACATTTAACACTTCATATGAAGGGAATGGCCTAAGGCAGTAGATCATGTCTAGCTTTATGTTGCATGGTCAATAACTAATACAGCTGTCTAGAAATAATTATTTTAACAGATGAAAGATATTTGTCTCATATGTAGTCTTATAACCCAGACTCATAGAAATTAGAACTCCAATCCTCTACTGTAAATTTAACATTATAGTGTAAAAGCATTTTTAGTTTCTTCAGGAAAGCTATGCAAAACAAGCTTTTTATTTCATCCACTATACCAAAATATGTTCTAGCACTTCTAGTTAATTGAAAATAAACAAATATATTACTTCTAGGTAAAATAATGCATCAGTAAACTTTTATGCTTCTCATATTTGTTTATTGGTAGAGGAGCCTCCAAATTCCTTATCAGCATTGTTATAAAGTAGAGTAAAATCTATTTTGAAAAAAGTCAATGTCAAATGTTTTACTTTACTGTTACTCAAGCTATCAGTGTACAAAGAAAGCAAATTTCTTTCTTACAATGAAAAAAATAAATAAGCAAAATTTACCAGATGGAGAATCTACAACATAAATAAAACAAAATTTAAATATAGTATCTTGCGCTTAGAAGAGTTGCAACTGAATTTATAAATTGCAATTTCCCTAGATTTCAAGAGAGTGGTAATAATATTCAGTAAATATTTCTAAAGCTGAACAATCTATTTTTTTCAGACTTTCTTGATTATTAGATTGGTCAGTAACAATATTGTCTTTCATTCTCTTACATGTGTCTAAGGGTCAACCTTCTTCCCTTATTTCTCCTGAAATAGTTTTAACTTTTTTTTTTTTTAACATCTTTATTGGAGTATAATTGTTTTACAATGGTGGGTTAGTTTCTGCTTTATAACAAAGCGAATCAGTTATACATATACATATGTTCCCATATCTCTTCCCTCTTGCATCTCCCTCCCTCCCACCCTCCCTATCCCACAGTTTTAACTTTTTATTGACATTTATTTTAGAAAGAAGAAGCACATAGTAAGTTAGCCAGGCTGAATATGATTTAATTCTAAAATGATTAATTTATATCTTTCTCCATGGAAAATTAAATGCCACATACATCTAAAGAATTGAACATTTAATATTTTACTCTGCGATTATACTTTTAGTAAGAAATGTGCTGTAGGTAACGAAAGAAGTAGGTATAAGTTGTAACAGTAAGAGCTCAGGGCTACTGATATTACCAGGATCTTACTAAATAAAAATATTTGTAGCCATGAAAATAGTGAAGTCACCAAGAGAATAAATAGATTACTTTCAGGAGAAAAAGTAATTGGAGCTCTTCTTTATACTTCCAGCCTGGTGATAGGTGCACAAATGGGCAATTATAGTAATCACAGCAGGGAAGAGCACAGGGGCCCAGTCACCTTAACCACGGGTTATTTCATTGAGTCATCAACATGAACTAGCACAAATTCTAACCAAAAATGAGTGGAGTCCAGAATGGATAATAGAGGACAGAAAGTACACATAGCAATTACAGCCTCAGAAACGAGTGTAACAGTGATAAGTGTAGCTTGCCCCACTAAATATACTACTGTAAATCCTTTTGATTTAGAAATTTTGACTGACAATGACCTTGAAGAATCAGTGGGAGGACAGAGGAATTTAATGTGAAGTACAAGTGTACTTGAGTGGACTATAGTAGGTGCTATTGGTGTTTGACTCATAGTTCCCCAGCATTCAAGCTCACTGTTTCTTGGAAGATGATAGCATCTCACTACAAGCACTTGTAACTCTCTGCCTGAGAGCTTTCCCTAGTGCCATGAGGAGGATTTGCTGCATGCAGAGCAGGCTAGAGTTCCAAGGATAAATGCTTTTAAATGCATTTGAAATCTTCTGCCAAGGACAAATAGGTGTTATGATTACAAGGGCCAGCTTTGGACTTTTTGGACAACTTTGGAGCAACTCTGAGGGAGGTGTGTTCTACTTTGCCATAGAGGTAAACTATTCATTAATGCACCACTTTTTGCCTATTTTCCTTCCCTGTTCTACTCTCCCATTCCCATACTGGTGCTTCTTGGGATCACCTTCCAAATGAAATGTGTCTCCTCAAATCTTAGACTCAAGGTCTACTTCTTGGGGAATTCAATTTAAGAATCCATGCATACCCTATTTTATTTTTATTCTATGTATTTATTTTAATAATACAATTAACATCCATAGACATACCACCTGGATCTTACTAGCTTGGTAAAATCTTTTAATAACCTCTAAAACAATTAATGAGACAACTTGGGAATGGGACCCTACTTGAAAAATAGAACAACTCCTTCCTTAACTTTTGCTTCCCCACATCAGAGATAATCCAAAATTGGAATTATCACTTATCTGACTTTTAAAAAAAATTATCTAATATGCATATGCTTATCTTTCTGTTCAACTTTATAAAAACAGTATCACATTATATGGAATCTTCATGGAGTTACTTTTTCACTAAATATTATTCAATTCAGTTCTATTATTCTGTGTAGCTCTAATTATTGATTTTCACTACTATATGATATTCTACTATGTAAATATATCACAATGAATTTATCTATTCTTCTATTAGGCACTTTTCAGTAATTAGATTATTTTCTATTGTGAATACAGTCATCCCTTGGTATCTTCAAGGGATTGGCTTCAGGACCCCCAGTAAATACCAAAGTTTCCTTATGTAAAATAGCATAGTATTTGCATATAACCTATGCACAACCTCCTGTATACTTTAAATCATCTCTAGATTACTTATAAAACCCAATACAATGTAACTGCTATGTAAATAATTGTACTTTTTGGAAATTTCTGTAATTTTTAAAAATTATTTTCTATCCAAGTTTGTTTGACTCTGCAGATGTGGAATCCATGGATATGAAGGGCTGATCGTACTGCTGTTTTGAATATTCATGTTCATGTTTCCTAGCACACAAGTACAAAATTTTTTATTGAAGATATTCTTAAGTGTAGAATGTCAGTTAATAGAGAATTTGATTATTCAAATTTATAAGTAAATATTATTTTGTTTTCCAAAGTAATTATATTAATTTATATTTGCAAATATCAATTTAGAAGAGATTCTGTTAATCCACATACTTGCTAACAATCATGTTCAACTTCTTAAATTTGGCAATAAACTATGTTAAAAAATGGTATTGTAACTGCTATCAATTTACACTCCCTTAATTTCTAACAAGGGATAGTATCTGTTCATTCATTTATGTGCCATGTGTGTTTTCTCTTCTCTGAAATTGGAATGTTATATATATCATAGAAATATTTTCATATTGCACTATCTTTTCCTTATAGATTAATAGGAATTATTATATATTATTGATACCAATTTTTTGTTGATTTTTTCAATTATCTTTTTCCAGTTCATAACTTTATTTCACTTGTTATTATATTTTCATGAACTGATGCCATTAACTTTAATATAATCAATTCAAAAATTTTAGGTCTTATTGTAAAATTACCACAATGCCCCAATAACAAAAGGGTGTTACTAGGCATTTTACTAATTTTTAAAATTTAAATTTAGATAATTTAATCCTTAATCCATCTATATTTGAATTTTATATATAATGTGAGGTAGGATTTTTTTTCCATATCTATAAATATTTTTAATCTTTCTTTTGAACAGTTTATCCTACCCTCACCAATCTACCATGTTACTTCTGTCACATACTTCAGTTCAGTATACATGAGGGTCCTTGTCTGGACAATCCTTGTCTATTGCTCTGGTTATATATTTCTATATATAAATACTGCTGTAATTATTATTATTTTACAGTAAACTTGATATTTGGCAGAGAAGATCATTAACCTTCTTCTCCTTCAAAAAGATTTTGACTATTTATGGCTAACCTCTTTCATATAGGATTGAGAATTAGCTTGCAGATTACCACATCTAAGTAAATCAAGAATAAGAGAAGAAAATACAATGGCATTTAAAATACTTAGAACTAAAAGAGTATGAAAACACAACATGTCAAATCCTGTGTGATGCAACAAAACAGTAATATTTATGTTACAAAAAGAGAAGCTAAAATACAGAATAGTCAATAAAATATTGAAGGAGAAGAACAGTTAGATGACTGACACCACACAACTTCAAGACTCACTATAAAGCTACAGTAATCAAGACAGTATAGTATTGGTGATAGGTAGATCAATGAAACATATGGGAGCCCAGAAACAGACTCACGTAAATATAGTCAACTGATCTTTGACAAAGACCCTGTTTCAACAAATGGTGCTGGAACAACTGGACACCCACATGCAAAAAATGAATTTAGACACAGACCATACACACTTCAAGAAAATTAACTCAAATGGATAAGACACTTAAATGTAAAAGAGTAAAACTATAAAACCCTTAGAAGGTAACACAGGAGAAAACCTAGATGACCTTGGACATAGTAATGCCTTTTTAGATTCAGCTCCAAAGAACTGGTCCATGAAAAATATCATTGACAAGCTGAAATTTATTAAAATTAAAAACTTCAGCTCTGAAAGACAATGTTAAGAGAATTAAAAGACAAGCCACGGACTGGGAGAAGATATTTGCAAAAACACACCTGATTAATGACTGTTATTCAAAATATACAAAGAATTCTTAAAACTTCAGTTTTACAATAGCCAAGACATGGAAGCAACCTAAATGTCCATCGACAGATGAATGGATAAAGAAGATGTGGTATACATATATATATGGTATGTGTATATATATATATATATACACACATGCAATGGAATATATGTGTGTGTGTGTGTGTATATATATATATATATATATAGTATATATATATATATACACACACCATATATATATACCAGGATATATATATATATATCTGGTGTATATATATATATATATATATATACATGCAATGGAATATTACCCAGCAATAAAGAAGAATGAAATAACACCGTTTGCAGCAACATGGATGGACCTAGAGATTTTCATACTAAGTGAAGTAAGCCAGACAAAGACAAATATCATTTGAAATCATTTATATGTGAAATGTTAAAAAAAAACAAAACAAATGAATTTATATACAAAACAGAAATAGACCCACAGACATAGAAAACAAACTTATGGTTACCAAAGGGGAAGGAGGGAGGGATAAATTAGGAGCTTGGGATTAACATACACACACTACTACATATAAAATAGATGACCATCAAGGATCTACTGTATAGCACACAGAATTATACTCAATATTTTTTAATAACCTATAAGGGAAAAGAATCTGAAAAAGATTTATATATATATATATATATATATATATATATATATATACACATACATATATATATAATTGAATCACTTTGCTGTACACCTGAAACTAACACAACATTGTAAATCAACTATACTTCAATTAAAAATAAAAAAACACTTCATGATAAAATAAATGAATTTAAAAATGGGTCAAAGATCTTAATCATAGAAGATATGCAGATGGCAAATAAGCATATAAGATGCTCCACATCATATGCCATCAGTAAATGCAAATTAAAACAACAATGAGATACCACTACATACCTATTAAAATGGCCAAATCTGGAGCACTGACATCACCAAATGCTGGCAAGGATATGAAACAAGAGGCACTCTCATACATTTCTGGTGGGAATGTGAAATGGTACAGCAACTTTGGAAGATAGTTTGACAGTTTCTTACAAAACTATGTCTTACAAAACTAAACATAATCTTACCATGCTTCTTGATATTTACCTAAAGGAACTGAAAATTTATCTCTACAAAAAATCTGCACACAGATGTTTATAGCAGCTTTACTCATAACTGCAAAAACTTGAAAGCAACAAAGATGTCCTTCAATAGGTGACTGGATAAATAAACGGTGGTACATCCAGACAACAGGATATTATTCCACAATAAAAATAAGTGATCTATCAAGAAAAGACATGGTATACAATGGAATATTACTCAGCCATAAAAAGAAACGAAATTGAGTTATTTGTAGTGAGGTGGATGGAGTTCGAGTCTGTCATACAGAGTGAAGTAAGTCAGAAAGAGGAAAACAAATACAGTAGGCTAACAAATATATATGGAATCTAAGGGAAAAAAAAAAAAGGTCATGAAGAATCTAGTGGTAAGACGGGAATAAAGACACAGACCTACTAGAGAATGGACTTGAGGATATGGGGAGGGGGAAGGGTAAGCTGGGACAAAGTGAGAGAGTGGCATGGACATATATACACTACCAAAAATAAAATAGATAGCTAGTGGGAAGCAGCCGCATAGCACAGGGAGATCAGCTCGGTGCTTTGTGACCACCTAGAGGGGTGGGATAGGGAGGGTGGGAGGGAGGGAGATGCAAGAGGGAAGAGGGATAGGAAGAGATATAGGAACATATGTATATGTATAATTGATTCACTTTGTTATAAAGCAGAAAGTAACACACCATTGTAAAGCAATTATACTCCAATAAAGATGTTAAAAAAAAAACACACACACACAACACATAAAAAAAAAAGAAAAGACATGGTGAATCTTCAATGCATATTTCTAAGAGAAAGAAGTCAATCTGAAAAAAACTAAATACTATATGATTCCAATTATATGACATTCTGGAAAAGGTGAAATTATGGAGGTAATAAAAAGATCAGTGGTTTCCAGGGGTGTATGGGGGAAATGATGAATAGGCAGAGCACAGACGATTTTTAGAACAGTGAAAATATTCTGTACATTCTATAATGATGGATACATGTCATTATACATTTGTCCAAACCCACGGAATGTACAACTCCAAGAATGAACCTTAGTAAACTATAAACTTGAGTGATTATCATGTGTTAATGAGGGTTCATTCTTGATAAAAAAAAAAAACATGCACCATTCTGATGAGTGATTTTGATAATGAGGGAAGCTATGCATGTATAGGGGCAGAGAATATATGGGCAATCTCTATGCCTTCATCTCAGTTTTGTTGTAAACCTAAAACTGCTCTAAAAATAAAGTCTTAAAAAAAACACTGGTATAAACCAAAAAGGGAAAGAGAGAGAGAGAAGCTGAAATATTAAAATCAGTGGCCAATATAAGAAGTCAGGTGAAGAATAAACAGAGAGTAGAAAGATAGGGCAATAAAAATTAAAGTGCAAATCAATAAAACAAAGATAAATACAATCAACAAAGTCAAAAGTTTGTTTTTTGAAGTACTAACAAACCAATCCACTTGAAAGATTGATCAAGAATGAAAAAAGAGAATAAAAAGTATTATGATTAAAAACAGAAAAATCAGAGATAAAAAACACAAGGGAAATTAATAAAACCTTTTCACAAGAAACCTTACGAATCTTTTGCTTAGCTTTTTTGAATGATTTACTAGAACCTATTCAAAAAAAGAGATTTAAAGGCCCAAATATCAATGAATAGGAATGAATGATAAATTTAACAAATGTTTTTATCAGCATCTGTGGAGATAATCCTAAGCCCTCTTTCTTATATCTATCACCATAAGAAACAACAGCTTTTCTAAAATTGAACCATGTTTGCATTCCTGAAATAAACCCAAGCAAGGGATGTACTGTATTTTTTAATGCTTTAATTATTTTGCAGATATTTTATTTAAGATTTTCCATCAACATTAATAAGATATGTTTGCCTGTAGTGGGTTGTTTTGGTTTTAATTCTTTTCTTGTTTTAGTAACAGACTAATGGTATATTCACTACATACAAACGATTTATATGTTGTCATTTTTCTATGCCTCAGAATACTTTAGTCTTCTGAATATATAGATTTGGGAGAATTGTCCTAAGAAGCCATCTGGGCCTTGTTTACCATTTTTTGTTAAAAAAAATGGTAAACCTTTTCCAGAAGTTCACTGAAAATCTCTTTTCATGTGTCCTATATTCCTCACAAACCAAAAACAATAAAAAGGAATGAGGTCACTCTGACCTATTAAACCTTTACAGGAGCCTTCACAAAAGTACACGCACTATCACAGGAGGGTTAAAAAATATCAAGGTTTTCTTACCAAGGCAGAGTAAAGGACAGATGTTGACTAGTCAACCAGCTATATCTACCACAGGATAACTGTGAATTTTTTTTCTCCTTTTAAACTTAATTTCTTTTATTTCAGTCAACTTCTATAGAAATTACACTTTAACTCACAGCCTATTTGATATACTAACAAGCTTTCTGTAGTGTTTTTTATGTCACATCAAAGTAAGATTTGGAAAATTACAGAAGTATGACTAAGCTAAGAGGATAAGCTAGTCTGAAAGCTCAGTTAGGGAGAGACAAGAAAATTAACTGGTGGAATATAATACGTACTATGAGAGAGTTGCATTATTAGCAAAGGCTGTTAGTGAGGTAGGTATAAAAAAACAGGATGACAATAGAAAGTAGAGTGAAGAGAACAGATCAAGTAAAGAACATGCAGATTATGAGAGAGATTGGGCATATTTGTAGGGCATGCTTTTTAGGTTTAAGTAAAATGTTTTGTCTTTTGATTTTCTTTCTTTTTCAAGAACTGGGACTAGAAGGTACTATTACAGATCTACTATACCTTCTCAGAAATTCATGGGGCCGATGGGCTCTAAATTTCAAAAATTTTCAGATTTTTTTAAAGCTTCATACATGTTATATAGCATAACACTTTCAGTTGAGTCCAGGAGCACCTCTCAGTGAAACACATTCATATTACTTCAGCAAAATATAAGCATATCCACATGTGTTGGGCTTTACAAAGACTATAAATGGATTTATTTCACTTCTGGTTTGGTTTTATCATCACCTGAGTTCAGGTTGGCTAAGCTAAGGTTTAGCTGCTCAAATAGTTTAGAAACAAAACCCACTTTTTAGAATGCTTGGATTTTGGTATAATGAATATAAGACTGTGGTTGCACTGTTATTATAAATGCTACAAGTAATAATATACTTCTAATATAAGCTACTATAAAATTAAGTGCTTGCTGTAAGTCAGATAATTTGTCTATAAGGAGTTGTAGCAAAACTTTACCATAGTCATCCAAATGTGGTTCCTCTGCGTTCATAAAGATATTTTAAAATAAGTTTTCCAACCATATAAAAATACAGTGATAATGAAAATTCCTTTGGTAGAGAAAGAATTAAGTGGATTGCTCTTTTATTTCCTTTTATTGAAACTTAATAACAAAAACTTCTAACTGACATTTGAGCTATAAAAAATTGAGGATTCAGTCAGTTAACACTTGGAAATAAAAGCAAGGAGTGTGACAGGCAACATTTCTAGCTTTCATTCTCCATCAGTTGAGGGAAGAGAAGATAGCACTTAAAAATAGAATGGCTTGCTGAGAAATGCGCATTTCATTGTTTCATGGAATTTAAGATTCAGTATCTTATTAATTTTGTCTGATTTTAAATCTTATATGGACCATGAATAGATTATTAAATGAAATTACTTTGAACGGATTAGAAATGTATACATCATGTACTCCTTTGAAAGTCTCACACAGCTTAGACAAGGAGATGTTTTTGTTCAGGGAGTTTACATTGCCAGCATTCATTTTATCACTACAAACTTGCTTTCGAGTTTCTCAGTACCTTTAATAAATATGAAGTATTTTTAAAGTGATTTTTAAAAACCCCACTATGATAGTCAATTTTTAAATTTTTAAAAAACTTTAAAAAAATTTATATACAATTTTTAAAGGTTACATTCCATTTACAATTATTACAAAATATTGGCTATATTCCCCATGTTGTATAATATATCCTTGAGCCTATTTATACCCAATAATTTGTACCTCCCATGCCCTCACCCCATATCATCCTTCCCCCCAACAAGCTATGAAATCTGAGCTTGATTTTCTTGTGCAAATATAGGTTTCAGCTACACCACATTGGGAAATGGACACAATAAATTACCCAGTCCAGAGACTTGCTGAGAATTGTAATTTCTTCAAATTAATCTAATTGTCCCAAAACTTAAAAGGATTCACAATGCACATAATATACTTATAAAAAAAATATAGAAAATATAATAAGTAGAAAACAATAAAATAGGAATATATATTTTAATTTTACCACTTAAGTCAAAGACTCTGAAATAAGATTTCAGGTATTAACCTAATAATTCATTCCGTACCGGGGCTAGCATATTTTTCTTAAGTTTAATACCACTGCTATTAAGAGGGTTTTTCTCATGGTCAAATAAGTATATTAACTTTCTTGAATAGATAGATAGATAAATAGATAGATAGCATTACCATAGTTACATTCTAAGCATCAACTGATCTCTACGTCCTATGTTCTTCAAATTAATATGAATTTATGCATTTATATAGGTGCAAGTATGTAATTATATTAATGCTGTAAACTCACCATTAAAGTCATTCTTAAAGCGTGGCACGTGTATTCTTAACGCTTCTTGATTATTCAACACATGCATAATTCTATAAATTAAAAAAAAAAAGAAAAAGAAGAAATAAGGAAAATTGGGTGAAATAATTGAATGGCACATGCTATGATGTGATAATTTAAAAACAGTGATTACCTCAGTTATTGAATTTTACTTAAAGTGCTTAACCACAGTATCAACTGGTAAAATAGGATTTGAAACATGGCTTAGGACTTACAGAGAATTTGGACTTTCTTCTACTTCTTCCTACATTGAACTAAGGCAACCCAGTCACAAACAGAAATGTCCTATGCCTGTGCTACACAGAATAGCTGCTGCTACTGCTGCGTCTTAACCTAGAAAGGGAGGAGCAAATATGATGTGAAGCAAATAAAATACTTTTTCTTAATTATTCACAGAGAGGTAGGAAGTTCCTATTTTGGAGACCAGGACAAGAAATTGGAAATAACCCACTGCACCATTGTTGGTTCAAAACCTTGAAAGCTTCCCAGGTGAAATTTGAAACTAGCTCCCATACATGGAGGGCAAGAATAAACTGAAGAAAGAGGTGGGCCACTCTAGATTGGTAGGTGCCAGGTTTAATAAGCAAGGGAACTTACAAACAAGGCTTGCCTTTGATGGCCACAAATTGAATAGATCTCCACACCCGCCCACCAGAACCTTAAAAGTTTATAAAAGGGCCTTAACTGGATTTAGTCGCATATACAGTCCATGTTGTCTCAGCAATACATTGCTTTCTCAAGGCTAAATCCATGAAAATGGTTCCCACAGTGGGAAAGGTGGGCAGAGCATACATTCCGAGGAGAAGGGAAATGGGTAAGGATCCTCTGATTGTCAGGGTCTAGCTCTTGGTTCAACCAGCGGTCATGTCCTCTGGATCACCCCCTCCAACAGCAAAGTCACAAGATTATAGTAACAGGATTAGAATGTCTATGTTATCTCAACGGTCTCTGTCTAGCTTCAACAGGAGATCATCAACATAATTTTAAGAAGTTCTGAACAAGGCTAAAGCCTTGTTCCCTAAAGGAATGCACTCTGTTAAGGACCGCTCTAACACTAGTGATGGCCCACAAGGGAAAGGCATCACAAGAGAGTAGATAGGTCCAGGATCTAGAATAAGAGTGTCTGGTTTTATAACTAAGTTCTACCATTTAGTAACTGTGATCATGAACTAGGTATTTTACAGCTCCAGGTTTCAGTTTACTTATCTTTATAATTGGAATACTAATAGTATACTTTTTCTTTTTTTTCTTCCCGGACCAGGGCTCGAACCCGTGTCCCCTGAATTGGCAGGCTGATTCTTAACCACTGCGCCACCAGGGAAGTCCCTAGGAGTATACTTTTTAAGGATTAAATTAATTAATCAATACAAAAGCACTTAGATGAGTTCATGATACATAGTAATGTTAGTTGTTGGAGGTTCTGTTAGTGTTACTATTTTCTCATCAATTCAACACGTATTTGCTACTTTATACTACAGCACAGAAATCTGTATGTATGTAAATATTGTATATAACTGTGCATGTATATGGACATGTGTATAGATATTATATATATACCATCTACAAAATATGCATATAGATGTTACATATACTACGTTTTAAGATATAGTGTCTTTTCTTCTGTAACAGGGAGAGAAGCAAAGTCATAAAAGAAAAATATTGGCATTGATGGCAGAGAAATTTGGGACCAAAAAATGTTACTTAATTGTCATAAATCATGCTCACATTCCTTTTCTATAAAATATGATCCAGTTGCAAATTCACAGCTTAATTATGAAGATTACATGAGATAGCAAATCTAAAATGATTTTCTAAAGGCATGAAACAAAGTGTGTGTGTTTATTAATTGACTACAGAAGTCTATGGAGGATTTCTCCAACCTTAAAATTTCCAAACAATACAGATAGATTAGATAGATAGATAGAAATAGATGTTTCCTATCATTTACAAATGTCTGTAAAGATTATATTTTACTCCAGTGTTACACTGAAAGTTTTACTAACTCAATTTAATATAACCAATCATAATATTTTCCAATAACTAAAACAATACACTGTGGTGTTGCTTAATTTTTCATAAACAGTGCCTTCTTAGAAATTCTTCAATAGCGATTTTGTTTTTTGTATTAAACACTACATATTACATATGAACATGCAGGATTCATGAAAGAGGTAACAAAGAGATTGTTCTACAAGCACAATATTAACTTTTTATATCTTGACCATTATTTCCAATGCTATGTGCGGTTTCTACTTATTTGACTGCTTTAGAAATAATTCCATTTGAACTAATATAAAAACAACATATTTAATGTGTTAAGTGGAACTTCATGAAGAAATGGTTGATGTCAATAACAATTTAGCTCAGAAACATGATTATTAAATAATTTCATATAACGTGTACTTAATTGTGTTTACAATCTCGTGTGATCTTTGAACACTTTGAGACCCCAGAAGACTAAGGAAATGAGCTGGGACAAATTTCTGAAAATAAAAAAATGAATACAGTGAAGAAAAATTTAAATTTAAGGGACACTTTAGTGAGTTTCATTGGACTTTGAACGTATTTTTCCACAAACTTTAAAACTTTCTTAAATTAATATTTTATGTGCTATAGATGAAAGTATTTTTCCACAAACTTTAAAACTTTCTTAAATTAATATTTTATGTGCTATAGAGTAATTTTATACCAAATTTTATGCAAAAACATGCAATTAAATTGCATTTAATGGCTTAGAAAAGAAAATTCCAAATGATTTTTCTGAAGATTTAGCACTTTTAAGATTCACCAGTAAGTTTTTTGCTAATTGTGCCGTTTCTGAGAATTTTAGGAGTTCTTGACATTAGATCTCTATTACTTTCTACATCTCACGCAAATATATTCTTATTAATATAAAAATAACATATGCCTCTATTACTTGCTGTACTTTATGTCCTAGGCACTTTGTCTCCTCTTGTTTTTGGCTGAATACATTTTAAATACATTCCAAAGAAATGAAGATTTAAGTGGGAGATTATGTAAAAGGAGAGAAAGAAAGGCAGTGGGCTAGAATAGTTTGTATTATTTGTACTATTCTTTGCAGTAATATATTTAATCTTTTTAAATCCACTTTAAATGATACAAACTATGACATGACAGCAAAGAACAAGCACTCCTTTCTAAAACATGAACCACCAAATCAGTTTGCCCTAGAACATATTTGGTGGAAATTCCTGTTTGTGGGTACTAAGGGAAATTTTCACTGTGATTAGTTTACTCATGTGCTGAGTACTATAATGAAAATGTTGCAACTGTTGCTGTGGCTTTTGCTGCTACTTCCTGGAGACTGTTAACAATGGTTTTCTGGTATCATTCATTATTATAGAACTTTTTTTTTTTTTTTTAGGGAGCTGCCATTTTTTTTTTAATAATTATTTACTTATTTATGGCTATGTTGGGTCTTCGTTTCTGTGTGAGGGCTTTCTCTAATTGCGGCAAGTGGGGGCCACTCTTCATCGCGGTGCGCGGGCCTCTCACTATCGCGGCCTCTCTTGTTGCGGAGCACAGGCTCCAGACGCACAGGCTCAGTAGTTGTGGCTCACGGGCCCAGTTGCTCCGCGGCATGTCGGATCTTCCCAGACCAGGGCTTGAACCCGTGTCCCCTACATTGGCAGGCAGATTCTCAACCACTGCACCACCAGGGAAGCCCTATTATAGAACTTTTTTTTTTTTTAATTAATTAATTTATTTATTTATTTATTTTTGGCTGTGTTGGGTTTTCGCCTCTGCGCGAGGGCTTTCCCCAGTTGTGGCAAGTGGGGGGCCACTCTTCATCGTGGTGTGCGGGCCCCTCACCATCGCGGCCCCTCTTGTTGCGGAGCACAGGCTCCAGATGCGCAGGCTCAGCAGTTGTGGCTCATGGGCCCAGTTGCTCCGTGGCATGTGGGATCCTCCCAGACCAGGGCTCGAACCCGCATCCCCTGCATTGGCAGGCAGATTCTCAACCACTGCGCCACCAGGGAAGCCCAATTATAGAACTTTTAACAGCACATGTTTTCCTTCCCAAGAAAGCATATTTTTGATGTTGCAGGTATACAAACATACAGCTGTTTCTAAGTTTGATTGTATAGAAGGAATCTTGACTCTGCCACTTTATGTAACCTTGGGTAAATTATGTAATGCCTCTAAGTTTTATTGTCTTTATTTATAAAATGAGATATCAAAAACTCAAAGTTTTTGAAATTATTGAAAAAGAAAATGCTTTCTAAATTCTTAGTATAGATCTTGTCACATAGGATGCACTTTCTCTATTCCACCTGAAGTATACTATTGATCAGATTCTAATCTACAATACTTTAGCTCCGCTGAAGAATGACAGCCACAAGCATGAATTTTACTATGGGTTATAAAAAGATACTATATAAACTCCTCACTCAAAAATTGTTCCTCAGCAATAGATATCTTTGGTGCAAGTACTTAAATAACACTTTTCCATGTCAGTTGTAACCCTCATCAAGGTTCTGTGTCAAGTACTGAAAACTGCAATGATAAAAGCTTAATTCCTATTACTCTGTGAAAAGCTGTTGTCATCACTTATAATTTAAAATTGTTTTTAACCCTGAATAATCTGAGTTGTACACCCCCCCCCCAAATATATGATTCAATATGAAAATTTTTGTTTACCCTCCTCAAATTCACATTTTTAGCTTTGGCTTTATAAAATCTAGACAAAGGAAAGCACTGTCAATAGTAGGTTATAAAATTATTTTACTTAGATCAAACAGGACCATAAGGCACTAGACAAATTATATTTGGGAATAAAGCAATTCAGACTGACTATACTTTAGTGCTCTGAAATCTCAACACTTTTTCTTGGGACTAATGTAAGATTTCTTTTTCATTATTTGATTTTGATTCGGTTTGTATGTTCCCAGTTCTCTCAAGTGCTGGTCTTAAAAGCTGAGGTGCCTGATGCAGGATAGAAGCTCTAGGTTTTGATTTTACTAGGCTTAGGGTGGGGTTTATGGAAAAACTGTGTCTCAGCCATTCCTATCCGCTTCATTGTCATTTGCCCTGTGAAGGGGTCACGCTGCCAGTTTTTAGGCTTTAGTCAGAGGAAATTGTTCCACATACTGTATAGCTGTAGATCCAGAGTGTCTGTGGGAAAAGGTGAGTTTAAGATCTTTCTATGTCACCATCTTGAGCCAGAATCCTGTATGTTCCCAGTTCTAATACAAATTCCTACATGGTCTAGGATCAGCTGATTATACAGATAGTATCTGCTGTTGAAAGTGCTGACAACTTTCAAGTCTTCTTCCCTCCTTTTAAACTCACTCTGGAGACTAGAGGCCTAGTTATTTCACCAGTAGGAGAAAAACCTTCATTTTGTAGGTTTGGAGCTGATTATATACAAGTATTTCAGAATTTTAAATGAGGTCCAGGTTGTAAAGACAGTTATCAGATAACATATGGCAAATTCAGTTTTTCTTTCTTGTACTTGAAATTTATTCTTGCTGTGGTATCACTGCTACTCAAAAGCCTCTGCTTCTGAACGCTCACTATGCCCACTTCTTAGTCAGCATGTCTCCATGATCTTAGTGTCTTTCCTCTGTTCATCAATATTTGTAACAGCTCTTACAAAATGGGGGGAAAAAGCTTATCATTTTTTAGACATATATACTTAAAAACTTACCACATTTATTTCATTAATGTTGATTAAATTTTAGGTCATAAATTACTAATGGGTTAAGATTTTTCATTTAACATAAATTTTACACCAGCCCCTACATCTTACTAAACTATTAGAAACAATATTTTCAATGGATATCTGCATTCTAGCTTATTTTCAAAATATTTCATCCTGTAGAAAACTTTCAAAGGGAAGTTCATTTTTCTTGTTAATAATTTGTTATATGGCTATCTGGACTTTTGGTGGTTAGTCAGTTTTCTGAAAACACTTTATGGAGAAGGTACTAGCACCATAAAATTTAAATTTATTATTCATTGCTTGAGAGCTTTCACCTATTTAGAAATGAGCCCACAGGACCACTCCTCATAAGAAGGATAATGAATAAGTAGAAACTTTTTATTCTATAATTTTTAGCATATTACTTTAAAGATTGTTTCTATAGAGATTTCATGATTCCAGGATATAATATTCAAAGTGAATGAAGCATAGATGAATATCCATAACCTAGGCTTAAGTTCTCAATCAGTATATCAAGTTCATTTTTAAAAAAAGTTCCGTAGTGAATATGCATACTGTTACACTGATACGTATCCACTAGAACAAGGAGGTAAGTAGCATACTACTTATGGCTCTAAGTGAGAAATTTGGTTCAGAATCAAGTTTGCACTCAAAAAAAGAGCTTATGGTTACAGGTACATGTAAGCATTCAGGGCAAGAGTTCTATTCAAATGGTAAGAGAATGCTTAGGGTAGACAAAAGGAAGATGGCGATTAATACAGATGCTTTTATAAGTAATGTACAACATTAAATTATTGTATTATTGATAGATTTTCATTATTCCTCATTTATATAGGGTGTTAAAATATTTAATTTTCTCTCATGTGTTATCAAAAATTTGGTAATCAGCAGCAAGGACGTACTATATAACACAGGGAACTCTGCTCAACATTCTGTAATAACCTAAATGGGAAAAGAATTTGCAAAAGAATAGATACACGTATGTGTATAACTGAATCACTCTGCTGTACACCTGAATCTAACACAACATTGTTAATCAACTATGCTGTAATATAAAATAAAATAAAAGTTTTTTAAAAATTTAAATAGTATACAAAAAAATTTTGGTGATCAGTAGTATAACAGAAGCATGCAAAAAGTTGAAAACCTTTATCTAAAGGTGCATGTGAGAAGAATTTTTCACATGTGTGTTTATTGGACTTCTCTGAAACCTCTGAAATAATAATAAATGTACATTTCTAAGTGTAATTTGGAGTTTCCACAGGACTTATTATAACTTATTATAGGAAAACTATAAAGTGGTTTTGGGGTTATTTAGTTTTACTTGCTTGTTACTATGCTGTGAAACAAGACAAAAAATATTTTAAATACATGTATCAAGTTGCTCTTGTTATTTGAATTTAATAGTAACAATCAATATTTTTAAACAATGTATTTTAATTAACATATGATATTACATATTAGTCATAATTTTGTCATTTTCACTCTTCTACTCTATCCCCCAAATTCACCCCACAGCAATTATAATCAAATTGATTTTAATATAGGAACACTCATTCTCCAACTGAATGCCTATGTTTTTTAACATTTCAGATATTTATATGCATGTATTAATAAGCAAAGAATATCGTGTCACAAACTGATGGGAGAAATTCATTATGATATTATTTTTTACTGGAATATAAATTTATAATAATGGGAAAACTGCACATAACTTTATATAATTTATTAACATTTTAGTTCATTTCTTAATTTTCTTAAAATATAAATGACTTCAAACTTAAACAGTTTGAAAAATTAGCCAGAAAAATTACATACGGTTTGAAAAGAACCTTCACCTACATATTTTGTCTATGTATTTTCTTATTGTAAATTATTTAGTACATACCTACATAAAAATTGGTAGCCCATAAATTCTGTTGATGATGATGTTTACTCTCACAGGAATTATTATTGTAATTGGTACCTTCTTATATGCATATTTCATCTTAGAAATTCAAAGTTGATTACTATTTTGGAATCATTTAAATTTTCTCAATTAAGTGCTGGTCATTAAAAAATCACATGTTATTTTGAACTGATCATATAGAAAACAATGCCAAATTCTAATCATGGGCTTAGGTAGAGTATGCCTTAGGACTGCTGCTTCTATTAGAAATGTCTTAACATATATATCATTAGCATATCAAGATGGATAGTAGTTTGCTACAACTCAAATTTATTATCTATTTTGTTAAGTTTATGAATGGAATATTTTTGTAAGGAGCTATATCTAAAGGATGACATAATAATTAGGATTTGTTTAACACCTCTAAGTGTTTCATAATACATTTCTATTTTCTTCTTTGATATTTTCATCAACGTTAAAAATCAGGACTTAATTTTAATTCATTATTTAGAGGAGAAAACAAATAATAAAAGGGCAATGTAAAACAGAGGAACATTGGTAAGACTGTAGTTGTGGCAATCACAGAAATGCACTCTGCAGGTCTCCCTTCAGGAGAAACTTGCTGCAAGGAATGTAGAGAACCAACAGCCTTCACCTGCTCCACCTTCTGGGTTTCACTACCTCCTTGGCTCAGGCCAAGGCCATGCTCCCTGGGTGCTCCCATCTAGTGACTGAGCCTGGTGGGATTCCTAGAGCTGAGCCGTCCCGGCCTAACATGGGACTATTCTAATGGGTAATCTTTGTTCTGGGACTCCCTGTTGGCCTGGCTAAGACTTTCTCCTGGCTGCACTGCAGTCTAAGGCTCTCTCTACTCAATGTTCCTTCCTTTTCCTCTTGAACAAATGTCAGACCAACACCACAGTCTGCACGTTCTCTCTGCCTACTTCTGCTCTTCCCCTTCTCTATCTACACAGGAATTTTCCCAAATAAATCTCCTGTAAGCCTAGTCCTGTGCTGATATCCGCAACATGGAGGGCCTGAGATGATACTGTGGCTAATTACCTTCATGGACAGTAGAGATAGATTTACACTGGTAGGACTAGAGGTAATTGAGAAGCATTGTCCAGCTAAAATATTAAATCCTATTACATAAATAGAGTATAAGAGTTCTGCTTCTAGGAATGATAAAGAAACATATTGCATACTAACATAATTACAGGGACAACTAGAAGAGTTTCACAAAATTTGAAGGAAAAAATCTGTTTGAAGAATCAGAAAACCATTAAAATATTAAGAATTTTTAAGTCCAGACCTAGAGAGAAAAGAAGAACAATGAGATAAGCACAACATTCTAAGTATTTTTACAATAGAAGCATTTCAGAAAGTAACAATGGAACAAAGGTTGGGATGTAATCACACAAATAAACTATTTACTTTCAAGCTAAATACTGTTTATAAAAAGCTCAAAGATTAGTTTTTGTATGTCAGTGTGTAATAATTATGTGAATTTGAGCAAGCTATTAACCTCAGTTTTCTCACTGTGAAGTGGGTGAAATACTAACATACTACCTAAGTCTATTATGATAATTTTTTTTTTTTATTGTACTTGAGCATTTGTTACTTTTTTTTAAAATTTTTTTATTTATTTATTTTCGGCTGCATTGGGTCCCCGTTCCTGTGCGAGGACCCCCTCTAGCCGTGGCAAGCGGGGGCCACCCCTCATCGCGGTGCACGGGCTCCCCACTATCGCGGCCTCTCTTGTTGCGGAGTACAGGCTCCAGACGCGCAGGCTCAGTAGTTGTGGCTCACGGGCCCAGCTGCTCCGCAGCATGTGGGATCCTCCCAGACCAGGGCTCGAACCCACGTCCCCTGCATTAGCAGGCAGACCCTCAACCACTGCGCCACCAGGGAAGCCCCATTATGATAATTTTTGAGATAATATTTCTAGTGCTCTGAGAAGACAGTCCAATGCATATTAAGCACTAAGATTTTGTTAAAGATCTAAAATAAGTGAAATTCACACATGCACATGTATATTCACACACATTCCCTAGAAGACACTATTTTATTTAAAGCTGTCATTATTTTCACAAAAAGGTTCTTCTCTCAAATGACTTTTGAGGTTCACTCATAAAAATTCATCAATATTTATTCTTGGGTAGAAAGTACAAAATGTATATACTCTCATAATATTCTGTGGTATATATTTAGAAACAATTTTTTTCAAAACTGATGACGAAATATAATCTCTGAAGTAGTGCATCAGAAATTTTAATTAGTGGTATGCCATAAAGACAAACATTTCAAGTGGTTGCTTATTACTCTGTATGTTAGAATATGCATTTTTTGTGATGCAAATTTAGCTATAATGTGATCAATTACTTATGTAATTTGACTTGATTATACTATACACTATTGTTGTTACTCAGTTTGGAGCTATCTTCTGGAAAACCTACTATAATTTGGAAAAAATGCTGTGTCTTACTTCATAGGCATATTATGTCAGTGTGGCTTTGCATATTTTTAACCATAGGAATGGGTGAAAAACTTCTGTATTGCGTAAATGTCTTTTTTCTACTGAAACAATTTATAATATTGCTTTGACAATGTTTTTTTTTTTTAAGAATGCACCTATCTGATTGTATTGGAACAAAAGGTATATAGTATTTTTCAGTTTTAAAATGTCATAAAATATTCACTAATTATTTCTTGCAATTATCCCATTAAGTCAGCATTAATATTTTCATTATGCAAATGATGCATAAAGAAATTGAATAATATAAATGAATCAAAAAAGTATGAATAATTAAACAAAGTGAATGATTGTAGTGTTTTTTTTTTAACATCTTTATTGGAGTATAATTGCTTTACAATGTTATGTTAGTTTCTGCTGTATAACAAAATGAATCAGCTATATGTATACATATATCCCCATATCCCCTCCCTCTTGCGTCTCCCTCCCACCCTCCCTATCCCACCCCTCTAGATGGTCACAAAGCACATGGGGAGAGGGAAGGGTAAGCTGGGACTAAGTGAGAGAGTAGCACTGACATATATACACTACTAAATGTAAAATAGATAGCTAGTGGGAAGCAGCTGCATCGCACGGGGAGATCAGCTCGGTGCTTTGTAGTGTTTATTCTGTGGTCTACCATTCTAAAGTTTCACTGTTTCCTGAATAATGATGTTGGACTGTAGTAAACCTTTTCCTCATATAAAAAAAGTAATGATTTATGACATTATTAATTGTCTAAATGCCATCTGGACAGATGTGCCATTTCATTCTGAAATTAATTTTCAAAAAGTATACAGGCATTTCATAAATCATAATTTATTTCTAGCTTCATACCATATTTGGTCAGCTGGCTATTATTTGCTAGCCTGCTGGCACTGATAATTTGGATCAGTTTGTATTTCAAGTCACTCAGGAACTTAATAGCTTATAAATGTTTACACTGGGACCGAAATGGAGAAGAAAACAATTTTTGAAGGAAAACATCAGTTTGTACACCAGTCCTGGACAACACCAAGTAATGTTGGCTTCACTTTTTATTATTGGTTTCAATCTCTCTGTAGTTGAAGCCAATTCCTCATACAGCCTCCCTTTCCATAACAACCTACTCTTTGCAAAATGATATCTTTGATATCATGTATCTTTGTGGAAGAAATCAAAACTATTCAGATATAAAATTTCTCATAGATTGCTATAATTTACTCAGTTCGCCCTGTATCTATGCCCTCAGATAGTTGCCTACTATACTGACTCTGAAACTAGTCATGCAAATTACTTTGGTTAATAGTAGTGGCAAATGTGGCACAGCAGAAAGTTGAAAATTGCTTCTACATTGGGATTTTCCCTTTCTTAGTGCTATTGAAATATGCCATCCCATTTGTAAGGAGAAAAAAAAAAAAAGTCTAGGGTAGCCTGTTGCCTGATGAAAAACAATGATCACATCACCCCTGTAACCACTACTAATATGTACTCCAATTGCCAGGCTTAAGAATGAGGCCACCCTAGAACAACTAGGCCTAGATGACCCGCCAACTGACCATAGATGTCTAGACAGGACCAGTTGAGGTCAGCAGAGCATAGCCTACATCAGCAGAACTATCTAATCAATACAGAGATTTGTGGGAAATAATAAATGGTGGTTGTTTAAGAAACTAGATTTTGGAGTAATTTGTTATGCAGTTAAAGCTAACAATACAACATAGTTTGTATGGTGAGTCATAAAAAAACTCTCACTCATTGGGACTCTTCTCAAATTCTCAAAGCAAATGTTTGCTAATAAATGTTTTAAATAGCAGCACCTAAGGTCTTTTTTTTCATTGTGGGGTGTGAGGTGGGGAGGTAAGGAAATGCATTGAAACTCCATGTAGAGTCTTATGCTCAGAACTGTGGAAGCCAGAAGGAAATTTTAATTGCTTTTAATGGACATCAATGGTTAGTATAATAAAAAAAAACATGCAATACACTAAGTATTTTTAATATTAAAATCTAATGTGTTTATTTATATGTATTTTTATTCCTTTAGATAGTAAGTGAATGTTAGATTTGCTGCAATTTTTAATTAATTTAAAATCTTTCTTCAACTTCTATGTCTGATTATTTTATTTCATATTCAGTGCTACCAGAAAATAGAATTTCATAAAAAGAGGAACAGCAGATTTTCCTTTTATTAAGTAGATAATAAGTAACTACTAGTAAATTTTCCAACAATCAGAGTTTTCTGTCACTCTTCCTGGGTCTGAGGGGATAGTAGAAGCTATTCACTGGAAAAGTTTAATGTGGTTTATTGGCAGAAAGTTGCTCCTCTTTTTTATTTACCTTATGTGATAAATTTATCAGTTTATTTTCTAATAGCAAGGAAAGAAATAAAGCCATACTTAATGATTAGCACACAATCACAAAAAACAAAGAGAGTACTAGTGGATTTAAGAAGTCAAATTTGGTGAGGGAAAGGATGAAAACTGTAATGTAAATTGGTTTCTCAGCCAAGTATACAACCTGAGAATATGTATCAAACATGAGCATAGTACTGTATTATCAAGTCCTATTCCTAAGAGTTCAAAAGGGTAAAGTTTTTTTTAATATATATAATTATTATAGTGTTTTCATTGCAAATTTTGTCTTTTACTTTGTAGCCACAGAGGCAACACATGCCAGAAGACAAAAAAGAAAAAAAAAAGAAAGTGGTAAACTCACTTTTCACTAGTTAGGATGGCTATTATTAAAAACAAAATAAAACCGAAAAAAATAAACAAGTGTTGGCAAGGATGTGGAGAAACTGAGAAATTTGGGACACTTCTAAACTGTCGGGAGGAATGTAAAATGGTGCAACCGCTGTGGAAACAGTACGGAGGTTCACCAAGAAATTAAAGATAGAACTACCATATGAGCCAACAAATTCGCTTCTGGGTTTATACCCAAAAGAATTAAAATTAGGATCTTGAAGAGTTATCTGCTCTTTCATGGTGCTCATTGAAGTACTATTCACCATAGCCAAATTATCGAAACAACCTAAATATCCATCAAAAGATAAATGGATAAAGAAAATGTAGTATATAAATACAATGGAATATTATTCAGATTTTAAAAAGAAGAAAATTGCCATTTGTGACAATATGGATGAAACTTGAGAGCATCATGCTGAGTAACATAAGGCAGTCAAAGAAAAGACAAATACTGCCTGATTCCACTTACATGAGATACCTAAAACAGTCAAACTCATAGAATAAAAAGTAGAGAATAGAATGGTGGCTACCAGGGGCTTGGTGGCAGGAGAAATGGGAAGTTATTCAACTGGTATGAAGTTTCAGTTATGCAAGATGAATTAGTTCTAGAGATTTGCTCTACAGCATACTACATATAGTTAACAATACTGTACTGTGCACTTAAAAATTTGTTAAGAGGCTAGATCTCATGTTAAGTATACTTACCACACACAAAAAAAAAAGGACACGAAAAAACTCTTAGAGGTGATGGATATATCTAATACCTTGATTGTGATGATGGTTTCATGCATGTATGCATATGTACAAACTCATCAAATTGTATATATTAAACAAGTGCAGGTTTTTTTATATCAATTTTACCTCAATACAGTTTTTCTTTTAATTGAAGTATAGTTGATTTACAATATTGTGTTAGTACCGGCTGTACAGCAAAGTGATTTGGTTATACATACATATGTATACATCTATATTCCTTTTTTTAAATTCTTTTCCATTATAGTTTATTACAAGTTATTGAATATAGTTCCCTGTACTATAAGTAAATCCTTGTTTATCTGTTTTATATACAGTAATACAGCTGTTTTTAAAAAAGGAAAAATCCCTATAAATAAAATTACACATTTTCCAAAATTTTCTTTCATATATTGTTGAGATTCTACCCTTAAAACATTATCACCCTAGGGCTTCCCTGGTGGCGCAGTGGTTGAGAATCCACCTGCCAATGCAGGGGACACGGGTTCGATCCCTAGTCTGAGAAGATCCCACATGGCATGGAGCAACTAAGCTCGTGTGCCACAACTACTGAGCCTGTGCTCTAGAGCCTGTGAGCCACAACTACTGAGGCTGCGTGCCACAACTACTGAAGCCCACACGCCTAGAGTCTGTGCTCCACAACCAGAGAAGCCACCACAATGAGAAGCCCGCGCACTGCAACGAAGAGTAGCCCCCACTCGCCGCAACTAGAGAAAGCCCGCGCACAGCAACGAAGACCCAACACAGCCAAAAATAAATAAATAAAATAAATAAATTTATAAAAAAAAACAAACAAAAAAACATTATCACCCTATAAGGTCAGTAAAATGGCTATAGGGGAAAAATTAATAATGACTTTAGAAACCAAAAGTCTTTAAAATCATGTATGATTCCAAAACAATAACTTATTTTTCAACAGAATCATCTAATAATCATCCATTCAATGATTTATACTAAAATTAATATTAGTTATAAATTGTTAGGATACCTCATGTAAAGCCAGAAATATATATCATTTATAAAACAACTGAGATATAAAATGAAATAAAGCTGACATTTAAATTTGTCCTTGATGGAACAGTAACAAATATGTATGGGCAAAATACATAGTTCATATGGAAAAAATTATTTAGAAATTACTTTAATCCAAGTAATCAAATATGTTACTACTTGTCTTAAACTCTCATGTGGGTCACTCCCTCTTTTCACGTATCTTTTAGCTGCATCTATCTTACAGTTCTAGCATTATAATGCAATTATTTTGCTAATGTTTGTCTTCTCACTGTAACATCCTTGAAGATCAGACCTATTTCTTCTTTATATTTTCATTCCTAGTATCTGGCACAGGTGCTCATAATCAATTGATGATTTAAAAACGATTGCTCAGGGACTTCCCTGCTGATACAGTGGTAAAGAATCTGCCTTCCAATGCAGGGGATGCAGGTTCAGAGGATGCAGTTTCGATCGCTGGTGGGGGAACTAAGATCCCACATGCCACGGGGCAACTAAGCCCACGCACCACAACTACTGAGCTCACTCGCCTCAACAAGAGAGCCCACGTGCCACAACTGCAGAGCCCATGTACCCTGGAGCCCATGCACCACAACTAGAGAGAGAAAACCCACACACCACAACTAGAGAGAAGGCCGCCAGCCACAACTAAAGATCCTGCATACTGCAACTAAGACCCGACGCAGCCAAAAAAAAAAAAAAAAAAAATTAAAAAAATGATTGATCAATGAATTAATGTTGCCCTGTCAGTTTTCTCATATTTAAGAAAAAAATATATTCTGCTATAAATCCACATTAATGCCATAACACGTTTCTTAGAAGCTTCCATCTCTATCTGAGAGCCTCCATTTAGTTTAAATTTCTCTGTGTAAGGCAGGAGGTGAGGATCTAGTTGAAGGGACCAGATAGAGATTAAAAAATAAGGAAGTAGATGGCAATAAAAGAAATGGAAAGGCAGTCCAAATATAGAATTAAATAAAAGCGCCAGGATACTGTCATATAAATAGTATGGGGAGAAAAATCTAAAAACTTTTGGATTTTTATGGGCCTGTGGATTGCATGGTATATACAGCAAAGTAAGCAGACTTTCATGCTGAGTGCTTTTATTCTGACTCTGTTAACGAACACTAAAACGTAGTTGATGGAAGAAATTAATATTTTAGATAACCTAATGTAATGTAATTAGCATGTAGACTTCATCTAAATAACTATAGTGTTACTACATCTATTCTAAAATAATTCCAATACAAAATTCTCAAAAACTTGATACTAGCCATGTGAAATTCTCATGAATCACCAGTGAAGATTCATGAAATATTCATTGACCTAAGTTTATAAGCATTCATTAAAATTCACAGATTAGTGTGCTTATGGACAATCTATCAAATCTAGGAACACAAAAGGCCACATTTTAAGAACATGTGGGTTCATGTGCCCTATTTGAAAAGTGAATTTTTATGACTTTTACAGCTTTAGCCATCTAACATATATTCTTACTATGTTATATTTCTGAATCTTTGAGAATAATCTGGATGGTATTTATTTGTGCCAAATAATATATAATTTGATGAAAGAAAATGACATTTAGGTCATTTGCATTTTGTAGAATTAGTTCACACGCACTAAGACAATGTATTTAAGGAGGTTTTGATGAAAGGGATATACGTTAAAGTGAAAAATAAGAAAGAAATGAGAAGTATTTGGGCCAAGAAAAAAATCCTAGGGATTTTTGTTGTTGTTATTGTTTAGTTTGCTTTTATTTGTGTATCTAGTGATGACTCTTTATTGCTAATTACTCCCCTAGTTATATGCATTATCGCTCCCCTTCACATTGTGCTTTCTTCTCCTGCACTAGGAAAAGCATTTAGAACCTTTTAACATTTCTTTCTCCAGTTTCACATATTAGAATGAACCAACACCACACAAAATATCAAATCTTTTATCATTGTTCCTAGTTTATATTTAATCACATAAATTTAATGTCCTTTTTGAAATTTATTAGCAGGATAATCTAATTTATTGTTCAACAAAACACACAAATAAATTCAGCTCAACTGAATGAATATTTACGGAGGACCTACCCTGGGTCAAGCAGTGTATCAAGTTGTGAGTATACAAAACTTCTCTCATGTTTTTGGAACTAGATTGTTTAGTGGGGAAAATAGTTTGCATTTAGTAGAAAATATAAAGTTGAAAACTTAAATTTTACATGCTGACCTGTGTCTCCATAAATCTTTAGAGAGTGCTTCTTCCTTCAGAATAGACTGAGCAAAAAGACTTCTTATTGCCACAAGTGTCCCCACAAGAATAAAGAAGGAGACGAACAGTGTACTCTGACATTGACTTCAGTTAAAATACCCTGAACCATCAGTGCAGGGCTACTTAGGTTAGAGGCAAAAGCCACTATCATTTCTGAAATTTGACATGTGCATTATAATGTACACATCCTACACTTAATGTCCTTTCAGCTGGAAACGACTGTTTCCCTGTCAAAATGCTTCAAAAAGATTCACTGTTTACTTTTCAGAGAAGACTGAAGCTTGACCTTGGGCTATCAGTTCCTAGCCAGTTCTGCTATAAGGATCACAAAATAAGTGCCTCTGCCGTATCCAGGTTCCAAGGTCTAATATATATCACCTGCTTTTCAATCTCTATTATGGAAAAAAAACAAACAAACCCCCAAACAGAAAATTTATATTTCATTGTAAGGGACAAGTGGAAGTATGGAAAAGAGACCAGTAGCATTGATGAGTTTGCATGTCAGGGACATATTTTTTCTTCTACTCAAAGAAAATATAATTAGAAATTAACTCATCAATCACACAACCTAGTTTAGAGGTACCATAGGTATGCAACTTTATGGAATTCCAAAGAGAACAATTTATAGAATTCTCTTTTAAAATTTTCAAATAGATGTTCAATTATATTTTCAAATGCTTCTCATGTTCTTTGCATCAGAAATGAATATTTTAATTTCATATTAATTTTTCTTTATAAAATCAACCATATGTTCCCACCAAACAGTTTTAAAAATAGGAGAACTGGAAGATTAAGAGAGAAGACAGAAAGAATCTCAACATATTTTGGTTATTATTCATTTTTACATATCTGCATGCTTCTAAAAGGAATATTTTGAAAATATTAAGCTGATTTATTTTTCATTCTCTCTAAATAATATTTCATTGTTGCTTCCCAAAGATTTGTTAATTTCAGAGATTATCGAAAACCTATCTTTTTTTAAAGAAATAAATGGGTTTTATAAATTCTGTCACTTGCTGAATGTATATCTATGATGAAGTTAGAAGGTTTCCCATAGAATCATATCACATAGGGAAGAATTAAGGATACGAGTGTGATAGTCAATTTTATACACATAACTTAGCTAGGCCAAGGTGCCCAGATATTTGGCCAAACATTATTCTGGATGTTTCTGTGAAGGTGTTTTTGGATGATATTAAGATTTAAACCAGTAGATTCTGGATTCAAATTCTCACGTGGCCTTCCTTGACACCTGAGGGGGATGGTTCTATAGGTGGGGGGTGAGAGCTCCAGCTTCCCACTGTGCCTCCACTGATTCATCCCTGGTTGAGAGGGTAAGAGTACCTCATTACCTCAGGCCAAGTGGCCCCCCCTGACACCACAAGGAGAAAGAAATGATGATCTATTTTCTACTGACTGGTAGTCAAAGTTCTAACTCCCACTAGGCCTCCTCTGATACCACCCCACCTGGGAAGGAGAGGTGAAAGGGTGCCTCATTAATTCTGGATGGGGGTGTGAATTCCAGGTCCTCCTGTGGTCTCCTCTGTCATCAGAATTGGTGCCTCACTGGAGGCTCTATCTGGTGGGATGCAAGCTCTGACTCCCTACTGTCCTTGCCTGACACCACTGTAGCAGAGAGTTTGAGGCACCTTGGTACAGCATGGCAAGGTTAGAACTCTTGACTCCCCATTCAGCTTTTGCTGCCATGGATGCGGGGTTGGGGGCGTAACTTTTGCTGTGGTATCTGGTTACAGTACAGTGAATGTTTTCTAAAAGTGTTCTGTCTTCCTAGGCTTCCCTTTTGTTGATCCTTTGATCAGAGATGGCAGGCCTTTGTTGGGGCTTATTTTTTGTTGTACCTGTTGGCAGTCCTAGGTTGCCAGCTTTTCCATCTCCAATCTTAGATATATGAGGCAAAAAGAAAATCCAGGAACTTACAACTGTGTCATTCTTTGTGTCCTGAGGTCCCTACCAGTTGGCCTCCTCCCCTACACTTTTAAGGGTTTTCATATGTTTCTTTTATGAACAATATTCAGGATTTCTAGTTGCACTTAATGGGAGAAAGGGGAAAAAAGATGCCTACTCCATATTCCCAGAAGCAGAAATTTTCATTTATTAGCTCTCAACCTTTTGTCCTATTTTCTTGTGTGTTTTAAGGATAATAATATGAAGTTCTATAATTTTTATTGAACAGGTGCATCATAATATACTCTAGGATGAGTCAAGTGTAGTCTACAATAGCTACTCAATGTAGTACTTAACAGCTGAGCATTTCTATAGGTCCACTGGATGACTGGAGCCTTTTTTTTTTTTTTTTCTGGACATGTAAGACAAGGGTGAGAGTATTTAAGAAAAGTCTTCATAAAACAGTCCTCAGTTGTGTTTAGTGTTTTGGTAGCTTTAATGATTTTTTTATGGAATTTTACCTTAATGTCACTTAGAGTGTTACCTCATATATCTTACATATTACATTAAATGATGACCAATGTGTAAAAAGATTTAAAATATTCTTAATCAGAAAACACTATTTTAAGATTTTTAAAATTACAAATGAAAATATTCCTAACCTGACTTCCTGACCTGATAATTCCAGAAGAGTGAATGGAGTAAAACCAAATACATAAGATAAGATGAATACGGGATACAAATTTCTGAACCATATCATACCAAAGTGTAAAGAGTTTATTGTTAAAGGTGGGATTGAGGTCAAAATTTACCACTTGCAATCTCAGGTAAATAAACATTTAGCCTGTTTGAGCAGTTACCTCTATAAAGTGGGAGTCATAATATCTTCCTTGAAATATTGCTGTGAGGATTTCAAATGATATTTAGCAATGTGTGTTTTGGTGACATTCCTTCGGGATTTCTTAGTTCTGGGAGTATATCACACTGTGTTCAAATTCCTCATTTACTTATCCCTCTCCCACAACTTCAGGAAACAAACTATGCTTTTTATCTTTTTATCACCAATAACTGCCTCTGTGACAGATGAATGGATTAATTAAATAGGTACTATAGGCCTTAAGTAATTCTTCAATTTTCCTCTGTATTGCTGGAATCATGAAACTGGAAGAAAATAATTTTGTAGTTTTTAAAAGAAGAAATCCCCTTATCTTCAGTCTCCTTCATAATATCACAATGTTTTGGGGTTACTATCTATGATATCCACATATAT
Organism: Balaenoptera musculus; assembly: GCF_009873245.2. Taxonomy (NCBI): domain Eukaryota; kingdom Metazoa; phylum Chordata; class Mammalia; order Artiodactyla; family Balaenopteridae; genus Balaenoptera; species Balaenoptera musculus. The sequence goes on from NC_045789.1 coordinate 12,603,422, forward strand.
TGGCTATCTCCAAAAGGGAACGTGTCCTCTATATCTTCTTTCTGGCCTATTTTAACAGCAGGTATAGATAATGAACATTAGGCAAGGAGCAACTATCTTTGTACAATGATCAAATAAACAAAGTTTTTATAACCTTACCCCTATATTGAAAAATAGTTTTTATTATGTTTCTCCAAAAATGGTAAAATAAAATTTTGCAGTGTGCAGCTATGTTCTGGATCCATACATTTTACACTATATCTAGGTATGACTCAGTTTACGCTTTTTAGATATTTTCTCTAAAAGTAATGTGTCTATGCAGGTGTGTGTGCATGTCATTGAAAATTACTTTAGTAACTTTAAAGATGTTTCCAGTTGAAAGAACATAAGCAGAAAAAAATTTCGACAATATGAATAATAATCGCTTGCAAGTAAGTCTATGCGTACTCATGATTTTTTTCAAAAATTAATTTTAAAGTGCATCTTTAATATATATCACAATCATTGAGTACTTCTAAGAAACTGCAAAAAAATTTTTTAATGTTTAACATAATCTACCTGCTTTAGCTGACAGAAACGTGAATCTAGAAGCTATTCAAATTATTTTTAATGAAGAGATTGAAATGCTCTTGCCTTAAATTCTTAATAAAGTGATTCTTACATCACATTTTGAACATATACAAGCTTTATTACCTTTTGTTACTAATCATGTGAACTATAACTTAAAAGTATAACTTATATTGAAAAGTTAAGTGGAATGACTGAGAAAACCTCTGTTTCAGTGTTAGCTGTGCCTATAGACGATTTTCTTTACCTTGGACTCATCCTTTTTTTAAAACAGCTTTATTGAGGAATAATTGATACATCAAAACAAAACAAAAATCCCTGCACATCCCCTCTGTAAAATGTCTTTGGTTCCCTCAAATTTTTATAAGTATAAATTTTCAAGATGTTTTCTAACTCCAAATTATAACTTTCTATGAAGAACTAAATTATACTCTTTGATATGTTATAATAAATATGTTCTAAATCAACCTACCTAATACTAATTTCTGCAAGCATTTATTTACAGAGATTTCTCTCTCCAGAACATACACCCAGCTTTCAAAGATATTAACGACCTGTGCCCCCAGAAGACAGATAGATTACAAGTATCTTGTTCCAAGAAATAAATTAATGTGATATTCAGACTGATATTTGAAAATTATGATTGAACATATTGAGAAAGTGTAAATGGAGGTGCAGAGTAATTAAGTCATACCTCTAACACATTCTGTTCATGTGGCGACATTAGTTACTGACTGTATTATCAGGACATAACACATTTATGGTAATACCAGGGCACCGTTTATTATGTAACACTGTGACTGATAGTATCCAACAATATTAGAAACTGGAATGATTTTTTTAATGCACATTTATTTGGTGCAACAAAGATATTTGTTTTGTTGCCATGATTAAGGTATATATTCTTTTTTCTCTTGTGTTTTTTGCTAATGTGTCTTACTTTGGTGATTATCTTAAGTACTTTGAAATGTGCTGCCTTGTTAAACATTTTTAATTAACTGTCCAAAAACCTTGCCGGAATAATACATTAATAACTCAAGTCACACAAAATTAATATATTCAGTGCCTCTGTAATATCTAGTATACCTTAACAAGTGCTCCATGGCAAGTTATTGAAAATTAATTAAATCTTGCTAAAGGAATGCAAAAAAGTCAACTAGAAGACTAATTGAAATCATTATAAACTTTCTGCGTAAATATACATATGATTGGATAAGGAGGACATCTTGTAAATTTGATTAATTATCAAATCAATGATTCTTAACATTTATATTTGAAATATCAAAGACATCACTGTTAGTTATTATGCACGAAATCAAGTTTTCTGAGTACGTGAAATCATACTTTCTTGATACATTTTTCAGTTAACTTTTTTTAGACATTCAAAAATGTTGTTGACATCATCATTGTTAAGAAGTTTGAATTAGATGGCAGAACTAATTTTTACAATGACCTATCATTTCTCCCCTTTCTGAAATTCTATCTCTTTTACAGCTCCATAGTTATCATGTGTTCTAGTCAAAATATATATGCCTGCACCATATTGTCCCAGTTTTCTGCAAGGTTAATATTGCATCCTTTGACATAAACACTTAAAGCAGTTTAGTTAATGCATTTGTTATAACTTCATGCATATATAAAATTTAAATGCATATTTTTTTTAAGATAACCTTTATAGACTAAGGCTAAACTTGTTCATTGGAACCACTGAAAGGCCTGTGAGAGAGATGTTTCAAATAGGAGAACACAAAAATGCTCCTCAACAATTAAGAAAAACTAGCCTTTATTGAATCTATCCCTATGTGGCAAGTACTAGGCTAAGTGCTTTAGGAGAAAAACAATCCTATTTAATCTTTATGTAACTCCTATGGGGTTTATGCTACTATAACTATTAATAAATGTGAATATATACATGCAGAAATTCAGCCTCAGAGAAGTTAATTAGGTTACTCTCTTACTTAGTAAGTGATAGATTTCAAGATTTGAACCAATGTAGGCAGAGCACAAAGATAACTGTAATTTCAGTAACTATGCACAATTCTCCAAGTAAAACTAGATTGAAAACTACTTACTCTAAGTATAAGGACAGTCCTATTTCCTGATGGCTAACAGACTGATAGGTGTTAAGCAGAAATTTAATAATGGTTAAGCTATGGCTACCTGGGAATAACATTACAAATTTTGTCTTTATGGGTTCTTTTTTTCTTTCCAATAATTGTCCATGTTAAGTTGAAGAATATATTTTAAACTAAACTGGAAATAGTCAATGGGAAATCTTGGGGATAGAAACTCTATGCAAGTTAATAGGAAAATTTATTTAGAAACAGTAGATAAACATAGAGTGAGATCAGGTCGGGCACTTGTACCCATATTCACCAATTTATTCACTGTCAGAAGATTATGTTGACATCATGTAAACCTGTCACTAAACAATGCATATACTATGTAGTGTCTGTCCTCTTCAAATGAATGTCTGTATACATTTTATACTTTAAATGTCAGGAGTTCACCTTTCACATTTCCTCATAAAACTTTCACAATGAATGTTTAACATACTTTCTTGTTGCTATTTTTATAATCTAGTCAAAGGGAATATTTTGAAACAAACACTACAAGAATATGATATTAGGTTTTATATCAATTTATTTTAATTTGTGTATCCATATAGAATTATGAATTGCCATGTGCCTAGCACGTTGCTAGATACCAGAAAAAATGACAAAGTCACAGAAAACATACAATTAACACAAAAATGTGTATACAAATGAAAAATTAATTATGCTTTTTATATTTCCACTCTACGTACTTTAAGAAAGAGGGAATTTGTTTCAGAATATTAAACTATATTAATTGGATATTATTGTAGGATATTAAAAGGCTTAAGAGATCAGTGAGAGGGCTGAAGAATGAGATGCTAGGTTGAGTTTTAGAAACAACAATGCAAATCACTCCAGGGAACCAGTATGTCAAGGAAGTTTCTTTTAAGATTATGAATTTGTAAACCCTAGAACCACATTTACATTGTCACCAGGAACTACCAAAAATCAAAATCCACCATGATTAGGAATTCACATATTCACACGCCTATAGATGTTCGGGATACCACTACTGAAAACATTATAGTTTTGTTCTTGTCTCCAGAACCACATCGTACCTACTACAACCTCAGCAAAATTGGTGTTTGTACCCTGTTTGCTTTCATGGGGCCACTTACTGAACTATGGCACAACTGTTGTTGTGTTGCGTAAAACAGCAAATGCCTCAATATCTGTATTTGCCAGGTGAAATAGCGAAAGAAGCCGCCATATGGCCTCCATCTCACTTCTGTCTTCCAATGTCTTGTGTGTGCATGTGATCTGCCAAGTCTAAATCACTTCTAGAAATCTGAGCCAAATAAGTTTGAAAAATGCAGTTTTTACCTTTCCAGCCTCTGTATTATAGGAAAGCAAACTGGAGGAGGTTGGAATGGATATTGAATGGATAGCATGGGACATACATTCTCTGTTATTAAAAATGGATTATATGTAACAATAACTTTATCATTTAGGTGCTAATATCTTTCAAATCTGTATTTCTCATCTATTTTTGTTTTTCCAAGCTCCCAGTTTTTCCCTCTGTAACAGAGTGCTGTCAGCTGACACGAAACAAAATACCATGTTAAAGCTGACTTAAATTATGTAGACGCACTATTACCTCACAAAAAAAGAGCAGTTTCAATGTTAGTGAAGTCGTTCAAACTTTTTATCAAAATCCTGAGTGCTTCCTTCTTTATGCTCCATCATCTTAGTGTCGAGTTTGATTCTGAGGCTTGCCCCTCATAACCGGAAGACCCAAGATGTATGTTGACATAGAGCTTGTTGCAAGGACAGAAATCGGGGGCAGCTTCTCCTCACCTGATCCTTTATTTAGAGGGAGGAAAGTCTTCCTCTGAAACCCAGCAGCTCACATTTGTTACAACTGAGTGAAATGCCAGGGCATTCTTAAAGAAACACTTGGAAAGCTACTACTACTAAATTTCTGCAGGAAAGAAAGACTTTACCTGCAAGTGAGAAGGGCTTAGGAGTTTTAAGCAGGTGTCTCCAAATCCACCAACCAGGTCTGATTTAATTCTCTTCCTTCTGCATCACACCTGCTTCTTTTCTTTATTATCTGCTTCCGTGAGTGCTATCCTCCTCTCTTCAGTCTCCTAAGTCATTTGCTCTACTACCCAAATTGAATTGGTTACCAAGTTCCATTTTGATTCTAATACTACATCTTAAATCCATTCCCTTCTTTTTATTTTCAGTGCCTCAGCTATAGGTCTGGACCTCATCACTACATTTTTACAAAAATGTCCTACTCAGTCCCCATACAAGGGTCCTAATTCTCTTCAATGCCAGAATGATTTTATGAAATGCAAATTTCACTGTATCAATATTATTCCCCTACCTAAAGTTATTACTGGCTCCTTCTGGCTTTTAGCATGAAATATAGTTTAGCAATCACTTAGCATACAGTCCTTTATCTAGTTATTGCTAACTCTAGAACTTCATATCTTGCTGTTTTACCAAATGCAATTCAAACTTCAGCCATATGGGATTTAATAATACTGCCTATATTTTTCACCTCTATGGTTCTGAACATACTAATCACTCTTTATAAAACCTCTCTTCCCCGCTATCTTTCTTCTCTGTTATTTGTCCTCTAAGGCTCAACTAAATGCTCCTCCAAGAATTAGTTCCTGACCTACAAATATAAATTAGGCACCCTGTTTTTCCACTGCATCCTAGGCATGTATTAGTCATATAATTCATGATAGTCTCATGTAATTTTTATCTAAGTCTTCAGTATCATTGAGTAACCATTTTGGGAACTAGAATGGTATCTTTTTCTCATCCATGAAACCCTAATAAGTTAATTCAAAAAGTGTTTGTGGAGTGGCTACTCTATAGCCTGCAATGTACCAGGTATGAAAAAGTAAAAGGGAAGAGGTGGTTCCTGTTTTCAAGGACTTAAAACAATACAAAGTGGAATTTAATACAGAAAGTCTCTCCCCCCCATAGCACTAATCAAAACTTACCTCTGACAGACTGCACATTAATATTCACAAAGAGCACGTCTCCTTTGCTTAACCCTGTATACCCACTGTCCACATAATGCCTAGTCCATAGAAAGCTGATTTTTTAAAATATTTAAAAGAGCTTTTTGAGATATAATTGGCACAAATAAACTGTGTATAATTAAAATGTACAATTTGATAAGTTTTGATGTGTGTGTGTACCATGAAATCACCATTAGAATCAAGATAATGAACATATCTATCACTCAAAAAGTATCTCTTCCCCCCCCCCAAAAAAAGTATCCTTATGCCACTTTGTAATGGTTTCTTCCCACATGCACCCACACCTTGTCAATGCCCCACTACCACACATCTGTGTTCTGTCAATGTTAATTAGCTCACATTTTCTAGAATTTTAATAAACGTGATCATATAATATGGACTCTTTTATGTCTCTGCTTTATTACACACAGCATAATTATTTTAAAATAGTTCTTTCCTTTTTACTGTCAAATAGTATTCTATTTGTGAATTTACCATAATTGTTTGCCTAGCCTTCCATTAACAGACATTTGGGCTATTTCCAGTTTTTGGTTATTACAAATAAAGCTGCTATGAACATTCATGTACCAGTATTGGTATGGAAAAATGCTTTGTTCTTTCTTGGATAAGTACCTTGAGTGGAATGAATAAGTCATACGCAGGCATATGTTTAACTTTTTAAGAAATTGACAAACTATTTTCCAAAGTCATCATATCATTTTATATTCTCACCAACAATGTATAGGAATTCCATTTTCTCCATGTCCTTGCAATATTTGATATGTTCAGACTTTAATTTTAAATATTCTTAGAGGTCGGTAGTGGTATATCATCATGGTTTTAACTTTCATTTTTCTAATTACTAATGATGTTGAGCATTTTCCATGTGCTTATTTGCCATCAATATATCCTCTCTAGTGAATTATTTGTTCAAGCCTTTTGTCCATCTTTTTATTCGGTTTATTGTTTTCTTACTGTTGCATGTGGAGAGTTTTTTAAAATATATTTTGCATATAAGTCCTTTGTTGGATATGTGACTTGAAAATGTTTTCTTTCTAGCTTTGAAGTTTTAAATAAAGCCAAAATAAATGTGAACATTAAAACAACATTTTTTGTTTTTCCAAGTGGAATCCCACTTCTCACCAAAATGAAGTACCAGAGACCAGATTTGTTCTCCTATGTGAAATAGTAAAAAGAAAATCAAAGGAAATGAAAAAGAAAAAAACACAAAATAATGAGGCAACAGCTTCAAGAAAGCATTAGTAAATGCCTTGAACAACATTTCAAGTAAAAAAATAAATTAGATGAACCCTATTATTGTCTAGCTTACTGCTATAGGAGAGTTTCCAGGCCACAGATCAGAGAAGGAGAACCAGGTAGAGACCAGAAGCTTCCATGAACTGAGCAGAGAGATGAGAGTGCAGGATGAACCAAGAAACTAGAACTAAGACAGAGAACTGGTGAGGAGAGACCTTCAAACTCTGGAGATTTGTAAAGACTCCCTTTTGAATATTTTTCTGAAGGTTCATCAGCATGTCCATTTGAGGAAACTAATCAAAGCTGGGGAAAAAAATAAACAAACAAACAAATGGAGCAGAATCTGGTTCTCATACAGGACTGGAAAATCTCATAATTAGGTGGATGATACATGTTTCACATATATATAAACTTATATATTTATACATATAAATTATTCATATATATATATGAATAATTAGTCCTAGATTGAGCACTATTCCTATCCCACCTAAAATGTCTTAGAAACAAAGCCAGGAATGATCAAACTGTTTCTCAGTAACTTAACTGCATCTAAAAACAAAGCTCAAGAATATTTATAGGAATACAAATACTCCCAATATCCAGCAGGTAGAATAAAAATGTCTCACATCTAATAAAAAATAACAACCATGCAAAAATACAGGAAAATACGATATATAATGAGGATAAAAATCAATCAATTGAAACCAATCCAGAATTGATATGTGTCAAATTTGGAGAAAAAGAGAATTTAAAGTATTTATTATAACTGTGTTCCACATGTTTTCCAAAGTTAAAAATGAAATCTACAGTTTTAAGATGAGAAATACACTGGGTGGGATTAAGAGCAAATTAGACATTGTGAAAAAAAGAATTAGTTGACTTGTGGATGCAACAACAGAAACCATCTGAAAATGAGGGGGAAAAAAAGAAAAGAAAAATAATGAACAGAGAATCAGTGATCTGTTGGAAAATTTCAAGCATTCTAATATATTTGAATTTGGAGTTTCCAAAGGATAGGAAAGACAAAAGAGTCAGAAAAAATATTTGAAAAGAATGCTGACCAAATATTTTATAAATGTGAAAAAACAAAACCTAAAAACCCACAATAAGCTCAACATACTCCAAGTACAAACAACATGAAAGAAACTATAATAAAGCACATGGTCATCAAATTCCTCAAAACCAATTCTAAAGAAGAAATTGTATAAGGAGTATGAAGAACGAAAATACATTCTGAACAGAGGGATGGCTACAGATTTATCATTGGAAACAATACAACTGAAAAGTGGGTACTGCAATATCTTTAAGGTATCAAGAAACTATCAACCCAGAATCCTATACCCAGTAATATGCCTGCAAAATAAAGTTAAAATAGAGATTTTCTTTAAGACACATAAAAGCTGAAAAAATCATCACCAGCAGACCCACCATATAGGAGTTCTTTGGGAAAAGGAAAATGATCCAGATTAAAATTTAAATCATAAGAAATTAAAATTTTTCTTGTCTACAAAAAAAAAAAAAAATTGAAGAGTACCAGAAATGGTAACTTCATGGGTAAATATACAAGATGATTTTTTATTAGTTAATCTTCTTAAAATTCCATTGTATGTATATATATATATATATACACACACACACATATATATATATATACATATACAATGGAATATTACTCAGCCATTAAAAAGAATAAAATATTGCCATTTGCAGCAACATGGATTGACCTAGAGAATATCATACTAAGTGAAGTAAGTCAGACAGAGAAAGACAAATAAATACATGATATCACTTATAAATGGAATCTAGAATAATAATACAAATGAACTTATTTACAAAACAGAAACAGACTCACAGACATAGAAAACAAACTTATGGTTACCAAAGGGGAAAGGGAGGGGGGGAAGGATAAATTAGAGTACAGGATTAGCAGATACCAACTACTATACATAAAATAGGTAAGCATTAAGGATTTCCTATATAACACAGGGAACTATATTCAATATCTTGTAATAACCTATAATGGGAAATAATCTGAAAAAATATATATAACTGAATCACTTTCCTGTATACCTGAAACTAACACAATATTGTAAATCAACTATACTTCAATAAAAAAAGTTATTACAAGGTAATGGCTGTATTTCCTCATGCTATAAAATATATCCTTGTTGCTTATCTATTTTATACATAGAAGTTTGTATTTCTTAAACCCATATGCCTATATTGCCCCTCCCGCCATCCCTCTCCCCACTGGTTTGTTATGTTTCTGTTTCTGTTTTGCTGTGTAATATATTCATGTTTTATTTCTTAGATTCCACATATAAGTGATATCATACAGTATTGATCTTTCTCTGTCTGACTTATATTACTAAGCATAATATTCCCTAGGCCCATACACATGCTGCAAATGGCAGAATTTCATTCTTATTTTTACAGCTAAGTACTATTCCATTGTACACATAGAGCGCATCTTCTTTATCCATTCATCTGTTGATGGACACTTGGGTTGCTTCCATACCTTGGCTATTATAAAGAATGTTGCTATGAACATTGGGATACATGTATCTTTCAAATTAGTATTTTTATTTTTTCCAAATATATACCAATGAGGGGAATTACTGAATCGTATGGTATTTCTATTTTTAGTTTTTTGAGGAAACTCCATAGCAGCTGTGCCAATTTACATTCCCACCAACAGTATGCAAGGGTTCACTTTTCTTCACATCCTCTCCAACATTTGTTATTTGTATTGATGATAGGCATTCTGACAGGTGTGAAGTGATACCACATTGTGGTTTTGATTTGCACTTCTCTGATGATTAGTGATGTTGAACAACTTTTCACATGCTTGCTAGCCGTCTATATGTCCCCTTTGGAAAATGTCTATTCAGATCTTCTGCCCATTTTTTAAGTGGGTTGGTTTTGTTGTTTGTTTGTTTGTTTGTGATATTGAGTTGTATGAGCTGTTGATAGATTTTGTTTATTAACTCCTTGTCAGTCATATTATTTGCAAATATTTTCTCCCATTCTGTAGGTTCTCTTTTTGTTTTGTTGATGGTTTCCTTTGCTGTATAAAAGCGTTGAAATTTAATTAGTTCTCATTTGTTTATTTTTGCTTTATTTTGCCTTAGGAGCCATTCAAAAAAATCACTACAGTTTATGTCAAAAAGTATTCTATGTCCTCCTCTAGGAGTTTTATGGTTTCAGATGTTAAATTTGGGTCTTTAATCTATTTGAGTTTTCGTATGTTGTGTGAGGAAATGTTCTAATCTCATTATTTTACATTTATATGTCCAGTTTCCCCTGCACCACTTAAGAGACTGTCTTTTCTCCATTGTATATTCTTGCCTCCTTTGTTGTAGATTAATTGACTATAGGTGCGTGGGTTGATTTCTGGGTTCTCTATTCAGTTCCATTGATCTAAGTGTTTGCTTTTGTGCCAGTACCATGTTGTTTTGATGACTACAGCTTTGTAGTATAGTCTGAGGTCTGGGAAGATGATAGCTTGACCTGTTTTTTGTTTGTTTGTTTGTTTTTCTCAAGATTGCTTTGGCAATTCAGGGTCTTTTGTGGTTCCATATAAATTTGAGGATTATTTGCTCTAGTTCTGTGAAAAATGTCATGGGTATTTTGACAGGGATTGCATTAAATCTGTAGATTGCTTTGATTGATATGGCCATCTTAACAATTCTTCCAATCCAAAAGCACATTATAACTTCCCATTTCTTTGTATCATCTTCAATTTTCTTCATCAGTGTTTCACAGTTTTGAGAGTATAGGTTTTCACCTCCTTGGTTAAGTTTATTCCTAGGCATTTTACTATTTTTGATGTGATTTTAAACAGAACTTTTTTTTTTTTACTTTCCCTTTCTGCTATTTCATTATTAGTGTATAGAAAAACAACAGGTGTCTGTATATGAAACTTGTATCTTGCAAACTTTCTGAAATCATTTATTCTAATAGTTTTTGGGTGGAGACTTTAGAGTTTTCTATATGAAGGATCATGTCATCTGCAAAAAGTGACAGTTTTACTGCTTCCCTTTCAATTTGGATGCCTTTTATTTCTTTTTCTTGTCTGACTGCTGTGGCTAGAACTTCCAATACTATGCTGAACAGAAATGATGATAGTGGGCATCCTTGTCTTGTTCCTGAATTTAAAGGAAAGGCTTTCAGCTTTTCATCATTATGATATTAACTGTGGGATTTTCATAAATAGCCTTTATTATGTTGAGATATGTTCCTTTTATAGCCACTTTGATGAGAGTTTTTATTATGAATGGATGTTGAATATTGTCAAATGCTTTTCTGCATCAATTGAGATGCTCATGTGATTTTTGTCCTTTTGTCAATGTGGTGAATCATATTGATTGATTTGTGAATACTGAACCATCCATGTGTCCCTGGAATAAATCCAACTTGATCATGGTGTAGGATCCTTTTTATATATTGTTAGATTTGGTTTGGTCATATTTTGTTGAGGATTTTTGCATCTATAGTCATCAGAGATATTGGCCTATAATTTTCTTTTCTTTTTTTTTTTTTCCTTTGGTAGTATATTTGTCTGGTTTTGGCATCAGAGTAATGGTGCCTCATAGAATGAATTTGGAAGTGTTCCCTCCTCTTTGAGTTTTTGGAATAGGTTGAGAAGGATAGGCATTAGCTCTTCTTTGTATGTTTGGTAGAATTCCACTGTGAAGCCATCTGATCCTGGACTTCTGTTTGCTGGGAGTTTGTTTTTTTTTTTATTATTACAAATTGAATTTCACTAATAGTAATCAGTTAGTTCAAATTGTCTGTTTCTTCTTCATTCAGTTTTGGTAGGTTGTATGTTTCTAGAAATTTGTCTATTTCTTCTAGGTTGTCCAATTTGTTGGCATATAACTGTTCATAGTATGATTTTTTATATCTCATGATTTTTTGTATCTCTGTGGTATCAACTGTTATGTCTCCTTTCATTTCTTATTTTGTTTATTTGGGTCCTCTCTCTTTTCTTCTCGGTAAGCCTGGCTAAATGTTTATCAATTTTGTTGGTCTTTTCAAAAACAAACTCTTGGTTTTGTTGATCTTTCCTGTTGTTTTTCTGATCTCTATTTTATTTATTTCCTCCCCCCCTGCTAACTTTGAGCTTTGTTTTGTCTTCTTTGTCTAATTCCTTTAGGTGGTAGGTTGGGTCGTTTATTTGAGAATTTTCTTGATCCTTGATTCTGTATCACTATAAACTTCCCTCCTAGAACTGCTTTTCTGCATCTCATGACTTTGGAGTGTTGTTTCCATTTTTATTTGCCTGGAAGTATTTTCTGATTTCCTCTTTGATTTCTTCATCAACCTACTGTTTTTTTAGTAGCATGTTGCTTAGTCTTTATGTATTTGTTCTTTTCCTATTTTCCTTTCTGTAATTGATTTCTTGTTTCATATTATTGTGGTTGGAAAAAATGCTGGATATAATTTATATCCTCTTATATTTGTTGGTATTTGTGTTGTGGTCTAGTGTGTGATCTATCCTAAAGAACATTTTATGTCACTTAAAAGGAATGTGTATTCTGCTGTTTGGGGATGTAATGTCATGCAGATATCTATTAACTCCAGCTATTAATCTATTATGTCATTTAAGACCAGCGGCTGGGGTGTGCACCAAGGTGGTCATGGGAAACCTGACAGTCACTAGAGCAGATCTCTCTCTGCCCTGCCTTGAGAGCAAACTAGCACATGTGTGTTCCTCAGGAGCAGAGTCCAGGCTTCCCATAGCTCTCCTGTTAGTCCCATCAGTCCTCCAACCGGCCAAGGGGGCTCATCACCACCATATTGGACACCAGGACTGGAGCACCCAGTCTGTGGTTCTCACTGCTCAGTCCCCAGGGTGGGTGTCTGCCTGTGTATTTTTCCTTTTCCTCTGAGTCCCCTCCCAGGGACACAGGGCCCAACCCTATTACTGTTCTTCCCTTCCTACCCTATTACGTGTACATCTTTATTACACTCTGGGTTGTACAGGAGTCCTTCTGCCATTTTCCAGTTAGTTTTTAATGAGGATTGTTCCACATGTAAATATATTTTTGATGTGTTCCTGGGTGTAGGTGAGCTCCACATCATCTTACTCCACCATCTTGATCTATCTCTCCCCACATACAACTAACTGACTATTTTACAAAGAAAGAAATATCTCAAATCAATGATTTAACCAGAAACTAGGTAAAGATGGACAAATTAAAGCCAAAGTAAGCAGAAGAAAGAAAGTAATAAAGATCAGAGCAAATATAAATGGAAAAATAACAATAGAGAAAATCAATAAAACCAGATATGTAAAGAAGGAAAAGATAAATGAGTACTTTAACTTTCAAGAACTTTATATTACCTCATTTACGCTTTTTTATCTCTGGAAAGAAAAGGGTTAACTTCAGCTTATAACCCACTATCCACTCCTTTTCTACATGAGATATACCTAATGATCTTGACCAGACCTTCTTATAAACATGTTAATATCATTTGTGGGAAGGATAGGGAGGCCCCTATCTAAAAATGCTTTTTAGCAGGATATATCTTGTCTGTCTAGATCACTTATTACAAATAAACCTATATTTGTGGGTTTTGCATAGCTAGCTGGGAAATGAGAAGTAAAATATATTGTTCTATATATGTAACAAATGAATTAGAGACACAGGACTCCCCAGTACAAAAGGGCTTCCTTTGTAGACAGTGTTCCTGCACACAGTGTTTACAATTTGTCTCTTCATCTGAATCCAAAAACAATCTGTAATATAGGAGGAAGGGACATTTTTTGGAAAACTGTGTTTGATGGATGGGGCTTCTACAGAAAATTTTTATAACTGTATTTGGTTCTATCTTGTATACTTGAAATCATTAGTAAAGTTTGATATGGGGTAAGAAGTATAACTTGCATAAATCAACTTGACCACTCAATCCTTTGTATCAATATTAACACGACTTCACCTTGCCTACTATAGTTTTAATGTGCAGAATATATTGACAAATCTTCAGTATTGATTGCTTATAACCTGAGATAAAAGAAGAGCATCTGCTTTTTTGCTCAGTGTGATAGATGCTAGACATCCATATATGTACAGATGTGACACAAATTTAACCTATAATATAAAAATATATAATATAAACATTTTATAGTATTTTGCATATAATTTACAACAATGTCTTTACACAGAGTAATGTTTTATACTCTGATATATATGACACTAACATATTTAATATGGTTAAAATTTTATACATATACAAATTTCTAACCTTACAATTATTTCTGTATTAAGTAATTTATACTTAGCACACTAGTTGTCTAAACTTACTATTATTCTGTGGTACTTGTTTTAGTGTATGAGGAATTCTTTGCTCTTTTTTTTCCCTTATGCCCTTTTAATAGAAAGTTCCAATACCTGGGATTCTAGGAATTTTCTGTCGTTTTGGTTCAATGCTATTCTGGATTCAGATATAACAGTGTGAAGTTTGATGCTGTTTGAAGAAGCTGGGGTTCGTCTTGTGTGATGCTTTGAAAATGAGAAGAAAGGGCTTTCCTATATTTGGAAGTGTCTTGGCGATGAGCAAAGGTTAAGGAAAATCACTGCAGAATGCTGTTTGTTCAATTTGAAAAGCAGTCTGCTATTTTACGGGCCATTTTTATTCTTTGACTAGCTTCCCCGGAGAGATTCAAACAAAGAGGTTTGAAATATATCAGGCTGAAAGGCTGAGTATGTCAAGAGTATGGATCACTGAAGCAAGATCTTCATCTTGCAGCTTAATTTTCTGTCTGGAGCACTTAACAAATGAACAGAGACATTCGTGGTTACTGCTGATGCCTCAGATTCCAGGAACATCAGTGAGTCTCCAAGGGGTTCAAAATATTTCACCATATTGAACATCCGTGGGGAAGCTTCTCTTTAGCAGAACCCATGCTACAAACCTTACCAAATTTCCAAATTTCTCCTTTCAATAATATATACTTTGTTACACTGTACAGGATGGGCCAAGGTAAAAAAATTGTAAACAGATTTTGTTTATTATTTTATGCCACAGGGAAAACAGCAGTTTCCCTGTGGCATAAATAACTGTGCTTTAAAATAGGCAATATTGAGCTGTGTATCCTTTGAATATTTCTACTTCTATATTATTTTATGTCATTAATCCTCCTGTGGTTTCGAGCAGAAAGCATAAATGCTGAACTCTGTGGTGCTTTGCATTTGAGGTGCTTTGGTAAATATGTGCTACAGTTATGTAAAGATCCAAAATCCTTCTTATGCAAATTTTATTGATTGACAAATGAATGTACTTTCCAACTCTACCAGAAAGACCCTGGAATGGAATAGTGAATTTGAAGTTCAATGTAAGAAATTAAAAGAATATTTCTAGGAGCTTGCTATTTGAGAAAAAACTTTTGGCTTGCTACAGCGCCCCAGGACACCAGATGACCATGTGACCTAAGCTGCCTCACTTGAATAAGATTTATCTAGTAAACCTCACCCAAGGTTAGGTTTGCCCATCAGGCCTCTGTCATCATGCAGGGACAGGAATGGGTCCAAGCATATCCCAAAGGCACAAATAAAGTAAAATCCAACTTCTCTCACACTCTGTATACATCTGTATCTTCAGGCTATAAATATGACTTCATGGAGAGATTTCTATAACCAGTTCAAAGAGGAGGAAATAGTTTAAGCCTGGCTTGCCAATAATTTTGCATGATAACTGCCACCAGCTATAAATGAACTGCTGCAGCATGCCTTTCCCATCTAGGAATGTCTCTTGAGGACAGTGGAGACAGCCAATCTTCCACATAGCCATTTTGCCCACTTATGCTATAAAGATGGATGGCTTATCAAGAGCATATATTATGGTTTATGCTTGGTGTCTAAGGTTTTGACAAGATGACCCAAATAGTGAGGAACTTGGAAAGAACAAGATTGGACTTTGATGACAAGGAGGTTTTAGAAAGAAGTATGACCCTGTATTTTCTAAATGAGTCTTGCTTCTGGTTTTCATACTTACGTTGAGTATCACTATCCTTGAACACACTGAATGCCTAATACCACATATTCTCTAATAAAACATTTCTAATTTTCTAATCACTCTCATAAAAATAGTGATTTGAATGACATATTATGTGATACCATATTTAGTAAACACATTTTTAGATGCACCTAGGAAATAACATTTTATATACTATATAGAGGGGTAAGTTTTAGTAGAAGTCTGATGTAAACTTATATAGGCAACAGCCTAAATTATGGCTCTCATTCCTCAAAATTAATGTTTGGCTTATCTTACCTGGAACAAACCTGACTGATACACATGTACTTTAAACATAATAAAAATACTGACACATATAAACTTTTCTATAATAAACAAAAATTTCACATAGCTTTAATATAGTAGCTTATGTGCAACAAGATCTAATGCTTTTAGCTGATCCAAGAATTAATGCAAATAAAAAATATAATGTATCTTCCAGAAAGTCTAGTGAAAATATAAGATATGTTAATAAAATATAAGATATGTTAATAGTACTACCAAGCTTTCAGGATTAGAGACTAGAAGTTACAGGCCTGATGATTTCAGCTAACTACCATACAGACCATTTAATAAGTTTTTTTAAAAAATGGAATTGTCTCACTTGGGAGACTGTATAGTGAAATGAAACTTTATCCTAGACCTTATTCTCACATCTAACACTTGTTGCCCATGTGATTTTCAGCAAATAACTTCCCTAAGATACAGTACCTTCATTTATATAATTAAGAACTATAAGACCAAAATCAGTCTTGCCATTTTATTGGTTTCCCCATTTATGAATTAAATAAATCTTTGACACATGCTCACTCTATTTATTTGTGTAAGCAGTTTTTAAAATTTTTTTAAATTATTTTATTTGTTTTGTTTTGTTTTTAGCTGCGTTGGGTCTTTGTTGCTGCGTGCTTTGTTGGCTGCTGGCCTTTTCTTTAGCTGCAGCGAGCAGGGGCTACTCTTCGTTGTGGTGCGCGAGCTTCTCATTGCAGTGGCTTCTCTTGTTGCGGAGCACGGGTTCTAGGCATACGCGCTTCAACAGTGTGGCACACAGTCTCAGTAGTTGTGGCTCACGGGCTCTAGAGCACAGGCTCAGTAGTTATGGCACACGGGCTTAGTTGCTCCACGGCATGTGGGATCTTCCTGGACCAGGGCTCAAACCTGTGTCCCCTGCATTGGCGGGCAGATTCTTAGCCACTACACCACCAGGGAAGCCCCTAGAGTTTTTAACTTTAAAAACTAATAACTAAAGGATAATGTTAAATTATCCTTTAACATAAGATGTCCAAGTGGGATCACCTTCTGAAGACAATTAAACCATGTAGCCCCCAAAAGTACACCTCACACCCTGTTTAGGCATGTATTTTCTTGGTTCCTAGAGTAAACCACAAGGAGCAAAAGAATTTTACTTCTGTTGCCTCTCTGATTCTCTCCATTTGTTCTTCTGATTCTTTGTTTTCATTTGTTCATTTTTGCGGGCCTAGTTTTGATTCTTGTTTAAACATGGCTTTCTCATTGGTGGCAGCAGTTTTTGGGAATTAAGATTTCATTTTCTGATCATTTGATGATTTCTGTTGAGTAAAAGCAAGGACCTATACTTTGTCAGGTGAGAGATGACTAATGATTTATTTTGTTTATCTTTTTGTGGT
The DNA here is from genome assembly GCF_009873245.2 of Balaenoptera musculus. Taxonomy (NCBI): domain Eukaryota; kingdom Metazoa; phylum Chordata; class Mammalia; order Artiodactyla; family Balaenopteridae; genus Balaenoptera; species Balaenoptera musculus. The sequence continues at coordinate 12,620,972 of NC_045789.1, forward strand.
CTGCTTATTGTATGTGCAATAGATCACCTCCAAAGATGGTCACCAAGAATTCTCCCATCCTTGTATTTTAATAACACTTCTTTCTTCAATAGGTGGAATCTTTTTACCACTTTCTGAATCTGTGCTGGCCTTGTGACTTGCTTTAATCAATACCATGTAGACGAGTGAAAATGTACCAATTCTGGGCCAAGCCCATGTGATGTTGGACAGCTTCCACTTTTGCTATCTTGATGCTATAGGTGAACATTTAGCGTCAATTATCCTGCTAGAGAGAAGATAGCAAACCACATATGTTCCAGCCATCCCAACTCAGACACCAGACATGCAAGTGAAACCATCTTGTATATTCAAGCAGCACACAAATTTCCCACTATCTAAAGCCCAATGATTGACTCCAGACAACCCCAATGGAGCAGAATGACAAACCCACTAAGCACAACTAAAGCACAGAATTGTGAGCAATGATAAACCATTGCTATGTTAAGTCATTAAGTTTGGGGCAGTTTGTAATACAGGAACAAAAATTAATACACTTAACCCTTATTAAGAAATGTAAAAGATTTAAGACACTCTCAACCTAGACATTCTCGCCAGACAAAAACATTTCTGTGAATTGTAATGGAATTGTTCTATGAAAGCTGGCCACGTCCCCAAAGTAGAAAGAAGTCTGCTCAGGAAGGATGACAGATGTGGTATTTAGGTCATGGAGTGCAACACGGTAACAGTCATATAGGAATATCCACAAGTTGTTTGTTTCTTTATAATTCCCCGCTATTACTGGTTGAATGTGTGTGTGTATGGGGGGTGGGGGGAGTGGTCATATGTCTTTGGTAGTTCATAAATCTTCATCAGAGTAAAAGAGAGTCCTGAAGATAATCATATATATATATATACCTCCTTCTATTTAATATTATAATTATACAGTTGGATTATGTTAAAAACAATAATATTATAATTATACATTTTGCCTATTTCAGAAAGAATGAAAGGAAGTATATAGCTGCAGAGGGTTTTATTATATGGACTCATGAACTTTACAGGTCAGCTAAAATACTTACATATGACAAATAGTTCCCAAATAACTACCTTACAGATTTTTTTGGAAAAACAAGTTAGTTACCTTGGTCAAAAGTTATAATATGAGGGGTTGAGAAAAGGAGAATAGTAAGGAGTGAATATAAAAAGGATAATGAAGGTACTACTGACATTAATACCATAATGTGAATATGGAAATTTTGTTATTATTAACACATTATTTCCTTCCTTTTTTTTGATAATCTATTTTTTATTTCATAGTCTTAATAATTTTTATTAAATCTTTTCTATTTATATTTGAACAGCTGAATTATATTCAACACAATATAAAATATACAATATAATATAAAAGTAGGCACAATGTCTTCCTTGGATTTTATAAAAACATTTTTTTCATTTCTAATTTGATCTTTTAAAAAAGGAGGGAAATTTGGTTTCTATACCTTTGTTTTTGAACTTTAAAACAGGTATTTTTCACGAATTCACACATGGAAAAATTAAGCCAAAAACAATTGCGTCAAATCATAAATTTTTCATTTGAAATCTTAAGTAGTACTATTTTGAAAAATTAAATTTATCCTCAATTCACTGTAGATATTAGAGATATCAAATGTCTGATAAACACAATTTCTGCATAATAAGGTTATCAACTTTGTATGATTCTGATGTACCAATAGAATATGTTTTTACACCTGTCAGTTTTTAATAAAATTTGCCTTTTCTCCGGTACTGATGAACCTAGTGGCAGAGCAGGAATAAAGACGCGGACGTAGAGAACAGACTTGAGGACACAGGGTGGGGGAGGGGAAGCTGGGATGAAGTGTGAGAGAGTAGCACTGACATATATACACTACCAAACGTAGTATGGATAGCTAGTCGGAAGCTGCTGCATAGCACAGGGAGATCAACTCGATGATTGTGTCCACCTAGAGGGATGGGATAGGGAGGGTGGGAGGGAGGCTCAAGAGGGAAGAGATATGGAGATATATGTATACATATAGCTGATTCACTTTGTTGTACAGCAGAAACTAACACAAATTGTAAAGCAATTATACTCCAATAAAGATGTGAAAAAAAAAATTTCCCTTTTCTCTGGAGCTGTGATAAACATGTAATATTACAGTTGAAAAGCTACTTATTTCACATTCATTGTGGATTACTTTCCTTTATAAATAATGTATCAATTTCTTTACAATAATTAATTCTCATCATGGTTCGTGTGATATATATTTGTCTTTAATCAGATATCAATCATGAGCACGAGCTTTGATCACAGAAATAGACATTTTTTTATGTGGAATACAATGGCATTTCCACAGGGAGGCATCAGTCTTCTGAACTGCTTGTTTGATTGCTGTATCCCTAAACCAGAAAAACATCTGGCAAGTAAGCCATTGTTGCAGTACTAAATTTGAAAGTTTCGTTTTTTAAGTTTCTTTCCATTCTGATTTTGAAAGATCATTACTTTCTCTGAAAGGAAAGGAAAAACTATTACTATTACCAAAACATGATTACACACTGTGAATTTTTAAAATATTGGCCACAAAACTCAACATGAATGTAGATGCCTATACTATTAGTTATATTAGGTTTTGCTTTTCCAGCTTTTGCTAAAATATCTTCACACCCACTACTTTAATTTTAGGTTATGCCAACCAGACATTCTTTCTCAAAGGCTGAAATTCTCATTTGGCTATATTTTACCCACGCTGAAAACTAACAAAATATTAACAAATGTTCTGCTAAAACAATAAACGCATATTCATACATCCAAATCAGTAGTGTTTGTTGTGTTTATATTACATTTGTGTGCAAATGTATGGCATAACATATTTATCTTTACTGTGTATTTTTATATATCTATTATTTATCTATATCCATATTTATAGATACACACACAGACACACAAACACACTTACAGTATTCCTTTCTATGTATATAATGAAATTAGGAAATATAAGAAGACATTCAATTAGACTGCAAAACTATCCTTAGGTGTCATTATTAACCATTATTTAACAACCGTTTCTTTAAACACATATATTAAAATATGTAATATACATATTAATATATATTTTTAATATTCTTACTAAGCATGCTAGATATAAACAAGTTGCTTAGAATCATAGCTGTGACCAAAGAATTATTTTTCTGTTTTTTGGTAACATAGTCTCCAATGACTCTACTATTAGTTCCACTGGGACCAATTTAAAACTACACAGCCCTGTTCTCATGGATTGAATAAGGCAATGTACCATTGTTTAAGTGTGCTACTCAAAAATTTGGAACCCAGAGAGAAAACACAGGGAGACTGAGTAACAACCCACCTCCCCAACCAATACTCTTCTTACAAAGTTTTAGAAACAATTTCTTACATCTAATTTATTTATAATGCTTAAGGTATTAAAAAACAGGGATTCAGAAATTCAATTTATATTCTTTACATTTTTTTCCCTAGGGAAAATACTCAATATTTGTACCAAGAGAGATATTCTACTACAGCAAACACGAAGAAAAGGCAAGAGAGATTATGGTATATTCAAAAGCAGGTCCTAGCATATGGAAGTTATTCTGTTAGCTGCTTTGTATACATAAGACCCTAAAGGCTCACAACAAAACTATGAATTTAGGTATTATTCCTATTTGATGGAAGAAGCTGAGATTCCAACTCTTTCCATCTGACTCCAAAAATCACAATATCCTAATGAACTTAACTTGCTCATTCCTACCTATCCATATCTTAGCACAATTGTTGCCTTATGCAATTTATATGCATGCACTCTTTACATACTTAACAATTATTTATTGACTGCTTAATAAATGTTAAAATTCACTTTACCCAGAACTTCATGCAGCCACCTCATTTGCATTGTCTTTGCAGAAATATTATTCCAATATCATTCTCTGTCCCATTTAATTTTGTTCACAGAACTAACTGCCTTCTGGAGTTATCATATTTATGTTCTGTATTTGTTTCATTTTATTGGTTCATGGCATGTCCTCCACAATAGATTTTAGGCAACCTGACAACACAGGGACATGTATAATTCACTGTTGTCTATACCATGCTTGGAACAAGGTAACTATTAATGAAATACTTGGTGCCCAACAGGATGGATAGAAACATGTATAAATGAGTCTTAGAAACTGTGATAAATGAAGTTAGATTGTCTTTTACTCTGTAATGGTGCCTTGCTACCAGCTGGTAGACAGCAATTCTCAGGAGCTCAAATTGCATAAACCCAGAAAGTTTTCAATTAAAGGTCACCATCTGGAATGAGAGCCACACATACTTGGTTCCAAAACACTGGTTTAGGGGGAATTATTACATTCCAAAGCTTTTCACTAATTCTCAAAACTGTTTATCTTGTTTACCAAAAGTTAAATGTTTTCACTGGAGACTTACAAAGGTCAATAACTCCATCTTATCTTAATTCAAAATTTTATTAAAACCCAAATCTTGCTTTGACTATAAATAACAAAATTATGTATTAATGAAAATAGAACATTGATTTTAAAAAATGGGAATGAAATTTAAAAATCTATCTAGTTTTATTAATCATTTCTAATGAACATATTAGTAAGCAAAATTAAATCATTTAATGAAATAAAAACATGCAAGGCCTGTTTCTTTTTTTGTATGTTTTGTTTGGTTTATTTTATTTATATATTTATACAGCAGGTTCTTATTACTTATCTATTTTATACATGTTAGTGTATATATGTCAATCCCAATCTCCTAATTCATCACACCACCACCATCACCACCACCCACGCCCGCTTTCCCCCCTTGATGTCCAGACGTTTGTTCTCTACATCTGTGTCTCTATTTCTGCCTTGCAAACCGGTTCATCTGTACTATTTTTCTAGATTCCACATATATGCATTTATATACGGTATTTGTTTTTCTCTTTCTGACTTATTTCACTCTGTATGACAGTCTCTAGATCCATCCACGTCTCTACAAATGACCCAATTTCGTTCCTTTTTAATGGCTGAGTAATATTCCATTATATATATGTACGACATCTTCTTTACCCATTTGTCTCTCGATGGGCATTTAGGTTGCTTCCATGACCTGGCTACTGTAAATAGAGCTGCAATGAACATTGGGGTGCATGTGTCTTTTTGAATTATGGTTTTCTCTGGGTATACACCCAGTAGTGGGATTGCTAGGTCATATGGTAATTCTATTTTTAGTTTTTTAAGAAACCTCCCTCCATACTGTTCTCCACAGTGGCTGTATCAGTTTACATTCCCACCAACAGTGCAAAAGGGTTCCCTTTTCTCCACACCCTCTCCAGCATTTATTGTTTGTAGATTTTCTGATGGTGCACATTCTGAACAGTGTGAGGTGATACCTCATTGTAGTTTTGATTTGCATTTCTCTAATAATTAGTGATGTTGAGCAGCTTTTCATGTGCCTCTTGGCCATCTGTGTATCTTCTTTGGAGAAATGTCTATTTAGGTCTTCTGTCCACTTTATGATTGGGCTGTTTGTTTTCTTAATACTGAGCTACATGAGATGTTTATATATTTTGCAGATTAATCCTTTGTCCAATGATTCATTTGCAGATATTTTCTCCCATTCTTAGGGTTGTCTTTTCATCTTGTTTATGGTTTCCTTTGCTGTGCAAAAGCTTTTAACTCTCATTAGATCCCATTTGTTATTTTTGTTTTTATTTCGATTACTCTAGGAGGTGGGTCAGAAAAGATCTTGCTGTGATCTATGTCAAAGAATGTTCTGCCTATGTTTTCCCCTAAGAGTTTTATAGTGTCCAGTCTTACATGTAGGTCTTTAATCCATTTTGAGTTTATTTTTGTGTATGGTGTTAGGGAGTATTCTAATTTCACTCTTTTACATGTAGCTGTCCAGTTTTCCCAGCACCACTTACTGGAGAGACTGTCTTTACTCCATTGTATATCCTTGCCTCCTTTGTCACAGATTAGCTGACCATAGATGTGTGGGTTTATCTCTGGGCTTTCTATCCTGTTCCATTGATCTATATTTCTGTTTTTGTGCCAGTACCCTGTTGTCTTGATTACTGTAGCTTTGTAGTATAGTCTGAAGTCAGAGAGTCTGATTCCTCCAGCTCCGTTTCTTTCCCTCAAGACTGCTTTGGCTATTCGGGGTTTTTGCTGTCTCCAAACAAGATTTTTTGTTCTAGCTCTGTAGAAAGTGTCATTGGTAATTTGATAGGTATTGCATTGAATCTGTAGATTGCTTTGGGTAGTATAGTCATCTTCACAATACTGATTCTCCCAATCCAAGAACATGGTATACCTCTCCATCTGTTTGTGTCATCTTTGATTTCTTTCATCAGTGTCTTATAGTTTTCTGCATACAGGTCTTTTGTCTCCTTAGGTAGGTTTATTCCTAGGTATTTTATTCTTTTTGTTGCAATGGTGAATGGGATTGTTTCCTTAATTTCTCTTTCTTATCTTTTGTTGTTAGTGTATAGGAATGAAAGAGATTTCTGTGCATTAATTTTGTATCCTGCAACTTTTCCAAATTCACTGATTAGCTCTAGTAGTTTTCTGGTGGCATCTTTAGGATTATCTACCATGTTATCTGCAAACAGTGACAGTTTTACTTCTTCTTTTCCAATTTGTATTTCTTTTATTTATTTTTCTTCTCTGATTGCCATGGCTAGGACTTCCAAAACTATGTTGAATAATAGTGGTGAGAGTGCACATCCTTGTCTCATTCCTGATCTTAGAGGAAATGCTTTCAGTTTTTCACCATTGAGAATGATGTTTGCTGTGGGTTTGTCATATATGGCCTTTGTTACGCTGAGGTTGGTTCCCTCTATGCCCACTTTCTGGAGAGTTTTTATCATAAATGGGTGTTGAATTTTGTCAAAGGTTTTTCTGCATCCATGAGAAGATCCTATGGTTTTTATTCTTTGATATGTTAATATGGTGCATCACATTGATTTGCGTATATTGAAGAATCCTTGCATCCCTGGGATATCCCACTTGATCATGGCGTATGATCCTATTAATGTGTTTTTGGATTCTGTTTGCTAGTATTTTGTTGACGATTTTTGCATCTATATTCATCAGTGATATTGGTCTGCAATTTTCTTTTTTTGTAGTATCTTTGTCTGGTTTTGGTTACAGAGTGATGGTGACCTCATAGAATGAGTTTGGGAGTGTTCCTTCCTCTGCAATTTTTTGGAAGAGTTTGAGAAGGATGGGTGTTAGCTCTTCTCTAAATGTTTGATAGAATTCACCTGTGAAGCCATCTGGTCCTGGACCTTTGTTTGTTGGAAGATTTTTAATCACAGTTTCAATTTCATTACTTGTGATTGGTCTGTTCATGCTTTCTATTTCTTCCTGGTTCAGTCTTGGAAGGTTATACCTTTCTAAGAATTTGTCCATTTCTTCCAGTTTGTCCATTTTATTGGCATAGACTTGCTTGTAGTAGTCTCTTAGGATGCTTTGTATTTCTGCGGTGTCTGTTGTAACTTCTCCTTTTTCATTTCTAATTTTATTCATTTGAGTCCTCTCTCTCCTTTTCTTGATGAGTCTGGTTAAAGGTTTATCAATTTTGTTTATCTTCTCAAAGAACCAGCTTTTACTTTTATTGATATTTGCTATTGTTTTCTTTGTTTCTATTTCATTTATTTCTGCTCTGATCTTTATGATTTCTTTTCTTCTACTAACTTTGGGTTTTGTTTGTTCTTCTTTCTGTAGTTCCTTTAGGTGTAAGGTTAGATTGTTTGAGATTTTTCTTGTTTCTTGAGTTACGCTTTTATAGCTATAAACTTCCCTCTTAGAACTGCTTTTGCCGCATCCCATAGGTTTTGGATCGTGTTTCCGTTGTCATTTGTCTCTAGGTGTTTTTTGATTTCCTCTTTGATTTCTTCAGTGATCTCTTGGTTATTCAGTAATGTATTCTCTAGCTTCCATGTGTTTGTGTTTTTTACGGTATATTCCTGGTAATTTATTTCTAATCTCATAGCATTGTGGTCGGAAAAGATGCTTGATATGATTTCAATTTTCTTAAATTTACCAAGGCTTGATTTGTGACCCAAGATGTGATCTATCCTGGTGAATATTCCATGTGCACTTGAGAAGAAAGTGTAATCTGCTTTTTTTGGAAGGAATGTCCTATAAATATCAATTAAATCTATCTGGTCTATTGTGTCATTTAAAGCTTGTGTTTCCTTATTAATTTTCTGTTTGGATGATCTGTCCATTGGTGTAAGTGAGGTGTTAAAGTCCCCCACTATTATTATGTTACTGTCGATTTCCTCTTTTATAGCTGTTAGCAGTTGCCTTATGTATTCAGGTGCTCCTATGTTGGGTGCACATACATTTATAATTGTTATATATTCTTCTTGGATTGATCCCTTGATCATTATGTAGTGTCCTTCCTTGTCTCTTGTAACATTCTTTATTTTAAAGTCTATTTTATCTGATATGAGCATTGCTACTCCAACTTTCTTTTGATTTCCATCTGCATGGAAAAATCTTTTGCCATCCCCTCATTTTCGGTCTGTATGTGTCCCTAGGTATGAAGTGGGTCTCTTGTAGACACCATATATAAGGGTCTTGTTTTTGTATCCATTCAGTGAGCCTGTCTTTTAATTGCAGCAAAAAAATTCATAGTTAGGAGATATATATATATATATATTTATATATATGTATATAATATTTATATAGAAATATGCCATTATTAAAATGCATAACAACTATTGACTCAGTTAATGCGCACATGAAAACTTCAACATTAACATGGCATATATTAACTTATTGTGTCACTTTTTAGTAAAGAATATCAATTTCAGGTATATTAAGTTATTTTGCTAATTCATTCCCTGACAAATGTTAATTGAATGCTTGCCAGGTGCCAGGCAGTGAGCCAAACATATATGTTCCCTTTTAGCCTCTATGATAGAAACACACTCATCAATGACACAAATAAGCTTGTTTTAAACAATATGACCAAAAAAGGACTAAAGTACATATAATTGGGGGAAACTGATAGTTGAACTTAAACCTGAGGAATGGGTATAAATTAAGTGAGAAAGACAGACTGAAGTAATTCTCTACCACAGAAAGAACAATCAGCAAGTACAAATAGCCTAACATGAAAGAAAGGTGGTATCTAAATCTTCTAACTTATAATCCAATATTATTATGCAATAACAAAGGGAGTAGTTGCAATTAATTTATTCTGAGCAAATAGCTACTGTAACAAAACCCAAATAATATTTGTAGAAAGCAGAGAATTGCAACAGTTGTACCATGGACACATATGTCACTGGTAGTAGGAACCAATGGGTTTGGTTTGCCCAGCGTTTTCTACTGTGCAATAAGCTTAAAAATAGTGTGAAGCACTGGCTTAATCAAGACAGAATTTTATTTACCTCTTAAATAACAATCTAAGAATGATCAGTACAGGGCTATTATTGCCTCATCTCTGCATCAGGGATCTAGGACCACTCTGTCTTCTCATACAGACATCTGGAGAGTACTACCTCACACAAATGATCCAAGATGGTACATGACTATATCTGTACTCTAAATTGTTTGAAAGCTCATTCCTACCCCATAAAGGCTTAGTGTAAGTGTCAACACATCACTCTGGCTAAATTCTATTGGCCAGAAGATGATTACTGACCATGATTAACTTCAAAGGAATCTGAGAAATATAGTCTTTCTTTTGGATGTACTTGTTTCTAGGTGCAATCAAAGAGTTTATATTGTTAAAGGCTCTTTTATTCCACAAGTACTATTAAATGACTTCTAGGTATCAGCACTCTTCTAAGTACAGCTACATTAGAGATACATCTGTGAACAAAATAAAAATGTCTATCCTTGTTTTAATATTATAATAAGGAAGACAGACAATAAATAATAAACATAAAAATTAAGTATATTAAGATGTATTTTAGAAAATTATAAGTACTATAGAAAATAGAGGAAGTAAAAGGGATTGGTAGTAATGTGCTGGTAAATGTTTAAAAGCCGGCTCTGAAAAAAATTCCGATTTGTTGTGTTTTTCAATTTCCATGGAGTAAATACTCCCACCACAGACAACGTTAGTTACCAATGTGATGTCAATCATTTTGCGAAATTTCTAAAATATTAACAATCAACTATTATGAGCCTGTGCAAGTTGGTTCCAACATATCACTGGAATTCAAGAAAGGTATGATTTGGGATTTTAATATTATGATCAGAAAAAGGCAGATAACACAATGACATCTGTGCTATCTGGATATGTGGGAGATGAGTGTCCCAGGGAAGGAAAGAGCTTTTCTAAAAATTAAGGATCTGGCATTTTTAGGAATAGTAAACAGACTAGCATGGCTGCTTCCAAGTAAGTAAAGGGGAGTGGTATAGGAGATGAAGTCAAAGAGGAAACTGAGACCAGATGATGTAGAGCTTTGTCAATGTTTGAAAGGACTTTTGACTTTTAATGTGATTCAAATGGGTAGGCAGCCGCTGATGAGATTTGAGCAGAGAGTGACATTTTATCTTCCTTATAGTTAAAATGATTTCTCTGGCTGATTCACTGAAAATAGACTATAGAGAACATATAGAAGAGATTAATTATAAGGTTATTGCAATGATCCAGTCAAGAGATAAATTGGTCACAGGTCAGTGTTGGATCAGCGTATGTGAAGATAAGTGAGGACTCTGCATATTTTGAAGGTAGAGGCCATGGGATGTCATGGATAACTCTAAGGATTTTGATCTGAGCAACTGGAAGCATAAACATAGCTGTTTGTGATCTGGCAACCTAAAAGCTTTAAAGCTTTTTTTTTTTTCTCCTCTCTCCAGCTATCCCTTATCCAATATACAATGGTAAAATTGAAATAGAATAACTATAAGAAAAACTAACATATAGAGTAGGGTATAATGGAAAACACATAGCTGTTCATCATCCAAAGCAACTATCATATCCTGCTAGATATCCAAAACCCCCTGCACTACAGTAGAGAACATTCCTGCCCACTGGGAGTTTCTTTCTCCTTTATTATTCTCTATCTCCATATCTGAATTGGCCAATGCAGGGTATGCCCTTGAGAATTTAAATTATTTCACAATCTGTTTCATGTTGGTACAGTCTCTGGGACCTGTGAGTGATTTTGAGTGTCAACAAGTATAGGCTTTTGTAGGCTAGGCATATAGTTTTTGTTGGTAATATAATCCCTTGAAAACACAGTAGATTTTGTGTCTGTTTACTTCCATTCACTACCATGAATGAGGAGACACAGACAAGGTTATATTCTAAATATAACTTCTAATCCTGAAAAGTTATTTTACTCTGTGTTCTATGCATTCCCTACTCCACATTTCTTCATGTAGTCTACCTTGCGGTTGTCTGAAACAAAGGCTTGGCTGGAACAGCAATAACCTCTGTCTGAATTTTGCTGTTGAGCTGCTTCCATTGCCTGTGAAATAACTCAGTGATAGTTGTTTAAATGTGTGAGGCTGCAGTGTTATCGGCTTCAAAGGTTGTTTCATCAGAGTAACCTCTTAACACTACTTCAGTTTGGTCTACAAAAGCAGTTGGCTTTTTCAACCTTGCCAGGGTTGAAATTATCAAGATTTTGGTCAAAAAAGAACACAGGCCACAAGCAAAACAATCTCCCTTATCAAAACTGTATCTCTTCTTTGAAATCTCTATAACTTTTCCATGATGATGTCTCTGTAACAGGACCTTGCTGCAAATGTTACTAAGAAAGCAACACTTTCCAATATTCTGATTTATTTTCCTATTGCATCCCCTCAAGCCATAGACTCTTTTGTCTGTGCTCTGACTTCTGAAATTTCCAATATCACAGAAAGTTCTACTGGACAAGGCTGGCAACAAATGTTTTGTTTTGCACATCAAAGGTAACTGAACTTCTGGCCTGTAATATCTGTGTGCTTGGGACCTGCCACACAAACACTAAGCTGATGATTGGTATTTGAGACTTGTAACGGCAGCCCTACTTCTGGAATCAAATTCTGTATATGTTTGTGTATAATTACAAGTCATGCACCAATTTAAAACTAAAAGTGGATTTTAAAGTTATATATTTATTTATTTATAGAACAATAGCACAAATGAAAATACTCCAGAGATAGAGACCTAGTCTTCTATCTTATTGTTCTGTCATCCTTAAGATGTTGCCTTTGTTTACATGTCCAAGGAGATTCCTTAGCAAATATTTCAATCAGCCAGAATTGGGAAATAAAAGTAAAGGGCACACTCATGTTCTTTAGGAGTACAGTCTGAAAGCTGCACTTCACCTTATGTTTCATTGGCCTGACCTCAATCACATGGCTGCTCACTGCAATCAGATATGTCTGGAAAGTGTGTCTTTATTTTTGATAGGTAGTTGCATCTGAATTCTAAGGTTATATTATTAAAATTTTTTAAAACACAGAATAGATATGGGATCACCTCTAGGCATTAATGCTCAGTTTCAATATCATGTTTTATTTTTTTTGAGATAGTAATCAATATATGGGAGAAAACCAATCACTTAAAACAGTGATGTAAGTTCAGGTTTAAGAGTCTAGGCCAAAGTTGCTTAGGTTCTTAAACCCATTTCTACCACTTACGTAGTATAACATTTATGAAATTGTGTAATTATTTAAGTCTCATTTTCTTTACCTGGAAAATGAAAGTAATGTTTTTTCTCCATTGGTTTGTGAGAGACTAAATAAGATAAAAATCTAATATATACTAAGCTTGAGCAGGTATTTTATGTCAGGCTTTAAGTTACCTCCATCCATTAGTCATTTAATCCTTTCAAAATTCTATGCATTAGACACTATTGCTATCTTTATTTATAAACAAACCGGATCACAAATCCCAGCTTCATCTGAGGTTTCAGAGCTACTGGCTGGAGTAAGTGGCTGAACCTCCATACACTCTAGCCCCAGAGCTCCTAATCTTATCCAATGCACTGTTTAAAGGACTTAGCACAGTCTGTAAGCATAATGTCCAACTGTTATTGCTCTATGTGATAGGCAGAATAATCCCGCTCCCTTTTCACCAAGATGTCCACATTCTATTCCTAGAAGGTGTGAATATGTTAAGTTAGAGGGAAAGGTGGAATGAAAGTTGCAGATGGTGTTGTTTGCTTATCACCTGATCTTAATATAAGATTATCCTTGATTGTGGAGGGGTGGGCAGTGTAATCACAAAGATCCTTTAGACGTGGCAGAGGAAGGCAGAAGAATCAGAATCAGAGTGATGTAATGTGAGACTTAACTAGTCATTGTTGTCTTTGAAGATGAAAGGGGGTCATGAACCAAGGAAGGCTTGCAGCCTCTAGGAGCTAAAAATGGCAAGAAAACATACTGTCCCCTAGAGCCTCTGGAGAGGAATATGGCCCTGCTGACAAATTTGTGGTAACTGGCTACAGCACCCACAGTAAACTAAAATAGCATCTATATTTATGTACAAAGTTAGATTATACTTTTTATGCTACTGTTTTGTTTTGATCAGAATGAATCACAAAATATCTCATTTTATTCATGATCAATAATATTTTAAATAGAATATTAAAGTGAGCTATTAAAAACTGTGTGGAATTAATACAAGAAAAAATTATAGTTGGTATCTTTTGAGAGGGTGATCTTGCCCTATCTTTATCTTTTTACGGTTTTGTTATATAGGTTGATGCAAATTTTCTGCATAATCTCAAACTTTCTTAAAACTTTGAGAATCTTCTTCATATATTGTTGTATTCGTATTCTCACAGATAATACTTTCAACTATGTTCATTTTTCTCCTGTAAAGAATTGCCAAATTTTTACTCCTATTTTATTAGCCATTTCAAAGAAACAATTTTTACATTTATTGATCAAGTCCCTTTTTCTTGGTTTCATTGTAAATTATTTTGAGCTTTGATCTTTACTGACTTCTTCTTTCTACTGTCCTAGATTACTTTGTTATTATTATACTAGCTTCTCCAATTAAATGTTTAACTTATACATATCCAATCCTTCCAGTTTCCCATAGACTTATATAAAGCTATATGTATTTTGTTCTGTTTTTATTGTCCCTACAGGTATGTTGAAAGAGGTGCTTTCATTTTTTTTAAGTAAACTTTTTATTTTAGAACAATTTTAGATTTACAGAAGAAAAATCTGAAGATAGCACAGTGTTCCATACACACCATACCGCACTTCCCCCATTATTAACATCTATGATATATTTGTTACAATTAATGAAAATTATTAGTAAATTATTATTGGCTAAATTCCCTACTTTATTCAGATGTTCTTAGTTTATCTAATGTCCTTTTTGTTTGTTTCAGGATCCTATCTAGGAAACCACTTTACATTTAATAGTCATGTCTCCTTAAGTTTCACTTGACTGTCAGTTTTTCAGAGTTCTCTTGGTTTTGACGACCTTGACAATTTTAAGAAATATTGATCAGATATTTTATAGAAGACCCCTGAATTAGGATTTGTCTGATGTCTCTCTTATGATTGAAATGGGGTTAGGTATTCTTAAGAGGATGACTAAAACAGATTTATTGTGCTACTTCCATCATAGCATATCAGGTGTATACTATCAGTGTGTTGTAGAGTTCGATTTCCTAATATTTTGTTAAGGGGTTTTACATATATGTTCATCAGGGATATTGGCCAGTAATTTTCTTTTCTTGTAGTCTCCTTGTCTGGTTTTGGTATCAGGGTAATGCTGCCCTCATAAAATGAGTTTAGGAGTATTCCCCCACCTCTTCAATTTTTAAGAAAGAGTTTGAGAAGGATTGGTATTAATTTTTCAAATATTTGGTAGAAATCACCAGTAAAACTATCTGGGCCTGGGATTTTCTTTGTTGGTAAGTTTTTGATTAGTAATTAAATCTCCTTATTCATTACTTGTCTCTTTAGATTTTCTAATTTGTCATGATTCAGTCTTGGTAGATTGTATGTTTCTAGGAATTTATCCATTTCTTCTAGGTTATCCAATTTCTTGATGCATAATTGCTCAGTGTAGCCTCTTAAGATTCTTTATATTTGTGTGATGTCAATTATGTCTCCTATTTTCTTTAGAATTTTGTTTATTTTAGTTCTCTTTCTTTCTTGGTTAATCTAGATAAAGGCTTGTCAATCTTTTTTATCTTTTCAAAAAAACAACTCATTTATTTTTCTATTGTCTTTCTAGTCTCTATCATTTATTTCTGCTCTAATTTTTATTATTTCCTTTCTTCTGTTAACTTTGGGTTTCGATTGCTCTTCTTTTTCTAATTCCTTGAGGTGTAAATTTATTTTGTTTATTTGAGATCTTTTCTCTTAATGTGGGCATTTTACTGCTATAATTTCCCTCTTAGAACTTCTTTAGCTGCATCCCAAACATTTTGGATACTGTGTTTTTATTCTCATTTGTCTCAAGATTGTTTCTGAATTCCCTTCTAATTTCTTCTTTTACCTATTGTTGTTCAGGAAAGTCTTGTTTAATTTCCACATATTTGAGAATTTTTCCATTTTCCTTTTGTTGTTGAATTCTAGTTTCATACCATTGTGACTGGAAAAGATACCTGGCATGATTTCAATCTAAAATTTACTAAGGCTTGCTTTGTGACCCAACATAAGATCTATCCTGGAGAATGTTCTGTGTGCGCTTGAAAAGAATGTATATTCTGTTGTTGGATGGAAGGTTCTGAAAATGTCTGTTAGGTTCATTTGGTCTAAAGAATACTTCGATGCCAATGTTTTTGTATTGATTTTCTGTCTCGGTGATCCATCCAATGTGGAAAATAAGTATTGAAGTCCCCATATATTATTGCAAGCCGTCTATTTCTCCCTTTATTTCAGTTACTATTTGTTTTAAATATATAGGTACTTCAATACTAGATGCATATATATTTACAGTTGTTATATCCTCTTGATGAATTTACCCCTTTATTACTCTACACTTTTATTTCTCCTCCCCCCACACTTTTTGCTGTTAATGTCATACTTTACAATTTTTTATACTGTGCATCCATTAACAATTTATTTTTAATATTATTGCTTTTTAACTTTTATACTAGAGTTAAAAGTAATTTGCAAACCTCATTACAGTATTTGAGTATTCTGAATTTGACTATATAGTCACCTTTACCATTGAGTTTTGTACTTTTCTGTGTTTTTATGTTGTTACATAGCATCCCTTCATTTCAACTTGAAGAACTCCCTTTAGCATCTCTTGTAATGCAGGTCTAGTGGTGATGAACTCTCTTAGCTTTTGTTTTTCTGGAAATGTCTTTTACTTTCTGGGAATGTTTTTTCTTTATTTCTTTAGAATAACTTTGTCAGGTATAGTATTCTTGGTTGGCAGTTTTTATTTTTCTTTCAGCACTTTGAATAAACCTTATGGGGGTTCCCTTGTATGTGATAAATTATCTTTCTTTTGCTGCTTTAGAAATTCTCTTTGTATTTGACTTTTAACATTTTGATTATAATGTGCCTTGGGACAATCTTCTTTTGGTTGATCTTTCTTGGGGTTTTTTGAGCTTCCTGTCCATGGATATCCATCTCTCTCCCAAGATTTGTGAAGTTTTCAGCTATTACTGTTGCTTTAAATAAGCTTTCTGCCCCTTTCTCTCTCCTCTCTTCTCCTCTGGAACTTCCCAGATGCTAATGTTCATTTGCTTGATGGTTTCCCATAATTCAAGTAGGTATTCTTCATTCTTTTTTATTCATTTTTCTTTTATTCTTGTTACTGGCTAATTTCAAACGATCTATCTTATTCTTTCTTCTGCATGATCAAGTCTTTTGTTGAATTTCTCTCTTGAATTTTTCAGTTCTGCCATTGTATCCTTCAGCTCTAGGGGTTTTTTTTTTTTTTTCATTCTTTATTATGGTTTCCATTTCATATTCAACTTTTCTTTTTTTTCATGCATTTTTTTCCTGATTTTATTTAATTTTCTATCTATGTTCTTTTGCATTTTATTGAGTTTATTTAAGATGATTATTTTGAATTCTTCATCAGGTAAACTATAGATCTCCATGTCTTTGGGGTTGGTTATGAGAGCTTTATTAGTTTCTTTTGGTGATGTTATATTAGCCTGATTCTTTGTGATGCAGGCACCCTTGCATTGGAATCTATGCATTTGACAGAGCAAACACCTCTTTTAGTCTTTACAGACTGGTTTGGCAGGTAAACACCTTCTCCTGTTGGTTTCAGGGCTTATAGGATTACCTCCAGATTAGAAGTTGTCCTGAGTTGAAGCCAGTTTCAAGACTGTCACTGAGTCTGCAGGGGGGTCCACAGTTGGCATGCCTGTTATCAGGGACATGGGTGGGTATGTATCTTATCTGGTCCCAGGGTGGATGAAACTATCTCCAGTACTTTGTTCAACAGGGTAGCACTAGGACAATGGCCTACTTCAGAGCCCACATTTGGGTCTTCTGTTAGCTGGGCTTTTATCACATGCATGAACAGGTGTGCTCCCACCAGATCCTTGGGAGTTCTCCTGCCTGGTCATTGGATGAGTTCCTGGGTGGAAGAGACTTATCCTGGATTGTGGCTAAGATGGGCTGAAACTAAGCCCCAGGCCTGTTTCAGTCTCCACAACCAAGACTGAGGTCTGAAGACCTGGCTCTGGAGGCACGGATGGGTGTGTCCCTGGGTGGGCTGGACTGTTCCCTGACCATGACTGGAGAGACTGGAGGCAAGTATAGAGCCCTTCCAGAATCTCTGGGGGTGCAAATGGAAGTGTCTCCCTCTGAGTCCCTGGGCTGGCGGGCCTGCTTGTAGATGTAGCTGGGAGTAGGCTGAAACAAAGTATAAGGCTGTTTCAGAATCTCCCAGGTTGGAGACCAGAGCATCTCCCACTGGGATCCTGGCCCCTCAGAACAGCTGACAGACTGAGGCTGCAAGGGGGCTAGAACCAACTGCAGAGCCTTTCAGAATGTCCAGAGACACGGAGGGAATTGTCTTCTGCCAGGTCCCTGTGCCAAAAAAATTCTTCACTGACTGTGGCTGGATGGGCTGGAGCCCAGTTACAGGGCCTTTTCAAAATCTACAGTTTGACCAGCTTTGGTGAGCTGACCTCCAGGGGCTCCTGGATGGCAGTCAAGTGGGCTGGAGCCAGTTCACCGGCCACTTTAGGGTCCACAGTAGGGACAAATTCTGTATGTCTATTACCCAATATATAAGTGGGTGTGACTCCTTCCACGTCCTTGGGCATATGGTTCTGGTGATACACCCAAAGCCAAATGGGACCATAGCTGAGTTCTTAGAGGAACAGAGCTGTTTCCACATATGTAGTTAGGACCATGATCAATGAGTCAGCTGCCCAGGTGTGATCCTGCCTTCTTAAAATGGCTCTCCTCAGTCTTGGGCTGGACTGGAGTTTTACAAGTTCCTACCTGGATACCAAAGCTCCCACAAAGGTACTTTTATCCATGGATGGATGCCAAAAAAATATTGTTGAGCAAAGGATACAGGCAAGGGATATCTTACCTAGCCATCTTGCTGACATCACTCCCCATTGAATATATTTTACATTTTACTTTTTTCACCCAAAATAACCATCTTATAAGGGAAATCTATCCCATTTCAATTTAATAAATACTACTTTTTAAAGCAGCACTATCATGTTGTTTTGTGTTTGCTATTTATTATCCTTTCTTGTCTCTTTCTTCTCTGTCTTTACTGCGTTTTTCTTTTTTTTCCTATCATTTTGGAAGCTGTACCTATTTTGTTTGTTTGTTTAGTAGACAATCTTAAATGTGCAACACCTATATTTAAGCTGCTCTTTAATATCACAATAAGAAGAATGCAGTATCTACACTGTCTTCGTCCTGAACACTGATAGGACTCATACCAGGTCAGAATATTTTTGTTCCTGTTATCTAGAATTTAATTCAAACTCCTAGTTTTCATCAATTTTGTTATTTTATCTTTTTTCTAGGAATAATTCCTTAATTATGCTAAGCTTCAGAGCCACCTCTTCAACATTTCAGGACTGACTATATGCTTACTGATGTCTTTTCTTGTATTGATTTTGTGTATGTGTGTCTGTGTCTATATCTGAATCTTAAATGATTCTTTGGCAATATGTTATATGCTCTTGCGTGCTAAACATTCTCAGTCCCTGAACGTCTCAGATAGTCTTTATTTTGACTTTGCACTTTAGTGATCATTTTGCTAGACATAGAATTCTAGGTGTGAAAAGAATATTTTCTCAGAACTTTTAGGTCATTCCTGACCCAATATTTTAAGAGAATCTAATACTTTTTCTTTGTTGGCAGTCTTTTTGTTTTCCTCTGGAACTTTTTTTTTCATTTGCTCCAGGCGTTCTAACATTTTATCAGATGTTTCTAGGTATAGTTTTTATATATTTATTCTTCTTGGACAACTCTTGCAGTCTAAAAACATGAATAGAAATTTTTTCTATTATTGCTTTGATTATTTCCTCCCTTCTGTGATCTCTGTTATTGGTTTGTAGAAATTCTATAACAGGAATGTTATAATTCCACAGTCTATCATCAATGCATCAAGCTTTTTACTCATTAACTTTAAGCTTTTTCTTTGTGCCACACAGTACTGTGGAGAAGATCCTTGATCTTCCAACTCAGTAATTTAATTTTTAATAATATGAAAATTTTCTTTATCTATAGCACTATTACTGTAGCTGCCTTATTTCTAGTTGCAGAGAACTCTAAATGTTTTTTTTCATAGCTAAACTGCAATCTGTTCTTTCTTTATAAATCTAGTATATTCATGAATTTTTTGTAATGACTGTATCCTATTTCCTGAATTACCTGGAATTTAATATTTTCCTGTTTTATGAGATTCATGATTCTTATTTTCCTCTTAAATGTTTCACCATTCTTGTTTCTGTCTCCATATTTTTAGATGAGGGAATAAAGTGCTCAATATCAGATATAAAACCACATCCAAGTTAATATCCTTTATCTTGGTAAAAAGGGTAATAGTCAAAATATTTAACAATCAGTACAGTAATATTAATAGGTCTATAAATTAATATATGTCAAAATTTATAAATAAGTATTTCTAAATAAACTGTGATAAATACGTTACATTTAATAAACTTGTTTATAACATGATAAATTATGAATATTTTTCAAATATTTGTTTCAAATAAAACAAATTATTAGTAAAATTGATCAATTTTTATCAATTAGTGTTATAAGCTTATTTGGATAGTGTGTGTGTGTGTGTGTGTGTGTGTGTGTGTGTGTGTGTGAAGAGAAAGCTAACCAGTGCCTTGTGCAATTATTTGACATAGAGACTATATTAAATTCTTCCAATAATTTCCCCATTAAATGTTAAGTTATTAGATAATTTGTGTTAACAAAAGTTAAAGAATTTTTCTTAATATCAAGGTAGCAAATCATCTTTCCCTTCTGCTTTATTTAACAGCAATTACATTCAAAATGTTCAACCCAGTCTGTGATTGTTTTTAAATATTCAATAGCTCTATTATTGAAAAAGGCATGAGAGTAGTTTATTACACTGCCATATTTAATTGGATGAAAATTAATCCTGCAGAATTAGGGTAGCATGACATTTAAGAGACTGGACTCTGTTATCAGGCTGCATATATTGAAACTCCAGCTCTGCTACTTTTATTTTAAGTCATTTCTTTATGCCTCAATTACTTCACCCATAAATGGGGATAAGCTAAAACTATAGTATTCTTATTATTTAATGTAAATTTATAGGAGTATCTTGCATAGAGCAAATCCTCTGTAAAAATTAGCTATTCCTTTTTTTGGTAAAATTAAAGTCTGGTAATTCCTATGAAGGATGAGAATTTTGATGGTTTTGCAAACCATCTGTTTTCCAAACAGACCACATTAGATAGGGTCAAAATTCAATAGGAATAATGAAAAGGAGAAACCACAATCTGAGAATCCTCTGGAACCTGACACATGCATGGGAGCAATCCCTTAATTTGAGTCCTCTCTTCTGCAATGGCGCTGCCACTCTGTTGGCAGCTTCCTTAGGAGGCCAGAGCCTGGAGTGACCCTTGTTACTACCTTTCCAGTTCTCCTTACCTCTCCCTAGATCTCTCAGTTTCCTCAAATAGTTATGTGGGAGTGACCCCAGGGGAGTATTAGCCAGCAGTGGTAGCCAGGCTGTAAGAAAGCTAGAGGGGTACCAGCCATTTGTTTCTTAGAAGCCAGAACTTCTATCAAGATGCAAATTATCCTGTTAAGGGCTGAATGTTATGGTCCTGAATATGGGAGAAGTCATAGAAATGAACTGGATGGAAGGCCAGGGGACTGAGTGTCACAAGAGCAAACTCTTGGTGTCTTCTTGGGTCTTTTCAGGGCCAGATTGGCATCTAAGTGGGTATTTATCCTGCTTCTTCTCTGAGGTTCCTGGATCCTTGGTTTGATGTCTATCATTGTATATAAAATGTAAGTGCTGAAATATATTCTATAAAAACATTTGTTCCCTGTAGGATTCATTTTAACATCATTCTGTTCATACTGTATATAGGTAATATCCTTTTGATATCTCTAGGGATAGTATCTAGAGTATTTTTAGGTAAATTTTCCTTCTCTAAATTTTATACAATTTATTCATGTTTTTTTTCCTTTTTTTTTTTTTTCCTGTTTTTATCTCTTATATGGCTAGCTTACTTCAAATGTCTGGCAATCCTTAACTTTTCATTTATATTTAAATTATATTAAGAAAATATGCACAGCTATGGTGGGTGGTGATAGGGGTGGACAATCATTATGCTGGGAGATGTGAAAATGTGGTAATATTTGCTCTGAGGGTCAAGAACTCACAAACTGGCCTATTTCTCTAGGGTTGTTTATACAATTTCTTTAGAGAGATTTTTAGCCTGGTGTTTAGATGCTAGCTCCCATGCATACTGCTCATGGAGATGTGGAAGTCAAATTGAAGGAACTAATTTACCTCTTAAGTCTGAATAGACCCACTGACTCATTCCTGCCTTCTATCAGCCTCGGGACTTTTAAGAACCAGACCTCTCTGAGGATCTGCAGGGAAGATCGCAACTTCTTAGCTACAGCTTCTTCCATATACACCCCAGGTTCTAGCCTCCTCTAAATTGCTTATGTCAAGGAGGTTGCTCATTTGACTGCAGAACCTTGACGAGAACAGAGAATCCTTCATCGGCTGTCTGTTCTCCAAATATTTGTTAAAATCTCTTTCTTGCTAATGGTGCCCATGTTCCCCTTTGTCCTGGAGTTTACCTTCCTTTTTTGTTTCTTTTAATGCTTTTTAATGAGGACTTGAAATATAGAAGACATAAATGTATATAATAATTCTACCATGTTGGACTTGAAGTACCTTCTAGCATCTTAGTTTTACCTTTACTTATTCCCCCTCTAATGTTCTTCCTTTCTTTATATCAATCTGAGTTTGTGACCTATGTCATTTTTCTTCTTTCTAAAGAAATTTTTTTTTTTTAACATTTCTTGCAAGCCATATTTACTGGACACAAATTTTTGTTTTCTAAAATTCATTATTTCTTCTTCATTGTTGAAGGATAATTTCATTGTATACAGAATTCTTGGTTGGTGGTTTTTTCTTTCAAAACTAAATATTTCACTGCTCTCTCTTCTTGCTTGCATGTTTTCTCAAAATAAGTCTGATATAATTCTTATCGTTGTTCCTCTAAAATAAGGTTGTGCCATTCTCTGGTGTCTCTCAAGGATTTTTCTAGTCTTTGGTTTTTTGCAGTTTGGATATGATATGCTTAGGTTTCCTTCTTCTTTTTTCTTTTTTTATTTATTCTGCTTCTTCTCTGAGGTTTTTGGATCTTTGGTTTGATGTCTATCATTAAAAGTCTCAGTCAGTATACTTCAGTTGTTTTTTGTCTTCCTTCTTCCCTTTATTCTCCTTATGGTATTTCTGTAACATATATGTTATACCTATCATAAGTGATCCATGGTTCTTGGATACTCTTTTCTGTTTTTTTAAATTAATTTTTCAATTTGCTTTTCAGATTGTGAAGTATCTACTGACATATTTTCAAGCTCACTGAGTCTTTCCTTGATCATGCCCACTCTACTGTTGAGCCCATCAAAATCATACTTCATGTCTGTAATAGTGTTTTTAACTCTAGCTTTTCCTTTGGTTCTTTCTTAGAATTTCCATCGCTCTGTTAACGTTATCTATCTGCTCTTGAATGTTGTCCACTTTTTCCATTAGAGTCCTTAGCATATTAATCATAATTATTTTAAATCCCTGATCTGAAAATTTCAAATTTTCTCTCTGGTTTTTATGCTTACATGATCTCTTCAGACTGGTTTTACCTTTTAGTATGCCTTGTAATTTTTCGTTCAAAGACAAATCTGATGTATTGGATAAAAGGAACTGAGGTTAAATAGGCCTCTAGTATGAGGTTTTATGTTTATTTGGTTGGCATGAGGCTGTGTTTACTGCTTGCTAACATTTCCTATAGTGTCCTTGCTTTTGTCTCCTCCGCTGTCTTTGGGTTTGGGCTTGCAGTTCTTTCAGTTGTAGTCCCCTGTTAATATGCAAGAGCCTAGTGATGTGCTGATAAGGACTGAGGGGTGTGATGATAAGCTTTGAGGAGAGAGGAAGAATTATATAATCCTATAAGATTAGGTCTCAGTCTTTTAGTGAGCCTGTGTCCTCTCCCTCTGCTGTGTTCTTCACAGAGCTTCTGAGCTTTTTCCTCTGACTTAGATGAGACCTGAGGGGTAGGGGTGTGGAGGCTAGAGTTGGGTACTTCCCTTCCCCCACTTTAGTTAGACTCTCTTAAAGTACGTTCACTGACAGCAAGTATTTGATAAGGAAAATGGAGTACTCTTTTTTTTTAATTTTTTAATTTTTTATTTTTTTATTCTTTTTAAACGTGGCCTGCCATTGAAAAGCTAGGATGTTTTTTTTTTTAATTAATTAATTAATTTTTTTTTTTTTATGGCTGTGTTGGGTCTTCGTTTCTGTGTG
Organism: Balaenoptera musculus; assembly: GCF_009873245.2. NCBI lineage: Eukaryota > Metazoa > Chordata > Mammalia > Artiodactyla > Balaenopteridae > Balaenoptera > Balaenoptera musculus. Next base: position 12,644,889 of record NC_045789.1, read on the forward strand.
AGGGCTTTCTCTAGTTGCGGCAAGTGTGGGCCACTCTTCATCGTGGTGTGTGGGCCTCTCACTATCGTGGCCTCTCCTGTTGCGGAGCACACGCTCCAGACGCGCAGGCTCAGCAATTGTGGCCCACGGGCCCAGCCATTCCGCGGCATGCGGGATCTTCCCAGACCAGGGCTCGAACCCGTGTCCTCTGCATTGGCAGGCAGACTCCCAACCACTGCACCACCAGGGAAGCCCTGGAGTCCTCTTGATGTATTTGAAATGGCTACTCTTTTCCCTTTTCTTCGTCAGAAACATGAGGGAATTTTTCTTCTCTATTCACTCTAAGAATCCAGTGGGGCTCCCAGAGGTAAAGTTTATGAAAGAGGAGGACACATTAATTTTTATCTCCCAAGCTGGTCCATGCTCAGTTTCCAGCAATTGATCAATTACCCTCTAAGTGTGCCTACTAGTCTCCAGCAGTGGCTTCTGCTCCAAGTAAGCTGTAATTCTGTGTTTTCCTATCTCTCCAATTTGGTGATTGTGGTCTTCCCAATTTTCTGATAGCTCTAAAAAGACTGGTGGATTTTCAGTTTGCTTATTTTTTTTCTTGTTGTGAGGACAGGAGAGATGACTGCCAAGTGCTTTACATGTTGAATGAGAAACTGGAAGCATCCTACAGTATGTTTTATAAAGTGGAAAAGCATGTTCAATTCCTATTAGCCTCATTTTCCCACACAGAAATTTGACAGAACCTTGGAAATTAAGCATTGAAGAAACTTTAAGTTAATATGGCTTTGTGAAAAATGTATTCTGTCAGAACAAAACTTTTTTCAACATGGATACGTGTAATTGCCTTTAATAAGATTTCAAACGCCTCTTGCATATATATGCAAACTCATAAACTAATTGGGAAAAACAGTACGCACTTATATTTTGATAGGTAACCATCTGTTAAGAATACCTGAACATGTTCCAAAAATAAATAAATTATTTAGCACAAGTCTGGTGGATATCATAGGATAAAATTCTTTAGAGATAAGTTCTAGTTTTGTTTCTATTTAAGATTTTCAATAAATGGTGTAATATATGGAATAGAGAACATACTCGTATTTTTTGAAAATAATCAACATGAATGTAAAGTTTTCAATAGCTTACATATATGAATTAAAAATTAAAATGTCTTTTTCATATAATAAGAATGAGCATTGGAAAAAAAGTAAAACTGTCACTGTTTGCAGATGACATGATACTATACATAGAAAATCCTAAAGATGCTACCAGAAAACTACTAGAGCTCATGAATGTATTTGGTAAAGTTGCAGGATACAAAATTAATGCACAGAAATCTCTTGCATTCCTATACACTAACCACGAAAGATCAGAAAAAGAAATTAAGGAAACAATCCCACTTACCATCACATCAAAAAGAATAAAATACCTAGGAATAAACCTACCTAAGCAGGCAAAAGACCTGTACTCCAAAAAGTATAAGATGCTGATGAAAGAAATCAAAGGTGACACAAACACATGGAAAGATAGATCATGTTCTTGGACTGGAAGAATCAATATTGGGAAAATGACTATACTACCCAAAGCAATCTACAGATTCAATGAAATCCCTATCAAATTACCAATGGCATTCTTTGCAGATGTAGACAAAAATTCTTAAAATTTGTATGGAAACACAAAAGACCCCAAATAGCCAAAGGGATCTTGAGAAAGAAAAACGGAGCTGGAGGAATCAGGCTCCCTGTCTTCAGACTACTACACAGCTACAGTCATCAAAACAGTATGATACGGGCACAAAGACAGACTTATAGACCAATGCAACAGGATAGAAAGCCCAGAAATAAACCCACACACCTCTGGTCAATTAATCTACAACAAAGGAGGCAAGAATATACAATGGAGGAAATACAGTCTCTTCAATAAATGGTGCTGGTAAAACTGGAAAGCTACATGTAAGAGAATGAAATTAGAACATTCTCTAATACCATATATAAAAATAAACTCAAAATGGATTAAAGACTTAAATGTAAGACCAGATACTATAAAACACTTAGAGAAAAACATAGGCAGAATGCTCTTTGACATAAATCACAACGATATCTTTTTGGATCCACCTCCTAGAGTAATGAAAATAAAAACAAAAATAAACAAATGGGACCTAATTAAACTTAAAAACTTTTGCACAGCAAAGGAAACCACAAACAAAATGTAAAGACAACCCACAGAATGGGAGAAAATATTTGCAAATGATGCGACCGACGAGGGATTAATCTCCAAAATATACAAGCAGCTCATGCAGCTCAATATCAAAAAAAAAACCCAGTCAAAAAAATGGCAGAAGATCTAAATAGAAATTTCATGTAATGTCTGAAACATTTATATTAACATATTTCCATACAAATAACCCAAAGAAAGTTTAGTATTAGTTGTTTTTTTTTGTTTCTTTGTTTTTTTTATACTGCAGGTTCTTATTACATGAAATTTCTAAAAATCTTATATGCTCTGGTATAATGTTATAAGTCATAATTCTAGTTATTACTTTAAAATGCATATCTCAGAAATAACTAAATTTCCTTGTCAATTGCATTATTATGAACTTTCATCAAATCTTTAACCTTGGTCATTTTTGTCTTTTGTCATTTACAGACAGTTCTGGGTGTACTCTGATGCTTTTGCAAAAATGTTCCTATAAAAGGCTTTCATCTTCAAGGAATTCATGGAAAAGACTCTGACAAGTACAGGTTTCTGGTAACTGACTATACTGCTGAACTGAATGAATAAGCATTTTCAGAACTCTAATGCAAAACTGATGAATTCATAAAAGTGCTAACAAAAATTCAAGATGAAAAAAAATTAATTACATGGGACTGAGTGAACTGATGAGGATGATTATAATTTTTGTGACTTTCTGTTTGAATAATAATAAAAAAAAATCCCACAGGACTCAGAGGCAAAAAATATACAAATCAATTTTCACTGCAAAGTAAAGGAGCTGTTACAGTGGAGGATTACTGGACTGAATGTCAATATTATGACATAGTATGAGTGTGTTTCGTGTTTGGTAATTGCAATCATTGTTGCTTTTGTTGTGGTCATCCATTTACAATGCTTGGTGTCAGTTTATTTATCTCTTATAAAAGTAAAATACAGTGTGTGTGTGTGAAAAAGAAAACAAAAACTTTATTTACAAAAACAAGTGGCCAGATTTGGCCTGTGGGCTGTAGTTTACCAGTCCTTGATCTATTTATCAATATCAATCATTTTCTTTAAAAAAAATTTTTTTTGAGTTGATTTTTATGTGCAATGATTAATGTAAATCTTCAAGGCCAACATCACCCATACGCATTGTCATCCATGACAAAGTACTTGTTGGCTTATGCAAACCCTTATATCTTGGCTTAAATAACAGATATAAGGAAGGTTGCCTCAACAGGAAAAAAAAAAAAAAAAGAATGACCAATATAAAAATGACCGATAAGCATGAGAGAAAACGCTCAACGTCATTAAGTCACCATGGAAATACAAATTAAAACCACAATGAGATACCATTACACACCCACCTGAATGGCTAAAAAAAAGTTTTTAATGAGAAACCTAAATATTAACAAGGATGTGGAGCAACTAGAACTCTCATGTTTTGTTGTGATAATGTAAAACAATACAGTCGCCTTGGGGAAAGGTTCTGTCAACTTCTCATAACACTAAACATATACCTACTCTATGACCTAACAATGACACTCCTAGTATTTACCCAAGAAAAGCAAACTGTTCATAAAAATTCTTGTAGAAGAATGTTCTTTAAAAAAAAAAAAAAAGATCTAAATAGACATTTCCTCAAGTATGACATACAGATGACCAAAAAGATGAAAAGATGCTCAACATAACTAAGAATTAGAGAAACGCAAATCAAAACTACAATGAGGTATCACCTCACACCAGTCAGAACGGCCATCATCAAAAAGTCTACAAACAATAAATGATTGTTTATTGGAGGGTGTGGAGAGGGTGTGGAGAAAAGGGAACCCTCCTACACTGTTGGTGGGAATGTTAATTGGTACAGCCACTATGGACAGCAGTATAGAGGTTCCTTAAAAAACTAAAAGTAGAGCTACCGCATGATCCTGCAATCCCACCCCTGGGCATATATCCAGAGGAAACCATACTTTGAAAAGATATATGCACTCCAATGTTCAGTGCAGCACTATTTACAAGAGCCAAGACATGGAAGCAACCTAAATGTCCATCAGCAAATGAATGGCAAAAGAAGATGTGGTACATATATACAATGGAATATTACTCAGCCACAAAAAAGAATGAAATAATGCCATTTGCAGCAACATGGATGGATCTAGAAATTATCATACTACGTGAAGTAAGTCAGACAGAGAAAGACAAATATCATATGATATCACTTATATGTGGAATCTGAAAAAATGATACAAATGAACTTATTTACAAACAGAAACAGACTCACAGACTTAGAAAACAAACTTATGGTTACCAAAGGGCAAGGGTGGGGAAGAGGGATAAATTAGGGAGTTGGAATTAACATAAACACACTACTATAGATAAAATAGATAATCAACAAGGACCTACTGTAGCACAGAGAACTCTACTCAATACTCTGTAATAACCTATACGGGAAAAGAATCTGAAAAAGAATAGATATATGTATATGTATAACTAAATCACTTTGCTGTACACCTGAAACTAACACAACATTGTAAATCAAACATACTCCAATATAAAATAAAAATTTTTAAATAAAAAAATAAAACAAATAAAAGCAAATGAGCAGAGTTGAACCTATTAAATTTTAAAGTGTCACTTTAAAGTGGCTCACTTATGAGTAAATGGACCGAGTTGTATACTGACAATCTCAGGATAGTGTTCAATGCCGGGAGAGCCTAGCCCAAAGTCTCAGAACTGACTGCAAATGTCATGCCAAGTCTCTGATATGTATACATAGCCATACCCTACATCAACTAGAGAGCAAACATCACGCTATAGGGAACGCTTAGCCTGACTAGTGATTGGAAACTGTTTCAGAAGAGGGAGATGAAAGGCTTTTTTAACTTAAAACACCAGTGTTATAGATTTGTATCAAAAACTTAATTTTTGGTCAAATATATTTCAAAAGTTGGGCTTATTGCTTATAACACCCCCTTGTATACTCAAATGTGTATTAACATATTAGCAACGTTGAGAGCTCATGTTGCAAAACCAACTATTTAACTTTATTTAACCCAGCATTATCCAAATTTATTTGACCACAGAGGTTTTTTATGGTGTGTTTCAGTTATTAACTCTGTGGAATACACTTTGGGAGCTATCATTTCCAAATTATTATTTTTTACTATTTATTCAAGTGCATGGAATATAATTTTCATTATAGGCCCAATCTCAGGACATGTTTTATATCGTCCAAATGAACAGTACAATATAATTGTGTAATTTTTATTGATAAAACTATTCTGAATTTAGAATTTTAATTTGTCTTTGAGTATTCTGTTATACTGAGACATTCCTATATTAAACTGATCAAAATTCTCCAGACAGCAATTGTAGAAATTTTGCACAGCACAGCTGTTGGAAGAAATTGAATCCTCTACAAATAGAAGATGAGGTAAGCTTGTTTTTTTCTTAACATATGACAGATAAAGACCCAGATTCAGCAATAGATTTAACAAGTAATTTGGGGGCACAAATTATGTATCAAACATGATATTAGTAGTTTCTTCCATACCTCCAATTATCAGAAATCATTATAACACAAAAGTAGCAGGCAACATTGTTCCAAGAAGCAAGTCACACCACATAATTGCATCTGACTTCCCAGTTTACTGGACTGTCCCAGAAAGAAATGTGTGTGCTGCTTTCATTCCATATTAACATTGCCTTCTGAGATACCACATACATCAGTGGGTGTTTTTTCCCCTCTTTCCAGGAAAATTCAATCCTTTAAATTATGTCCCCTGTCCTAATTTACATATGTCACTAGTGGGAAGATCTGAGGAGGTATAAATGACTATATTGAGAGATTTATGCACTGGCATCCATAATCCAAGACTTGTTTTCAAAGACAATTGAAAACAAACAGAGATATGTGAGGAATGTGTCCATTTAAATGTTCTTGGTAAACATTTCCCCATAGAACTGAACGCCAGAGTAGAACAAAGAATATGTATACACATTATGACCATATTTTCCTGCCTCAGAAGGAGAGAAAAAAGTTAAAATCAAAATATTTCATTCTCTGTAACTGTCACACAGATACATTTCAACATTATGTGACAAATCAATCAATCTGGTTTCATCAACTTTTTTCATATTGTTTCCTACCAACATATACTCAGGATACCAAGAGAATGTCTAATGATGGCAAAATATTTCTACATAATATGGCATAAGTTAAGCTAATTGGTCACTTAGATAATTGTATAAAACAATGCAGCAAATTTCTATATTAAATTTGAAGTAATCATTTTATTATTTTTTTTATTTTTATTTTTTTAACATTTTTATTGGAGTCTAATCGCTTTACAATGGTGTGTTAGTTTCTGCTCTATAACAAAGTGAATCAGTTATACATATACATGTCCCCATATCTCTTCCGTCTTGCGTCTCCCTCCCTCCCACCCTCCCTATCCCACCCCTCTAGGTGGTCACAAAGCACCGAGCTGATCTCCCTGTGCTATGCGGCTGCTTCCCACTAGCTATCTATTTTACGTTTGGTAGTGTATATATGTCCATGCCACTCTCTCACTTTGTCCCAGCTTACCCTTCCCTCTCTCCGTATGCTCAAGTCCATTCTCTAGTAGGTCTGCGTCTTTATTCCCGTCTTGCCCCTAGGTTTGAAGTAATCATTTTAAATTAAAACGAGGTAAAGGGGCTTCCCTGGTGGCACAGTGGTTGAGAATCTGCCTGCCAATGCAGGGGACATGGGTTCAAGCCGTGGTCTGGCAAGATCCCACATGCCGCGGAGCAACTATGCCCGCGCGCCACAACTACTGAGCCTGCGCGTCTGGAGCCTGTGCTCCGCAACAAGAGAGGCCGCGATAGTGAGAGGCCCGCGCACTGCGATGTAGCGTGGCCCCCGCTCGCCACAACTAGAGAAAGCCCTCGCACAGAAACGAAGACCCAACACAGCCAAAAATAAATAAATAAATAAATAAAAATTTAAACAATTTCTAACATTAAAAGAAAAAAAAAAACGAGGTAAAAACAACAAAGACTACTCTTGCAATGGCCAAAATGGGTGGACATTTTTATCTTTGCTTATCCATCAGTGTAATAGCGTTTGTGAGTTTCTTGTGGATTTTGACATTTGCAAAAGAGTTAGGAATTTCTCTAACACAAGACACATCTATTTTTTTCTTTAGGAGAAAACTATTTGCATGTTAACGTCTTAAAGAGGTTGTAAGGACCTTACTATGCATTGGTAAGCAAGGTGACAAGAATATTAGATCAGGAAACATTTAAGCACTAGGGAAAAATAAAACATATAGGACACTTTCCTTTTTGTACCATGACTGATACAGTACATATACATCGGAAGGAAAGGAAAATCAAATCAAATAAAGTTGCCCATTTGTACAACTGATTTTATTCTTACTACTTCTAAATATTAATGAGGTATATCTATTTCTCCTCACCTCCTGTTTTAATTCACCACAGAGAAAAACATCAATAATATTTTCCCATAATTATGTGAATAAAGATAATCTCTAATATCTTGGATACTGTGTTTAAAGTATTATTAAGTTGTTTCAATATTACAGTATTTCCAAATGATGACTGATTCTTTATACATTAAATAAAATACTAGGTTAAGAATAAGTGAGATCTATTTGAAACAGGACTATGGATTTCTACAACACTAAATAGAAACCAGTTGTTGGTTGCTGTTTGTATCTTTAATATCTATCTAAATGTTTGAGTGGTATGCAGATATCTGAATAATTTAGAAATCAAATTATTTATTGGGAAGACTGTTCTTATCTTACTTACTTGCTCTTATCGATTCTCTCTCACACTTAAGCCTATTTGTACTCAAGGCTGAGTCTTTGGAATATAAGGAGAAAACCCGTAAGGCCTATCCCTCAAAGCAATATCAAAACCTACTTTACCTAATTGTGTTAGCAGACTGGATGAATATTGATTTGCCTGTGTGGCATCCTATATAATCATCCTACATGATTGATACAACTATCTCTTACCTCTCCTTATATGGAACCATGGAAGGATCTTGCCAAACAGAATCGATAGCATGGAAATTCTGAAAAAATTTTACAGTTATTCTGTTTCAATTTCATAGAGCAAAACTTTGAGGCTCTTTGCTTCTAACTAGCTCTTAACCACAGATAACAAGGGAGTAAGTCATATTTACATGTTCCATCACATAAGACAAAATAAGATGATTTATTCAACATTTACTGAATATCTACAGCATGTTCTGAACACTAGGGAAACAACAGTTAAGAGATAAAATCCCTGCCTTAAAGATCTTACATTTTGAATTGAGAGGAAAGGGGCAGCAATAAACAAAATACAAACCCCAATTTGTAACTTAATGTGAGGAACTGATAAATATTATGGGGATGCTGCAGGGAAGTGTCATTTTAGATAGGACAGTAAGGGAATAACCGGCATAGACCTTAGGGGATGTTTCATACATGCTAGAAATGGCATGACCAGTGGAGTTGAAGTACAGTGAGTAAATGGGAGGGAGCAAGGCAATAAGAAATCAGGCATGAATTAGAGCCAGAGACCTGGTCATTTATATTTCTTTAGTAGGCCATGGTAAGTAAGTATTCTATAATTTACTAGGATTTTATATAGTTTTTAGCAGACAACTGTTATGACCATATTTATATTTAGAAAGTTGTTTTCTGTTTTCTATGTATAGAATGAAGGGAAGTCAAGGGCAAAGCAAGAATATCAATTAGGAATGTATTTCAGTGGTATATGGAGTGCAATAAAAGCCAGAGAGATGCTCCATTAAGAAATGGTCAGCAACAAGGACCTACTGTAGAGCACTGGGAACTCTGTTCAATATTATGTAACAACCTAAATGGGAAAAGAATTTGAAAAAGAATAGATACATGTATATGTATAACTGAATCACTTTGTCGTACACCTGAAACTAACACAACACTGTTAATCAACTATACTCCAATATAAAATAAAAAGTTAAAAAAAGAAACAAGAAATGGTCAGATTTGGGATTGAATTTAAAAGATAGCTATGAGAGGTATACATGCTAATGGGTTGAATTTGGAGTAAAAGGACAAGATAAAGGGACAAATCAAATATTACTTCAGGTTTTTGACTCAAGCAATCGGAAGGATAAAATTGCCATCAACTGAATTAAGGAAGATGGCAGATAAAGCAGGTTTTGGGGGGAAGATCTGGATTTCAGTTTTTGTTATGTTAGGATTTCAATGTCTATTAGTCATTCAAGTAGATATGTAAAGTGGGCAGTTATATGTATGAATCTGGAGTTAATGCGAGAGGTCTGGGATGTTGAGTGATATTAAAATTTTCCCAGTAGTATTTAAAGCTATAATCCTCAATTAAAGAAGGGGTTAAAGTACTGGGTTGTGGGCATTTTACCATTTGGATAATAAAGAAAAATCTGAACAGGACACTTAAAAAGAAGCTCTCCTACGTTTCAGTGTATTGTTTGTTTCATGTATTCCAGTACCTCTGTCTTCTACTTAATATTCTAAGTCATTATGCTTGATCACATCTGTTCCATTTATTTTCTTTCTCAGAAACCCCACTTCAGAAACCCTCTTTTTTTCCACTAGAATTACTCTCTATTTCTGCTGCCCAATTATCATTCTGATATTTTTCTTCATTTCTTTCCTGTGGTGGATTCTGTTTCTAAAATTCCATATATTCCTCTTACTTGGTTTACTCTCTTGTTTTGCCATATCACCTGAGAAAGTTTGCATAAGAACTAAATGTTTTAAGAAATTTGATGTCTAAAAATTATTTCTTTCACCCTCAAGTTGATTGGTAGTTTGTTTTGGTACAGCATGAATATATATTTTAAAACATTTTAATACAGGATTTTAAAGGCTTTGCGCTACTATCATATATTACAATATTGCTAACAATGCCATTCTAAATCTTTATATTTTGTATATGACTTTTATTCCTTTTGGAAAATTTTAGAATTTTACTTTTATATTTTGATATTCTGAAATTTTATAGCATTGTGACTTGCTGGTCCTTTTTATCAACAGTGCTAAAGACTCAAAGAGACTTAATTGGGAGACACATGCACCTAAATTCTAATTCTTTTCTAACCTTATTCATTTGATAATTTTCCTCATATTTTTTCTCCTTTTTTAGTATAGCTAGAATTAGATATCGGTTCCTGCACTAATACGCTGATTTTCTTAATATTTATTTTCTGTTTTCTATAACATTTAATTTTGTTATACTTCAGTGGGATTTTCTGAACTCTATCATTAAAATGTTCTACTGGTTTTCTTTGCTGTTCTATGTTCATTTCCCAATAACTTTTTCTTATTATTTGATTGATCTTATTTTATACTATGATGTCATTTTTAAAAACTTTAATAATTGAAGTACAGCACACATTAAGTACACAAATAGTGAATAGTTCAAAAAATATTCACAATTTAAACATGTGTGTAACCACCCCACAAATCAAAAACTAGAGGATGAGTAGCCCTGCAGAAGCCCCTCCCTCCTCCCACACACAGCAGCCAGTCACTAACCACCCCTTCCTCCTGCATCATTGGAAACCACCACCTCGACGTCCAAGAAACCATTAACCTTTAGCGCTTTCATAATTTACGTAAGTAGAATCACATATATGTATTTTTGTGTTTGCCTTATTTTTTTTCCACACATTACATTTTTTTTAATAGTAATCTTTTTTAAATTTTATTTATTTATTTATTTTTATATTTATTTTTGGCTGTGTTGGGTCTTCGTTTCTGTGCGAGGGCTTTCTCTAGTTGCAGCGAGCGGGGGCCACTCTTCATCGCGGTGCGCGGGCCTCTTCACTATTGCGGCCTCTCTTGCTGTGGAGCACAGGCTCCAGACGCGCAAGTTCAGTAGTTGTGGCTCACGGGCCTAGTTGCTCTGTGGCACGTGGGATCTTCCCAGACCAGGGCTCGAACCCGTGTCCCCTGCATTGGCAGGCGGATTCTCAACCACTGCGCCACCAGGGAAGCCCGTGTTTGCCTTATTTACTCAGTAGTATTTGTGACACTCGTCTATGTTGCTGTGTGTAGCTATAGTTAATTCATTCTTGTTACTGTTATTTATCACCTGTTATGCCACAATTTACTGATCCATCTTAATATTAATGGACATTTGGTTTCTTTCCAGGTTTTACCTATTTTAAGTAACGATGCAATGAATAGTCTTGTACATGCCCTTTCATGGACATATGTATGCATTTATTTTAGGTATATACCTAAGAATGAAATCACTGGGTTACAAAATAAACCATAATAAATTCTGTCAGTTTTCCAAAGTGATTATTCTAATTTTTACTTCTACCAAGATTATGTAAAGAGTTCCAATTTCCCTATATTTTTGTCATAACTTAGTGTTGTCAGTAGTTTAATTTTAGCTATGTTGGTAGGTGGTTTCTCATTAATTTAATTTATTCTCTGGAAAAGCTTACAAAAAATTATCATTCCTTAGTTAAGGATGGGATTTTTTCCTCTGCCTGTACTTCAAAATGCCATAAAAAAGAATATACTCTATGACTCTAATTTATAAAGTTTCATAAAATGCAAACTAATCTATAGTAACAAAAAGCAGATCACTGGTTTCCTGGAGATAGGTCGGGGAGAAGGGTGGGAAGGAGAGATTATAAATGGTCATGAGGAAATTTATTGAGGGTGTACTGATGAATCCTTTCTATTTTTATCTTCAATGTGTTTGGAAATATTTTAAAGGACAATTTGCTGGGTATAGATATCTAGGATGGCAGTTTTCTCTTTTTTTTCTTTCAGCATCATAAATATTACATTCCATAGATCATGGCTCCATTATTTTTGTCTGTCAATCTGCCATCTTATTGTTGCTCCTCTAAAGATAATGTGCCTATTTTTCTTTAACTGCTTTTAAGGCTTTCTCCTTTTCTTTCACTTAAGCAATTTTACCATGATGCACCAGGTTTTTTGTGTGTTTTACCTGCTTCAGTTCATGATGTTTATTAAATTTGTGGCACAAAGGTACAGTATTCATCAGTTTCAGAAAATTATCGGTAATTATATCTTCAACAATTAAATCTGTTTATGAATATTTTATTGATGTATTTTAATATTCAATAAACTGCACGTATTTTAAATGTACAATTAAAGACCCATATTTATACACATAAACATACCTACATACATACCTGGAAAATGATCACCACAATTAAGATAAGGATTATATCTATTACTCCTCCAAGTTTCTTCATGCCTACTTGTAATCTCTCCCTCCCATCCTTCTTCACCACCCATACCTAGGAAACCTCTGATCTCTTTTCTGTTACCGTATGTTAGTCTGCATTTTATGAAACTTTATGAACTGGAATCATAGAGTATGCATTTTTTTACCTGGATTTTTCTCTACAGCATAATTATTTTGAGATTCACCAATGTTGTTACGTGTAGTAATTGCTTTTTCCTTTATATTGCTAGAAAGTATTCATTGTATGGATATATCACAATTAGTTTATCTATTCACCTATTAATGGTCATTTGGGTTGATTTCAGATTAAACTATTGCAAAAAAAATTAAAAATCCCACTGCTATGAATATACAAGTGTACGAGTTTTGTATGGACAAATTAAAATTTTCCTTGAGTAAATATCTTACAGTATAATAGCCACATCATATAGTAGATATTTCTTAAACTTTTAAAGAAATTGCCAGTTTTGCAAAGTGGTTGTGCTCTTTAAAATTGTCACCAGCAGTGCATGACAGTCCCAGTTCATATTGGCACTAATAGTTGGTATGAATAGTCTTTTAACAGTGTCTACCTAATATGCTTATAGTTGTATCAGATTGTGGTTTTAATTTGGATTTTCCTAATGACTAATGATGTTGAACATCTTTTCATATTCATATTTGCCATTCATATGTCCACTTTCGTGAAGTTTCTTTTCAACTATATTGCCAGAATGAAGTTGTCTGTTTTCTTATCATTGAATCTTTTTTTAAAAAAAATTAATTAATTAATTAATTTATGGCTGTGTTGGGTCTTCGTTTCTGTGCAAGGGCTTTCTCTAGTTGCGGCAAGCGGGGGCCACTCTTCATCGTGGTGCGCGGGCCTCTCACTGTCGCGGCCTCTCTCGTTGCAGAGCACAGGCTCCAGACGCGCAGGCTCAGTAGTTGTGGCTCACGGGCCTAGTTGCTCTGCGGCATGTGGGAATCTTCCCATACCAGGGCTCGAACCCGTGTCCCCTGCATTAGCAGGCAGATTCTCAACCACTGCACCATCAGAGAAGCCCTTATCATTGAATCTTGAGAGCTCTTTATATATTCTAGACAAAAGTATTTTTATCAGGTATACAATTTGCAAATATATTCTATCACTATGTGACTTGTCTTTTAATTCTCTTGAGTGTCTTTAATGAGCAGAAATTATTTTTATGAAAACCAACACATCATTTTTCCTCCTTTATGCTTTTGGCGTCATATGAAGAAATGTTTGACAACCCGATGTCACACAGATTTTCTCCTAAGTGCTCTAGTAGAAGTTGTATAATTTTAGGTTTTATATTTGGGTCTATGATCATTTTTAAGTTAATTTTCATATACAATGTGAAGTGTGAATTACAGTTCCCTCTTTTTTTGTTTGTTTTGTTTTACATATATATACATATGTGTGTGTGTGTGTGTGTGTGTGTGTGTATAAACACACAGTTTTTTTCAGCATCATTTGCTGAAAAAACTAACTTTTCTCCCACGAATAATGTTTAAAAGTTTTTTGAAAATCAATTCTGTTTTTAATGAATCTACTTTTGGACTCTGTTCTGTTTCATTGATCCACAGTATTTGCCTGTCTTTCATACCAAGCTCACACTTTTATGACTATGGTAGTTTCAGAATAAAACTTGAAATAACGGAACATTAATCTTCCAAATATGTTCTTTTTAAAGTTGTTTTGACTCTCTTAGGTTTTTTGTATATTTATGTGAATTTTAAAATCAGCTTGTCATTTTCTACAAAAAGAAATCCTGCTAGGATTTGACGGGGTTATATGAAATTTATAAATCCATTTGGAGAGACTTGACATCTTAATAGCACTGAGGTTTCTCACACTTGAATATAGTATATTGCTCTGTGTATTTAGGTCTTGATTTTTTTTTTCCAGCTGTGTCTAATAGTGTTCAGTGTGCAGATCTTGTACATATGTTGTAACATTTATCTCTAAGTACTTTATGTTTTATCTAATGTTATTTAATTTTAATTTCCAGTGATTTTTGCTATTTATAGCAGTATGTGTGATTATTTTATATTGATTGATCTTATGTCTTGCAAACTTACTAAGATCACTTTATATAGTTCTGGTGTGTTATTTGGTTTTTTGATATGTTCCATTGGATATTCTAGACATTTGTTTGTTTCATTTACAAATAAAGATAGATTTATCTCTGCCAATCTGGATGCCTTGTACTTTTTTTCATCTTGTTGTACTAGCTAGAACCCCAAATATAATGATGAATAGAAGTTATGAGAGCAGGCATCATTTTCCTATGTTCTCTATCTGAGAGGAAAAATGGTCTTTCTCCACTCAGTTGTTAGCTCTAGGTTTTTCATTGGTGCCCTTCACGGGACTGAGGAAATTGCCTTTTATTCCTCATTTTACTGGGAGATTTTATCAGGATTGGATTTAGTTTCTTAAGGTATAAATTAAGGTTATTGATTTGAAACAAATATTTTTTCAGATGTATAAAGATTTTTAGTGCTAAAATTTCCCTCTATGTATTGCTTTAGCAGGATCCCAAATTTTTGATATGTGGTATTTTTATTTTCATTTGATTCAAAACATTCCCTAATTTTCTTCTTGATTTCAACCCATGAGTTATACAGAAGTGGGTTTTTTTTAATTTTTTAAAAATATTTATTTATTTATTTATCTAGGCTGTGTTGGGTCTCATTTCTGCGTATGGGCTTTCTCTAGTTGTGGCAAGCGGGGGTTACTCTTCGTTGTGGTGGGCACCCGGCCTTCAGTAGTTGTGGCACGCAGGCTCAGTAGTTGTGGCTCGTGGGCTCTAGAGCGCAGGCTCAGTAGTTGTGGCGCACAGGCTTAGATGATCCACGGCATGTGGGATCTTCCTGGACCAGGGCTCAAACCTGTGTCCCCTGCACTGGCAGGCGGATTCTTAACCACTGTGCCACCAGGGAAGTCCGTAGAAGTGTTTATTTAAATAATTTTATGGCTATAGTTTTATTTAGGAATAGTCTAGATTTTTGTTATTATTCTCATAGTTCATTCCACTGTCAAGGAACATAATGTTTATGACAAATTCTTATTTTGGCATCACATTCTACACATAGCCAAGTTGTAGCTTCCTTGCCTTTGTTATATCAATAACCACACTTCCAATAATTTGATTTTTTTTAATATGTTATAATCTCTCACCAGTTGTTCTTTCTTTTGTCCTGGTGTATGTATGCATGTGTGTGTATGTATACACACACATACACATATATATTTAAATTACTTATTGCCATTTTAATGTAGGATTAGCAGTAAGAGTAAATTGAATTAATCTTCTGTTTGTAACCAGAAATCCTTTGCCCAATACCAATTTAAGGCCACAGATAATCAGGTCTTAACAGATCTTAAAACTTATTTTATATTTTAAAGAATTTTGCTTTTGCCCCTCTTTGATCATATCATATTCATATTCACTTTTGTGCCTTTTCCCACTTTTTTTGTCATATCTACAATTATTATAGTTTCCTTGACCGTCTAAAGCCCATATATTCTCTAAATCCTCCCAATTTCATGAAGATTTTTTAAAATATAAAACTTCTTGTTGATATTCTTCTCATAAACTTTGTGACTCTTATGGCCATAGGAAGGGGCCAAAGAGGTTAGGGTAGTGGTAATGAATCTAGTCCAAGAATCGTGGTTCCCTTTGGGCACTACTATGTCACAAGAGACATTTTGAGAAATTTCCAGGTTGTTTTTTTTTTAAATAATTTTACAATAATGAGGGGGACTACTGTCACTTAATTGATAGGGGCCAGAGATGCTAGAGGTTAAGCAATGTGCAGGACAATCCCCAACCACAAAGAATTGTTTCCTAGTCTATATAACAATCTGACAACCTAGAAGATATTCATGTAGTTGGTAATCAGTTTATAATTTCTTGAGCTTAATGCTAATTGTGTTTTATACTTTTTTGATGGATTTATAAACTGTAGTTTTCAGGAATGTAGAGAAGACTGAATTTTGCTTAGAATTTATTGAGGTTTTTCACTATTTCAGAAAATTGCATCATCAATGGCAACACAGTTTGTAGAATTCATGTGGTTAATCAACACAATTACACCAGTCTTTGTTTACAGCTCTTGCATGCAAATGTGCAATGAAGGAGATTTGAAAAATCTTTTAATTATCTGGAAGCAAATAGTATTTAAAGTGGACAAACGTAAAATGTAGAGAACTCATTATATGTTTCATTTGCAAAAGGTGTTTTATAATATATCACCATCCTAAATGTTTGTGTGTATTAGTACACTGATAAGAAATTTGTGCTGTGAATATTCTATAATAAAACACAGTTTTCTACTCTTAGACTGATACAATCCCTGGGTTTCTAACACACAATTTCTCTATTGAGAGAATTTACTTTCCCAAATTATTTTCTTTTCCCTATTGTCTATAAAGAATATGGTTTTTAAGCACTAGAGACTAAATGTATGTTTCAACTTGTGATATGTTTCAAGAGAGGAGATATGTTTTTCATGATACTTAATTTCTATCCCACTCCATGTCATATAAACAGATATTATTTTGTCACTACATTACAAGCACTATAGACTGAGAAAGGAAAGAAAATATGCATTCAATTTATGTAATTAGAGATAACATTATTTTACAAAACTTTTTTTAAAAGTTCATATAACCACACGTACTCATGAAAATATATGCTCGTGTCCTGGGTCATGATGTAATATGCATCTAACTGTAGTTCTCAGTAATAAATACATATATGTTTATAAACAGTCACAATAATATTGAAAGCTGTGGTGCACAGCATGTGGGATCTTAGTTCCCCAACCAGGGCTCGAACCTGCACCCCCTGCACTGGAAACGTGGAGTCTTAACCACTGGACAACCAGAGAAGTCCATGAAAGCTGGAGTTTTACAGAAGGATTATGCAGGAGTAACACTCCACTTATAATACAAGCAATATCCACATTATTTTACAAAAAATTAGCTCCCACAGATTGAAAGTTGATGTAAAACCCTATTACTTGTTATGGGTTATGGTTCAACTTCATGTTTGCAATACCCACTGTTCAGATTTTTGGTGGAGCTAGAGCAAAGAAACCATATGCTTTCAAATACATATTCTAGTTTTACACAGTTACACAGAAAAACTGCTTATAGCTTTGAAATTGCAGTATTTTTATCTTCATTATTTTCCATAAACATTTCTAAATCTTAGGGATATTTTTTGTCGTATCTCACACTTGAGATACCAGTTTAGCCCTCCTGTGATAGAGGATCATATTCTCAAGGATAAGGCCCAGGAATGCGTTTTAAGCTTTTTGAAATGCTGAAATTAGAAGTTTTACTTATCCACATTATTGTTTCCATTATTTACTTCCACATTATTGTACAAGAACACAGGTCTCTTCCCTATATATTCTTGCTTATCTGTACCTAATGACTCCTTCAGCTGTTAAACAAGTTATTATTAGGAAAAACAAAAATGAATATATCCAGAGCCTGTGTCCTTATAATGTTCATAAGTTTAGGGAAGACAAGACTAGTATATAAAATTGAGGGGGATCAAAATGAAGTGTGTATTAAAATGTCTTATACAGGTAAAAGAAATGGAAATTCAGAGCAGAGAGGGAGAAGGCAGAGGCTCTAGACAGAAAATAGAGAGCAAGGCAAGCAGTCTGATTAAGAAAGAAAGGGCATATTGTTAAATCATGGAGAAAGAATTAGAGGGATGAAGAAAGCAGCAGACATGTTACAGAGTCTCTGGTAAATAATCAGCCTCATAAAAAGTACAATGTTAATCTGTGGCAAGAACAGATACTGCTACATGGCTAGGTGAAAATAGCTTCTCTGATCTTAAAAAAATGCTTACATAATTTCCTAACATCACTTCTAATGCACTGAAGATATTTTTTCCTTTCTCTTGTATGAAATTCCCAGATGGAAAAATCATTGTTGTTGAGACAGAAAACTCTAAGAATTCTTTAATACTTATTGTCTGTTACTCAATTATTGGAATGTTTTTGCCCTTGTATGTGCTTTTTCCTATTATAGGAAACTTTTAATGTTCATGTTCTCTTTATTAATTATTCAATTTTTATACTTTTTATTTTCCAATTTCTCTAAAGGGTTGATATTAAGAATGTGCTTCTAACACTCATGGCACAAAATACAAAAAGACTAAGGTCTAAAATAGGGCAGTATTAAATTCAGTGAAAAGTGTGACAAATATATAACCATTACTATATTCGTAAAAAGCAAATACATCTCTCACTCATTCACTCCCTGCTACTTTAAATGGCTGCTCTTGACAACCATATGTTGTTTTCGATGTTTTACATGCTGAGTATTACTGGACGCTGAACAAGTTCTTTGCAGTTTAAAGCCTACAAATTGGTTGTATGTTACACAGAAGTAATCTTTAAAATACATCTCTTGTGTGTACCTGTTCATTGATCCAATACCTTACCTTATGGTTATGCCCACATTCAATAGCCATTATTATGGAAATAACAACACTTGCCTGTTTCAACTAGTAGTATCAGCAGATGGTAAGAGTACCAGAAATCTCACAGGCTTTCGTGCGTACTTTTTGGACTGACTGACTGCTTTTGACTGGGGAATATATTTATGAGTGTATTTTCATTTTTTTCCCCCACCTGTTTTAAATCTTCAAAGAGCTCAAACTCCTGTTCCATAATTTGAGTGCTTCAACGTGGTCTTCCTTATTGTCCTTTTCATTTATCTACTGCTCAGAAGAACTTGCCAAAAATTTTAGGAGACATGGCAAAGAGCTGTAAAAGCTCTGAAATGCTCTGGGATGATACCATTCAAGAACTATTGAGTTAAAAAACATTTCTGAAAAAAAACTTCTTGCCAGATGACCTGACTTTTAGAGTTTTGATGATATTAGCTAAATAAAATTTTAAGTCTTAATTGTATCTGCAGTTATTCAGATGCATGTGTTTACATATTTAAGATTTTGGAGGGAAGAGAAGTACTAAACAGCTACCAACTTTTGAGCAAATATTATACATCATCCTTTCTCTCTAAAGATTAGCTTGCATTTAAGATAATTTATATAAATGGAATCATACAGATGTATTTGTTTGGCCTGGATGCTGTCACTTAGCATAATTATTTTGAGATTATGCATCCACTTTGATTGTGTATCAATAGTTTATTTGTCTTTTTTACCAACTGGAAATAAATTGCATTGAATATATCATAATTTGTGTATCTATTCACTTGTTGATGAACATTTGGGCTTTTTCCAGTTTTGAGCCATTACAAATAAAGCTGCTGTGAATGTTCATATGTATGGATGTTCATATGTATGTGAATGTCCATGTGTATGGATATATGCTTACCTGCCTCTCAAGTAAGTACTTAGGAGTGGAATGGCTATTATGGTAGCAGTAGGTTTAACTTTAGAAAAAGTTAACTGCTTTTAAACTTTCGAAAACTTAACTGCCATCTGTTTTCCAAAGTGGTTGTACCATTTTACATTTCCATAAGCAGCGTATGAAATTTCTAAATGTTCCATGGTTTCACCAACACTTGACATAGTCATTCTTTTTAAATTTAGCCATTCTATTAGGTCTTTAGTGGTATATCAATGTGATCTGAATTTGCATTTACCTAAATGACTGATGACGTAGAGTACCATTTCATGGGCTCCTTGGGTAAAGTGTTCAAATTATTTCACCACTTAAAAAATGTAGGTTCTGTTTTCTTATTATATTTTGAGAATTCCTTAAATATTCATACATGAAAAAAGTCTTTTATGTATTATATGACTTCTAAATATTTTGTTCCCATCTATGGTTTATGTTTTCATTTCTTTAATAGGGTCTTTCAAAAACCAGAAATTTTTTACCTTTGGTGAAGTAAAATTTAACAATTTTTCTCTTTGTATCATGTTATTAGAATCATATCTAAGAAATATTTACCTAAACCAAGATCACAAATATTTTCTCCTATGTTTTCTTCAAGATGTTTCATAGTTTTAGGTTTTACATTTGGATCAATGATACATTTTGAGTTAATTTTTGCATTTGTTGCTAAGTATAAAGATTTGGAAGAGGGGTGGATACCCAATTGTCCTAGTACTATTTGTTGAAAAGCCTATCTTTTCCTCAAAAATTGCCTTTGTACTTTTGTCAAAAATCAGTAGTCCATATATGTGTAGGTCTATTTCTAGACACTCCATTCTTCTCCATTGATATATTTGTGTATATTTTGGCCAATACAAGTTTCCTAATAACTGCAGCATTACAGTAAGTATTGAAATCAGGTGACTTCAGTCCAACAAATTTGTTCTCTTTTGAAATTTTTCACTACTTTGGGTCCTTTGCATTTCCACATGAATTTTAGAATTATCTTGTCAATTTCTCTGAAAGAACACCTAAGGGATTTTGATTATAATTTTGTTGAATTTACAAACAAATGTTTGGTTCCAATTTGTGGTCTGAGGTGCTAAATCTAAAATGGAAGGAGGGGTTTCATTCACTTTGGGTAGACAGACTATTAAAAAAGTGAATGCTATATAAATAGCCATTTATCTGAAGAAGATATACTAGTAGCCAATAAACACCTGACAAGTCACTGAACACCATTTGCTATCAGAGAAATTCTGATCAAAACCACAGTGAGATATTATATCACACTCACAAGGATAGCTATAACCAAAAACACAGTAACAAGTGTTGACAAGGATATGGAAAAATGAGAACCTTCATTAACTGCTAGTGAGAATGTAAAATGCCACAGTCACTTGGAAAATAGCCAGGTAGTTCCTCAAAATATTAAAATAGTGTTACCATTTGACCCAGTAAGTCTACACCCAGGTATATACCCAAGAGAAATTAAAATATATTGCACGCAAAAATTTGTATATAAACGTTTATAGCAGCATTATTCATAATGGCTAAAATGTATAAATAACCCAAATATCTATCATCTGATGAATGGATAAAAGTAATATCGTTATGTCCACCATATAAATTACATATCTGATAAGGGTCATATATCCAGAATATATAAAGAACACTTACAACCCAAAAATAAAAAGATAGATAATCCAATTAAAATATGGGCAAAGGATTTGAATAGATGCATCTCCAAAGAAGATCTAACAATAGCCAATAAGACATGAAAAGATGCTCAACATCACTAGCTATCAGGGAAATGCAAGTCAAAACCACAATGCAATACCTCTTCACACCCACTAGGACAGCTAAACCAAAAGGACAGACAATAACAAAAAGGACAGACAATAACAAGCGTCGATGAGAATGTGGAAAAATAGGAACCCTCACACAGTTGGTGGTATTGTAAAATGATGCAACCAGTTTGGAAAACAGTTTGGTAGTTCCTCAAAACAGTAAATATCTGGTTACCACATGATCTAACAATTCCAATCCTAGGTATACGGTTAAGAGAAACAAATGAAAATATATGTTTAAAAAACTTATATATATTCACAGCAGCATTATTCATATAGCCAAAAATGGGAAAGAACCTAAACATCCATCAGCTGATGAGTGGATAAAAAACAATTGCAGTATATCCACACAATGGGATATTATTCAGCCATAAAAATTGGAGTACTGTAACATGCTATAATGTGACTAAACCTTGAAAACATTACTCTAAATTTAAGAAGCCAGTCACAAAACACTACATTTTATGTAATTCAATTTATATGAAATTTCCTGAATAGGCAAACCTATGGAACGAAAGTAAACTGGTGGTTGCCTAGAGTTGGTGGGGATTAGGGGAATTAGGGTGCAATAACTAAAGGGTACGGGGTTACTTTTTATGGTGATGAAAATGTTTTAAAATTCATTGTGGTGATGGTTGCATGACTCCTTGAATATACTAAAAACCAATGAGTTGTACACTTTAAATGGGTGAATTGTATGGCATATGAATTATATCTCAATAAAGCTGTTAAAAATATTTTTTTAAAGTGAGTGTCATAGAATAAAATACATACTATAATGTGAGACATAGGCAGTGCTACTATTTCTGGTACTAATTAGCAGGCTTCCTAGGGGAGCTGACATCTAAGTAGTGACATAAATGTTAGTTGAAATAGATAGGTGAGGGTAGGGCATGGGTAGATTTTTGTAAGAAGGGAAGAAAAGAGAAACAAAAAATATTCCAGGTAGAAAACAGCAGGTTCTAGTACCCAGGAGTGATAACAAGTTTGGCGGATGAAGGAAATGGAAGAAACTCAGTATCTAGAGTGTGTTAAGGTTGGTGGATGGAAGTAAGAGAAGTGAAAAATGAGGCTGGAGAAGATCATGGGGAGCCCTACAAGCCAGATTAAGATATCTAGACTTTTTCTTAGATTTGTTGAAATACTATTAAAAACCCTATTAGGGGTCGAGTTTATCAAATATGCCTGATCACACATTGGCTTGTTTTAAAATGAAACATATATTGCTCTCAAGAAAGAAAACTCTTTATAATAACATTTACATTTTTTACTATCTATAACTGATTTTGGTCTTGATGTATTAAATTGAGAACATACTACTTTTTTACATCTATACCTATTATTTAAAATCCTAAGAACTTCCATGGTAGATAACATCCTAGGTTACAGGAAGACATCTAACCAGCTGAAAACCCCATGTAGTTTTCTCAATTAGTTTGAGCATCTAAAACATAAAGGCAGAAGGCAACACTGGAATTTAGAAAGATGTCGATTTGATTTTTATTTGTTCTGTAATATCTTTGACATATTTTTATCAGCAAAATTAGACACAAATGTCTACCTTTAATTTTGTTTGAATTTGGGAGTATTGTTTTTTAAAATACTGGTTCATAGACTATCAGATGACTGACAACCAATAAATGGTAGCCATTATCAAGTATGATACAAATGTAGCATGGTAATATTTTGAGGTGTTGATCTGGCTTTTAACTTTTCCAATTCATCCTGAGCCTTTATTTATTAATTTAGTCATAACAAAAAGTAAAGAAAAATCCTTTCATTTCAAAAGCCAAAACTTTTTAGTTTCAAAATCCTAAATCCTAAAAGATATAGAAATTAAAAAATTATGCCATAGTGATTTGGAAAACTAAACAAACATTCAGAGCTACTTGTCTTTTATTACCTTCTGCTACCTCACTTCCACCATCACCCGAGACTGGATTAAGTTGGTCCAGAAAAGTTAAAGAGAAAGAAATGAAATAAGAATTTAAATGCTGGTGATTCCCTAAAAGCAATCTTGTCTCCCCTGGACGAATCCTGGGGTGAGTATGGGAGCTATTGATAGATTTTAGTTTGGGGAACTCAAGAGCAGATAGCAGCCTGAACCGCCTTTTTCAGTTCAGGGCTAGGAAAAATCAAGAACCAGAGTTCTGATCCCAGCCTGGTGTGAGAGCATCAGAAATATCTGCATGGGCTCTCGCGTCAGTCAGCTCTGAGACACCTTAATAGAATCCCTGTTTGAACCTGTATGTATCAGGGAGCCACAAAATGTTTTCCTCTGCTTCCGTAAGCAGACTAATGCGGCGTCTCAATCTGGTAGACCTGGAAAGCTACTAGGGCAAGATGAAGCAATGATCTGTGTGGACCTACCACCAATGAGCAGAAGTGAGTGAGGAAATAACGGTAGAAACCATCATAAATACATGACCATGACTCCTGTTAGACATACCTTACCTCCCAAGCATAGGAATTGCCCTTAATAAAGTCCCCAAAAGAAACAACCCGATGAACTGATGTAAAGACTACCTTGCTACATTTATTATTTGGTACCTGGTAGAATGGAGGCTGAAAATTAAAATTAAATTTAATCATAGAAAAAAAATCATAATCCTTATGGCCTGAGAACTGTAGCCATTAAACCAATAAAAATCATTACTTTTTACAGAGTGCTTACAAGGTTGCAAGTATTAAATTAGCTATTTACGTAAGTGATCTCAATTTTATTAACAGTAAGGCATATTCTAAAAGTGCTCCTCCTTGAGCAGATGTTTTTCATGACAGATTCATTTCACTCTGATGGTAAAATCTGGTTCTGGTACACCCTCTTCTAGTTGCTTAACACCATACATCTTAGATAAATAGTGGATTAATAGTTCTTATACCCAGCAGTTTTAGATCTAGCAATTCAAGGTTCTTGTTCAAACCGTAATTAACTTAATATTCATGCCCCCTGTCTTTTAAAGGCACTTCTCATTAGCAAGAACTTTATAACTTCCCAGCACAGTTGGCAACAACTTTATTTCTATCAAGCAAAAGACAATATGTTACAGATATGCACTATAAAATAAATAATACTGTCAAAGGCTTTATCCTGTCTTGGGGCTATCCTTAGCCTTCAAAAAAATTAATTGGTCCCACAGGCTTAGATGGATTTTAAATTTTGAAGAGGGACTTAGGGAGGAGGCATGTTAAAATTATCATTTTCGCTTTCCCTAAGGCACCCGGTCAAAGGCCACTCAGAATGGGAAATGCCCGCTTGAGGCCTTGCCCAGCAAGAACTAACAGAAACCATACCACATTCAGCTGCAACCTTTATTATATTTCTAAAAAAGTGAATTCAGCTTCCAGCCCTGCCAAAATATATAAGTAAGTTTTACAGTTTTGACCTTAGGTAACTGGGGAGCAATCACATAAGCTGACATCAAAGAATATTTGCTTTTATTTTTAAAATATGTATTTCATGCTTGTAAAATCTAAAGGTGGCCTGAGTGTGAATGGGGATGAGACAGCAGAAACGTGAACTGGGTAGGTAAAGGGTGGTTTCTTTTCTCTTAATAAGCTGGTAAAACTGCTAAGGAAAAAAAATCACATATCGAAAAAAGGAAAACAATTGTTTCTAATGATCTCACCATTGTGTACATTTTTCCGTCTCGTGTGTGTGGGTGTGTTTAAATCATTGCAATAAGGCTAAGATTACAAAGATATGAAAACAATCAGATATGAAAACAATCCCTAGGTATTTTTCTTGACCCTCCAAAAGTAAAAACGCACGAAATAGTTTTGCCAAGAGGAACAGATGTTTCTGTTGTATATTTCTTACTCCCTGGGCATGCTTGAGAATTCTAAATATAAGTGTTCAAACAGACAGGGTGCAAACACACAGGAAGTTTGGGGGAGTGTGAGGATTCATTTCGGCGATTCAATCTGATTCACAATTTTACACATGAATCAAAAATCAGGAAAATTGGAAAAAGGACCATTTAGACATATTGACATGTGTGGCATGCATCTTAAAAAGAAAGCCAATTCAGAGAGGTAGCTAATCTCATGACTAACTTAAACTACGTAAAGAATAAATAGAAACAAGTTTCAAAGACATACATACTAACTTAATTTTGCATGATTATCTCAATGTCCTTATATGACAGACTGAATGGGGTCGGTCACATTCATAAATTCCCAAATTTCAATCATAATTAGTACAGTTTTATATATTAAATTAAAAAATGAAGATCTGTCTCTGAGAAGAAACAGTAGAGGGGTCAGAATGAATATTCTAACTAACTAACCAACACATTACTTGACACAGAGTTATCTAATGTTCAATATAGGATAATAATCTAAACTTGCTGCTCAGGATGTTATAACAAATTAAGCTCTTTGCCTCCAACAGATAGTGACTACAGTTTTCATTTCCACATGAAATGGCAATTTCATTTATTTCATGGCAATATAGTTTTTTGAAACTATAGTTTGAAAACTATATTTGAAAATACAGTTTTTTGAAACATTATTTTCTGAAAATAATGTTTCTGGGTAATATCATCAGGATGTGACATAGATTGTTCCTGACTTCAATTCCCCTCGTAAGAAGACCAACTAGTGACTATCTATAGACAAGACACTGTTGAGAACATCCCAGTACCCAGGGATGAGGCTGAAGCACTCCCCTGGACCACAGAGGTGGAGAAGGACAACATTAGAAGGGTAAGAGAAGTGGCTACACACTGCAGTTTCCTATCTCTGTCCCAGGCTTCCATAGCACCACACTAAGGCGGCCCCTCCGGGCCTACCGTTTCTAAAGTGGGAAAAAGTAAGCCCAAGGTTGAGTTTCTTCTCCCCCAGCATTGCAGTGTGCTTCCCTGGAGGCCCACTCAGATCTTATCTCACAGGGATCACTAGGGGACCCTGCAGGGCTTGACCTCTGGAGAACGGAAAGAGATGGAGAAGGGAGTGGGGCTTACAGCAAACAGTGCTCAGATCTCAGACTGCGTTCCTCCCTGCCGTGGCGCTTTAGCAGAGATCCCAGCAAGCAGCTCCGCCCATCGGTAGAGCAGAGCCAGTGCTCGCCCTCAGTTGACAGTTCTGCCTGATTCAGGAGCCCAGCGCGAACCTCGCTGGATCTGGAGCCCATTTTACTTCCCACCTAGGCAGGGGAGCAAATCTGAAGCACTGCCCAGCTGCTGAGTATAGCCTCCAGTCCCACCCAACAAGGAAACCTGACCAGAGGATCCAGGCAGCCACAGAGTCTACTCTACAGCCGCCCTTGGGCAGGGAGCCAGGCCAGCAGTACTGCACAACTGCTAAGTATAGCCTCTGGCCCCAGATAGCCAGAGAGTCTAAACAGTGACCTTGACAACCAAATAACCCAGACTACGGTAACTGCCCAGCCACAAAGCCCAGCTTACGGCAGAGCCCAGCCTATAGCGTTGCTAGACTGCTGAATACAACCCATGGCCTGGCCGAGAGGGGGGGCCCAGCCAGGGACCCGCTCGATCACGGAGCATTACCCACAGCCCCACGTGACTAGGAAGCGGAGACAATGACCCCTCCTGACCTCAGAGCACAGTCTCTAGCACATGCAACTGCAGGATACACTTGGAGGCACCTCCCAACCAAAGAGCCTAGCCAATGATCTTGCCAAACAGCAGAGCACAGCCAGATGTCTACCTGGCCACGAAGCCCATCCTGCAGCCCCGTTTAACTCTGGGGCACAGTCTGCAGCGCTGTCCGATCACAGAGCACTGCCTGAGGGCTTATTTTACTATAAAGCCCTGCCTATGGCCCTGCCAGGACACAGTGCTCAGCCAGTGGCACCATCTGGTCGGGGAGCACAACCTGAGACCCCCACCTCACCAGCAACAGCTGCAGAGCCCAGCTCACAGCCCTGACCCATAGTGGAGTTCAAGTGTCACCACCCCTTAAGAGAACGTAGCCTGCTACCTTGCCTGACCACAGGTGACTGCACAGCCCAGCTAGTGCTTCCACCTGATCAAGGAGTGCAGCCAGTGGCCCAGCCTGATCAGGGAGGCCACCCAACCACCCCTCCTGACTGCAGAGCCCAGCCAGCAGGCCACCCAAACATGGAACCCAGCCAGCGGTAAACCCCTGACCTCAGAGCACAGGCAGCAATTGATTTGGCAAATGCCACTGCCCACCCCCACCCAAACTGACTTAAGAAAGGAGGAACAGGGCTTCCCTGGTGGCGCGGTGGTTAAGAATCTGCCTGCCAATGCAGGGGACACGGGTTCGAGCCCTGGTCCGGGAAGACCCCACATGCCGCAGAGCAACTAAGCCCATGAGCCACAACTACTGAGCCTGCGCTCTAGAGCCCACGAGCCACAACTATTGAGCCCACGTGCTGCAACCACTGAAGCCCGCGCGCCTAGAGCCCGTGCTCCGCAACAAGAGAAGCCACTGCGGTGAGAAGCCCACACACCACAAGGAAGGGTAGACCCCGCTCGCCGCAACTAGAGAAAAGCCGCGCGCAGCAACAAAGACCCAGCGCAGCCAAAAATAAATAAATAAAAATAAATAAATTTATTAAAAAAAAAAAAGGAGGAACAGAAGCAGGTCATATTCACAAAGGGTGCACATGACTATGCATTTACTGTCATGGGCTAGGACTGTGTTCATTCTCCTGTTTCTGTTCTTTTTGGACATTCTCTTTTTTATGATTAGTGTTTACCTAAAATTTTGTTTCCATACAATTATTTTAAATCTATTTATACCTTTTTATTTAAAGCTCACCTCTTGTAAACAGACTATATTTTGATCTTGCATTTTGACCAGTCTGACAAATATGCATTCTATTAGAGTGTCAGTTCATTTATTTTTCAATATAATTATTTAAATGATTGTGTTTAATGCTATCATTTTGCTTTTTTTTTTCTATAACTTCCATTTACTTTTTCCTCTAGTACTTCTGTCCTACTCACTTTTGTGTTAATAAAATTAGTTAGGTAATATATTTTATTTTCTGTATTATTGTCTCTTCAGTTATAGCTTTTTGTATTATTTTAAATGTTTGCTCTGGTCATTACCATTTATATTTTAATATATCACAGTTGATTTAAGATTAGCATTATACTCTATCAAATAAAATATAGAAATTTGCAACAGTATAACTTCATTTACCAACCCCACTATGTTACTATTCATTCCAGTCTGATGATTTTCCCTTTAGCATGTTTGGAAGCACAGTTCTACTCAAAAATTTTTCTTAGCTTTTGATTCGGTGAAGGATGCTTTTATTTTACCTTAACTTTTGAAAAATATTTTTACTGTATATTGATTTCTGCATTGGCAGTTTTCTTCTTTCAATTCTCTAACAATGCTTTACCACTGTCACCTGGACCCCATTTTTTATGATGGGAAGTTAGCTGTAATTTTCACCTTATATATAACGTATCACTTTTCTATGCTGTTTTCAAGATTTTCTTCTTATCTTTGGTTTTTAATAGTTTGACTATGATGTGCTTAGATATCATTTTCTTTGTATTTACCCTATTTCAGAATTTTCAAGCTTCCTGAATCTGTGAGTTCACATTTGTTACCATATTTAGGAAAATTTTGTCATTATTTACTCCATTTTCTAAAAATTTATTTTCTTTTCTCAACTTCTGAAATTTCAATTATCCCTTGATACTGTCCCAGTTGTCACTGATATTATGTTTTCTTTCTTTTTTAAAATTCTTTCTTCTCTGTGATATTCAGGTTGAACAATTTCTATTGATATATTATCAACTTCACTATTTCCTACGCAGTGTACAATGCAATTTTAATTCCATCAATTGAAAATTTTTTTAAGTTTTGTATTTTTGAACTCTACATTTTGCTTTATTTCCTTGGTTTTCATGTCTCTGCTTAAATTGCACATATATATATAATAATTATGAGAATATTTTCTGTTAAGTCCAAGAACATATTTGTAATAAGTGCTTTAAAATCCTTGTCTACTTATTCTAAAATCTAGATTATCTCAGGGTTGGTTTGTACTGATCACTTTTTCTTTCAAGTTTGGGTCATATTTTCCTGTTTCTACTCATCTCAAGTAATTTAATTTTAATTTTAATGGACATTATGGATGACATATCATAGAGACTGTTGTTCATTGTTCTTCTTTTTAAGAGCAAAAATTTAAGAGTTGTAGCAAAGAGTTGACTTGGCTGGAACAATATCCAAACCATATCTCCCCTATATGAGCAGATTGACATCTCTGCTCAGTTCTCTTAACCTTCTATCTGTCCCTTACTTTGAGCTCCTTAGAATCTTGGAATTCTGGGGCCATCCAAAAACCTGCCTGTAATTCACACACATTTTGGGGGGCTTCTCTATTTAAGGGGTATGTTCCCTAACATTGCTACTGTTCTGGATGGCCCAAATTCTATCTTCTAATTCCTCAAGACAAAAAGGCAAAAATTTTATAGTTCAGATTCAGCTGTTTTGCTCCCCAAGAAGTAGGGTTTGTCTCAAGCTATATGAATGAAATATAAATATAAAATTAATATATAAACATTAAATCTCATTCAGCTTTTGCCTTTTAATGATTGGCTCTTCAGTGTTTTTTCAAAATTTTTGCAACTCTCCAGTACTACTTTCAAATACTTAAAGAAAAAAATTCTTTCCAGAGTTTATAGTTAACATCTCTGTATTATTCCAACACAGCCTAAAAATATATACTAGTTAACTTCAAAAGTAATGTGAAATAAAGACATTACTAGATTTTTTTCTTAAAAAAGATGAGATGATATGACACCTGTAGATCTGGATTAAAAATAATACTAAAGGATATTCCTCAGAGAGAAAGAAAATTGCCACATACAGAAAACACAGAAATGTCGGAAGCAATGAAGAACAATGAAAAGGAGAAATATGAAAAGATAAAAATAAAACAACTGTGTAAAACAATTATTAAAGTCTAGGGATCATAAAATATGTGCAAAATTAAAAAGTATGATAATCATACAACAGATGGGAGAGATTTAAATGGGGTTAGTGTTTCATGGTCCTATAATTTATAGAGAGTCTTGAAAAATCTAAATGCTAAGTATATTTGGAAGTACTAATAAATCAAGAATGCATGTAGTAATATTTAAGGCATCTAATAAAATAATATTAAAATGATTTATAAAACAAACTAGTGGAGAAAGAAAAGAAATGCTTAATCATTTTATTTATCCAAAATAAATCATTCCACTCCAAGCTGCCCTGGGCCATGAAGAGCCACACAGGTAGATAAGACACAATAGTCTTTAAAACAAAGACGGTTAACAAGAGACAAAGAAGGACATTACATAATGATAAAGAGATCAATCCAAGAAGATATAACAATTATAAATATATAAAAACCCAACCCAGGAGCATGTAAGTACATAAAGCAAATATTAGTAAACATAAAGGGAGAAATTGACAGTAATACAATAATAGTAGGGGACTTTAAAACCCCACTTATATCAATGGACAGATCATTCAGACAGAAAATAAATAAGGAAACACTAGCCTTAAATGACATGTTAGATGAGATGTATTTGATAAGTATATACAGAACATTTCATCCAAAAGAAGAATACACATTCTTTTCAAGTGCATATGGAATATTCTCTAAGATAGACTTATCACATGTTTGGCCACAAAACAAATCCCAATAAATATAAGAAGGCTGAAATCATAACAAGAATCTCTTCTGATCACAATGATATGAGACTACAAATAAACTACAGGAAAAAAAAATGCAAAAACCACAAACAACTGAAGTCTAAACAACATGCTACTAACCAAACAATAGGTCACTGGAGAAATCAAAGAGAAAATCAAAAAATGCCTTGAGACAATGTAAATGGAAACACGATGATCCAAATCTACAGCATGCAGCAAAAACAATTCTAAGAGGGAAATACAGCAATCCAAGCCTACCTCAAGAGACAAGAAAAATCTCAAATAAACAGGCTAATTTTACACCTACAGGAACTAAAAAGGGAAAACAAACAAAACCAAAGCTAGTAGAAGGAAAGAAATAAGAAAAATCAGAGCAGAAATAAATAAAATAGAGACTAAAAAAAAAAAAAGAAAAGATCAATGAAACTAAGACCTGGTATTTTGAAAAGATAAAATTGATAAACCTTTATCCAGACTGATCAAGAAAAAAAGAGAGAGGGCCCAAATAAATAAAACCAGAAAAGAAAGAGAAGTTACAAACAGGACCACAGAAATAGAAATGATCTTAAGAGATTACTAAGAACAATTATACTACCATAAAATGGACAACCTAGAAGAAATGGATAAATTCCTAGAAATGTACATTTCCTAAGACTGAATCAGGAAGAAATACACAGTATGAACAGACCAATTACCGGTAATGAAATTAAATCAGTAATCAAAAAGCTCCCAACAGAAAAATGTCCAAGACCAGTCAGCTTCACAGGTAATGTTTCTACAAAACATTTTAGAAACAGTTAACACTTATTCTTCTCAAAGTATTCAAAAAACTGCAGAGGAAGGAACACTTTCAAACTCATTCTCTGAGGCCAGCATTACCCTGATATCAAAACCAAACAAAAACATACACACACAAGAAAAAAAAAAAAACAAGAAAGAAAAGAAAAAGATAAGAAAATTACAGGCCAAATCACTGATGAACATAGATGCAAAAATTCTCAACAAACCAAATTCAACAATACATTAAAAGGATCACACACCGGGCTTCCCTGGTGGCGCAGTGGTTGAGAATCTGCCTGCTAATGCAGGGGACACGGGTTCAAGCCCTGGTCTGGGAAGATTCCACATGCCACGGAGCAACTAGGCCCCTGAGTCACAACTACTGAGCTTGTGTGTCTGGAGCCTGTGCTCCCAACAAGAGAGGCCACGATAGTGAGAGGCCCGCGCACTGCGATGAAGAGTGGCCCCTGCTTACCGCAACTAGAGAAAGCCCTCGCACAGAAACGAAGACCCAACACAGCCAAAAATAAAGAAAGAAATAATTAAAAAAAAAAAAAAATAGGATCACACACCATGATCAAGTGGGGTTTACCCTAGGGATGTAAGGATGGTTTAATATCCATATATCAATCAACATGATACACCATATTAACAAAATGAAGGATAAAAATTACATGATCATCTCAAAGGACAAGGAGAAAAGCATTTGACAAAATTCAACATCCATTTATGATAAAAAATTTCTCAAGAAATAAGAAATGTACCTCAGTGTACATTTACACTGTACACTGGGTATAGAGGAAATGTACCTCAGTGTCATAAAGGTCAAACATGACACACCCACACCTAACACCATACTTAATAGCAAAAATTTGAAAACTTTTCCTCTACGGTCCTGAAGAAGACATGGATATCCACTCTAGCCACTTTTATTCAACCTAGTATTAGAAGTCCCATTCACAGTAATTAGGCAAGAAGAAGGAATAAAATGCAGCCAGATAAAAAAGCAAGTATTAAAACTGTCATTATATGCAGATGACACAATAGTATAAACAGAAGCCCTAACGACTCTAATAAACAAGTGTTAAAACTAATAAACTCATTCAGTAAAGTCACAGGATACAAAATCAAATACAGAAATCTGTTGCATTTGTATACACTAATAACAAACTATCAGAATGAAAAATTGAGAAAACAATCCCATTTATGGTCGCATCAGACAGAATAAAATATCTAGGAATAAATCTAAACAAAGAAGTAAAAGACTTGTATTCTGAAAACTTTAAGACATTGATGAAAGAAATTGAAGATAACACAAACAAATGGAAAGATACACTGTTCTCATGGATTGGAAGAGTTAATATTGTTAAAATAACCATACTACCCAAGGCAATCTACGGATTCAGTGCAATCTCTATCAAAATACCAATGGCATTCTAGAACAAAGAATTCTAAAATCTGTATGGAAACACAGAAGGCCCCAATAACCAAAGCAATATTGAGAAAGAAGAGCAAAGCTGGAGGTATCATGCTCCCTGATTTCAAACTATACTACAAAGATACAATAATCAAAAACAGACTGGCACAAAAAACAGACACATGGATCAATGGAAAAGAATAGAGAGCCCAGAAAGAATCCCACATTAATATGGTTAATTAATCTATGACAAAGGAGACAAAAATATACAGTAGGGAAAAGACAGCCTCTTCAATAAATGGTGTTGGGAAAACTGGACAGCTACATGCATAGAATCAAACTGGACTACTTTCTCACAAAATATATAAAAATAAACACAAGATGAATTAAAGGTTTATATGTAAAAACTGAAACCATAAAACTCCTAGAAGAAAGCATAGGCAGTATTCTCTTTGACATCAGTCTTAGCAATATTTTTTTGGATCTGTCTTCACAGGCAAGGGAAACAAAAGCAAAAATAAACAAATGAGACTACATCAAACTAAAAAGCTTCTTTACAGCAATAGAAACTATCACTAAAACAAAAACGCAGCCTACTGAACGGGAGAAGATATTTGCAAAAAATATATCAGATAACTGGTCAATACCCAAAGAACTCATAGAACTCAACATCAAAAAACAAACAACTTAATTAGGAAATGGGAAGAGAACCTGAATAGACATTTTTCCAAAGAAGACATTCAGACGGCCAACAGACACATGAAAAGATGTTCATCATCACTAATCATCAGGTAAATGCAAATCAAAACCACAATGAGATATCACCTTACGCCTGTCAAATGGCTATCATCAAAAAGAACACAAGTAAAAAATGTTGACAATGTAAAGAAAAGGGAATCCTCATACACCACTGGTGAGAATGTTAATTGGTGCACACACTGTGGAAAACAATATGGAGATTCCTCAAAAAACTTAGAACTACCATATGATCCAGCAATTCCACTCCTGGGTATATATCCAAAGAAATGAAAACACTAATTTGAAAAGATACATGCACACCAATATTCATTGCATCATTATTTACAATAGCCAAGATATGGAAGCAACCAAAGTGTCCATCAATAGAGGGACAGATAAAGAAGATGGGGTATATACACAATAGAATATTACTCAGCCATAACACAGAATGAAATCTTGCCATTTGTGATAACATGGATGAATCTAGAGGGTATTATGCTAAGTGAAATAAGTAAAACAAAGAAATACAAATACCATATGGTCTCACTTATATGTGTAATCCAAAAAAAAAACCAAAAACAAATGATCAAAATAACAAAAATGGACTCACAGATACAGAGAACAAATGGGGTTGACAGAGCAAAGTAGGGTAGGTCAGAGTGAAATAGGTAAAGGGGATTAAGAGTTACAAGCCTGCAGTTATAAAATAAATAAGTCACAGAGATATAATACACACCATAAAGATTATCATCCATAATATTGTAATAACTTTGTATAGGGGCACATGGTTACTAGACTTATTGTGGTGATCATTTCATAATGTATGCAAATTTCAAATCACTATGTAAGATACATGAAATTAACATAACACTGTATATTAACTATATTTCAATTTAAAAATCTGGCTTTTCTATATTAATATTCAGAAAAGTAGGTATTAAGGCAAACAACATTGCTAGAAAAGAAGAGGGACATTTCAGTATAATAAACAAATTAATACACCAGGAAATGATAACAATTCTGGTTAGTATGCACCCAAATTAAATGGCTTCAAAATATATAAAACAAATGTTGACATAACTAAAAGGAGAAATTAACAGATTTATAATCAGAGTGGAAGATTTAGCAAATTTCTTTCAGTGATTGACAAAATAACCATAAGCAGACCAAAAAAAGTATAGAAGTTTGCTCAAGATGAATAATCCTGATCTAACCGACATACAAAGAACACTGTAATTAATAGTAACAGATAAATATTATTTTCACATGCCTATGAAGCACTTACCCAAATAGATCTCAAATTAGCCTCTCAATCATATCTCAAAAAGTTTCCAAGGAATGAAATTATATGAAATGTATAACACGACCATGGTGAAATTAAGCTAGAAATCAACAACAACAAAAATAATTAGGAAATACCTGAGTGTTTGGTAATTAAGTTTTCTTTCTGTAAATCATAATGGAAATTAGATTAGAAAACATTTTAGCCCTGTAATAATGGAAATTCAACCATCAATATGTTGTGTATTTGTGATTAGAGGGAAATCAATAGCCTTTAGTGCATATATTAGGAAGAAGGAAGCCTAGAATTTAATGAGCTCACTAACCAGCTTATAAGTTAGAAAAATAAAAGCAATTACACCTAAAGAAAGTAGAAAGATGAAAATTATAAGTTAATAAAATAGCAAACAAATAAACAATTTTTAAAAATCAGTAAGTCCATGTTTGGAGACAATTCTTCTTGGTTCTCTTGTGGTTTATTTGGTTGGTTATCTCAAGACTTGCAAGTGAGGGAACTGAGAGAGTGAGAGAGGAAGGAGCAAAGCCAAAGATAAGGATGTATAACTGAGGCTGAGATTGTTTTACAACAATAGATGTTGTATTTTGCTGCAAACTCCCGTGAAGCTTACCAATATTTTACAAACTATATGTAAAAATTTTGTGTCTTAAAGATGGAAGTCCAGAGCATTTATAAACCAGCCCTTAACACCCACTTGGTAAGGAATGCTCCTGGCACCTTAACCACTCTCTACATTTGGACTCTGCTTACATAGAGGTGGAGTTCCCACAGCATTAGCTTAGGCGCTGGGGCAGAATGTAGTAAACTACAATGTGTGCTCAAGATGAGGTACTAGCAGCACATGTTGCCCAGTAGCAGTAAAACATGGATTGCAACTGACTGAAGGTACTCTCTTGCCCTGGGCCCCTGTTAAAAACTAACAGTATTCTGAATCACACCGTATACATCAGCAGTAGCAGTATTTTCAAGTACATTGATATGCTGCCTCGGAAACTGAGAGAAAACCTCATAGTTCAGTCATCTTTATACGTGGCAAGAATAAAAAGTGCAATAAATTTTCTTATACTTTAGAGAGCTGTCCCCAAATGCCCCAGACTATTGATTCACTTTTGAGACAGGACTCTGAATCTTTAGAGTATTTATCTCCCATTCTTTGCACATATGTGTTACACTACAAAATCCAAAGTACTTCCTTCCCCTTGTTAACAAGATTATGTTCAGATGACTCACCAAAACAGTAAGCCAGCATTAGGGAAGAAAAGCAAAGTCCCTGTGGACTACAGTGAGACCGAGAAGAATTAACATGATCTTGGGGCAAGAAGTTAATGTGTACTGGTCTTCCTCCCAGGTGAATGTGAATACTTTTGATCCTCATTTCTGAAGTCGATTAAAATAAATTATTCCTCATATCAGTAGTCACAATCCAAGAATTTTAGGCTATGTTGATCAGTTCCAGTAAAAGCACCACATCCAGCACAGCAGCTAAGATTGGGGCCCCACTTCCTATTCGGTCATTTTCCACAGCTCATTTGCTTCTCCCCTCAGGAATGTACAGGTGAATTAAACTGGGATATGCTGGTAATCACTGCATCTTCATTCTTTGAGGATGACATTATTCACTGCAAATTATCCTAGGAGCCGGTATTCCTTCTGATTTACAATTTAGGCCTGAAATAGGGGCAGTTTCTGGGGCTTTTGTTTGTCCTTCTTGACACAGACTCTTAGTAGCTACAGTATACTCCATAGTAGCCAATCTGGCATTCGTTTAGTTTATCATTCCCAATATGCACTCTTGGAAACCAAGAAATAATGATGACATTTCTGTTCTTCCAATATCAGAGTCAGTTAATGGTTAATATCTAATAGCACATGAAAGAATTCTGTATATTCTTTTTCTAAGTATACAGTTACTCTACTAAATGGCAGCAGAGTTCTTTAGGGGAGAGTTTACAATAAGGGACATTACAATGTCCTTTGCCAAAGAGATCTAGCCTCCACTTCAATCCAAATGCTCAGGGTTTGAACTTAGGTCTGAAAAATCAGGTGAGTTATAACAATTCCCATTCGGGGATCCAACATCATCCTTCTGCTTGTCAGCTATATATATTTTTTAAGTTACATATGTCCACATCCTATGCAGCAGCCGTACTGTCAAAAAAGAACATGATCTATTAGCCACCACCACAGATCCCTGTGGAATAAGGCACCTAGAGGTCACTCTGGTAATGCTATCAGTTGAGATTAACTACACTTTTTAAAAATGTAATTCCACAGAAAAACTTTGAGAAATGTTGTAAAAACATGCCTCTCTCAGCAGGAGCAAGAGCTGGGTTTTTTATTCGGATTTCTTCAATCATGACATAGATATGCTCTCAAGGAGTGCATATCCTGGTATTCAAATCTGTTACCTTTGCAAAGTAACTTCCAATTCTTCAGTAAAGACAAACAAAGTTTTAGGCCAAGAAGCGCAAGTGCTGTCAGTTGGAAATGGTCTGGAACTCACTGATAGGATGTAGATGTGGCACCAGCATTTGCTACGTTGCACCCCTTGTACTATGCAGATCCACTTACTGTCTGACATATGGAGATATCCTTTGAGTTGTAAAGCTGTATACACAAGTCTTGTCTTTCCCTAGAAATATTTATTCAGATTCCAAAGTGTGAGGACCCAGGATCCTTCCCATTATATTCCCAAAGAGACTCTTAGAAGGAGAGGAAGGACAGCTGGTTCCTTCTTTTCTACAAATGCCAAAGTTATTTTCTGCGATACTTGCCTACAGTAGATCCTGTTACATGCAGGATTATATCTGGTTCCTCTCACATCATCCCAGGGATAAGAATAAGGGCAAAGTGAGCCCTAAACAGTTAATAGTGTATATAAGTAATTATAATCTACCCTGTTCCAGAATCTTCATGCTGGCGTTCAAGACAATATTAATGAATGTAGACACTAAAGACTTAATAAACTCCTTTTTCCTGCCTGCGTATCTACTGTCAAGAGGAATCCAAAATGACAAAGCAGCAGCCATAATCCTGACTAAGGGTCAGGATTAGTGGACCCTTACTTGTGTTCCCTGATAGAAGCATACTTCCCCTCCCCCTTTTCCCCCAAGCCACCACTCCCCACACTTTAGTTTCTTTATTCCAATGGTGCTTGAAGTTGTGCACATAGAAACACCAATTCCGAAACGGGTCATGGAAATGACAATGGGAGAAGCAAGTCTTATTTCCATGCGGTAGTTCTCAAAGCAGTGTATTCTACCTGTCAGGGATATAGTGCCACAAAATGGCCGTTGGTTCAAATTATATATTTTATCTTAAAATATAGCGGCGCAACTTCACCAGATGTCGTATCCAGCTTTGTACATTAGGTAAGCATTTACCTAATCATTACAATGTTTTCCCATTCAGGTTTTGGGAATGATTTTTAGCAAAATTTTCCCCACAGCCATAGGAGATGAGAGTCTCTTTAATCCTCCCATAGACTCTTTCTACATTTCACTGTGTATCATGAGTTGGCAGTTAGCTGAAATGAGCCTGTCATTTTCTTCTTTCATAGCATTTCTTCTTTCATTGCACGGAATAGAAAATACCCAAATGCACATTCATTTTAATAGTCAGTATCATTATATCTCTCATGCAATGGCATAAACCAGTGTTTCCTGGAGTAGTCTGAAGGGTCTAAGCATAATCTTAATCCCTTAGCATAGATGGGTTCTTTAGGCAAAGAAACGCAAGTGCTGTCAGTTGGAAATGGTCTGGAACTCACTGATAGGATGTAGATGTGGCACCAGCATTTGCTACATTGCGCCCCTTGTACTATTCAGATCCACTTACTGTCTGACGTATGGAGATATCCTTTGAGTTCAGAAATGAGGCAGGTGGGTTCTTAACCACTGCACCACCAGCAGATGTCCCAGCCATAGGAATAGATATATAAAGAGTCTGGGGTTTTTGAGAAGGAATCACACTCAAGGAAAAGCAAATATAAAAGATGGCTTCCACTGGTTTTTTTTTTTGTACATCAGGGTATAAGACATGAAGTCAACAAACTAAAGAATATAAATGAGGGAATCACAATAAAATGGAACCTTCTAACTCAGCTGATCCTGGGACACATACTCCTCTGGGTTCCTAGTTGCAAGCTTACAATGTCCTCGTTCATTAGGCCAGTTTAATCCGGCTTCCAATTTCTTCCAGTGGAAATCATCTTAACTGATATATGTGGTATGACAATGTTATCTGTCTAAAAATGAACAAATTTTATCTATCATAAGTAAATTCAAGGGGAAAAAGTATACAACTGTACTTAAGATTAAACAGTAATTATTATTTTTGACATATTTTCCAGCGTATTGAGATATAATTGAAATATTGTGTAAGGTGCACAACATGACAATTTGATTCACATATATACTGTGAAATGATTACTACAATAGGGTTAGTTAACACCTCCATCATCGCACATAATTACCTTTCTTTGTAGTATAGTGCAAACTTTTGAGATTTACTCTCTTAGCAAGTTTTAAGTAAACAATACAGTACCATTAACGATATTCACCATGCTTTAAACTAGATCCCCAGGACTTATTCAATTTATAACTGGAAGTTTATACTCTTTGATCAACATCTCCCCACTTCCCCTATCCCAGACTCCTGGCAAGCACTATTTATGAGTTTTTTATGAGTTCAGCTTTTTCAGATTCCACATAAGGATGAGATCATACAGTATTTGTTTTTGTCTGTCTGACTTCTTTCAGTTAGAACAATGCCCTCAAGCTTTATCCCTGTGTTGCAAAAGGCTGATTTTCTTCCTTCTTGTGGCTGAAATATATTCCAGTGTGTATGTGTGTATCACATTTCATCATTTCATCCATTATTGGGCACATAGGCTTTTTCCATGTCATTATTTACTACTGTGAA
The DNA here is from genome assembly GCF_009873245.2 of Balaenoptera musculus. Classification (NCBI taxonomy): domain Eukaryota; kingdom Metazoa; phylum Chordata; class Mammalia; order Artiodactyla; family Balaenopteridae; genus Balaenoptera; species Balaenoptera musculus. The sequence goes on from NC_045789.1 coordinate 12,685,375, forward strand.
TAATGATGCAACGAACATGGCGGTGTATATACTTTAAGGTGATAATCACCAAATTCCCTGCTTCCAAACTAAATCCTGAAGTGAAGTCAAATTTCACCTGTTCTATGAATTGGAGTCTGATCTTTTAACTATTCTATGTATATATTAAGGGGGATCACATTAAGTTCCATTTTGCAAAGTCAAAAATGATCAAATATTGGGACTTCCCTGGTGGCACAGTGGTTGAGAATCCACCCGCCAATGCAGGGACAAGGGTTCGATCCCTGGTCCAGGAGGATCCCACATGCCACAGAGCAGCTAGGCCCATGTGCCACAACTACTGCGCCTGCGCTCTAGAGCCAGCGAGCCCGCGTGCCACAGCTACTGAGGCCCGCATGCCTGGAGCCCGTGCTCTGCAGCAGGAGAAGCCACCGCAATGGGATGCCTGCGCCCCGAAACGAGGAGTAGCCCCCGCTCACCACAGCTACAGAAAGCCTGCGTGCAGCAACGAGGACCCAATGCAGCCAAAAATAAATAAATAAATAATCAAATATTAACAATTTCATATGGAACAACCAATTTGTAATCTCAAAAATAAGTATGTAATACTAAAATATTGCACTGTTTTATATTTTTCTATTTTTATATCCATTTTCCTATATAGCCAATGTGATAGAAATTAGGCAGACAAAAATGAATAAGACCTAGTCCCTTCCCTTAAAGAGCTTACAGCTGATACCTAATAGGTATAAAGTAAATAAATGAAGTTATGAATCAGTGAATACATACAGAATGTAACTGGCTGATACAGGGCAGATAGAGGAGTAAATAAAACACTGAAAATGAAAATGAAATCATAGGAAGTGGGTAAAACAGCCATTTATTACCTGTAAGTTACTAAGTAAATGCTTTGTAAATAACAATAGTGATAATAATACCTTCAATATATTATTCCCCACCTTATAATTAACATCACATAATTTCAGAGAGTAGATTTTTGTATCTTCCATGGTGAACCATGTTGGGGTTTTTCTCTTAATTTTGCACAAGCAAAAGATTTTTTAACGTGGCAAGCAGATATACATACATACATCTCAGTTATGAGGTATTGTAACAATTTTCTTTACGGGGGATATACAGGCTCTTTCTTTTTTTTTTTTTGGATGTAAGTTAAGTAGATAATGTTTAGATGCAGGCTTGTTTGTAAGCAGGAGCATCTGGAAGTTCTGTAATTTGATAGTTATACCAAGAAAATATATAATACACAATGTTGAGCATCAGTATAAATACAGAATTTTGCTACAACGCTTGTTCACCATAGAGGACATTATTCTTTTATTAAAGAAGGCAAAATTTAATCTGTTAAAAAATGTTCTGAACAAGTTCCAGATCTAGAAAGCAATTTATAGTAAAATTCAAACTAAAGAACATGCTGTTCACTTTGTTTTCACATTATGTGATATATATTTTTTTCCAGAATGAAAAAAAAGTACGGACTCCTGTTAGACTCACAACCACAGTAAATTCACCCTTGAATTTAGTAAGCCAGGATAGTGGATATCTTCAGTTTGGATTTCTTCCACTTTAGATATTTATTTACTTCAGAACCTGAGTACTAAGAATATTGAGGTGAAAATTAGACATGTAGACTGAAAATACATTTGGATAAGAAGCATTTCAGGAATGGCAGAGCAAGACCTCTGAAAAGCTGCTCCTCCATAAAAGCAATGATAATGATTGGCAAAATCAACTTTTTAGAACTCTAGAAATTAATCAAATGCGTGAAAAATACCTGAGAAAACATTATTCAATAAAAAAGTAAGATAAGTGAGGTTTGAAATGTTATAACAGGCCCTGTGCCCACGCCTTACTCCCTACTGTACAGTAGTCTGGAAAAAGAATACCCTGGCTAGCAGCAACTGTGAAAACCAGCAGCCCTGCAGACACTGGAGGGAGCAGAATGGATTAACAAAAATCCCCTTCCTAACCAAGATGGTCACGATACAGCCCGCTGCCTTCTAGGCAGACAGAAAGGGACTCAGAAATCAAGGAAGAAACTCCTGTGCTTGAGGAATTCATTTCATGTTGTGGAGCTGAAACACAGGTTCTAAAATGTGGGCCCTGGACTGACCGCGTTAATACTCAAAGTGCCAACAGACCTAAGCTGCTTATTTTCTTTATTACTGGTAACACAGGGTTTTCTGCCATTTATGTGCCATTTGCAAAGGCTTTGTACTCTTCAACAAAAAGACGCTTTCCAGTTTGGGTTATCAGTCATGCTGGGCATGCCGTGGCCCCCAAAGACAAGAAGATTCTGACGACTTTTGCACGATCCGAATGCTCGAGAAATTAAGGACATCTATGGACTCTGTGGTCAAGGAGAATACAAACTAGCTTTCCTGAGAACTGATGTGCCAAAGGAAATGAAACTCGTGGTCATTGGTCATTCTGTAGGCTGCTATTTTTCCCTTCAGATTCTGAAGCATGGCCCTGAGCTCCCAATAATTCGCTGCTTTCTGCTCTTTCCAGCAATTGAGCGAATGACTGAGTCATCCAACAGCAAGCTCGCCAATCCACTTTTGTGCTGGCTTTGATATGTTCTCTATGTTCCTGGCTACTTACTACTGAAATCGTGGCCTGAGAAAATCAAGTCCTCGATGATCAGAATGCTCCTTCGAATGATTAATGTACAGAGTGAATTTTCCTTTCTGAATGCATTGGAACCATTCTGCCTCATTAGTGCTGCCTACCTTGGGAGCCAAGAAATGATGGAGGCAGTGAAGAGAGACAATGAAACCATAAAAGAACAGGTACCTAAGCTCACATTTTACTATGATACTACAGATGGCTGGTGTCCAAAAGCGTACTATGAAGACATGAAGAAAGATTTTCCAGAAGGAGACATTCGACTCTGTGAGAAAAAAAATACCTCCTGCATTTATCCTCTATTTTTCACCAGGAGCCCAACATGGAAGCTGACTGGCTAAAGGATGATCTGTCTAAACTATAAATACTGACACAAGGAACAAGCACTGACCTAGAGGCAGTAGGTGTACTGCCTCTTAGTAGTAAGTAGTATACTTAGTAGGTAAATGTTAAATTTTAATGTTTTATATTAGAAGAGAAAAAAAGTGAGACCCTCTTGGCCTAGAAACTATCAGCTCCTAGCTCTCCAGGCTATAGGCTGAAATAAACACAGTTGATAAATATTCCATAGGATTAACAACACATTTTCCAAGACTCCAGGAACACAGTGATCTAAACAAGGTCGCTTATGTTTGCACAAGATGCCCAGTGGCACCATACAGTTTTGGTAGGCAGAATCCTTGCAGACAAAAGGAAATCTAAATTTAGTTGATTTTAATTGAGTTACAGTGTAGAATAGGCTCCCCTAGAGAAAATTATGAAAGACCTACTAGAAAATGTAAGAGACCTGTGAATGTTATGTGTGTAGTCGGATATGTGAAGTGTACGAGATCGTGAGAAGAATATACTCAAGTTCCAGTAGAGCAGGGAGTGATGAGCAGTGGATCTTGGCAGTGGACCAGCTCTCTCTTAAGGACAGAAACTGAAGATCATCCCAGACTAACTTTGCACAGGTCTTGGCTGAGATTATCAGAATCAGACTGGATCCCAGGATAGCCTGCATATCCTACCTGTCACCACCATGCAGCGTGTCTCAAACCACCAAGTCAGCCATCTGTCTGGCTGCCAGTGGAACAAACCCAAACAGAGCCAATGGCAGGGGAAGCACTGCTTGTTTCCTTCCCTGAGGAGTATGACTTCCTGATCTACCTGCAGTAGTCAGTGAATAAATTTCGTCAGATATTCTTCTGGTAAACTAACAACTAATAAGAGCTATTGAAGGATCCCAACGATACCTTCCTCCACAGACAGCCAGCAAGCTCTGGTTGTGAGCTCCCTGCTGGCTCCTCTTCTCCAGAGCCAAGATGGGGAGGCACTGGGCTGTCCCAAATCAACCCTGTACCTGCCCACATGCAACTGCCCCTTCTGTGGTTTTCTTCAGTCAAATTCCATTGAGGACCAGCAATGAGCCAAGTACTATATAAGCAGTGAAGATAGATTGTTAGCTACATTATGATTCTTGTCTGCTGGCAATCTTCTGTAAGTAATTTTTGAAAGGGCATCTTTAAATTGCTGAATAGAGAATCACCATAAATGAGTTTTCCACTTCTGCATTAGCTTTGTTAGTCAGAAAGAAATTATTTCACTAATGAACCAAAAGAACTGATTAAATTATGCGAATTCACCCTCTCTGGACACCTTGGGGTTCAGTAAAGAAGAGGCTTGTTCTCTGACCTACAGTAGGCTAATGATATGGCTTCCTACACCGACTGAATCTGGGGACCTTAGTAGCCAATAAATCCCACTGACTGCAAAGATGGCTGATGATAGATAGAAACATTCTATTTTCTCCTAGAGGAAATTCCTCATGGTGTTATCATTCCTTAAGGACAATGGGATGTTGTCCTTCTTCTCAAAACCTAAAGCCCCCTTATGAAAGATTCAGCTCTGATATGCTCCGAACCCAGTGGTAAGTGTTGAATGAGTTACGATCCTCTGGCATGGCTTCTGCATCGGGGCAAATGACTTCTCAGAGGGTAAGAGCCAAGCTCCAGGCAAGGAGGTCTCCTGGTCCCGGAAATGAGCCAGTAGGTGCATAAGCCATTGGTGCACGGCTACATACAAAGTCCTTACTGGCAGCTGTGTGGGGAGGCCTTCTGGAAATCTTACGTTAGGAGCTGGGTCTCATGGCTGTGAAGTGCCTTGCACACAGGAGATGCTCAACAGTACAAACCTGAAGCACTTAAGCAAGTACTGGGTAAATCGTGCTACTGGAATAAAGAATAGCATGCCCAGCTTTTCTTTCAGTGTTATTTTACAACATTACTTCATATTTCAGGAGTCCACATGTATGAAATTATATCTGATACACCAAAGTTTACCAGAGCTTAAAAAATGATAAGAAGTAAAACAATAAAGTAAAAGATACTGGCTCTTAATTCCTGTTTATCATCTAAGCACCAAATGAATTTTCAAAATAAATGTTTTACCCACACTTAATGACCTTGCCTGGCCTTATCTCTGTTTGTTGAGGGAGGAAGCGTAAAATCTTAGTGTCCTCGTGAGTTAGACTAGGGTCAAAGTCTCCCTCTTAAATTGAAAAGCCATTTTTTCAATGGTTCTTTTAGAGGAGAAAGAATCAGATTTCAGGAAATTGAAGTTCATTTTATTTCATAATTAAACAAAAATGTTTCCATGCATATGTATGAGGTGACAAGGTATGTGAACTCTGGAGGCCTTACCATCTGTGTGATTTTAGACAACTTCATCTAATTTCTCCATGCCTCATTGTCTTCATTTATAAGATAGGATTAATAATAATACATACTTCATATTGTTAGATTTCAATGCGATGATTAAACGAAAGTATTTAGCAAAATGCCTAAACAAGAGTATCTTCTCAATAAAGATTGGCTATATTAATAAATATTATTAAACATTATAATAATAAAAATAAACAAAAGACTAAAGTTGGTAAGCAGTGGATGAAATCCATTTTCCAGAAGCATTTCTGCCAGTATATACTGGTCGGTCACTTAGATTATTTAATAACTTCATCTGGGGTTATCTAGTGCTAAGTGAAAGGCCTGAACAAAAAATCATGACCAGTTGTTCCCAGTCTGCTCTGGACCGTGGAGAAGAATCTCCAGAGGCAGCCCCTGTGGCTTTTTGTGGCTGGATTTCCAAGGTAGCAGCCCTCTCACCATTGGCCTCTCCACTCAACCCTTGGAGAGCCAGTGACCTCCAAAGTCTTGATTTTTCTTTGTCCTTCATTATATTAAAATTAAATTTAATTCCAGACTTGAGGAGACACAGCAACTTAATATAATACCTGATTCTGGATTAGATGCTTTTGTTACTTAAAAAAAAAAAAACACTCTTGGGACAGTTTGCAATACTTCATTGAATGGGATCTGAAGATTAGCTGGGAATAAGAGATCAATGTTAATTTTCTGATTTCAGTGGTTGTATTGTGGATAACTAGGAGAATCTCTTTACTTGTACTGAAGACACACTAAAATGTCTGGGAATCATGGAACATTATGTCAATTTACTTTCAAATGGTTCAGAGGAAAAAAAAGTTATCTGTACTTGCAACTTTTTTGTAAGTTTGAGATGATTTTGAAATGTATACAAATAATTATTTAGAAAAATAAAAGAAATCCCCTTCAAGTTCCATCCCAGATTATTGTCACTATCTACCTGTCTGTACAGTTCCCCAAAAGGTTAAATCTCAGAATCAGAGCTTGTTCGTGGCAAACAGTCTATACCATGGGTCTTTATCTAAAATAATCAGTGGCAATTGTTTAAAATCTCACCTGCCTGAGGTGACAATAGGAAGAGGATGACCAAAAACTTAAATGTTAAAAATGGAGAATGAGACTAATAGGGGACTTTTTAAGCTTTAACTTATTCCTAGAAATCAAGAAGATAATGCCCATGTGAAAGCTTGTGTTCATGCCAAAGAAAAAGGAAAGAAGACCTAATCCTCAGCTCTGTCTGACCGTGAAGCTCTGACAAGGAGGAAGTGAATGAAAGCTAAGGCAGAGTTGTAAACTGCCTGCATGAGCAATGAAAGGAAACACCAAAACAAATATAGGGCTCTTCTGCTAAGACTGGGAGACTTAATGGCTCAAAGCATTTAAGAAAATCTCTTTCAAATCATTAGCTGAAATTGACACCAACGAAGCAGAGCCTTCAGTGGCCACACAAGTCAAAGAATATAGACCTTACAGAATTAGTCCAGGAAAGACATCAAACAAACAAATAGCAATAAGAACAACAAAAATAACTCAACAATCAGCAATAACACAAACTTTAGGGGAGGGGAGGATCTGAGTCACCAGATCCCACATTATACTACTTAAAATATATGTTTCAATAAAACATTTTGAGACACACAAAAAACAACAAAAAAAGCATGACCCATGCACAAGGAAAAAAGGCAGTCAATAGAAATTACCCCTGAGAAGGTTCAGACATTGGGCTTAATATTCAAAGCTGATATAACTATGTTCAAAGAGCTAAAGGAAACCATGTCTCAAGAATTAAGGAGACTGTGGGAACAATGTCTCAACAAACAGATATTAATCAAGATAGAAACTATTAAAAAAGAAAACAGAAATCAGTCTATAGTTGAAAAGTATAATAACTAAAGTGAAATAAAATACTCACTAGAGGGGATAAACAGCAGACTGGAATGGAGAGAAAAAGAAAGAAATAGTGAACTTGAAGATAGGTCAATTAAGGTTATCCAATCTGAGAAACAGAAAGAAAAAAGAATAAAGAAAAATAAATATAGTCTCAGAATACTGTGACATACCATCAAGCTTACTAACATATGCATAATTGGAATCTCAAGAGAGGAGAATGGAGAAGAAAGAATATTTGAATAAATAACAGTAAAAAAATTTTTTAAAAAGAAAAAAAACTCTCCAAATTTGATGAAAAACATTTATCTGCCCATCCAAAAAGCTCAGTTAACTCCAAGAAGGATGAACTAGAGAGATCCACTTCTAGACACATCATAGTGCAACTGATAAAAGCCAAAGACAAAAAGGATGATGAAAGCAGGAAGAGAGAAGCAACTCATCACATATGAGGAATTCTCAATAAAATTAACAGCTGACTCTTCATAGGATAATGGATGCCAGATGGCAGTGGGATGACATATTCAAAGTGCTGAAAGAAAATGAATGTTAACTAAGAATTCTGTATTCAGCAAAACTATCTTTCAAAATTGAAGGAGAAATTAACACATACCCTAATAAACAAAAAATGAGAGATTTCATCACTAGAAGACTTCCCTCATAAGAAATATTAAATGAGTCCTTCAGGAAAAGACACTATACGATAACTCAAATCAATGGGAAAAAATAAGAGCACTGGTGAAAGTAACTGCATAGGTAAATATAAAAGACATTGTGAATGTATTTTTCTTTGTAATGCTTCACTTCTGTACAAAGAAAAAATTATAAAACTACGTGGATGAACTTATATAGAAGTGTTTATTTATATGAAAATAGGACAAAGAAGTGGAGAATGGAGCTATACTGGGGCAAAGTTTTTATACGTTATATAAATTCAATTTGCCTTAATATAAACTAGATTGCTTTACTTAGGATGTTAATTGTAATCCCTAGGAGATTACCAAGAAAATAACTAAAAAATATGATAGGGAAACAAAAGAGAGTTAAACATCCTAGAAAATATCTATTTAGCAAAAAAGTAGTAAAAAAAAAAAAAAAAAGGAATAACTGTACAAAAAAGACTTAAGATATATAGAAAAAAATAGCAAAAATGTCAGACTTAAGTTTCACCTAATCAGTAATTGCATTAAATCTAAGTGGATTTAACACTCAAAAAAATTCTGACTGGCAGAAGGGATTAAAAAACACAAACTGGGGCTACCCTGGTGGCACAGTGGTTAAGAATCTGTCTGCCAATGCAGGGGACATGGGTTCGAGCCCTGGTCCGGGAAGTTCCCACATGCCATGGAGCAACTAAGCCCATGCGCCACAACTACTGAGCCTGCACTCTAGAGCCTGCGAGCCACAACTACTGAGCTGCATGTCACAACTACTGAAGCCCGCAGGCCTAGAGCCCATGCTCCGCAACAAGAGAAGTCACTGCAATGAGAAGCCCGCACACCACAACAAAGAGTAGCCCCCGCTCGTCACAACTAGAGAAGGCCCACACACAGCAATGAAGACCCAACACAGCCAAAAAAAATAAATAAATTAAATAAATAAATTTTTTAAAAAACCATGAACTAATTGCTGTCTGCAAGTTATGCACTTTAGATTCAAAGCCATAAATAGGTTGAAAGTGAAAGGAAGGAAAAAAATATACCATACAAAGAACTGCAGTTGCTATAATATTATCAGCCATAATAGACTTAAAGACAAAAATAACTAGAGACAAAGTAGGATATTTTAGAATATAAAAGGTCAACCCACAGAAAGATATAATAATTATAATCATATAGGTACTTAATGCCCTAAAATACATGAAGCAAAAATTGACATAACTGAAGGGGAAAACTACTCAACAACAATCACTAGAGACTTTAGTCTTCCACTTTAGATAGTGGATAGAAATACTAAGCAGAAGAAGAACACAGAAATAGATGAATTAAGCAACATTTAAAAAATCAACTTAGACAAGACAACTTATAGACTTAGACATCTATAAAACAATCAATCCAACAATAGAGTATATACATCAGAGTATTATTCTTAAGTGTATGTGGAATATTCACCAAGATAGACCATTTGATAGGCCTTAAAATAAGCCTCAGTGAATTCTAAAAGATTTAAGTTATACAAAGTATAATCTCCAACCACAATGGAATTAAATGAGATATCAATAAAGGAAAGAAATTTGGGGATTACACAAATATGTGGAAAATAAACAATATGCTCTTAAAAAACTAATGGCTCAAAAAACAAATTACAAGAAAAATTTTAAAATACTTTGTGATGAATAAAGAGCACAAAATACCAAAACTCAGGAGATTCAGTTAAAGCAGTGTATAGAGAGAAATTTATAGCTGTTATCACCTGTATTAAAAAAGAAAGATCTCAAATGAACACCCCAACTTTTCACCTGAAGAAACAAGATCAATCAAAACCAAAAGCAAGCAGAAGGAAATAAATAATAAAGAATAGAGCAGAAGAAAAGGACATAGAAATAGAAAAACAAATAGAGAAAACCAACAAAAGTTGTTTCTCTGGAAAGGTTTAAACAAAATTAGCAAAACTTTAGCTAGAGTAACCAGGAAAGAAGAGACAAGACTCAAATTACTAAATTCAGAAAGGAAAAAGGGATATCACTATCTTCTTTACAGGATAAAAAAAGGATTTAAGATAATAACACTAGATAATATAAGGTACCTTATTTGTATGCCAAAAAAATGCAATAACTTGGATGAAATGGACAAATTCCCAGGAAGAAACAAACTACTGAAATTAACTCAAAAAATAAAATTTAAAATCTGAAAAGATTTATAAAAATAGAGTTAATTAGTAATCAAAAAAACAAAGGAAATCCCACACCCAGATCACTTTGCTGGCTTGTTCTAACAAAAATATTCAAAGAAGAAATTACACCAAATCTTCAGAAACCCTTCTAAAATACAGAGGAATGATTATTTCCCAAATCATTCAATGAGGTCAACTTCACCCTACTATCAAAACCAGGCAAAGACAACACAAGAGAAAAATAATCAGACTAATATCCTTTATTAATATAGATGCAAAACTTCTCAACCAAATACTAACAAATTGAGTCCAGCAATAAATTAAAAAAAAAAAACTGTACACTATGTCAAGGTTGGATTTATCTCAGTAAGACAAGGTTGGTTCAAAATACAAAAAAGCAATACATTCATAATATAACACCTTATTACTTAGAAGACCAAAACCATGTGATCACCTTAATAGATGTAGAAAAAGCATTTGAAGAAAACCAATACCCTTTCATTATATAAAAAAAAATACCTAACAAAGTAGTAGCAAAAGGGAACTTTCTCAAACAATAAAGCATATCTATGAAAAATCTCCAGTTAATATCATACTTAATTGTGAAAGCTTTACCTAAGATCAGGAATAAGACAAGGATATACACTCACTCCATGTCATTTCAACATTGGAATGAGGATCCTAGCCTGGGCATTTAGGTAAGAAAAAGAAAACGAAAGCACCAGTATTGGAAAATTATAAGTAAAACCACCTCTAGTTGTAGATAACAGTTTTGTCTATAGAAAAATCATAATGAATCCATTAAGAAAAACTATAGAGTGAATAAATGAGTTCAGCAAAGTTACTGGGTACAAAATCAAAGAACAAAAGTCAATTACATTTCTAAACACTAGCAATGAACAATCTAAAAATGAAATTAAAGAAACAATTCCATTTATAATAGCACCAACAAGAAGAAAATAGGAATAAATTCAACAAAAGTACAAGACTTGTAAACTTAAAACTATAAAACATGGTTGAAAGAAATTAAGGAGGTCCTAAGTACGTGGAAAACATCTCATATTCATGGAGTGACAATTTGTACACTGAGGAAATACTCCCCAAATTGGCCTGCAGATTCAATACAACTGTTATCATATATTCCAGCTGTTTTTCTAGTAGATACTGAGAAGTTGCTCCTAAAATTCATATGAAAATATAAGTGACACAGAATAACCAAAACAATCTTGGAGGAAAGAACAAAGTTGGAGGATTCACACTTCCTGATTCCAAAAATTACTAAAAACCTACATCAATCAAGACATGAGGTACTGACACAACGATAGACATGTAGATCAATAGAATAGAATTGAGAATACAGAAATAAATTCTTACAGCATGGTCAATTGGTTTTTGACAAGTCATCAAGAAAACTCAGTGGGAAAATAATAGCTGTTTCAATGAAAGGTGCTGGGTCACCTAGATATTCACATGCAAAAGAATGAATGAAACTGGACCTGTACTTCACACCATGTACAAAAATTAATTCAAAATGGATCACAGACATAAATTTAAAAGCTAAAAATATAAAACTAAAAAATAAATACAGGAGTGAATCTTTGTGACAATGGTTAGGCAATGGTTTCTTAGCATTACATTAAAAACACAAGTATTAAAGAAAAAAGTTAAACTTTATTAAAATGAAAAACATTCATGACTCAAAGAAAACCATCAAGAAAATGAAATGATACTCACATGGGAGAAAGTATCTGCAATAATTTATCTGATAATAACATTGTATGCACAATATATAAAGGGCAACCCAATTAAAAACGTGCAAAATATTTGCTTAGACATTTCTCCAAAGAAAATACACAAATGGCCAAAAGCACATGAAAAGATGCTCAACATAAGTGGTCATTAGGAAAATGCTAATCAAGACTGCAATATGATGCCACTTTACATGTACAAGAATGACTAAAATAAAAAAGACAGGAATAAGTATTGGCAAGGATGTGGTGAATTAGAACACTCAAAAATTGCTAGTGGGGATGTGAAAATGTGAAGCACTTTTGAAAACAATTTGGGAGTTCCTCAAAAAGTTAAACACGGAGTCACCATTTTACACAGCAATTTCAATCCTAGGTAAAAGCCCAAGAGACTTGAAATATATATTTACACAAAAGCTTGCACACAAATGTCCATAGCATCATTATTCCTGATGGCCAAAAAAGCATAAATCGTACGAATGTCTATGAACGGATGAATGAATAAACAAAAGTAGTGTACTCATACAATGGAACATTATTTAGCCATAAAAATGAATAAAGTACTTATCCATGCTACAACATGAACGAACCCTAAAAACACTATGCTAAATGAAGAAACCAATCACAAAAGATTGTACATTATATAATGTCATTTATAGGAAATGTCTAGAATAGGCAAATCTATGTAGACAGAAAGTACATCAGTGGTTTCCGGGAGCTGGGGGAAAGAAGAAAGAGGAAATGACTACAAATTGGTATGAGGTTTCTTTTGGGGGTGATGAAAAAGTTCAAAAATTAGATAATGGTGATGACTGTACAAGTCTGTGAATATACTGAAGACCACTGCATGGTATACTTTACCATGGTGAAATCTATGGTATGTGAATTAAATTTTAATAAATCTGTTAGTATAAAAGTAAATATAATTGGGAAGAAGAAATCTAAAGAACATTTTTATATTTTAAAAGATTGAAATTGGTGGTGAAGTAGAGTCAAGAGTCTTAGTTTGTGTTCTCTATACCTATAAAGTGAGAACTTGACTCTACACATCAAGAAAAAGATGAAGAAAAATGTATATAAATGTGCTTTATAAAGTATATAAAGATGTGATAGAGGGGCAACAGGGACTTCATTCTTTCTGGAAACATAAAAATTCCTCTCAAAATTGTTTACCTGGCTGCTACTCCCACCTTGTTGCCCTCGGGGATGTTAACTCCCCTATACATCCTTGCTGTACTTATATATGTACTTATATATGGCCAAGCAGACAACCATGGAAAAAGTGGAAAGATATGCAAGGCCACATTATGACTGTGACTGGCCCCTTTCACCATAAAAAGAATTTAAATTCTCATTTTATGACTGCATTTGTATAAAGAAAAATATATTACTATTATATATTAAAACATTTTTATAGACTTAAAGTTGGTTTCTTCTAATTATAAAAGAAATTTAAAACATTACTGTGGGCTCCTAAAAGTAGTATGGGCCAGGCACTGTGCCTAATGCATCAGTCCTGAAGACAAGAGATCAGTGCACGGAATGGGAGCCTTAGCACAAGGTGAGTCTAAGTGCACAGAACTGTGGAATGGAGAGATGTAACATGCTGGCATCAGAGACATCTGCTATCATCAGTCATATGAATAAATATTTTTACTTAAGTCAAATAGCATATCTTCTTAGAACATCTTTCACATAAAACCATTTCTAAAATATTTGGCCTATGACTATAAATCACCAACTATATTTTATAACTGGGACAATACGTAATGGGATAAGCTTATATTACAAGACAAAATGATGCCTGATATTATTTTCTGACATTGTTTATCTGCTAGTCCTTGAAAATTGCATAGAAAGTAATTTTTTTTCTATCTAGCAACATGAATCAGTGCAATAAAAGAGACCACTGTAATAATGCTGATGTCAGAGGATAAGATAACACCCACCTTGTAGGCTCCTTCTATGTTATATAAAGAGAAATGCACAATGTACACAATAGTCATAGTTTGACCCAAGGTATAATCAAATCTGTGAAACAGTGCAGTGCCCTGTAATAGAGTTTTACTGTAATTGCTTTGTCAGGTTATCAATCTTATGCTCTACCCTAAAGAGAAAAAGTTAGTCCCGCTGCTTGCAGGTATAGAAAACTGTGGAAGACCAAGTGTATGTCAGCCAAGGTGGCACTGACCCAAGGGAGGCTGGAATACTGAACAGATCAAGGAAGAATCCAGATTACAGGCTAGTGCAGGCAGAATAAGAAATGATCAGGTGAATGGTGTTGATGAGGTATGGAAAGGGATTAAAAGGAGAACAGTGGTCAAGTAGCAGGATACAAAATTAATGCACGGAAATCTCTTGCATTCCTATACACTAATGATGAAAAATCTGAAAGAGAAATTAAGGAAACACTCCCATTTACCATTACAACAAAAAGAATAAAATACCTAGAAATAAACCTACCTAGGGAGACAAAAGACCTGTATGCAGAAAACTATAAGACACTGATGAAAGAAATTAAAGATGATACAAACAGATGGAGAGATATACCATGTTCTTGGAGTGGAACAATCAACATTGTGAAAATGACTATACGACCCAAAGCAATCTACAGATTCCATGCAATCCCTATCAAACTACCAATGGCATTTTTCACAGAACTAGAACAAAAAATTTCACAATTTGTATGGAAACACAAAACACCCCGAATAGCCACAGCAATCTTGAGAACGAAAAATGGAGCTGGAGCAATCAGGTTCCCAGACTTCAGACTACACTACAAAGCTACAGTAATCAAGACAGTATGGTACTGGCACAAAAAAAGAAATACAGATCAATGGAACAGGATGGAAAGCCCAGAGATAAACCCACGCACATATGGTCACCTTATTTTGATAAAGGAGGCAAGAATATACAATGGAGAAAAGACAGCCTCTTCAATAAGTGGTGCTAGGAAAACTGGACAGCTACATGTAAAAGAATGAAATTAGAACACTCCCTAACACCATACACAAAAATAAACTCAAAATGGATTAAAGACCTAAATGTAAGGCAAGACACTATCAAACTCTTAGAGGAAAACATAGGCAGAACACTCTATGACATAAATCCCAGCAAGATCCTTTTTGACCCACCTCGTAGAGAAATGGAAATAAAAACAAAAATAAACAAATGGGACCTAATGAAACTTAAAAGCTTTTGCACAGCAAAGGAAATCATAAACAAGACGAAAAGACAATCCTCAGAATGGGAGAAAATATTTGCAAATGAAGCAACTGACAAAGGATTAATCTCCAAAATTTACAAGCAGCTCATGCAGCTCAATATCAAAAAAACAAACAACCCAATCCAAAAATGGGCAGAAGACCTAAACAGACATTTCTCCAAAGAAGATATACAGATTGCCACAAACACTTGAAAGGATGCTCAACGTCACTAATCATTAGAGAAATGCAAATCAAAACCACAATGAGGTATCTCCTCACACCAGTCAGAATGGCCATCATCAAAAAATCTGCAAACAATAAATGCTGGAGAGGGTGTGGAGGAAAGGGAACCCTCTTGCACTGTTGGTGGGAACGTAAATTGATACAGTCACTATGGAGGTTCCTTAAAAAACTAAACATAGAACTACCATATGACCCAGCAATCCCAGTTCTGGGCATATACCCTGAGAAAAGCATAATTCAACAAGAGTCATGTATCACAATGTTCATTGCAGATCTATTTACCATAGCCAGGACATGGAAGCAACCTAAGTGTCCCTCATTGGATGAATGGATAAAGAAGATGTGGCACATATATACAATGGAATATTACTCAGCCATAAAAAGAAACGAAATTGAGTTATTTGTAGTGAGGTGGATGGACCTAGAGTCTGTCATACAGAGTGAAGTAAGTCAGAAAGAGAAAAACAAATACTGTATGCTAACACATATATATGGAATCTAAAAAAAAAAAAAAAATGGTTCTAAAGAACCTAGGGGCAGGACAGGAATAAAGACACAAGCACACATAATGGACTTGAGGACACAGGGAGGGGGAAGTGTA
This sequence comes from Balaenoptera musculus, assembly GCF_009873245.2. Classification (NCBI taxonomy): domain Eukaryota; kingdom Metazoa; phylum Chordata; class Mammalia; order Artiodactyla; family Balaenopteridae; genus Balaenoptera; species Balaenoptera musculus. The sequence continues at coordinate 12,701,219 of NC_045789.1, forward strand.
AGCTGGGACGAAGTGAGAGAGTGGCATGGACATATATATACTACCAATGTAAAATAGATAGCTAGTGGGAAGCAGCCGCATAGCACAGGGAGATCAGCTCGGTGCTTTGCGACCACCTAGAGGGGTGGGATAGGGAGGGTGGGAGGAAGGGAGACGCAAGAGGGAGGAGATATGGGGATATATGCATATGTATAGCTGATTCACTTTGTTATATAGCAGCAACTAACACACCATTGTAGAGCAATTATACTCCAAAAAAGATGTTAAAAAAAAAAGGAGAACAGTAACTTCATAAAAAGTTCATCCTGCGCTGAAAGTTTTAGACTGAAAAGAAATGAACTTAAGATGTTTTTGTTAACTTTTCCACCAGTTGCTATAAACTCATGAGAAGCCTCTGAGAGTAAGGGAGGCAACCCCCAGAAATTATAGATTTATAAAGAGAATAAAGTTAAGTCTCCTTGGAGACCTAGTTCTTTTAGGCCAGATCTAACTTGGTCTGAAGTAACTTGAACATTAGGAAAATTAACTGAATGTCATCTGGTTCTTTTTCCTAAATCAACTGAAAATATTAGAGATTCACAAATTTTAGATGAGAATGGGGCTTTTGAGAATAATGAGCACTGCCTCCACATTTTAGACATTATTCCCAGTGAGACATATATTTTATGAAGATAATTAGATGATGATATAACTTACATTGTAAGATAAATAGTCAAAATATAATTTAACCTACCTTAGCAATAAATGGTAGGTTTCTTTAAAATTTCATAGCTATTCACATTTAGAATCATTAAAATTACTGTGGGGAGATCCTTAATTGTTCCCTTAAACATGAAGAGAATCACGACTCTTAAGAATAATCTAGAAAATTATTCTTATAAAATTATCATTTTTCAGTTTATGCCAAAACCTTTGCCTTTCACATTTTTAATCTATTTTTAAGCTCTATAATAGTGTCCAAATCAGTTGTAGTAATTGTGTTAAATTTGATAAATAATATTAAATATGCAAGTATATACTGATGTGCATGGGTTGGTATATACACAACTAGGCTTTTGCTTCCAGAATCCATTACACATTAGGTTTTCATTCAAAACTTGAGACATATATTTTACTGAAATATAAAATAACTTGATTCTTCTTCTAGGGAAGTGATTCTTAAAATCTAGTATGAATGAGGATATTTTTTTGTGCTTCTGAACAGTATAGATACTTGATTCTATTGGGGAAATACTAGGAATCTGCATTCTAACAAGCTCCCAGTCTCTCTTAATCTCAGAAAAGGGAAGAAGAAGATCACATATGATTATGGCTTAGGCAATATGGATAATGTCTGCTTGTATTCAGCAATATATCTGTCTCTCTAACTTGTCTCCTGTAACTCTGAAGAAAGAAGCATAGAAAACTACATTTTTTAGACTAAATCCCTAGCTGAGTTCCAGCTTAGATTCTGCCAAAGAAAGTTGCTTTCACAAGATTTTAGAGGTAGATTGGAAATAGAATTCATTTTAGTCTTGCTAACAATAGTAGGCAAGCACACTGATTTGGGCTGAAAGCAAGGTTATGTTGTGTCTTCCAGATATTTGCCTATGAATCAATTAATTAGGTACTGCAGGTTGCTGAAATTAGCAGTGCTGTTTTTCTATAATTTCTGCAACTTAAAAATTTCCTGAGATTTCCATGAGCCTTCTCTGACATTTGTTTCCCCCACCTTTCCAAGGGTATTGATAGCACTCATTTAAACTCCTTGCCTGAAATATTTTCCTGGCAAGACTTTGACATCTATAGCCTGCGAATAAAATGAAAGTTAACGACATGCCTAAATCCTGGTGACTTTTAACCTATACCTAAATGTATGCAAGACTTCATCTCCATATCAAGTCCCCTGACTTTAGTTATGGGCATCCCTCTGAAATTTAATATATTGTATTCCAAGAGTATTTCCCTGCCCCTGCTGATCAGAAACTTTATTCTTAGGCACAGAAGCTATTCTTGTCACCATATCAGAGAATTCTCTCTAAACCCAGGGAGGAGAGTCTATATACCTGGCCTTCTGAGTTAGAACACAGTAGTCTTATTAGCTTGGTCACAATGTTATAAATGAGGGTGAAATAAAATTTAACCAGGACTATTACATCTTCTGTCATGTTATAGAAAAAGACAGAGGCTTCTGAGTGTTATAGAAGAACATACACATTTTTTTCATACAGTCAATGTGGTATCCCAATGTCTAATAAACCAATGGTTCTCTAACATTACTAGGCCTAAGAATCACCCAAAGTTTGTATTAGAAATAAAGACAGAGTGACACAGCAAGATGGAGAAATAGATGGTTCCCGACTTCAATTCCCCTCACAGAAAGAACAACTGGCAATTATCCATAGACAAGACACTTTTGTGAAGATCTCACTTGGGAATGAGGTTAAAGCAACGTCTTGGATGACAAGAGTTGTGAAAAACCACCTCCCCCAGGCTGGTCCAACACTACACCAAGGACCTACCATTTCTCCAGTGGAAAAAGGAAAGCCCAAGGTGGACATCCAGCTTCTCCAGCATTACAGGATGCTTTTAGGGAACCTACTAGGTATTGCCTCCTGGGAATCATTGGGGGAATCAGCTAGAGACATAGAAGGGTGACAGGGCTCACAGCAACAAGCATGCAGATCTTGGCAGACTGCATTCCTGCTGGCAATAGTACCCAGGCAGAGAACCAGTGGCTCTCTTTATCTGCAGAGTCAAGCTAGTGGCCCCATCTGGCCAGTAAGCTCGGTCAGCAGTTCTTCTGAGTTTTACTCACCAGCAGGTAGGCCATCCCAGCCTCAGAGTCCATTCTAGGGCCCTGCCTGGGCAGGGAAGCAAGTCACCAGCCCACCCAAACAGGAAGCCTGGCCAGAGATTCTAGGCAACTATAAAGCACATCCTACAGCCTGCCAGGGCAGAGAAGCAAGTCAGCAGTCCCTCCCAACTGCTGAGAAAGGCTAAAAGAAGAGACTGGTTCCTCAAATGCACAGATACTAATGCAAGTAAATGAAATCCTGAAGAGGTATCTGCACCCCCGATGTTCACTGCAGCAGTATTCACAATAGCCAAGATACGGAAATAACCTAAGTGTCCATCCATGAAAGAATGAAGGAAATATATATACATATATATATATATGTATGTATATATATGAAGTGGAATATTACTCATCCATAAAAAGAAGGAATCCTTTCCTTCTTCATTTGTGACAACATGATGGACCTCAAGGGCATCATGCTGAGTGAAATAAGTCAGACAGAGAAAGACACATACTGAATGATCTCACTTATATGTGGAATCTAAAAAAAGTTGAACTCAGAAACAAAGAATAGATTGGTAGTTTCCAGGGGCTGGTGGGGTAGGGGAGATGCGGAGCTGTTGGTCAAAGGGTACAAAGTTTTAGTTATGCGTTCCGGGGATCTAAGGTACAGCATGATGACCATAGTTAACAATACGGTGCTGTATACTTGAAAGTTGCTTGGAGAGTAAATCTTAAATGTTCTCACCACAACAAAAAAACAAAAGTGTAATCATGTAAGGTGAAGGTGGAACTAAACTTATTGTGGCAATCATTTTGCAAAATGTATGTGTGTCAAGTCATCACATTTTACCCCTTAAATTTACACAACCTTATATGTCAATTATATCTTAATAAAGCTGGCAGTGGGGGGGGGGAAGAGAAGGAAAAATGCTTTGTTCTCACCTGCCAAAGCTTGTCAGGTTGGGTTCAGGAACAGGTAAATTTTGTAGATAATTCTAGTGAATATACAATTGACTTTGAACAACAAGTAGGATATTGGTGCTGACCCCCAAGCACTCAAAAATTTCATGTATAATTTTACATTTAACCCTTCTTATCTTCGGTTTTACATCACAGATTCAACCAACCGAAGACTGTGTAGTACTGTAATATGTATTTATTGAAAAAAAAATCAACTTATAAGTGGACCTGCTCAGTTCAAACCTGTGTAGTTCAAGGGTCAACTGTATTTCAACAAAGACACTATTAAAAAATTGTCCTAAATCATTGATGGACGAACAGAACTTTTTTTTTCAGAAAGTCTAAGGTGTTCTCTTAAACTAAACAAAGAGCTTTGAGAAGAATTTGTTGACAGGAAAACATTCATTTTGCCCTTCAGAGAGTCCAAATTTAACCTGGTGAGCAGAAAGATGGAATAATGTAGGCTAAGGATATTCCCACCTTTAACCCAGATCAATTATCCTATAAGAAGATAAATTGTATGTTTAATTAGTCAACAAGTGGTTTATCATCATGGTAATGTCCTCTAATGAATTAGAGTCCCTATATCAAGATTCCTTTGCAATATGATATCATTACTCTTCTCATCAAAAGGTGAAGTCTATTTCTCCAGCATCTTCAATGTGGGGTGCATTCCTCACTTGATTTGACCAATAATAGAATGTGCCCATTTTAGAGATGAGGAAGCAAAGGAGGTTAAGTATCTTCCCAAGGTTACATAGCCAGGAAGCATTTAATCCCTGGCAGTCTAGGTCCAAATTTCATGCTCTAAATAAGCATATTATATTGATGTTAATGTATTGAATCATCATATAAAGCATCCAAACTAGATGATAAAAATTTCCCATAAGAAAAAAAAAAGAAGAAGAAAGATGTACTAAAGGAAAAACAATGTGCCATTTTTCAAGCCTAATTCAAAGTTGTTAAAATATTATAACCATCATCAGGTGAGGATGAGATTTTCAAAGGACTTTATCATTGGTTTGCTATTATTCTCTATGGTAAGGAATTGTGGACTGTACAAATGGATTCCAATACTGATAATCAAATTGATAAAAATGAAGTGTTAGTGCAAGATAATCAAATGGATTGGAAGTCACCTAAGTACTACTGAGAAACCACTAGAAGAAATTTAATATATGAGACCTGAAGCAAGGAGAACAGGGGAAGGATAACGTAATAACTGTAGAAAAATGAAGTAGAGTTTTTTGTTTTGTTTTGTTTTTCAGCGAAAGTGTGGTAAGAATGACAAGAAAAAAAGATTTACATTCGGAGAAATTATTACAGCCAGAGAATTTTATCCTGAAAATGATTCTTAAAATGAATAGTTTTAAAGGCACATTATTATAAAATCAGCACTTGATTTTATAATGATGGTTTGAAAATCATCTTTTTCAAATATAGTAGCTATATGCATCATGACCCTAAACAAGATGCAAAATAAGATCTCTGTTGCAGAATCTTCATGCTAAGTAGCACAAATACAAATACTTGGAAAAAACAAATCTCTATAATATGCTACCATTCCTTTAATATTTGTTGACAAATGATAGTGTATTTGGCTGTATATAGTCTATGCAAGGGTTTACATAAAATACATGATATCTGGTCCCTGTTTGTATTCATTTACAATTTACAATGTGAAGAAAGATCAAGCTTACAAATGTCACAAATGTTTCAAGGGGGTCAGAGCATCCAGATACACTCATAAAGGATTTCTGAAGAATAGTTACAATTGATAGTTCTAGAGATACCTTCTAGATTGCTTTTTCCCAACAATTATGTATGGTTTGAAAACAGCATCTTTGAATACGTTCGACTGGGTACCAAATTAAGAATGGAAAAAAAGAATGCTTTCCAGCCTATATCTGGTATTTTTAACTTTCAACTCTTGAACTGTTAAAAATAAAACTTGTAATAAAAAAACAAATTACCTAAAACAAAAATAGAAAGCACTGATTTCTTATTGACTGTCAGTAGTGTTAGCAGCTATAGCTGATGAAGACCTTGAGTACCCAAGTCCTTTCCTCTGTCAGGAATGTCATATTCTGTTGCTCGATAGCAATGAGGATTAGTATGACATGATTTAGATGAAAAAAGAGAAATTAAAATGGAGGAAAAATCAGATACCAGAGGCAATTTCTGATGAACAAACACGTTCAATTCAATCACAGTGAAAAATCAATGAAGTAAAAATGGACTGCTAACTCACACTCTGGCCATTTCAGAATGTCTCCATCAATACTTGGAGTCCCTATCCATTATCTCCGTCTGCCCAGGGAATCTCTCTCTTCCTCCCCATCGACTTGGTACTACAATACAGTATTTTAAAGTGTCTAAAGTTTTATGGTTCATGTTCCTATATTAGACCTGTATATGCTCTAGAAAACTACTAAAATATCCAGCTCTCCTCGCTTCTATCAAAAAAAAAAAAAAAATCCTCCAAGTTATTGCCAAATAACATCTGACTTCCTGGATTTATCTGAGCACTCAATTCTGAAACAAAAGCAGAATATTTTTACCTCTGAATTTAACCAGAGATTTGTAACCATTTTTTTTTGATCCATGGATCACTTTGGTAGTCGTGTAAAGTCTGGACTCCTTTTCAGAATAAAGTTTTTAAATGAACAAAGTGCACAGAACTAAAATATAAACCAAATATATTGAAATATAGTTTTAAAAATATTAAAAACAAACTTACATGATTGTTTCTTTATTAATGCCTAAAATAATAAGTTCTAATAGTATACTTAATAACTACAATAACCTTGAAGTGTTAATGAGCATGAACTGTATCCCAAAATATCTGCAATAAGTGCTTTGTGATATCTAAAATCTCTCATTTCTATTAGTGACAAAGTTGCATGTACTTCTGATACTACAGTGATATAGATATACACTTTTGCCTCTCATAAGGCATGGATTTTTGTGTTGGGACCCTGAATCCTAGCATGGATTTTTGTGTTGGGACCCTGAATCCTAGCATGGATTTTTGTGTTGGGACCCTGAATCCTATCCACAGACACTTGGGAGTCCATGGGCCTCAGGTTAAGAATCCCTGTCTTATAAGAGAAGCATAAACTGTCACCTTAAAGAGCTCCTTTGCATATTCTTCTTTTCGGACTGCTCACAGTGATTTGAGCATTATCTGTTATTACTCTGCAAATTAGTATCCAAATACTCCTACAAGCTATCTCTTCTCTGTAAACATTAATGTCAGACTCTATTTATGGTATCTTTGAAAAAGTCTGGGAAAAGAGATTATCACTGCTGGGTTCCTGTTCTCGCTTTGCTTGGAACGTGGCCTAATGTGCATTGTCTCGTATGCTCAAGGTATGCTTTGAATAGGAATAACTTGTTTGTTCATTTTTATTACCTCCCTCACAAGCCACTACCCACATATATAGAATTTGATTGGCACTATGTTTTTAGTAACAAGAAGGAGACTAATGGTTCTTATGACCTACTACTTATACTTATTATGTAAAAGCATTACTATAATTGACACGCTGGTAATTTGTGCCTCTCTCTGCATCCTAGAACTGTCTCTGTGGAAAAAATATCACCTGAAACATTTAAATTTGTGGAGTAAAGATGCTGCAAAATGTAGTTCTTTTCACTGCAAGCAGACAACTGCCAGAAGTATAACGATGATAGAAATAGCTACATACATGCTGAGTACACTCCTGTGTATACCCCTATTATTCACACAGAAATTAATTTTTGCAAAGTACTAAATAGAAACATATTAATGGAACATATTTATATGAAGCAGATAGATAGGGCTGGTTATATCAGAGGATGCTGGCTGCACTGGAAACAATGTGGACAATCAGGAAAGGCATCCTTGTTTACTCTTTAAAGGAGCTCTTCAGTCATTCCTTGATAAACACTGCATGATCACTTGATTTTGGAAAATAAAATGGAAGAATGCTTTAATGAAATCATTACAGTCCCATAACCAAACTGCCCTTAGTTTTTGTCTTTTTCTTCCTCTGGGATTCTTCTTGGAGGAGCACAAAGGAGTGAGTGACGGGAGAAGTACTTGCCATTTCTTCCCTCTCTGCTCCTTTCACCACTTTCTTTTAGGTGATAGAAGTAAATGAATTATATATTTTGCTATGGCTATTTTTAAACTTATTCCATTTTAAATAAATCCATGTCAGTCTCAAATTCAAGTAGTTTTAATAAAAAAAAAAAAAAAAAAGCAAAACCACAGTACTTATATGTCCCATTCCTCCTTCACTTCCTGAGTCTATTAATTTCAGGAAATAATCATTTGCAATTCTTTAAGCTGATTCTTCTTCTTTTGCCTCTGCATTTGCTGCCATTTCCTGATGTTTGAGGTTTGAATATAACATTTCCACAACTGGAGGATAAGGATTTAGATCTATCATAGTATATATAGCAGATGGTATTCTCTACTCACACTTACACTTCCTTTCTTCATTACCTTCTAAAGGAGAAGCACTGGAATTTCAAGGATTGGTACTCAGGGCACATAATATTGTAACTTGTCCTCACTGAGGATTAAATGTTCAATTCATAAATATCAATAGCTGTATGAATTTCAATTTTATTGGAACAATTAATTCTTTTTTGGTTTGCTTGATTTTCCACTTTTCCATTCATTGCCAATAGAAACATACATAATTTTCCTCCTGTCCCAATGTTTCAGTCTGGCTGGTTGCTCCCTAGGTGTGCTGCTTAGCTGTCATCCTGGTATTTCTCTTGCTGTTTATCTGGAGTGTGACCTTTACCTCTGAGGTGTTTTTTAATCTTCTCTTTTCTGAATTCAATATTATCCTATTTCTTGGTTTAGTCATCATTTTGAGGAGCTTATCTTCTAGTAGCTCCTGGAGAAATGGTATATTGGATGAATTTTAAAGATACTTCGTGTCTGAAGTATCATTATTTTCTCCCTCATACTCATTTTTACTGAGCATAGAATTCTAGAGTAGAAATTTGGGACCAGAAATTTTGAAGACTAAATACCAGTGTCTAGTATTACTGTAGGGAAGTAATTCCAATCCTTTTTTTTTTTTTTTTTTTTTTGATGTTTTTCCTCAGTGATTTTAAGAATCTCTTTATCTCTTCTGAAATTTCATGATGAATATAAATTTATAGGATTTTTTTCATTAACTATACTAATTTCATTTCATGAGACCTTTAATTCTGGAACCATTTTCTTATTTATTTGATAAATTTTTAACTATTTTTTCAGCTCTTTCTTTGTATAACTACTTTCATAGGATTTCCCAGATGGATACTCTAATTTTATAACTTTTTCTCTTTTGTTGTATTTTTTTAGATATTTCTCAAAATATTTCCTCTGATCCTCCTGAAAATTTCAGTTAATTTTCATATATTAGAATTCTAAAGAAAACATGTTATGTATACAGTACCTTGGTATTTAGGTTCTGATGATTCTAAAGTGTCTATGATTTCATGGTTTTTCTTAATGTTTACCAGTTTAATTAGAGTCTAGGTAATTTTTTATATAGGCTTACTATAAAATATACCCATATTTAATATTTGGCCATGTATATTTTTCACATAAACACCACCAAAAATATTGATTTTTCTCATTAATAAATTTTTAAAACATCAAATAGATGAGTTAATTTTACTGAAAGCAATTTATCACTTAAGTATATGTTCATCATTTTTATCAGAAATGATGTGTCTATAGATAGGGTCTAGAGACCCTGGAATAAACTATAAACCACATGACCACTGTTCTATATATTACTTTTCTGCTCTCCTTATGCTAATATCAAACCCAGGGAACCTCTTCAAGGTCCCCACCCTTACCCACACACACAGGTACACACATGTGCGAATGTGCATATAGCATTTGATTTCCTGTCAAAATACAAATTTTTAAGATAATTTTCTTCTCTTTTTCAAAGAAAATATGAAGAAGCACTTTTGTAATGGCAGAGTCAATGTCCATCAACTGATGAATGGATAAATAAAATGTGAAATATTACCAGACCATAAAAAGGAATGAAGTACTGATATACAAACTGCATGAATGACCTTGAGAACATTATTCTAAGTGAAAAAAACTGTCATAGAAATACCACATATTATATGAATCCATTTATTTGAAATGTGCAGAAGAGGCAAATCTATAGAAACAGAGAGTCAATTAGTGCTTGGCTAGGTCTGTGGGGTAGAGAGGAGATAGCAACTGACCGCTAATGTGTACAGGATTTGTTTAAGGTGTAATGAAAATATTCTAAAATTATATTGTAATGATGGTTGCACAACTTTGTGAATATGCTAAAAACCATTGAATTGTAGGCTTTAAATAGGTGAATATTATGGTATGTGAAGTATATATTTATTTCTCAATAAAACTTTTTAAAAAGTAAATATTTATTATAGAAAATGAAAATTATACAAAATTGAAGAAAAAGAGTCCATTACACATCCTCTTACACAAATATAGCACTCGTGTTTATTTATATCTTTCTTTTTACTCATATTGTTTGCATTCACACTGTTAATTTTGTATTCTAATTTTACATTACAGACTATACAGTATTTTTTCTACCTGAGGAAAGTTTGTTAATATAATGTATTTTCTTAATATTCCATGGATTAAACATTTTGTAATTTGCCAAACCAATTAATTAATATTGGACATTTAGTGCTTGGCTCTTCATACAGATTATAGCAGATAACCTAGAACTTCGGAGTGTCTAAGAGATTCATATATGAGGGTTCTATGGAAATTCATTATGCAAATTCAAGAATTATCTGACACTGAAATTAATTTCGAATGAAATAGATTTGGCTGACTTTTTTCTCTTGTCAATTTCTCCATTTTTATAGAGTCCATCTTTCTACAGTTATTTCTAGAGGACAATTTGTTCTCATTCCACACTTCACAAGTTCCAATCAAGTTTACACAAATCTATTCTGTCACATACCTATTATACTTAGTTCTCTGGGCATTCTTCCTTTTTTAGTTATGAAAAAAAAGACATTTAGTATGTAAACACAAATCAGTCAAGAAAAAAAGCTACAGCAATCAAAATAGCATAAAATTGGTGACAGAATAGACAAATAGATCAATGGAACAGAATAGAGAACCAGAAATAGACCCAAACAAATATACTCAACTGATCTTTGATTAAAAAAAAAGCAAAGACTATCAAATGCAGAAACAAAGTCTTTTTAACAAATGGAATAACTGACATTTAATTGAGACAACTGGATGTTTAGTTGCAAGAAAATAAGTCTAGACACTGACCTGACACTTCCCCCAAAATTAACACAAAATGGATCATAGACTTAAAAAAAAATGTAAAATTGTAAAACTTCTAGAAGATAACATAGGAGAAAATCTAGATTCCTTGGTTTTGGCAATGAGTTTTTAAAACACCAAGAGCATAATCCACAAAAGAAAAAATCGATAAGTTGGACTTAATTGAAATTAAAAACTTCTTCTGTGAGGAAATTACTGTTCAAAGAACGAAAAGACAAGCCTTAGCCCTGGAGAAAACATTTACCTAACATATATCTGATAAAAGACTTGTATCCTAAGTACACAAAAAACTCCTTAAACTCAACATTAAGAAATCAAGAGGGCTTCCCTGGTGGCGCAGTGGTTGAGAATCTGCCTGCTAATGCAGGGGACACGGGTTCGAGCCCTGGTCTGGGAAGATCCCACATGCCGCGGAGCAACTAGGCCCGTGAGCCACAACTACTGAGCCTGCGCGTCTGGAGCCTGTGCTCCGCGACAAGAGAGGCCGCGATAGTGAGAGGCCCGTGCACCGCGATGAAGAGTGGCCCCCGCTTGCCACAACTAGAGAAAGCCTTCGCACAGAAACGAAGACCCAACACAGCCAAAAATAAATTAATTAATCAATTAAAAAAAAAAAAGAAATCAAGCAACTCACTGTAAAAGGGGACAGAAGATCCCAACAGACACCTCAACAAAGAAGATATATGGATAGCAAATATGCATATAAAAATATGCTCAACATTATATGTCACTGAGAGAATTAATAATTAAAATAAAATAATATTCACTATATACCTATTAGAATGGCTAAAATCCAAAACATGGAAGAGACCAAATGCTGGTGAGGATGTGGAGCAACAGGAAAACTCATCACTGCTGGTGGGAATGCAAAATGGTGCGGCCGCTTGGAAACAGTGTCTAAGATTTTTACAAAACTAAGCATACTCTTACCATTTGATCCACAATCTCATTCCTTGGTATTTACCCAAAGAAGTTGAAAACAAATTCACCCAAAAAACCCGCACATGAATGTTTATAGCAGTTTTGTATAATTGATTAAAAATTGGAAGAAACCAAGATGTCCTTCAATAAGTGAATGGATTAAAAACAGCAACAGTAACTGTGGCACATTTATCTGATGGAATATTATTATTCAGCAATAAAAAGAAATGAGCTGCTGACAAGCCACAAAAAGACATGGAGGACACTTGAATACACATTGTTTAGTGAACGAAGCCCATCTAAATGACTACATACTGTATAATTCCAACAATATGACATTCTAGAAAAGGCAAAACTATAGAGATAGTAAAAAAAAAAAAAAAATCGGTGGTTGCCACAGGTTGGGGCTGGCAGGGAGTAGTGGAGAAAAGGAATGAATGGGTGAAGCACAGGCATTTTGTAGGGCTGTGAAACTATACTGTATGACCCTATAATGGTTGATACGTGACATTATGCATTTGTCAAAACCTGTGGAACTGTACAACACAAAGAATGAAACTTAATGTAAACTATGGATGTTAGTCAACAATAATGTATCACTATTGGTTTATCAATTGTAACATCACACCAGTGAAAATGTTAATTATAGGAGAAACAGAGGTGGGGAAAGGGAATATATGAGAACTCCATACATTCTGCTCAATTTTTCTGTAACTCTGAAACTGCTCTAAAAAACAGTCTATTACTTTAAAAAATTGAATCATAAGTGACCTTTTCCACTTAAAATTACCTTTGTGATTTCCCAAAGGACTCCTGGAAAATCACAAAGGATTTGTGCTTTCGTTTTGTAAAAATAGGTGTGCCAGAAATAATTAGGGTTATTTGATATGTTTTACTACTGATGAGTTGCACGGAAAGAGGTGTCAAATCTGAATATATACATAGATTTCCTTGGGTTAAATTTGCATTGGTCAAGTATTATCAATATATTTATTACAGAAAATATATGCTGTATGGGAAGTCACTGCCCTTGCTGTCCATGACATGTTCCTATTTATTAGCACCTTGCGGCTGCTTTGCCCCATATTAGACATGGTGTTTTCAGTCATAAATTCAATTAATTTTAAAACGTTAACTTGGTTGTAATTTACTTCTTTAATTTGAAATAGCCTCTTCTAGAATACTGGTTTTCAATTGAAGATTTGTATCACTTAACTGTGGAGTTTTTATTAATATACAGATATTTAGGACCTCTTTAGACCTAAAGAATTTCTTTATTTTATAGCCTTCATATATTCTTAGTAGATTCTAATGATATGCTTGGTATACTCATGGTCCACTATGTCAATTGATTTATATGTTATATCTGAAGTTTTCTTACTCTGTAAATATGTGTTTTCATTTGTACTATTAATTTTAATATGTACTATTATTGAAAATAGGTGTAATTATTATGTTTATAAATATTTTGTCCAAAAAAATTTGGAGTTGACTTTTGTCTTGTTTTGCATTCCACAGAAACAACCAAATTCTTTTCTCAGCTTCATTATTCTTGTTATGAATTCTCATCTGATCTTTCCGTTTTGCAAATTATCAGTATTATGTTAACTACAGCCTTTTTAAGTCCTTTGTCATTCACAGGTAGTTTTTGTTTTATTCTGATGTTGCCCTGAAAGAACCTGCAATCAGCTACAAGCCAGAATCCTTTATCTTTAACAAAGGACTGTGCCAGAGATCCCTGGAAAAGGACTATGCAAGGTGCTTTTTTGGTATAGGCTCCTGATAGCAGTGTTACAAAGGTTTAGGTCCATTCCATTGGACTGTGCCAGAATTTCTAGAACTCTAAGAAAGAAACAGGTGAGTTCATGAGATGCTAACCCAAGATAGATCACAGAAAGGATTGATTACATAAGACTGAGTGAGTTGATGAGGTATGACTGTGGATTATTTTGAAACATTTTTGATGTTTTGATATGTTAGTTTTTGGACATTTAAAGAATCTTTATCTTTTATCTTAAGCTATCTATAATTCATAACAATTTAGTAAATTACACTTTTGTAAACTGAAACATTTGTAAATGATATCCTTTGCTCCCTGCCTGACCTTCCAGAATTCAAAAAATCTTACTGAATATTCTTATTTTTGTGGAAATAAGATTATTTGAATGGATTCAATAAGAATATGTCTTTCTTGTTAGTAGAACATAATTGGAAACATGCGACCAAGCCCTTGCCTAGGATATCATATTTGATATGCTCAATTTATCAGATGTGACCAAACAATGTTAAGGAATGAAGGCTGACTTTATGGAGCCAATGATCACAAAGCCCTCTTGGGAAAACTGCCCAAGTGTCTGGCTTACAGGATTTCCAGCCATAAAGGTGACTAAGGAAGGTCACTTCCTGTCAAGCCCAGGAAATATAGTATATTTTGGGGACTATAAGAAGAGAGGCATTCACCCACATTTATAGGTATTTCATGTGACGGTCAGTCAGTGTGAGTTTTTATTGCTACTGTAACAAATTATTATGAATTTGGGGGTTTAATACATTGTAGATTTATTATCTTACAGTTCTGTAGTTCAGAAGTCTAAAATGGGTTTTCTAAGCTAAAATCGAGGTATCAAGAGGACTACATTCCTTTCTGAAGGCTCTAGAGGAAAATCCATTTCCTTACCTTTTTGAGATTCTGGAAGCCGTCCACATTCCTTCGTTCCTTGGCTGGTGACCACCTTCCTCCATCCACAAAGTCAGCAAGTGCGGGTCAATTTTTTTCTTTCTTTCTGTAGTAAATTTAAAAAAACAATTAATTGTAGTAAAATATAAAATTTACCAAATTACCATTGTAGTGTATAATTCAGTAGTGTTAAGTATGTTCACATTATTATTCAACCAATCTCCAGAACAATTCAAGGTTTTAAAGCCAAAAGGGTATGAAAACTTTATTATAAGTATGATTTTATCCTAGAATTCTAACAGTATTTTAGTATTCTAAGTTTTCCCATTGTTTTGACAAGTTTCTCCTAATTCATAGCTTGTGGGAGTTTTTGTTTTTGTTTTCATTTTTCCAGGTTTATTGAGGTAGAACTGACAAATTGTGTATATTTAAAGTGTACACTGTGATGATGTGATATGCATATACACTGTGAAGTGATAATCACAATCAAGTTCATTAACATATCTATCACCTCACATAGTTACCTTTTGTGTGTCTGTATAGTAAGAAAGCTTAAGAGCTACACTAGGCAAATTTGAAGTATACCATACAGTATTATTATCTATGGTCACTATCCTGTACATTAGGTGCTCAGAACTTATTTTTCTTATAACTCAAAGTTGTATTGTAAAGTGCTTACCATAATAAGGTTGCTTAACACAATCCTTCGCTTCACACAATTACCATTTTGTTGTTGCTGTTGTTGTTATGGTATGATGTTAAAGCTGTACTCTCACAGCAAATTTCAGGTACATAATACAGTACTGTTAACTGTAGTCACCATGCGTACCTTAGATCCCCAGAACTCATGTTATAACAGGAAGTTTGTACCCTTTGACCAATGTCTCATCTCCCCTACCACCTAGCCCTTGGCAACTACCATTCTACTCTCTGTTTCTAGGAGTCTGACTTTTTTTGATTCAACATGTAATGAGATCATACCTATTTGTCTTTCGCTGTCTGACTTATTTCATTTAGCATAATGCCCTCAAGACTATATACATACATACATACACACATACATATTTATTTGCATACAGTATCACACTTGGCTGTGGGGTCCCACTGCAGGTGCCTCCTGGTGGCAGTGGTCAGCTGCACTGGTGAGGGCTGGGGCCAGCAGCAGGAACCAGGGCCAACTGGATAATCCAAGATAACCTCAGCATTTTATGGTTAGTTGATTAGTAGCCTTAATTCCATCTGAAATTGTAACTCCCTCTTCTCTCATGTAGGGGTCAAATCTCTGATTCCAGGTATTAGATGTAGATCTTTTTCTGGGGGGTGGGAGGGCATTATTCTGCCTACTATACCAGTTCTTGGCTTGACTTCTAGGCTTATGAGGCTTTTAAAAGTCCAATCTGAGTTTTTTTTTTTTTTTTAATGAAAACACCCAGTAAAGCAAATTTAAGAAGGCCAATACAGTAAATTACTGTTCTTGCTTCCTCTATGTAAACAATCAAACCAAATCTACTGAGGCCAGTCTTATTTTGTGATCGAGAATAATCTTTCCTTGAGATGACTTTTGATCAAAAGAGGGGTTACTTTAGAGACAAATTTTGTGTTTCAATGGTAAACTATGCATCATCTATAGTATACCATTCCGGGTTATCAAATTCTTGTCCCGTTCATTGTCTTTTGAGATATATTTTACTTCCTTCTAAATTACAGGTAACTAACAGATATGCTAATTGTCTTGCCTTGTGGAGGTTCAATTGACTTCAATCAGTTTTGATACCTACTGGTAAATGGGACTGGATCCAATTCCATGTCCAAATTGTCAATCCTCAACAAATTTTTAATTTTACCAAGTTTCTCTAGTATCTGTCTACAATTCTCCAAACTCACTTTTCCAATCTTTCCCTCTACTGTCTGACTCAGTATCAAGAGAAGTAAAACATGACTGCCCAGATCACTATCATGACTCTGGATTGCCTTGGAGCTGGTCCTTCTCCTCAGGATCTGCAAGCTGAAGCCCAGCTCCTTGATATAAATCTTCAAGGACTCACCACTGTAACAGACCATGCATGGGCCAGAATTTTTCCTGGACAAGTTGCTGTCTGGACCATAAAGAAGTCTGGCAAAACACTTGGGTAATGCATTCAAAAGGTCACCAAGACTGCAGCCAACAACACTGAGAACATCAATTTTCTAGCTAAGGAACATCAATTTTCATCAATTTTCTGAAAACTCAACTAGCAGTGCTTTGTAACTTTTAACAGCTTCTTGGAATCCACTAGACAGGTTAACCTCAAGGTTCAACACTGGACTCTTTAATATAATCTTATATTAGTATTTCTCTTTTTCATTTTAGGCATTCCTCTTGTAAGTTGCCTTATCTCCAGGACAATAAACCATTGTCACCATAAAGATTCTCAACTTTAAGTGACCCAATAGATGGTTAAACTAGTTTTACAGAAAAAAATACCAAAAAGAATCCTCCGTAGACTATTTCTTACAAGCTGCTTTGTCTCACTCAGGAAATTTATAATCAACTCAGAGTTGTTCATCAATGAGCAACATTTGCCTTAAACAAAAGACAGAACTGACATGTTGAACTTTATCATGATCTCCATAAAGCTCCCAGATCCCTTTCATATGAGACATGTCTCACTAATGAACATTTCCCTAATATTGTACTATAGTCTGAATAAAATCATCTCCTTAACTGTCTGCTGCACTTTGTCTTTCACAATCTCAACTCTTTATTTAAAGTACACTTTTTCACCAATGGATTAATTATTATGTAATAATATAAATATGATATTGACAACAATGAAAATGATGATAATGAGACGACGACGATGGTGATGATGATGACAGTATCAGAAACCTATAACTGTGCTTCTTTTCCAGACACTATTCTCAGCATGTTATATACAGCAAAGATCTGATCTTCATGACAAGTCTATGAAGTAGATACTATTAGTATCTCTCCTTAATCAATGAGGAAATCCAAGAACAAAGATGTTAAGTAACTAGCCCAAAGTCACAGAGCTAGTAAATTGCAGAGCCAGGTTTCAAACACAGGCTATCTGGTTCCAAGGTCTGTGCTCTTATGTGCACTTATGTGAACCATCTTACTGTCAAGCTTCAAAAGATAATTTTTTTTTTTAATCCAGAGGGCTCCTCCCATATGGTTCTGCTTCTTTGAATCCCTGTCGTGATTACCTTTACTTTTCTTATAGTGGTGCTATACAATGGCCCTAAGTATTCTGCTTATTATGATTGCTTATAAGGGCACAAATGATATGCATTTTATGCTCCAAAGTTCTTCATGATGTTATCTACTTTTTAACTTTTACTTTCATGATTTATTTTTACTGCTATTATATTTATATATATATATATTTAAAGTATAGTGATTATCAACATGTCTCTAGATCCTGACTACCATAGTTTGAATACCTGCTCCAACACTTACCATCTCAGTGACACCTTGGGCATATTACTTAATCATTCTAAGTCTTGGCTCCATCCTCTGTAAACTGGGGATGACAATGGGGCCCAGCACCTGGGGTAGATGCTATACAGAGGAAGGCAATGCATGTAAAGCACTTAGCACAGCGCTTGGAACATAGAAAGCCCTTTATCACTATCATTACTTTTTTAAACTCTACATTTCACTGTAAACTATTTGAGGTTAGTGAAGAGTTTACATTCCTCTTTATAACCCATTTTTAAGACACCAACTTGAACTTACTATATGTTCAACATTTTTTATAAAAATCAAAATAATTTAGGCCCATTTTAGTCACAGCACACAGCCAATTTCTTTATAATTCCTACTAAACATTATATTGTTTCTACTATTGTTCAGTATGTTCATATAACCTTGTGTAACATTCTGCTGTTTGCTACTCATTTAATTACTTGAAAGATCAGTTTTTCCTGAAAACTTTATTTCATTGTACACAGCTTTTTCTAGATTTTATAAAAATAACAAGTAGATATAGTATGTAGATATAGTATACTGCTTATATATATGTAATATATAAATTATATATAATAATTTAATACATATACATAATCCTAGCCCAGACATAGCGATCTCTGCTCTCCGGACTTCATAGGATTATTAGCAAAATGAAATTTGATAATTCATATGAAGAGACTTTATAAAATATTACACATAAAATTTAATATATTACTGATTTTTAAATTATTAATATCTAAGGATAGGGATGAGGATAAGGTAGTATGGAACAGATCTGCATGTGGATATCTTCACCTTAAGGCCTAACACCCCAAAAGTTTTTCAAAATTAGAACTATATTCTTTCCAAACTAAGCAATTCATGTACCTAGCTTAAAATATAAGGTGTGCAATGAAAAAGAGGTATTTTCAATCTATCCTTACTTAACTCTAAGTCCTGTAGCTGATTTTAAACTTATTAGCTCTTTTTACTTTCTTAGTTCTAAAGATCATGTATTTACTGCTATTTCTCAATTTTTAAATTTGAGTCACTTTCTACTGTGGAAGAGTGTATAGTTCTCTCCCTGAACTTCCTCCAGTTCTAACTTAGTCACACAACCCATCTCCCAGTGAATCTTTATGGTAGTTTTGTTACAGCAGCCTAAAGAGACTAAGACATATGTTATGCCTTGGAAGTCAAGTGAGATTCCCAGATTTAGTGCCTGGGAGAAAGGGGGAATATAGGTATCTTTCAAAAAAAGAGAGAACAGTGATGAGGAAAAAGATTTCTTTTAAGAGAGCATGAGTTTAGGCAAGGTGAATTTGAGGTCCTTTAGAACATCCAAGTGCATATGTCTAAAAGTTGGATAAAAATAAAGAGA
Source organism: Balaenoptera musculus (assembly GCF_009873245.2). NCBI lineage: Eukaryota > Metazoa > Chordata > Mammalia > Artiodactyla > Balaenopteridae > Balaenoptera > Balaenoptera musculus. The sequence continues at coordinate 12,720,709 of NC_045789.1, forward strand.
AAAAAGGGGAACTAGAAACATCCAGTTAAGCCTCATTAGAATAGGGACAAGGATACCACCTCCTTCAGAAAATCATTTTGAGCCTCTTTAAGGAGATATAAATATTTTCTCTTCTCTTCTCCCATTAACTTATTTACACATCTATCAGTGAAGACATCACATGATATAATCATTTGTTTACACATGAATAAATTTAGGATTTCTCATGAAAGTATTTTTTCTGTAGTTGTTCCTATCACTTTTGTTTCAGTTTCTGAAATATACGTTTGAGTTGTCTCACATAATAGTGAATTGAATGAAAGACCAGAAATGCAAACAATATAATTTTCCATAGGTTGTTTAATATGTAATTTACTTGAATAACATAAGCAATATTTCCTTAAGAAACTTTTAAGGTCTTTCCTTATTTCAGTGATCAAAACTGTTATTTAGTATAGTTTTACCTTAAAGACTGGCAAGTCTACTATTAGAAAAAACAATAGTTACAAAATTACAATTAAATATTGGTATTATTATAATATCCTAAAGTAAATAATAGTCTTGTTTGCACAGTTAAGGGTATTAACTAAGAATCATAAAAACACTTAGTAGTTTTTTGTTTTTTGGCCATGCTGCGTGGCTTGCAGGATCTTAGTTTTCTGACCAAGGATCGAACCCGTGCCCCCTGCAATGGAAGCATGGAGCCTTAACCACTGAACTGCCAGGGAATTCCCAAACACTTAGTGTTGATATCATAGACTATTTCTGTGTCAGTTTCCTACTGCTGTTATAACAAATTACCACAGACTCAGTGGCTTAAAATAACTCATATTTATTATCTTACAGTTCTAGAGACCAGATATCCCAAGCTAATCTTAAGAAGGTAAAAATCAAAGTGTCAGCAAAGCTAGATTCCTTTTGGAAGCACCAGGGTAAAATCCATTTCCTTGCCTTTTCTGGATTCTAGAATTCCTGGGCTCATGGCCCCCTTACTCCATCTGTAAAGTGCATCATTCCAAACTCTGCTTCCTTCATCACTCCTTTCTCTGCTGTCTCCAAACTTCCTGCCTCCCTTTTACAAGGACCTTTGTGATTCATTTGGGCCCAGCTGGATAATCCAGGATAACCCTCCCACTTAAAGATCTTTCTTTTAATCACACCTGCAAAGTCCCTTCTGTCAACATATTCAGAGGCTGGGATTAGAATGTGGATATCTTTGGAGGGGGCCATTATTCAACCTACCATAACTTATTTTTTAATTACATTTACAGCCAATTTTGGTAGTTTTATACTTAACATAAGTTGTCTACTCTTTTACTTTCCTATCTCTATAATTCTTAGAGGCTGACACCTAGAAACCCAGAACAGACATAATGGGAAGTTTCAATGATGCAATTTTCCACTGCTCCTCCTTCTTAGCTTTGTACCAACAATCTTATTTTAAAAATTAAGTGCAAAGACAGCAATAGGCCGAGTACTTTTTCTTTAGTTTGTAGCATTATTCTATTATCTATTCCTTAAAACTATACCATTAAGTTATTGCATGTCAGACTCAGTGATAGGGTTGACAATGCAAATATAAAAGATATATTATCACATTCAAGATACACATGATCAAATGGAGAATGTAGTTCTATAGACCAAAGTTGTGCTGCAGTGTAATTAATACTGTAAGTATGAAAAAGGTCAGTTGTTAGCCTATGGGTCATGTTTTTGCTTCTTTCTTTTCATTTTGAATCTTTGTTTTTAGTAAGCTGTATATTCTCCTTTGATAGCAACGTTCCTTTAAATGTTTCCTATAGAATATTTATCTTCCTTATATGAAAGCAATATGTGTTAATAGTAGGAACTGTTTACTTACTTTAGCATGAAACTTACCTTTGCCTCCTGTTTAAATATTCACTAGCTGCATGCTTGAGTTATTGCAACCAACTTCTATTGTGTGTCATCTGTTGTGCTACCATTGAGATAACAGTGTCATAGGGTCAAATATCTAGGACATATTAAGAAAGTAAGAGAACTCCTACAGGGAAATTTAACAGCTTATATGTACCTAACTTTCACAATCAACTCAGATGATTGCTGTATTCCAACCAGTTGTACATTTGGTTGAACTGTTCAACATCTGTCCCAGTTTCAGTTACCCCTGCTGAGTGTGCCCATCCTTGAATCACTTCACAGATTATTGCAATGTTTTAATGTTTGTTTCCAAAAACAAGCTTTAAGAATAATGCAAACTTATACATATTCTAATGCTATAATGAGGTAACTAAAATATACAAACAAATCCATTGAAAAACTAAACTTTCACTTATAAACAAATAGCCAGAAAGCAGCATCTTCTATTATGATTATCAGTTGGGATTGTTTGATTGCAAGCAGCAGAAACTCATCTAATCAAACTAAGCAAATGGAATTTATTGGAAAGATATTTGAAACACAGAATCCAAGGGATGCTAGAAAATCAGACTTAAAATTGTAGAAACTAAGCTAACTCTAGAGTCCAGAAAACAGAAACAAAATAACATTCCAGTAGCAGAATTATTATGGTCAAAGTTATAGCCTTGGGATGACTGGAAATGCAACCATTTTCAGTTCCACTGTCCTTCTGCGCGTGATCCAGATTTTAGGAAGTAAGTATCTATTAGTCTAGCATAGGAAACATGCCATTGGTTAGTGGACATAGGGGGAAAAGGAAATTTCTCTAAATAAAATGGGTGTGGTAAGAAGAAGTGGATTCTAGACATTGAAAAAATCTTAAATATTCACCACATACGATGTGTATTTTTATTTTCAGTATTAAACTCCAAAGATTTTATTTGTCTGTAACAATAAGTGATGCTTACTTAATATTTATAATGTTTTTAAATATCCTAACATGACTTTCAGTTTAAGCTTAGAGATGTAGTGAACTAAAAAAGGAAAGTTTCTATCCTTAAAACAAGAAAAAAGCTAGACATGCAACAAATGGTTTTCTGTGAAACCATCAAATAACAGATGTCACGAGTCAAGGCCAACCCAAAGAAAGATACCTGCAGGGAGAGACAGAAGCTGAGCATTTGCTTACCTGAGAAGAAACCACTAGATACTATGTAATCTATAGGAATATTAAACTAGAAGTTTTGACAAATTTCTAAAACATGAGTGTGAGCTAGTAGAAAGTGAAAATCTCTTGGGAGATGCAGTTTTAGGGACATTCCCCCCCATTTAAAGGATTTTCCTCCAGGAACTCCATGAAAGATCAGTAGGAATCCTAAGAAAGCTCATATAGTGAGGATGAGGATGAAGATTTTTCTCCCTGATGGAGCAAATGTTCAATCTGCAGAGGGAAGAAGAAAGCCTGAGGACACATGCAAAACTCATCTCAGAGGAAGGGAACTCCACCCAGGCCCAGTCTCCCTATCTGTACTGGCTTTCTAGGGCTACCATAACTAAATACCATAGACTGGGGGGCTTAAGCAATGTAAGTTTATTTTCTCATACTTCTGGAGGTTAAAAGTCCAAGACCAAGGTGTCAGAATGGATAGTTTCTTCTGAGGTCTCTCTCCTTGGCTTGTAGGTGGCTGTCTTACTGCAGTGTCCTCACATGGCCTTTTCTCTATACATATGTATCCTGGTGTCTCTTTCTGTGTCCAAATTTCCTATACATAGACACCAGTCAGACTGGATTAAGGACCACCTTAAGAGCCTCATTTTAACTTAATCACTTCTTTAAAGGTTTTATTTCCTAATACAGTCACATTCTGAGGTACTAGAGTTTAGGGCTTCAACATATGAATTTGGGGGAGGAGGACACAATTTAGCCCATAACACTATCTCACCTGAGGGGAAAAAAATAAAAGTCTCAATCTGCAAGGAAGAGTACCTCAAGGATATAGCTTTTGAACACTAGGGGACACTCACTACCGCTGAGAAAAGAAATGGAGAGAAGAAAAACTATGTCTATGGTGGAAGGACAGGCACATTTGTGAAGGTCATACTTCAACTACACAGGCTCACTGAACACTCCAAGGGCTAAGACTTACTCAGTACATTAGCATAAGCTTCTCTGTCCTACACCCTACCACCACACTACAAGCCTCCAATAATAATACCAGTGAATTACAGCTGGGAGATCTGCAAGAGATAGATTCTCTCTGAGGAGCATTTTAGAAAAGGGAGACCTGAAGCCGAGAGTGGAGAATAAAAGAATAAGGTCACTAGAGGAGTCCTCTGGTGCCCACAGCAACAGCATACTGCGAATACAGCATAACTATATTAACACAAATCCTCACTTTACATGCCTATTACCACAGTGTCTATTGTCCTATATAACATACTCCACTTTCAACAAAATATTACAAGGGATGACAAAAGGCAAGGGGGAAAAAGTCTAAAAATATAAAGCAACTACCAGAAGCAGACTCAGATATGATAATAGATATTGTTATTTTCAGATATATTTTTAAATAACTATAATTAATACGTTGACAACTCTAATGGAAAGATAGCCAAACATGCTAGATCTAGATCGGGCAAATAATTTCAATACAAAGATGAAACTATCAGAAATAATCAAATAGTATGGCTGAGTTGCTTTGCTGTGCACATGTAACTATCACAACATTGTTAATCAGCTATACTCCAATATACAATGAAAAGTTAAAAAAAAATAAGAAATAATCAAATAGAAATACTAGAAATTAAAAACAAAATAACAGAAATGAATATGCCTTTGATGGGCTAATCAGTAGATTCAAACAGCTGAGGAAAGTATGAGTGAACTTGAAAATATGGCAATAGAAATTACACAAATTATCTCAATTTGCAAAAAGAAAAAAAGAGTAAAGAAAAAAAAGCAGAGCACACATGAACTGTGGTAAAATATCAAATTATATATATAGCATATAGCATATGTGCAATTGGAATACCAGAAAAAAGAGGTGCGAGCAGAGCAGAAGAAATATTTGAAGAAATAATGGCTTTAAAATTTCCAAAATTAATGGTAACAGACACCAAACCACAGTGAACACAGAAGAGAATAAATACTAAAACAACAAAGAAACTAGGTATATCGTACTCAAACAAAACCAAAAAAAAGAGAGAGAGAAAATCTTGATTGTAATCAAGGGTGAGCTGGGATTGGGGAGGACACCTTACATACAATGGAAAAGATAAGAATTACAGCAGACTTCTCATTAGAAACCATACACGACAGTAGAAAATAGAGTGAGATCTTTAAAATTTCTAAAGAAAAAAAAAGTCAACCCAGAATTCTATATCCAGAAAAATTATCCTTAAAGATGAAGAAGAAATAAAGATTTTATCAGGAAAAGAAAAGAACTGTTAGAGTTTATTGCCAGCAAACTTATCCTATAAGACAGTTAAAAAGAAATTGTTCAGGCAGAAGTAATAATAAGGTCATAAATTTACATTATACACCAAAAATAAAAAGCATCAAAAATTGAATGAATGAATATAAACAGAACCTTTTTCACTTATTGTAATTGCTCTAAAAGGTAGCTGATTATTTGAGGCAGTAATATATACTGTATTTTTTTTTTTTTACAGTATATGTAGAAACATCACTAACAGAGACACTTTTTGATTATGACATAAATTCTGATTCTTTGACTACCTACTGGTATCCCTAAATACCAACAATGAGGATATGTTTCCTTGACATGATTAGTTAATATAAATTTATAATTTGCCTTGGATTGATTTCAAAAGTTTTATTCTGTTAGTTTCTTCCCATAACAAGTTCCCATTCTAATAGATCTTTCACAATGTGTTTTTGCAAATGTGACTCTCCTGAAACAATACATTCACACTCGGATAGAGCGAACATTTTTTGACATGCCGCAATTAAAAGAGGGTTTCTAATACAGATGGCCAAAAAGCACATGAAAAGATGCTCAACATGGCTAATTATCAGAGAAATGCAAATCAAAACTACAGTGAGGTATCACCTCGCATCCATCAAAATGGCCATTATCAAAAAGTCTACATACAATAAATGCTAGAAAGGGTGTGGAGAAAAGAGAACCCTCCTACACTGTTAGTGGGAATGTAAATTGATACAGCCACTGTGAAGAACAGTATGGAGGTTCCTTAAAAAAACTAAAAATAGAACTACCATATGATCCAGCAATCTCATTCCTGGGCATATATCTACAGAAAACCATAATTCGAAAATACTGTACCCCAATATTCATTGCAGCACTATTTACAATAGCTAAGACATGGAAGCAACCTAACTGTCCATCAACAGATGAATGGATAAAGAAAATGTGGTACATATATAAAATGGAATATTACTCAGCCACAAAGAAGAATGAAATAATGCCATTTGCAGCAACATGGATGGACCTAGAGATTATCATACTAAGTGAAGTAAGTCAGACAAAGGCAAGTATCATATGATATTGCTTATATGTGTAATTTAAAAAATGATACAAACGAACTTATTTACAAAACAGAAAGAGGCTCACAGACTTAGAAAACAAATTTATGGTTACCAAAGGGGAAAGGTGTTGGGGGGAGAGGGATAAATTAGAAGTTTGGGATTAACATACACACACTACAATGTATAAAACAGATAATCAACAAGGACCTACTGTATAGCACAGGGAACTCTACTCAGTACTCTGTAATAACCTATATGGGAAAAGAATCTGAAAAAGAATATATATATTTATATGCATAACTGAATCACTTTGCCATACACCTGAAACTAACACAACATTGTAAATCAACTATACTCCAATATAAAATAAAAATTTTAAAAATTAAAAACATAGTTTCTTCCTAAAGAAGAAACTACCTGAGTTTCTAAATAATGCTTAGTAAGAGCAGTTTAGCCACCTCTTTTAATCAAATGAAGAGAGCGTTTTACTTATAATATATTAAAATGCCTTGTTAAATAAAGTTATAAAAAGAGGCATTGTACAATACAGATTTTACACATAGTTTGATTATTATATTGATCATTTAGAAATGGTTGCAGTCCTTTTCCATCCAATCAGCATACATCTTGATTAATCTGTGCCTTACTGAAAACATAATTATAATTATGGAAACTTAAAATGTCATTAACTTCATCCTCTATAGATTTAGAAGTCTAATATGACTCATCTAAATTTTGGAACTTCCTGTTAAAATCAGCCAACACATAAAAGAAAATAAAACTTGTATACACAATCAGGACGTTTGTTCTTTTCTTAAAATTATTTTCCCAAAAGTATCTTGTTTATTAATTTGTCACTTTCTCATCTTTCTCTAACCTCCAGTGTCCTTTTAAAATTTATCAGGGTTCCATTAAATATCTGACCTGAATTTTTCTCTTTACATTTATGTATGTTTGCTATGTATAGGTATTTGTCACTATATTCTTATCATTTGCTGTGGAATTACTGTACTGAAGGGAATATAATATGCTTGTGATCACTGACAGGAAAATTAAATCACTGATATAAAAACTTACAGAATATGCTTATTCCTCATAGATAATACTATTTGATCTGATTTCAAGTTTGGGGCTCTCTTGCTTTTTCCTCTGAATTTTTAAAAATTTATTTATCATCTATAGAAAGGAAAGAGAATCCTGAATGAAATCCTGAATGATGGGTATTCCAGGCATTTTACTTTGATTCTATTCTCCAAAAATCACCAAAACTAGCCAAAAAATGAAAAAGAGAAGAAAAAAGAAAAGCTATCTTTGTTGAAACAGGTAAGTGATCATAACACCAAATAAGAATCTCTGATATTACCTGCCAAATCATTTTAATAAGGTCAAAAGGAAGGGACCTACTGAGAAAACTCAAATTCTTCTTATGCAATGGTAGCAGATGGATGCTTTTTTCACAAAGGCAAAATCTTCTTATGCAATTGTAGCAAATGGATGCTTTTTTTCCCACAAGTGTTGTAATTTTAAAAAGCTTAAAGTGACAAGATCAAATCTGGTAACATACTAGGTGCTTACAAACACATACCACACAAACAAAACATACCCTACAACATTTATGCATAGTATGTGTATGTTTGTGGCAAATTTTACAGAGGTATGGAAAAATAGAGAAGATTTACTTTTCAAAATACAAACATCTTTATATTATTTTTTATATATTCCTGGATGAAACAGCCTTTATTTACCTTTACAGCTTCATGCTGCCTCTCTGCTTTTCCCCAATCTCATTAATTGTTTCCTTAGGTAAATTTAGTACTATTCTTTGCTCCAGATTCGCCTGCTAATATGCAAATAATGTCCTTCTAACATGAACTATTTACTTCAGATCTCTTTCTATTCAGCCTCTCTTGATCGTCTCTACAGTAACTGCAATAACTTGTAAAGAAATCAATTGTATATCATGTCATGGTAAAATGATTACTAACATTTTGAATGCCTACTATATAAACTACAAATATCTTAATATTTTAATCCTCACAATAACCTTACAAGGTATATAATTTTTTCTCCAACTACAGAAATAAGTGAGAGGTCAGAGAACAACTTATCCAAGGTCACAAAGTCAGTAACTGGAGGAGGCTGTTAAATCTATCTAAACATCAGCTCTGTATTTTTTCCATTACATTTATCTGCCATTATTAATCCAGGGCATCGAAGAATAGTTAGATTATACTCAGTACCTCTTGTTTAATAAGGCATGGAAGTATGTAATTCATTTAAGAATGATATCCATCAAAAATAGTTAAAACAGAAAATAACTGGAGCACTTAATGGGGTAAATGTCAATCATCTGAATATTTCCTTTAGGTGGAAGTACTCTTCCTCTGACAATATCAGATAAATTAGGTGTCTCTACATTTTATTTATTGTCTGTTTTGCTTCTGCTTCTTTGCACATTTTTCATTTCCAACTAGCATTCCATTGTTTGATTCATTTTCAGTTACCAGTGAAGATTTTTGTCTATTTTCTAACTTCAAGCATTTAAAAATTTATGGTAATTTGATTCACACCAACGTATCCCCAGGTTTTCATTTTAAGATGGCATCATTAAAATTGCTAAGCATAATATGTACTTGCAGTGGCATTAACTTTGGCACAGGCTTAGAAACAGTTTCACTTCTGCTTCATCTTGGAAGGTACTTTTGTCCCTGCTTCATGAAGCCCCTCCTGGTGTACCTTTCGTGTCCCTGCTTCATGAAGCCCCTCCTGGTGTACCTTTCGTCTCCTTAATAACACACATCTCAGCCAGGCTTTCAGTATACTTAAACCATTCTCTGGGCAGTTTTTGTTTCAACTAACCCTCATTTCACCATTTAAAACTAAGATTTGAGATGCTTTGCAATATTACATAACAGGTATTTTTTCTCATAAACTGCCTTTGTCAATATTTGAAACAGTTAATTTTTATCACAGGAGTTAAACACTGTATAATGACTTTGCTTTGCAATTCTAATATTTTCTTTCTCTTCGTTTCCCATTCTCCTTCTTTATACTTCAGCTTCAGAACTGAGGTATACTGATTTAATCCACCAATACCAGAGATGATGATTACTGAATAAACAACTCCTGAAGGTAAAGAAAAGATTGTAAAGTGCTAGATATTTTGAAAACAGGCTTTCAAGCTAAATAAATAGCTATGTAGTTTTATTTCTATCAATTTTCTTCAACATTTTTCTGGACACATTTCATTACGACTTGACATTAGCCCCTAAAAATATTTTCAGTGAAAACAATGATGACAATTCTGTGGCAGACATTTTCAGCAAATTTTATCCACTAAGGACACAAAATTCTAATTGGCGACGTCTGAGGGATATACTGATGTGCTGCTTTACATGCAGATGTTATTAATTTTCTGGAGGTTTGCCATATTTCTAGTTACAGCTAAATCTAAATAATAAACACCTGTCTATAATTTGGACCGTGTAAGGCATCAGAAAATAGTAAAATGTTCATGATCTTTTTTCTTTTTTTAAACATCTTTATTGGAGTATAATTGCTTTACAATGGTGCGTCAGTTTCTGCTTTATAACAAAGTGAATCAGCTATATATATATATATATCCCCATATCTCCTCCCTTTTGCGTGTCCCTCCCTCCCTCCCTATCCCACCCCTCTAGGTGGTCACAAAGCACCAAGCTGATCTCTCTGTGCTATGCGGCTGCTTCCCACTAGCTATCTATTTTACATTTGGTAGTGTATATATGTCGATGCTACTCTCTCACTTCGTCCCAGCTTACCCTTCCCCCTCCCCGTGTCCTCAAGTCCATTCTCTACGTCTGCGTCTTTATTCCTGTCCTGCCCCTAGGTTCTTCACAGCCTTTTCTTTTTTTTTTTTTAGATTCCATATATATGTGTTAGCATACGGTATTTGTTTTCCTCTTTCTGACTTACTTCACTCTGTATGACGGACTCTAGGTCCATCCACCTCTCTACAAATACCTCCATTTCATTTCTTTTTATGTCTGAGTAATTGTTCATGATCTTTGAAGTCATAGTGCATGAGGTACCCTTGCTCCTTCCCAGTCATTAAGCAGGAGCACGTTGTATCACACAGAATAAAGTAGAATACATCTGCTTCAACAAGTCAAAGTCCTAAAATGACATCAAGCCAGTGCCAAAGAAATTTCTCACATGTTAACATCATTGCTCAAAGAATATATAAAAGTACATGGTCAAGGCAACACAGTGTTGAGAATGACCTGCTAAATCATCAGTAACTGTGAATAGATATTGCTATAGAATGTGGTAGTGATTGATGTGTGATTTAATACTGATTTGAGGGTTTTGAATTTTTAATCCAAAAATGTATTTTTATATTTAAAAATATAACACATAAACTTTCCAACTCACATACTTAAAGTTAAGAACTTTCACAAATATGAACAGTGTTCCAGAGCAAGACCCTTTGCCACTTTCCAACAGGGGGCAGAAGTCCTACAGAACAATTTAGCCATGTCCATTGTTTTGATTTTGTTTGTTCTTTTTTGTAATTAGTGCTAATCTATTAATAGTAAACATCACACTTATGTTGAGTGCAAAATAATGAAAACATTGAAAGTGTCTAGTAACATGATTTATAGATTATGATGGTAAGTAGAGATTAATATAAAAGCACTATGTTTATCATTGAGTTCTTGAGAAACTTGCAACTGGTTCTGTCTAGTCCAACTTCAATATAGGGGCAAATCATTCCCTTTATGCCACCAATGCCCAAGATGCTCAAGTTTCCTGTTTTCTGTTAAATGGTTTATGCATGTCTAATTACTGTTATATGGTAGGTTATCTACAGGTGATGGGCTTTGAAGGGAAGCATTTGACCAAGATGGTCTTAACATTCCCCATTCCCATGATGGCCTAAACTTTATATTTTTTCTTCCTAAACATAGACTTCTAACCTTCCTTTTCTTAGGAAACCTGCAATTGTAAATTTTTTCTCTGCTCCTTTGAGACATAAATCTTCTCCCAGCCACTTGCCAATTTTACAACCCAGGAATGTCTTTCCAGGACCTAGAAGCCATCCCTTTGAAATATAATTGTCAAGAAAGATAATGCCCCTATCTCCTAGTCTCCATGCCAGCTAGGAGTCAACTTCAATAAGTGCCAGTTAACAGTCTAATCACATTTACCAACCTCCCACCAATGTCCTCCAGTACTTTTCCACCAGCTCACTTCCGTGCCTAAAACTCTCCTCCCTTTCATTTCAGCAGAGTTGAGTTCAATATCTCTCCCCTACTGCAACAGTCTTGATCTCTATTCCAACAGTTTTTAATAAAACCTCCCTTACCTATGTGTCTGGTGCAATTTTTCCTAGACAAGTTACCCAGCGTCTAACACACTTTAAATTCCGTGTTTTGTAAGTGTAATAGTTGGTAGTTGATGGTCTTTTCTGAACTGTTACCAGAGGCAGAGCCCAAAGCTGAGACGTTCTCCACACTGTCACCTATTATTTTTAACTAAAGGTCCTTCTTTCAAATCTGCTGCATTCTGAGTTGGTTACTCAGCCTCTTCTTCTTTCACGCCCAACCAAAACCTGGCCCACATTCAGGAAACTGACCATAATCTTTTCAGATATGCATCCCAATCTTCTCTCTGATCCTTGGTAAGTAGCTTTTTCTTTTTTTGCTACTGCTTTCCAAGAAATTGAATTATCCCTACTGGAGTCAAATTGGAGATACGATACTACTTTGGAGATGCTGAGAGATGTAAACAGAGATAATACTTTCACAGTACTTTAACAGGGCTTTGAACAAGCCTCTAGTCCTCATTTCCTATGTTACTCAACCTTAAATCTCTGATCATCATAATCATCACTCCCTTGAAATTACCATAAGCCCTCTTACTTATTTATCACTCTGTCTTCTCCTGATAAAATCAACTTCAATTGAAGCAACTCTCTGCTACTCTTTTACCTGCACCACATAGGTGAACTGTTTGAATAAAATCTCATAACCACACTAATTGGTCTCATCTTAAACTCATGATCATTATCTTCAAGTAGGCCCTTCCTGTTTGCAAGCTATCCTACCATATTTCCCTAATTCTTTAACTCTCTCACTCATTTTTCTGGATCAGTACCTCTCAAACTTGAATCTGCATATAAATTACCTGAGGATCTTGATAAACATAGATTCTGATTCAGTAGATCTAGAATGGGACCCAAAATTCTGCATTTCAGATGATGAATGGCTGCTGATTTGGGGTTCCTACCTTGAGAAGTTTTGCAGGACAATTTTTCTCTTTCAGGCCATTAACACTCTTCCTTCTTATCGTTTTAACTTGATGACCTCTTTCATATTTTAATGAGAATGAGATAGAACTTCCACAAGCTTTTTTCTGTAAAACTACCTATCTACTTGCATCTGTACCCACATAGCTTATCTTCCCTCCTTTTGGAATTGAATCATATGCTACTATTTCTGAGGCCAAACCCGTAATTTATTCACTGGATTCAACTCCTTTTCATGTACTCTGGGCCACTGTTTCACTAACTCACCTCTTTCATCACTGTATCATAAATTTTTTTCACTATATATATATATATACACACACACATATATATATACACACACACATATACATACACACACACACACACAGAATCTTTCTCAACTGTATATAAACATGAGGTACTTTATCCCATTTGAAAAATCCCTTTCTTAATTCCACAGCCTTACCAGCGACTACACGTTCCTCTGCTCCCTCCTTTAGAGAAAAACTCCTTGAAAGTGTTGTCTATATAATTTTTTTCTAATTCTCCCACCTTCATTTTCTCTTGGACCCACAGAACCATCTTTTATAAATTTACACAGGATGGCCACACTGCTGTAGCCAATGGCCAAGTATTCGTACTTCTTTTACTTAGCCTATCCGTAGACATGACGTAATTGATAACAGCCTCCCCCTTCAATTTCTTCACCTGGTTTCGAGAACCACACTTCTCTCCTCCTCCCTCTCCCTCTCTCAAAATTAATTAACGGAAACCTTAGTCCAACAGAGTTGGGAGACCAGAAAACTCTCGCACCTGTGACAACAGCAGAGCCCAACAGGGAGAAGAAGGACCCCTCTTCTTTCCTGGCAAGGACTCAGTCAATGAAAAGCCACGGACTCTTCGTTTACTATAGCCCTCCCAACTTCCTTCTCCTCTATAAAAGTGTTCTCCCTCCCTTGCCATATGGGAACTTGCACGTGACTCACCATGGTTGCAGACCCAGAATTTCAATTCTCTGCTGGTCCTGAATAAATTCATCTTTGCAGGTGAAATATCTGGCAGTCTATTTGTTTGAGGTAAGCATTTGGTGGCCCATGCTGGGACCAGAGAAGACTCCCGAAGGCTCTGAGGCTGGTGAGAAAACAGGTGCAGTATTCACAGTCAAGCCCATTGTTTACGGCTTTCTCCCTACCCCGGAGTTTGATGGTACTTCTTTCTCCTGAATCTGAGCTTTTGCCCTCCTTGCACTTGAGGCTCTCCAGGCTTTATTTGGGATCTATTTTAAGGTTTCCTCTTTCTCCTCAAGGCCTTGTTCTGTTTACAAGTACTCATTTGGCACTTTGGTCTGATCTTGAGATCAGACTGTTTCCACTGAAGCTGGCTGAAAATGCCTTCGGCCCAATTCCTTTAGAAGGGGTTGCTTCAAATGAAACCGCGCTGTGTGTTCAGGCTTCAGCCTATTCCTTTGGAAGGGCTATTCTCTAGAAATGGGCTGAAAAAGCCTTTGGCTTGGCTCCTCTGGGACCAAGCAGTTTCCTTTGAGTTGGCTGGGGCTGGCTTGCCAGCTGTTTGAATTGAGCGGTTTGTGCTGTAAGTCATTTGAGCTGTTTGAAAATTGTTCTTTACTCTAGAGGAAAAACCTCTAGGAAATTGGATCCCATTTATCTAAGTATTTTGAGGACACCTCCCCCTCCCCCTCCCCCTCTCCAGGGTTCCGGCTAATTCTATATTTAAAAACCAGAGTCCTTCCTCTTGCGAATTTCAAACTAAATGGACTCACCTGACCAAAGGCAATTTAGAATATCAATGACCATCATGGGGAATTTTTGAAATCCACAAACCTAATTTCCTTAAAACCGAATTGGACTACGATAACTAAACTTTCCAGAACTGAATGGAATGCTTATTTCATTTGGTATTTTGAGGCTTCCCAACTTTATCAAGAGCCTAAAATTGCCTCTTCGAAAACTATAATTTTAAGATTAACTGAGGCAAACAAACAATTAAAATAAGATAAAATGGCCCCCCAAACCCCAGGCTCTTCTTTCTTGGCTCCTCTGTCTCAGGCTTCACCTTTGGCGTGGTCATGTCTCTCTCCCTCTGCTCATCACGGCCAGACTTCACCTCCTGCACCGTCTTCTGCCTTTCCTTCTACACTGACTGTGCCTCCACTATACCCTCAATTATCTCATACTAATTCTCTCACCAAACTTCCCCTTTTCTCTGAAACTCTCCTTACTCCCTTTTCCTCTGAACTTGTCAGAACCTGCCCCTTTAAAATTAAGAATCCAGAGGCTAATCCCTTAATTTCTTATACTCCCTGGACTAAAAATGAACTGTGAACCATAGTCAAAGATTTTTTCCAAAGTAACTGAAGATCCTCACAAATTTGCTAAAGAATTTAATACTATCATTCAAACTTATCAACCTGGTTTCTGACTTATATCGCCTGGTTCATGTTTGTCAGTGAAAGCCAGGCTCAGCATTGGATGAAAACTGCTAAATGAGAATATCCTGAAAGGCCTCTAGAATTACAACTGGGCAACCAGCCCACTAACTTATTACAGCTGATTCTTGAACAGCACTGGTTTGAACTTCTCAGGTCCACTTACATGCAGATTTTTTTCAACAGTGAACATTACAGTACTACACAATCCTTGGTTGTTGAAACTGAGGATATAAAACTGCAGATGTAAGCAGATAGGGTAGGGAGTCTCCAGAGAAAGACAATCAGGTATGGTTTTCTTGACATAAGAGAAGCCATTTTGGGCGTAAGCTATTTTATGAGCTAAGCCTGGCCACAATGCTTGTCCTTAGACAGGTGTTAGTAATTAGTGTTCTCAAGGAACAAAAGAATGCAGAAACATTGCCTATTATCAGGAAAGAGAAGTAATAAGAGCAAAGATAATATGTCATTTGGAAAGACTCCCAGTTCTGTTTCAATGGTAAAGATTAGCCTCAAGCACTCAAACACCAAGTCAACTGGAACCTAAGGGATGATGATATTGACCTTTTCCATACCTCAATCAACTAAAGCTTGGACTCTGTGGGCTGCCCAAGCCCCTTCACAAATATGCATGTACGTTTAGCTTAAAACTTCCCCAATTTTGCTGTTCTGGGAGACTGTGCTTTGGGAAATATCCCCAGTGTTCTCCTTACTTGCTGCAAGTAATAAATCTTTCCTTCTCCCAATCTTTGGCTTGGTTGTGTCTGTTGGCTTGATACCCACCAAGAAACAAACCCAGTTTTGGGGTAACACAGATACAGAGGGAATACAACCACATATACAAAGGGCCGACTATGAATTTTACATGGATATTCAGAGGGTTGTACCCCTAACCCTCTCATTGTTAAAGGGTCAACTATATATGATCAGGCTCAGGCCGGATCACTAGGTAACTTTATCCAACAATTTTTAGGGCTTTTCCAATGCCTGTTGACTGGAACAAAATTCAGGCTTGCCCACAAAAATCTGAGGAAACTGTTCGTAAATATTACAATCAACTTCACATTGTTTTTAAAGAAAATTCTGGTCTTCCTTCAGATGTTGATTCTTCCCAAGTAGTTTTTATCTGGCAAACCAGCTCTCTTGTACTCTAGATGAGTCACCTCCAAGGAAGACCACCAAAATTCTTATTCTAACTCAGGCAAACGAAGGCTCCTAAATGAAACCAAAGCCTCCTAGTCTCTGCTATTATTGCAAAAAGTCAGGACGCTGGAAAAGAGATTGTTACAAATGTAAGCACCTGAGGCTCCTTCAGCCCTCTAACTGGGCTTTCCAAAGTCCTTCCAGTTCTCAATCCTGGAGCTCCAAAGAACTACAAAGCCCTTCCCAATTCTCCCTCTTAGTTGGCTTGGAAAAACATTTCTCCAGATTGGAGATGAATCTCTTCCAATCCTAAATGACATTGGAGCCACACTCTTGGTTCACAGCCCCACTACAATATAACAGCCCCTGCCTTGGAGTACTAAAACAGCTCCAGTAATGGGGATCTCTAATGAATCTCAAGAGGTTCCTGTCTCTGAACTCCTGGGCTGCACCTCGCAGGCCTGCAAGGCCTGTGCTTGCCCAGCTTCAAGACTGAAGAAGGAGCCCAGAGTCAGCAACAGAGACATTAATGGTTTAATGGGTTAGGGAGCTTACACGTCTGAAGCAAGGTCCTGGAGCAACACCCCACTGTGTGCAGAGCGCAGCGAGCAGGACACGGCGGCAATCTTCGCTCCCGGTTTTGCGGAGGCCGAGGGGGGGAGGGAAGATTACCACTTATAGGGGAATTGACATCAGGTGGACTCATTAGTTACCAGAGAAACCAGTGGAGGGGCACACCCCTCACCGCCCCTATGATAAGAACAATCACTAGCTGGGGTCAGGAGCAAGTACACGGGAAAGTCAGTCAAGTGAGTAGGGTGTAGGTGAAGCAGGCACTGGCCAGCAGGGGATGCAGAGAGAGCAAGAGAGCAACCATCTTGAGTGGCCTGACCATACAGAACCCATTCCCTCTTGTTTAGGCCCTTTGAGAGATACACACCTTTTTTTCCCTTAGTTTCTCCACCCTTATCCATTTACTAGGCTGAGACTTCTTAGAGAAGTATCATGCCAGAATTTCTTTCTCCCAAAAGGGCGAAATAATTCTAGAAATTGACAGTAGTCATCAAAGTAACCCACCAGGTGAATTAAATGACCCTTTCACATCTTTTATTTGTTCCATCTCTGACAGTACTACAGCTGATTCTGGAAACATTGAAAATTTGTCCCTATTGAATCAGCTACAACTTTCCTTTGGACAGAATCTCCAACTGATGGCAAAATTTACAGCACACCTCCCAACAAAATTCAAATAGACACCTCAAAACCTCTTCCCAGAATTAATATTCTGTAAGTAAAGAAGGCCTTCAATGCTTGAAGACCATAACAGAAGTTTACAAGGCTCAAGGCCTCTTTATCCCTTGTACTAGCACATGTAACTCTTCCATTTTACCAGTGAGAAAACCTAAGGGCCAAGGGTGGAGGGTTGTCCAGGATCTGCAAGCAATAAACAACACTGTTATCTCTAACCCTCATACATTACTAACATCCATTCTACCAGAAGTAAATTCTTCACCATAATTGATTTATGCAGTGCATTATTTAGTTGATGAAACTGTTCAATACCTTTTTGCCTTCACTTGGGAAGAAAAACAATTTACCGGGACAGTAGCACCTCAGGGTTATACTGAGATTCCTTATTTCTTGCAAATCCTGAAGGCTGATCTGGAGGACATGAAGTTCCCTAGAAGTTCTACTTTGTTGCAACATGTGGATGATTTGCTTCTTTGTTCTCCTTTTCAAGCCTCCTCACAGGAAGACAGCATCCCCTTACTAAAGCGTTTAGCCTTAAAGGGACATAAATTTGCCAAATAAAAATTGCAGCTTGCCCAAACATAGGTTCAATATTTAGGGTATCTGATATTAGAACAAGGCCTACACCTACATCCAGATAGACTTCATGGAGTCCTAAGTTTCCCCAAACCCCAAACTAAGCACCAGTGAGGTTTTCCCAGGCTCGTTGGTTATTGCTGAAATTAAACTCCAAATTTCTCTCTACGGCCAAACTGCATATGTTTTACTCAACGGTAACAACCCCAACACAACTTTATGGGTGGGACCGGACAACATAGCCTTCTAGGGCTTAAAGAGCATTTGATAAACCTACCTGCCTTTGGGCATCCCCATTATCAGATTTCCCTTTTCCTTTCTGTATATGAAAAGGAAGGAAATACCCTGGGGGTTCTCGCCCGAAAACACAGATTGCCATTGACCCATGGGGTCTTACAGCCAGCAACTGAACCCTGTGGCATGGGGATACCCTCTTTGCCTTAGAGCCATTATGGCCACACCCCTTTTGGTTAAGGCCACCAAAAAAATCATTGTGGGATCCCCTTTGACCATTTCTGTACCTCATGCTCTAGAGGCTTTCCTGAATTTCCATTAAACTCAGCACTTCTCAGGCAGCCGCCTCACCTCCTATGAGGTCTTTTTGTTAACTGCTCTTCACATAACTCTTTCACATGGTAATAAACCTATCCCTGCTGCTCTTCTCCCCTCCATAATCAATGACGTCCCTCATGCCTGCTTGAGGCTAACAGACCACCTCCCAGCTCCTTGTGATGATCTACAGGAAATCCCACTGGGTCACGTTGACTGCTCATGGTTCACTGATGGTTCTGATTTAAAAGGTGACAATGGCAAATACTGTGCTGGGTAGGCTATTACAACTCCTTCTGATGTTGTTGAGGCAGCATCTTTACTATGGCCTCTTCAGTCCAACAGGCTGAATTATACACTCTTACAGGGGCATGTACTTTAGTCAAGGACAAAACTGCCAATATTCATACTGACAGTAGATAAGCTTTCAGAGCAGCTCATGATTTTGGAATATTGTGGAAGCAATGTGACTTCCTTACTTTCAGTGGAAATAAAATTTAAAATGGCCCTTATGTTCAGGAATTACTGAATGCAATACGTTTACCTGCTGCTTTAGCTATTATTAACATTCTAGGGCATTCTAAACTTGACTCTCTGGAAGCTAAGGGAAATCACCTTGCTGATATTTCTGCAAGGAATACTTCCCTTAAAGGGACCAAAAACAGCCAAACCTCTGTCATGGTCCAAAGGGATATTTCCCCAAAGATAATTTAGAAAAGCTGGCTAGAGAAGCCCAGTAATTGACCTCAGAAAAGAAAAAAAGCAAGATTGGAAATTCAACAATTGTTGTTTTATAAAAAGAGAAAACTCTGATTTGAACCAAATAACAACCCAGTCCTACTGGAGACTCCACAATTCCCAACCCTCACCACTGTAGATGCATTAAACCATTAGTCTACTGACAAAATGATAGCCTTCCTGAATCAATATCGGTGGAGAAATATTAACAAAGCTGCAAAAAGTGCGGTCTTGTCACACTCGGCCGAAGTACAACCCAGGGAAGCCTGTTGATACTGCTCCCAGACATTTTAAACTGCCTTAATGGACGATTTGAGCTGTGGCAAGTAGATTTTATACAAATTCCTCCAGCAAGTGGATACAAATATGTTTTAGTTATGGTATGTACATTTTCACACTGAACTGAAGCCTTCTCTTGCAGACAGACTACTGCCTCTTCTCTGGCTAAAGTTGTTTTGGAAAAGATAATCCCTACCTGGGGAACTCCTCTCAAACTTCATAGTGATCAAGGAACTCATTTCACTGGCCAGGTGCTTAAACAAGTCTGTGCTGTTTGGTCAGTTTTACAACACATACACTTTCTTACCACCCTCAGTCCTCTGGTTTAGTTGAACACACTAACAGTATTACTAAGACTCAATTTGCAACATTTATAGAGGCTCTCCAACTACCTTGTCCAAAGGCATTGCTGTTGGTCCTTCTAAATCTCAGATCCATCCCTTTAAGAACTCATAAACTCTCACCCTTTGAGATAATCACCGGATGCCTAATACACTTAGCTCCTTCTTTGGACTCACAGCTGATAAAAAGAGAGATACTCCAATATTGCTTCCATTAAAAATAACCATGTTTTGATAGAGCAGTCTTTTCACAGGACACCTTCAGAAGATGAAGACCTTAAGCATCACACCTTGCAACCTGGAGATTTTGTCTATCAGAAAAGACACCTCCAGAAGAACTCTTTTCAACCTCTTTGGAAAGGCCCTGTCAAGTACTGCTAAGTAACCCTTGTGCTGCTGAACTCCAAGGAAGAGACTCTTGAATTCCTGTGACACACCTAAAAAAAGTGCCAAACCCTGACTGGACCTGCACATCATCTGGTGACCTGAAAGTAAAGATTTCCCAAAACTGAAGCAGATGACATCTGATGAGACATCCTTCCCAAGATATCTGGACCACGCTTATTGGAAGTTTGTTGCCAAAATTTTGATGATGACATAACACTTCAGATTATGAACAGACATCTCTAATGTCTATGATCCTGATAACATACGGACTTTAGATTAAAAGTGCCTGAGAGTTCTATCTCCTACCCCTCCTTGTTACTTGAATGTGACCTTAAAAGATTTCCACGGTGCACTTTCCTTTCAGTGTGAGACACTACACCCAGAAAAGTTCCTTCCTGACATTGAGGGACAAAAAGCCCCTGAAAGTAGAAAATCTGACTCTAGATCAGTTATGCTTTCGGAGAGAGATATTGATCAAAAGGGAGAAATATTTAAAACTAATAAATAAAAACCTCAATTAAACAGAGTTGGGAGACCAGAAGGGAAACTCTCATGCCCTGATATAATAGCAGAGCCCAACAAAAAGAAGATACACTTTTTTTTTCCTGATAAGGACTCATCCAGTGTAAAGCCATGGACCCTTCATTTACTATAGCCCTCCCAACTTCCTTTTTCTCTCTAAAAGTGTTCTCCTTCCCTTACTGTTTAGGGACTTGCATGTGGCCCACCATGGTTGCAGACCCCGAATTTCAATTCTCTCCTGATTCAGAATAAATCCATCTTTGCAGGAGAAATATCTGGCAGTCTATTTGTTTCAGGCCAACACTCTGTTCTCTCTCTCTCTCTCTTCTGTCCTCTCATCTCTCACTAGCTATTCCTTCCTGGTCTTCATTTCTGGTTTCTTCTCATCTCTGCAACCTACAGATCAATGATTCACAACACTGGCTATACACTAGAATTACCTAAGGATTTTTAAAAACAGATACCGGAACCTTACCTCCAAGGAATCTAATGTAATTTGTTTGGCACAGGACCTGAACAGTGATAGTTTTTCATCTCCCCAGGCATTTCTAACATCCAGCCAGGATTGAGAATCACCGTCCAGCCTCAGTTTGTACCTCTTCTCTACCTGGATTCATTCCTAGGAGATAGCATTTTGCAAAAGAAAAACTTTTCTATTCAAGTGTGGAAGGGAGTCAGATATCAGGAGTACTGATTTACCAAATAAAAATCACAACACATATTTGAATGGGGGAAAAAACCCACAAACTTCTCAAGTGTAGTAGTTTGCATTAGTCTGTTCATGACAGGAAGATAACAACTTTCTCAAATTATTATATTCACAAAGGTCATGCATATCGTCAGATATCAGTATATCATAATTCAGGGATGATTTCCTTTTGTTACAAAATCCAGGTTTATGAGCAATAGTCAAGGTTTTATTAATTTGAGGACCAGAAACAATAAAGGCAATCTTGGTTTTGGCTTAATTTCAGAGCATAGAGCATTCTGTTTGTTTGTTTTTCCAACTGTAGTATGTAAAATGCTTAATAATAATGAAAGCAGGCTAAAGTGTTTGTTTTTTGCTTCCTTAAGTTTCATAGCTTTAAATATTCTCTATAAGTAAAATGCCTAATCTGTATCTCTGACATAAAAAACCCTAAAGTTTTGACTTGTATGTCCTATTGCCAACTCAGCATCAATTACTGAATGCCTAATTGCTATTTCAGATTTCAAAAAACTTATATATGTCTCCAACCAATTGTTCTGAGGTCATCCCTAGGTTAACAGATGCAACTCCATCTTTTCAAGCTAAAAATGTTGGGGTTGTCTTTAACAACTCTTCTCATATCCCAAATCTAAACCATCATAAAAATCTTCTTGGTTTCATTTTTCAAATATGAGCAAAATTCCATAACTTCTCATTACTTTCACTGCCACCACCCTTGTTAACACTGCATCATCTCTCACCTGAATTAAAATTTCACTGGCCTCCTAATGTTTCTACTTATTTCTGTTCCTGCTACCTACATATTATTTTCAATAGAATAACACAGCAAACCTTTTAAAATGTACGTCAGATCATATTTTTCTTCTGCCTATATAACTTCTGCTTAAATATCTTATCTCACAGCAAGCATGGTGCTTATTTCTGACACATCTTCCCCATCCTTACCATTGCTCACTTCAGTGATGTGCCCCTTTCCTGTTCCTCAGTCATTCTGAGCACACTGCAAAGTTTAAGCCTTATACTTCCATACTCACTGTTCTCTCCACCTGAATACTCAAGATATACACATGTTTTGCCCTCTCAACCTTCAAATCTTTGTTCCAATGTCACCTTCTCGGCAAAGCCTTTCTTAAGAAGTATATTTAAAATCACAACCCATTTCCCTTATCCTTGCTCTCCTCATCCTTCCTTCCTCCTTACTCTGCCCCAAAGCATGCATCACCATTTGACAAACCATTTTTAAATGTTTATTTTCTGTCTCCTCCTTCTACTGCCCACCCTGCAATGGATACTCCATTGAAGGCAGGGACTTTGATTTGTTCATTGCAAAATAACATTATTCTAGATTAGTACCTGGCACACTGTAGGGTCTCAATAAATATTTATTGAATGAGCGGATACATTATTCTGTGGAGAGAAGATTAGTCCCATCTTCAAATGCTATGAGCCCTGTATTAATTCACAAGAAGACTTTTATTTGTTTTGATTTGTTTTGTTTGACTGAATTGAATGCCATGTGCAAGGAAATATGAGGAATACTTAAATCAGTGATCTTCTCCCCCCAGATGTCAATCTTAGCTTTAATACTACAGGTAGATTATATCTTTTGCAAATCATATGAACACTCAACCCCCCTTCTTCTTGCCCTATCCCCACCACACTCATACAACATAGAGTCCTCAATATTTTTGGCAGAGACCTGCAATGAATAATGAGGTAGAGAAGAGAATACTGCAGAGAAGAGCAAACATCAGTGTCTGGGGTTTTCTTTCCCTTTAAAGTTCTTTCATTTACTAACCTCCAATATGCTAATTCTGAAGGGCACCATATTCCACCCCCTTTAACACTGCCCTAAAAACTCTTTAATGGTGCATTGAAAAATATTCCTGGAGCGCAAAAGGGTTGGGAAATACCGTGGTATGCACTATCTGATTCTCTTTACCATTTCCAGGACTCCTGTTTTAGAGGTATGCTGCAGCTGCTCTTGGTGTGCAGGAGCTAAACTGTGAAACTCCTGTGTTTGATGAAATGTTTGCCTGGCCATATAGCTAAGGGAAGCGTAGTTCTGCTGTTGAAGGAGCAAAGGAAAAACCATGGAGAAGTACCGGGGTTTCTGTTGAGGCCAAGAACCCCTGCGATCTGCCTACCACATTTACACTGGTCTCAGCAGAGCTGGAGGAGCACTGCCACCATCATACATGCTTGGGCTGCTGTGACTCAAGGAAGGATTTTTTTCTGCTTGGCAAAAAAATGTTCCCAGGGAGTGTGACAGCAGCTGGCTCCATTGGTGGTAGAATTTCCAACTGTGAAGCTACAGAGCTGTACAGGGAGAGTGAGTCAACTCTTGCTTATTTGGTGCTCTGGGTGGGAGAAAGGGGGCAAAGGTGGACCACGTTCTTCCCAAGAAGGCAGTTCCTTTTGGTGTAGAGCAGCCTGCTTCACTTCCCTAAGGTGAGGAAAATCAAGCTCATTGATATTCCTGCCCACAGTACCTTCTGTTATGCCCATGTGGTTAGCTGGCATCAACCTGCCTCCTAGAGAAAACAAAAGACTGAAGTGGCTCTTGTGTTAAAACTATCTGGTTTTTTCTCTATTTTATTCAGCTGTTAGGCTCTTTATTTCATCCTTGCTTCACATGCATGTGGATATATTTCAATTTATCTAAGAGAGATTTCAAGGTCATTAAAATTTATCTTTTGAAGGTCACAAACGTGCACTGTCAAATTTGTAGTTTTGAAAGAGTCAGCCTTTAACCTTTCTAATAGATATTCCATATAATCTATAATGGCATATAGTAGAGAAGAAAGGCTTTATTTAACTATATCTTTGAAAAGCAATAATCACTGCAAGCATTGTTGAATTGTATCATGAGAGATATTTTTCTAAGAGTGAATAATTCTATCTAGTAATTTAAGTAAGGCTCATATTCAGAATGACTGATAAAGATTAAGTAAATGCTAGGTAATATTTTGTAAAATATTTATTTTTTGTTCTAATAACATAATCTCAGTGTACATTTACCAAAAAAAAAAAAAAAAAAGCATATTGCCATTCTCAGGTGTGGCATCTATATTTCCACAAGCATTTTAAAACAGAAGTTAAATATATATATATTACATCTATATATAAAATGCAACTGAACTCCTAGCATCATTCTGGCAAACAAAAAAGCCATATGCAGGTACTACTGAAATTAGAAAGTTAGATTTTAACCTCTAATATATTTTTAACATAGCTAACACATAAGAAACCAGCTGGGCTTATTACAGGTCCCGAACTTTCCAAATTAAACAGTGTGTGCTAAAAAAAGAATCTAATCATGCAGAGACCTTTTTTTTTTTCTTTATCTTATTCACTAATATTTAATTTCCAACAAATACATATTGCAAGCTGTTAACTTCCTCTTACTGCAAAATGAGGATAAGATATTTAATGCCAGTGGCTTTGTATTTATGACTGTTGCCCATAAATTACACAGTTGTTTTGGTTGAGTATTTGCATTTTTCTCTCACTTGAAATTTATTTCAAATATGACAAACTGTCTAATTCCCTGTGAAACAGCGTTAGTTGTTACCTTGAGAAACTTAGTTTGTTCAAACATCCTTTGGAATCTCTATAAGTAACTAAGTAAAACTAGAATTGGGACATTAGGATAGTAAAGGATCTACAACTCTTCAAACATACCATCTTATTTCATTCCGGTCAAATCTAAACTGGGAAATATTGAGATAGAAACAGGGAGGTATTTTTTTAGGTTAATTATCAGAATTCTAGTGTATTTTATATAATTTAGATAAATAAAAAGATTGTTATTATTAATTTGAGACAGCAGTTTAAAACAAGAACTGATGTGGGTGGGGAAAAAAGGAATAGTCACCTTAGACTAAATCAAAGATATAAGTTATTAGCACTAAATTTCTTTTTTTTTATTTTCTTTTTTTTTTTTTTGAGTTTTTTCTACATTTTTTTTAACATCTTTATTGGAGTATAATTGCTTTACAATGGTGTGTTACTTTCTGCTTTATAACAAAGTGAATCAGTTATACATATACATATGTTCCCATATCTCTTCCCTCTTGCATCTCCCTCCCTCCCACCCTCCCTATCCCACCCCTCTAGGTGGTCACAAAGCACCGAGCTGATCTCCCTGTGCTATGCGGTTGCTTCCCACTAGCCATCTTTTTTACATTTGGTAGTGTATATATGTCCATGCCACTCTCTCACTTTGTCCCAGCTTACCCCTCCCCCTTGCCATATCCCCAAGTCCATTCTCTAGTAGGTCTGTGTCTTTATTCCCATCTCGCCACTAGGTTCTTCATGACCTTTTTTTTTCCCCTTAGATTCCATATATATGTGTTAGCATACTATATTTTTCTCTTTCTGACTTACTTCACTCTGAGCATTAAATTTCTTAAATGCCAGAAATCTGTTATATTTTCTGTGGCATTCCCTAATGAATAATGTTAATTACAATTTCACATATTATAAGATTTATCACTCTAATTAAAATAAACAATTGAGCCAGTAGCAACAAGTGCCTACTTTTCTTAAGAACAGAAAAAAAATGTATGTGAGATAATTCTGATGTCTCATTTAGTCTTAGAAAAAATGGAACAATGCAGAACTGAGTTTGATCTGAAAAAAGATGTAAAGAATTGTTAGATGGTGAAGACACTACTGAATTTCTGTATAAACCATTTTTATTATTTTTTGATGAAGACTCTAAAAATCTTAAGTAAATTCATCTTAATAAGGAAACTTTAGCAGTATAATTGTAAAATACATCATGATAGTTTAAAAGAATGGATCTTAATATATACCAGACTTAGAATATATCAAAGCATTTAGAGAAAAAGGTCCACATCAGTCAACATTCATTCAGAACCACTAGAAAATAATGTAGAATAAGAGATGTGTAACGTGAAGCAAACTTACACGATTGTAGGAGCTGGTGGGACAGTCTCAGTTCCACTGTTTCTTCTTTGCTGGTGTTGAGTGTGAAGTCCCTGGACAATCAGAAGGGAATGTGGGGACGAGCAGTGACGCATGAAGACCTCAAGGAACAAGATGGGGCTTGTGTCTGTCTTTCATTAGAATCCACAATGTCTCCAGTGTGCTCTGGCCTCACTCACACCAGGATATGGAGAAGTGCAAGGGAAAAAAAAATCTCTTGGGAGCTGGCAGTGAGGAACCCAACTGTTGCCCAATCAACAAGGTGAGCAAGCAGATTCAGAAAGACATACATGATTTACTTCAACCTTCCAAGAATAAACATGGCCACTGCTTCCGAATCTCTCATGTATTGTCTCCTGACCAATCTTAGCCAGAAACATTCTAGGAAGAGGATTCCAGGAAACATAGTTCAGCTTAGCCAGAATGACACATTAGAAGCCAACCATACTGACAAAATAGAAATATCAACAAGAGTTACGACTCCCTAAACAAACGTTCACCTTAAAATCCTTATGCCCTATCCTGCCTGATTCCTTTCCTGGAGAATTGGAACCTCTTATGACGTTCAGATCACAATTCTGGGATCAAATAGCCCTTAGGGTCATGGGTAGCTTTGATTATAGAGTTCAAAGGCTTTTATTGGCTCTTGGGGGTTCAGAATCACCAGGTGAGAAGGTTCAATATTTCTTTACCTATTAACTGCTGTCTTTACTGAAAGAAATCTCTTGTTTCTGTCTTTTTTCTTGGTGAATCAAGATTCACATGTATGGTTTTGCTGGTGTTTTTATGAGAAAAAAATTTAAAAGCAGAGAAGCCCATTTATTATATGGCAAATATATTACGCTTAGCCTTTTGCTTTTCCTTTGGATATTATCTAAGGACCACTAGCTTCTTTTTTGTTTTCTTCTGTTTTCCTATTGGTGCCTATTTTTTTATTTCCTACCACAAAGAAAAGTAAAAGAAAAAAAGGAAAAGATAAAACTACAGGATTTTTCTACTACATAGTCTTTATTAATCTGGTCTCACTGTATCATACTTTTCTCCTACAAGGATCCAAATTTATCTCCATTCCTAAGAGGACCAACATCTTTCAGCAAATGCATTCTCATCCCTTCCCAATTTCCAGTAAGGTCTCCACTGCAGGTCTGCTATTTTAGCAAAACTCTAGTTTAGATTGCTTCACTGATTGAACTTGTATCTTGAACCTGTATAGACTTCTAAACAAAAGAAAAAAAAAAAGACAGATTTGCTCAGAGAGAATCAGCATAGGGAGAGAGAGTGATTTCTTCTTTCCTTCTCGCCTTGTAGCAGCCAACATTCAGGGCTACAAATGTGGATGGTTCCACTGAGCAGCATGTGCCCGAGATAGCACGTCCCTGCCAACTGGGCAGGGTGAGCTGACCCACTGCTCCCATTAGGGCCAAATGGCTTTCTATCAAGATACCGTTATGGGTGAGCCGAGATCCTCTCCAAGGTCACTTCATGCTATTGACACATTTGGAAAAGAGATTTGGAATACTTAAATTTGTTCAGTTTACTCTCTCATTAAAAACACAAGGCAGGCAGTGAAGGTGAATTCACATCAAGGTTACTAACTAAAGTTAGCTCGTAATAAGACATGAAAATACGACTTCCTTTCTCTGATAAGCAAGCTGAGCCAAAAGAACTCTGCAATCAATATTAAGTGAAAAATATTATAGACCCTATAAAAATTTTCCAAGGGGCAAACCTATAATCTTCTGTCTCAAGCAATTCCTGCCAGTGTTATCCTAGATACCCACAAATGCAGAGACACACTGCAGAGGCTGAATAAGGTTAAAATAACAAGGGAAGTTTCATGAAATTTTTGTTTTGAATGCATAGAAAAACCTGTGCTAGTATACAGTATAATTCAGAAATTAATGTCCTCCCTGCACTAATAATTGATTCAAATAAAGTAAGACAGTTTTATGGTAACTTTTGAAAAAATAGCAAGAGTTATATAGTAACTTTATAAGAATATATTCTGGAAATGATTGATTTTTATGTCATTTTATGTGTGCTATAAAGGAAGGCATTTTTTCTAGAATCTCATCATTTTTTGTTGCATCTTTCATTGAACATTTTTTTTATTCTCAATATTTTCTTCCGTTGGACATTTTCCCCCTCTCTTTTATGTATCAACATTTCTTCATCCCATTTTGATAGCACTTTGAATGAATTTTACCTCTTAGAATATATTTTTTTCTTTTTGTGCCAATACAGAAGGCCTTCTCTATTTTAGTACACTTCAAGGTCTGCTATTATGTGACAATTTCCTTTCCCTCCTGTTCCCTATTTCCAATATATAAGACAGCCATTCTGGCACAGATATAAAATTACTTTTGCTCAATGGGTTTCTTGTCATGCATGTGCACAAAGCTTCATTTGCCTTCAATTTAGATTTTTGTTTTCCTCTGGTGACTCATTTTGCTGCATCTGTGTTTATTCCATAACCTGTGGATAAGGCATGTTTCTCTGACTGGGAGCTGGCTGAGCAGTTGCTGCTGGCTGCCATGTGTTAGCAATTCCTTTCCTGAATGAAGTTCAGGGGTGCTCTATCTACTGCATCAGATATTACTGCTTTTTACACATTTCCTATGTGGCATTCAGCTTAGAACCCGTTTGTTTATCTCCGGGATTTGTTGTTGTTGTTGTTGATGATTTATTTAGTATATCACAAATGCTTTTGTTGTATTTCCTGATGGTAAATAAATACAAGTCGTACTGATTTTGGTGATCTATGTCAGATGTTTATTATACTTACAGTTGATGCTTTGCCCCTATTCAAATGCTAAATGTGGTCACAATGCTTTGTTCTCTATCCTTTCTAAAATTTCCTCTGTACATCTTTCTCACGTAACAATGCAAACTCATTTCAGCCACAAGCTTTTTCACAGACAGTTCATAGGCTATTGTTTACAAACATGTTTGTCATTCATGGATTAGTACTCAGATGTGTTTGGGATTTTTTTTCCTTCTAAATGACTGAATTATTTAACCTATTTTATAATTAGTGCTTTTTTAATACTTCCTGAGACATGGATCTTGCTTTCTGAATGTATTTGGTTAAGGAGTGGGCTAAGTAGCAGTAGGGGAAATAAGCTTATGCATGCAATAAAAGTTTGCACAGGGAAAAGTTATTAACCAGTTTTGGAGTTTGCTTAAATCTTACGTTTCCTATGTTTCGGAGAGCAAAGAGATTTCAAATTAATTAGATTTAGATTTAATTTTTATATTTAAGCATAGATGGTTACTAAACAGACTTTTCACGTACATGGATGGAGATTTGTTATCCATTCATGTGGATTGTTTAACAAATAACTCCCTTCTTGGCAAAGCTATTTGGTTCTGAAATAAAACACCTAGCCACAAATTATCCATTCCTTGAAAATACCTAAAACCACAACTCTAAGGAAGTAGAATTGCTCCAACGGTGAAACTGGGGAATTGATCTAGTCCTGTCATATGAGTAATATATTTTTAAAATCCTACTGTGTCAGAACCATGGCCATTTTTTCTGTATTAGCTGATGCTAACCACAAAAGTCCACAATGCCTTCAAGATTTTACCAGTTTCCTAGGGCTGCGTTAGCGAAGGGCCACAAACGAAGTGGTTTAAGACAAAGAAATTTATTCTCTCAAAGTTCTAGAGGCTAAACTTTCAAAATCAAGATGTTGGCAGGACCATGCTTCCTCCAAAGCTTCTAGGAGAGGATCCTTCCTTGACTCTTCCAGCTTCTGGTAGCCCCGGGTATTCCTTAGTTGGTAGCAGCTTAACTCCAGTCTCTGCTTCCATATTCACATGGCCATCTTCCCTCTGTGTTTGTCTGCCTCTGTCTTCACATGAGGTCTGTGTCTGTGCCCAAATTTCCCACTTCTTCTAAGGATACCAGTCATATTGGATTAAGGTCCACCATACTCCAGGATAAGTTCATCTTAACTAATTATATCTGTAACGACTCTACTTCTAAACAGGTCACATTCTGAGCTACTGGAAGTTAGAATTTAAACATGTTTCAGAGGAACACAATTCACCTCATAACAAGCACTAAGAAGTTTATTTCTTCCTAAGGTAATATGCTGGATAGGTAAGAAGATTGGCAGAGTCATCTTGCATGCAGTCATTCAAGATCCAGATTGACACAAGCTCTACCATCTTCAAAACATGGTTTCCAAAGTCATCCTAAAAGTTTTGGCCATGTCAGACATCCAGAAGGGATAAAGGACACAGAGGAGCAAGAGTGGGAGGTTTTGATAGGCTAGATGTGGAAACGGCACCACATCTAGTGCCACAGTCCATTGACTACAATGATAAAGAAGCAAGGAAAATGTGGTCTAGCTGTGTGTCCAAGAAGAAAAGAAGAATATGGATTTTTCTGAGCAGAAAGGAATCTCTGCCACTCTTCTATACAATGGGACTCTAGGGCATTGTATGAGAGACTGTAGATGTTATCCGATGTGATTGGAGTAACCATACTTTCTGAATTCCCTAGGACTACATCAATTGATGCTTATTGTCTGAGAAAAAATTATCAGTTGCATATTCTCTCCCTCGCAAAAGTAACCTGAATTAGATAATAATTTATATGGTCATCCTACCAATGAGGATAAAATCGCAAAGATAAGGTAAAGGGGATAATCCCACATCCCCACAAACCTGTCTGTAAAAGAATATATCAAATGTGCCAACTGAAAACAAGATTTCAGGGACTTCCCTGGCTGTCCAGTGGTTAAGACTCAGCACTTCCAATGCAAGGGGAGCAGGTTTGATCCCTGGTAGGGGAAATAAGATCCCACATGCCATGCAGTGCAACCAAAAGATTAAAAAAAAAAAAATTCTTTTAATATGTTTTTAATCCTACAAGAATGATATTTGGCAAGATTATGGACCATATGTCTTTAGCATTCTCTAAACCAGAATGATTGAAAAGGTGTTTAAGACATTTTAATAAAGTGTAATTGTATACCTGTCTAAAAATCGTGTCCTTTAAAAATGTAATTTCTAACTGATCTGAGAAAAATAGATTTTGAGGCATCCATAGGCATCTATATAACAGTCTTATCTGCATCAAAAATAAATATATCTTAGGCGCTTTCCAAATGAAAGTTTTAGATGGGTGATCATTGTAATGAATATTAATTAGGAAAAAGATTGCCTAATAAAGAACTGATACTAAGCCCCTAAGTGATTGTGAGTCTGCTTAACTGAGTTGAATGTGGCTTTACTTTGCTTGTAAAAGCACATGTTGAAATATTCTTAAGATTGTCCTTGAGATTTCTTTACACTTCTTGGAATTCCTCATCATAATGAAATGTTCCATTCACTGTATGTACTAGGTTTAAGAAACAAAGTACCCTCTCATTTTTTTAATTAGTCAAAATATAAAGAAAACTTGAACTCAAAAGAACTCATTTATCTTTTGCTACACCTCTGCGGAGTGCTTGCATAGCTCTGTTGCCAAGACCCTGTAAAAGAACTCACAAACTATGATATTTGAGCTTCAAGTCTCCTGTAGAGACGTTAGGGAGTCCTGCTCAAATCCTTTTAATGGGTAAGAAGATATAACTTAGCTTTTATATAAGAGTTTGTTAAAGTAATCAAGGTTATACACATGCCTTTTATAAGTAATTCACATAAGAATTCAAGCATATGTGTGAAAGGCATGATTGAGAATATGTTTCCCATTAAACATTTTACTGAGGTCAATGCATTTTATTTCATCATGATCTTCTTTCTCAAGGGTTACATGTGAGAGTTTATAATCATCCCACATTCTTGCCAATACCTGTCAGCTCACAATGAAACACAATGAAAGGGCTTTGCACTATTCACCGACCACAAACAGAGATTTTCTGAATGTCCTGAGTTTTATATGTCTCCTGTGGCATTATGCTGGGAAAAAAATCTTACTCCAATTCTTTTACTATTGCTTGAAAATCCAGAATAGTTTGACTATCCTTAATAGCTAGCTAAGAAGACAGAGATGCTATTCTGCATAGTAATAATAATATTACCAGTGTTTTCAAACGTAACACACTCAAAAATAACTCTCCAATTACAATCATAGATATGTTACCCATTTAATAGCCTATAAATTTGGATCATAAAATTATGCTCAATATACATGCCAAAATATTTCATTTAGAAAGCATTTAGACTAATTCCCAATTACAAAAAAAGGAAAGGAAGGAAGGAAAGAGAGAGAACATGCTTAGTTGATGTAAAGCTTTTATACTTTTGCTCTTAGCACTATGAATAAAGCTAGAATATTCCACCATAAAAAAAAATGAATTTATATCAACAGTTTGGCTGACATGTGTTTCATAACTACTGTAACAGCAATTAACATTTCTTCCAGTGATATAATTTTCAAGAGTTTTTGAGTCATTAACATAGATAATTAGCACTTGATATTAATAGAGATATTTGTAATCCAGGTATTAATACTTGCAACACTTATTTAATAATCACTTCATTCTGCACAAGTGTCCAGATTTTCTGAGCACATACTTTGGAAGAGCACTTTAGAAAATAAATTTCTCATTTTTAGTAGCCTAATAAGTAACTCTCACTGAGGTGTAATTTTTTTTAAGGGTGTAAATAAAATCAATTAGGATGTGCAGAAAGAGTAGTGTGCATGATTTGAGTTCCAATGAAGCATGAAAATAAAGCAATGTTGGACATTTGTTTGACAAATGTCTTACAAATGGATTTTAGATGACATACTTTAAAAGAAAACATTATTAAGTGAAGAGTAAAAAAGCTGCTTACAAGCCTCTAAAAAGGAAAGAGTGTCACCTTCAAAATCTTATTTTTGGATTTTCAGTGTATGAATCACTATTGAATTTTGGACTCTAAGATCTCATGAGCAAAAATGGTTATAAATTTCATCTTGTTTTTATTGTCTTTCAATTGTCTTACAGAAAATATTTTCAAACTCCATTCCAGCTATTCCTGACTAAATCCACCATTCCCCTGTACATACTCTTCCTAAAAAAAAAAATTATAAATATAGATGCCAAATAATGGCATCCATTTTTAACGCAGCCCTAGTTAGTATGGAAATTGTGCTGTCGTCATTTATTAGGAAGCTGTTTTTTAGTATTACAACGATAGCGACACAGCTAATATTTATTAAGCACCACTGTGGTCAAGGCACGGTGCTGGGTGCACAGGTGTGTGGAGGCAGGATCCTGGGATTTTTAGTCAGATAGATTTGAATTTCAAATTCAACTCCTTTCTTTACTGGTGTGTGCTCCGAGTAAGTCACTGAGTTTTTCTGAGACTGTCTTCTCTGAATCTCAGTTTCCTCATCTCTAACATACTTAATATTCCATATAGAATGAAATTTCTGAGGTAGAAATAAAATGTCATTCCTCAAATGCTGTGCAGAGTCAACACTCAAATATTAGTCCCAGTCCATTCCTGCATTCTGCTTTTGTCTATTTCATTCACTTATTTTCTTTTTATGATTACATTACAGAACTTTAGAGATTTCCTCACTAGCTACTCATTATATGTTTGTAAAAATTCAAGAAAAGCCAGAGGATGTTCATTCTATTTCAAGAACTTTACTATCAAAGACATTTGTACATTTTCTTCTGAATTGCTGCTACTGTCCTCCTGTGGTCTACATTCAATGTATTTCCTTTTTTAAAAATACTTTCACTCTTCACATTCCATTTGCTGCCTTGTAGTATGATTTGTACTCATAGTCACTATTTGTCTGTGCTCTGGATTCACTCTGAGTAGGGCACTTTGTTGGTGCTCTTCCTCTACTTATTCATATGTTTTAGGTCATCTGAAGCCCAGGCTTCCTGGTCCATCTCTCATGTCATTGTTCATACGTTCTACAGATTTCCCTGACCACACAGGAAACATGTTTTGACTTTGTCCTAGCCCCTTCTGTGGGATTCAAGTTGTAGTTACTTTTTAAAACATTTTTGTTTCATGGAAAAATACATTAAGGATTTGTAAAGGTTGTAAAATATTCTTCTCTAATGTTCCTAATGGCTACATATGTAAGATGTGTCATATAATCAGGACCATATTGTTACATATGTTTTTCTCCTATTTGCTATCACAAACAATACTAAAGTAAGCATCTCTAAAACTAAATTTTTGTACATATTTAGGAATGTTGTTTGTCAGTTGTCAAAGTTCTCTTTTGCTCAGGATGCCTACTTTATTTAATATATTTTTCAAATATATTTTTTCCAGTTTGTCCTATTTCTCCTTGGTTTATTCTGCTTTCATTGTTTTAGGTTTTGTTTTAAATAGTGTGTTGAAGCTGAAAATGTTTTTATTCAAGTCTATCAATATTTTGTTTTTTTTAACCTTAGAATATTGGAAATATTTTCCTCACTTATGGATATGTGAGTATTCATCATAAATATAATTCTCCAAGTAACATCATAATTCCATGTTTTAAAATTGTTTAAATGCTTCATCTACCCAGGACTTATTTTGGTGTATAGCATTAAGTGGAATCCTAGGTTCCTATGTATCAGCAAAACCATTTTCACACTGATTTCAAATTCAGCTTTTAACAAATGCATGCGTATGCCTGCGCACACATGTGTTGTGTTCATATAAATATATATATGTCTGCTTTCAGAATTTCTGTTCTGCTTATTCATTTCTTCTTGTGCCAATTTTATATCATTTAATTATTATAGCTTCATAATAATTTGTGTGTGTACAAACATATGAACACACTCATTAGTATTAATTTTCAAACTTGTCTTCCCTGTTTTCTTGTGTTTAATCTTTGAGATGAATGTGTAAATGAAAAAAATTGAAAAGTTTTTCATTTAGCTATTATATTTGAGAAAATTGATATTTTTACAATATAAGATTATACCATCTTTTGATTTCTTAAAATTCTCAGATTTGTAATTTTTTTCATATAGTGACACTGTAAGTTAATTTTATTTCTTTTATGATTTTTTAAAAATTCTATCTTCTTACTGTTTAGTTGTTATTATATGCTAACTATGGACTCCTGAACATATGGAAGTGTTTCACAGGTGTCAGGAGGCTGAATCCAGAGTCAAACTCTTAACAGCTATGACAAATATATTATGTTGCCTTTCTTCATACATATAGCACTATAGCACTATAGACCAGGTTTCTCTGAACAGTAATAACATAACCAATAACAACTTCTAAGTTTTCACTACAGTTTCAAATTAAAAACACAAAAAGTAAAACAAACAAACATATTTACTAGCTGTATGAATTTGAGCAAGTTACTTTCTTTTCTATGCCTCAGACGCTTCAACTAGAAAAGGACTTTTAAAAAAGTACCTTTTGTTTTTATTTCCATTACTCTAACAGGTGGGTCAAAGAAGATCTTGCTGTGATTTATGTCATAGAGTGTTCTTCCTATGTTTTCCTCTAAGAGTTTTATAGTGTCCAGTCTTACATTTAGGTCTTTAATCCATTTTGAGTTTATTTTTGCATATGGTGTTAGGGAGTGTCCTAATTTCATTCTTTTACATGTAGCTGTCCAGTTTTCCCAGCACCACTTATTGAAGAGGCTGTCTTTTCTCCATTGTATATCCTTGCCTCCTTTGTCACAGATTACTTGAGCATAGGTGTGTGGGTTTATCTCTGGGCTTTCTATCCTGTTCCATTGATCTACATTTCTGTTTTTGTGCCAGTACCATACTGTCTTGATTACTGCTGCTTTGTAGTATAGTCTAAAGTCAGGGAGTCTGATTCCTCCAGCTCCGTTTTTTTTTCTCAAGATTGCTTTGGCTATTCAGGGTCTTTTGTGTCTTGCACTGTTGGGGGGAATGTAAACTGATACAACTACTATGGAGAACAGCATGGAGGTTCCTTAAAAAACTAAAAATAGAATTACCATATGACCCAGCAATCTCACTACTGGGCATATACCCAGAGAAAACCATAATTCAAAAAGACACATGCACCCCAATGTTCATTGCTGCACTATTTACAATAGCCAGGTCATGGAAGCAACCTAAATGTCCATCGACAGACAAATGGATAAAGAAGATGTAGTACATATATACAATGGAATATTACTCAGCCATAAAATGGAATGAAATTGGGTCATTTGTAGAGACAAGAATGGACCCAGAGATTGCCATACATAGTAAAGAAAGTCAGAAAGAGAAAAAGAAATATCGTATATTACTGCATATTTGTGGAATCTAGAAAAATGGTAAAGACGAACTGGTTTGCAAGGCAGAAATAGAGACACAGATGTAGAGAACAAACGTATGGACACCAAGGGGTGAAGGAGGATGGGATGAATTGAGAGATTGGGATTAACATATATACACTAATATGTATAAAATAGATAACTAAGGAGAGCCTGCTGTATAGCACAGGGAACTCTACTTCACTCCGCTGTATGGTAGAAACTAACACAACATTGTAAAACAAATATACCCCAATAATAATAATAAAAAAAGTGCCTCTTAGTTTTTTGTTGTGAAGATTAAAAGGACCATCAAGCAAAGCACATACACTGGCATGTCAATAAGTATTGTTAGTTTTGTCATAGATATTTGTATTAATATTTTTAGGCAAGCCATAGACCATTTACATTGCCTATTGAATTGTCCAGTTGAATTAATTAAAACTTTTGATTTCAAAAGGTAGAAACTCAACTCGCGTGACCTCCACTCCAAAATTCCTGGGGAACATGTTCAATAGCAGCATTGGTAAGATGCTCATCAATTATGTCCAGATGAGAAAGATCACAAATCAAACTAGTAGCTGATATTAAAGCCGTATTCTATTGGTTTTTAAAATTATATATATGCAATATATATGTATATATAATTATATATGTATGCTATATATAAATATCATATATACATATTAATTTACATTTATAATACATGAATAATATACTTATTATTTTCAGATTTTTACTTTTTACATATTTTACTTATTTTCTTTGGGTTTACAATGCACCTTTTTTCCTACTCTATTGAGTTGAAAGCTTAATTTATTTTAATTATTTTTTACATTAAAAGCATTTAAAGCTACAATTTTTATTTTTCTGACTACAAGTATTTGGGCAACTCATATGTTTAGATATGAAGAATTCCCAAGAGCATCACATAAATAAACTGAACTTTCAGGGTTTATTTTTAATTTCAGTTTTAATTTTGTTTTGAAGGAAGAGATATATAGAAGCATTAACTCTTTTTAATTTTGTCATTTAAAAAATAAAAACTCTCCAGAAAATGGGCATAGAGGGAAGCAATCTCAACATAATAAAGGCCACATATGACAAACCCACGGCAAACATCATACTCAATGGGGAAAAACTGAAAGCATTTCCACTAAGATCAGGAACAAGACAAGGATATCCACTCTCGCCACTCTTACTCAACATAGTTTTTGAAGTCCTAGCCATGGCAATCAGAGAAGAAAAAGGAATAAAAGGAACACAAATTGGAAAAGAAGAAGTTAAACTGTCACTGTTTGCAGATGGCATGATACTATACATAGAAAATCTTAAAGATGTCACCAGAAAACTACGAGAACTAATCAATGAATTTGGCAAGGTTGCAGGATACAAAATTATTGCACAGAAATCTCTGGCTTTCCTATACACTAACAATGAAAAATCAGAAAGAGAAATTAAGGAAACAATCCCATTAAGCATTGCAACAAAAAGCAAAAATACCTAGGAATAAACCTACCTAAGGAGGC
This sequence comes from Balaenoptera musculus, assembly GCF_009873245.2. Taxonomy (NCBI): domain Eukaryota; kingdom Metazoa; phylum Chordata; class Mammalia; order Artiodactyla; family Balaenopteridae; genus Balaenoptera; species Balaenoptera musculus. The sequence continues at coordinate 12,758,962 of NC_045789.1, forward strand.
AAAAGACTTGTACTCAGAAAACTATAAAACGCTGATGAAAGAAATCAAAGATAACATAAACAGATGGAGAAGTATACCATGTTCTTGGATTGGAAGAATCAATATTGTGAAAATGACTATACTACCCAAAGCAATCTACAGATTCAATGCAATCCCTATCAAACTACCAATGGCATTCATCACAGAATTAGAACAAAAAATTTTACAATTTGTATGGGAACACAAAACATGCCAAACAGCCAAAGCAATCTTGAGAAAAAAAAAAGGAGGTGGAGGAATCAGGCTACCTGACTTCAAACTATACTACAAAGCTATAGTAATCAAGACAGTATGGTACTGGCACAAAAACAGAACTATAGATCAATGGTACAGGATAGAAAGCCCAGAGATAAACCCACGCACATATGGTCACCTAATTTATGACAAAGGAGGCAAGAACACACATGGAGAAAAGACAGCCTCTTCAATAAGTGGTGCTGGTAAAATTGGACAGCTACATGTAAAAGAATGAAATTAGAACACTCCCTAACACCATACACAAAAATAAATTCAAAATGGATTAAAGACCTAAATGTAAGACTGGACGCTAAAAAACTCTTAGAGGAAAACATAGGAAAAACACTCTTTGACATAAACCACAGCAAGATCTTTTTTGAATCACATCCTAGAGTAATGAAAATAAAAACAAAAATAAACAAATGGGACCTAAGTAAACTTAAAAGCTTTTGCACAGCAAAGGAAACCATAAACAAGACGAAAAGACAACCCTCAGAATGGGAGAAAATATTTGCAGATGAAGCAATGGACAAAGGATTAATCTCCAAAATATACAAAAAGCTCATGGAGCTCAATATCAAAATAAAACAAACCACCCAATTAAAAAATGGGTGGAAGACCTAAATAGACATTTCACCAAAGAAGACATACAGATGGCCAAGAGGCACATGAAAAGATGCTCAACATCACTCATTATTAGAGAAATGAAAATCAAAACTAAAATGAGGTATCACCTCACACCAGTCAGAATGGCCATCATCAAAAAATCTACAAACAATAAATGCTGGAGAGTGTGTGGAGAAAAGGGAACCCTCTTGCACTGTTGGTAGGAATGTAAATTGATACAGCCACTATGGAGAACAGTATGGAGGTTCCTTAAAAAACTAAAAATAGAACTACCATATGACCTAGCAATCCCACTACTGGGCATATACTCTGAGAAAACCATAATTCAAAAGGACACATGTACCTCAATATTCATTGCAGCACTATTTACAATAGCCAGGACATGGAAACAACCTAAATGTCCAATGATAGATGAATGGATAAAGAAGATGTGGTACATATATACAGTGGAATATTACTCAGCCATTAAAAGGGACGAAACTGGGTCATTTGTAGAGATGTGGATGGACCTCGAGTCTGTCATACAGAGTGAAGTAAGTCAGGAAGAGAAAAACAAATATCGTATATTAACGCATATATGTGGAATCCAGAAAAATGGAACAGATGAACCTATTTGTAGGGCAGGAATAGAGATGTAGACATAGAGAAGGGACATGTGAACATGGGGGGGAAGGGGAGGGTGGGATGAATTGGGAGATTAGGTTTGACATAAATACACTACCATGTGTAAAATAGATAGCTAGTGGGAACCTGCTGTATAGCACAGGGAGCGCAGCTCGGCTGTCTGTGACAACCTAGATGGGTGGGATGGGGGGTGGGGGTGGGAGGGAGGTCCATGAGGGAAAGGATATAGGTATACATATAACTGATTCACCTCATTGTACAGCAGAAACTAACACAACATTGTAAAACAATTTTACTCCAATAAAAAAATAAAACCTGACAATATCAAGTGCTGACGAGTACAGAGCAACTGGAATTCTCGTACATTATACATAAGGATGCACAACGGTACAGTCACTCTGGAAAACAGTCTGGCAGGTTCTTAAAAAGTTAATCATATTCTTGACCTCTGATGCAGCTGTACTACTCCTGGCCATTTATCCCAGAGAATTGAAAACCTAGATCCGTTCAAAGACATGCATGTTCTTAGTCACAGAGACATGAATGTTCATAGCAGCTTTATTTGTAAAAGCCCTGAAGTGAAAACAACCCAAATTCCTTCAGTTGGTGAATGGATAAAATGGTACATCCCGACCATGGACTATTAGTCAGCAACTACTGATACACACATCACCTTGGATGGATCTTAAGGCCATCATGCTGAGTGAAAAAGGCCAATCTCAAAATCTCACATACTGCACGACTCCATTTTCTAAGAGACAAATGATGGAGAACAGATATGTGGTTGCCAGGGATTAGGAGAAAGGGGAGGACGTGACTACGAAAGGAGAGCACAAGGGAGTTTTTGGGGTGATAGAACTGTTTTGTTTCCCACTTGTGGTGGTGGATACACAAAGTTATACACATGATAAAATTCATAGATCTGTACTCTAAAAGGATGTCGGTAAAAAACGCAATTAAAAAAAAGACTAAAAGAAAAATAATAATCACTTGTTATTTCAGATTTTATTGGAGACTTGTCAGATTTTGTCTACAGCATCAATTTTTGGAAATGTATTGAGGTATTGTAACATGAACAATTATTTTACAAAGTTCCGTCTACAAACATGTATTTTAAAGTTCTAATATTTTTTTAAAAACATTTTAAAATTTAAAAGTGTGTTCTGAAATCTAGTTCTTCATCTTTCTGAGAATCCTCTGAATCTGAGTCTTGGACAATAGGACAAATCTAATAAACTTCCTTATACTTGTATTGGGTGGGCCAAAAAGTGCCTTTGGTTTTTTAAGTAAAAATAAAAGACACATTTTTCATTTTCACCAAGAACTTTATTGAACAATGTATTCACCCTTTTGTTCCACTACTTTCTGCCATTTTTCAGGCAACTTCATAATTCCATCTTCCCAAAATTTTTTATCTTTTTGAGCAAAGAACTGTTCCAGGTGCCTTTTATATCCTTCCAGGGAATGGAAATTTTTTCCATTAAGAGAATTTTGTAAAGACCAAAATAAATGTAAATCCAAAGGTGCAATGTCTGGTGAATATGGTGGATGAAACAGAACTTCCCAGCCAAGCTGTAACAGTTTTTTCCTGGTCATCAAAGAAACATGCGGTCTTGCATGATCCTGATGGAATATTATGCGTTTTCTGTTGACTAAATCTAGATGCTTATCATCGAGTGCCGCTTTCAGTTGGTCTAATTGGGAGCAGTACTTGTTGGAATTAGTCATTTACTTTTCCCGAAGGAGCTCATAATAGAGGACTCCCTTCCAATCCCACCATGTACACAACATCACCTTCTTTGGATGAAGACCGGCCTTTGGTGTGGCTGGTGGTGGTTCATTTCTCTTGCCCCACGATCTCTTCCGTTCCACATTTTTGTACAGTATCCACTTGTTATCTCCCGTCACAATTTGTTTTAAAGACGGAACATTTTCATTACGTTTCAGTAGAGAATCGCATGCAGAAAAAACGGTCAAGAAGGTTTTTTTAGCTTAACTTATGTGGAACCCAAACATCAAAGCGATTCACATAACCAAGCTGGTTCAAATGATTTTCAACGCTTGATTTGGATATTTTGAGTTATGTCGGCTTTCTCCTGCGTGGTATAATGTTGATTGCTCTCAATTGTTGTTTCAATTTGATCTCTATCAACTTCAAAGGGTCTACCCGACCGTGGAGCATCATCCAGCGAGAAATCTCCAGCACGAAACTTCGCAAACCACTTTTGACACGTTCAGTCACAGCACCTTCTCCATACACTGCACATATCTTTTTGTTTGTTTCAGTTGTGCTTTTACCTTTCTTGAAATAATAAAGCATAATATAAAGAAAATGTTGCTTTTTTTTCTTCCATCTTCAATGTTAAAATGGCTACACAAAAATTCACCAATTTTGATGTCCACTTTTAAATGCGCACTGATGTGACAGCTGTCACATACAATCTAACAAAATTGTTTCAAATGAAGTTAAAGACAACTAAGTGCTTCTAGAGCCATCTTATGGAAAAAAACGAATGAACCTTTTGGCCCACCCAATATCTTCATTTGAAGGAAGTTTCACCATTTTTAATATGATCTTACCTGCTTTAAATGGACTTTTACAAAACTACACAGAAAATGGCCATTACAAACTGTATTAATTACCTCCTTCTCATAACAACTAAACCTATAAGCTCTTCACACTTGTGTAAAAGATAAAAATAATAATAAATAGCTATAGGTTCGGTGCCTTGAAATTTTGTCAGACACTTTGCTAGTCACCACACATTTTTCTCCTAACAACACTCTGAAATTCATATTATATAGTCACAATTTCACAAGTGGTGACTATATAATAGAAATTAAGTAATTAATAAGTGAAAGATATTTTATTGGAACCTAAGTCTGTCTGACAACAAATTCTATAATCTTATCCATAATAGAAATATAATTTAATATCAACAGGTAGAATAATGGAGTAAAACTAAGTATCATGAGTAATAATGTGCACTAGTTTCATAATTTTAAATAGGATGCTTATAATCATCCCCAGTCTAGCAATACAAATTGTGGCTCAGAAAAAAAAAAAAAAAAAAAGAAATACATATAGTAGCTGCTAATTTTATATTCTATCTTTTTCAAAAAAAACTCACCCTGAAAAAATGGTGTTGATATTGTAGGCTGACTAATTTTAGTATTTATTTTTTGCCATAGGTTTTTTATTACTATAAATACATATAAGTCCAAAATGATAAATCCTGGGATGAAGACTTCAGCCTTCTGCTTGATTTTAATAATGCCTCAAAAATACTTCTGTTTTCCTTAAATAGTAATTTTCCTTTAGGTGGTTTTTGAGAAACCACTTTAAATTATTTAATATTACATGATTTAATATTTTCATGATTTTGTGATTTAATATTTTGAGTAGTTGGAAAGTTATGGATAGTAGTTAATTGACTGTCAAAGTGCTTTTAAAGAGATACTGGCACTCTAAAGCTCACTGCTCTGTTATAAATAATACTTGTCTAACTCACTCTGTATACTTTTCTATTTCTTGTTTATGTCTCTACTTTCTCTCCTTCACTCTCATTCTTTTTCTTTCACCTCTTCTTTTCCTTCTATTTTTCCTTAATTTAAGTCCTAAGGAAGTGAAGTATATGTTTACACTTGGATGTCCTTACTGAGTAGACTGTTATGTCTTCTATTATTTATTTTTAAAAATAGGGAAGTGGAAGCTGATATTTCTCTTTACAAGTGGAGTAAAAAAGGAAGTAATAAATAGGTAACATTTTCTGTAAAACATTGGTTCTCTGTAACACTGAATCTAGCCCTCATCTCTGACAAGGAATAGGTCATTAGTATTCACTTTCTTATACCCCGCCTTTTTTGTATTTTAAGTCCATCTGATGCAAATTCATTCAACTTCAACTAAATTTTAACACAGTATTTTTTGGCTTTCCAGGATTCTTCCAACTGTTTCTCATGTGCTCTAGATGAGAACCATATTTTTTTTTAACATTGTATTCATCAAATTCTTTTCCCTTATGTATAGATACTTTCCAACTCCACAGGTAACTGCTGTAAAGAAGTACAGCATACAAAATTCCTTTATATAAGTTTTGAATTGGTGATATGATTGCTTCCTTGTTTCAAGATTTTTTAAATTCCAGGTATACTCCTCCCCTTTTTCTCTATCACTGAAAAGTATCTCTCTGTGTAAAAACTGTTTACAGTTAGCTTCAGGAGGTACTCTAATAATTTTTAATACTAAAGATATTGCCTGTAGACATTGCTACACAGGTAACAATGTACAAGCTCAGCTTCCATTGTTATGTGAAAAATATTCCTTTTTACTCTCCCTCATCTTTTTTTTTTTTTTTCCTCATCTTTTTTTATTCCCTCAAATGCACTGCAAATTTACTTTATATCACATCATGATAAAGCAGTTTTTTTGATGCAGTTGACAGAATGAAAATGAAAATCTTTTATGTTTAAAGATAGTTTTTGCCTAAATTCAGCTATGTTAGTACTTCTCTATTAAATAATACTTTAGAGATTTTAAGTTTAAAATATTATAGATAATATACTTGTATTTTATTGCATAATTGTAACTACATTGGTCATTTCAGGAATCATAGTAAAATATTAAAATTACAGAGCTTTGAAAACCTTTTCTTATATATATAAGAATATGCCTTTATTGTAATGCTACATCTGCACAAAGAAATCCTGCCTTTTAGAAATGATCTTATATTTATAACCAAAGCTCAATCTAGGCATATTGGTTGAAATATACATCAATATTATTAGGTATATCACTATAATTCTAAGGTCAAGATATATTGACATAAGGTGATTTTTTAACTTTATTACTTATTTTCAGCTTTTATCCAATTGAATTGTTTGTACTGGCTAATATGTCAGATTACTCAATAGAGTATAATATATAAGTATACAACATAAAGCTGAGGATCTTGTTTTTCCTTCTATGAGATATATTTTTATTTGTGATACATCTCCATGGGCTACTACATAAATAAGTTAAATTTCAGGTTAAGTACAATTACTTGTAGCTTAATCATTTTCTCCTAGCTGAATTACAACAAACCAGCAATGTATGGTTATGCATGCCCAGGTTCAGTTGTCCTAGGATATTTCATAAATCCTTTGAGGGTATCATAAGCACTCAATTACTATTCTAAAGCTCCTTCAGAACTAAGTCCCTTTACTACAACCACAGCAGGTATGTTGGACACTACTTGAAAATCCCTTATAAAATTGAACAAATTGAACCTATTTGTGGTTTTGTTTGCTGATACTCAAATTGACAGCAGTGGATGTCTTTCAGGAATTCATTGAGGTGGCAGTGTACCATGGCAGAAATAAATTGCTCATTTGCCTGATGGATGGGCATAGGAAAGCAAGCAGTGTATGGAAGATTTCCCCAAAGGTCTCTGCTTCTTATGGCTATGGAGTATGAATTGAGGCATCACTTTGGCTGGTTGTTAAATGACTTGGCTGCTGAATTGGAAGCAATAACTGCTAATGTTGGACAGAAGATTAAGAGTTGCCATGCCCCCTCTGCTTTTGTTCTCTTAACCATAAGAGACCTCACTGCACCCAGAAGAAAATACAAATTTACATTTCTGTAATGGCAATGTGGCATAAACTAAGTCACCAAAAGGGCAAAGTTTTCTATTAAATATCTAGTAATAAATATCTCCATACATAATGATAGTTGACGTCCTTCTGTTTAGTTTGGCTTCATGCTGAAGGCTTTCAAGTCATTTATTTAATGAACATTCTGGCACAAATCTATGATGATTCTGAGTTACTGACCTTAAGCAATCAATGCTCTTCATGAGGGCACTTTAATGTACTAAGCATAGTAGTGGTATCACTTGGCTCAGGTATGTTTGCTTGGAATATATAGACTACATTTTGGATTCAAATGAACTGATTATAATATAGATTTGCTCTATCAGTTCCTAGTTACTTACGAACTGCAGCAGTGTGTGTTTTATACCACAAGCACAGAGTTATCAGTCTATAATTCCATCTGTCTCTTTTAAATTTGAAACATTAAAAAAATAAACTATCTCATCTCATCTACTTCTAGCCAACTTTTTATTTAGCAGTTTTAAATCTCTTGAGATGAAAAGCTTTGCAAGACTTTATTAAATGTACAAATAATTGATAAGCTTTTTACTATTTTAGATATGCTAATTTTCCCCAAAACATCTAAAAATTCTATCCTTATTACTTAGCCTTCTTTTTTTCTACTGATGAGTTATTTAGTCAATCCATTTTTACTACCACCTCCTAAAAATGGATCATTGCTTAATATTTATGCTGAAGCAATTTGTGCATACCTCAAAAATACCATACATTGAATCATGGTCCCTGGATTTCCTATTATTCAAATTATGCACATGAATACTTTTTAGACCCTAAAGTACTGCCAATTTATAGGTGTGGCTTTTAATTAGTTAGATCTTACACATGACAACTCTGTGTATATGAGAGTAGGGAACACATTGACAGTTTATTTACAGTTAAGTTATTTGAATCGTTCTAGTGATGGAGGTCAGTAATACCTCACCTATATGTAATAACAAGAGATGATAATACTATATGTTATACTTTATTAAATAATAGACTAGTAAAATAATGTCCTATAAAGAAGGAAGAAGCACTATTATTTTCTTTAAAAATGTACTTTGTGAAAAACTTGATCTAAACTTGTTTCAGAATACCTATAAATTTCAAGAAAAAGTGTATTTGGTATAAGAAAACTAATGTCTTCTACTTTCAGGTGATGTGTGCGTGTGTGTGTGTTCAACCACACACACAGCTGCATCTGGACATTTTATTTTTAAATTAAAGTCCCCTTTTTAAAATACAAACATACTTTTACTATTATAGATCAAAATATCTGGTAGAACTTCAAACTGCAAAACTATAATTCAATGTGTGAAACCAATACAGTCCATACTGACAGATAAAATTATATTCAGAGTGGAGGATTCAATTTAAATTCAGGTTAATTGATGCCATCTCTGTCAAAATTCCAATGTTGGTTTTCACAGAAACAGAAAAAAAATATACTAAAATTTGTGTGGAACCACAAAAGACCCTAAATAGTATAAACAATTTGAGAAAGAAAAAAGCTGGAGGCACCATGCTCCCTGATTTCAAACTACTTTACAAAACTATCGTAATTAAAACAGTATGGTATTGGCATAAAAACAGACACACAGATTAATGGAACAGATTAGAGAGCACAGATATAAATCCATGCATATATGGTCAATTAATTTATAACAAAGGAGCCAAGAATATTCCATGGGAAAAGGACAGTCTCTTTAATAAGTTGTGTTGGGGGACTTCCCTGGTGGCACAGTGGTTAAGAATCATCTGCCAATGCAGGGAACACAGGTTCGATCCCTGGTCCGGGAAGATCCCACAAGCTGCAGAGAAACTAAGCCCATGTGCCACAACTACGGAGCCTGTGCTCTAGAGCCCACGAGCCACAACTGTTGAGCCCATGTGCCACAACTACTGAAGCCTGAGCACATCAACAAAGAGTAGCACCCGCTCTCCACAACTAGAGGAAGCCTGTACACAGCAACGAAGACCCAATGCAGCCAAAAATAAATAAATAAATAAATAAATTTACAAAAAAAAAAAAATGGTGTTGGGAAAGTTGGGCAGCCACATGCAAAGAAATGAAACTGGATGACTATCTTATACCATACACAGAAATCAAATCAAAATGGATTAAATATTTGAACATAAGACCCGAAACCATAACACTCTTAGAAGAAAACATAGGCAGTAAGCTCCTTGACATAGGTGTTGGTGATGATTTTTTGAACCTGGCATCAAAAGCAAAAGCAAAAAAGCAAAAAATAAACAAATGGGACTACATCAAACTAAAAAGTTTATACACAACAAAGGAAATCATCAACAAAATGAAAAGGCAGCTTACTGAATGGGAGAAAATATTTGCAAATCATATATGTGATAACAGGTTGATAAGCAAAATATATAAAGAACTCATACAGCTCAATGGAAAAATAATAATAATCATCATCATCCCATTAAAAAATGGGCAAAAGATCTGAAGAGACATTTTTCCAAAGAAGACATACTGATGGATAACAGGTTCACAAAAAGATACTTAACGTCACTAATCATCAGGGAAATGCAAATCAAAACCACAATGAAATATCACCTCACCCCTGTTAGAATGGCTATAATTAAAAGATAAGAAATAAAAAGTGTTGGCAAGGACACGGAGAAAAGGGAACACTTGTGCACTGTTGGTGAAAATGTAAATTAGTGCAGCCACTAAGAAAAACAATATGGAGTTTCATCAGAAAAGTAAAAATAGAACTACCATAGGATCAAGCAATTCCACTTCTAGGTATTTATCTGAAGAAAACGAAAACACTAACTCCAAAAGATATATGCACCCCCATGTTCATTGCAGCATTATTTCCAATAGACATGATAAGAAAACAAACTAAGTGTCCACTGATGGATTAATGAATAAAAAAATTGTGGTGTACATATACATAAAATGAAATCTTATTCGGCCATAAAAAGAATGTAATCTTGCCATCTGCAATAACATAGCTAGACCTCCAGGGCTTATGCTAAGTGAAATAAGTCAGACAGAGAAAGCCAAATACCATATGATCTTTCTCATACATGGAATCTAAATTTTTAGAAAATTAAAATTAAAAAACAAGCTCATAGATATGGAGAACAGATTGGTGGTTGCCAGGAGCAGGAGGATAGGGGAATGGGAGAAATGGGTGAAGGGGGTCAAAAATAAATAAATAAGAGATCATCTGGCCAAAAAAAATACACTGGAAGTCCAAATGGAACAAAAAGATGCAAATAGGGCAAATTCTCTCTCTTTCTTAATTCCCTAAAAAAGATAAAATGTAAACTTGAATGGCAATGAAGATACCTTTAATATCTTTGTAGTCTTCTGTTCCTGACATATTTATTATTGATATGTATCACACATACTAAGTGCTGAATAAATATTTCAGGATCAGATTGAATTTATGACAAAATTATGTGGTTTTTCTTCATAATAGACCATTCAATAGTAAAACTAAATAAGAAGGTTAAAACAATTAGCTGAATATGTGATAAAAACAAACTATATTTGAAGAAGAGATTTTGAGTAGCATTGGTATACATATTTCATACAGGAAAAGGGATTGCAGCTCTCTTCTTCAATTCATCTTCTCAAAGCAGGAAATAAGTCCATGTCCTCTTGGCTTGTAAAGCCATCATTTACCAGCTATTATCCCAAATGTATATTTTCTCCTTCTTTTGGTCTTGGTGAATTATTGCATAGCATGATGATAAGCATTGATCTTAAAGAAGAGACTTTCTCAAGGAAATAAAATATCTTCTCAATTCCCTCTGTAAAATTCCTGTTACATCCAGATATCCACCTGTGTTATTTTTCAAATGCATGTGGGACGACGGGGAATTAATCAGATGAGATGCTGCTGAATATTTTAACCATATCAGAACTCAGGTCTATGAGTGATAGAAGGCCAGTTCCAATTAGTACCTAGAGCAAACTTTTCCAGAATCCTTTCAGTAACTTTACCCATAAAAAAGAGAAATTAAAGGGAAATAATGGACCAGATTTTCACCATTGAGAGAAAGAAAGAGAGTGCCTCGTATCTGGGCCAAGCATTTGCTTTGAGAATGTTGGTAACTTGCCACTCCAGAAGGTGGGGAAAGTCATCTCTGCCAAGAAATGGTCACAGTGTTATGTTTAAACCTCTCACTGGAAAGAATCAATGAGGGTTTGGCCCTAGGGCAAAGGATTGCTCTCATCCTTCATATCAGTACAACTGTACAGAACCCTTCTTTATTTAGCTCTGTATGACACTAAACATAGATCTTGGAAAACTTAAATCTTTAGGTATGATAGGAAAGGGCAGTCAAATAAACATTCAGCTTGACTAAAGCATTTGACAAAATCAGAGACTTCACAGTCAGCGGGGGAGTTGCTCTGCCAAAACTCAAATGAATCAAAGAACTTGCCAAGAAACCAGCTAGCAAGGAGGGAGTGTGCAGGCAGCCACGATAGAGCCCAAGTCTGCTCCTAGAAAATCTGTTCAAGAGCTTGGCTTCTGGGGGTTAGGCTGCCAACGGCCAAGTGTGTGGCCACAGCTGTTCGTTTGAAGGGAGAAGCTGAAGTACACAAGGGTAAGAGGGAAGAGTGGTCAAGAACACAGCAATGTCAAATAGATCGTCTAGATCCGAAGTTGAGGTGTTTTCTTGCTGTCATAATATGTAACTACTTTTGAGTGGAGGTGGTTTCGTTTTTCTGAATTGCCATATGATGCACCAGAGGTAAAGGATAAGCCACTGCATAGAACTGAAGTGAATTCTGCAATACTCTTTGAAAATACCATCCTTGATGTTTTGGCAAATCTAAAACTATGCAGCAAGCAGAAACAGTTTCAGTACACTATTTCTATTCCTCTCTCATTACAAAGGCACTGGCTGATTTAATGCCAACCCATAACAATTCAGGGATCAAGTGGCCTGCTTGCACTTTCTTCCTAAATTAAGCCGCAAAAGATAAACCTTTCCTCTTATGTCATCCATATCCTCAAAACTGATCTTTCATAAGCTTCATTCTCACACACCTATTTGCTCCTCTAGAAGTGATACAAAAGTATAATATCACTATTGTTAACAAAGACATATGCTATTTTAGGTCTAGTTTGAGTTTTGGAGGCCCAAGCCCAGAGGATCTGGTTCACAGAGTTGTAGAAAAATAACTCGTTTGCCTCTAATAGTATATCAAGGAAATGTACTGCTCAATGGTAGAGGCAGGTTAGGAAGCATCATATAAGCAATGATCATTACAAATATCTAACAGCTGTTACACCACAGGCTCAGGTCATTTAGAGGAGACATTGGCCATAGTTCAGGAGCTGGCTTAGAATCCCTTGCTAAGTCAGAATTAACCCTTTTCTTTCTGGATGATGGGGATGTATAGTGGGTGCCAGAGAGGACTGGTTGGGTGACTCAGGGGTTCTGGGGATTTCAGAGCAATGGCTACTTATCAAACTATATGAAATTATTTCAACAGTTGATCAACTGGTTTGTCCTACCATTGTGTACCATTTGAAGTAAGGTAATAAACAATACAAAATAAATAACACACTGATTTAACACAAATAAAACACAGAAATGGTATAAGGGAGACTGATCAAGAACTACTTTGTTTGAGGCTCTCTGAGTTGGTGACATTTGAATTGAAATCTGGATAATGAGAAGGGAAGTGTACTGGAAAACTGTTGGGAAGAATATTCTAGGGGATGTGACCAGCAAGCACACTATGTGACTTAAAATAAAATCAGCACTAGAGCACATGTATTCATATATTCCTAAACATTTAGAAATTAATATGAAAATATTATATAACAAAGATGCTAGAGTGAAAGAAATGAGAAAGAGCTAGGAGAAGCAGAGTTGTCAACAGGGGATAGCTTAGGGAATTATGGTTAAAAATATAAACACTATGGAAATTTGAATGCAAACGCTAATTTCTCAATGAGGGGGTCATTAATTACATAAAAATTAGGCCTAAAATTTAGGAATTGTGGATGGATCAGATGCTTGGTTTTCAAGGTGCCAAGGGAGAGACTTCTGAAGTATGACCGTGTTCAAATATGAGATCAAGTATTTGCAACCACTTGGTTCATAGTCTCCTGTATTCACACTTTTGAGTATTTTTCTCTGACAATGAATCTGAGCTAGGCCATACAGTTTGCTTTAGCCACGCAAATGTGATGCATTCAAAGGCTTTAAAAGTTCTTGTGCATCAGGGCTTACTTTCTCTTCCCGCTTTTGGAAGCCTGAGATCACTATGTGATGAAGTCCAGCTAGGCTACTAAAAGATAAGGGACCACTTAGAGCAAAGAGACCCAGCTGAGACCACCAGATCAAGCCACCTGTCCACTGCAGCCTCCACTTGAACCATCCTAGCCAAGAAGAATAACCTAGCCAATGCACAGAACCATGTGAAACATAATATTTGCTACTTTAAATCACTAAGATGGTTTGCTACACAGCACAAGTTAAATAATACTGGGCCAAAGAGGAGAAATGTGTGAGTAGCAAGTATCTGAAGTAAAAGTGAAGTATATTGTGGGAAAACAAAAATTGCTTAGATTCCTGGATCCTAAGGTAGTAACAATATCAATAACAAGAAAAACTGCCAAGAAATTTAATTCACTTCAATTCCAACTCCAGAAAAATAAAATAAAGAGTATGAATTCTGTGCCAAGCATTATGCTAAGAGCTAGGGTATAAAAATAAACACCCCTCCCTTCAAGTTGCTCAGAGATTCAGGATAGAGGGGGAAGGGTGGGTGGTGAGGGCCACGTTGTTTAGGAATTATTTCAGTGTTGTGTCAGTTCCCAGGGACCAGTATCTCACAACTTCAAGTTTTAAAAACTATGAAGCAAACCACATTTCATTTCTCTTTTCTCTTCTAAAAACAGCTCTTTTTCCCTCAAATTAATTATATTATTATTAGTATATATGCACATACTTTTACATATTTTTAAAATATTCCTCTCCACAGATTTTAGGGAAAGATAATTTTTAGGAATGATTACGAGTGATTTTGAAGTGTAATGACTGAAAACATTATACCTATGCCACACAAGTGTGCTTAACCCTCCTTCCACTACTCTCTCCCTTGCCCACCATTTACCTGCTGCAGTAGGAGACTGATCCAAAGAATGAGTACATTATCTACCTCTCCTACTCAGTCCTTTTAAAGTGGACATTGGAGCAGAACAAGAATGGCTGTAAAAGGAAATAGACTTTATAAGGAATAAAAAGTGGCAATCTGTTTTACTTTTTTTTTTTTTTTTGGCCACGCTGCATGGCTTGTGGGATCTTAGTTCCCCAACCAGGGATTGAACCTGGGCCCTCGGCAGTGAAAGAACCAAGTCCTAACCACTGGACCACCAGGGAATTCTCTTTTGTGTGTGTGTGTGTGGTTTTTTTTTAATCAGTTTTAAAATTCTCTTCCCCCAAAAAATAACTCCTGATGTCTCCTAGTCATAGTCTTCTCTATACAAAACCCCACACAGGTCCCTCTTTGCAGTCCTACAAAGGCATGTCAGGATCTGGGGTCACATAAAATCAGAAGAAGGCAACCACAGAGCCCCTGCTTCCCAAAGATTCTGACCTTTCTCCCTGCAGTCGCAGATATTCAAATGAAGGCATGATTATGAATATTTAATATTATTCCTTTCCCATATCTTGCATTCCCTTCTTAGGCTCTCCATCCCTTCCCCAAGTTATTGTTTGCAGATACTTTACCTTATTTAAAAGTTGTTGTTGTTGTTTTAAATAAAGGTCTTATTTATGTTATAGCAGTAGGTTTTTATTTTGATGGATTAAAAAAAAAATGTGGGAATCTGAGTTTCTCATGGAATTCAATAAAAAGAGATTAGACTTGTACACATGCCTTCCTATTTCCTAGCTACATTTCTCTGTGGAATGCAAGTGTTTGTGTATTCTTGTTACCTTTCTAGGCTTAGGATAATTCACAATCTGTCCTGAAGACTGGGCTATAAAGCAAAAATTAAGTCAAATGTTTTGGCATAGAATGCTTTGAAATGAGCATTCCTACAGGATGGAAAAGAAAGATATTGTTAATAAGGACAAGCTGTAGGCATAATTATAAATAAGTGAATTCTAAATGTGCTACCTCTCTGTCTATTCTCCCTGTGTCACTGGGCACTTCTTTTCAAGTTCACAGAATCAGAATATCCCCAAGTTGTTTTGAGCTCTTCAATGTGATGACTCACTGGATCCTATATTTCTTTAATTTCATTAAAAACATTAAAAGTCATTTTATATCACTCTTCCTACTCATTCCCATTTTTTCCAGGATCATTGCTTTTCAAAAAATGTGCACAGAGTAATTTGAGGAAAGACACTCATTATTCACTACTTTTCACCGAGGGCCTAACATCATGCCCTGCATATATTAGGCCATTAATAAATACTTGTTGACATTGATCTGATCCTTTTTTGCATTCTGAGTCCCCTACTCCCAGAAACAAAAGAAAGTTATATAAGTTCCAGCCGACAAAGATTTTCAGTTGTAGGGAGCAGGGCTGTTTACAGTGGCTGCTTCACTGCACATCTCCAGAGGTTGCTCTTCACACTTGGTCTTAAGACTATCATCTCCTTGGAAGTGTGCACTGCCATCTGTGTAACCAAAACGGCCACTCTGAAATTACTGTACCACAATTTAAAGTCCTTTAAACTCCAAACCATGGTACTATTGTTTACTGTAGAGATTGTAGGGCATTGTCTAGGTATAAATAAGCAAAATCCTCTTCGCAAACCTAAAGAAAAAATAAAATTTATGGAAGAACACAGAAGGTAGGAAGAAAAGTAGGCCCTCACTAAGGTCTGGGATTAAGAACTGCGGGTTGAGAAATAAGGATTACTCTCTTGGTTTCCGTAATGCTCTGTGGTTTCCTATCTCTCTTCCTGCAGACTGCCTCTTTCTGGTTCTCTCTAGCTCCAGTTCTCCATGCATTCCAGCTTCACTGCCAAAAGTCACTGGAAATTCTTTATTATAATTTCAAATTTCTAGGAGAAGGAACTGGGTTAATCAAGCTTGGACCAGGTGTCCACCTCGACTGCGGCCAAAAAGCAGGATTAAATAAGTCCCTGTTTTCTCATCTGAAATTCTGGGACCTAAAACTGCAAATTCAATGAGAAAGAAGTATGAGGGTGGAAAGGAAATTCCAGATATCATCACTAGGACACGAGATCTATATAAATGTATGTTCATTATCTCCCCCAAATATAAACCAACAACTGCTTATAACGTGTATCATAACACTATGTTCCAAGAAACATTCAAATATCTTTTTAATATATTCATCATATAATTCTCATATCAAACATATGATTTAAGTATCAATAGTATGCTCATTTCACGGATGGGAAATCAAAGTTCAGATTATTTAATTAATTTTTCCTGAGGTCATGTGCTAATAGGGAGCTACTTTTCCACTTACTCTGTATCTGTCTTGTCACCACTTCTCTCAGATAGAGTTTTTTGTTTTTGTTTTAATCTCTTGAAGCGCTTAGCCCAGTGTCATGAATAGAGTAGGTAAGCAAATAGATTAGGTTAACTGAATTAAATGACATGTTGAAGAAAATGAAAAGCTAGGTAACTTCCGTCTTTACTTTGTAAATATGGTATGGTATAGGTTTATAGAGAATTATTGGAACTGTTTTATATTTAGATTGGCCTTTTGTGACTATGTTAAAACAGCTATATTCAAGGGTTTTGAGATTATCCTGCTTTTCAAATGAGCAGTTCCCCATAGTGAGCCGCAGTAGATAAGCCAATTCATCTCCATCCCAAAGCACTTTAAATAAACAATAAAAGTACAGCACATTCTTGTAAAGGATATTTTTGTTTGTCTTACATGTGCTGTTGGACTATTTTTAAATGTACTTATTAGAACTAGTTTCAGTTCATTGTTGAAAAAAATAATTTGTATTAAACTGACTTATCTGAATCACAGAAACTAAGAAATTAAATCTTTTGAAAGAATATTTTCAAGAACAATGAGATATTTCAAGGCAAAATCCAATCATATGATTTAAGGAACAAATTTCCTTCTTGTTTGCTTAAATGCTGATGGAATTTACTAAGGATTTACTATTATATTTGCTAAGATTAGATGAGCAGGTGTGGCACAGTATATTTCATTAATGTTAGTGACCACAAGCTCTTAAGGAAATGCTTTTTAACTTGAATGTCATTTAGATGTATTTTTCAAACCTTTATTTCATCCAAATCCTCCACAGGCCATCGGGGATGTGTTTACCACTAATCAGGAAGGGAATTATGGCAAACAGTATGCGTAGGAACTGACCGAGGTAGTATCATGATGTTCAATTTGCTGGACTATATCCAGGGTAGTATAAATCAAATTGGATTCCTAAACATTTGATCTGATCTACTTGTGAAGACAGCAATGGGAGAAAAAACAAACTGTGAGTGTCCATCTGATTGATGGCCTGTGTTCAACTTCCATGATGGTGAGCAAAAGTCAAACTGATCAGCCAAATAATATCCTGAGAGATATTAATCTCACGGTGTTAGGGCTGGAAGAGACCTTAGGGATCACCTGGTGAATGGCCTCACTTAATAATTTAGTAAACCCAGTCTCATACAGAATGCATTTTACTCAATGTTTCACTTTTAGTAATTGGAAAAGCCAAGCTGAAACTTCATATTTCTTGCCTCCAAACCACTGTCTTTTCAGTTGGCAATTTTTGAGACCAAGGGTTAGAGAATGGGAGGATGAGCTCTGAGGAAGGGATGGAGCAGTGGAGGGAAAAAAATTATTACTTTTAAGGATGTTGGTGTCCTGTGATGTTTTAATGAAAGATTAATTTTTGCATAGTGTTCTACCCATGATAAGTCTACCTAAATACTTACATACAAGAGACTAAGAAACTAGCACAGGAGGCTATAAATTAGTTCCATTTTCTCAAGGGACATTTTCAATTCTGTTTAATTAATTGCCTCATCATAATGGGGTTGTATCTTTTGCTGAGGGTACACCTGCATTATTTTTTTCCCATTAATATTTTCATTTATTCAGTGGAGTGCTGGAGCTGCCCTATATCCATCTGGGAGTCAACTGTTAAATTGTCATGAATTTTGCGAGCTAGTGGTTAAATACAGGCATTACTAAAAATTAAATTATATATACTTACAGTGAAATAAATTATGTTAAAATCATAGAGCTAAATACTCAAAACTCATCATTTCCTGTTTATTTTACTATAATTTACTGGTATCTATTATTCACTATTTACTATTGTCCATTTTACTGTTATTTTGAGGTTAATTATATCTATCCTTACCTGTATGGTAGAAGTACTACATATGAAGTGTGCTATGCAAATCCCTTCCCAACTTTTAATCAGTCATGTATATTTGGTAGTTTGAAATCAGCCACAGTAAGAGTATTTATACCTTGGAAACCAGCAAACACTACAAGCCAGGGCTTGATACATTGATTTTTTTTCTACTCCCAGAGAGCTGATTGTTGCATTTACCAGCACACAACTACTCATAATCCACTTATCCTCCACCTTGCACCTTAAGAAGTTGAGATCTCAAGTCAGCTACCAGTTCTAAACAAAAAGTCCTAAGCTACCTAAAGCATTTCAACTTTCTAGCAGGCTGGGGTATACTTGTGATTTTATTCATAGGATGCGATAGTTTGACACTATGGCAGAAAACTGGGCTACGGAGGCAGATAGACCAAAGTTTCAATCTTATTTCTGCCAACTTGTGACTTTTCTTAACCTCCCAGACTTTAGTTTCCTTATATATAATGTATGGGTATAATAATACCTATCTCACATTGTTGTTCTGAAGATTAAATAGGACAAACAACATAAAATACTTGAAACATTGGTTGAATTTGTACACAGTTAATAAAACTAATACATTCTTATTCCATAGTAACCAGAGAAATTTCTGTGTATCCAAAAACAACAATAGTAGCAACAACAACAAAAAAGGTTCTCAACCATTCTCATGTCTATGCATTGGGATTTGAAGCCAGGCTGGTATGAGTACGATAGGATTGAATGTGACTGAAAATTTGCCACACAGGTCACAGTCATGCAAGAAGCAGTGACCCGTAAATATGAGCACCACGATGTGGAACCCCTGTAATGAAGTGGACCAGACCCACTAAAGTTTTGAGTGTATAATGCATATAGAAACATAGGCTTGCATTAGCTTCATCAAAGTGTGAATACAAAGTAGGTGCCAGCCTACTTCCCAAACATCTCTCTTCCCATAAGTATATCAAAGTTTGCCCTGTCCATCCTCATGATGTTTTATCTCTATTTACAGAATTCTGTGTAGTGAAACAGCAGATTTATGAAAATGTCATTGAAGTCTTTTTTTTTTTCTCCCAAAAGAAGTACCCTGGAGGGGTTTTTGTAATAGCTCTTAAATGAGCCGTTATTCTAGAGCTGTACCATGTTACAGGAGGAAATAAAGGCCAGTGGATAAGAAAGCAGACAGAGTTTTTCCTCAGAAAAAGTAAACTGCCACAGAAACACACAGCAGGGAATATTATATTTGAAAGGATTTCTACACTTCCAGCCGGAGAGGGTCTGACTTCACTAACTGATACGGTCACTGGAGTTATACTGACACGGAAAATGCAATGTACACTCTTGGGTATGCCTAGCTCTAGCAGTGAGATACAGTGTGTTTGAGATGTGTATGTACGAGGGCCTGGAAGGAAATGGGCAGAGGTTTTTGAGAATGTAGCCTAGCCCTGAAACTGATGAAAAAAAAGCATAGGAAGAGAGAGAGGAGAGAGAGAGAATGGCTACAAAATGGCTAAGGGAATAGCTTTTGTTATGGATCAAGTATATTCTAAGTTACTGCTCATTTTCAAGCCCCCCCATCCCTATATAAAAACTGATACCATTGAGGTTTCTCAAAAATGTTATCCTTTTCCTTTTCTCCTTAAGGCCTCCCCCACCACCACTAAGAAAAAAAGTTCTTGCGCTTGAATTTTAGGCTATTGACCTAGAGTTCCCACCCGCCAGAGCATTTCTGCTGAAGAACCTGATCTGAATCATTCAAACAGCCAGGCAAATATGCCCATGTTTGTTCTCCCACTCCATTTCAATTCAGACCACGTGGGCAATCAATACAGAGTGTAAAATAACAGGAGCACGCTTGGATACACGTCTCTATAGGACTGAGTTACCACCTCCCAAACAGCTTCAGATGCTGGGGATGATTCTACAATGACAAAATCACCACTATTTACTATGGCCACTTGGAAAATCATCTTTAGCTTTCACAGTCCATGGTCCTGTTGAAAGCTGCTAATCCCCCTTATAGGGCACTGAACCCCTAATTTGTGGGACTGGTGTGATTTTTACTATTTTCCTTCTTATCAATAACTTATAAAATGAAAATATCCTAATTCAGTAATTCTTACAAATTTATTTATAATATATTTGCAAAATATGTATTCATTAATTTTCATGAAAACAAAAAATTTTAACTCAGGCCTTAGGATAATTTCCTGTTCAGAGTTAGACTTAGTGTCGTGGTTTTGAGATATTTGAAAAGTGTTGTCGCAAAGTGTAATGCAGATTCTAGTTTCTGTTTAAACTCCGGTGTGGGCAATCATCCTTTCATCCTTGGTTTTTTATCTAAGATCTGAGCTGTTTGAATTGTACTGTAAACTTGAAACGATATGACTGCAATAAAACCGCTTGAAATACCTTATAGGATGAAAGAATTCTATAAACACCCATAAACTCCAAAAGCACTGATTGGATTTTCCTTGGTAAACAAAAACTGGAGTGTGCATATGGAGAGTAAGATAAAGAGCTGCTCTCTGTCCCTTTAAAGCTCTTAGGGGATCTGTGTGTGTGATATATTCTACATACTGTTAAAACTGCGTGTGTGAGTATGTGCACAATATGCAGTGTATGATTATTTTAGAAAAAGATCAGATCATGTCAGGAGTGTTCAGTTCTAATCTTATATTGGACAAAACAACAATTACCCCTTAGGTTCTTCATCAGTAAAATGACATTAACTTACATTTCCCCATTTTAGTGAACTAAATTATAGATTCAAAGCTCTCAGAAATTGAAACGACTATGCAAATGACACATCTCTTCCTTGATATTTCAATATCTATATTGAGATCTCTACCTTAAACTTTATGAAAGATTCCATTTAAAACCATATAGATTTACCCTCTGCAGTCCTTTTTCAATTCTCTTGTATCAGACTGGAAAGGGAAAGATTACTCCTCAGGATTCTTATTCTAGTTAAAAATGGCTAAGCACTACAGATGTGGCATTTTTTTTTTTTCCTTTCAGCATAGAATTTGATGAATAAAGCAGAAGCCTGTGTGGGAGAAGTGTTTAACTCTATGTTCAATTGATCATCTTTTACGAAAGTTTGTGAATGTAACTTAAGGAGAGGGAGAAAAAAAGTTAACATCAACTTTCTGAACACCTACACTTTTTAAAAGAAATAAGAATCATAACAATAGGTAAATCCAGTTTTCTTAACTAGTGGGTGTGCACAAGACAAGACTATTTATAAGAAATATATTAACATATTAGTGGCTTATCCAAACTATCCTCCAACTCCCAACTCCTAGAGTTGCTACATTCTAAAACTGGTAAATTAAAGCATCTTAAAACAACTTGCATTTATAAGAATTGTTAAAAATTTATACTGCCATTGAGCACTTCAGCTCCTGGAGATGGTGGACTAATACGTTGCAAGCCATTACAGTGGCGGATACAACTTTTTTTTTTTTTAAGATTTTTTAGAGCAGTTTTATTCACAACAAAATTGAGAGGAAGGTAAAAGATTTCCCATATACCCCTGTCCCATACATATATAGTCTCCCCATTATCAACATCTCCCAGACTGCTGCATTTTTTACCATGGATGAACCTACATTGACGCATCATAGTAACCCAAGGTCCACAGTTTCATTAGGCTCACTCTTGGTGCTGTACATTCTACAGACTTGGACAATTGTAGTACAGCATGTATCCACCGTTATAGTATCACAGAGAGTATATTCACTGCCCTAAAAATCCTCTGTGTTCTGCCTATTCATCCTTCCTTTGTCCCTAAGGCCTAGTAATCAAGTGATCTTTTTACTGTCTCCATAGTTTTGCCTTTTCCATAATGTCATATAATTGCAAATCATACATTATTTAGCATTTTCAGATTGACTTCTTTTACTTTCTATTATGCATTTAAGGTTCCTTTATGTCTTTTTTATGGCTTAATAGCTCATTTCTTTTTAGCTTTGAATAACATTTCATTGTCTAGATATACCAAAGTTTATTTATCCATTCACCTACTGAAAGACATCTTTGTTACTTCCAAGTTTTGGCAAGTATGAACAAAGCTGCTATAAATACCCATATGCAGGTTTTTGTGTAGACATAAGCTTTCAACTCCTTTAAGTAAATACCAAAGATCATATGGTAAGAGTATGTTTAAGTCTGTAAGAAACCACCAAACTGTCTTCCAAAGTGCTGGACCATTTTGTTTTCACACCAGCAATGATGAGAGTTCCTGTTGTCCACATCTTTGTCAGCTTTCAGTGTTGTCAGTGTTCCAGAATTTGGCCATTCTAATACCTATTTAGTAGTATCTCATTGATGTTTCAATATGCATTTTCCTCATGACATACAATGTGGAACATCTTTTCATATGCTTATTTGCCATCTGTACATTTTTTTGGTGAGATGTCTGTTAAGGTCTTTTGCCCATTTTTTAATCAGGTCATTTATGTCCTTATTGTAGTGTTCTGAGTTCTTTATATACATTGGATAACAGTTCTTTATCAGATGTGTCTTCTGCAAATATTTTATTCCAGTCTGTGGCTTTTCTTCTAATTCTCTGGACATTGTCTTTCACAGAGCAGAAGTTTTAATTTTAATGAAGTCCAAATTAGCATATATTTCTCTGTGGATCATGTCTTTGGTGTTGTATCTAAAAAGTCATCACCAAACCCAAGGTCACCTAGATTTTCTAACATTTTAACTTCTAGGAGTATTATAGTTTTGCATTTTACAATTAGTTATTTTGGGTTAATTTTTGGAAGGGTGTAAAGTCTGTGTCCAGATTCACTTTTTGTATGTTGGTATCCAGTTGTTCCAGCAGCATTTGTTAAAAAGACTATCTTTTCTCCATTTCATTGCCTTTCCTTCTTTGTCAAAGATCCATTGACTATGTGGGTCTGTTTCTGGGCACACTATTTTTTTTTTTTAATTTATTTATTTATTTATTTATTTATTACCAATACCACACAGTCCTGTTTACTATAGCTTTATAGTAATTCTTGATGTGAGGTAATATCAATCTTCCAATATTATTCTTCTCCTTCAGTATGGTTAGATATTCTCTGTTAGATCAATTAATAATATGAAAATTTTAAAACTAGAAATATTTTTGATTGTATCTTTATTTATTCCTTCTTTGATGTTCTTCCTTTCTTTATGTAGATTCTCCATATTTTATGTAGATCCTGGGCTATTTTATTTCCTTCTCTCTGAAAAACTTTTGATATTTCTTGCCAGGCAGAATGACTGGCAGCAAATTCCCTCAATTTTTTGTTTGTCTGAAAATATTTTCTTTCTTTTTTACTTTTGAAGGAAAATTTTGCAGGGTACAGGATTCTAGGTTGGAGGGGTTTTTTCTATCAACACTTTAATATTTCACTCCACCCTCTTCTTGCTTGCCTGGTTTCTGAGGAGAAGTCAGATGTAATTCTTACCTTCCTCTATATGTAAGGTATTTGCCAACTGGCAAGCAGCCACCCACAAGTTGAGAAGCATAGCAAACGTCCAGCAGTCTCATAGAGCTGAGGACATAAAAATTAGAGTGCAAGTCCCACCAAGATGAAGTCCCCAGGGTAAACACCTTAGATTTTCAGTTGGAACTCCTGACTAATAATATAATATTAAGGAAAGATAAGAAATTGGCAAAACAAGCTGGACACCTGTATCCAATCAATTCAATCTTAGCCTGTACTGAAATTATCTTTCCCTAGCCTAAAGTTAATTCTCATTAGAAAGATAACATCATGCAGAACCTCAAATCATCTCAAGAATTTTTTTAACACACAATGGTTGGCATCAATCAAAATGTATTAAATCAACAAAAAATCAAAAGAAAATAAAAGAAGGGATCAAATAAAGTTAGGGTAGGAACAATAGTCACTGAAAGAGAAAAGAAATGTGCAATATGGAAAAATCCACAGTGACAAAAATGGTTCTTTGAAAACTTAACAAATCTCTAAAAAGTCTTATAGAAGAAGAGAAAAAGGAGGAAATGGTGGAGGGAGGAGAGAAGGAGGAGGAGGAAGAGGAAGAAGTGAACTAGAAGAAGGTAGTGAAGGAGAATAGACAGAAAGAGAGTGGGAGGAGGAAGGGAGAAGCAGAGAGAGGAGAAAAAACTAAAATCTACAGGTAACAAGAATGAAAAGGGGTCAGCATTATAGTCCCACAGATATTAAAAATACATTAATATATTTCAAATAACTGTATATCAAAATTTTTTAATTAGAAGTAAAATTTTTAAAAATTGGAAAACGTCACTAATTTTGAATACCATAACATTTATTAAGGAAGTTTAACCTTTATTTTTCTAAAAATAGAAAAATATTCCCAGAAATACAACTACAGGTCTCAATGGCTTCTCTGAGGAATCCTTGCAAATAGTTAAGAAAGTGATATACTAATCATGCACCAATTGTTTCTAGAAAATATTAACACTTTCCAATTCTTCTTATGAGACCAGAATAAACTATAGAATAAAATTATTAAAAGATGCCATCTAAAAGAAGAACAAAAAACTTTAAATACCTAGAAATAAATTTTAACAAAATATATATGTTACATATACTTATTTAACTTATTTTAACAAAAGTTATATAAGATATATATACTGAAACTAAATATCTGTGGAAGGGTAAAACTAAATATTGGGAACAAGTTATTTCCCTCAAATTATCTGTACATTCAATGCAATCACACTAAAATTCCAAACAAGGTTTTGACACTAACCATATTATTCTAAAACTTAATTAAAATACAAAGGGCCAAGAATTACCAAGACAACCTTGAAGAAAACAAAGTTGAACTTGTACTATTAGAAACTATGTTTTATTAAAATGCTCTAATATGTAAAACATTGTGGGTTTTGGCAACAAGAAACTCAAATAGATCAATAGATCAGAATATAGTATCCAGAACATGTATGTGAGCACGTGATTTATGATAAATGATTCAAGACAAAGCAGTGGGAAAAGGACGGTCTTTGCTAAGAATGGTGTTGGAGAAATGGGATAGCCATATGTAAAATATAATGTGTCTTGGCCCCTTATGCACCATATACAAATACCAGTGCCAGCTGGATCAACTGGATTATAAATCTAAAACTGAAAAATAAAGTCAGAAGTTTTTAGTAGATAACCTAGACAAATACCTTCTTTTTCTTAATAATGTAAGCAAATATTGCTTATATAAGACACAAAATGTATAAACTGTAAAGAAAAATATTGATACATTGAAGAGCAATGTATTTAAATACAATTTATTTAATGTCTAGAATAAAATTACAAGCCAGAAACCAGAAGGTATTTGCAGTACATATATCTGACAAAGAATTTTGTTCAAAATTAAGAACTCCAGCAGAGAGAGATATGAGAGAGAGAGAATCTATTAGAAAAAAAGTGAAGAAAACAAGAACAGGCATAAAATAAGAAATTAAAAAGACAAAAGCCTTAAATAAAAAGATGTTCCAAATCAGAGGCATCAGGAAAATGCAAATTAAAACTTCAATATGACACCACCAAAAAAGCCACCAGAATAGCCAAATGTAAAATAAAATACAATTGCAAGTATTGTACCATTTAACTTTCTATCAAAAATACATGCAAGTTCCAGTTATCCCACATTCTTGCTAACATTTGGTAGTGTCAGTTTTTTAAATTTTAGCCATTCTGATGAGTGAGTGTTGGAAACATGGTTTTTATTTGTATTTCCTTGATGACTAATAAATTGAACACTTTTTCATGTGAAATAATCATATATCTTACTGTCATACTTTTTTTAATACTGTATTGTACCAATGATACACAAGCACCTTTATGCCAGTGAGAATAAATCATTAAAATGAAAACTAAGAAAAAAGAAATACAGTGTTTGTTTGCCTTTTATCCCATGTATACACAGAAGTAAATATATGGTGATTTAAATAAATAAAATGACAAGAAGAGGTTAAATATCATAATTCTGTTTTTATTTAAGTAATGGATTTGAGACATAACTAAACAAAGTCTTTGTGTTATGGATTTGGACAATTAAAAATGTTATAAATGTCCTACCATTTCTTTTATCCTTAAAATTTACCTAAGTTTACATTTTATTTAAAATGTAAAGTTTATTCTTGAGTAAACTGTATGTCAATTTCATTTTTGAGAGTCTAAACTTAGTTCTTTACAGCGTCATGATATGTCTGAGACACCACAACATCAAATTACTGGGTGATGTTAATATATCCACTACTGATCTCTTCTTATCTGTTCACTCAGAAAAGATCATTCACGCTGCTTAAAAGCTGCTTATTTACACATATAGAGGAGAAGAAAAAAAAAAGGATTCACAAGAAAATAAAGTAGAACAGAAATGTACAGAAAGTTACAGAAATTCTGTAACTTAAATGAGCAGCCCAAAGTAATCCAACCAAACAATAATCCTTCAAAAACAAAATATTTTGTTCCTTCCTTTTGATCATTGTTACTTAAGAATGACTTTGGATCATGTCTCTACCTGAAAATATCTTTAATGCCAAAGATTATGTTAATTCAATTGAAACAGCACTATCATTTTTATTTTTGGGGCTTCAAAGAGTTTTATAGCATCTACCCTCAATTTTCATTAGTAAACAACTATAGAAAATACGTGCTTAATTACAGCAGTTAGGTAACTAAACAACAAACTTCCCTATAATCTCATTTACTATTAATTAAGGTATTCCCTGGAATAACATGACTATTTTTTATATTAACTAAGCAAATAATAATGAAGAAGTATTATTAAAGGTAACTGATTCAGGCACTATCCCAATGAACTGATTACATGTATATGTGTGTTTGTGTATGAAGTGTACATACACTACTCATCTACTCATCAAATATATATTTAACAACAGCTGTAATAAATGCTGGGAACCATACAAACAAGTTTTCATTGACCTTAATGTTGAGGTAATCATAAAGTCCAAAATGAATATGCCATATTGGTATCTCTGACATACCAACATTCCCTCAGCATCTGTACTTAACAGACAAGAAGTCGGTTTGTGTACTTTTGGCCTCTTTTACTTAAGAACTAAATCTAAGAGCTATCTAGATTTTTGTTATATAGTTCTAGACTAGTTAAGAGCGTGATAATCTATCCTTTACATATGCTATATAACTACAGAGAAGACACATAGAAAATCTGGTGGAATTTCTTAAATTTCAGATTATTTTCTCACAACCTGCTTTGGGTGATCTAGTATTGCCTGTGGGATTAATTCTAGATTGTAAACTTCAGGAAAAGCTTATATTTTATTAGGCCTTATATCCTGATTTATCACAATGTAAGTGAATTGAAGGTTCTTTGTAAATGTGTTTTTGAAAAGGTGAAAGAATGATTCCTAAGTTCCTCTCTAACTTTGAAATTTTGACAAACAGAAAATTTTAACCAGAAATATTCCTATCTATTTATCATAGGGTACAAATATTTAACACATTTTAATTCTTTTGATTTTTATTCATTCACAAAAGTAAAGGGGAGAATTTTTCAAAGTATACCAATTATAATTTTACCTCATATATCTTGATAATTTTTTAAATACTTTACTCACTCATCTTTCATTCAATAAGTATGATTCTGCTAAAAGGTTATTGGAAGTTAGGATTACTGAAATATAAAGGATTCAGCTCTGTTCTTTGAGGATTGTATTTCCGAGCATATTTTTTACTGAATTATGCATATGATTCAATTCTCCTTTTCCTATTTTATAGGCAGAAAATTAAAAAGAATTAACCAGAAAAACAACCAGCACAATTTCCCTCCTGGAAGTGAGAAAATCATTTTATGGTGGTTTTTTTTGTGTGTGGTGTTATAAATACCATTCCATATACTGATCATGGAAACTTGTTAATTCCCTGAACTTGGAAATTCGAAACAGTCTCCCACCTAATTCAATTATCATTCAAAATGTAGTTCATAGAACATCTATTTCAGTATCACATAGTTTGTTAAAAATGAATATTCCTGGGCTTCAGCCCGGATAAATTAGAATCTTATAAAACATATTAAAGACCAAGGTAGGACCAAAATTTAGGTTTCCTAACCTCTGGTACTATATTTTCAACTTTCACTCTTCTTCCATTCCAAATAAAGTATACATATTTTACGGCGGAAATTTTTTAACTTCTCAATTTTATTGTATATCAACACAAAGGCATGGTATAGTGTAGAAAGGATCAAAATATTTCTGAATCTAAATATGTTGATTGAACCTTTTTCACTTTCTTGGATTAAACATAATTTCATAATGTGACAAGATTTGAGTCCAAGGGTATCTGAGCTACCCAAACTCAGCCCTTCTAAGATTTCTCTGCAATTTAACTTTAAATATTTTTAAATATCTAATTTCTTATCATTTTACTAACTTTCCCCTTTCCAGTTCATATCTAGGTCAAAATGAAAGCGTTTAGTTGAATCATTTATATTGTAGAGCATTCAAGGTGTCCAAATTTCCTAATGAAATATTTCAGTATCACTGGGATAAAACTGATGAAAAAACACGAAGCAAAACATCTTCCTGAAGAAAAGAAAAAAAGTTTCTAGCAAACAAGAAACCAAAAGGGAATTACATCTTGAAATTGTCTTATCTTTGTAATTAACGTCAATTTAGAACTTTGATTTTCAAAACTATGGGATGATGATCATTGACAGCCTAATTAAATGTCAGATGGCAACTTTAAGAGCAAAAATTAAGTGTTTGTTTGAGAGATAAAGACTTTGCAGAGAAACACTGAAAACTCTGTAATTAATAACTAAATTAATCAAAAACTCCAGGACTACAGTAATCTTTGGAATGGTATATAAAAAAATTAGAAAAAAGCTGAAATGTATATTTAAATGATTAATGTAACACATATGTCTTCTCCTTAATTGAAAATTTATTTAACAAATAATTAAAATAATATTTTCTGCTCTGATCAGGTAATGTTCTTAATATATTAAACTATTCTGTTTCACATCATTTGTTCATGTTCTTTCCTGTGTTTTATCTTGATGTACAAATGTTTAAAGGAACATAAATTTTGAAATCTTACATATCTTTTTGAAATATACCTCCAGTGAATACTTGTAACTCTTTTATAAATTTCTGTGTCCTAAGCAGATGAGGACTATAGAAGGTAAACTGGATGTATGTGAATTCTTCAGGGTTCAAAATGTATGGTGAATTCATAATGGAAATTATTCAGTAGGGCTGCACATAAAATTAATACAAAAAATAAGTAGCTCAATATGTATTGAGCCCTTCTAGTGCCTAAAATAAGAACTGAAACATAGAAGGTGTTCAATAAATGTTTCTTCAACTGATTTAAACATAACACTTTATAAAGACCTTTATGTAAGTTACTATGGGAATACTTAAATCCGGTAACATTCCAAAAAAATAAATAAATTTAGGCATGTTATTTTAAATGAGTAAGAAACTGAAGTTAGAGTTGCCAAAGATCTTAGAGCTAAACAAGGACTCAAACCCAAATCTGTAGACTCTAAAGACCATCCACTATTTCACACTTTAATACACAAGGTATTTTGAAGAAAAATATTTAGAACTCCATCACACAAAAGGTCAAGCCCTAAATATCTAGAAAAAGTAACATCCAGAATAACTCCTTTCCTAGTTTATTCAGAAATCGCCATTCTAAATATTGTAAAACCATGAACATTACACACAGGTCAATTTCAGTATGCCAGATGTCAAATACTGCCTTCCTCTAACTGACCTTTTAACTTATCTTCTCTATTGAGTCATAAAAGTACATTTCAAAGCTAGCTAATACCCAAAACTTAGAACCATTAGACTTCCAATATTGATCCTGGTATCTTTTTTCACTAGATCTTTTCCTCCTGGTTTTGAAATCTTGCTTCAACACTCCTCAGGCCCCTACTAGATACTATACTGTTTTCTCATCTGATCTTCTCATTATCATTTCTGGATCAGCCCTATTCTCCAAGCTCATTATCTTCCCTTGTCTTGGGTGAGTCTTTCATACTCCAACTCTCCACAATCTAACTCCAGCCAAATTTTGTCTTTTGGCCACCTCCATGCCTGCTCTTTCCCCTCTTTAAAAGAGAAAGATGATACTGATATTACATCATCTATCTATGGCTATAGGTTCACATAGCTAATGTACTAATATAGTACTTAGCTACGTAAGTAATTTTGCAAGCACCTCTCTGGTTTTCAACATTTACCCAAGAACTATAAGCATTTAAGTTCAAGTTAAAAAATTTATTAAGTATTCTCTACATTTCTTCATTCAAGGGTGTATCAAGGATAGACAATGCATATGATATGGTCCATCCAAGATTGTATTTTAATATGAATGGAGATAGATAGTATAGATAGATAGATAGTAAGCATTATAAAGTCTCATTGAAAATTATATAATATGTCAAAACTGAAGAAAAAATAAGGTATTGTGGGAAAACCACTCTGAATAATTCTGTAGACAAATTTTAGAACCACTCTCAAAAAATTATATTTCCTTTTATCTATATTCAGTTCTTTCACTTTTCTTATAATATTCTTTAAACTTTCTGTCTGTATGCTATCATACTGGAAGCATTATATGAAAGATAACTCTTTAGTCTTGTTCAGTATTATATTTCTGGGGCTTAGAATAGTGTCTAACAAATGTTAGATGCTCAAAAATTATTTATTGAATCCGTGACTGAATTGCAGGTGTATACAATTCAGTCACTGATTCAATAAATAATTGGCACTTCTAGAATAACAACAGTTATTAGTAAATTATAGTGGAATCACTGCTGTTGAGATAGTTACTATCATAACATTCTTGATCAATAAAAATATTTATCAAATCCATCCAATGCATATACATTCCCATCAATTAGATCTCCTCAAACTCTCTTTACTGTCAGACAAATAAGGACCTTCACGCAATATTTCCTATATGTGGGTCATAATTAATGGTTGCAAACTGTATTGTTCAGTCACTGAAATTCACTGCACTGAATTAGTGCCTTAACAAAAATCCTGATTAATAAAGAAGAGGTATCAGAGAAAGGATAATCCAGTGGATTGTACGACAGGAGTCTTTTGTAGGCTCTAAACTGTTTATGTAAGCAACACAAAGATAGTATTTATTTACAAGAATTTCTCTCATTTGAATCTGAGGGGGTTTTTTGGTACATTTTCTTTGAGAAAGACAATTTTGTCACTATCAATTATAAAATAGTATTTTGAAAATTGTTTCATTTTTCTTAGTTCATGAACTGTTAGCCTATCAACTGGAAATTATAAATTATGCCATTGCCAGTGACAATTTATTAGTTTCTCCAATACTGTAGTCGTAGTATTTTTTATTTTAATACAGAGTCCTGGAAATCAAAGAATATATTATCATTCTTCTTTATATTCATATCTTTGATGAAGTTTGAGTCATGTAGTAGAAATTTATTATAATGGAAATGCTTACAATGTGTTTTTAATAAGAAATTGATGTGGGATCCACCAACACAGATTACTGAAGATCACTGGATTATTGAACTTGAAAATAGAAATAAATATTCAAAGACAGTACTTGAAAACAAATTTTGTGTGCTCAGTAGGTATTTTTCATAAATTTTCTCATGATTGATACTTCACGGTAACAGGCTACATTCATTTAATTTAAATGAGCTATATCTAGCTAAATAATAATAATACAATGTGTATATCTCCCAAAGTTAATTAACATATCAATGTTGTAGAGTTCATGCAAGGTATAGTATAAAAGTAGTATAAAATATGAACTAGAAAACAATATGGCATGAGTTTTTGCTGTTGTTTTATTCATTTTCCTTTGCAAATATTAGCATATATGTTTCAAAACCTTCTCCTTTTCGTTATGACTTTTGTATATTTTGTCTTGTATGGAAATATAGCTTATTTCTTAAATTTTAATTGTATCAGAGTTTTAGAATATGTGTGTGTGTGTGCATGTGTGTGTGTGTGTATACAGAGAGACAGCAGACACGCATATTTTTACTAATTAAGTTTTTGTTTCCTTTTCAAGGCATTTTCTAGTGTTTTCATATAATTAACACTATGAGAAATACTATGTATCTTTCTACTTTTAAAAATTATGAGTATCCTGAGCAGACTTGAAATTCTTCCTTCATTTGTTTATTTAACAAATATTAAGGAAATGTTGCTATGGAACACAGTTCCTGTTCAGTTTGAGCTTCCAGTAAGGAAGGAGATTTAACACAAATTTTATACCAATGTTTTTCATTACAATTGTGCTAAGTACCATAAAGGAAAACTATATATTGTATAATAAGGGAATAGAACCATTTTAGGGGGTAGGGAGCCAGAAAGTTTTCCCTGAGCTCAGTCCTGAAGAATTTACAGGAGTGAGACTAATCAAAACTGAGGATAAAAGTTTTCCAGACAGAAGAACCAGCAGACCAGCAGGTATGTGTAGGTAGAACATGAGGTGACAAAATCCTTGGCTTGCACATGGAACTAAATTAAGTATAGGTTGTCAAGAGTAAAATAATTGATTGGAGGGCAAATTCAAAACAAAATTTTAGATGTAATAGATTCCATTTATCCAGTATTGCAATTCTCACAATATCTTAAAAGCCTAGGAAGTCACTGGAATATTTTAAGCAAAGGAGTGACAACTCAGGTTTGCAGCACCTAATCCAAAACTAACCTGACAAGCCTACACATGGCTGCTGCTTCTTTTCTGCCTTCCAAATTTTAGTTATTTCTTGTGGAGAATTGAGAATCACACAGGGAACAGAATTCTTGGAAGCATAGTTCCATTTTAGCTAAATTAACATAGTACAAAATCACCACATTATTCATGATTAACGTGTGCATATTTTTGATTCTCATATTGACAGTCATCTAAGTTAAAAAAAATAATGCATTCATTTTAGTCTTAAGAGCTATGCAATATGTAAAGATAATTGAATAGGTTGAATAGAAATAGGGAGACTGTAATTTACTATATTTTCTCAATTGCTTTGAGAAAATATTATAGTATAAACAAAATAACTTGATTATTGTAATTAGTATTATTCGCAATAATAAAATCTGCATGACTCATCAATTACTACTGCCTTGAATGTGAACCAAGATT
The DNA here is from genome assembly GCF_009873245.2 of Balaenoptera musculus. NCBI lineage: Eukaryota > Metazoa > Chordata > Mammalia > Artiodactyla > Balaenopteridae > Balaenoptera > Balaenoptera musculus. Next base: position 12,792,576 of record NC_045789.1, read on the forward strand.
TTTTAAAATTATACAATACAATACTTTCTATATTTTTGTTTAATAAGATAATGATACAAATTGTTTTTAATAAAGACAAAAATAATAAATCTTTCACAACTATACAACATTTCAAAATTTGTGTGATGCATTTCATGTTTTAGATTAACATATTTTAGTTTAACAAATTAAGCTCAGAGCTATTAGGTACTTGGCTGAGGTCAACTACTGGATATACGGTTGTAGTGAAATTAAATTCAGGTCTATCCTTTGACTCTAATTACAATGCTGTTTTAACTACAACACACACGTGTGCATGAAACACACACACATTTAAACATGTTTGTATGCCTTGTGATTCAAGGTTAAAAATTAAGTCCATACATTTATACTTTCCTTCCAAAGACACTATAAAGATGATAGTAAAATGATTTTAAAGCTATAAATCCACATCAGGGAAAGATCATCAAAAGATGAAAGATTTCAAGTATTTTCTGGAAAATGAGTACGGATGGAAGTGCAGTGGCTAAAGAAGCAAAGCGAAGGTTTCACAAATTGGAATGAGTAGAGGGAGGTTATAAGCCAGGAAAGAACCGCTCTCCTAATAAGAATTTTGGAAAGATTCTTAAGATAGGATAGGATGCAAGCATACAACGTGGGACTAAAATTGGAGAATTAATTGCAATAGTATTCAAAAGTCTCTTGCCGGGCTTCCCTGGTGGCGCAGTGGTTGAGAATCTGCCTGCTAATGCAGGGGACACGGGTTCGAGCCCTGGTCTGGGAAGATCCCACATGCTGCGGAGCAACTAGGCCTGTGAGCCACAACTACTGAGCCTGCGCGTCTGGAGCCTGTGCTCCGCAACAAGAGAGGCCGCGATAGTGAGAGGCCCGCGCACCGCGATGAAGAGTGGCCCCCGCTTGCCGCAACTAGAGAAAGCCCTCGCACAGAAACGAAGACCCAACACAGCCAAAAATAAATGAATGAATTAATTAATTTTTTAAAAAAAAGTCTCTTGCCTACATGCTCTGTACCTATACCGCAACCAATGATCACTATCAACTGTAGATGGAAACAACCAGTGTCTAAGCATTCATCTTGGACAAACAAAAAGATAGTTATTTTCAAAATAAATTCAGTGAATTACCTGAGGAAAAATAGAGCAGTCCATGTCAGTGTGTTTCAAAGAAAAGTATTCGTAAGTGTGTTCTTTTGGGAAATGCCAACATAGTGGTTCGTTAAATGTTCACTTGCCCTAATCCAATCTTTGCAGGTAAATAAGCCTTCCCATGTACACTAAGTGCATTGTAATTTTTCCCACTGATTCATTTTGAATAGGTATAGAAGCCATTTATCAACAGATATCTGATATGGTCTGAAGGAAAAAAATGATAATGGTAACAAATATAAAAAATAATCTACAGAAAACAGAAAATCCTAGGAACATGTGAAAGTTTAAACATCTTGGGGGCTTCCCTGGTGGCGCAGTGGTTGAGAATCTGCCTGCCAATGCAGGGCGCACGGGTTCGAGCCCTGGTCTGGGAGGATCCCACGTGCCACGGAGCGGCTGGGCCCGTGAGCCACAAGTACTGAGCCTGCGCGTTTGGAGCCTGTGCTCCGCAACAAGAGAGGCCGCGACAGTGAGAGGCCCGCGCACCGCGATGAAGAGTGGCCCCCGTTTGCCGTAACTAGAGAAAGCCCTCACACAGAAACAAAGACCCAACACAGCCAAAAATAAATAAATAAAAATAAACATCTTAAAATTTCACTCTGGGTAGAGCATCAAGAAGAGAGCATATAAAACAAGAACAGGCTCATATGAAAAATAAAAAGAAACAAAGAATTCAAAAACATCTTAGAAATTCATATAATATTTTAAATTAAACATAACATACATCCAAAATAGTGCTCAAATCAAAAGTTGTGCAGCTCAATGATTTTAACAAAGTGAATACATCCCTGTGATAAGATAAATATCAAGAGATAGAATATTATCAGTATCACAGAAGCTCCTATCATTCTCACCGCCAAATTGCTTTCCAAAAAGATTCTAATAATTTACATTCTCACTAGCAGTTGCTCCATATCCTTGTCAACAGTTGGTGTCAGCCTTTTCAGTTTTGCAATCATAATGGGTATATAGTAATAGTTCACTGGGATTTAATTTACATCTCCTTAATGACTAATGAATTTAGCATTAGTCAATATGTTTCTTGGTAATTTCAATGGCCTCAATTGTAAAGTAAATTTGTAAGTTTTACTCTTTCAATGATGTCTTTGGAGGAACAAAACCTCTTGATGTTTAACATTGATCAACTTACCAATTTTCTCCTATTTGTACTTTTTGTGTGCTCTTAAAAAACATCTTTACGTTTCCTAATGTCATTAAGATATTTTTGTTTTCTTGTAGACACATTACAATTTTATTTGTCACATTTTGATCTGCAATACAATATCATAAAGTCAAGATTTTTTTCACATGAATATTCAATATTTTCAGCAACAGTTATTGGTAAATGAAACATATATTTTTTCAATCACACTCCAGTGCTACTACTGTCATAAATCAAATGACCATATTCGCATGGGTCTCTTTTTGGACTCTCATTTCTAATTTACTGGTCTGCTCTTATGTTATTATCACACTGTATTCATTACTGTGGCTTTATACGAGGTATATCAATACACCAGGTATGTTCTTCAAGATTGACTTGGCTATTCTGATTTTACAACTTTAAAACAAAATTTCCAGAATACTTTTTTAAATTAGCAGAAAGTTTGGAAGACAAAAGCAAGAAAATATGCTAGAATGTAGGATTTAAAAATAAAGACCAAAAAGTAAGAAAAATAAGAGATGTAGGATACCAAATCAGGTGGTACAAATTCCAAAAATAGAAGTTCCTTGAAAAACACAGAGAGAGAAACTTAGCAATTAGACAAATTTTTTAGAACAATTAATGGCATTTTTAATGCAATTCCTAAGGAGCCCCGCTTTCACCTCAAACCGCACTCCCTCCTTTAGCACTATCAGTAAATACCAGCACAACCATTGCTCAGAATTGCTGTTCTAAATGCCTAAGATTGCAAGCTTTTTAAAAAATAAATGTGATAGCTCATTCTCCAGCGGGTTAAGGTAGGAGATATAACAACATGGTATTTGATTTGATTAAGGTGTATTTTTATTTAAATACAAGCATTTCAGCAATTTAAAAAGTCAGGGTTTTCAAGTTTTACAGTATTTTAACAAACGAGATTTCATTTCATTTAAAGACAGTGTCTCTTATAAAGTATTAAATTGTTCTTCTAAAATATATAGATAATACAAAGAAACAAGTTGCTAAAACGTACATTCAAAATGTTCAAGAAAAGAAGAAACTCAATAGGTAAACACTGCTTGAATTCAAATTACAGTATCTTATGCAATAAAAACTAAATCAGCTTAACTGTAGTAAACAAAAATTATCTTTTTACAATTATTTTTGTGGTTTGTCTATCTTTCTCTTTATAGTAAACCTAATGTGGCATGGATAATGCTTTTTTTAAATCTGTTTGAAAGTTCAAACTAATTTCCACATAATTGTGTTAGAGAATTAATGAATCTGTGAAATTTTTCAAGGTTCGTTGAGGTGCTCTCAGTAAAGCCATGGAGCTTTACTTTTGAATTATGCCCTTGTCAAGGAGTCTGGACTATTTGATTCAGGGTGTGATTATAACATAGTTTTTCAATTAATGTGTACTAGTTTCATGATATAACTCTAGCCAGTGTTAACACTTCAACCTCATTAAGATATAATGTTATATAAGTAACTATTGTTAGCACTAATATTAATTCTCTGTCCTCAAGTAATTGAACCTAATAACAGTGGCACAGAAAGAATTACTGATTTAATTTAGGTCATTTTCTCAGTGAATGTTTTAAGCTAAGTATAATGTAAACTACCATGAACTAACCTAGGATAAGTACAAATAATATTATATTTAAATAAGAAATCATTCATTTGGAAAACATTGATATTATAGTTGTTCAAATTACAGGGACAATGCTAAACGTGCTTGTTCACAATTACTGCCACGAAACTTTATACTCAGACTGCTTTAAGTATACAACCTTTGAGGTTAGAACTTGGAATTCATCCTGCTTGCTCTTACCAACTAACGTAATGATTGCAGATCTTATAGAGAGAATATGGAGAAAAGAAAGAAGGAAGGAAGGAAGCAGGAAGGAAGGCACGCTGAGGAGGGAAGAAGAGAGAGAAAGACATATTCTAACAAGTTCATCCAAATTTTAAGAGATATTTATGTTTTGGACAGAATATAACTACACCATACATTTGACGTTGGGGTAGGAGAGCAGGCAGTGTAGGGAGATATGGATGAAAAAAGAAACCAAATATTTATTGAGAATTCATTATATGTCAATCATTGCACAAAATTTTTAAATAGCTAGAGCCGACTCCTGCCCTTGTCAGTTTGGGGAGGGCGGTGGGAGGATGGCAGACATGTGAAGCAGGCTTGGCCAATCAGAGTGTTTCAGTTCCCAAGCCTAAGCTTGGTTTAGATATGAGCTCATGACCTAAGTCCAAGGAATTAGTCTAACTTTTAATTGAGCTACCAAAAAATATGTTCTTTCTAATCCTGGTGAACTCAAAAATTAACCAGGCGCTGTTAGTTATTGTCTAACAAAAAGAGAGCTTGCCAGAAAATTGAGGCCAGTGGATGAAATTTAAGTTAATACAGGGAGAGAACCAATATTTAACTATAGCATTTGAACTCCTAGATTGAGTAGTAGGTAAAGTTTGACCACAAATAAATCTCTCCTCCATTTTTATTTTTTATATTTTTGCTTGAGTCTGTTTGGGGTGGATTTTCTGTAAATGACAACTCTAAAAGTCCTCATTAGTTGAGAGACAAAGTTAGGACTGAAACCCAATTTTTTGTACTATCTCCCTGTCTACTTGCTACAGTTATCCATGATAAGTAGCTTTCATGCAGACTAAATAAACCTAATTATTGTAAATTGAATTAAAAGCAGGTAAACATTTCCAGTAAAAATGTTAAAATGCTTTCATTCAGTAAATATCACAGACGAAGGTCAGGGAGACATTTCACAATAAATAGAAATAATGGTTCATGTTTTATGCCATTTAAAAGGACATAAAATTCAAAATGAATGAATTAATAATTTGAGTAGATCCAAGATAATATGAAATATATGATATGCTAAAGATTAACCTTAGTTTCTAAGGGAAAAATAAAACCAAATATATTCGTCAGGATTTTGCTAATTGTTTTTGTTTCTGTTTTTAACTACCTGAAAACATCTATTGGAATTAAACGAAGTCTCCTTGTTTTATTGCAGTTATTACTGACTAAGTAAAAGTTAATGAGAAAATGTTATGTTAATTGAATGGTATTGCATTTCAATCAATGAGAAAACATTTATTAATATAATATTCATTCTCTCATTGTTATGTGCATGATTTGAAAATACTGGCCATAATAAGTATAAATCTGGCTGAACAGACAAAATAAATTTGCATGATTTAACAGACAGCACTTCAGAGAAATCTGTAAAACATAGTCATACATATGGATTCACTCTATCCATTAAACATCCTGCACAACCATATAGACAGCTTGGTAAACATATGCATATGCAAATGTTAGATTGCACAACAATCTAAAACAGCAGCTTAAAAGATTTTGGGATGTCATGCTTCCCCTGATATGAGGTTCCACTCAGCTTTCAAGAAAAACTTAGTACTCACTCTACTTACTAGCATTAGCTCTTAAAAGGGGTCTAAACCATCTTGCCAGAAGAACAGAAATTAAGTCCAAGGATAGAGCAAACAACTGACCATCAAATCAAAAATTGATATAACAAGTATTTCTCTGTCCCAGGCATTGTCATATTAAAAGTAATAGGGCAGGGAAGGGCCACTGAGGTATAAACCAAAGATGTTTGTAATAGGGAATCTGTTGAGTCTGAGCTGTTTGGAACTCAGGGCTGACAGATGAAGAAAGAGAAGCAATCCAAGTCAATTCATGGATGTATAAGTGCCACTGTTTTGGAGAAACTCAAGAGACCTAGGGAATGACACAAAAGACATCACCTCTTGACAAAGACATTTATGGGGGCCACTACCCAATGACAACTAAAGCAATGTGGTCTTCAGCTTAAGTAAAGAAGAAGCTAAAATTGTAGAGTCTTCCCTAGGTTCATAGATAGGTGTTAGGAGGTCTCTAGTCCTTCTGAAATTATATGCCAAAAATTACATGTGTGTGTATGCATTTTCCTGGGCCAAAATTAAATTCTTAAAAGGGTCTATGACCAGCAACAAATTTAAATCCCACTAACTCAAAGCCTAGTTCCAAACTCAAATGGGTAATAAAGGGAGAGCTGCTAATTACTTGAGTAGCTGACTTTTGCCTAGTTCCCAGAGAAAGAATGGAATAGCCTTTGTACCTATTGCTGCTTACTGAGATATTACTGAGATACTCCCTAGCAAGAATTCAAAACAAAACAAAACAAAAAAAGATTATAGAAATGCTTTAACAGATTGCAATAATTTAAAATGTCACATCTAGATATTATGCTTAGAAAATGAAAACTTTTATTTTTTAAAAATGTTACATGTTTATCTGTGTTACTCATGAGGTTGAGCGTATAGAAACCTTTCTCTCGCAAAGTGCCAAAGCCTCAGCCACGTGCAGTTACATCGAACCAATACAGACTCTTACCTTTGCCAGTTCCTCAGTCATGTGCTTTGTTCTCAGGCCCTGCTGGGGCCCATTACTGTAATTTGTACAGCTTGCCACTAGCATAGCCTTCACCTCAATAGGGGACTGGGGAAATTGTTCTCATTTTCATTCCTGGGTCTTCACCAGTTAATCTATCATCTCTTACCACATCTTTTATAGAAAAGAAAACACTTACTTGCTACCTCTGTCCCAAATCCTTCATTCCCAGTGGGCAACTTCTCTTTCTTGTACCTCAATTACTGCTGCTATTGAAAGAGGTATCAAAATCCTTTTCCTGCAGAAATTGGGCACAATATTTGGTATTATTCTCTGGTCCGATTTGGCATCATTGACTGGTATAATTTCACAATTCCGTTTAATTAAAGACCACGTAGGCACACTGAAACCCTAGCAATGAGAGGGTGCCCACTGGGAAAGAATAGCAAGTACTAAATATAAACTTGTTGAATAAATGAATGAATGGATGAATGACTATTTGTGAAAACCAAATGAAATAACATATAGGAGACTGAAAATGAAATACTTTCATGATATTCTATTATTATAATCCTTTCATCTATGTTATTCACCTGTGAAGAATTCTTCACCTGCGATAAAAGGATTATAATAAAAAAATGCCATAGAAGGGTTTCATTTTCAGCCTCCTATATATTACTTCATTTACTTTTCACAAATATTTTCTTATTCATTAATTACTTCATTCAACAAATTTATATTGAGTGCTTACCATGTGCCAAACATTGCTCTGGGCATGAGAAATAAAATAGTAAAGTTAGACAAAGTTCTAGCCCTCATGCTGCTTAAATTCTAGAATGCACTAAAAGAAAATAGACATATTAATTATATACAGTGAAGTTTCTAGTAATAGACAGGGTAAAGGGATTTATAATGGAAAGGTGTAGCAAGAGGAGCTATTTTTAATGAAATGGTTAAGGAATACTGCATTGAGAAGGACATGTTTGATGCAAGTTGTGAAAGAAGTGAAGGAGTGAGTCTTGTGAGGCTCTAAAACTAAAGAACGATGACTAACAAGGAAGCTTAAAGCCAAGGCCCTGAGGCAGAAACCATCTGTGCCTATTCAGGGATCATCTACTATTCTAGTAGTTTTCATGTTTTCACCAAGAATGAAAGTGAGACATAGAAATTTTATGATCTTGCTCAAGACCACACATTTTGTGGATGAGACATGTAGAGCTAGAGCTACAGCTCACAAATATGTACCACTCACCCAGAATCGTCCTTAAAAGCTGCACAATTCAGAGAAGGCTGCCTACTGAGGATTTGTGAAGGAAACTTGGTCACTGACACAAATGGATAAACGTAGACTAGGGACACACTCTCTCTTCAATGTCTCTTTAAGGGGAAGGGATTTATTTTATTCATCTTTGTATGCTCAGCCAATAGTATAACGCCTAGTACAAAGTAGTTAAAGTCATGATTACATTTAACTCCGAGATTTGGAGTTTGGGGTCCTGAGTACAAGGCTGTATCACTTAATAATGATGTACCTTTGGCACATCACATAATTATTCTAAGCCTTTATTGCCTTCGTTTTTATAAAGGAGAGTATAAAACCTTATACTGGTGGTGTATTAATTAAGTGGTAAATTATATGTGAAAAGTATTCATTAAATATTATATTAAGGATTTTATATAACTGTATGTGTGTGTGTGTGTATATATATAATTATGTATATATATTATTTTCACAGATGGCTGTGCCTAAGAGCAAGGAACACACTCACATTGTCAATGCTGAAGTGTAGTCCCAGGACATGAGCAAGGTGAATGTATATCCTCAAAAGCCAAGATTTTAAAGCACTTGAGGATAAATGCAAGCTATATCTTTGGGAATATTAAAGAATTCTCCTACCAAATATATAAGGTAACATCACGGTAAAGAATAACAGAGAGGATAATAAAAAAACAAAAGGATCAGAAGGTTGATAATCTGAAATAAGCCATGAATGTATCTAAGGTTAGACAGTCTCACGTCAATTATCTTTAAAGTGGGTTATTTTAATAGATCACCTGATACATGCTTGGGTTATCCTGGATTGAAATATCAGAGTGAGCGTGGGCACTTAGAAAGGCAATATGATTCTATTTGTCACTGTTTATACACTTCAAAGTTTCTAAGAGACTAGATCTTAAATGTTCTCACCACAGAAAAAGAAATAATAATTAGGTAACATGATGGAGTTGTTAACTAAAGCTACTGTGGTAAACATATTACAATATAGCAAATCAACCTGTTATACACCTTAAATTTACACAATGTTATATGTCAATTATATCTCAATTTTGGAAAAAGAAATGATTATTTTTTAAATGGTTGCAGTGTCATATAACCATTGAAACTTATAATTTTTAACATATTGTAGAAGTCCAATAGAAAACGTGCAACTGGGCTTCCCTGGTGATGCAGTGGTTAAGAATCCGCCTGCCAATGCAGGGGAAATGGGTTCGAGCCCTGGTCCGGGAAGATCTCACATCAAGCGGAGCAACTAAGCCTGTGCACCACAATACTGAGCTTGCACTCTAGAGCCCTCGAGCCACAACTACTGAGCCCGTGCACCACAACTACTGAGCCTGTGCTCTAGAGCCCATGCGCTGCAACTACTGAAGCCCGCGTGCCTAGAACCCGTGCTCCACAACAAGAGAAGCCACCGCAATGAGAAGCCTGCACACCACAACGAAGAGTAGCCCCCGCTCACCACAGCTAGAGAAAGCCCGCACGCAGCATCGAAGACCCAATGCAGCCAAAAAAAAAAAAGAAAGAAAACTGTGAAACCAATTCCACAGAAAAGAGTAGTCTTACTTAGGTCGGGTCGCCTAAGGAAACCTGCCTGGCTGAAGCACTGCAGTAAGAATTAGAATAGCCTGGAATTACACCCTACTTTCAAGTTAACAAGTTAGCCTGCTACAGTTTTATGGCTGCTGAGTCAGAGACAAAGGACTGTTTTACTCATGACATAGCAGGTATTTTAAATGTAATGTATGCTATGGCTCTGCTTGTCCCCAAGTCCCATTGATATTTTATGGAACAGCCCCGGTGGATGCAGGTAGTTTATGTCAATGAGGAACCCTGAGGAACTCGAACCTAGAAAATTCCAATATTTTAATGAGGGCTGCTAGAAAACCTGCCCTACCTTTGCCCAGAGGGAGACATTATTATCCTGGACAACAAACAAATCTACCTCTGCCCCAGAAGGAGATACAGTCTCTATCTTTCAAGGCTGTTTACTATACAAATATTCTTGAGAAGATAGCCTGGAACAAAATCTGTCAAGGTCTCTAAGAAGATACATGGAAATGTGAGAGACCCATGAAGAATTGTCTCCAACAGGTAAACTAAAAAAAAATTATGCAAGCAGATCAAGGGTTTTGAAGGGTAGGCCTAAATAATGATCTAAAACAAGTAAAGTTTTTAAGCTGAGAGTCAGCGGAAGAAGGGGAAGAATATTTTATTTTAGTATTATGTTAATAGGTAGATCAGTTAGAAAATATAAAATATGAAATGATGAGGGTCTCTAACTAAATAATGTCAGTGAGAATTAAAGTTCACTGGAAAATTCAATGAAAATTATGCAGTATTACTAATAGGACATAATGACTTATTGTGGGAAATGAAAGAAAAAAATATTTTTAAATGACATCATTCCTACATATAAAATTTAATATATGAAAAATGGGCATCTTAAGTACATTTAAAAAGAAGGATATTTTGAAAGATATTAGTGCAATTGGTTAGCTGTTTGAAAAAAAAGTCATCATAGATTTGTATTTTATATTGTTCCCCAAAATAAGTTGTAGGTAATTGAAAAAAACATATTGAATTTGAAGAAACAAATACATAAAATAGACATATTAGAAGAAAATATTAGAGTATATGTTTTCGCCATAATTACATAAATAAGTAGCAAAACCAGAAAACAAATATTTATGTTATTGTGGAGAAAATCTTCCAAATACACAAACAAATGCAGAATTCATAAAGGCAAGCATCTTATAACACTTTACCTTTATTTATAATCATGCCACTTTGAGGCTATTTTTGCATTTTACTTTATTTGACATATATTTTCAACCATACAAAATATTATTAGTTTTGTCTTAGAGAGTCAAAAGTTGTATTTACTCATGTATTTACCTTTTCCAGGGCTATTCTTCCTTTCCTGAATTTTCTTACTTCTATCTGTGTACCTCTTAGATTTCTGTGTAAAACAGACAACCTCAAATTATAGTGGTTGGCTTAAAACAATTGTTCTATTGGGCTCAAGTTTCTATGTATCAGCCTAATTGTGGTCTGGCTTAGCTGACAGCTAAGTTCTCTCATGCTTCTGTGGTCAGTTGCAGGTCAACTAACTTCAGGATGATCTAGAATGGCCTGCCTCACATGTCAGGTAACTGGTAAGCTCATTGGTCTAGGATTTATTTCCATGGGGACTTTATTCCATGTGGTATTTCATCCTCCACTAGATTGGCCCACCATTTTTCACATGCTGGCTTCAGAGTTCCAAAGAGTGGCTAGAGCAATGTATAGCCTTTTTCAAGCCTCTGTTTCATGTTTGCCAATTTCCAATGGCAAAAGCAGTATATCTGTGTATTAGTTTGCTAGGGCTGCTATAACAAAGTACCACAGACTGGCTAGCTTAAACAACAGAAATTTATTCTCTCACAGTTCTAGAGGCTGGAAGTCCAAAATCAAGATGTTGACAGGGTTTGTTCTTTCTGTAGGCTTTGACTGAAGAATCTGTTTTAGACCACTCTCCTTGGCTTGTAAATGTCTATCTTCTCCCCTTGTCTCTTCACATTGTCTTCCCTCTATATATGTCTCTGTGTCCAAATTTCCCTTTATTTAAGGAAACTAGCTATATTGGATTAGGAGCCACCTAATGACCTCACTTTAACTTGACTACCTACATAAAAATCTTATCTCAAAATAAGGTCACATTCTGAGGTACTGGTGGTTAGGACAGCAACATATGAATTTGGCAGGGTTACCTAATTCAATCCACACAACCTAGCAAACAGATTCAACTGGTGATACAAGCGACTCAAATCTTAATGGGAAGATCTACAATGACAAATCACAAGGAGGTGGGTGGAGGAAGGGGTGCTTATTTTGGCCACTTTTACAATCTACAACAATCTAAAATCATCTTATTTTTTCCTGGAAAATACTTTCAGTATTTATTTTAGTGAAAGACTATTATTACTACTTTTCCCTCATTTTTTTGTTTTTCTGAAAATGTCTTTATTTCACTACATCTCTGAAGTTGATTTTCAGTGAGTATAGAATTCCAATTTGCCAGTTCTTTTAGCACCTTAAGATGTCATTGTGCTGTCTGGCTTCCATGGTTTCTGATTAAAAAGCAGCAATTGATTTTATTATTTGTTCCATGAAGGTAATGTGTTTTTTGTCTATGACTTATTTTATAATTTGTGCTTTGGCTTTGGTTTTTTATCAATTTACTTCTGAATAGTGCATAGATAGAATATGGGCAGATCATCTAGCTAGATCTCTTGTTTTGTGGGAACTGGAATATTTCTATATTTCTCTTATTGTTAGGGCATTACCAGAGAAGGAATCTCAGCTGAAAGTCTAGGTTGCCTGATCAGGGCTCCTACTACTTGGTAAGTCCTGAGATCCAATTTTTGTCTCTCCAGCTAAATTAATTTCTTGTATTCTTTGCTTAACTTTTTATCCTTTAATTAACTATGTTCTGCTCGGATTCTCAATAACTTACCCTGGGAATATGCAGTTAAGAATCAGCAAATGCCTCAAAGAGAAGTTGCAGGAAAAATAGCACTGTACTTTTCTATAGTTTTCTTTTCTCCAAGATTCTGACTCTTCAAGTCATGGTTGCTTTGGCAGCCTTGAACTCTCATTTTTACCTGTAAAGCCCTCAGAGACTGCCATAGGCTCTAGGATGCTGTGTTCTGTTTGGCATTTATGTTTACTGTAGAGAATAAGCAAAATGCTCCAAAAGGAAATAGAGCTCTCACCTCAATGTGTTTCCTTCTCTGAAGAAACTGTACCCATCAAGATCTGGCTGCCTTGATTGTTCTCTGGTGTCTGCAAACAGATTTTTAAAATATTATTTAAATATAGCTTTTACAGTTGCTGTCATTAGAACAGTGAGTCTGATATACTCTTTTTTGTCATAGTCAGAAGCAGAAGTTCCCATAACATTTAAAGGTGAACCAATGTTTGGGTGTGCACATACACACATATGCGCACGGGTGTGTGCACACACAGGTACACACACACACCCCACATGACTTAGTTATGGACCATATGATTTCAAGAATGGACTTCTAGGCAAATTAGCTCAAGTTTAGATGGATACATGGGACACTTACGGAACCTAATTGCTAAATGTACAATGTAAAGCTGAGAATGTCATATAAAAATCAGCTATTTTTGAGATTGAATGGTCTACTTTTTAAATACTTTTTGCTCTTTCAGTGAATTTGCTTCGTTCTTCTACTTTTTTATGAGAGCCATCTAATTTACTTGGCCAAAAGTTGGAGGCAAATCCCAGGTCCATTGACCTTATAGCTCCAAGGCCTATCTCCAACTGGATGATTTGATGTTTATACCTATTTTTAAAAGAGAGCATTTGGACTTCCCTGGTGGCGCAGTGGTTTGGAATTTGCCTGCCAATGCAGGGAACACGGGTTCGAGCCCTGGTCCAGGAGGATCCCACGTGCCACAGAGCAACTAAGCCCGTGTGCCACAACTACTGAGCCTGCGCTCTACAGCCCAGAAGCCACAACTACTGAGCCCGTGAGCGGCAACTACTGAAGCCCATGCGCCTAGAGCCCATGCTCCACAACAAGAGAAGCCACCACACTGCAACTAAAGAGTAGTCCCTGCTCGCCACAACTAGAGAAAGCCCACACTCAGCAATGAAGACACAACACGGCCAAAAATAAATAAATTAATTTTTTTTAAAAAAGAGAGATCATTCTCAGTGTTGCCAAATATAGGAAACAAGCATGCTGTCACACTGATTTCATCAGAACCCATATACTCTTCATTGTCTCCTTATTTCTTATGGATACATTGTATGTGCTCCTGGCCATGACCAGTCCCTCCATCCCCTCTCACTTGTTTGAGGACAATACTTCAGCAATTGTCTTCTTTCTCTCCTACATGATCAATTTTCCCTCTCCATTGAATCATTTCCATTAGAATATAAACTCTGTTATGGTTTCTCCCATCTCAAGAATAAGTATGCAAATAAATGGGGCAAAAAAATTAAAACTTTATTTTTTTACTTTTCTCTCTAGATATTGCCTTTATTTATCACATGCTTTTTGCAGCAATACTTCTTGAATGCATTGTCTATACATGTATTCTCTCATTTTTTTCTAGAATCCACCTGATCTAGGATTTGCCATTTCCAATCCCCTGAAACTGCTCTTGTCAATGTCACCAGTGAACATCTCCAATGACTAATAAATGCAGTGATCATTTAACTTGCTCAGCAGGCAGCATTTGATCATTCTCTTTGGAAGACTTTTTCACTTGCTTCTGGGACACTTCATTCACTGGTTTCACTCCTACCATTATCCTAGACTTTCTTTTTTAGTCTTTTTTTGCTGGCTCTTCCTCAACTTTCTAACCTAGAAATATCAGGGAAGACCAAAGCTCAGTCATTGGAATACTTTTCCTTTTTTTAATCCCCCACCTTCTCCATTTGTGTCTCCCAGTATCCTAGCTTCCAAATCTGTATTCTGAGATTTCCAGCTTCTACCTCTCCATTAATTCCCAGACTCACATATCCACTGCCAACCAACCTTTCCACTTAAGTGTCCAATAAGCATGTCAAATGTAACATATCCAAAAGTCTGCTTTTTATTCTCCCCTCAAAACTCCAATGTGATGATATTTGGAGATGGGGACTTTAGGAGGTAATTACATTTAGATGAGACCATGAGGACCCCCATGATGGAATTAGTGCCTTTATAAAACGAGAAGGAGACACCAGAGCTCTCTCTCTCTCTCTCTCCAATCTCATGCACCAGAGAAAGGCCATGTGAACACAGAGTAAAGTGGCCAGCTACAAGTCAAGAAAAGGGCTTTCACCAGAACCTGACCATGCTGACACCCTGATCTCAGACTTCCAGCCTCCAGAACTGTGAGAAAATAAGTTATCTGTTTTTTAAGACACCCAGCCAATGGTATTTTGTCCTGGAGGCTGGAAGTTGGGTTCTAGAGAGACCTTCTTCCTGGCTTGCAGAAAGCTGCCTCCTTCTCACTGTGCACTACATGGACTTTGCTCAGTGTGTGCAGGTGAAGAGAAAGAGAGAGAGATTGCTTCTTATAAGGCCACCAATCCTATCAGATTATTACCCTATCCTTATAATTTCATTTAACCTTAATTACCTCCTAAAAGCCCTTTCTCCAAATATAGTCACAAGGAGGGTTAGAGCTTAGAATTTGGGGGTAGACACAATTCAGTCTATAGCAATTATATAATGTATGTATAAATAAATCTTATGTTGATTATTTTGATTTCTCTTTACTAGAATGTAAGCTCCATGATGTCCTAGATGTTTGTCTGTTTCATTCACTGCTGTATTCCCATTGCTAAAAATTCCCATTAAGTGTGGAACTTAATTAGAGTTCAAACATATATGCAACTGTAAACTGATAATAAATTTCCAGAGGACAGTTTGGTAACATACATCTAAAGCATAAAATGACCACATTCTCTTTTTGGTAATTTCAGTACTGGGAATTGATAATAATGAAATAAGCATTTGCTTATATTCAGCATTTTTTATAAGAACAAAGATTGAAAACAACCTAATAGACACATCTAGTGAACTAGCTCAATAAATTATGACATTATATGGTAAAATATTATACATCAACTAAAAATATCAAGCTACAGAATAATGTCACAAAACATGTTTGAAATATACTTTAGGTAAAAAAATTATTAAAAGAATAAAAATACCTACTTACTAATGTGCATATAAAATGACAGAGAAAAATGCTCAAATCTGTAGAGTGGTTTCTCAAGTTTACTATTATTAGCAAAATTTATTTTGAAGCAAGAGCCTTTTTACATTTTCTAAAATTTTTACAAAAACATGTTAACTCTGCAGTCATAAAGTATATTAAATAATTTAAGAATCAAAATATAAATCATTAGAAGAAAATGTAAATGATCATTTTTAACTTTACACTGGAAAAGATGTCTACAATAAAATGAAAAAGCAAGAGATTGGGGGGGGTGGGTAAAAGTTTAAAAAATGACCTTTATAAATAAGAAAAATCTAAGAACACTGTCACAGAAAACAAAGCTTGGACTCAGATAAACTACTATCCTTGTTCTGAGTTTATTTTTAAAAGTTAGTAAATGCTCTCTATTTGAAAGAAGATTGCTCTCTATTTGAATACTGCTGCATTCAAAAGCTATTATACAAATACAGGCAAAAACAAAAAAAAGCAACTAAAGAAGGATTATACTTTAAGGATGACAAAGTTTATACAAAATTCAAAGGTATAGGTGTTATAGTTTGGACAGTTAGAAACAGACTGCCAACATTCTAGGTCATCCTGACACAAACTCTTCCTAGAATCAGTTTATACAGATGTTTCATTCTATTTCTCATTTTGTGTGAGGTGAATACCAAATCAGCTGAAAAATTCCATGACAACATACAAGAAGACCTGACTAGGGCTTCGCTGGTGGCACAGTGGTTAAAAATCCGTCTGCCAATGCAGGGGACATGGGTTTGAGCCCTGGTCCAGGAAGATGCCGCGGAGCAACTAAGCCCATGCGCCACAATTACTGAGCCTGCGCTCTAGAGCCCGCGAGCCACAACTACTGAGCCCAAGTGCCACAACTACTGAAGCCCACGTGCCTAGAGCCCATGCTCTGCAACAAGAGAAGCCACCCAATGAGAAGCCCACGCACCGCAACGAAGAGTAGCCCCTGCTCTCTGCAACTAGAGAAAAGCTGGCGCGCAGCAACAAAGACCCAATGCAGCCAAATAACTTAATTAATTAATTAATTGATTTAAAAAAAAAAAAGAAAGAAAAAGAAAGTAATCTTGTCAAAAGCTTTAAAAAAAAAAAAAAAAAAGAAGACCTGACTAAATGAAATGGATGTCACGCCCTTGGAGGAAAAGATTCAATACTGTAAAGATGCCAGTTCTTTCCAAATTAATACATAAATTCAATGAAAATTCACCCCAAATCTCTTTGTGATTTGTTTGATTTTTTGTGGTGTGGTTGTTTCATAACTTGACATACTGATTCTAAATTTCATCTCAGAAATTAAATGTGTGAAGTAGCCAAAAAATGAGGAAAAAAAGAAGAAGAATGGAGAGGGACATGCACCATAAAACTTTATGAATGAAAAGTATGGTATTGATGGAGACACAGGCAAATAGATCAATGGAAAGCATAGAGAATAAGTGTATATGAGAATTTACTGTGTAATAAAGGTGGCATTTCAAATCAATGAGGAAAACTTTGATTGATTATTCATGAAATGACTACCCATTTGAAAACAAAGGAAAAGTATGTTTTCTGTATTATATTGCACACAAAAATAAATTTGTGAGGTTATATATGGAAATCAACTATGAAGTACTAAGACATAGTAGAACATTTTTCTAATTTTAAGATGTGAGAAAGCATATTTAAACATTTTATAAAGTCCAAGGAAAAGTAAATGTATAAATAGGATAAAGTAACATTTTAAAATGTTTATGTTGTGTAAGACTCCATAAACAAACTAAATACTAAAAACTAAATAAGAATTTTTTAGGTGAACTATTTTTATTTATTTACTTATTTATTTTTGGCTGTGTTAGGTCTTTGTTGCTGCGCGCGGGCTTTCTCTAGCTGCGGCGAGCGGGGGCTGCTCTTCGTTGCGGTGCACGGGCTTCTCACTGCGGTGGCTTCTCTTGTTGCGGAGCACGGGCTCTAGACACGCGGGCTTCAGTAGTTACAGTACACGGGCTCAGTAGTTGTGGTTCCCGGGCTCTAGAGCGCAGGCTCAGTAGTTGTGGTACATGGGCTTAGTTGCTCCACGGCATGTGGGATCTTCCCGGGCCAGGGTTCGAACCCGTGTCCCCTGCATTGGCAGGCGGATTCTTAACCACTGCACCTAGGTTAACTATTTTAAAGCAACTTTTAGCAGTTAACTAATACAGTAGTACTAACTGCATTTGTACCATAGTTTTGTAGAGCTATTTACTAGAATGTATAAAGAATTTTGAACAGCCTTTACATTGGACGCTGTGGTGCCACCTCCTTAGGAAAGAATTTACACTCCAGCTCTTCGTGAAGTGTTGCCACAGAGAGCCCTCTTTGGGATAAAGTGTGTTGAAGAAGCCTTCTTGCCTAACGTCTCACCCTCCTCTTGGGCACCTTGTATCCAATAAGTTAGTCAGTGCTTTGCCACAAACGCCTGGAAATTCACCCCAACTCAGGACAACTCGGAAGGGCCATCTCAGTTTCACAGTTGACAAGAAGTTGCCTGAGACCATTTTGAGAAAGTGTCACAACCCAACTTTTCCCTTTAATCTAGCTCCCTGCCCTGCTCCCACAGGGATATTTCCTGGACAGTAATCTGTCTCGAAGTCAACTTTCTGGGGAAACTGATCTGCAACTTGCTTTGATTTATTAATTCCAAATAGAAAATAAATTATTCAGCTACAGGGAGAAAATATATGGGTTTCTTGAGGGATCTTACTCTAAGAAAAAGCTTGAAAACACCTAAATATTCTAACAGGTTGCATACTATATACTATATATATACACACACCTACATGTATGTATATACATACATGTGCATGCGTCATTGTACCAGTATCTACTATATCTATTACACAGCACTTAAAACTTGCTTGCAAATAATTTGTGATAACAGGAAATTTTTCTGTCAAAATGTTACTTGGAAAAAGTAAGTAATAAAATCATTTATGCAGGGTGATTCCTATAACGTAAATACATGCATAGGCATAAAGATAAAAATAAATATACAATCATTTTTTTCCTTCTATATTTCTAAATTTTCCATATTTTCAGAAATATTATATAATTGGATTAATACTTTCTGTTTCTTATAAATCTTTAAATGTTGACCAAGAAAGATACTTATAATTACCTCTAATTGTTAAAGAACGAATTTAAAACTCGGTATGAATTTGAAACTCATTAAAACAAAATCATGGGGCTTCCCTGGTGGCGCAGTGGTTGAGAATCTGCCTGCCAATGCAGGGAACACGGGTTCGAGCCCTGGTCTGGGAGGATCCCACATGCCGCGGAGCAGCTGGGCCCGTGAGCCACAATTACTGAGCCTGCGCGTCTGGAGCATATGCTCCGCAACAAGAGAGGCCGCGATAGTGAGAGGCCCGCGCATCGCGATGAAGAGTGGCCCCCACTTGCCGCAACTAGAGAAAGCCCTCGCAAAGAAACGAAGACCCAACACAGCCATAAATATAATTAATTAATTAACTAACTAATTAATTAATTTGAT
Organism: Balaenoptera musculus; assembly: GCF_009873245.2. Classification (NCBI taxonomy): domain Eukaryota; kingdom Metazoa; phylum Chordata; class Mammalia; order Artiodactyla; family Balaenopteridae; genus Balaenoptera; species Balaenoptera musculus. The sequence continues at coordinate 12,811,833 of NC_045789.1, forward strand.
TAGAGATTTAAAAAAAAACAAAACAAAATCATGCCCCAGTTCACATAACTAGTATCAGCAGCAAAGTTTGGAATCAAACTAAGTCATTGACCTCAAATCCAATACTCATCAACTTCAGCATGACTGAATCTTCAATATTATACAATAATCATGATATATCCTTAAGAAGTTGTAATATATATGCATATAAACTCGGGATTTTTATAGTCAACATAAACATGGCCTGAGTTGTATGAAATACTGTTATTAAGATTTAAAAGTTAACAAAAATACTACATAGATTTAAAGATATCTCTTGAATGTATGGTCCTTTACCAGCAGAATATTATTGTCTTAACATGTTTAATCCAGAATACCTTGTGCAGTGGAAGAGCATACAGCAGGTTCTGAAAAATTATTTAAAAGTTAATTCTATGACTGAGAAACTTAATATTTTAACTTTTTATTTTGAAATAATTTTAGACGTTAAGAGTTGCAACGGTTGTAAAGCGATTTCTCATATTCCTTTCTCTCAGCTCCCCCTACATTCATATGTTACATAACCGTAGTAAAATTATCAAAATTAGAAATTAACATTGGCACAATGCTATTAACTAAACTACAATAATCCCTCTTTATCTACGGGTGATACATTCCAGAGGATGTAGAACCTGGAGCCACAGATAGTACTGAACCCTATATACACTGTGTTTTTTCCTAGGCATACATACCTGTGACGAAGTAATTTATAAATTAGGCACAGTAAGAGATTAACAATAACTCAGAATAAAATAGAACAATTATAACAATATACTGTAATAAAATTTATGTGAATGTGATCTCTCTCTCTCTCAAAATATCTTATTATACAATTTTAATGCCTTTTCCATTCTGAACTAAGCACTTATCACGAACTGTGACCATAATTTTTGCAGTTTGAGGTGCAACAGTAAAGCTAGCATAAATTTCTTTTTCCTTCTTCACAATTTCACCAACAGAAGATTCATTCTTACCGTAGATCTCAGGAACCTCAGCATACGATTCTTTCTTTCCTTATTAAGTAGTAAACATTCACCTTTTCACTTAAACGAAGCACTTAACGGCTTCTCTTTGGCATATCCAAATTGCCAGCATCACTACTTTTGCACTTTGGGACCATTATTAAGTACAATAAGCGTTACCTGAACTCAACCATCGCATCACTGAGACAGTGAATCGGACAACCAAGATGGCTACTAAGTGACTGTGGGCGGATACGCTGGGCAAAGGGATGATTCGCCCGAGATTTCATCAAGCTACTCAGAATGGTGCGCAATTTAAAACTTACGAATTAAATATTAAATTTCCCACTTACTGTTAACATTAACTGTTAACAGCGGCTAGCTGAAACCACGGACAGTGAAACTGAGGATAAGCGGGGACTACTGTACATACAGAGTTTATACAGAGTCCGCTAGTTTTTTCACTGATATCTTTTTTTTCTGTTCAGGGATTCAATCCAGGATACTACATTACATTTCCTTGTGGTGTCTTCTTGCTCTTCTCGAATACGTGACAATTACTAAGTCTTTCCTTGTTTTTTATGACCTTGGAAATTTCAGAGTCAGATCGGGTATTTTGTATAGAATGCTCCTCTATTTAGGTTTTTCTGATGTTTTCTCATGATTAGATTGAGGTTATGGATTTGGGAAAAGAACACCACAGCTGCGAGGTACCCTCAGTGCACTGAAGTTAATATGTGCATGATGATAATATGTTTTATTACTAGTAATATTAACCTAAATTACTTGGTTAGGATGGTTTCTGTCAGACGTCTTCTTGGTAAAGTTACAATTTCATTCTTTGTAAATAATATTCGTTGGTGGAGATATTTTGAGACTATGAACATACCATCTTTCTCAAACATATCCTGTTCTCCTTAATCTTCACAATGGTCAGTGTTTCTGGTCAACAGTAATTATCTATCATTGTGGTGTTTTTTCTTTTTTTTTTTTTTTTTTTTTTTTGGCTGAGCCGCACGACATATGGGATCTTAGTTCCCCTTAGTTCCCTGACCAGGGATCGAACCCGTGTCTTCTGCATTGGAAGCATGGAGTCCTAACCACTGGACCTCCAGGGAAGTCCCTCATTGTGGTGTTCTAATGTTTTTCTATTTCCCTTGTTCCTTTTAAATTCATTAATTGGAAATTTTTCATAAGGAAAATCTGTCCCTTTTCCAGCATTTGATCACTTGTTTATATTGGTTTGGACATATGAACATATTTTTTTTCTTTATGTTACAATTCAACATTATCATTATATTTTTGCTGCTCAAATTGTTCCAGTTTTGGACATTAGGGCTATTTCTGGTCAGCTCCTGTGTCTTTTCAATAAACTCCAATCTTTTCATTGAAAGTTCCTTACTTTCTAGGATTACAAAGTGCTCCAGTCTTAACTTACATTTTTTTGTGTGTGCCATCCCTAGAATCAACACTTCTCTAAGAAGCCCTGTTTCCTTTTATTGGAGAATGTTATTTGGAAGTCAATATCTGGGCACTAAGTTTTCTCATTGCTGCTGGGGTGTTGTTCTGTGTAGGTCCATTCAGAAGACAGAGTTTGAAAATACATGTACATGTGTATACTAACCCATGTATACACACATGTCTATTCTATCTATGTGTGTGTGTATGTGTATATATATATATATATATATATACACATACACACACACACACACATATATTTTTCATACTGGTATATCTGACTCCTCTTCAGGACCACAGGTTTCTTTCTATTCCCTCTTTGCTTATTTATGACATATCTCTAACAGTGGTCCTTATCCATAATACATTTGCTCATTTATTCATTTGAAGCATAAATAAAAAATAGTTTCAGAATTTCTAACCCACACCCTGTGAGAAGTAGCTTTATCAATTAGAAAACAGTGTTTGTATAGTTATTTTTTTTTGTTTCTAGCCTTAGAATATCCAGTGAAAACAGTGTTTTCTAAAGTTACTTAGGCCAGCTCCTTTGTTTCCCACACAGTGTAGTTGGTTATGTCATTCATTTGAAATAAAGTTAAATTATTTTGTCACAGCCTACATTCCGTATTGCACTTCCTTTATATCCTAGCAGATTTTTTTTATTTGCATATAGCAAAATTCACTCATTTTGTGTACAGTTCCATGGGCTTTGACAAATGCATAGAGATGTGTATTCGCCAACCTCAGTTCCATACAAAACAATTCCATCATCCCCAAAATTACCTTATGCTCCTCCCACCCCAAATCCTGGGAACCACTAATTCATCCCTATAATCTTGCTTTTTCCAGAATGTCATATAAATGAAATCATCATAAAACATGAAGGCTTGGGGTCTTGCTTCTTTCACTTATCAAAATGCATTTAAGATTCATTTATGTCGTTGTATAAAACAACAGTTTATTCCTTTTTGTTGCCGAGTAGCATTCCACTGTATCATTGTACCACCATTTACTAATTAATCTCTTCAAACCCATCACGGTTCTTTCCAGATTTTAGCAGTTATCCATAAACCTGCTACAAGGGTTTGTATACAGGTTTTTGTATGGAGATAAGTTCTGAATTCATGCGGGCAAAAAATAAGAAGTGGATTGCTCAGTCATTGGTAAGTATGTGTTAAACTTTACAAGAAAGAGCGGAACTATTTCCTCAAAGGGGCTGTACATTCCCACCATCAATGTATGAAAATTCCAGCTGCTTTACATATTTGTAGTTTTAAATTTTTTTTGTTATTGTTATTCTAATAGCATTGTATTAATAACTCATTGTGGTCTTAATTTGCATTTTCTGATGATTAATAATATTGTACATCTTTTGAAATACTCAAATGTCAGCTTTTGTTTGTTTTTTTTTAAATATTGAAGTATAGTTGATTTACGAACAATGTTGTGTTCGTTTTTGCTATACAGCAAAGAATATATACACATATTCCTTTCATATTCTTTTCCATAATGGCTTATTACAGGATATTGAATATAGTTCTCTGTGCTATACAGTAGGTCCTTGTTGTTTTTCTATTTTATATATAGTAGTGTGTATCTGTTAATCCCAAAGTCCTAATTTATCCCTTTCCCCCTTCCCCTTTGGTAACCATAAACTCGTTTTCTATGTCTGTGAGTCTGTTTCTGTTTTGTAAATAAGCACATTTGTATCATATTTTAGATTCCCCATATAAGTAATATCACATGATATTTGTCTTTCTCTTTCTGACTTACTTCACTTAGTATGATAATCTCTAGGTCCATCCATGTTGCTGTAAATGTCATCTTCATAGTTTCCTTACTGAAGTGTGTTTTCAGATTCTTGGCCAATTTTTTATTATGTTGTTTTATTTTCTTGTGGAGCTTTGAGAGTTATTTATATGTTCTGGATAAAAATCCTTTACAGGGTATGTGATTTTCAAATAGCTTCTCCTATCACGGTTTGTCTTTCCATTCTCATAAATGTATGTTCATAGTGTAAATGTTTTCAACTTGAATATAGTTTATCTTTTTCTGTCTGTTATAGATTTTTCTTTTGCTGTCTTATCTAAAAACTATTTGCCAAACTCAAGATCACAGAGATATTCATTTGAAGTTTTTTTTTTTAACTTAAGGGCTTAAAGGATTTTGTTTTTTGTTTTGTTTTGCATGTGGATGCCAATTCTATTATCATTATGTGTTGAAAAGAGCATCCCTGTCTCTGACACATTATATCTTATTCCAGCGTTTATGAACCTTGACAGGCTAATTTGTTAGCCTACAAGTAAGGTAAAATCTCAAACCCTTCATCGTTTTTGACCACAAAGAGTTTTTATGTCATGAAATGGGCACGCCTTTTCTTCTGCTAGGCCTTCAGTGTATAAGACTGAGTTAATCTAATTAGGAATTGGACTGGGTTTTAGGTTTGTTGTTGCTATGGTTTCAGTATACCACAGGCTTTCAATTCCTTGAGGGATTATTTTGTTTATTATGGGAGTTGATTTGCCGGTTTTTTCCCCCAATATCTGCTCCACTCTGAGCTTTAGGTCATCCCTTTGTGCTGCACCTCAGAAATGGTCTGTCTTCTGCAAGTAACTCTTCATTCATATGACACTTGCTAACCTAGTGGTGGAGGTGGGAACAGTCTATGTTGTTCTGATTAAGTTTAATCATTAAGTAGTCAAGGTATCCCTGGTTCTCCAGGATATGACCTCCTTAATGCCCCTCCCCTTCTTGGTGCAGTTTTGAGCCCAGCACTTATTTCCCAGGGATAGAGGTTTCCTTTCCCTCCCCCAGCCTGTTTGTTTCTTCCCCAGCTGCAGTGAATTTTTACTAGTGCCTAAGGGTGACGGCCTATCGTCCTTATCCCACAGATCAGAGCATTATTTCCTTAGGGGAAATAAGGAAGAGGGTCTCAGAGTTTCTTACTGCCCCTGCTTTGGTTTCTCTTCTCCTCTTCTCTGTTCTCCTCCCCTCCTTCTGTTTTCCTTCCCCATACTGAAGAGTTTCTTTGGTTTCTCTCAACCATTTTTTGTGAGTATTAGGTGGTGTTTGTGTACACCTGGGCCCCTGAAATTTGCCAAACATCCTACCTTTTTTTAATAGGTGTCCAGAAGCAGATTGCCCAGGTAAGCAAGTGTTTTGGTTTTGTCTGCAACTGACCATCTCTTTAGATTTTGAGCTCTGTGACCTCTGTACTCTGATGGGTTCAAACAAAGTTGTGAATTTCCTGTTTGTTATTGTTGTTGTCATTGTCATTGTTGTTGCAAAGGTTGAGAATGACCTTTGAGAATGAGTCTTTCCAGTTCTCTGTATCTCTGGGCAGAAACTGAGAATCAATTTAATGTTTTAAATTTCATTTCAAAAAGCAACTGATTACAAATTTGTAACCCTTTTTACTTTGAGAGACTCCCAATTATAATTTAAGTTGTAAATTACTATAATTTTTCTTAATAAGTCAATAATTAGCTGGTGCTCTGTTGAGTCACTCGAACACATAAAGGCAAGAGACCTGTAGACTGCTTGGAGCATCACAGGTTTGAATAATTTGCTCAATTTTTCCCTGACCCTGTGACTGAATTTGCAAAGTAATAGTAAGAAGTTTTTCATCTAGCTCCAGCAATATGGTGAGGATTTAAGAACTAAAAGTGTTTTGATATCTTCAAAAGGTAATAAAAAAGTTTATATTAAAAAAAGTTTATATAAAAAATGTTTTTCTTTCTTATTACTAACTGAATTGCCACAACAGTTTTATCTAGTTTAAATGATTTCATGACTATCTAAACTAAAACAGCAAAACTGAGAACAAAGAACAGAATCTATCCAAAAAGCTACCTTAAATAACAGCATTTAAACAGTTAAATCCCTGTTCTTTTTAACAATAAAATTATTTCTGACCCTCAAAGTACATTTACATTTGGAAAACAGGATAGTGATTCAAATATTATGGGAGAGGGGTTCTGAATATGGAACACAAATTGTAAACAAAATTAAGTAACAAAAATGTCTGGGAGATTATCTATGCCCTCAAATTCTCTGAGTGGAACATCAGTGGTAAACTACTAGAATTTCCTTTCCCTTAACACCCTGCATATTTATTTGACAGACCTCATTCCTATCAGGCAGAAATTGCATGTTAATGACATTTATAAGTGAGATGGACATTCAAAGTTAAAAAGAGGCTGACTAAACAGATTTGAAAGTCATTTGGCAGCAAAGGATAAGAGAGCTTAAGGAGTCATTAGAAGATAAATTTAAGGATAAGTAGGAGGATAATGATAAATACAATTTAATCCCGGATAATAATGCTAAGGTTAAAAGTCATATACAGTAACTGGCAGTATATTATTTTAATGTTTCATTACTGTGATCAAAAGGATTTGACATAAAGATTGATTTGATGCAGGTCACCCCATCAGCTCTTCAATCTAAGTGGATAAATCTTTCTTTGGACAGATATGGTTGCAGCTTGCCTGACTCTGACCTGTTACATCAAGAAAAACTGTCATGTACCAGATGTGTTTCATTTTGCTTACTACGTGACCTAGTATTTACTTTGATTTTACAAAACTTTAACTTTGACGATTGGAACGTATATTAAATAGAATAAATTCCAAAGCTCTAGATACTCAAACCTGTGTCTACAAACTTAATATGTAGTTATTTTTATAGAAACGTGAAAACTCATTTGTTCCCTACAATTGAAGTAATGGGCTATTTTATGAATTGAGACCAATGACCTTAAATTATTTTGTGATTTTGAAGAATTTCTTTTTTAAAAATATATATTTGAAATAACAAATATTATTTTTTCAGTAATTTTTACCTGTAAATAAAGTCTCAATCTTGTTATTCAAGATTGTGTGAGGAATCTGGGTCCAATGTTTTTCCCAGGTTCAATTTCACCTCACTTTCTTCAACAGAAGTCAACAGCAGAAAAACTAAGTGCTAAGTATCCCTCAAAATTTTACTTGGCTTTCCTTTTTATATCATACTTTACTTTTACTTTTAAATAATATATGAGTATTAATTATCCAAGAACAGCAATATGCTTAAAATAAAATACATTATTTTCCTTGCAAATAGACGACAATGATTTTTGAAATATTTTCTTCTGATATTTAACAAACATAGTATTACACTGCTGAGTTTGGTTTCTTGATCTTAAATACTATCCACTGACTTTGTGTTTTAACAGTTGAGGATTTAAATCTCTTATATCTCTACCTCAGCCTTCTCCTACTCCTCACCTTATCCTATAGAATTAAATCAAAATATTTAGTTAAATTATTGTTTAGTGTTTAAGTGCTTAATTACCATAAAATATTTCTTATTTCTACTATGCCCAATAGACCAAAATTATTACTTTTGATTTTCTCATTTTTACGTGTTCAATCTACCAACCTAAACTGAATCACTGATTGCCTTTATTTTTATTATTTTGACTTTGCTTTTCTCCTTGCTGCAATCTTTTTCCACTTTATTAGAAAGCTATCAGTGAAAAAGTCAGCTCAGAACAATCTCTCCATTCTCTGAAAGTTACAATGCACATTCTTTGACTATACTCCTATCTGGTGCTTAAGAGGTGATATTAATTACTCATTACTTCTTGATTGTTTATTTTTACTAGACAAATTTGAATCAAGGGTCACATACTTGCCATGACAATTTCCTTAGTCCCTTATGTAGCTTCTTAATTTACTAATTTGAAGGTTTATATTTGAGTGTATTTGGTTTTACATGATCTTCACTTCTAATGTTACAAAAAGTTCCTCCAAATCTTTTTACAATTATTATTTACAGCATAATATGTTGTTAACAAAATATCATGAAAACCTACTAAATATATATATATATTTCTAAGTGTTTTTAAATAATTTAAACAAAACTAGGTGGAAAACAGAATAAGCATTTAAATATGTTAAAGAAGCTGAAATAGTTTTTTCATGTTTAATAGAAAAAACATGTGATTTAATTAATTCTAGTTGTCTTAATCAGTCAGAGCTACTATGTCAAAGAGTCATAAACTAGGTAACTTATAAACAAGAGAAATTTATTTCTCACAGTTCCAGAAGCTGGAAGTCCCAGATCTGGGTACCAGAGTGGTTTAGTTCTGGTAAGTGCCCTCTTCCAAGTTGTAGGCTGCCAAACTCTCATTGTATCCTCACATGGCAGAGGGCAGAGAGGAGAAGCTAGGGCTCTGGTGACTCTAATGACTCTTATGACTAACCCTATTTTATGAGGGCTCCACCCTCATGACCGCATCTAATCCTAATCACCTCCCAAAGGCCCCATCTCCTAATACTATCACATTGAGGGGTAGGGTTTCAACATATGAACTTTTAGGGGACACAAACTTTCAGTCCATAGCACAAGTATTTCCTTTTAGAATTGTTAATTTAAAATTTGAGGTGGTGGTATCCTTTGTATTATGATTTCCCCCTCTTTTCTTTCCCCCTCTTATGGCTTTTCTTTCCTCTTTTCTTTTCTTTCTTTTCTTTCCCCCTCTTATGGCTTGTTTAAGGCCTTTTTCTCTTGCAGAAATGGGTACTTTAATCCCTGAACACTGGTACTATCTGTCAATGTGTTTTCATTTAAATAAGAACACATTAAGTTTCTGGAAGACCAAATTTCCTTTTATGAAGATATAAAAGCCAATGAAAGTCCCCCCTTTTTTACACTAGATATATATATACAGTACAAAAAGTGCAATCATTGCATATCAGCTTCAATAGTGGCTTCTGTTCAAATTTTGCCATATTTTAACTAGATGATAACACTTGTTCAATCAATGTTATAAAATGTATTTTAATTATACCACAGAGTTGGTTTTGATCCTGAGATATGTAATCCAAATTTAAAATCTAAGTGGATCTATAATAATCATTACTTTGTATATGTCTACATACATCTAACTTATATAGTTTAATTGTAAAAAATGTAAATGAAAGTGAAAACACTAAAGTAATTTATGTATATGTTGTCTTAACACTGTATATATAATTTACCCATAAGTTAAATATATAGAATTCCTACAACACATGAGACACTATTTTATTTAATCCTTTCAACAACCCTATAAGTACAGCCATATAATTAAACATTTAAAACAGAACACTTCTGAGAGTAGGGACACTGTTAATAATTACTTTGGGACAATAGGCAAAAACAAGTATGAAGACTCGCCCCACCTATAAAGTGAAAATTTTCCCGACTAATTCATCCCAGAATGATTTCTTCTTTCTCTGCAATTATTACCACATCTACAAACAAGGTAATCAACATTTAGAGAGACAAAGGAACTTACCTAAATCAAACATCTATTAAGCATATTGGTTGGTATTCAGACTGAGGACGTATGATGAGGGAGACGACCATTATAACAAGTGAAGAAAATATGCCCATTTCAGAACAAATATTATAGCATGTTAGCATTGGTTAAATGTACATAGGAAAGATACATGTCTAGAAAGATACATAAGCAATTTGCTAACAATGTTTACTCAAGGAGAATGAATGATTGAAACTGGAGAGGCTTTCACTTTATTATGTATATATTTCTGTATTGTCCATACTGTACAATCCCATCTCCCTGTAATCTCCCCACTCAGCCAATAAGCATGAAATATTTTACTTAAAGAAAACATTTCACCAGTGTTTAAATTTTAACTTTCTTTAAATAAGAGACAGACAAAAGTTAATTTGCCTAAAAGTATTACAGATATAAAAATAAGTTTGATCACATCAGTTTCATCCTGCATTGAAAGTATTTACAAGGATTACACTGATTTTAGGTTTATCATAACTTGAGCCAATATTTTCAACTTTAAATAAAAACCTTTAAAAGGTTTTAATTGTATAATTAAATCATTGACAGTATATTCATATATCTGTGAGAATAAAAAAATAGGTTGTATTAAATACTTTAAAACGCAATTAATCAAATAATAGACTTTGCTTTTCCAATCTAATTGAGATTTTATCTTATTTTTTTCTCTCTTTAGCAGGCTTTTGCTTTAGATAAATGAAATGATTAGTTTAATAAATTATTAAGCTTATATGTTTGTATGGAAACACAGAAAAATGTTCACAATGATAAGATGATCCATATTACTGTAACTGAAGGAAATTAAAACCCTTTTAAAGTCAGGCTTGGTTTTCATGAATTCAGTACCTCAGAGACTCATCTAAATTATGACAGGCTCCTTGCTGAAAGTATATTGAAAAGTTGACAACATTGGAGGAGAAGATTTTGTGCTTAAACAAAAAACTACGTATAATTTTCACCTCAAATGCTGTCTTTCCATAAAATGCAAATCCAAGATAAGATAACTAAAGCAATCAAATAATTTTACTTACGTTTCTATGCAGGGATAAGAAAGAAACCATCCTGAAAGGAATAGTTCCTTGAAAGAATCATTGGTTCCTCAACTAAACTAGAGTTATAGCTATTTGTGCACTCTCTCTACAGTACCGAGAGCACTTAATCTTTTCCTACTACCCAGTAGCTACACAGCAAGCACTCTGGTAACTGGAAACTGTCACATTGCAAGTGAAGAATTGATAGAAATTGTATATGAGTTTGTGCTTGAGACATATGGGTTCGGATGTGCAAATTGTTTTCTAAAGATCTTGAGCCTTATGCTGTGCACTCTACTCCAACTAAGATTGATGGAACCAGGAAGAGCACTCCCAAAGAAGGATTAATCAAATTTTACAACTGTGAATTAATCCAAGAAAAACTATAATTTCAAAGGACTAAGTAAAAAAGCAATTTTTTTCTTAGTGAACGAAAGGCATGAACATGCGTTAATCCAAATTTAGGAGCCTGGTTTTGTGATACAAAACAAAAAATTTGAAATGCAACTTTAATAGCAAACATGAATATGCCTTTGTCCTATATTGTATCTATAATTATTAGGTAGTTGCAATGAGAGGAGCACATATTCCCCTTACGCATATGCAGGCAAACAGGATTCATGTATGAAAAGAGACTCAACACAGTAAAAGAGAACTTTCACATGACATTAACACCAATCAGTACTGGTCCCTTAATCAATAATAGAGACTATAAGACAGTGCCACAGTGAAGTACACTGAGTTTAGATGGCTCCTCATTGACATTTCTATAGGATAAGTCCATTTTAAATATGGTTAGGATTGGGACACATCTCTCAGAAGAAGCTTTCTTCTTTAAAGCTCTATGTTACTAGACACTAACAGATTTTCTTAAAGCTTTAATTAATAACTCCAGATGCTCTAACAATAGTATAGTGTTTAGAATATTTCTTCTCCAAAGAGTTTAAAGCATGTGATGTGCAAATGATCAATTCTAATCTTGTAATTTATTTAATATTTGTTATTTCGGTTTGTAAAAAAATAAAACTTTGTAGTATCTGGATGTTATATCACATACTATTGTGATGACTGCATTGGGCAGTTTATTTAGGAGCTGTGGGTTTCTCTTCTCATGAATACTTCTCTATGCCACAAACTACATATAAATTAGGAGGAAGAAGATAAAAGATTAAGATGAAAAAGAGAGGGAAGAAGAGCTGAAGGAAGAAGAGGAAAAGGAAGAGGAAGGAGAATGGTAAATGGTATAGGGAAAAAGAAGAGAAGAGAATGACAGTAGCAACTCTGATAATTGTAGCACTTCATATGTAAAGCTTGCTTAGTCTTCTTAGTAGAAACTGCTTACAATGTGGTTCAGGGTAGTTCAAATAGGAATGAACTAGAGGAGTTCTAAGACCTCTGTTCCAGTCTTAGTTCAAGTAATAGTAAATATTCCAATCTTGAGAAAGTCATTTAATATCTCTAGTTTTCAATGTATAAGAAATATATTTTTATACTCATATAATATTTATATATGTTCATATAAATATATAACTATATGTATTTATTATATAGAAAATATAACAATACATTTCTTATATGTAAAATAGTTATTAAATGTATATTTTTAAAGGAACGTTTAAAAAAGAACAGAGTCAATTGTTTGCCATATTTGCAGAGTTTTTCAGAAAGATTTACTCATAATTTCTTGAAGGAAAAAAAAGCTTTGCTTTAACCAAGGAAAAGTGCAATTTGATTAGTCGAGTTGTATTGTTAACACACCGGCATCTGTGGATTCTGGTTACTGTGGTTGGAATTCTGGTTCTAGCACTTACAAGCTTTGAGCCCTTGGGCAAGTTATCTTAACTTTCTGAATTTCAATTTTATCCATCTGTAAAATGGAGATAAAATTGCACTAAATCAAAAGGTTATTAGGGTATTAAAGATAGAGAGCATGTAAATAACACATAATATATACAAGCAAATGGAGATAAGTCATGCAATTAACAATATTTGTATTGGTATTTATTATAAAATACATGATCAGAATAGTCTAAAGGAAAGAATACACACTAATAGACTTTACTGATAAAAGTCTGAATTCCAATTACTATGAAAAGTAATAGATGGCTATTAATGACTTTTTATGTAGCATAGTGGAGAAAAATTCCATCATTATTTTGGAAAAAAAATATAGCAGATATAATGAACACAAAGTATTTTGTAATTATTTGCCCTTGGCTTTCTACTTTAAGCTTAAAAATGGGTGCTCTTTGAATCAGGTGACTCTCTCTCGCCCCCCTCACTACGTAACCTATCACTCAACACAGTGTCAACTATATATTGAACTTTAATCATTATTGATTATGGATGATGGTGCAGATGAAAGAATGACTAAGAAACTATGCTCCAGTGGTAAGATGAGACAGAAAGAAAAATAGAAGGATTTTGGTAAGAATAAAAAGAGGGAAAAGGTAAGAGAGCTGTTTTTGTGTGTGATTTACTGCACCTGGTTACATGGAAGTTGAAAGTTGCTCTAGTATCTGGCATTTAATCTTTTTTTAAGAGAGCCTACCCTGCCTTGGAAACAGCTGAACTGATACATGGCGAAGCAGTGGGGAGGATACTGGTGTCGGAGGACTCACTTTCCTTCATTCTGTATTTACAGTACTATCTGCTGTGCTTCCAGAAATGAGAGCAAGGGAGAGAGAAGGAAGATAGATGGGTCCTTGGTGTCTCCCTGCTGTGGTCAAATGATTGTGCACTTCAGAAAAAAAAAAAATGAATAATCTGATTTCAAAAAAATCCTCACCCAAACTTGATCCTCAGCTAAATATCTTTTAAAGTGATAGTTTTAGCTTAACTTTCATTCCTTTTGATTACACTACTCTCTGCCCCACTTTCTAGTTGAAACTAAAGGTAATACTTCAAAAAAAATCACATTATTGATATTTCCAGTCAAAATTAAAGTGAAAATTGCAGCTGGTCTCACAGGAACACCTGAAGGAGTAAGGCTTTTTTTGCTTCTTTTAACCACACACGTTTGGGGGAACTTCAAAAGTTTTAAAATTAACTTTGAAGATTAATTTTCAAATCATGTAAAATTCTTATCTGTATCTCAAATTACCTGAAGAATCTTCTACCTCTACTTAAAAGTCCTAAATTGTTAGTAAATTAAAGATAGAATGTAATTTAAGATAGTTTAGAAAAAAAGACTTCTCATATAACTGGGGAAAAAATACTACTACTAAGACGGTTTCATGATTTGTTAACTGAGAGCTGTTATCCTCACATAATTATGGTAGCACATTGTAATGGTGAGTAGGTGGGCAGATTAAGAAACGACACAAGTAAACCAGTAACTTATCCTGTTGTCCTTCTCCTGCTGCCAGTAATTGTGTGGTTTTTTAAAATAAGAGTTTAAAGTTCTGAGTCTGGGGACTACACCACCTACTTAAAGTGAAATGCGTTTTACTGAGACAACTAGGGGGAAGCACGTGATTCAATTATGCTCAGCTATAGCCTTCAAAAGTCAACCAACATTATTTTGTTCAATTTGACCTAAGCTTTATATGTATACTCATATGGAGTTATAGGCAGTAGTAACCTCTCCTAGTTCCTTTGAACTATTTCATATTAAAATGAAAAACAAGTTGTTGATTTCTATCATCCCCATCCCTCAGTAAGCAAGCCTTATTTTTTCCTTATTTCGAGTAAGCATAGACAACTAAGGTTTTCCTTAATGTCAGCATTAACTAACTTTCTTCTCTAGCTAGAGTCATCATTCTTCTTAGACCATTAACCCTGTGCTAAGGCCAAACGATCTCTCAGGTTATCTCTGCTCTCCCACCTATAAATTAGAAACAAAATTTAAAACAAACAAACAAACAAACAAAAAACATGGTCTTATTTTAGTGCTAGTAATATGATACATGATGTTCAAAAGGCTTAGGGACTGATATTACCCCCACCAGCTTTTTACCCTGAGAAGTGTCTCTACAACACAGATACCACCAGCCAGCAGGACATGTGACCACTCAGTGAAGACATGGCCTTGTCTGTCAGTCCAGCTTACCTGGCAGGGGCTGTCAGTTAACTGGTTGGCTATATGACTAGTGTTTCTGCTGGCTTCCCATTGCCTATTTGATGGGATTTAGGGTGATAGCCCAAATTGAACTACTCCTTATGCCTCTGCAACTAGTTACCTCACTTCTTGTTCAGTCTTTTCCTCTGACTCATATTTTTAGCAATAGCTAGACTCTTGAAAAACAATAAACGAACCTTGTATAGTCCCTCAAGTATTTATTCAGAAACATTCATTGAGAACCTGGCATGTTTATTTTGGTAGAAGGGAAAGGAAACAACAACCTCAAGACTCTAAAGAAGTAATGCCTCTGAATGTGACTTAACTGGCCCAAGGTTTTTACCTTTGATATCCTCTCCAGGGTACAGAAAAATAAGTAGGCTCTTTGAGAAGACAAAAATATCCAGAGAAACAATAATGGATTATAAGTAGAAGTGCAAATAGAGAGAGTGAACACAAAACCATAAAAGGAAACACGAAATGCAATAAAAGAATTAGAATCCCTATGAGACAAAATTTAGACACTATCATTGTTTCCTTGCCAAAAGTAGTGTATTTTATTTTGTATAATTCTCACCATTCTTGAAAATACAGATTACTTGAAGACTTTTGGTTCACAGTACATGCACTTATTTGGATAAATATACGGGGGCTTTTGATCTGTATGGTGTTCTTTGTGTTGAGCTGTGAGGTGCCACTTCGATAGCTGGTGTAACTCTGGTTCTATTGCAGGCAGTCTTGGAAGTATGTATAGCTACCCTTCCTGCACTATAAGGCCTGCTTCTGCAGTCATTTGTACCACAGAGCCCTTGATGCCCATTCAATGTCCATTAAATATTAGATCAACGTCCATTCAAACTATAACCCGCAACGTGAACAGTCAGCCATACAGCACTCTGTGTATGCTCAGTCTTACCTTCACTACAATAAACCTCCAGGTAAACACACCATTCAACTCTCTGATATCCTACACTACCTCTGGGCAGGTGGGCACTTGAGACATTCTGTATGCCCGTATGCTCTATTTGCCAAGTGCAGGCTATGGGGAACCAGGGATCTACTCTCTGTCTAAATGTACCTTCCCATCTTTGGTACTATTTGCGCCAAGGCACAAGGTTCCTCTGCCTTTTTCTTTCCTTTGCAAACAGTCTGCTTCCCCTTGTCTCACTACCTTTTGAGGTTTAGATCAAAAGGTGTCCTTCTCAAATTGTAATATCCTTCTATCATTCCTTGACTCCTCTTTCCAGTGTCTAAAGAGTTTCCCCTTCCCTTCTGATAAGAACATATTCTAAATTACATACCTCTCCTTTCCTAAATGGCATTTTCTCTTCTGAAATCTAATGCAATGATAGGAAAAGAATGGAATAGAATGGACAAATATTACCTTCCTAGAAAGGAAAACACATGCATGATAAGAGATGGGGTTGGGCTTCCCTGGTGATGCAGTGGTTAAGAATCTGCCTGCCAATGCAGGGGACACAGGTTCGAGCCCTGGTCAGGGAAGATCCCACATACCACATACCGCAGAGCAACTAAGCCTGTGTGCCATAACTACTGAGCCTGCTCTCTAGAGCCCGCGAGCCACAACTACTGAGCTTGCCTGCCACAACTACTGAAGCCCGCACGCCTAGAGCCTGTGCTCCACAACAAGAGAAGCCACCGCAATGAGAAGCCCGTGCAATGCAACGATGAGTAGCCCCCGCTTGCCGCAACTAGAGAAAACCCATGCACAGCAACGAAGACCCAACACAGCCAAAAACAGATAAAACTTATTAAAAAAGAGATGGGGTTAGTGTAGGGGATCAAATGTATTATCCCATTATATGTGGAAGATAAATCACATATATTTTCCTAAAGAAAACAGGAAAGTACAAAGACCACAGTGCCAAGATACTCTCTCTTAACCCCAAATAGTCTTTTTTACCAGAAGGCCTTTACATCTCTGCCCAGTAGAAACTCTCCCTATGTCATATACTTCTTCCATAAAAATATTACTAATTGCTACTGATACCTTGAGGTAGTAATAGCTGAAAGGCTCTATGGAAAGAAACCAAATCATTAAAAAGGTTGAGAGGAAACTTGGGTTGTGGTAGAAAAAAGTATACTCTTCACATATTGGAGGCATACAAACTCTACTGAAGAGTAGAATATAAGAAGAGATATGAAAATATTGATTAAGGACAATACATTTGCAGACACACAGATGTAGAGGAAGTATTATAGAGGTTTTGATAAAGAAGCTAGACCCTTAGAAGTAATATGCAAAGACATACTTAAGTAAACTTTCTTAAACTGAAAGCAACTTGAACTTACAACCAGAAAAGAAGTATAATATTATACAAAACGTTAGTGAAGAGAGAAACACATCTTGAGAATAATGTTGAATAAAATGAAGGTTTAACTAGAGTACTAGCAGAAAAAGGATTGGTTACCTACGCAAGTACAAAACTCAAGATAAGCTTCAGATTTTTCCACAATACAAAATGCCATAACTATTAATAAAAATAACTAACTTGGATTTCCTCTGTTCGATGTGCCACACACTGAAGAAAGAACCTATGTGGATGATCTCATATAATCCCAATTAGAACCCTATGTGGTATGTACTATTAAAATCTCACTCAGGAGCCAGGAAATAAAGGTTTCAGAGGCTCCATGACTTGCCCTTGATCACACAGTGTGTACATGGCAGGGCTAGGATTGAAGTCCAGATCAGAGTCAATTACCAAATGAGGAATACATATATATAATTATAATACACACATAATTATATATATATAATTAAAAGATGGATTAAACAAATATATACTAAGCCTCGTATGCCAGAAAGAATACGCTACATTTTCCAGTATAACATTGAAGAAGATTGAAATCTATACTAAGCAACAGAAACAACTTCATTAAATTTAAAAAGTAGAATATTTGGCCAATGTGGCTTTATTTCCACAATGCTAAAGACACAATGCAATAAAAACTTACAGCAAATTACCAACCATTTGGAGTATGTTCTTTAAGAATTCACTTAAGTTGTGTGAAGTGTTCCAACCAATCTTGCCATGAACAGCAGATAGAATATGAATTCTTTTCTCAAGAGCCTTCTTAGCTCCCAAGCAGATATGCTTTTGGGAACCTTGGAGTACCAGGCCACTAGGCAAATTCACTTTTGCATAGATCTCTCTCTTAGACTCAAATTGAGGCTCTTGCTATATTTTCTTCCCCCGAATTTTAAAATCTTCTTGCCGAGTTTTGAAAATGTTGCTTAGCTAAGGCTAAGATTTTTGGGCACTCTGGTAAATTTCCTAGACTTACTTCCAGGGAATGATTCCATCATATCCAACAGCGTTGGTCTGTCCTGTGAGCCCCTAACACACATCCCAAACCCTTAGGACAGCCCTATTTCCAATTAACAGTCCTTAAAGAACCAGAAATTTTCATCAGTCCAGTAGTGCTTCCTGGGGGAAGAGGGAGAAGAAGAAGAAAGGAAGTGGTGTTACCTTTATATAGAATTGCCAGCATTTTATTCTTGCAAAGTCACTAATAAAAATAATGATATTTACTATAATTTATATTTACCATAAACATCTGTTTAATAAAGTAGAAGGGACATAACACCAAACTGAGTTAAATATACTTAGCCTTGGGAAAAAAAAAATCTTTTTCTCATTTTGCTAAAAATTATTGAAATCTTTGTTATAAACCAGTGTTCTTGGATCAGAGTTTGAAAAATACTTATTTCTTTTATGGATTTAATGGGAAAAGAGACAGCTGCAAGTTCAAACTGAGATGCACCACAAAATTTATGGATGAAGTTAGAAAATACTACTGTATGTAGATGGAAATTACAAAATACCAACACAGAAGAGATACATGGAATAAAAGTTCTCTAGTAACTGGTCTTATATTTGGATATAGCTTAGATAGTTGTGTCTCACTGTGTAATGGAAAGTGGCCACCCTAAATTATATTCTACTTCAAATGATATAACGTAAATTTAAACTTCATGAAACTGGTTATACAAATAGAAGGGTACTGAGCTATATAGGTTGTGAAGTAGAAAAGTTATAGAACAAGAACAATTGTGTTTGTCCAGCATTGTTCTCGTCAGAGCCAGTTGTGTCTAACCTGACACCATGGACAGATGGTGAAGCAGGAATAATTCCCCATATTCCATTTAAAGATGAATAAAAATATTCAAGTGTTTTGCTATGATTCCAAGCAATTTGAATCCCTTTTCAAGATACATTAAAAAACCAAAAGGTACTATATAAAATAAGAAAAGGTTTTCCTGTATTAAAATTAATAAATTGTCCTTAGGAATCTGGTTAACCTCATATACTCACTCTGATAATCCGTGAGCGAACTGATAAAATAAATTTTCCAAATATACAAAACTACTATCAGAGTCAATCCTCCAGGCACAGACACCTCAGGAGACCTAAGAGAAACATCTTAACACACTAAATTGTATTCTATTTCAAGAGTATTTTTACCTGATTCTGCAAGAGATTGCCTTATTACTCGATATCATAAATCATGTTATCCCACTTACAGAAGGAGTCAAGGGACTTTTGCTCTTAGTCTTAAGAGCAAATAGGTAAAAGAGAATAAACATATTAAATTACTTTCAATCATTCATTTGACTAAAATATATGGCATTTTACATTATAACTTTAATATTATGAAACAACTCTATTCAGGGTATAGGAATTAGTACATGTATATATGTACTAATTAGTACATATTAGTTTTTCCTAATAAGCTCACAGAACAGGTAAGGATGTGAATGCTTTTTGATGTTTTTCACGTACTGATTCGAATGCAAAATGTAAAAGCTTTTTTTTGTCAAATAATAGACACCCCACTGAAGTATCAATTAGAACATGATTCTAAGTACCAATCGACAGTTAATTTTTGATATTTACAGCCATCATAATTGAATCATTCTGGAACATAAAAGTTAATTGTATGTAAGAAAAACTAGTCAAATTACATAAATGTAGAAACTTTACAAATCTCAGTGAGGTACTATTAACCACTCTTATTTCAATGAAAATAAGGAAAGATTAAGGCTTTGATGCTTTATAAAAAGTGATATGAAGAAAATCTGCTTTACAAGTTTGTTTTGTTCAAAATTCAAATTCTTAGGTCTCCAAAGTGGTTAAATTTTCCATAATCACTTTATTTCTACCTAGAAAAGTAGATTTCTGTGTAGACAAAGTTGACATAAATACTCAAACAAATTTCTTTTAGATTGAATTTTCATTCATATGGGATTCCAAATGTTTATATACATGAGAACTTTCTGTCACAATATTCATTTTTTTAACTGATGTTGCACCTTCATTTGATTGGCATTAGATTTGCTGAAAAAGCTGAGCCAACATTTCCAACTGGGAAATGGAAAAGGTTAAATTTTTAGATAATCAGAAAGCTTTCTCTAGACAATTTAGTCAATAGCCACAATTTATGATGCAAACCTAAGGGTCTAGTTTTGCCTTGTTAATTCCACATTTACAGAATACACTTTCATGATTTCCTCCCACAAGACTATTTAAAGACATGGAACAGCAAACAGAGGAGTTTGTGTCCTTACCCCCAAATCGGTTAAAATCCGAAGCTTGATTAAATGGTAACATTATCTATTCTTTGGGTTTAAAAACCCTCAACTGAATTCCAGTCCTCATTCCACCCCATTCTCCATCACATTCCAGGAAACCCAATATGCTTTATTTAGTTTAGTAACTAAGAAAAGGCACAGCTCTGGGTGCAATGTTCAGAAATTACTCTGCGTGAAAAGACAGAAAAAACAAAAGTATGGACAGAAAAAACTAAACAAATTATGTGGGGTAGCTTTATATATTTTTCTAATTAGATGACTTCCCAGACATCATAATGAACCTCAAACATCTAATCAATTTAAACCAATCATTCTTATATAATCTAATTATCAAGTTATAAAACGCACAATGTTATAATGATACCATAAAATAAAGTATCACAATGATGGCTCTGATTTTGAATCCCATATTATTTTTGTTTCTTTAAAGGATTATTTCTTACACATACTTCTTTTCCTTAGTCATATGTAATATGTATATACATTTGATATATATAAATCTGAATTATAATTTTATTTTTCCTATTTTTCAGAGGAAAATATGCTTTATTTGGCAATGTTTCATGTTTCTAGTGTTAAGCTATATCTCCCTTTTCTTTAACATCATTTTCACAGATCTCATTTTCCTTTTCAGTTTTGTCTCATTGATTTTATATCCCGCCCCCTTTTTAAATTATAATAAGCCATCTTTAAAATTATGAATTAATCATTCTAAAAATGAAACAGCTTTACCATAATTAAGGTGGGACCATGAAAAAATATACATTTAGTAGTCTTACTATACCACAATAGCAGACATTTTAAAAATTATCTTTTCAGTGAAGATTTTAAATTTCCAACAAATTATTTTTCATATCTTTAAAAATTCATTTTTATAAAGCAGAATATACAGTATTTTTTGCTTTGGATATAAATAAAATGAAAATTTGAGTAATTATGTGACTTTCTTTTTTTTGGTTGTGCCAGGTCTTAGTTGCAGCAGGCAGGCTCCTTAGTTGCAGCTCAGCAGGTTCTTAGTTGTGGCACGCGAACTCCTAGTTGAAAAATATGGAACGCTTCACGAATTTGCATGTCATCCCTGCACAGGGGCCATGCTAATCTTCTCTGTATCGTTCCAATTTAGTGTATGTGACAGAGCACTGTGACTTTTCTGATATATTCTTTTAATCAGATACTTTTAGGTCATTATCAGTTTTTCTTCTCATTTACTGGCCAGATACAAATAATTATTCCTCTGAACTTTGATCAGTTCTAACAAGGATTCACTACCATTTTATATAACTCTATTTCTTGTCATATCAAATTGACTATTTTGATCAAAATAGTCAAAATGCTCAATTAAAAAAAAAAGTTTTGGGCTTCCCTGGTGGCGCAGTGGTTGAGAGTCTGCCTGCCAATGCAGGGGACACGGGTTCGAGCCCTGGTCTGGGAAGATCCCACATGCCGCGGAGCGGCTGGGCCCGTGAGCCACAACTACTGAGCCTGCGCGTCTGGAGCCTGTGCTCCGCAACGGGAGAGGCCGCGACGGTGAGAGGCCCGCGCACCGCGATGAAGAGTGGCCTCCACTTGCCGCAACTAGAGAAAGCCCTCGCACAGAAACGAAGACCCAACCATAAATAAATAAATAAATAAATAATTAAAAAAAAAAAAAAAGTTTTACCTGTTCCAGTTGCTAACTTATCTGACTGAGTTTATTCATTTTTATGAGTGAATTTCCATACATTTTGACTATAGATTTCCTTTTGATTTCAATGTTCAATCCCACCCTAGTCACACAGAGATTCAAGGAGGCTTCTTTGAGTGACAAACAAAATTGTTTACCTATAAGTGGCTATCTTGTCCAAGTTCTAATTCCCACTATTACCCCTTTTTGTTTCTTACTTCTTCATCTCTCTCTGAGTAACTTCATGCCCTTTGGCTTTAAACACAGTTGTTCCATGCCTCTTGGGTCAGTCTGTTTTTGCTAAGAGAGTAAAGTTTCCCATTTAATGGACTTTAGCCCCAAAATATCCAAGAAAATCCTGTATACTAATATCCATATTGATACACCAAGTATTTCCCTCAGGTGAGATCCTAGATTACTGAGATGAAAGTTGAATTTACAGCAGAAATGTTTATGTAGATATTTTTAAACCTTTATAAATGTAATTCGGGTACTAAAATCCTCATCTCTGGTCAAGGGAATGAATGTGTCACTTTTAGAGAATGGAGAAAGTGTCTGAAGAATCAGACTTATTATTTCTCTGGTCATATTTTCTCTTGTAGTTACCCTCTTCACTGCCCATCCTCAGTTATTGACCAGGAAGGAAAAGAGGAAGAAAGAACACGAAGGTAGTCTTGTACTCTGAATAGTAGCTTGTTATTGTATCTTACTCTTTTTTCCATTTCTTATTACTGAATATATGTTTAAGAATCACACAAATTATACAAAAAATTGCCTAGAAGACTGAATCTATCCTTCTGATACTCAAAATATTTGGAACATCTGTCTCCTTCACAAGCTTGAATTAAAACATAAAGCACTTTCTATTTACCTAGATTTAGAGGCAATATGTTCATCAACTTCTTATTGACACCTGGGTTTTGCCCATTATTTGCAGCAAGCTGGGAAAAAGGGGGTCTTGCCTCATTCCTATAGTTCATCATACTTCCCTAAGTGTGTGTACAAGCACACATGCCCAAGTGCTCATCAGTCATTTGTTGTAATACTTTTCTAGTCTCCTGAGATGACACCCTCCTATTCTCTACCCAACCAAACCGCCCTTTTCTCCAGATTCAACTCTATTTCTCCACTATTACAAATCTTTAGGCCACATCAACTAGACCAATCAGAACTCTTAATGCTAAAGCTCTGACCCTTTCTTTTGCTGATTAATCATGTACAGTCATGTTATACTTCACATTTCTTCATATTCAATTTTTGTGTATCAATCATATTGCTATTTAGTTTTTTGTATGTTTGTCTTGAATTCACATGTATATTGCAAGTTCCTTGGGAAAGCCCCATCTTAGAATCCCCAGGCAATAAGCGTTCAAAAGATAATTACCATTGGTTCATACAATTTGTTCCTCTGTTCACTAATATATTTAATTTTATTTTTTTATTTGCCTTTAGAATTAATTTTTATTCACTAACCATAATTTTACATTTGTTAATCAAGATAGTTAAGTCACTGTAGTAATCTTAGATTTTGGCTGTAAGATAAGTGGGAATTAAATTCTTGTTACTGATACATGTTGAAGGACTAATACTGGTGAAATTTCATGAGCAGTAAATCATATGTACACCACTTACACTTCTATAGTACTTTCATCAATACTGTTGAATTCCAGAATGCTTTCTCCATGTATTCAATGGTTAAAAGGTATGAACTACATCAGTATGTCAGACTAATGCTGGAAGTCTAACAATATCAAAATAGAACTTTTGATTAAAACTGTATAGGACAGCTATGTAAAAACAGAATCCCAAAGTAAGAGTTTAAAAGAAACATTTTAATGAAATCTTTCATTGGGGGAAACCAGTGACTATCTTTTCCAAGATGTTGCTTTGGATGACAATCAATACCTGTGTTGTGTATATGGGTGAAAAACTGAAATACGATCAGCAGTTTTTCTACGTGACAAACGTGGGAAGTCAGCTGCCAAGTAACTGTTGCCTGTGGACTTATGCACCAGTACATTGCTTGCCAAAATGTGTTGTGTAGACACAACATCATATATTTAAAAACTTCACTCTCTTTCCAGCTTAAATTTTTATATTAGATAGCTTGAAAATTGTCCTCTAACTCATACTTTATTATTTTTGTCAGCTCAGCAATTAATACCAATGAGCAATTTACATTCTTCTTGGTCAATTTCTTAAGTAATTGCAAGTAATAAAATACATAGTATTTTATTTTATGGCTTATTTGATCTCCTTTTAAAGTTCACATGTAAAATGCCCCATAAAATCTAGTGTTCAATGTCATATTATTTGACACTAAATCTACCTACAATAAATGGCCATCTAACCTAATTAAGCAAAATACATGTTATAAAGTAAAAAATAAGCTTCAGAATTCAACTAGAGATGTAGCATTCCCTTTTTGCTCATATAGAGACTTTTTTTTAATATAAATGTATCATTTATTTATTTTTGTCTGTATTGGGTCTTCGTCGCTGCACGCGGGCTTTCTCTAGTTGCAGCGAGCGGGGGCTACTCACCGTTGCGGTGCATGGGCTTCTCATTGAGGTGGCTTCTCTTTGTTGCAGAACTCGGGCTCTAGGCACGTAGGCTTCAGTAGTTGTGACATGTGAGCTCAGTAGTTGTGGTTCACAGGCTCTAGAGCGCAGGCTCAGTAGTTGTGGCACACGGGCTTAGTTGCTCCGCGGCATATGGAAGCTTCCCAGACCAGGGATCTAACCCCTGCATTGGCAGGCAGATTCTCAACCACTGTGCCACCAGGGAAGACCTAGAGCCTTTTTTGCATCAATAATATATGATAAGAAATGTACTTTGACTTGCAACATAATACATTTCAATATAGACTTCATTATATACTATATAAATAATATAGAAATACATTTAACATGTGTAACATACCTATGATATATGTGTACATACAATTCTATGAAATGATTACTAAAATGATTTTTATATTTTGAAAACTGGTAAAGTCTAAATATTATATAACCAATGTTCTTTATTTGTCATGCAGATGTTGTGCAAATAAATGATATGCCTGCCTGAGGGTGTATCATGAAGGAGATTTGGAATAATAAATACAAAGTAAGACTAGCCTTGAAGTTTTAAAAAATGTTGATGATTTATAAAAGAAATCTGATACCAAATTATTCTCAGAAGCACAACAAAATATAAATTATAGAAATAAGATTTTCTCATTTATAAAGGGCATTTCATTTAATCAGTAACACATGCTAAATACAGATATCCAAAACTTCAAAAAATTGATTAAAAAAATTAAAACCTCTGGAAAACCACATACTTTCCTAAATCTATAACATTATTCTTCTATTGAATGAACCAGTTATGGTCAAAATAAAAATGTTTTCCTTAGCCAGCTATTTTGAAAATATCTGATATTTCTTGTAGTGGGGACCAGGTGACTGACATCACTGTTTTAAGGTTTTAAAAACATATGCTAACTGCATGAATTTTTATTAAAAAGCATAATTCATTTTGGACTTAATATATGATGTCTGTGAGTCAGATAGAAAAATATGTGGGCCTACTCAATCCCATAGCTCTTGCTTGTTTCTCTTGTACCAACATTTTCTTTATACATATATTCAGAACCTACTTTTGGCAGATTTGTGAAGGAGAACAAGTGTGTCTAGGGTGTCTTTTATCCTTTTAGAGATATTGCTTCTACAAAGACAAGAGCATAGTTGTAATGATTGGACTAAAATGTGTTTATTTCTTTATACATTGTTTATTTATTCAATTATTTAAAAGGAAAATACTCGTACAAGTATCAAGTTCCTTTATGTGAAGTGTGCTAGGTGTTGGTAATCATTAGAGCAGCATATGTACAGATGTGATCCCTTGTAAAGCTTACCTTCAGGAATAAATGTTATACAGGGAACTTTTGAAGATAGCAAATGGCTTCTCAAATCAAGAAAATAAAGTGAAAACTGTGGGATGAGAGATGATGAAATTGTTATTACAAGCAGAAATTCAAATATTGCTGTTTAGGTACTGCTTAGCCATACATTAGTATCAGCTATACCAAATTCTGCTCAATAAAAGCGTCCTTTCTTGTGTATTTGTGTAAGGACATCCTTAGATTATATTTGTTTTTGAGTTATGACATAGCAAAGTGCTAATAAACTAACAGCTATATCCATCTCTGTGACCCAGTAATAATTAGCAGTATGTTTTAAATCTCTATTCTAGGGGTAATCAGTGCAGGTCACATTAAGTTAACCCATCCACATCTTAGGCTGAACTGTTCCAAATCAAGCCTGATAAAAAGAGAAAGGCAAGAAAGAGCCCTAATACCCTGTTTATGCATAATCTCAGTAGCGTGTTAGCTTTTTTTTAAATTAAAGAGATATTTTAAAATATGTAGTAACCATTCCCTATAAGCACCTAAGTCTTATGCTAAATTTAAAGTTTTAAGCAGCATTAGGACAGTGTCATTCTGAAGTATAAAATGAGAATAATCAAAGAATAGTGAAGAGAAGGTGAAGAAATTGAAAAAAAAATTAAATGAAATAAAGGAAGAATTCAATTATAAAATTCACCTATGAATTTTGGTTCCAACATTCATTTAATAAGGAATAGCATCTAATATAAATTGAACAAACTTTTCTTTGAATTTATTAGAAGCTGATTAAAATAAAGCAAACCTTTAAAACTTCCAGGTTAGAAGCCTGAATGGTAACACATTTAGTCCCTTTTTTGTATATCTAAAAGGTTACTGAGAGTCAAAAAAACTTTTTTAAATCTGAATTATCCTCATCCCATAATAGTTACAAATAAAAGCAAGGAGAGCAATATACTTTATATATGCTAATTTTAAGGAAAAGAACTTGAAAAAATGTTTTTTTCTTAATACCATATTGTGTTTCTATTTGATTCAGTTCAACAAAGATATTTTAAGTATCCTAAAGAGAACTGCACTAGACAGAATAACCAAGATACTCAATTGACCAGTTGACCCATTTCCTCAAAACTTTTATCTGAGATTTTTCTACATATAAGGAGTGGCTCAACCTTAGATGTTTCAGTTGTAAGAGTCACTACCATATGATGAATGGTATATATATTTGTATATAATATATATTAAGTTGTATAATTCTACCAAAATACTACATAATGCAAACAAAAAAATCCAAAAAAACTCCTCTGATGACAATCTAATAATACAGAATAAAGTTGTAGGGAGTATAGGATAAAAATATGCTATAAGAATAAGCAGTTAAGTACAGAGAGAAATCTTAAAAAATAAAAGCTCAGAAGATTCCAACAAGTATTTTTGCATGTCCACGTTATTTACCAATGGACAACGACATTATGGTAAGGGAACTACTTGCAGGAAGGACGGAGTTCCTCAGGTGGGGCAAGTAGGCCAATAATGTGATGTTTTGAGAAGATAGTAAACCTCTATATAATGTGACTCTAAAAATCTACAAATAACCTTTGTTTGTATACACTTAAATGTAAGTGTATTTCTTTTGGAAATGAAAATTTCTCTTATCTAGAAGTGCAGGTGACATATATTTACTCTTCTATTCAACTTTTTCACACACATAGGAGTGAACATACAGACAAACATTATAAAAATGTGTTTACACAGGCTTCTATATCTACTTCTTCAAATATTTCAGAGGAAATTTTGAATGAGTACTTTAATTGCTTTGTTATTGCAACAACTTGAAGACAACAAGATATTTAATTCTCACATTTTCACTTGTGTGAGGAGGATTTTAAAGTGCCTGGCCTAACTGACCCAAGTAGGACCCAAAACGTTCTTAAAGGAGAACAAAGAAAACCATGTTGAAATATTATTTTCCTTTAGTTCTTAAAATTATGGCAAAAGAATATAGGTGACCAATTGTTCAATAAATTAAAAAACTGGGGGCTTCCTTGGTGGCCCAGTAGTTGAGAATCTGCCTGCCAATGCAGGGGACACGGGTTTGAGCCCGTGTCAGGACACGGAAGATCCCACATGCCACGGAGCAACTAGGCCCGTGAGCCACAACTACTGAGCCTGCGCGTCTGGAGCCTGTGCTCCGCAACAAGAGAGGCCGCGATAGTGAGAGGCCCGCCCACCGCGATGAAGAGTGGCCCCCGCTTGCCGCAACTAGAGAAAGCCCTCGCACAGCAACGAGGACCCAACACAGCCAAAAATAAATTAATTAATTAATTAAAATTTAAAAATAAATTAAAAAAAAACTATTGGTAAATTTGTAAAGTTATTTGTCAGTGAACACCTGTAAAATAAATAGTGGTAGGTAAATGGCAAAGTGAACTATTTTTAACCATAATTTTCAAAAAGGTAAAATTATCATGACTCATACAAATATGAAATGAGCATGTGTCAAAAGTTCATTTAGGGCTTCCCTGGTGGCGCAGTGGTTGAGAGTCTGCCTGCCAATGCAGGGGACACGGGTTCAAGCCCTGGTCTGGGAGGATCCCACATGCCGCGGAGCAGCTGGGCCCGTGAGCCACAGCTGCTGAGCCTGCGCGTCTGGAGCCTGTGCTCCGCAACAGGAGAGGCCGCGACGGTGAGAGGCCCGCGCACTGCGATGAAGAGTGGCCCCCGCTTGCCACAGCTGGAGAAAGCCCTCGCACAGAAACGAAGACCCAACACAGCCATAAATAAATAAATAAATAAATAAATAAAATTTAAAAAAAAAAAAAAAAAAAAAAAAAAAGTTCATTTAATTTACTAGAGAGAACCAGTAAGTTGTAAAAACCAAAGAGCATTTGAAAGGCTAGGTATTTATAAGCAATGATAGAAAAACAAACAGGATTCAAGTACAACAGTGACATAGACCTTCACAATTTGGGGGGTATCTTCTCTATTGAACAGAAATTATTTGCATTTTTATGTTTAAACAAAAAGTCTACAAGTTAACTTCTATCCCTACAGAATTCTTAAAAAGACCAGACAATAGAAAATCAAGCTAAGCACCAAATTTTCAAAAATTCAGTAATCTTGTTTGCTTGCTTTCAAGTTTTGGGTAAATTTTTGACACAATGAAGTATAAATGTAATGGAAAACTTTTTGAAGTCTGGTGAGGATGGAGCCCCAAAGTGTACATTTTGCAAAGACTGGTCAGGAGATTCTGATACATATTTAGAATTAAGAACCACATCAGAGCTGAAACATTTTATATTCAGTGAAAAAAAAAGTGCTAGTCCTTTTTTTTTTTTCTACAGGAATGTTTGAATGTTCAATATTAAAACAATAGCTGTTGAGGAGTTCAAAATAGAATAGTTTTGAGATTTTATGATTTTTCCCATAATTCTTGGAAATAGCAAGAACAGCCACTGTTACTCCTCATGATTCTTTTATTTTCCTTCCCTTGATAAGCTATGCATTTGATAAGTCTTTGAACATTTTATATGGTATATTTATACAGTCCCTTACAAATTTAAGGTTTGAACTGAGTTTTCTTCCTTTCTTTTCTCTGGTAACTATGCAGAGGTTTTCCTCAATGTGAAATTATAAAACTACATTAGGTGAGAGATTAAAATGGTAAATTTAGTTAGCATAGTTATCTTTCCAGCATCTATTGTCCCCCTTTTTAAGTATTACATTTAGATTTTCCTTAAAGAAACTACTTCTCCGCTCATCTGAATCAATCTGTTTTGCACGGAGCTTTCCTCAACCATCCCCTGGATCATAAATGGCTTTGATGTCCAGACAAGTCAATTCGAGTTACTATAACTGGTTCAAGAACAGCCACTTGACATAAATCAGGGCACTGGGAATGACTGGAATAATTATGAAAGAGGCAATCACTTTTCACTGATGTTTGCTCAGTTTACACAATATAATATAATTATAATTGCTCAGCAATTGTTCTGATTGTCTTTGCCATTACAGTCTACAAAGAGAGAAACCAATACACAAGAAAACAGACCCCACAGAAAAGAGTGTCACCTTGCTGATGAGAGCATTTCAGCACTTGGATTTAGCTATTCCTAAACCCAAAACTACCTTTGGACTTTCAGTTATATAAGCCAGTAAGTCCTCTTGCTTTTTCTTTTTCCCCTCTGAAAAAGGAACTTTGATTCACGTTTTGTCACTTAAATAAATGGTCATGTGCTCCAAGAAACTGCCCTAGAAACAGATGAAAATATAAGACCCAGAACCCAAGCAAGATTCCAGAGCTATACATTTTAATCTTGAGGATTAGAGATGAAAAATTTCAAGATATGAGAAAATAAGGTGGATGTGAGTGAGTACTGGAAGTCTATGCCATACTTGCTCAAGTCTTATGAGGTTGAGAATTACAGAAATCAACTCAAGCTAGCTGAAGAAATACTTTTAATTGGAAATTTACTGGAAGAAGGCTGGAATATTCGGGAGAAATTAGTCACAGCATCACCTGTGGCAAGGAATCAAGGAATCTTTTTCCTACTTTCTCTCTCTGCACCTCTGCACATCTTCCCTTGCTGGGCAGAGACTATCTTTTCACTTCCTCTCCATGCACAGCAATAAGAATATAACCCTTGAAAATGTCCTCAGGTCACATCTCCTGAGTTCCTGAATAAGTAGATGTTGTCCTTGTCTCTGGATCCCAACTCCTGATTCATGGGAGATAGACTCCTATTGACCCACCTGGGTATGGTTTAGCTGCCAGAATCTCACTCTAGTTAATGAGACAAATGGTGTGGAGAAGAGGGGCAAAGGGAAGTGGCAGTTGACAGAGAAATGGTGTCATTGAAACTTGGGCAGATATCCAAAAAGTGTCCAATATACTTTTTAAAGTCTCAAACTAGCTTCGGCATTTTTCATTTCCTAAAATTTATGTTGTTTTATTTTACTGTCAATTTTGGCATACCATGCTACATCTAAAGGTTATTGCAACAAAACTCTACATAGAATAATTATCAAGTAGAAATATAAATTTTGATAAATATTGTAAATGATTTTATGATTTATCTCACTTTTTTTTTGAGCCTCAGGTGCTGAAAGTTGAGTTAATAATTTCCTTCATTCCTAAAATACAACTGTCATTTGGTCATGCAAAGTCCTCTCTTATTTACTTGTTTATTCCTTTTCCCCACTCCTCTTTCCCATTCTTCTCCTCTTCCCATTCCCCACAAAGATAACTCTAATGTATTGATCATAAATTCTTTAAATTGTATTATTGTACAGGTATGAAGATGTAAGATATATAGAATTATTTTATATACATGTATTTCAATTTGAATAAATTTTGTTGTATTATAGACTTTTGTCTATTTCTTTCTCTCTTTTTCCTACTCATTGATTTTATGATTTATGCATTTTTCTGGGTGTCTAAGCAGTCATTTACTTGTCTTCCTTACATAGTATTCCCCCTGAAATGAACAATTCAATTGTATACAATTGCCCACTACCACAAGCAAAGCTGTGATAAAGTCCTCATGTGTCTTCTCATGATACAATCTGAGGAAATCTCTGGGATATTTTCCAAGAAGTGAAATTTTGTAGACATAGGGACTTCATACACTTAATGTGGACTTCACGCACTTAATGTAACAAAGAGCTGCCAGATAGCTCTCCAATGCCTACTTTAGTCTAGAGTCTCATCCACTAGAGTTTCCACATCTCTGATAATACTTGCTTTACCCATTATTCAATTATTGGCCAATAAGTGGTATTTCTTTGTTGTGTTAATTTAGAATATCTCTAAGTACATCTTAGTTATTTGATTTTCCAGTCTATGAATTATCTATCATATATTAAAGTCATTTTTATGGAGAGTTTCTTGTTTTATTTTATTGATTTGCAGGAGATCATTATATCTGGAAATTTATCTATTGCCTCTTTTGTTAAATAGAAATTACTAATTTTGTTGTAATCAAATCTGCTTATTTTTCTTGTTATTTGTGCTTCTTGCATCTGGTTTAAGCATATTTTTCCAATTATATAATCATAGAGATACAATCAAAAAAATTTTAATACTTTCCTGATTTAACTTTTTCTTGGCTATTTTATACTTTCTGACATATTTCTAGAAATACTTTTTAGGATTAAACCCAAAGCAAGGCCAAAATTTTAAATGAATATTTAATAAAAGGATAAATTTAAACATTTTTTGAAGTGGGTCTACTAAGTAATTTTTTTAGACCTGAAATTCTACTTTTTTTTTGGTAGGAGTAATGAAGTTTAAGGAGGTATTGAAGCAATTTGTTTCATCTCTACCTGCTTATGAGGCTTGTTTCTGGTAAGTAAGAAGGATGGTTTCATGACTACAGAAAGTAATTCAAGCAAAGGTGAAATTAAGGGACTATTACAGATCAAGAGAATGAGTACTCCTGGTCTAAGGTACCCATTTCAAACAATAGTTCCAGTAAGTGATGCTTCCTATAACATCTTCCTATTTTTATGGAACAACATGTCTGTAGTTATCTCTATTTCTGAATAAAATATTCCATATACTCTAAATAAACCTGTGTTATTTTACTACTTATCTCAGTTTTATTTACTTCCCAGCTATAGCTAATTCACTGATTAATACTTTAAAATTGACCTTAATACAGAAAGTCAAGCCATATATTATCAAAATTAAATGTTATTAACAAAAGTACATTATTCTATGTGAAATCTTACTTTTTATTTTGCTTTACTTAGTAGAAAAAATTTGATAGGGATTCTGGTGGATTTTACCATTCATAGAGATTTTCTGCCAAACAGATGGTTCCCACTTAACAATTAGATTTGCCTACAGAATACAAATGAATGGCTAAGGGAAGAGGAATTGGAAAGAACTGAGGGAGAAAGGGAGTTTTTTCTGGTAGCTGATCATATTACCATGTGTGTTCACTGTTTATGACTAATCCACTGCTTATCCCTCTAACCATTTCCCAGAACACTCATTCCAAGGATGACAATTCATTGGAAAATATTAGCTACAAGGTGGAAGGAACACTTTACACACATTATCTTATGGAATTTAATTGTCACAACAACCCTCTGGTTTACATGTCCTCATTTTACACTTGAGGTATTGGGATAGGGAGAGCTTAAGTCCAAGGCCACCAGTTTGTGCTGGCATAAGGATCCAAGTCCAGATTTTTCTGATTCCAAATCTACTCCCTTAGCTTCAGTACCATCCTCTCCATTTGCTAGACGTTTCTCAGATTTTTACCAAAAAGTGTATGCCTATTCAAGAAACTACTTTTTTTTATGCCTTAACTAGCTCCTATGGTACAATGGCAGAGTTCAATGATTCTCTTTGGGCATCTCCCAAATGGCGTGCTTTTAGCTTCCCCATGGTAGTGAATCTGCAACATTGGTGACATGTTTTTGACATGAGTTAAAAATTTGCTTATGTCTCTCAAAATTACTTTTGTATTTTTTTCATTTATTTGGGTGAGTTTTTTTTATTGTTTCATTTGCAAGTAGGAGTTGTTCTACTGGTTAATTTTCAGGTTAAAGTGGTTTGAAAAGCTCTAACATTGATATGAAGAAATTTACCAATTAAAAAAGAAAGTAAATTTTCTGGGAAACTTTAATCTCTGAGGTAATTATGTTGTAGGACAAAAAGGGCTGTACTCACATTGGCCTAACAGGAATAGGCCACCTTTCTTATCGCGTTCCTAATATCTAACCTATATTTTGCTTTCTTTAGCTTCCAGTCATTGCTCTTTGTCCTCATGTCTTCTGAGACTGTGAATAATTCCCTTCATTCATTATATTGTTACCCAGGAGGTATTATTTATAGATTATGAACATGGCTCACTTCGGTTTTCTCTTTTCGAGACTACACAAGTTTTTTCAGTTGTTTCATATATCTTTTACTCCTTTATTTATTTATTTATTTTTGGATCTTTTCTGTTCTCTTTTGAGCTTTCTCAAATTATCTTAAATACTTCCTAAACTTTGCAGAGCAGAAATATACAGAAAATATAAAAAGCAGTTTGAGACTGATTCAACTGGGCAGACAATTACCTTTCGTTTTCCAGTGTTACAGCTTTGGCTGAGCTATGTAGACTGAATTTAAGTCTCTGGCATTAGCCACCACTGGGTAAATGAATTTATTCTGAAAATGCAGTTGGTCACTATAGGACCATTTCAATTCTTTGAGGTATAAGTTTCTACTAGAATCTGATTCTAACCTTTTACCTTTGTAAGCAGTAAGTACTAAAGCTTTAAGTTTGGTTAGAAATACAATTAATATTTTTGATTACCTGAATTATTTTCCAGGCACAGTGCTACTTATTAGGATAAGTAACTCCAGTTTTGGTTTAATTTTTGCTTAGTAAAATTTCCTAATGAAATGTACTTTTTCATCGTGTTCAGCTATACCAATTGCTTTTAAATTTTAGAAATATGCTCTTTTACAGAAAGATACAATTTACTTGAGAACACTGAGTAAGATACAACATATTCCAGACTACAGAAATGAAGAAATATACACTAGGATCTGAAATGATGAAATCAGTCTGCAAAACCTATTTGTGTGTAGTTTAGAAAGATTCAGGGGTAGAAAATAGGTTTTTGTGTTGTTTTAGGGGGAAGAAGAACAGCTCTCTTTCTGGCAGTACATGGGCATTCTGTAGAAATCAAATGCATTATGAACTAGCAGGTCCCCCAGAAAACCTGGTATTTTGAAAGGATAACATTAGAGCAAGAGAGGAAACTCCGGACAGCAGATGTACAAAGTTCTCAGCTTCTAATCCCATGGAGAAAGTTTGAAATACTTTCCCCTTACTTTTCCACTAATTTTTAAACTTTATTTACTAAACTGTTCTGCTTCCTAACCCAAATCATTGTCACTGATTCTGTTTTCCTTCAACAAGACAAGCAATAGGAATAGAATGGCTGACCTAGAACTGTGGGACTGTGTGCTCATTTCCCATTTAGTTAAGGTTTGTTGATAATGATGAATGCTACACCTAAGCAACTGGAACACCAAAATTCTCCATCTGACCTCAACTTATGACTCTTTCCCCTCTTTCAGTCTCTTATTCAAATAAACCTACTGTTTTACCTCGTTGAACCCCATGCTTGGTCACTCCTTTGTTCTCTAACTACATTAGCCCCTCCTGGCAGCCCTCCCTTCCTCACTCTCCCTGGACCCCATGACCCATCATTTCAAATACGTTCTTGGTAGCACCTTCTCATCCATCACTCCCTTGACCATCTGCCTCACCTGTCTCACCAGTCCCAAACCCTAACATCCATTTTCTTTGCTTTTGCTCCTAGGTTGCCAAATGCTGTTAGGGAAAATCACATAACTGAGCTGATTGTCTCCATTACAAATTTAATTTTCAACCTCAGCTGACCCGTCAAATCTGCTCAGCAATCCTTTCACTTAATCCTAATCAACAACTTTTCTCATTTCCCTTAGTGACTATTCCAAATCTTGTCCATATTTCCAAAGCCCTCTGCCCCCACCCTGCCCACTTATTCTCGGCAGGCTGCCAGCTCCCTACTTTACGAGGAAATTAGAAGCCAACCCATATGAACTCTCCCAGCTTCCACATTTCCACCTCTAGAATATATCTGTATCTCACTTTCTCATGCTTCTTTCCCTTGTGTGTCAAAGAAAGAAATATCCTGACACATTTGTAAAGCTAACTCTTCTACCTGGCTTTTGTTTCTAGCTGCTTTTGTCTACACCAGTACTTTGGTTTGTTAATTATTTTTTGTTGTTTGCATCTGTAATTCCTTCCTCTAAACTGGCTCCTTTCTTTCATGAATAAATATGCCCAACTTTCAACTCTTCTTAAAATTAAAATAAAACCTGCAACTTACCATCTTCTCTTTTCCAATTTTTAATTAAGCAAAAGTACTCATCATCTCACATGTGTAGGTACTGTTATAACTCCTGAAGATTTGCTGGTAAATAAGACCAGGTTCCAGCCCTCATGCAGCTTATAGGTTCTTCAAGAGGAGTCTCTATTTACTTCCCTTTCACTTCCTAAACACTGTGTTGGTGACTTCCCATAAAATTCTATGGGAGGACACTTTTATTTATAGGTCTGAGACAAATGCTTCGCATTTTCATGATTATAGGCTTTGCTGGTTCAGTAGTCTTGGAACCTGAGGGAAGGATGCTGTATTAGTTTCCTAGGACTGCCATAACCAAGTGGCTTAAAACAACAGAAATTTATTGTCTTATAGTTCTGGAGGCTAGAAATCTGAAATCAAGGTGTCAGCAGGACTATGCTCTCTCCAACAGTTTGGGAGACAATCCTTCCTTGCCTCATCTAGCTTCCAATGTTTGTTAACAATCTCTGGCATTCTTTGGCTTGTAGAAGCAACCCTATAATTTTATGGCCATCTTCTTTTGTGACTTCACATAATTTTCCATCTATGCATGTCTGTCTTTCTGTCCAAATCTCCCCATTTTATAAGAATACCACTTCGTATTGGTTTAGGGTCCACCCCAATAATCTCATTTCAACTTGATTACCTCTATAAAGGCCTTATTTCCAAATAGGGTCACATTCTGAGGTACTGGAGTTTAGTATTCTAACATATTTATTTTGGGAGTACAATTCAACCCATAACAGATGCTTCACTCAAAAATGAACACTTGCTGTCTCTGGATGAACAGGATTTTCAGATGTTTAGTCTGATGACTGACATGGTTAATACTAGTTATTAAGGCAAAGGGGTTTCTTGTCTGAGGAATGTCTTAAAACTGCCTGGTCTATTAATAAAAGTTAACAGAGGAGTATAGGCAGAACCAGTAGGGGCTCATTTACCTAAGAATTGAAATTTTAGGTCACAAGATAAAGCACAGCCTTAATTTAGGATACTAAAGGAACTTGAGATTTCTTCCTTCTATAATAGAGGGTAAATGGATTAGATTAGAGGTCAATTGGAGTAGTTTCAGATCTAATTTTCAAGATTCCCTTGCAGCTAAAGTTCTCATGTTACCTCTGTTCTGTTGATCAGATGCATCCACAGGAGGCATGGAGAAGGAAGTAAGCCTCTTTAAGTGGTGGTCATCTGGGAGAAATCAGCTCTTCTGCCAAACACTGAACAAAGGCAACTGGTTCTTTGGTGATGTCTGCCTGGAAGTGTCTAGTGTCAGACAAGCTAAACAGCAGTTAGAAATAGCAGTTCTATGTGTTTTGGGTTTTGTTTTTCTGGATGTATCATAACTTACTGCTTTGTTCTTGGCTCGGAGGCAATCAACCTAGGTCGCTGGCTCTCCTGGAGATTCTGCGAGCTTCCTACATTCTGATTAAAATAAAAAAAAAAACAATTCTGTTACTTCCAGCGAATCACTGTGATTGATAGAATGTATTGGGAACTTTTCCATCTTTTTATTCAGTATCATATCTGGATCTAAAAAATTCAGTAAATCAAGCTTTTATTTCCTAGCTGACTGATCGAAATTTTCCTTGGGTAACCCAGGCAGAAAAATGAGTATTTTCTGGTGCAGGCAGTGTTTCTCGATCTTGGCACTAATGATATTTTAAAACAACTCTTTGTCATGGCTGGCTATCCTGTATATTGTGGGTGCTTTAGAAGCCTACCCTAGCTTCTATCCACTACATGATAGTCGCATCTCCTCGCAGTTGTGACAATCCAAAATGAAGTGTCTCCAGACATTTACAAGTGTCCCCTGGAGGCAAAATCACATCACTCCCCCACCCCTTGTTGAAAACCACTGTGGAATAATTACAGCTAAAGTACTTCACATGTAATAATGCATTTAGTTTCCAAAACAGCTCTATGGAGAAGATATTACTATTTTCTACATTTCATAGATAAGAATCCATGTATAGGGAGTTTACCTCACCTGCACAAGTCACATGAAAAGAAAAGAAGTTGATCTAGGTATATAGCTTATCTAGAGTAAATGGTCCAGTTCACTGCACTCTATCCCCCTTAGCTCAATAATATTGTATCAGCACTCACCATTCTCATTAAGCCTTAAAGCCCTTGGTGATCTTGAGATGAAGGATCACTATTTTCATCCTGATTTAAAATTTCAAAAGCATTGAAGATACTGTATCTTCATACCATAGAATTTGACATGCCTAAACAGTAAGATTTTATCTTACTCTGCAGTGCATCCTGAATTTTGCCTCTGGTTGTTTTCCTAAAACATAATTCTTATCTAGCAACTCTCCCGAAATCTCCTAATGTTTTCTTTCACCTACAAAGTCTTCCCTCTTTTCCATTACATATATGGATCTTCACAATAACTTATATATCCAGATTCATAGTATACTATTGATGTCTCCAGAGCATAAGTTAAGCACAACTTCCCACTCTTTCCAATAATACCCCAAGCTGTACCCAATATTCAAGTAATTTTTCCTGTCTAGAATAGCCTTTTTTGTCCCTATTCCTGGAGATATATTCATTCTACAGGTTTTACACTAATGCCACCTACTTGTTAAGGTTTGCACATCTCTACTACTTAGCTGCATATTTAATCTCCTGGGTTCCCATGGCATTTTTATAAACCTCTACTAGAGCACTTGTTATATTGAACTGTAAATATTGGACTTCATGTGTTTGTTTCTACCTGGAGATTATGAGCTAATTAAGGGCCACACTGTACCTTATTCTTTACGTCCCCAGCACTGGGCAGAGTGCCTAGCTCATAGTGCTTACTCAGCAAAATTAGGTCAATGAATGAAATCCCCATCAACTCAAGAGAACCATCACAGACCAGTGGAAGTGGCCCTCATGACTCCAGCTACTAAGATGTTTTTAAAGGGTTTCTGGTCCTATCACAATCTGTCCCTTTCCCATACCCACCTGTTGCCTCTGAAAACTACAAAAAGTTCAGGATTTCCATTGATCATTTTCATTTCAAAGTTACTGGCTTTTTTTTGCAGGGGTATTTCGGTGATTACAACGTTTAAAACATAATCCAGTTGTGTTCAAATACTTGTTCTACCTTCCTTTTCCCCTGAGCATGACAAAGAGCTTCATTATGCTTTGTTTTTGTTTGTGGTTGATTATCTAATAAGCCACAAGTGAAAAGAAGTGATTGATATCATCTAAACATCTGTAACCAGGAGAAGCTGCTTTGTAGAAAACTGGACTGTTTCCTGCAAGGATGGTGAACTATTACCCTGGAGCCTTCCCAAGGTCAGAGTTACACTTTGGCAGTCATGCATCATTCATTCATTCACTAATTCAACATAATTATTGTGAAAATAGTCAGTACTATATACTATTAGTCCTTCATATACACCATTAAAAGAATTTATGATCAACATTTTTTATATTACATTTCACAAAGTCAATAGTGTGTTTAATTTTCCAGTTGAGCTTGCATTAGCTCTTTTCCCCAAAAAATCTGGGTTTCTGAAGACAAAAGTTATCTTAAAAATTTAAAAGATTTTTATAAAAATTTCTTATATTTGTCATTTATTAATAAAATTATGTTTGCTTCATGGGAATAACTACTTTGTTCAAATAGTTCATGTGGCCTTATTAAAGATACTGAGATTATTCACTGTTTTCTCTATTTTCTTTAAAAAAAAAAAAAAGATGTTACAGATTTGTATGCTCATGATTAGGAACACATTTCTCTTACACATGCCCCATAGACACACAGGGATTTCAAACATGCTCTGAGGAAAAGGGCACTTGCAGCCCAATATAGAAGCAAGTTAGTAGGTGGCCTAAACCTCGTGCCAGTTCCACTCACAAAGCTCTATGCTGCTCTGGGTAAATCCAGTGGCTCCAAAGATTGTAGGTACAGAAAAGCCAGGCATATATCAATTATCATTTCTGAAATATTATCTATGCAATATTCTTATAGGCTGTCTACTCATTCAAAAAGAAGATATTTGTTCATTTTCTAGGTACTTAACTGACTCTGCATCTTTTTTAAAACTATTTTTATAAATATTCAGAGTGATCAAGTACAACATAGTTTAGAAGTTATTACAAAGGATTCCATCTTACATGATAACATTAGGAAGGCTCAATTTAAATTTTCTTAACAAAAGTAGTGAATAAACCATAAGTGTACAGCTTTATAAATTTTTACAAAGTGAACACAGCAGAGTAACTCTCCCCTGCATGATTTAGCAACCCCCTTAAATAACCTAAGTGCCCCCCATCTATCCCAGACACCACTTCCTCTCTTCTCCCCAAACGTAGAGTCTTTCTATCACCATAGATTGGATTTACCTGGACCTGAACCTTTATTAATAGAAATATACAGTGCATATTTTGTCTTATTTGCTTAACATTATGATTGTGAAATTGATCCATGTTATTGAAAGTAGTAGAAGTTCATTCATTTCCATTGCTCTATATAGTATCTATTCAACAATTATTTTCATCCATTTGGGTTGTTTTCAGATGGTGACCATGATAAACAATGCTGCTGTAAACATCTTTGTAGTCATGTTTTAGTGCACATATGTACATAATTTGTACTTCCTGAGTGAATGATGAAGCTGAGACTATTTTTATATTCTTTATATCTTTTGGGATATTTGAAAAATGTTTTGAGAAGTGCTTATTCAAATATTTTCCCTGTGGTTTCTGTTAAGTCGTACCTGTCATTTTACATTGATTTGTATGGACTTTATGTATCAGTGGTGATTTTATCCTCCTAGGGACACTTGGCAATGTCTAAAGACATTTTTGTGTGTCACAACTGAAGGGGTGCTAGGATCGTCAACTGTGCAGAGGTCTGGGATGTTGCTAAACATCCTACAACAAACAAGATAGCCCACCAACTAAAAGAATATCTGGTCCAAAAGGTCGATAGTAGCAAGGTTAAGGAACTCTGAAATATGTGTTTGTAAAATTAAAATATGATCTGTACTATATTATAATTAATAAAATACATACTATCTTCCACTTTGGAGCTTGCTTTTTACTTTTAGTAGTATGTGATGAATAGAAGTTCTTAAATTTTAGGTTTTATTTTTGTTTACAGTTAATACTCTTTATGATTATGAAAAGATCTTTCCCTACCCAAAGATCATGAAGATATTATTCTATGTTATCTTCTAGACCTACTCTGTCCAGTACAGTAGCAACTAACCACATGTGGTTATTGAGCACTTGAAATACGCTCAGTCAAAATTGAGCTGTGCTGTAAACATAAAATATACATCATATTTTGAAGAATTTGTTTGAAAACAAGAATGTAACATATCTCATTACTTTTTTTTTTTTTTAATTTATTTATTTTTGGCTGTGTTGGGTCTTCGTTTTCCATGAGAGGGCTTCCTCTAGCTGCGGCGAGCGGGGGCCACTCTTCATCACGGTGCGCGGGCCTGTCACTATCGTGGCCTCTCTTGTGGCGGAGCACAAGCTCCAGACACGCAGGCTCAGTAGTTGTGGTGCACGGGCGTAGTTGCTCCACGGCATGTGGGATCTTCCCAGACTAGGGCTCGAACCCGTGTCCCCTGCATTGGCAGGCAGACTCTCAACCACTGCGCCACCAGGGAAGCCCCTCTCATTACTTTTTTAAATTGACTATATATTGAAATGATAATATCATGAATAGATGGCATTAAAAATATCTCGTAAAATCAATTACATATGTGGTTCACTTTATATTTCTACTAAATAGTGCTTTCTGTATTGTTTTACATTTCACATTTTGATA
Organism: Balaenoptera musculus; assembly: GCF_009873245.2. Lineage (NCBI taxonomy): Eukaryota > Metazoa > Chordata > Mammalia > Artiodactyla > Balaenopteridae > Balaenoptera > Balaenoptera musculus. Next base: position 12,853,558 of record NC_045789.1, read on the forward strand.
AACCACTCATAACTAATTTTTGTAAGTGGTGTGAAGCAAGAGTCAAAATACATTTTATACCATACAAATGACCTAGCACCACGTATTAAAAGGAACAGCCTTTCCTTAGAGCACTTCCATGCTTCCTTTGTCATTATTGAACTTTTTATTTCATTCCAATAACATATTTTAATTCATTTACCAAGAGCACACTGTCTTGATTACTCTTCCTTGATACATGATGGTAAAATTCTCCCAACTCTATTCTTTTGGATGGTTTGCATTTCCAGTAAATTTTAAAATCAGCTTTCCAAATTTCAAAAAAAAAAAAAAAAAAGGCTGCTAAGGTTCTCATTGGGAATAAATTTAAGCTATAAATTACATACTGAGAATAGACATATTAACCATACTGAATCTTATACAAGAAACATAGATATACCCCTTCCCTCCATTTATTTGGTTCATTAATTTCTCTCATTAATGTGTTCCATGTAAAGGGTTTGAAAATCTATTGTTAAACTTAGTCCTAGGATGTTGATGATTTATGATGCTAATGAAAAATTTTAAATTAATTTTCTAATTGTTACTGATATACAATTAATCATTGTATATTGACCTTTTATCAGATGACCTTGATAAATTAACTTATTAATTCCAAAAGTGTCCACCTGTAGATTCATTCTTTGGGATTTTCCAAATATGTAAACATATTTTCTATGAATAATGGCAACTGTTTCCTTGTTTTCTAAACATATCTTTCATTGCAGTTCACTGTTTCTCCAGTTTTAATTGACGTATATCACTGTATAAGTTTAAGGTATACTGCATGATGGTTTGATTTACATATACTGTGAAATGATTACCACAATAGGTTCAGCTAACATCTATCTTCTCATATAGATACAACTTAAAAAGAAAAAAAAATTAAAAAGGGAAAAATGTTCTTGTGATGAGAACTCTAGGATTTACTCTCTTAATAACTTTTTTATACATCATAAAACTGTGATACTCATCATGTTGTACATTATATCCCTAGTACATTACTTGTTGATCATATAACTGGAAGTTTGTACCTTTTGACCATCTTCCTTCAATTCCTCCTCCTGCCGCCCTCTACCTTTAGTAACCACAGTCTGATCTCTTTTTGTTTGAGTTTGGGTTTTTTTGTTTGTTTGTTTTTAATAGATTCCACAAATAAGTGAAACCATACAGTATTTCTGTCTGACTTATTTCACTTAGCATAATGCCTGCAAGGTCCAACCATGTTGTTGTGAATGGTAGGACTTCCTCATTTTTATGACTGAATAATATTCCATTATGTATAAATATACCACAACATCTTTATTCATTCATCCATCCATCACCACTTAGGTTGTGTCCATGCTTTGACTACTATAAATAATGCTGCTATGAACATGGGAGAGCAGATAGCTTCTCAAGTTAGTGTTTTCATTCCTTTGGATTTATTCCCAGAAGTGGAATTGCTGGATCATATGGTAGCTCTATTTTTAATCTTTTGAGGGTCCTCCACACTGTTCTCCATAGTGGTTGTGCCAATTTACACTCCTACCAACAGTGTGCAAGGGCTCCCTTTCTCCACATGCAAGCCAGCATTTGTTATCTCTTGTCTTTTTGATGCTAGCCATTCTAACACGGGATATCACATAGTGGTTTTAATTTGCATTTCCCCAGTGACTAGTGATGTTGAGCATTTTTTCATGTACCTGTTGGCCTTTTGTATATTTTCTTTGGAGAAATGCCTTCTTGACATATTGCTCACAGTGGGAAACTCAGTACACTGTCGAAGAGGAATAAAAGCAGTTATCTTTGCTTCATTTTAACCTCAGTGTACAGGCTTTCAATATTTCATAAGTACCTACAATGTTGTTGCCATTGTTTCTGTTTTTGAGTTTAGATACACTTTACCAAATTAGTTTCCTACTATTCATAGCTTGCTAAGAATTTTTATCAATCAGGAAGTTGAATTTGATCAAAAGCTTTACCTGCATCTGTTGAAATGACATAATATTGTTCTCTTTATTCTGTTAATGTGATGAAATAAATTGGTTTTTGAATGTTTATTATCCTTGGGTTCCTCATATAAACTGAAATCAATGATGATGTATTCCACTAATTAAATTTGTTACATTTTTTAAGGAATTCTTATATCTAATATTTATAAGGAAGATAACTGACCTGTAGTATCTCATCTTTCAATAACCTCATTAGGTTTTATTAGCAAAGTTATGTCAGTCTCGTTTTACAATTTGGATCATGGAAGTTTATTCTCTAGATGTTTATTTAAGATTAGGATTATTTCTTCCTTAGAGATAATATAACAATTCTATACTGAAGTCATTTGACCTGAAGTTTTTGTTGTGGGAAGATTTTAATTAAACACTTGATTTCTTTAAAAGATAAGGAATTGCACAAAATTTCTACTTTTTCTTGTTGTTTTGCTGCATTGTGTTTTTCTGTGAATTTGTTCATTTCACCTAAATTTCAAATGTATTTTCATCAAGTTCTTTAGAGTTTCCTAGAATTACCTTTTTTACTGTATGTAAAACAAGTAGAGATTTCCTCTTTTTCATTCCTGAGACTGGTAATATGTTATTCTCCCTCCACTCCCACACCCCCCCTCACACACACACACCCCAGTCTTACTAACAGTGGTTTCTAAATTTAATGAGTCTTCTTAACCAATTTATGGCTTTGCTGATTTTCTCAATTTTAAGTTTTTTTCCTATTGATTTCTGATCTTATCTTTATTCCCTTCCTTCTACTCTCTTTAGATTTATATTACTATTATATTTTTACTGGATCAGTGGTTTTTTTAGCCTTTCTCCTTTTCAAATATAAAACAATACACATATATACACACATACATACCTGGAATTTCCATATTTTTTCCTTCTATTCTGCAGAAATATGTCTATATATTTTCTACTGATTTGTGACCCAGATCACATATCCTTTCTATAACTCTGTTTTATCTACACTGAAAACCATTTATCACATTATTTTTCAGTTGTAGAGCTAATATTTGCTTACTCTTTTAATAGATTTAAATTCTCTGGTGAAATCTAAATGTTTTCCATTGCTAGTGACTAGACTTCTGTGTTTTTCAGTCTACCTTCAAATAATATTATTCTGCTTCATGAATATTGCAAAGACCTTACAATATTTAATTTGATTTCACTCTCCTGATCTTTATGCTTTGTTATACATTTTACTTATATCAATATTATTTTTGTTCAAACAACAATATTTCAAATATATTATAGAGTAAGATTTAAATGTATTTTAAATTTATGCACATATTTACCATTCCAGGTACTTTCATTCCTTGTGTAAATTCAATTTTCCTTCTGGCCTCATTTTTCTTCATCCTAAGGAATTTTTTCTAATATTTCCTGTAGTGCAGGTCTGTTGGCAACAAATTCTATCAAATTTTGTTTTTCTGAAAAAAATCTGTATATAGAGTTATAGGAGATAGTTTTGTTTTGTTTTGTTTTTTTCCCTCAACCTACTTCAGGTGTATCCTTCCATTGTACCTTTATTCACAGTTTTTCTGACGAGTATCCTGTGATAATTCTTATTGTTCTTTTCTCTGTTCACCTAAATTTATTTCTCTTCTCTTAGGGATCAAAGTCCTATGCTGACTTTGCCCAATATCTAAAGACAGCTCTTCCACATACTTAATCCTGTTTTCTACTTGTTTAACAGTGTAAAGGCAAAGCTGATACCAGTTATATCACCATGGCATAAAATGGAAGGCTTGTCTGTTTGCTTTTAATTGAATTTGTGTATGAAAAGATGTGAAGTCTTTTGATGTGATCTTCCACAGAACAAATTTTTTTGTTTGGGTCTGGTAGGTAGTTGGAATAGGAACATAGAACCTTAATTCAATCAGGAATTGAACTGATTTACAGATGAGTTTTAGTCTTTGTGGGGGCCTCCAGATCTTCGATAACTCCCTGCTTTTAAAATTTGGACTTCAGTGTCCTGAATAAATGCATGGGCTGTTTAGTTCAACCACCTACCAGTCTCTAAACACCCATTTTTCTCTCCGGTACCATGAGACCACCAATAACTACTTAGCTATTCAGAATTTTATTAACAGCTTTTGGTTTACGTTTTCAATCTCCTAGCCAGTTCTGCCTATAAAACGCAAAAGTCTAAAAGGCAAAATATATATATTCTCTATGCTGGGCATACTTTGTGCTACTTTTCAGGATATTAGTCCTAAATGCTTGTGTTGGTAGATATGAATGTTCCAATTTCTGTCTTTTCAGTCCAGTTGGGACAACAAAAAAGCTCTACAGCTTCTCTGTTTCTTAATAGCTACTCTTAGCTTGGCTTCTTACCTCTGTCCACATGTCACTTATGAATTGAAATTTGTCCTTGGATATTAACCCCCTATCAGATATATGTTTGCAAATATTTTCTCCAATTCTGTGAGTTGCCTTTTCAATTTATTGTTTTTTTTTTTCTTTGCTGTGCAGAAGCTCTTTCTTTTGATGTAGCCCCACTTGTTTATTTTAGCTTTTGTTGCCTGTGTTTTTGATATCTTATCCAAGAAATTGTTGCCAAGACCAATGTCAAGTATCTTTTTTGCTATGTTTTCTCCTAGGAGTTTTATAGTTTCAGGTCTTATATTTAAGTCTTTGATCCATTTTGAGTTAATTTTTGTGAGATGTGTAAGATAGGTTCAGTTTCATTCTTTTGCTTGTGGATATCTAGTTTTCCCAACACCACTTATTGAAGAGACCAGACTTTCTCCATTGTGTGATTTGGCACCCTTGTCAAAAATTAATTGACTGTAACTCAATGAAAAATTTGACCGTATATGCATAGGTTTATGTCTGGACTCTCTTTTCTGATCCACTGGTCTATGTGCCTGTTTTATGCCAGTACCATACTGTTTTGATTACTATAGCTTTGTAAGATAGCTTGAAATTATAATATATAAAAACTCATATGACTCAACAGGAAAAAAGCAAATAATGTAATTTAAAATGGACAAAGTACCTGGATTGACATTTTTTCAAAGGTATATGAAAAGGTGCTCAACATCACTAATAATCAGGGAAATACAGATCAAAACCACAGTGAGATATTACTTCATACCTGTTACGATGGCCATTATCAAAAAGAAAAGAAATAACAAATATTGGTTTGGAGAAAAGGGAACCCTTGGACATTTTGGGGGATGTAAATTGGTACAATTATTATGGAAAACAGTATGGCAAGTCCTCAAAAAATTAAAAATAGAACTACCATATGATCTAGCAATCCTAATACTATGTATATATCCAAAGAAATGAAATTGGTGTCTCGAAGAGATATCTTCACATCCATTTTCATTACACCATTATTCAAAATAGCCAAGATATGGAAACACCCTAAAAGTTCTTTGATGGATGAAGTGAGAAAGGAAATGTAATATATAGGCATACATACAATGGAATATTATTCAGTCACACAAAATAAGGAAATCCTTCAATTTCCAACAATATCTACAGGACATTATGCTAAGTGAAATAAGCCAGACAGAGAAATGCAGATACTGTATGGTAGCATTTATATGTGGAATCTAAAAAAAAAGTTAATTTAATAGAAGCAGAATAGAATGGTGGTTGACAGGGGCTGGGGGAGGGAGAAATGGGCAGATGCAGGTCAAAGGCTAAAAACTTTCAATTATAACAAGAATAAGTTCTGAGGATCTAATGCACAGCATAATGAGTATAGTTAATAATATAGCATTGTATACTTGAAAGTTGCTAAGTGTAGATCTTAAGCATTCTTATTACACATGCCAAAAAAGAGTTAACTATGTGAGGTGATGAATGTATTAATTATCTTGATCTTGGTAATCATTCCACAATGTATGTATACCAAATAATCACACTGTATACTTTAAATATATACAATTATATTTGTTGATTGTTCCTCAGTAAAGTTGGGGATGGGGGGGGGGGGCGGAAGGAAAGAAAATTGTCCCTGGAAGAAAATCAGTGAAAAATGAAAAAATCACCTCAGCTGTTCAAGGTCTTCAAATATTTTTAAAAATATTTTTACCCCTCTTTTATCCTCATTCTTAGCAGAGGGCTGATAATTTCATTCATTTATTCCAAATACATGATTCCATTCACTCATAATTCCAAATTTAAAGGAAGATAGGGGCTAAGAGGAAGATTTTTGGCAAATTGTCATTGGTCTAAATTGACAAATGATACAAGTTTCAGCCATATGAAATATGACACTATATTTGTAATAGGGATCCTGTAAGGATCCAAGACTAATTAACTAATAACAAGTATTTGCTTCTCACTAGAAAATAGGATTGTGCAAGTTTACACAGTTGAATTTAAGAATGACCATCCAATATATTAATAATTAAAATATGGTAAGAATTAAAATAGCTTCATTTATTTAATTTAACTCTATAGAAACCTACAGGTTTGTGGAATCTTCTCAAACACTTTCTGAAATGAAGTAAGCAGTTAGAAATAAAGGAGGAAGGAAAGAAGGGCAGGGTAGTAAAAGTGAAAAGAAAGGTGGGACATTAGGAATAAATGGCAAGGAAGGAGAGGAAGAAACAGTTTTTATGTGTGCATTTTTTCTGTTTACACTTTCTAAATTACATTATTTTATCCTATTTTCTGGGGTTTTTTAAAGTTAATTAATTTATTTTTGGCTGTGTTGGGTCTTCATTGCTGCATGTGGGCTTTCTCTAGTTGCAGCGAGTGGGGGCTACTCCTTGTTGCAGTGCACAGGTTTCTCATTGCGGTGGCTTCTCTTGTTGTGGAACATGGGCTCTAGGTGTGCAGGCTTCAGTAGTTGTGGCTCGTGGGCTCTACAGCGTGGGCTCAGTAGTTGTGGCACACGGGTTTAGTTGCTCCACGGGATGTGGGATCTTCCCAGACCAGGAGTCAAACCTGTGTCCCTGGCATTGGCAGGCACATTCTTAACCACTGTACCACCAGGGAAGTCCCAATTTTCCTGTTTTTATTTTATACATATATACACATTTCTTTGGGCAGATATGTAGCAGCTATACACTTTGTTTCCATCATTAACCAGAGACTCTTTGGTCTAAAGCACTTTTTCTTTTTTTCTTTAACTTATTTTTAAAATAATAACACCTTACCAGCTAATTTGGTTCTATTTAACATCTGATTTTGTACTTTTATCAAAAAAAATTCCTCCTTGTATTCAATATCACCTTTTAGAATGAATGTTTGACCTGCTGAGAGCAGAGACCCTTCTTTCTTTTTCCCTCTGTATTTCTAGACAGTGGTTGGTACAGAGCAGAAACTCACTAAATAGTTACTAATGCAAAAAAAAAAAAGCAATGACATTGAATTCCACAATTTTAGAAAACACCCTAATTGTAAGATAGAAAGACATACGTAAGGTCGATAGAACCAATAAAGGAGGGAGAGAGGAGAAAAAAAAAAAGATAATAAAGACAAACAACACATTCTCAAAATTAGACAAAAAGTTAGAGATATAGAGCTGTGCACCAGAGTAGAGTTTTAATCACCTATAATCATCTTTTAAGGTGTAGCCTGTTTTATAGAAGCAGAGAGATGGGAAAACACTGCATATTAAGAAACTCTTTTTTTCTAAGGATAGAGTCTTAAAAGAGCAATTCCATATACCATGCTTGTCCTCACAAGTGCTGCTAATGGCAAGAGAAGCTCTCATTCTTCCACTCAGGCACCTCCCTTTATATTTTCCTCTCTGAGAATAGGTAGAAGATATAACTGTTCTACATTTTTGTAAATTGATTTTCATCCTTTATTCACTTATGCATTCCACACTTCCTTCATTCAGTCTCTGTATTTTTTATTCCAGAAAAGAAAATTCCATCTACTTATGATCTGATATTCCTTCACAGGAAATATTCTAGCTGTAAGAAATGCTACACTTACGAGGGAACTTGCACAAGCCACTTACATAGCCTCTTCCACAAGAGGGCAGACAGCAGAAGCAAGAAGAACTACAGTCCTGCAGCCTGTGGAACAAAACCCACATTCACAGAAAGATAGACAAGATGAAAAGGCAGAGGGCTATGTACCACATGAAGGAACAGGATAAAACCCAAGAAAAACAACTAAATGAACTGGAGATAGGCAACCTTCCAGAAAAAGAATGCAGAATAATGATAGTGAACATGATCCAGGACCTCGGAAAAAGAATGGAGGCAAAGATCGAGACGATGCAAGAAATGTTTAACAAAGACCTAGAAGAATTAAAGGACAAACAAACAGAGATGAACAATACAATAACTGAAATGAAAAATACACTAGAAGGAATTAATAGTGGCATAACTGAGGTAGAAGAACGGATAAGTGACCAGGAAGACAGAATGGTGGAATTAACTGCTGCAGGACAGAATAAAGAAAAAAGAATGAAAACAGCCTAAGAGACCTCTGGGCCAACAGTAAACGCAACAACATTTGCATTATAGGGGTCCCAGAAGGAGTAGAGAGAGAGAAAGGACCCGAGAAAATATTTGAAGAGATTATAGTTGAAAGCTTCCCTAACATGGGAAAAGAAATAGCCACCCAAGTCCAGGAAGCACAGAGAGTCCCATACAGGATAAACCCAAGGAGAAACACACTGAGACACATAGTAATCTAATTGGCAAAAATTAAAGACAAAAAACAGTTACTGAAAGCAGCAAGGAAAAAGTGACAAATAACATACAAGGGAACTCCCATAAGGTTAACAGCTGATTTCTCAGCAGAAACTCTACAAGCCAGAAGGGAGTGGCATGCTATACTTAAAGTGATGAAAGGGAAGAACCTCCAACCAAGATTACTCTACCTGGCAAGAATCTCATTCAGATTCGATGGAGAAGTCCAAAGCTTTACAGAAAAGCAAAAGCTAAGAGAATTCAGCACCACCAAACCAGCTCTACAACAAATGCTAAAGGAATTTCTCTAAATGGGAAACACAAGAAAAGAAAAGGACTTACAAAAACAAACCCAAAACAATTAAGGAAATGGTCATAGGAACATACATATCAATAATTACCTTAAACATGAATGGATTAAATGCTCCAACCAAAAGACACAGGCTTGCTGCATGGATACAAAAACAAGACCCATCTATATGCTGTCTACAAGAGACCCACTTCAAACCTAGGGACACATACAGACTGAAAGCAAGGGGATGGAAAAAGATATTCCATGCAAATGGAAATCAGAAGAAAGCTGGAGTAGCAATACTCATATCAGATAAAATAGAATTGAAAATAAAGAATGTTACAAGAGACAAGGAAGGACACTACATAATGATCAAGGGATCAATCCAAGAAGAAGATATAACAATTATAAATATATACGCAACCAACACAGGAGCACCTCAATACATAAGGTAACTGCTAGCAGCTATAAAAGAGGAAATCGACAGTAACACAATAATAGTGGGGGACTTTAACACCTCACTTACACCAATGGACAGATCATCCAAAATGAATATAAATAAGGAAACAGAAGCTTTAAATGACACAATAGACCAGATAGATTTAATTGATATTTATAGGACATTCCATCCAAAAAAAGCAGATTACACTTTCTTCTCAAGTGCACACGGAATATCCTCTAGGATAGATCACATCTTGGGTCACAAATCAAGTCTCAGTAAATTTAAGAAAATTGAAATCATATCAAGCATCTTTTCTGACCACAACGCTATGAGATTAGAAATGAATTACAGGCAAAAAAAAGGTAAAAAACACAAATACATGAAGGTTAAACAATACGTTACTAAATAACCAAGAGATCACTGAAGAAATCAAAGAGGAAATGAAAAAATACCTGGAGAAAAATGACAATGAAAACACAACGATCCAAAGCCTATGGGATGCAGCAAAAGCAGTTGTAAAAGGGAAGTTTATAGCTATAAAAGCCTAACTCAAGAAACAAGAAAAATCTCAAATAAACAATCTAACCTTACACCTAAAGGAACTAGAGAAAGAAGAACAAAAAAACCCCAAAGTTAGCAGAAGGAAAGAAGCCATAAAGATCAGAGCAGAAATAAATGAAAAAGAAACAAAGAAAACAATAGCAAAGATCAATAAAACTAAAAGCTGATTTTTTGAGAAGGTAAACAAAATTGATAAACCTTTAGCCAGACTCATCAAGAAAAAGAAGGACAGGACTCAAATGAATAAAATTAGAAATGAAAAAGGAGAAGTTACAACAGACACCACAGAAATACAAAGCATCATAAGAGACTACAAGCAACTCTATGCCAATAAAATGGACAAACTAGAAGAAATGAACAAATTCTTAGAAAGGTATAACCTTCCAAGACTGAACCAGGAAGAAATAGAAAATATGAACAGACCAATCACAAGTAATGAAACTGAAACTGTGATTAAAAATCTTCCAACAAAAAAGTCCAGGAACATATGGCTTCACAGGTGTATTTTATCAAACATTTAGAGAAGAGCTAACACCCATCCTTCTCAAACTGTTCCAAAAAATTGTGGAGGAAGGCACAATCCCAATCTCATTCTATGAGGCAACCATCATGCTGATACCAAAACCAGACAAAGATACTACAAAAAAAGAAAATTACAGACCAATATCACTGATGAATATAGATGCAAAAATCCTCAACAAAATACTAGCAAACAAAATCCAACAACACATTAAAAGGATCATACACCATGATCAAGTGGGATTTATCCCAGGGATGCAAGGATTCTTCAATATATGTAAATCAATCAATGTGATAAACCATATAAACAAATTGAAGAATAAAAACCATACGATCATCTCAGTAGATGCAGAAAAAGCTTTTGACAAAATTTAACACCCATTTATGATAAAAACTCTCCAGAAAGTGAGCATAGAGGGAACTGACCTCAACATAATAAAGGCCATATATGACAAACCCACAGCAAACATCATTCTCAATGGTGAAAAACTGAAACCATTTCCTCTAAGATCAGGAACAAGACAAAGATGTCCACTCTCACCACTATTATTCAACATACTTTTGGAACTCCTAGCCATGGCAATCAGAGAAGGAAAAGAAATAAAAGGAATACAAATTGGAAAAGAAGAAGTAAAACTGTCACTGTTTGCAGATGACATGATACTATACATAGAGAATCCTAAAGATGCCACCCGAAAACTACTAGAGCTAATCAATGAATTTGGTAAAGTTGCAGGATACAAGATTAATGTACAGGGCTTCCCTGGTGGTGCAGTGGTTGAGAGTCTGCCTGCCAATGCAGGGGACACGGGTTCGAGCCCTGGTCTGGGAAGATCTCACATGCCGCAGAGCAACTGGGCCGTAAGCCACAACTACTGAGCCTGCGTGTCTGGAGCCTGTGCTCTGCAACAAGAGAGGCCACGATAGTGAGAGGCCCGTGCACCGCGATGAAGAGTGGCCCCCTCTTGCCGCAACTAGAGAAAGCCCTCACACAGAAACGAAGACCCAACAAAGCCAAAAATAAAATTAAAAAAAAAAAAAAAGATTAATGCACAGAAATCTCTTGCATTCCTATACACTAATGATGAAAAGTCTGAAAGAGAAATTAAGGAAACACTCCCATTTACCACTGCAACAAAAAGAATAAAATACCTAGGAATAAACCTACCTAGGGAGACAAAAGAACTGTATGCAGAAAACTATAAGACACTGATGAAAGAAATTAAAGATGATACCAACAGATAGAGAGATATACCATGTTCTTGTATTGGAAGAATCAATATTGTGAAAATGACTATATTACCCAAAGCAATCTACAGATTCAATGCAATCCCTATCAAATTACCAATGGCAATTTTTATGGAACTAGAACAAAAAATCTTAAAATTTATATGGAGACACAAAAGACCCCGAATAGACAAAGCAGTCTTGAGGGAAAAAAAGGGAGCTGGAGGAATCAGACTCCATGACTTCAGACTATACTACAAAGCTACAGTAATCAAGACAATATGGTACTGGCACAAAAACAGAAACATAGATCAATGGAACAAGATAGAAAACCCAGAGATAAACCCACGCACCTATGGTCAACTAATCTATGACAAAGGAGGCAAGGATATACAATGGAGAAAAGACAGTCTCTTCAATAAGTGGTGCTGGGAAACCTGGACAGCTACATGTAAAAGAATGAAATTAGAACATTCCCTAACACCATACACAAAAATAAACTCAAAATGTATTAGAGACCTAAATGTAAGACCGGACACTATAAAACTCTTAGAGCAAAACATAGGAAGAACGCTCTTTGACATAAATCACAGCAAGATCTTTTTTGATCCACCTCCTAGAGTAATGGAAATAAAAACAAAAATAAACAAATGGGACCTAATGAAACTTCAAAGCTTTTGCATGGCAAAGGAAACCATAAACAAGATGAAAAGACAACCCTCAGAATGGGAGAAAATATTTGCAAACAAATGAATGGACAAAGGATTCATCTCCAAATTATATAAACAGCTCATGCAGCTCAATATTCAAAAAACAAACAACCCAATCCAAAAATGGGCAGAAGACCTAAATAGACATTTCTCCAAAGAAGACATACAGATGGCCAAGAAGCACATGAAAAGCTGCTCAACATCACTAATTATTAGAGAAATGCAAATCAAAACTACAATGAGGTATCACCTCACACCAGTTAGAATGGGCATCGTCAGAAAATCTACAAACAACAAATGCTGGAGACGGTGTGGAGAAAAGGGAACCCTCTTGCACTGTTGGTAGGAATGTAAATTGACACAGCCACTATGGAGAACAGTATGGAGGTTCCTTAAAAAACTAAAAATAGAATTACCATATGATCCAGCAATCCCACTACTGGGCATATACCCAGAGAAAACCATAATTCAAAAAGACACATGCACCCCAATGTTCACTGCAGCACTATTTACAATAGCCAGGTCATGGAAGCAACCTAAATGCCCATCGACAGATGAATGGATAAAGAAGATGTTGTACATATATACACTGGAATATTACTCAACCATAAAAAGGGACGAAGTTGGGTCATTTGTTGAGACTGTCATACAGAGTGAAGAATGTCAGAAAGAGAAAAACAAATACCATAAATTAACGCATATATGTGGAGCCTAGAAAAATGGTACAGATGAACCAGTTTGCAGGGCAGAAATTGAGACACACATGGAGAGAACAAACGTATGGACACCAGGGTGGGAAAGAGGCGGTGGGGTGGTGGTGGTGGTGTGATGAATTGGGCGATTGGTATTGACATGTATATACTGATGTGTATAAAATTGATGACTAATAAGGACCTGCTGTATACAAAAATAAAATTCAACAATTAAAGAAAAAGAAAAAGAAATGCTACACTTACGTATAAAGGGTGTGTGTTTTCCTTGGCTGAATTTATATTTAAGCTATTATACAGAAGTATACAATCATCTTTACATTATGCAAATTTGGAATAAGACATAATTCATTTGAAAAAAGAAACTGTAGTGAGATTATGAATCATCCTTCCTCAAAGATGATATTCTATAACTTTTATAAATACTTCTTGTGTTTTTCCTTTATTGCATTATTTTATATTGTTTGAAATCTCCAGGAATACAAGGTAAAGATGTAAGTTGTTTTTTCCTTTTTGCCCTCTTTTACTCTCTCCATAAACTTCTGAAAAATTCTCCTGTATTACTAGTCACGGTCCAAAGGCAAACTTTTAGATTTTTCCAAAATTGGTTGGTTTTTAGTTTAGAACAAATGTTAGAGAAGAAAAGTGATATTAAAAAAAAGAAAAGAGAAGAAAAGAACAGGTGGACATATCAGAAATATACTTAGTGATTAAATAATTTAATAGCTATTTCCTTTTTGTGATATAACTTGTGAAATGATGAAAACATATACTAAGTAAGTATTCAAGCTCATCTTTTGTTGCAGTATGGGGTGGGTGTTAGTGTTGTTTTTTATTGACTTGCTTGCTTTTGTTTTTTTTGTTTTGCATTCTTATCTTGCACTGTCTTTGATTAGCCACTACTCAAATTTCAATCCACACACTGTAGAAGTCATATTCTCAGTATTTTAGAAATCATAAGGAAATATGATTCATCTACTCTAAATGCTCTGTTTTATAGATGAATAAACTGAGGTCTTGAGAGGCTAAACCCTGTCCAAAAGACACTAGGAGCAAAAACTTGCGGTTCAGTACTTTATGCACCGCTGCAGCAGCCTCGTATTTGGACCACCTCCTTTAGAATTTTCTCCTCCTTCCTACCAGCCATATTGCTTCCAGTTAAATCAGTCACTCCATGTCTCAACAAGTCTAGCAACCAGTTAGACACCCATAGAGAACCAATCTTTATGAAGCACTCCACAATCTGCCCCAAAGCTCATTTTTATACTATGTTCCCTTTATAAGCTCTATACTTCAATCATACTTGTATTTTCTTTCTCTGTGCCTTTGTATTAATCATTTTTCCATCTCAAATATCAATTTTCCATCTCTGTCAAAGTCTACATATTGATCCAAATGCAGAACAAGTCCTAACACTACAAAGAATTACTTATATATAAAAACTATCAAAAGCACTGTATGAAAGGTAGTTTTATTCCCATATTAATTACTTATAAATGAATTATAAAGAGGTTAAGTCAACTGTCCACAGAGCTAGTAAGAAAAAAAGAAAGTTGAAAATTAATTAAATTTGTTCTGACTGCCCCAGTATCATTGCTGAAGTTACTTAAGCTACCGTTAAATACTGCTAAAGTTCACTTTAATCACCTCTATGTGTCTACCGTCACCTGTGTCCAAAGTATGATTCTCCTAATTCCACTATTGTTGTAAAGAACCATACACACTTGCATACATGCAGGCCTATGCACACATGCACACACAGTATGAGATGTCTGCAGACAAAATAACGGAGCAAAGTTTCCTAACTTCCAATCAGTGATTGGGCATGTCTCTTCATTTCACCACTCCTCTCCAAGGGTGTCTCTGTTACAGTGAGCAGATTCCCATGAATTGTTCTGTGGCTGTTGTTCTGGATATTGACCAGAGCAAAAGCAATAAATCCCACGCTGGAGGAAGGAATAAAATAGGAATTTCATATTGAAAAATAATATACACAAGGGTTAAAGAAAAATAATATATGAAGATTAAAGGAAAAAATATTGTGGTACCACAAGAAGGCAAGGCCTTGATCCCATGGCCCCCTTTTTACTTGTGTTTTTTATTTGGTGATGATGGTTTACAGATGTTTCTTGAACCCATCAAGTTGAACAACAGCATAGATACTATCATATATATATATAGTAATATTTTGTGGTATAAGTTAAGTATCTTATACTATGTAATCTTTTGCATAAAGTATCTTATATGATGATTCAAGTTATTGATTTTTCCAAATGTAAATCACACTTAACAAGGAAATTTTGTATGGACTAGAATTTCAACAACAGTAGTACAAGAGCAATGGAAAACTCATTCATGTTTAAGGAGGAAGTCTTCTTTATATGACCTGACACTTCCCTGCAGAACTATGTTGTAAATCATCTTGTAGAATAGAAAGTTTCAGAGTTGATGGTCCAACCCCACTGTATGACCTAAGACAGATAATTAATTATGCCACGCCTCTGACCCCTTACATTAAAAATAACTTTTTACTTCATAGGTATAAATATTAGTGCTTATCTCTGTTTAGAAACTTTGCCTCTACTTATTCACTGAATTTTCTGTCTTCCTTTTGAACATTTTTATTAACTTTTCCACCACAATATCAAAATAAATACAGCTCAACACTACAGTTTTTGCACCCATGAGCATTTCTGGTTAGAGATTTACTGAACAAGTGTTACATATTATTTATTAACTAAAATGTGATTTTTCTTGAAGTTAGGTATTCATGCAAATTTTGTATCTTATTAACACAATTAACATTGTTAATTAAAAATCACTGTATGAGAAACTTTTTTTGAGAAATCAGAAAGAGAATAAAATGATTTAATTATTAAATGTCAAATTAGCAAAAGAAATCTGGAGTCATGAAATATGTTTATATTGGTCTCATGAAATTCTCATAGTAGAGCTGTATGTCTGCAGGTCTCCTCCTGAGAGAATATTGGCTCCCTCCATAACTAAACAGGTGACTCTACTGTTCCCTGGACTAGCTTCCATCTACCTTCTTGTTAAAATGAATCGCTCTCAAATAAGAATAATTCCTCACTTGTTGCTTAGCCTGCTGGATACTGCTATGTTCTGAATGATTTATGATCATACATTTAAATAACTACATTGGTCCTGCTGTTCTAATATTTCACCACAGCTAACAAGAAGATACATGCAGATAAATGTACTACAACATCACCTCTCTTCAAGTCTTTCCTCTACTAGAAATTAACCATCTCTAAATAACAAACCACCCAGTCTTTCCCCATTGGAACTTAAATAGTAAGTCTACATTAATATAATATTACTTTATAATATACAACAATCAAAATAGCATTGCTGCAGCTACCTTCTACTAAATATACATTAGAATATACTTTATATAATGGAAAAAACTAAACTTAGCCTGTTTAAGAGAAAAATGTAACTAAAAGGAATAAATTGCTTTGGTAATCAAAATAATAAAATGGATACTTAAGATCATATATTAATCACTTGGTACAAATTTCACTGAAGTTGGTGATACGTTGAACTGTTTATCTGGGGAGGAGGAGGAGGATGACGATAATAACCTACTCTACATAGAGATGAGAGAGATTTCTCTTGTTCTAGAACAAAATGCTGCAACCCTATCACATTTTAGAAACTAAGCATGAGTAAATTCTTATTTTGACAAGAGAATTCTTAATAAGCATTCAGAACCCACGGCAACCATACTTAGTACAAGCCAGCCCTAGTACATAGATTCATTCCTCTAGAGCTTGCTCAGTCTCATTTTTGTCCCTCATTTTTCTCCTAGGTTGTTTTTACTGCCAGTAAAATCATGGTCAGTAGCCATGGAAAGAAAAACACAATGCTGTATTTAGAAACAGATGTTAAGGTCAAGTCTCCACTTAACAAAGAGAAATAAAGGACTAAAACACAGGCCAAGGTCTGAAGTCTCCCAACTGCTTAGTGGGAAACTAACTAACTGATTCTTTAACCCATAACTACCCCAGCCCCTTGTCTTCCGGGAGCCAGAGTTGAGATTTATTTGCCTGTCTTCTCCTTGGCAGCCTTGTGAATAGGCTCTGTCTTCACTGCAAACCTCGGATGTCTCAGTGTTTTGGCTTGCTGTGTTTCTGACAAAGGGAACCTGGCTCAGATAAATCGCCCAGCAAAGAGAAATCCAAGACACCAGTCAGATTTTTACCACAATTGTCTACGCTGTGTGGCTGACAGGGTCTTGGTGCTCTGGCCAGGTGTCAGGCCTAAGCCTCTGAGGGGGGAGAGCCAAGTTCAGGACACTGGACCACCGGAGACTTCTAGGCCCCACATACTATCAATCAGCGAGAGCTCTCCCAGAGATCTCTGCCTCAACGCTAAGACCCAGCTCCACTCAATGACCAGCAAGCTCCAGTGCTGGACACCCTATGCCAAACAACTAGCAAGACAGGAACACAACCCCACCCATTAGTAGAGAGGCTGCCTAAAATCATAATAAGGTCACAGACACCCCAAAACACACCACCGGAGGTGGTTCTGCCCACCAGAAAGACAAGATCCAGTCCCCTCCACCAGGAACCCTACACAACCCACTGAACCAACCTTAGCCACTGGGGGCAGACACCAAAAATAAGAGGAACTATGAATCTGCAGGCTGTGAAAAGGAGACCCCAAACACAGTAAGTTAATCAAACTGGGAAGACAGAGAAATATGCAGCAGATGAAGGAGCAAGGTAAAAACCCACCAGACCAAACAAATGAAGATGAAATAGGCAGTCTACCTGAAAAAGAATTCAAAGTAATGATAGTAAAGATGATCCAAAATCTTGGAAATAGAGTGGAGAAAATACAAGAAACATTTAACAACAAGCTAGTAGAACTAAAGAGCAAACAAACAATGATGAACAACACAGTACACGAAATTAAAAATTCTCTAGAAGGATTCAGTAGCAGAATAATTGAGGCAGAAGAACGGATAAGTGACCTGGAAGACAAAATAGTGGGAATAACTACCACAGAGCAGAATAAAGAAAAAAGAATGAAAAGAATTGAGGACAGTCTCAGAGACTTCTGGGACAACATTAAATGCACCAACATTCAAATTATAGGGGTCCCAGAAAAAGAAGAGAAAAAGAAAGGGACTCAGAAAATATGTGTAGAGATTATAGTTGAAAACTCCCCTAATATGGGAAAGGAAATAGTAAATCAAGTCCAGGAAGTGCAGAGAGTCCCATACAGGATAAATCCAAGGAGAAACACACCAAGAAACATATTAATCAAACTATCAAAAATTAAATGCAAAGAAAAAATATTAAAAGCAGCAAGGGAAAAGCAACAAATAACAAACAAGGGAATCCCCAAAAGGTTAACAGCTGATCTTTCAGCAGAAACTCCACAAGCCAGAAGTGAGTGGCAGGATGTATTTAAAGTGATGAAGGGGAAAAACCTACAAGCAAGGTTACTCTACCCAGCAAGGATCTCATTCAGATTCGATGGAGAAATTAAAATCTTTACAGACAAGCAAAAGTTAAGAGAATTCAGCACCACCAAACCAGGTTTACAACAAATGCTAAAGGAACTTCTCTAAGCAGGAAAAACAAGAGAAGGAAAAGACCTACAAAAACAAACCCAAAACAATTAAGAAAATGGTAATAGGAACATACATATCAATAATTACCTTAAATGTAAATGCTCAAACCAAAAGACATAGACTGGCTGAATGGATACAAAAACAAGACCCATATATATGCTGTTCTCAAGAGACCCACTTCAGCCCTAGGGACACATACAGATTGAAAGTGAGGGGATGGAAAAAGATATTCCATGCAAATGGAAATCAAAAGAAAGCTGGAGTAGCAATCCTCATATCAGACAAAATAGACTTTAAAATAAAGACTATTACAAGAGAAGGAAGGACACTACATAATGATCAAAGGATCAAACCAGGAAGAAGATATTACAATTGTATATATTTATGCACGCAATATAGGATCACCTCAATACATAAGGCGAATGCTAAAAGCCATAAAAGAGGAAATGAAGAGTAACACAATAATGGTGGGGGACTTTAACACCCCACTTTCACCAATGGACAGACCAACCAAAATGAAAATACACAAGGAAACACAAGCTTTAAATGACACATTAAACAAGATAGACTTAATTGATATTTATAGGACATTCCATCTAAAAACAACAGAATACGCTTTCTTCTCAAATGCTCATGGAACATTCTCCAGGATAGCTCATATCTTGGATCACAAATCAAGCCTTGGTAAATTTAAGAAAATTGAAAATATATCAAGTATCTTTTCCGACCACAATTCTATGAGACTAGATATCAATTACAGGAAAAAAACTGTAAAAAATATGAACATATGGAGGCTAAACAATATGCTACTAAATAACCAAGAGATCACTGAAGAAATCAAAGAGGAAATCAAAACATACCTAGAAACAAATGACAATGAAAACACAACGACCCAAAACCTATGAGATGCAGCAAAAGCAATTCTAAGAGGGAAGTTTACAGCAATACAATCCTACCTCAAGAAACAAGAAACATCGCAAATAAACAACTTAACCTTACACCAAAAGCAATTAAAGAAAGAAAACCAAAAAAAACCCCAAAGTTAGCAGAAGGAAAGAAATCATAAAGATCAGATAAGAAATAAATGAAAAAGAAATGAAGGAAATGATAGCAAAGATCAATAAAACTAAAAGCTGGTTCTTTGAGAAGATAAACAAAATTGATAAACCATTAGCCAGATTCGTCAAGAAAAAAAGGGAGAAGACTCAAATTAATAGAATTAGAAATGAAAAAGGAAAAGTAACAACTGACACTGCAGAAATACAAAGGATCATGAGAGACTACTACAAGCAACTATATGCCAATAAAATGGACAACCTGGAAGAAATGGCAAATTCTTAGAGAAGCACAACCTTCTGAGACTGAACCAGGAAGAAATAGAAAACCTAAACAGACCAATCACGAGCACTGAAATTGAAACTGTGATTAAAAATTTTCCAACAAACAAAAGCCTAGGACCAGATGGCTTCACAGGCGAATTCTAACAAACATTTAGAGAAGAGTAACATCTTTCTTTCTCAAACTCTTCCAAAATATAGCAGAGGGAGAAACACTCCCAAACTCATTCTACGGGGCCACCATCACCCTGATACCAAAACCAGACAGAGATGTTACAAAAAAAGAAAACTACAGGCCAATATCACTGATGAACATAGATGCAAAAACCCTCAACAAAATACTAGCAAACAGACTCCAGCAGCACATTAAAAGGATCATACACCATGATCAAGTGGGGTTTATCCCAGGAATGCAAGGATTCTTTAAAATATGCAAATCAATCAATGTGATGCACCATATTAAGAAGCTGAAGGATAAAAACCATATGATCATCTCAATAGATGCAGGAAAAGATTTGACAAAATTCAACACCCATTTATGATTAAAAACTCTGCAGAAAGTAGACATAGAGGGAAATTACCTCAGCATAATAAAGGCCATATATGACAAACCCACAGCCAACATTGTTCTCAATGGTGAAAAACTGAATCTATTTCCACTAAGATCTGGAAGAAGACAAGGTTGCCCATTCTCACCAGTATTATTCAACATAGTTTTGGAAGTTTTAGCCACAGCAATCAGAGAAGAAAAAGATATAAAAGGAATCCAAATCAGAAAAGAAGAAGTAAAACTGTCACTGTTTGCAGATGACATGATACTGTACATAGAGAATCCTACAGATGCTACAAGAAAACTACTAGAGCTAATCAATGAGTTTGGTAGAGTAGCAGGATACAAAATTAATGCACAGATATCTCTTGCATTCCTATACACTAACGACAAAATACCTGGAAGAGAAATTAAGGAAACACTCCCATTTACCATTGCAACAAAAAGAATAAAATATCTAGGAATAAACCTACCTAAGGAGACAAAAGACCTGTATGCAGAAAACTATAAGACACTGATGAAAGTAATTAAAGATAATACAAACAGATGGAGAGAAATACCATGTTCTTGGATTGGAAGAATGAACATTGTGAAAATGACTATACTACCCAAAGCAATCTACAGATTCAATGCAATCCTTATCAAACTACCAATGGCATTTTTCACAGAACTAGAACAAAAAATTTCACAATTTGTATGGAAACACGAAAGACCCCTAGTTGCCATAGCAATCTTGAGAAAGAAAAACGGAGCTGGAGGAATTAGGCTCCTGGACTTCAGACTATACTACAAAGCGACAGTAATCAAGACAGTATGGTACTGGCACAAAAACAGAAATATAGTTCAATGGAACAGGATAGAAAGCCCAGAGATAAACCCACGTACATATGGTCACGTTATTTTTGATAAAGGGGGCAAGAATATACAATGGAGAAAAGACAGCCTCTTCAATAAGTGGTGGTGGGAAAACTGGACAGCTACATGTAAAAGCATGAAATTGGAACACTCTCTAACATCATACACAAAAATAAACTCAAAATGGATTAGAGACCTAAATGTAAGGCCAGACACTATCAAACTCTTCGAGGAAAACCTAGGCAGAACACTCTATGACATAAATCCCAGCAAGATCCTTTTGACCCACCTCCTAGAGAAATGGAAATAAAAACAGAAATAAATAAATGGGACCTAATGAAACTTAAGAGTTTTTGCACAGCAAAGGAAACCATAAACAAGATGAAAAGACAACCCTCAGAATGGGAGAAAATATTTGCAAAGGAAGCAACAAAGAATTAATCTCCAAAATTTACAAGCAGCTCATTCAGTTCAATGACAAAAAAACAAACAACCCAATCCAAAGTGGGCAGAAGATCTAAATGGACATTTCTCCAAAGAAGCTATAGAGATTGCCAACAAACCCATGAAAGGATGCTCAACATCACTAATCATTAGAGAAATGCAAATCAAAATTACAATGAGGTATCACCTCACACCAGTCAGAATGGCCATCATCAAGATATCTACAAACAATAAATGCTGGAGAGGGTGTGGAGAAAAGGGAACCCTCTTGCACTGTTTTTTGGGAATATAAATTGATACAGTCACTATGGAGAAGAGTATGGAGGTCCTTAAAAAACTAAAAATAGAACTACAATATGACCCAGCAATCCCACTACTGGGCATATACCCTGAGAAGACCATAATTCAAAAAGAGTCATGTACCACATGTTCATTGCAGCACTACTTACAATAGCCAGGACATGGAAGCAACCTAAGTGTCCATCAACAGATGAATGGATAAAGAAGATGTGCCACATATATACAAGGGAATATTATTCAGCCATAAAAAGAAATGAAATTGAGTTAGTTGTAGTGAGGTGGATGGACCTAGAATCTGTCATACAGAGTGAAGTAAGTCAGAAAGAGAAAAACAAATACTGTATGCTAACACATATATATGGAATCTAAAACAAAAACAACAACAAAAAATGGTTCTCAAGAACCTAGGGGCAGGACAGGAATAAAGACGCAGACGCAGAGAATGGACTTGAGGACACAGGGAGGGGGAAGGGTAAGCTGGGACAAAGTGAGAGAGTGGCATGGACATATATACACTACCAAATGTAAAATAGATAGCTAGTGGGAAGCAGCCGCATAGCACAGGGAGATCAGCTCAGTGCTTTGTGACCACCTAGAGGTGTGGGATAGGGAAGTTGGGAGGGAGACACAAGAGGGAGGAGATATGGGTTTATATGTATACATATAGCTGATTCACTTTGTTATAAAGCAGAAACTAACACACTATTTTAAAGCAATTATACCTCAATGAAGATGTTAAAAAAAAAAAAAAACTAACAGTGGGAAAATTCCCAACTTTTACAACAAAAGTAGGTAAAACATTGAACAATTATCTGATTCATGCAAGAAGAATAATCTGCCAACAGTTAATTAAATAATGAATGAGATTTGTTGACATGACTTATCTGGGTTAATTGATGATAACTCCAAAGAGTGGCTCTTCCATCTGGGCTTCTTTTACTCAGTACCCTTGGCCAAATAACTGCCTTTATTTGTGGTAAAAAAATCAAATGGAGTCAAAATTTTTATGCTGTATTTATTTTAACTGTGTTTACTGTTATCTATTAAATAACAATCTATCATTTTTATCTATAAGCATATTTCATATTATATATTTTTTTAAATTCGTGTTATCAATTTGAGTATTTATTCTTGCAAGTAACAGAAACTATTGTAACTTGACATAGACAAGAGATATTATTTCATAATAAAAAGTCAGGAAGTTCATTGAGAACTCAGATCCTTACATCTCTCTAATCTGCTGTCCTGAGCAACTGGCTTTTATCCTGAGGTTTTTCTGCCCATGGCCAAAGGACTGCTGTTCAAGGCATGAGGGTATATAGAGCCATGTCAAAAGACAAAAACATCATTTTCCTCTGAAATTTCTTTTGATTGGGGAATAACTTTTCAAACAACTCCTATCCCACATCTCATTGGCTATCCATAAAGCAATCGTTAGCAAAAAGGAATGGGAAGGATGTCCGTTTCCAAATCCTCATGTAAGGAGCTTGGAAGTCACCACTCCACCCCAACAAGTAAAAACCTGAACAGACTGAAAAATTAAAACACTTCTTGGATCCGTAAGTGAGGAGAGGACACAGAATAAACCACTGCCCCCAACATTGGAGAGACAGGCAAGTAGAGGGAGTCTCAGCTTACTGCAGAGACTGAGGAATGGAAACTTACTCAGGAACCAGTACATGGATGGAAAACCTGAAGTGTAATTAAACAATTGCTAAAGGCGGTTCTAAGAGGGAAGTTTATAACAATAAATGCCTATATTAAAAAAGAAGTTAGATCTCGAGTAAGCAACCTAACCTTACATCTTGCGGAATTAGGAAAAAAAAGAACAAACTAAGCTCAAAGTTAGCAGAAAGAAGAAAATAGTAACAATTAGAGAAGAAATAAATCAATTAAGAATATAAAAGCAGTAGAAAAAAATCAACAAAACTAAGAGTTGGGTTTTTGGAAAGATAAACAAAGTTGACAAACCCTTAACTAGACTAAGAAAAAAAGAAAAAGGACTCAAATAAATAAAAACAGAAATCAAAGAGGAGACATTACAAGGGATGCCTCAGAAATTTTTTAAAATATCATAAGGAAATATGATAAACAATGATACAGTAACAAATTTTAAAATCTAGCAGAAACAGATCAATTTCTAGAAACATACAACCTACCAAAACTGAATAAAGAAGTAGAAAACCTGAACAGACAATCATCAAATAAGGAGATTGTATCGGTTATCAAAAGCCTCTCAACAAAGAAAAGCCCAGGACCAGATGGCTTCACCAGTGACTTCTACAAAGCATTCAAAGAAGAATTAATATCAATTCTTTTTAAACTCTTCCAAAAACTAGAAGAGAAAACAATTCCAAACTCACTTTATGAGGCTAGCATCATCCCGATACCAAAGCCAGACAAAGACATCACTAGTGAAGAAAACTACACACCAATATCCTTGATAAGCAGAAATGCAAAAATCCTCAATAAGATACTAGCAAGTTCAATTCAACAGCACATTAAATGGATTATGCCCTTTTTTAAGCAAGTCTTTAATTTTCTATGAATGAATTTACCTGCAATCACTGTTTCTCTCAAAATATTGAGAATTAAGTATTTTCTCTTTTTTCATACTCTAACTTAAATACACACATACAAACATACACATATACTAAGATTTTTTTTAAATCACATTTTAAGCTTTGGTTTGGGAGTTAGCATTAAGAAAAATTATCTAAAACTTGGAAATTGGTGTGATGAATTGGGAGATTGAGACTGACATATACACTAATAAGTATAAAATGGATAACTAATAAGAACCTGCTGTATAAATAAATAAATAAAATAAAATAAAATTCAAAAATTCAAAAAAAAAAGAAATTTCATCATATGATTTCAATATGATGCTGGTACATTGTTTAACAGAATCACACAAAGGATATTTAATTTCCAGGGGAATGTACTTTTTTTTCACCTTGCTAGTTATTATGAATTTATGACCTCAGAGTCTTTGCAGTTACATGTTGACCTTGTCTGGTAGAGATTTTTTTTTCTGGTAAATACCCCCTGAAAGGTTTTATTGCCCTGCAGGATGTTAACTCTCTCATTAAACTTATTTCAACTCTGTAATACATAATCTTTGTTCTTCTAATTCTAATTTGGACAGCTTTTCCACATTTCTAGTTTTCTCATTTATGTGTTGAATAAAATCTCTGAAATGTGATCATTCTATATTTGTATGAGAGTCATGTTTTAAAATTTTTAACAATTGTGCTTTGATATTGGAGCGCAAAATAAGAAAATCACTGATAATGACTTTCATCTTTGCCACATGTCTTTAATCATTCAGAATCACTAAACTTAGTGATGTATTGAGGTATATAGTAAATGAGTTATGATCCAAGAAGCTACTTAATGTAGTCAAGAAGTTGTTACTGTGCCCAGGTGTAAAAATAATATTTATAATGCTTGTGTGAAAGAGATTGAATCCTATTTTGATTCTAGATGATGTTAAGGGGTTCCAATAATAACTTAGAATTTATTTTTTAATTTAGAAAACTGAGAAAGAATGTGAATAACCATACTTTAACTGGAAATTAGTCTCCAAGATATTAACCTGCCCTACTGAAACAGAAGTTAAAGGTAGAAAAAAATAAGTTGCCAAAGGGAAAATCTATATAATACCTGTCATTTCTTCAGTGAAATGGGTTTTGCTGGGTAAAATATTTTAAGGATATTTTCAAAATGAGATATGATTATTTCATTGTATATTTCTGTTAAATTTCTCCCATGAAGTTTGTCTCCTGATACAGTTCAGTGTACTAAAGAAATAATTTACCTCTTAATTTCTAAGCTTTTAATAATACAAGAACAATCTGGTCTTACTTTTACTTATCTATGTCTTTAATTTCAAGCATTATTTGTGAGAAAATGAATTGGAAACAGATTAAAATGTTTCACTTGTTTCATCAGGTGCTCAATTTTCTACTTCCCATTAAAAGACAAAGCTTTGAAACAAAATTTTTCTTTCAGAAGTGTCAAAATAGGCTATGAAAAGCTATATGATCTTTAACTCCCAGAATCTGCGTTTTTATACTTCACGTTTCATGGTGTTTAAAAGAAAATTACTTTATAATGTTAAAAGAGAGAGAGTATACAATCTCTTAACCTAAAAAAGAAACTTAACCTAAAAAAGAAAATCTCATAGTCTTTTTATTTGTATGTGTTTGCCCTAAGACTTTCAAGATTCAATTATTTGACATCATCCTCCTAAAGGCAATCAGTTCAAATAGGAAAGAAAAATAACACAAAATCATCTTGGAATATTTATTCTTTGTTCTATTCTAGATTATGAAACCAGAAGAACAAGTTCATATTTTGATGAGATCTCAAAATTCACAGCCATAGAGCAAAAGTAGTAAAGCATCTGCATAGTTATGCTGAAAGTATATCCATTTTGCTCCTTCAACAATTTGTACAATACAATTACAAAGTTAAGGAAGAATAGTAAGAAATAATTTATAAATGAAAATCATAGCCATTAATAAATTTATTAAAATAATTATTTTGTCTTAAATCAAGTATGTAAAATCATTGAAACAAGCTAAAATTCCAACAATTTAAAAAACTAAAACTGGGACATACTTTTTGATAAATACTAACAAGCATTAAGAAGGACCCATAAAGACTTCTTGAAAAATAAGAAATTTGCATTTGCAGTAAAGTATGGGTAATCCAAATAGTTTATTTTTTACCCAGTTTCCTGAGTAAACCTTTATCTATAACTTTTGGATACACTAGAGGGAATGCCAGAATAGACTTTTAATGGAATTCACAAGAGAAAAGTCATGCCTCTGGTCTTAAATCAATTATGGTCATGTAATTTGCTTGAAATTAGAATAATTTTATACTCAGAGAGAAAGAGAGAGACTGTTCTAACTTTACACTTTACATCCAGTTTATATTCATGTCTTACCTAATTTTCTTTTGTTTGACTGGTTCTATTGACAACCCCAGTCCCAAGGTTATCAATCTCAATAGTGTCAAGAATTTTTGTTTGTTATGCTTTCTTTTTTCACAGTATAATCTTGTTTGTCTTCTTATATCAGCAATAAATTCTTGACTTCTACTTGCAGCAGTGAATTAAAATTTAGTGCGCCCTCTTTCAAATTAATCTCTGCATACAGCTCTTCTATTCTATCTCGATTTCCATAACTGTCTCCTTCTAATTCCTTTACTATGCCTCACCTGATTTGACCCCCAACCGTATTAAGTTTTTTAACTAGTTGTTCAATCAAAGAGTAATCTCAAAATTACAGCTATACAAAATTTTTAACAGACACTATAGTCTTTTGACTTCTTTTTTAACTTAGCATGTCATTCTAGAATCTGAGAACATTGTTTTCATTTGTGTCTTAGTCTGTGGCATACTGTTGAATATATTGCCAATTATATTTGTCTGGCAAAATTTAAAAGTATAATTTAAACTGAAAGTGTGATAATTAAATAAGTACAGTTTTATGCACAATAACCCACAAAATATTAAGCTAGTTAGTATCATCATTAGGTCACAAACCCAATCTTATGATTCAAACCCAAAGTTGTTCCCCATATGCCACACTATCCACTTATATACACCACATGCTGATTTCCCTAGCAACTTACAACTCAAAATGTGACCTTGGGCCAGCAGCGTTCTCATAATGTAGATTTTTTTTAGAAATGCTGAATCTCAGGTCACAGTTTAGAACAAACTGGAAAAAAAATCATATTTTAACAAGATTGTCAGATGATTTGTAAGTGGAGTAAAGTTTGAAAAGCACTATTAATACATTTCACATGTAAGCTAGAGTGAAACTTATCTTTCTTAGTTAAATTTCAGATCTAGCACACTGTTCTTTTTTTGGGGGGTACAAATAAACTGCCTTCCACTTCAGGGAAAAAAGCCAGCTTCTGTCATATAACTCCTTTTATCCAAGCTCTTCTGAAACTTACTCATTCATATTCATTTATTCTCAAATAATCATTGAGACTCTACAATGAGCCAGGCATTATTCTAGGTTCTGGGGATTCCATAGTGATAACAAGACAAAAATTTGCCCTCATAGAAATTATACTATAGATGAGGTAGGCAAACAATAAACAAGATTAATAACTAAAATACACAGTAGGTTAAATGTAAAAAAGAGCTAAGAAGAATAGCAAAGCAGTAAATAAAAGTGGAGACTGTCAAAGTGAGGTTAGGGTTACAAATTTAGAAAATGTTGTCAGCAGTTTTGAACTAAATGTTTTCTTTGAAAGTACATTTATTTTTTAATGTCCTCAACTCTTATCTCTGTGTGGAAAGCACACAAGCCTTATCTTCAGCCTTAATTTCTCACTGGTGTGCTGGTTCCAAATACATTACAGTCTATGTAGAAATTCTCTAACAATTTAATATCATAGACTTATTATTATCAAATTACTATTCTGATGTCAGTTCGAGGCTCTCTTGAGCTTGATATTCTTCCCACAATCCCTCCCCAAGCCCACGCCTTGGAAAACCTTCATAAACTTTTTGTGCAAATTAACAAAATTCATTCTCCAAAGATCTCTTTAACTTTAGCATATCTCTGGCTTGCATAAATCCAAATCTCTAGCTCAACTCTTCTTTAAGTCCTATAAAAAATTGTCTTAGATAACAGCATTAGAGGATAATGTAGACTTTATAGAAGACTCCATAGTCGAGATAGAGGAGGATGTTTGCATTACAGTCATAGGTTGGGCTCCCCCAAATGGAGATTTTCATGCAAACTGTTTATTGGAGAGGGCTATCAGGAACCACACCAGAATCACAGTGACAAAGCAGGATTGGAAAGAGGAAGAAGTTGAATTGTGATGATTAGGTTGCAAAAAAGACCTTAAGCAACGGGAGTGGAGAAAGAGTTCCAAAGCCAAAATGGCCCCTTGGAGATGTCCATAATTGATGCAAGACATCTATACTCCTGTGTTAAACAGTCATCCTTCTCTATCTCTGCTAAAGAATCTTCTGTAACGTTTATTGTCCTGATGCCACTTGTGTGATATGAGGTCC
Source organism: Balaenoptera musculus (assembly GCF_009873245.2). Lineage (NCBI taxonomy): Eukaryota > Metazoa > Chordata > Mammalia > Artiodactyla > Balaenopteridae > Balaenoptera > Balaenoptera musculus. Next base: position 12,882,793 of record NC_045789.1, read on the forward strand.
TCCAAGATAGACGCCAAGATAGGATAGCCATGCAAGAGATTTAATATGGCAATGTCTATGAGAGAAAATTAGAAAGGAGTAAAGAGGAGGCAGGGAGAGCTATCAGACTATGATGAAGATTTAATCCCAGGTACGAGAGAGAGAAAGAAGGAAAACTGGGTGGAAGTGTCTCAGGCACAGTGCAATTCTAATAAAGTTTAGCAAGGCTGTCAGGGAGTCCTTGAGTCAAAGTTGCTTGCCAGAGGAGTCCTGCACTTCTCAGGGATGCGTCTGACTTACTATCCCTATTGGCTGAGTGTAGGCCAAAGGAAGAATGTGCTTAATTTTAGATCTCAGGTCATTAATTCTCCCAGCAGTCAGAGAATTGAGAGGCATATTCTCATAACTCACAATGAGGTGCTAGAGTTGCTACTACAAAATGAGGGCATGGAGAAATATGTCTGGAGTGTGGGTGATTCACTGGGATACCTCAATGTTTCTATACTTCTAATGAGAGTAAATGAGCTTTTATAGTGATCACAGACTGATGATGACAATGTAACTGGAGGCTTAGAAACCTCAGGAGTGAAGATCTGTGTCACCCTAATGCAATGGAACTAAAACAGTAGAAATAAATGCTCACTAGGTTGATGGGTATCTAAAATGGGAGTTAGAGAAAGGTGTTAAATATCAATTATGGCCTCTATTTGTAGTAGCAGACAGAACTTACTAACCTTTTTATTTCATGCTTTTATTTTAGACATTGAGAACAGCCATCATTTTTAAATGCCTGTCGCAGTCACAGAGTAGACTCAGTATTGGACACAAGCATATTTGAGCACTGCAAAAAGTAGATATTAGTGGATTCTATTTGGATAAAGCATTCCATATTCCCTTGGCTCAGCTCTGAGTTCACCTGAAACTGTGGAGAACAGATATTGTGCTTCCCTATTCCTCAATGAGACAATTCTGAGGCACAACCAACATGCTATCTCAGAGGATGCCCAGCAGAAGTGAGCCCCAATAGCCCACTAATTAACACACCCTATATTGGCTTTTTATTTTTTGTAGTATAATTTCCCCTACTCCCTCATTTTTATTTCTTTGAATCACATACTAAATGAATACCTGCAATCCAAGTTTTTATCTCATGTCTGCTTTGGGGGAACCCCAAACTAAGACAATAAGGAAACTAGGCATTTGTTCCTAAATGTCAGGAAGCTTTTAAAATAGCATTTGCTATATTGGTCCTAGTTCTAGACATTTTTACAACTTTTCAGAAATATAGCTGGAAAACTGCAATTGTTCAATACTCCAATGATCTTAGAATACTAATAACAAAAACATTTAACCTCATGATTTTATTATGGTTGGAAACTGATAAAGTATGTTATTTTTCATTCTTAATGTAATCGTTATTCTGGTAGTTGTGAAGAGACTTGGCACACACAAAAAAATCCCAAACCATTTGAATCTATTCTCTTCTGGTCAAAACAAGTTAAATACATTCAAAAAAGCATGTAGACCTGGTTCTTTGATTTAAAGAAAAAAACTTTACTAAGAATGTTGAAATGCATTTATGAAATTAGGTATAGATTATAAAATGCATAATTTAATAAAATAAACTATCAGTAAGTTAATTATTTGATTTTTCATGTGCTAGTTAGAAGGTAGGTGACTCAAAGTCTTAAGTGAAGAAGGAAAGAGCAATATATTTCTTCTTTTTTTCTGTTGCGATTCAAAGTATAAAGAAATAGGATATTGGAATATGGGTCACTACATAGAAAACTTTAGTAAGGAGTGGTGTAGCTAATAAAGAAAAGAACTTTTCTCCAATGCCTCTTCATAAAGCCATAATGATGTTTAGGTGCTTAACTATGGTTTACCATATGTTTGCTTTAGCAAACAGCTAGTTTTGTTTTGTTTGATTTGATTTGGTTTGGTTTGGTTTTGAAGGGAAAGGAGAATTGAAGCTTGAATACCTCACCAAATTTCAGACCCGACTAACATTTACATTGCAAGTTCAAAACTCTACATTTCATTAAATAAAATAAGTAACAGTTAAAAGTTGGAGCATGATGAAACTTTGATAACTTTTTTCCATATTATACTTTTATGTCTATAATCACTTGCAAAGTATCTTTGATTAAAAATATCATTTTCAGGCTTCCCTGGTGGCGCAGTGGTTGAGAATCTGCCTGCTAATGCAGGGGACACGGGTTCGAGCCCTGGTCTGGGAAGATGCCACATGCCACAGAGCAGCTAGGCCCGTGAGCCACAACTACTGAGCCTGCGCGTCTGGAGCTTGTGCTCCGCAACAAGAGAGGCCGCGATAGTGAGAGGCCCGCACACCGCGATGAAGAGTGGCCCCCTCTTGCCGCAACTAGAGAAAGCCCTCGCACAGAAACGAAGACCCAACACAGCCAAAAATAAATAAATAAATAAATAAATTTTTTTTAAAAAGTAACAAAAAAATATCATTTTCATAATAAGTTATTTTTTACTGTAAAGTATGGAAGTACATGCTCTGAAACCCAACTGGCCAGACATGAAAGAAAAACCCATTTACAGTTTATTGTATCCAGTAGGACACCATTACCAAAGGACAAACTATAGATATGAACCCCTAGGAGAAATTAACTAGACTAGAGGCATGCCTTAAAATTACAATTTTATTTCAGAGAAAGCAAATATAAACATTTCCAAAGTACAACGGTTCAAAGTTTAAATATTCTACTGACTTTTTTATGTAACAAAATCAGAAATTATATTGCCTAATTTTAAATAAACATATACAATAAGAAAATAATGCTTCTATTTTTTCTCATTCATTTAATGTATACATCCGTATGGTGGGACTAAGCAAAATGTTAATTTACATGCTTTATTTTTTCCTTCCTAAAAACAACAGTGCCTTTACTGTAAATTCCTATGGTAATGATGCAGTCCTAAAGTAGATTCTTTTGAAGGCACAGTTTTCAAGAAATTCTATTCATGCCACATTCTTAAGAATCAGCAACTATGTGAAATGAATATTCAAAGATGGTACAAATCTCTGTACACTACTTCTGCAAGGCTGGTTGAGTGCCCTGTTAAAGCAGGCAGAATTCCCAATGCTAGAGTATAAATTCAAGCCATCTAAGAAATTTTACACAGATGAGGCCCACTAACTTCAGGGAAATCTAGGCAAAGTAAGATTCAAAGAAGTGAAACATTAAAATAGTTACATTTCAATAGCATCTCTCTCATGGCTGAGTGGTTTCTTTTAAACTGAAATATTCAAGAGATTTTGAGTTAGAGATAATCATAGCTTGAGACAATATTTTACTGAGGCTTAGGAAGATATTTTTGATTCCATGCTATATTATAAAGAAAAATACTAGATAAATAAAATGAAAGACTAGTCTGAATCTCATCAATCTCATAAATCAGAAATTTGAGTGTTCTGTATTAAAATAGCACTTCAAGTCACACAGCAACAATACATTTCTTTGCCAAGCCTTTTTATTTCTTTAAACTTTTTTTAAAATTTTTAATTATTTTTTAAACATTTATTTCTTTAATTTTTTAAAATTTATTTTTATTTATTTTAAAATTTTTTTAATTTTTATTTTTGGTTGTGCAGCGCGGCATGTGGGATCTTAATCTCCTGCAGTGGAAGCACGGAGTCTTAACCACTGGACCGCCAGGGAAGTCCCCAAGCCTTTTTAAAAATAAGAAAAAGCTTAAGAAATTCATAAAATTCTCTGATGGAAATATAAAAGCCACTAAAAAAGGAACTCACATAATATATATAAATAAATAAAAGTATTTGATAATATATTTTCATAGATGGGTCTTTACTTCTGTAAATGAGCTGCCAAATTCATCTTGAGTTTATCAAAACTATTTCTATATTTAAAGGAAATGTTTTCCTTTTTCATTTTCACAGGTAGGATATCTACTATTCTTATGGTGATAGATTGCCAGAAAAATGTACAGAATGGGAATCAAGTGGTGGATTTATTTTACCAAAATACTTCATTAAAATATTAAACCAAATATAGCCATAGGCATATTTTACCCTACCAAAAAGAAAAAGGAATAATATATATCATAAAGTAATAATATACATTTATTGCATAATACATAATTGTATAACAGAGTTTTGTGTCCTAATTAGTGGATAGCACAGAAAGCCAATAAATCAATTGGGAGAGTTTTCTTTTATAGCTGCCCATCCTATATATATTGTTATAGGGATTTTTGGATTTTCCCCACCAGCTATTTAGATTTAACTTTACAAAGCTAGAAAGCATTAGATTGCTATTTTGGAAAGCCTATGCCTTCAATCCCAGGAAGCTGTCACCAAAATCTATTCCTACCAAATATCACAGAACACCATTTCAAATTCAACCCTTAGCCAACCCATCAGAATTCAATCCTTTCTATTTTTAAAAGAAAGGCATATCAAATTTAATTATTAATTTTTTAAAAAAATTATTTAAGGGTTCACACTAAATTTTTTGTTTCACTTTGGATTTTAAAATATTACAATCATATTAAGAATCATTTTTCTGCCATGAAACCCTAATTCTGAGTATTAGGAAACATATGCACTAGAATGGAATCTCCATGAGGGCAGGAATCTTCTCACTCAAATCTATGATGCCCAGTATGTGGCTTGGCACACAATAAAAACCAATGTATAGGAAAAAATTACTGATCATTTAGTTCTTTAAAAAACTATTGTGTTGAGGATGGGGGTAAGCTTACTGAGATATTACAATGATGTTTCTAAGGAAAAAAGGCAAAGAACAATCCTTAACAAAAAGAGAAAATTTAAATTTTATCTGCCTGTCAAATATATCATTCATATACTGCAAAGCAATTCCTATAATCTAGTTTGCTCACACCTTTCTCTGATCGAGGATTCCTGCCAGCTTTTATAACCCCAAAGCAGAATGTCATGTAATACTGAATTCTGAATTTAGGTAGGCATAGTAAAACTGTCTTTAAATCATGAGGTGGAACTCTGTATTTTACAGGTAGCATATACTTTCCTCTTGTGGTGTACTTGGTCTCAGATTGAAAAAATTAACATTTTATTCACCATATAGATCAATTCTTTTTGTTTATTGATGGAAGCCATGATTTTATAACTTTTTCTCAAAGTCACAAACACTGAATTTCATAGAACCATTCTATAGCTTATTGGGAACCATTTTTTCACCCACCTGTAGATAAAGATTATTAACCCGTATATTAACTTATCAGTGGATCTTCTTCAGAAAACCCATGTAAACATCATTTTTCTTAAATCATTATCAGAGTTTAAATTTTATCATTGCATATTTTGCATATAAATTATTTTCACAGAGGAAAAAGATTTTCTTATTATTTTCATGAATTTTTTAATTATATAGTCATCAAATTCATCACATTTCTGTTCATCACAGTAAAACAGAGGAAAATAATCAATGATTAATATGATCAGTAGATGCAGTAAAGCCATTGATAACAGTCAATATTCATTCATTAAAAATTTTTTAGAAAAGTAAGAATAGAGGTAATGTCAATTTGATAAAGAATGTCTGTAAAATCCCAAAACAAACATCATCTTTATGGTGAATTGTGAATTATAGAAAGATTAGACATGATACAAGCATGTCCACTATCAGAATGTCAAATGAACATTATCTTAGCAGTCTTTTCCAATGTAACAAGACTAATAAAAATGAATAAATTAATTGTAGTTTATTTACACAATTCAGCAATGAAGATAAATGAGTTACTGCTGCATATGACATAAACAAATCCTGCACAGAAAATGTAAAGAACATGAAGCCAGTCACAAAAGAAAACTGTTTGCATTATATAAACTTCAAAAACAGGTAAACCTAGTATAAGCTGTTAGAAGTCAAAGAAGTGGTGCCATTGAAGGGGTCACTGTCCCTTACAAGAGGCATCAAGGAGCTTATGGGGCTCTAATAATATTCTCTTCTTTTAATTGGGCACTGTTTACACAAGTGCACTCACTTTATTAAAACTTATCTGTCTTATTTATTTAGTTATCTTTTGTATATTGTTTTGTATGTATAATTCAATAAATGTATTTTAAAAAGGGATCTGCTACTTGCTACTATATAAAAAGTAATTTTGTATAGTAAAATAGTAATACTATATAATATATAGAATATTTTATGATATATTAATGCTTTAATAGTAATAGAATAATAGCATATATTCAAAAGCTAATTATATATTATAGTAATGCTATACAGTAATGTGGTAAATTATGTAATAATTCATTAAAATATAATAACTATAGCTAATACATATATGCTTAATGTATGCCCAGTTCTAGCGCTTGATATGTTTACATATTAAAGCCTCAAAAAAAAAATCCTGGACTTCCAAATTTCAGTTCCACATACACGAAGTTTGGAAGTCACCACTTCGTCCCCAAAACAGGTAAAATGCTAAACACACTGAAAAAAAAAAAAAAACCTTCTTTTAGATCCATAAGAGAGTGGAGGACATGGGGAAAACTGCAGCCCCAAGACTGGAGACACAGACTGGCATGTCTTACCAGAAGAGATTTAAAGTGGAAACTACCATGGGAAACAGTGTCCGGTTGGAAAACCTGAACTGTAATTGATGAATTACTGGAGGCTTAGTGCAGAAAACTCTGAGAATTAAAAACTCCAGGGAGACCTATTTATAGTGGACCCCACAATATTATGAGATTTACCCCCAGGAGCTTAATCAGGTTTCCTCAGTAAATATCAGAGGAAAAAAATACCTTTTCCTTCTGGCAAGGGTCAGGGAGGGATGGGGGAATTATTTTGAAATATACCACAGTGTTCTGTTCTTCTTAACAAGGCCTTCTCTCAGGGAAAGCTAATTATCCGAAGCCTTACCTGCTGAGGTATTATCAGAGCCTAACTGATGTGGGAGAAAGAAAACACCCATTCCAGCCCACTTAAGCCATTCTGTCCCACCTAAGGAGGAAAAAAACCTCTGAGAAATTCTTATGAAATCCACATTCCAGGGGCGTAGGTTCACTCAAAGGTTAAGACCTAATCATAGGACTATACAATGCTTACCTTTCCCCCACATTACGAAGGCCTATTTGTATCAATTCCTCTTACCCAGTACAACATGGTCAGCTATTAAGAAAAAATTACATGGTATACCAAAAGACAAAAAAAAAAAAAAAAATTTAAAGAGCATCAGAACCAGACATGGAAGGGATGTTTGAATTATCAGACCACGAACGTAAAACAACTACCATTAGCATACTAAGGTCTCTAATGGATGAAGAAGACAGCATGCAAGAACAGACGGGCAATGTAAACAGAGAGATACAAATCTTTAAAAAGAACCAGAAGGTTGTTCGGCAGCAGCAGCAGCGGCGGAGGTAAGATGGGGTGACTGAGCGGCGTCTTTGGCGCTGAAGGGGTTAATTCATCAGTTCACCGCCATCACCAGTGCAAGTGAAAGTGTAGGGAAACACATGCTTGAAACCTACCACAATAATCTGGAGGTGGCAGTCGCTATGTTTTTGGATGGTGGAGGAATGGCTGAGGAGCCCAGTACCAGTTCGGCAAGTGTCTCCACTGTCAGATCTCACACAGACGAGGAAGTCCGTGCCTCAGTTTCCCAAAAGCGAGAAATATTGGTGGAACTAGAACCTTTGTTTGGTGTTCCTAAAAGACGACAGCCTGCACGTTCAATATTTGGTGGTTTCCGGGATTTTCAAACTGAAACTATTCGGCAAGAACAGGAATTAAGAAATGCAGGAACACTAGATATGAAACTAACTACCCTTGCGGATCTCTTCTGGCCACCCATTGATTTGATGCATGAAGGCAGCTTAGAAACAGCCAAAGAGTGTGGCCAGATGCAGAATAAGTGGCTGATGATAAACATTCAAAATGTACAAGACTTTGCATGCCAGTGCCTCAACCGGGAGGTACGGAGCAAGGAAGATGTGGAGAATATTTTTCGGGAACATTTCATTTTCTGGCAGGTTTATCACGACAGTGAGGAAAGTCAGAGATACATACAGTTTTATAAGCTAGAGGATTTACCCTATGTTTCCATCTTGGATCCTGGGACAGGTCAGAAGCTAGTAGAGTGGTACCAGTTAGACCTATCTTCTTTCTTGGACCAAGTAACGGGATTTCTGTGTGAAAACGGGCAACTAGATGGACTTTCTAGCAGTCCCCACAAAAAATGTGCCTGTTCGGAGAGCCTTATAGATGCAGGTGAAGACAGCCAGTTAGAAGCTGCCATCAGAGCCTCCTTGCAAGAGACACGTTTGATTACACACAGGCGAAACAGGATAGCCGCTCAGATGAAGAATCTGAGTCTGAATTTTTTTCTGGCAGTGAAGAGTTCATATCCGTTTGTGGCTCTGATGAAGAGGAGGAGATAGAGAATCTTGCCAAGTCTGGAAAGTCTCCCCACAAAGATTTGGGGCATAGAAAAGAGGAGAACAGAAGGTCACTGGCTGAGCGCCCTGCCAGAACTGAGCCTGGAACAGCCACAAACCACCAAGAATTGCCAGCCGTGGATTCAGAAATATTGGAGATGCCACCAGAAAAATCAGATGGAATACTGGAGGGCATTGATGTAAATGGACCAAAAGCACAGCTGATGTTGCAGTATCCAGATGGAAAAAAGAGAACAAATCACTCTTCCAGAGCAAGCTAAACTACTAGCTTTGGTGAAGCATGTCCAGTCTAAAGGATATCCACATGAACGTTTTGAACTTCACGCCAACTTCCCTCGAAGGAAACTCTCTCATCTGGGCTATGATATTACGTTACAGGAGGCAGGTCTTTGTCCTCAAGAGACTGTCTTTGTACAGGAAAGAAATTAACATCATGGCCTGACCACTCTCAGCTTACCGCTTTTTCCCTATTTCTGTGAGATACCGTGTCACTGAGTATGCATTTTGGCTCATAGGACCATAGAACCAAAGGTGGGCAAGCAAGTCACCTTCTTTCTCCTTTATTTATTGTTCTCTCCTATAATCAGTCTCACCCCTCCCCGCTTTTTTCATCTCCTCTACCATTTTCTTCTTTTTCCTACTTTTCTCTCTCCTTCTTACCTAATCTGGTGACCAAATGGAAGTGTGAGGATAAGACCTCCTAGTACTGGCAGCGGGAAATGTATGTTCCAATAAGTGGTCTCCTACACAGCACTTTTTGGGGATCAAATGATAATGTTACTCCTCAGACTCCTTTGGTAAAGGAATGGCTAGATTCATATAAGAACAGCCTCCCTTTTTTGTAAGCCCCATTTTTAGTAGGAAGAAGATATTCTCTAACACGTTTTGTTTTGTTGTTCATGTAGGAAATATCATATAACAAAGTGTCCAGGCTTTTGTTTACATGGAAAAAGCATCCTTTATAATTATTTTTTTTTTTTTTTTTTTTTTTTTTTTTTTTTTTTAAAGGAATTCCTTTATTTTTATTATTTATTTATTTTTGACTGTGTTGGGTCTTCGTTTCTGCGCAAGGGCTTTCTCTAGTTGCGGCAAGCGGGGCCACTCTTCATCGCGGTGCGCGGGCCTCTCACTATCGCGGCCTCTCTTGTTGCGGAGCACAGGCTCCAGACGCGCAGGCTCAGTAATTGTGGCTCACGGGCCCAGCTGCTCCGTGGCATGTGGGATCTTCCCAGACCGGGGCTCGAACCCGTGTCCCCGCATTGGCAGGCAGATTCTCAACCACTGCGCCACCAGGGAAGCCCCTTTATAATTATTGTTCATCATATTTAAAATTTTTTTCAAAGGATTCCCATCTTCCCAGCTAGAATTATTTCCATGATATGTGTTATTGACAGGAGGAGTGTTAAATTAGGGTGAGTAGCATGGGGTGGCTTTCAATACCCTAGCCTGAGACAACTTGCTTCATTATCACTCTATAAACTACACTCTATAAACTATCTTGATCCTGCTAGCCCTGGAATGGACATTTCATGAGCATATTGTTGTGACTGGGATAGGAAGGTGCTTGCTGTTTTTGCCAGTACAGCATATTGGTTCCTTTGGCCCTTCCATTGTTTGGGTCCACAAGTGATCTATAGGAAGGCGGCTGTTCAATAATCATGAGTACAATGGCTTGTAGTTGTAACCACTATGCTTATGGATTGTCCTATGTGCTTTAAGCCATACTTAATGTATGCCCCTGGGGGGAAAAGAAAAAGATGCAGCTGAGAGTTGCTAACCATGTTCCTTTGGTTACACATAATGATTCATTTTTTACCCTTGGTTGGAACAGTCTCTAAAAGGCTCTGGTGACTGAGCTTAATTCCTCATGCTGTTTCTTGCAAAAGGTAATCAAAGCTGAAAACCTCTCTAAGGGGAAGATCTTTAAAATCAATTCATAAGACAACATTTAGTGAGGGAGGTGGGGAAGATTACCAGTAATCTTCAGATGTGAGTTTTTTCTGCCAACAAAAGCCACATTCAAATTGTGGTTGGTGAACGCTTTTTTCAGTATTATTTAGAAGAGGCCATCTTGAATCTATATAATACGATTTGACTTATCAGCTTAACATTATGCTCAATTTGTATTTTGAGATTTAGAGTCCTCTGAAGGGGTAGTAAAAATTCTGGTGGCAAAATCAGAACTTTAACTTGTTATAAAGCCATAATACCGAATGAACCTATTTTGTCGATTGGGGTTTAGACTGACTGATTCTTCTATGTGAGGAACATAAATTGCTATTGCTCAGAGACCTTTAGTTTCCCATCTACTTTAAGATCACTCTCTTGGCAAGTAGGGGATTAAAAAAAAACAAAAACAAAAACGATGCTTGTGTGTTGCTAGTACACAATTACAATTAGAGAATACAGTTTCTAATGGCTGGACATTGAGAGACCCTCCCTAAAGAATTAGTTATATATCTCCTTAAGGAAATCATGGAAAATTCTGTTTATTCTTCAGTGATTCATTTTGAATTAATGTTCTTACATTTTTTTTTCTAAGTCTGTGTAAGTGCTTATGTGTAAGTATATAATTGTATAAATATTTATAAATATATTTATATAATTACTAAAAAAAGAACCAGAAAAAAATTTTCAAATTAAAAAAATTAAAATGGAGGGGACACAGTTTTTAGGGGCATGAGCCCACTGTGTCCCCCTTTGCCTGGCAAAGCAATAAAGCTATTCTTTTCTACTTCACAACCCCCCCCAAAAAAATTAAAAAGAAATGAAGAATGCTTTTGATGGGCTTGTTAGTAGACAGAATATGGTTGAGTTAAGGATCTCAGAGCTACAGCAATAGAATCCTCAAAAACCAAAATGCAAAGAGAACAAGGACTGAAAAAAAAAAAAAAAAAGAACAAAATATCCAAGGACTGTGGAACAACTACAAAAAGCATAGCATACATGTAATGGGAATACCAGAAGAGGAAGAAAGAGAAAAAGGAAGAAAAGAAATATTCAAAAATATTCAAAACAATAATGACTAAGAATTTCCCTAACTCAATGTGAGACATCAAACCATAGATCCAGGAAGCTCAGAGAACACCAAGGAGGATAAATGAAACAAACAAACAAAAAACCTAATCATATCATTGTCAAACTACAGTATATCAAAGATGAAGAAAAATCCTGAAAGAATCCAGAGGAAAGAAATGCCCTATCTATAAAGGAACAAAGATAAGAATCACATATGACTTCTCAGAAACCATGCAAACAAAAGAGTAAGTTGAAATATTTAAAACCTTGAGAAAGAAATAACCAACAACCTAGAAATCTATACCCTATGAAATTATCCTTCAAAAGCAAAGGAGAAATAAAGACTTTCTCAGACAAACAAACATTGAAGGACTTTGTTGCCAATAGACCTACCTTGTAAGAAATGTTCAAAAATTTTTTTCAGAGAGGGGGAAAATAATATAGGTCAGAAACTCAGACCTACATAAAGAAAGGAAAAGCATTAAAAAGTATTAAGTGAAGGTAAAATAAAAACATATTTTTTGTATTCTTAATTGATCTAACAGATAATGGTTTGTTCAAAATAATAATACCAAATATATATGCTTCTGTGTTTGTATTTCAGTGAAATAATGACAACAATGATACAAGGGACAGGAAGGAGTAATTAGGATTGTTTTGTTATTATAAGTTACACTACTTAAGAAGCAGTTTTGAAAGTGGACTTAGAAGAGCTGTAAATATATATTGCAAACTCTAAGACAACTCTTAATTTTTTTAAAAAGAAGTATATCCAATCTGCTAAGAAAGGAGCAGCTAAAGGAGCATATAAAATGCTCAATTAAAAATAAAAAAGCCAGAAAAAAGAGTGGAAGACAAAAACAGGAAGAGATATGAAATGTAACAAATAAACAACAGTAACAAATGTGGTATATATTAATGCAACTATATCAATAGTCAATTGATTTTGAAAGTCAATGATCTAAATCACCAATTAAAAGACAGAGACTGTCAGAGTGTATCAAACAAAGACCCAACTGTATGCTATCTACAAATAATGCACTTTAAATATAAAGACATAGAAATAAAGAGTAAATGGATGGAGAAAATATACCATGCTAACATTAATCAGAAGAAAGCAGAACTAGCTATATTAATTTTAGACAGGGCAGACTTCAAAGCATGGAAAGCTAACAGGGATAAAGAAGAGCAATACATAATGATAAAGGGGTCAATTGTCCAAGAAGACATAGCAATCCTTAATGTGTAGACAGAACATCAAATTATGTGAAGCAAAAACTAGTAGAACTTCAAAGAGAAATGGCTGAATCCACTATCATACTTAGAGACTTCAACACTCCTCTCTCTGAAGTAAACAGATCAAGCAGGCAGAAAATCATTAAAAACATAGTTGAGGGCTTCCCCGGTGGCACAGTGGTTGGGAATCCACCTGCCAATGCAGGAGACACGGGTTCAAGCCCTGTCCCGGGAAGATCCCACATGCCATGGAGCAACTAAGCCCACGAGCCACAACTACTGAGCCCACGTGCCACAACTACTGAAGCCCGTGGGCCTACAGCCTGTGCTTCACAACAAGAGAAGCCACAACAATGAGAAGCCTGCGCACTGCAACGAAGAGTAGCCCCCGCTAGCCTCAACTAGAGAAAGCCCACGTGCAGCAATGAAGACCCAACACAGCCAAAATTTTTTTTAAATAAATAAATAAATTTATTAAAAAACACCATAGTCGAACTCAACAATACCACAAATCAACTGGATATAATCACTTTATAGACTACTTCATTCAACAATAACAGTATAAATATTCTTCTCAAGTTCACAAAGAATATTCACCAAGATAAACCACATGTTAAGCCATAAAACAAACCTTAACAAATTTAAAAGAGCAGAAATCAAACAATGTCTGCTCTCAGACTACAGTGGAATTAAACTAGAATACAATAACAGGATGAAAACTGGAAAATCCCAAAATATGTGGAGATTAAACAACACACCTTTAAATAAGAAGTGGACCTAAGAAAAAACATCTAGAAATTTAAAAATATTTTGAACTAGATGAAAATGAAACTTATCAAAATATGTGGGATGCAGCAAAAACAATACTTAGAGGGGAATGTAGAGCATTGAATGTGTATATTAGAAAAGAAGAAAGATCTAAAATCAATAATATAAGTTTCTACCTTAGGAAACTAGAAAAGGAAGAGCAAATTAAGTTAAAAGTAAGTAGAAGGAAAGCAATAATAAGAATTAGAAGCAAAATCAATGAAATTGAAAACTGGAAATCAAAGAGAAAAATCAATGAAAATAAAGTTCTTTGAAAAGGTTAATAAAATCAATAAGCCTCCAGCCAGACTAAGAAAAAAAGAGGACACAAACTACTAATATCAGAAATGAAAGAGTAAATAATATTACAGATCTCGTGGACACTAAAAAGATAATAAAGGAATACTATGAACAATTCTATACCCACAAATTTGATAACCTAGATGAAGTGGACCAACTCCTTGAAAGACGCAAACTGCCAAAATTCACACAAGAAAGAGACCATCTGAGTAGGCCTATATCTATTAAATAAATATAATCAATAATTAATAACTTTCCCAAACAGAGAACACCAGGCCCAGATAGGTTCACTGGCAAATTCTACCAAATATTTAAGGGAAAAATTCTACCAATTCTCTACAATCTTTTTCAGACAATAGAAGCAGAAGAAATACTTACTAACTCATTGTATGAGGCCAGCATTTCCCTAATACCAACACTAGGCAAAGAGACTACAGGAAAAGCAAAGTACAGACCAATATCTCTCATGAACTTAAAAGCCAAAATCCTCAATAAAATACTAGCAAGTGGAATCCAATAATGTATACAAAGATTTATAAACCATGATTGAGTGGAATATATCCCACATATTTAAGGAGGAACCTTAAATGTATATTGCTAAATGAAAGAAGCTAATTTGAAAAGGCTACATACTGCATGATTCCAACTATAATGACATTCTGGAAAATGCAAAACTATGGAGACAGGAAAAAGATTAGTGGTTCCAGGGATTTGGTGGGGGAAGAGGGATGAATAGCCAGAACACAGAGGATATTTAGTGCCATGAAAATACTCTGTATGAGACTATAATGGTAGATACATGTCATTATACGTTTTTAAACCCGTTGAATGTAGAATATCAAGAGTGAATTGTAACATAAACTTAGGACTTTGAGTGATTATGATTATGAATGTAGGTTCATCAATCATTAACAAATGTACCAGTCTGGTGTGGATGTTGATAATGAGAGGGGCTACGTACGTGTGGTGGTAAGGGTTAAATGGGAAATCCCTATACCTTCTCCTCAATTTTGCTGTGAACCTTAAACTGCTCTTAAAAAACTTTAAAAAATCCTATGATCCTATTATACATACTATAGAGTAATATAGTAAAGTATATAAAAATACAGAGAAAAGATAGGTATAGTAAACACATATATCATGCTTAATGTATGTACTGTTGTAAGTTCTTTAAATGTTTGCAAGTTAATTATTTTAAAAATTATTTAATCCCATTACTCTCCTCAATTTACATATAAAAGGGTATCAGGAAAACAGAAAGTGCCTTGTCCAATGTCACACAGCTAGTTCATGGCAGAGTTGATACAAAACTAGCTATATAAATGGAACGAAGACAATGTATGCCACTCCATCAGCATCAAGTACACATTTCAGTTGTGCATTTACCGTCTCATAGTACAGTCAGAGTATATTTTCATATAAAAGAGAGAAATCCCTGCTTATGGCGACTACTGAGTTCTTCCATTTGTGGACTGACATTTTTTTCCTCCTTCTCAAACTGTCCCTGCAACTTTTCCTCATTGTCTCCAACAACAACAGTGCTGTGGGAAAAACTACCATTCAACTATCAATGTCTTAGTGAGAAGTCACCTACGAAGACTGAGGCTGAATTATGCAGGCACAGTGTTGCCCCACATGCCTCTGCTACCTACCCACACTCTCCACCATGACAATAGTGAGGTAGGATAAATATATTATGAACATATCTGGAATAATAAATTCAGCAATCCTCCAATTCAATTCTGCCATCATGAGATATGAAACATACTATAACCTAACTGCTTTCTCTATTCACTTTGAGTTGTTTTTTTGATAAGATGGAATTTGAATATATTACTTGATTCAAATTTATTCTGTCTCCCCAGTTAATATGGAGGTCATGAAGCGAAAAAGAACAAAAGAGGAGGAGAGGGATTAATGAATATAGACAGAGCTGATTGAATTTTTCAGGCTTGGCAGAATATTAACACAATAATTATTTATGCTTCCACAATTATTTTAGTACCCACCTCTGTAATATAGAGTATTCAATTAGTCCTTGCATAACAGTTTCTCTTCTCAAGCATCACAGGTGTAAATAAGGGACAGATTCATACTATGCTAACTCAGATTCGTGGATTTTCCTTTTTTTCTTCAGTTTACTCCCATTGTGTTATTCACATCTTAAAACTTAAGGGTTTCTGGGAGACGTTGTGCAACTTTGAAAGGTAAATAACACCACCCCTTTAAAAAAAAAAAAACACTTTTCATTTAAAACAAATTTTATTCACTGGTTCTCCTAAATCTTTCAAATAGACTTTTTGGTTAGCTGTACTGAGTATGTATATTTGTTTTAAACTGTTTATTGAAATGCTACTGGATTTTGGTAGAGCAAAAGAAAAAATCCATTAAACATTGATTATCCCTCAACACTACTTAAATGTTAATTATTCTTAATACTTATTGCCAAAATATGTTCTAAAATAGCAGCACCAAATACTATTTTATACCTTATCAGCAAAATATAAGCTTGAATTTAAACAGTACCTGTTATATAGTACCCACCAATAAAAGTTACTCGCAATTATTGTTGTTGTTTTATCATTTCTTAAACCTTCTAAGTATAATATGTGTAATACCTTTGAGGGTTTGCTAGGTGAAAACTAGAGATTTAATTTTTATTGTATTTGACTGTAACAGAAACTAAATATGTGGAAAAAAGTTTATATATCAATTGTTTTCCTCCTTTATGTTCATTATTTGAGGCCTGTCTTTCTCAGCTTGATTGTGCACTTTTCTGTTGCTTCTTATAGCACTTCTATGTTTGAGGAATTCTCCTTAAATCAGAAGCTTGACAAACACTCTCTTATAATGTCTAACCCGTGATGTTTATATCTTAACTCAGTTACACATGGGAATTGTTTTGGTATGTGGACAGGTCTTATTGGTATGTGGATGATCTTATTTTCTGTACTTCTGTTTTCCCCATGCCACCTTTATCTAACACTTTCCACATATTCAATTATATCTTTTCTACTTTCTTGTTCTTTGGTCTTCTTAATTGTTCATTGTCTCTCCCTCTATTCTTCCCTTCTTGCTTTTGTACACTATTCCTTCACTTTTACTTTTCCTTAATTAAAACCTGCCATTCAACCTCTATTTTCTCTTCCTTCTCCATTCAGTCACCCATATTTACCCTATTTTCCCTGATCTGGTCATAAAGATTTTTGGAAAATGTTAAACCTCAGTAATTCTTTCTAATTCAAGAGAAGAGGGCATAAGCAACACACATGAAGATAGAATTAATCACATATATTAATGGATTACTTAAAATAAATCCAGTTTAATGTAACTGTAAAAAACTACAATGCTGATTTAAAAAATACATAATAATAGATACATTGGAAGGTTGCATAAGCTGATCAGTCAACCATACTAAACTAAAAGGTGAAAAACAGGATGCTGAATGCGATAAAGGAAAAATTAAAATCATGATCTAGGTCTTGAGTTTACTACATATATGAAAAGAATGTATAAAAATTATAAGATAAAAAGGCAATCTCATATATATTTATTAAGAATTCATAATGAATAATTGCCATAATCAAGCAGATACTCTAAGATCAGGGTAGAAGCCATAGTGAATGAATTAGGAAAGCTTTATAAAAAACCTCAAATGGAATTACTTTTCAAAGCAGAGATTCTAAGAAGGAAAGAAGAGAAGGGCATTCAGAAATTAATAATGAAAACTGCTATCATGCATAAAGTAGTTACTATGGGTCAGACACTGTCATCTGTTCCTCAAAACAATCATGAGAAACATACTGATTTTATGGATAGGAAAACTGAGGCATAAAAAGGTTAGGAAATGTGTACAAAATCACACAGACAGCAAGTGGCAGACTGAACCTAGGTGACCAGCTCCAGAACCCATGTTTTTAACCACTACTCAACTACTTTCAAAAAGATGTTGACTCTTAAATAGATGTAAGATGTACTTAGGAAGCAAGAACTAGGATTATCTTGATGAAAACAAAAATGTAAAGAACTGAGAAATCAGGCCAAAGAGACATATTGGGGCTATTTTATAGATTGAAATATGGATAACATTGATCATGGTTTTTAGTCCTGGAGAATCATTTAAATAGGGAAATCCTGATTTAGGAAGATTTGTCTAAAAGTTGTATAAAGAACAGAGATTGAAAACAGGGAGATCAATATTCAAGGCATAAGAACTTGACCATAATTAATTAAATAATTAATTATAATTATTAATATGTAGTTGTGATCTGTACTGTATGCTTGCCCTGTGGCTCTGCAACTGTCCTAACTGGAATCTTATTTTCTCTGTTTAGATGTCCAATCCCATCCCAGACTCAGATATCTGTGGCATGGTACAGAGAAAATTTTAATAACTAGAACCCCAACAGCAGCAATCTCAACGTCGTGCATACATTTTTATTTTCCATCAGAGTTTCTTCAAGAACTTTCTATAATTGATATCTCCATTTCCTCATTTACCCTTCTCTCCTCAACCTTTGCCAATTGGATTTCCACATTCATTTACACAAAATTTCTGAAACAGTACTTGTAAATGTCTTCAATATCCTTTATCTTGCTAAACTTGATTGTTTCTTTGGGTTTTGTACCTCCCTGGAACTTACAGCAGCTTTTGACACAATAAACTATTCCCTTTATCCTAGAACACTTCTCTTGGTTGATGCAACACCACACTCCTGGCTCAAAGCCTACTTCTTCTCTATTTCCTTTGTTGGCTGGATTCCTCTGATAGGCCGCTAAATATAGATGACTTTCAAATAATTCTCTGGTCTATATCTCTCCACTAAATCCAGGTTTATAGATCTCACTTCTCTGACATTTGCACTTGGCTGTTTATTAGGTTTCTCTAACTAAACATAGACAAAGCCGAAATATTTATTTCCTTCAAAATCTGTCTCCCTACAAATGTTTCCACTTCATTGTATGGTACGACCATTCACTCAAGTTAAGACCTAGGAGTTTTCCTTAATTCTTCCCTCTACCTGAACCCCTCCCAAACCCCATCTACCACTCTTATCAGCTTTAACTCCCAAATATATCTTCTCTGTCTCCAGTTTTCTTCATTTCCACTGCTATTACCCAAAATCAGGTCATAATTATTTCTCCCCCAGACTCTTACAATAGTTTTCTATTTTACCTGTGTCTTCTTTTATGTTTCTACAGTTCATTCTTCATGTAGAAGCTACAGTTTATCTTTCAAAAAAATAGTTCTCTATTTTTTGCTTAAAATTTTCTATGACTTTGCACTGCACTTGGAATAAAATCAAAAACCTTATGTGGCTTATAAAGACCTACATGACCTAACTTCAAAGTACTTTTTTGACTTGACTTACTACCATTCCTGTGTCATTGCTCATTAAGCTCCAACCACAGCAGCGTTCTCTAGATTCCTCACATTCTCAAATCTTATTTTGGCCACAGTGACATTCCACTCATTAATTTCTTTGTCCTTTTGCAACAAACACTATGCCTCTGGGTCTTCAAATGACTCCCAGTTGGAAATTTCTTGCCAATCATATCTCAGTTCATATACTCATCACAGAAATCTCCCCTGATCATCTTGTCTCACATAGCCCTGTCCTTTTCTACCCTCAGCCTCCAATCCCAATTACTCTACGACATATCCCCTTTTATTGCCTTCACAGCACTATCACAAAATTATCCTGATGATTTACGTTTAAATCTTTTCTTATGTAGAATTTAACTTCTTGAGAACAGAGACTCTGATTCTATTCCTAGCCCATTGCACAATGTCAGGTGTGTAGTAGATTTAAATAATATTTGCTGAATAAATGGATGAGTGAAACATAGTTTAAATAAATAAACTTTTCCTTCTTTCACTTTGGCAAAACCTCCACTCTAGTTCTAAAACTTGGATCTTTGTCCACTTTTAGTACCTGAGTTCATATTTTGATTCCCTTGCTAGTAGTATGTATAGTTTTTGGTATCTTCCAAGTCTTTTCAGGGATTTGGGTCCCCAACATCTAACTCCACTGTTGTTCAGATTCCTACAGGAAATGGACATCTGAGTATTTCTTTCCTCCTTGTTTCCAGATTTCTCTCAATTCTTGGCTGTGTCTCTTTAACTCTGTGTGGTCTCAGAACTCTGGATCTCCTCAATCTCTCCCATGCTGCAGCAAATAAAACCCACTTAAAGTTAGTCAGTGATATGTTCAAGGGAACATGAGCTGCATTTTGTAACCAAAGATGAGAGATTAAGCAGGAAAAAAAGAGAAAGTGGAATCTAGAACCACTTTCAAAAATAAGTAAACTAATTTAATTAACTTGAAATGCATAAGTAGCCAATGCACACTTAAAGATATGGATGAGTTAGGAAGGAATAGGAAAATTCTGCATTAATATTATAGTCAGTCAGTGGATGTGAAAAATATTTAAATAAAAAGAATGCGAGGAAATTTAGAACTAGTCCTTACAACAAGGCTACAATCAAGTGGGAGGACACTAGAAATAAAAGAACAAAAATAATAGCATCAAAGAAGCTAAGAGAAGAGAATTTTTCAGATAGGAAAGCTTCTCATTTTCCCTCTGTTTTATTCAGTTCCTTTAAGGTGGTGTCTCTTCAAAGAGCAGAATGCAATACTTCAAAATAACCTTGGATTTTGTGAAAAATTTAGATTCCTGGTTCCACCCCAGTATCACTGAATCAGAATCTCTGGGGTTAAGGCTTCATAAATCAGAATTATTAATTAATGTCCCAAGTTATTATGAGGCATGCAAAAGTCAAAGAAACACTGCTACAAGCCTTAATTCAAATTCTATATTTAAGGTGTGCATATCTTGAGACTTACGATAAAACTGAAAAAGAAAAATACTAGATACCCTTTAAAATGCATTTTTGGTAGTTTCCAGCAGACAAAAGTCAGACTACAGAAGATTAAGTAGAGAGTGAATAGTGAAGCAATAGATGTCATATATATGGATTCTTGGCAGTGAAAAGGAAAGATATATAATTGCATCTAGACGTTTCATCAGGGGTAATAAAGGACATTTTCCCCCCTAAATTGAATAATGTGAAAGCAAAGGACAAGTTAGTAGACAGAAAGTTTGAATGTATTAGCTATAGCATTTTTTTAGAAATTTAAGGACAATTTAGTAGCTAAAGTTTTTTCAGCTTATTTTAAAATATATTGACTTATATGAATACTTTTTTCCTAAAAACAGGTAAAATCTGATTATATGTACTCTATATAACAGACAGCATTATGTCTTTGTAGGAGACAAGCTGGAATCATGGTTTCCTGGATTGTTTTCAATTATACCTTTAAAAAAATTGCTTCATCTGAATCTTTATCATACAAAAATAATTTCACTAAATAACATGTCTGATGTATTACTCTTTGCATTTGTTATAGATTCGGATAATAAAAAAATCTTTAATTGATCAATCATGCATTTATGGAATACAATTATGTAGTCAGAATTCTAATGTGCTCTCTGCAGAATCAAATGTCTAAGAGGGGATCTTTATTCTCAAAGAGTTTAAAGCCTTTGTATTGAAAATAATGATAATAGGTAACACTTAATGAGCACCCACAGGAAACTTTTTAACATTCTTTTATCCTCACTTAATCCTCACAGCTATCCAATGAGGAAGTAAATTTACCAGCATTATCTCTAAATTATAGATAAGGGACCTGAAAGACATGGAGATTAAAATAACTTACTAGGGTTGTAGAGCCAGTTAGAGGAAGAGATGAGAGTTATGCGCAGAGTCCTGCCTTTACTACTGAGTTGTTTCATCTTCCCTGGGTAGACAGCAAAGACCAGCACAAATGAGAGGATACGCATTATTAAATGTGAAGAGGCAGTTTATCCCTAATGAGGAATTATGTAAATGTATTACTTTTTTGCTCAGAGAAAAGTAAGAGCTGGAGCAGCTGAGATGAGTTCATGAGGAAATAGCGATCAGAGATTTTGGAAGGAATGGAAGTGGGCATGACTCTATAATTCACTTCTGCTTACTTTATTATTTTTGCAAGTGTTTATGTTTAAATATAACTTCTAACTCAAAAAAAAAGTTGCATGTTCCTCCCATGTTAGCGCAAAAGTTCCTCCCATGTTAGCGCAGCTCCTTGAGATCTATTCTATTCCATATGAATAGTTGTGAACTAAGACACATTATCTGATGCCCATATATCAAAGAACAATGGAGGAATAGCATAGGATAACTGCTATAATCCCATCCATTCAAAAGGAGGAAACAGAAGACTCACAGCAGTCACTTGCCCAGAGCAATTTTTCAATCCAGTCAGACACATGTTGCCATTTCCTGGATTAAGGCTCAATCACATTACTAAAATTTGTTCTCTGTGGCTCCCGCCATTCTCTAGGCTCTTGAGTCTGCTTTCTGAGCCATCCATACTTTTCCCTAATGAGTAGACCATATTTGCAACTGAGTAGGCAGCTCAGCTTGCTTCCTGCTCAAAAAAGTTTGGGGGTCCAAAAGCCTCTTTTCATTTTGTACAGCCTCTCTTCCTTTCAGTACCACTTGCTACAACTCTTTTAAAAACCTTGTGGATTTCTTATGTATCAATTTAAAAATACACTCAATTAGACAAGAGAAACACCAACAATTCTCTTAGAGGTAAGCCCTACCATATCTTAGGTTCCCTTTGAGACTGCTGTGGGACCACACCCTTAAGATCTTTAGAGGACCTGCTCTGGCTTTAATCTTTAGCCTGATACTCTTATTTAATTTGAGAATTGTCTGCCATCTGGAGAGGCTAGAAATAAGAAATTTTTGTACCAGAAGGTCCTGGTTCTAATATATGTAACAGTTTATTCTTAGAACACCTTTCTCTTCTCACATTTTATCATAGGAAGTTAAAAGCAGCCAAGGGGCACTTGCAATACTATTCTTGGAAATCTCTCTAGCATACATCCTCCCTATCACTAACACAATCAAAGGGAATACTGTTGCCAAACATTCCACCACTGAATAACAAGGGACTCTTTCCTCTGGTTTCCAGTAATATATTCCTTTTTTTCCCCCTCTCACCTGCGGCCTTCTCTAGTCCCTTTACCCTTTGCAAATGCTTTTCAAATTCATCTTAGCTTCAACTCACTGCACAGCCCCAAAGCCAAATCTGCATATTTTATGTTTTGGTTACATTGGCACCCTACTTCCTGCACCAGAATGTGTTACAAGTGTTACAGATGCATATTAGGTCACTCCAAAACTTAGCAGCCTGAAACAACCACAACCATTTACTTTCTTTGCAAATTGGCAATTTGAAAATAGGTCAGCAGGAATGGCTCACTTTTGCTTTGAACAATATCAGTTAGGGCAGCTTAACTGAAGTATGGGGATATACTTTCAGAACAAGTATTCGCCTGCCTAGCACGTTGGTGCCATCACCTATGAGCTCATCTGAAAATGTGGGCTGAGAATTCAGTTCTTCTCCAAAGCCTGCTTGGATTTCCTCAGTATTGTTGGTAGGTTCCAAGACCAAGTTCCCAGGACAGTAAGGTAGGAGTGCATGGAACTTTTATGATCTAGCTTCAGAAATCACACTGTATCACTTTTTTTTTTTTTTTGAGAGAGAAATAAGAATTTTATTTTATTTTAACATTTTTATTGGAGTATAATTGCTTTACAATGTTGTGTTAGTTTCTGCTGTATAACAAAGTGAATCCGCTATATGTATACATATATCCCCATATCCCCTCCCTCTTGCATCTCCCTCCCACCCTCCCTATCCCACCCCCCTAGGTGGTCACAAAGCACCGAGCTGATCTCCCTGTCCTATGCGGCTGCTTTCCACTGGCTATCTATTTTACATTTGGTAGTGTATATATGTCCATATATACACTACCACTCTCTCACGTTGTCCCAGCTTACCCTTCCCCCTCCCTGTGACCTCAAATCCAATCTCTACAGCTATGTCTTTATTCCTGTCCTGCCTCTGGGTTCATCAGAACCATTTTTTTTTTTTTTTAGATTCCATATATATATGTGTTAGCATACAGTATTTGTTTTACTCTTTCTGACTTACTTCACTCTGTATGACAGATTCTAGGTCCATCCACCTCACTACAAATAACTCAGTTGCATTTCTTTTTATGGCTGAGTAATATTCCATTGTATATATATATGCCACATCTTCTTTATCCGTTCATCTGTCGATGGACACTTAGGTTGCTTCCATGTCCTAGCTATTGTAAATAGAGCTGCAGTGAACATTGTGGTACATGACTCTTTTTGAATTATGGTTTTCTCAGGGTATATGCCCAGTAGTGAGATTGCTAGGTCGTATGGTAATTCTATTTTTAGTTTTCGAAGGAACTTCCATACTGTTCTCCATACTGGCTGTATCAGTTTTCATTCCCACCAACAGTGCAAGAGGGTTCCCTTTTCTCCACACCCTCTCCAGCATTTATTGTTTGTAGATTTTTTGATGATGGCCATTCTAACTGGTGTGAGGCGATAACCTCATGGTAGTTTTGATTTGCATTTCTCTTAATGATTAGTGATGTTGAGCATCCTTTCATGTATTTGTTGGCAATCTGTATATCTTCTTTTGAGAAATGTCTGTTTATGTCTTCTGCCCATTTTTGGATTGGGTTGTTTGTTTTTTTCATATTGAGCTGCATGAGCTGCTTGTAAATTTTGGAGATTAATCCTTTGTCAGTTGCTTCGTTTGCAAATACTTTCTACCATTCTGAGGGTTGTCTTTTCATCTTGTTTATGTTTTCCTTTCCTGTGCAAAAGCTTTTAAGATTCATTAAGTCCCATTTGTTTATTTTTGTTTTCATTTCCATTTCTTTAGGAGGAGGGTCAAAATGGATCTTGCTGTGATTTATATCATAGAGTGTTATGCCTGTTTTCCTCTGAGAGTTTTATAGTGTCTGGCCTTACATTTCGGTCTTTAATCCATTTTGAGTTTATTTTTGTGTATGGTGTTAGGCAGTGTTCTAATTTCATTCTTTTACATGTAGCTGTCCACTTTTCCCAGCACCACTTATTGAAGAGGCTGTCTTTTCTCCATTGTATTTTTGCCTCCTTTATCAAATGTAAGGTGACCCTAGGTGCGTAGGTTTATCTCCGAGCTTTCTATCCTGTTCCATTGATCTATATTTCTGTTTTTGTGCCAGTACCATACTGTCTTGATTGCTGTAGCTTTGTAGTATAGTCTGATGTCCAGGAGCATGATTCCTCCAGCTCCATTTTTCTTTCTCAAGATTGCTTTGGCTATTCGGGGTCTTTTACGTTTCCATACAAATTGTGAAATTTCTTGTTCTAGTTCTGTGAAAAATGCCATTGGTAGTTTGATAGGGATTGCATTGAATCTGTAGATTGCTTTGGGTAGTATAGTCATTTTCACAGTGTTGATTCTTTCAATCCAAGAGCATGGTATATCTCTCCATCTGTTTGTATCATCTTTAATTTCTTTCATCAGTGTCTTATAGTTTTCTGCATACAGGTCTTCTGTCTACTTAGGTAGGTTTATTCTTATGTATTTTATTCTTTTTGTTGTAATGGTAATGGGAGTGTTTCCTTAATTTCTCTTTCAGATTTTTCATCATTAGTGTATAAGAATGCAAGAGATTTCTGTGCATTAATTTTGTATCCTGCTACTCTACCAAATTCATTGATTAGCTCTAGTAGTTTTCTGGTAGCATCTTTAGATTCTCTCTGTATAGTATCATGTCATCTGCAAACAGTGACAGTTTTATTTCTCCTTTTCCGATTTGGATTCCTTTTATTTCTTTTTTGTCTCTGATTGTTGTGGCTAAAACTTCCAAAACTATGTTGAATAATAGTGGTGAGAGTGCACAACCGTGTCTTGTTCCTGATCTTAGAGGAAATGTTTTCAGTTTTCCCACCATTGAGAATGATGTTGGCTGTGGGTTTGTCATATATGGCCTCTATTATGTTGAGATGAGTTTTAGTCATAAATGGGTGTTGAATTTTGTCGAAAGCTTTTTCTGCATCTATTGAGATGATCATATGGTTTTTATTCTTCAATTTGTTAATATGGTGTATCACACTGATTGATTTGCGTACATTAAAGAATCCTTGTATTCCTGGGATAAACCCCACTTGATCATGGTGTATGATCCTTTTATTTTTTATTTTTTATTTTTTTAAATTTATTTTTAAATTTATTTTTGGCTGTGTTGGGTCTTCGTTTCTGTGTGAGGGCTTTCTCCAGTTGCAGCAAGCGGGGGCCACTCTTCATCGCGGTGCGTGGGCCTCTCACTATCGCGGTCTCTCTTGTTGCGGAGCACAGGCTCCAGACGCGCAGGCTCAGTAATTGTGGCTCACGGGCCCAGTTGCTCCGCGGCATGTGGGATCTTCCCAGACCAGGGCTCGAGCCCGTGTCCCCTGCATTGGCAGGCAGATTCTCAACCACTGCGCCACCAGGGAAGCCCCTGATCCTTTTAATGTGCTGCTGGATTCTGTTTGCTAGTATTTTGTTGAGGATTTTTGCATCTATGTTCATCAGTGATACTGGCCTGTAGCTTTCTTTTTTTGTAACATCTCTGTCTGGTTTTGGTATCAGGGTGATGGTGGCCTTGTAGAATGAGTTTGGGAGTGTTCTTCCCTCTGCTATATTTTGGAAGATTTTGAGAAGGATAGATGTTAGCTCTTCTCTAAATGTTTGATAGAATTCACCTGTGAAGCCATCTGGTCCTGGGCTTTTGTTTGTTGGAAAATTTTTAAACACAGTGTCAATTTCAGTGCTTGTGATTGGTCTGTTTATATTTTCTATTTCTTCCTGGTTCAGTCTCAGAAAGTTGTGCTTTTCTAAGAATTTGTCCATTTCTTCCAGTTTGTCCATTTTATTGGCATATAGTTGCTTGTAGTAATCTCTCATGATCCTTTGTATTTATGCAGTGTCAGTTGTTACTTCTCCTTTTTCATTTCTAATTCTGATGATTTGAGTCTTCTCCCTTTTTTCTTGATGAGTCTAGCTAAAGGTTTGTCAATTTTGTTTATATTCTCAAAGAACCAGCTTTTAGTTTTATTGATCTTTGCTATGGTTTCCTTCATTTCTTTTACATTTATTCCTGATCTGATCTTTATGATTCCTTTCCTTCTGATAACTTCAGGGTTGTTTTGCTGTTGTTCTTCTCCTTTCTCTAATTGCTTTAGGTGTAAGGTCAGGTTGTTTATTTGAGATGTTTCTTGTTTCTTGAGGTAGGATTGTATTGCTATAAACTTCCCTCTTAGAAGTGCTTTTGCTGCATTCCATAGGTTTTGGGCCATTGTGTTTTCATCATCATTTATTTCTACATATTTTTTGATTTCCTCTTTGATTTCTTCAGTGATACCTTGGTTATTTAGTAGCATATTGTCTAGCCTCCATGTGTTTGTATTTTTTACAGTTTTTTCCTGTAATTAATATATAGTCTCATAGCGTTGTGGTCGGAAAAGATACTTGATACTATTTCAATTTTCTTAAATTTACCAAGGCTTGATTTGTGACCCAAGATGTGATCTATCCTGGAGAATGTTCCATGAGCACTTGAGAAGAAAGTGTATTCTGTTGTTATTGGATGGAATGTGCTATATATATCATTTAAGTCCATCTTTTTTAATGTGTCATTTAAAGCTTGTGTTTCCTTATTTATTTTCATTTTGGTTGATCTGTCCATTGGTGTAAGTGGGGGGTTAAAGTCCCCTACTATTATTATGTTACTGTCGATTTCCCCTTTTATGGCTGTTAGCATTTGCCTTATGTATTGAGGAGCTCCTACATTGGGTGCATAAATATTTACAATTGTTATATCTTCTTCCTGGAATGATCCCTTGATCATTTTGTAGTGTCCTTCTTTGTCTCTTGTAATAGTCTTTATTTTAAAGTCTATTTTGTCTGTTATGAGAATTGCTACTCCAGCTTTCTTTTGATTTCTATTTGCATGGAATATCTTTTTCCATCCCCTCACTTTCAGTCTGTATGTGTCCCAAGGTCTGAAGTGGGTCTCTTGAAGACAGCATATATATGGGTCTTGTTTTTGTATCCATTCAGCCAGTCTATCTCTTTTGGTTGGAGCATTTAATCCATTTACATTTAAGGTAATTAACTATATGCATGTTCCTATTACCATTTTCTTAATTGTTTTGGGTTTGTTTTTGTAGGTCTTTTCCTTCTCTTGTGTTTCCTGACTAGAGAAGTTCCTTTAGCATTTGTTATAAAGCTGGTTTGGTGGTGCTGAATTCTCCTACCTTTTGCTTGTCTGTAAGGGTTTTAATTTCTCCATTAAAACTGAATAAGATCCTTGCTGGTTAGAGAAATCTTGGTTCTAGGTTTTTCCCTTTTATCAGTTTAAATACATCCTGCACTCCCTTCTGGTTTGCAGAGTTTCTGTTGAAAGATCAGCTGTTAACCTTATGGGGATTCCCATGTATGTTATTTGTTGCTTTTCCCTTGCTGCTTTTAATGTTTTTCCTTTGTATTTAATTTTTGATAGTTTGATTAATATGTGCCTGGGCATGTTTCTCCCTGGATTTATCCTGTATGGGACTCTCTGGGCTTCCTGGACTTGAGTGACTATTTCCTTTCCCATGTTAGGGAATTTTTCAACTCTAATCTCTTCAAATATTTTCTCAGTCCCTTTCTTTTTCTCTTCTTCTTCTGGGACCCCTATAATTCGAATGTTGGTGTGTTTAATGTTGTCCCTGAGGTCTCTGAGAATGTCCTTAATTCTTTTCATTCTTTTTTCTTTATTCTGCTCTGAGGTAGTTATTTCCACTGTTTTATCTTGCAGGTCACTTATTCATTCTTCTGCCTCAGTTATTCTGCTATTGATTACTTTTAGAGAATTTTAAGTTTCTTTTATTGTGCTGTTCCTCATTTTTTGTTTGCTCTTTAGTTCTTCTAGGTCCTTGTTAAACGTTTCTTGTATTTTCTCCATTCCATTTCCAAGATTTTGGATCATCTCTACTATCATTACTCTGAATTCTTTTTCAGGTAGACTGCTTATTTTGTCTTCATTTGTTTGGTCTGGTGGGTTTTTACCTTGCCCCTTCATCTGCTGCATATTTCTCCGTTTTCTTATTTTGTTTAACTTACTGTGTTTGGGGGTCTTCTTTTCACAGCCTGCAGGTTCATAGTTCCCATTGTTTTTGGTGTCTGCCCCTAGCGTGTAAGGTTGGTTCAGTGGCTTGTGTAGGCTTGCTGGTGGAGGGGACTGGTGCCTATGTTCTGGTGGGTGGGGCTGGATCTTGTGTTTCTGGTGGGCAGGGCCACGTCCAGTGGTGTGTTTTGGGGTGTCTGTGAACTTAGTATGATTTTGGCAGCCTCTCTGCCAATGGGTGGGGTTGTGTTCCTGTCTTGCTAGTTGTTTGGCATGGGGCATCCAGCATTGGACTTTGCTGGCTGTTGGGTGGAGTTGGGTCTTAGCGTTGAGATGGAGATCTCTGGCAGTGCTCTCGCCGATTGATATTACATGGGGCCAGGAGGTCTCTGGTGATCTAATGTCCTGAACTCATCTCTCCCACCTCAGAGGCTCAGGCCTAACACCAGGCCAGAGCACCAAGACATTGTCAGCCACACAGCTGCTTACATCACAGTTGTTGGTCAGTCAAATTCACAGGGCAATTCTCCTCAAGCAGCGATCAGGGGTCCATGGAAGCACTTAGGATGATTAATTGGCAAGTCATATTATTTCCCATTCTCAGTTTCTTCATCTTTAACATGGAAATAATGATTCTTCACAAGCTTTAAAAAACTAGCGGGAAACTGTGACTCGGTGCTCACACGAACTGCCACCTGCCATCTATTAGGCCATCGGAAAGAGCCAGCAAGATATTTTTGCCTCTGAACCTCAGATAAGGCAGGAAATTGCTACACCTCAGCAGCCTATCACTATTATTATAATCTATTTATTGAGGCAAACACAAAGTTCTGTCCAAGTTCAAAGTAAGAATGTAAAGATATTACCCCTTGAGGAGACAAATGTATATTCTTTTGTGTCTGGCTTCTTTTGCTCATAGTGATTGTGAATTTCATCTATATTACTTCACGTATCAATCAGCATTGGCTTTTTATAGCTATACAGTATCTTATTATATGTATATTCCATTACTCTTTAATGCATTCTATTTTTGATAGACATTTGTGTTTTCTCCAGTTTTGGGGTTTCTGTAGATAAAAGTGCTATGAACTTTCTCTTACAAGTCTTTTGTAGGCCTCTGTTTCATTTTCTTAGGAATTTATTGATAGTTACAATTGCTCCGTCTTAGTGTGAGTGTATGTTTGATATTTTAAGAAACTAATAAATTTTTCAATAAGTTATATAACTTGACACTCTCTTCAGCAATGCATGAAGGTCCTCATTGTTCCACGTACTCACCAACATTGGTATCAATAGACATTTTAATTTTAGCTCTGCTAGTGGGCATGTTGTGATATCTCATTATGGTTTTGGTTTGCATTTATTTGAAGAGATATTGAGTACTTTTTCATGGGTTTATTGTACATTGCAATACAATCTTCAAATCTTCCTTTCAAGAGGTATTTTCAAGTCTTCAAAAAACTTTAAATTTGTTTATCTTACTGAGGCACAGAAATTTTATTTTCTGGATCGAATTTCTTTGACATGTATATGTTTTTTCAGTTTTTTTCTAGTTTCTGGCTTGCTTATTTGTTTTCTTGATATTGTGTATTAATTTTTTAAAAATTGAATTGATCTTTATTTGTTTTGATCTATTGGTTTCTACGTCCTATCTAAGAAATAATTACCTGCCCCTCAACCACAAAAATACACTACAATGATTTATTCTAGAAGATCTTTGAATTTAGCTTTCGTGTTTGGGGCTATTATCTATCACAAACTAATTTTTGTGTACAATATTAGGTAGCATTAGGGCTTTTTGGTTTCTTGTTTTTTAACATATTAATAATTCAGGCGCCATTTTTTTGGAAAGACTATCCATTCTCCATTGATTTACTCTGCTGCAAAAATCAGTGGACTGTGGGGACTTCCCTGGTGGTCCAGTGGCTAAGATTCTGCACTCCCAATGGAGGGGGCCCGGGTTCGATCCCTGGTCAGGGAACTAGATCCCACATGCCACAACTAAAAGTTCGCATGCTGCAACTAAAAGATCCCATGTGCCACAACTAAAGATCCCACATGCCACAACTAAAAGATCCCGCATGCTGCAAGGAAGATCCCACGTGCTGCAACTAAGACCCGGCGCAGCCAAATAAATAAATATTTTTTACAAAATCAATGGACTGTGTAAGTGAGAGTTTATTTCTGGACTTGCTCTTGTTTTCCATTGATTATTTGTCTATCATTACACCAATACAACACTACCTAGATTGTTGTAGTTATAGTTGCACGGTAATTTTTGAAGTCAGTCAGTTTGAGCCCTCCAAATTTTTTCCTTTTTTCCAAGACTGTCTTGTCTATTCTAGGCTTTTAGTATTTTATTATAAATTTTAGAAGAATTTTATCTATGTCTATAAAAAAGACTTCTGTATTTATAATTGTAACGGTGGTAAATTTTAGATTGATTTGTGGGAGATTTAATATCTAATCTTCCAAACTATGAATATGGTATATGTTTTTCATTTAGATCTTAAATTTTTCTCAGCCATAGTTTATAGTTTTTGTTGTATAGATTTGCATATTGTTTGTTAACTTTATTCTTTAATATTTTATATTTTACACTGTTATAATGAAATTGTTTTAAGTTTATTTTTCAATTTTTTTTCTATTGTGTAGGAATACAATTGATTTTTTTTAATTGACCATGAATTCTGAGACCTCACTAAACTCTTAATAGCTTTAGTAATTTGTCATTGTTGTTGTTTCCTTAGGCTTTTCTACATAAATATCACTTCATCTGTGAAGAGGGACATTTTCTCTTCTTTTCTGATTTCATGATTTTTATTTCTTTTTCTTAAAAGTAACACTGGTATAACTAGTGGTATAGTATTTCCAGTTGACTGTTGAATCCTCCAAGAGAGATTATATACCCTTGGTTTGTCCTGGATCTTAGAGGGAATGTGTCTGATGTGATAATAGCTATAGGACTTTTAAGCACTGAAAAAAAAAGATATTTTGATTTCTTAACACCCAATACCTCAGAAAATGTCTTTATTTGGAAATAGGGTCATTGAAGGTGCAATTAGTTAAGATGAGGTCAGAGAGTAATAGAGTGTGCTCCTAATCCAATATAACTGATGTCCTTGTTAGAAGATAGCCATATGACACACATAGGAAGAACGCTTTGTGAAGAAGACAGCAGAGATTGGAGTTAAGCAATTGAAAGCCAAGGAATGTTAAAGACTGCTGGCAAACCACCAGAAAGCTGCAAGAGGCAAGGAAGATTGTCTTAATGGGTTTCAGAGGGAACATGACCTGGACAGCACATTGGTTTCAGACCTCTAGCCTCCAGAACTGTAAGACAATAAATTTCTGTTTACCATCCCAGAACATAATGACTCAAAGCAATAATTATTTATTATTGTTCACAAGCTTATGGATCAGCTGGGCAGTTTTTATGATCTGGTTCAGTCTCAGCTGATTTTATTCGTGTTTGTTCATGTTTCTTTGGTCAACTGGCAAATGAACTGGGAGCTGGCCAGGTTCAGGATGGCCTTATTCACATGTATAGTAGCTGACTGACTGTCAGCTGTGGTGGCAGAGTCACTTTTCTTATCCAAACGCCTATCTCAAGCTTGTTAACAAGATGATGGCAGGTTTTCAAAAGAGAGAACTGATTAGCACAAGGCCTCTTGAGTTTAGTTTCACACCTTGAATGACATCACTTTTCCAGATTTAATTCTACAATTAAATCACAGCTAAAACTCATCAATCACTAACCCCAGTTCCTAAACTCTAGGGGTTTTGGACGGATATAGTTAAAAATTTAAGATGAGGGCCTCTGTTTTTGGCTATGACAGAATAAGTGGTATTAGACTTGCCCTCCTTTGAAAAACAGATATAAAACTGGTCATATATATGAAGCAAATTTCTTCACACATTGAAAAATAGGCCAATTGGTTACCTGTTAGCTGTAGCAACAGGGTAACTTTTATAATCCAGGAGCCTAGCTAATGCTTGTTAACATTGTGATATTAAGTTTCATGCTGCCATAAAGATGCAATTTCTGCTTTTCCTGGACCAATGCTATCAAGCTCACTATTCTTTACTCACTCTTCAGATGAATATGATTTTTGTGCATCCCAAGAAGTCCAAAGTTTTGGGTTGTTCCATGTAACAGTACCATGATGCTTTTCTCCTATAAAGCTTGATTACTGATATATATATAAGCTTGAATTCAAATTTCTGAATGTGGCACACTAAGTAAACAAACTGACTGGATTAAATAGGGACTTTTATACTGATTTGATTTGCAAGGCCAATGGAAGCCTTCACCTTAACTTTTCAACAGCTTTAGCCTCAGAAGAGAATTTTATATTTAATAACTTTGGAGAAAGAAGAGAATTTTATATTTAACAACTTTGCATACCTTTTTAAGTACCTACATCCTGCATGTTGAAAATTAATTTCTCTCTGGTTTTTTGTGTCTGCTTCCTTGCTGTAGATTTTTTAAAAATCATTTTCTTAACAACAACAACAGATCTATGGTTCTTAATTTTGAACAGAATTGCTTTCTTCTGGCCATCACAGAATCAAAAACCTAATTCAGGTTTATATTAATTCTCTTGGGGATTGGATTTCATTTTAGTAAAAGATAATTACTTTATGCAACAAAACAACCCTGAGATTAGTGAATATCAGGAATAGTAACCAGCTGGTAAGGAGTTTCAGGGTGTGGCCTTGAATAATCTAATGCCTGCCAACTTTGGTTCTCCTTAGGGTTAAATCTGGCTATTGAAAAAGAATAAAACCCAAATACGTAAAGAGGTATTTTTCTTACCAATAGAAAGGAACAAATGTTAAAAGACAATAGTAAAATT
This sequence comes from Balaenoptera musculus, assembly GCF_009873245.2. Taxonomy (NCBI): domain Eukaryota; kingdom Metazoa; phylum Chordata; class Mammalia; order Artiodactyla; family Balaenopteridae; genus Balaenoptera; species Balaenoptera musculus. The sequence continues at coordinate 12,916,516 of NC_045789.1, forward strand.
ATATATATACACAATAAGCAGGTAAGGGATACACACAAAAAAATTAGATTTAAAATATGATCTTAAAAACAGTAATTATGAGGGGAGGAGAGTAAATACGTAGGGTTTTAAAATACATTTGAAATTAAGAGATCAGCAACCTAAAACAATCATGGATACTTATAGACAGCTGTAGAAAAACTTCACAGTAATCACAAACCAAAACTATAATAGATAAACACACAAAAAGAAAAAGGTATCCAACATAACACTAAAGATAGTCATCAAATCAGAAGAAAAGAGAACAAAAGAAGAAGAAAGAGGAAAAAGACCTACAAAAACAAATTCAAAACAATTAACAAAATAGCAATAAGAACATACATATCAATAATTACCTTACATGTAAATGACTAAATGCTCCAACCAAAAAACATAGAGTGGATGAATGGATACAAAAACAAGACTGGTAAGTATGTTGCCTACAATAGACTCACTTCAGATCTAGAGACGCCCACAGACTGAAAGTGAAGGAATGGAAAAAGGTATTCCATGCAAATGGAAATCAAAAGAAAGACAAAGTAGCAATATTTATATCAGACAAAATAGACTGTAAAATGAAGATTGTTATAAGAGACTAAGAAAGACATTACATGATGATGAAGGGATCAATCCAAGAAGAAGTATTACAATTGTAAATATATATGTACTGAACATAGGAGCACCTCAGTATATAAGGCAAATATTAACAGACATAAAAGTAGAAATCAAAGGTAACAGAGTAATAGTAGGGGACTTTAACACCCTACTTACATCAATGGACAGATCTTCCAGACATAAATAACGATATATTAGCCTCAAATGACATATTAGACTAAATTGATATATAGAGAGCATTCTTAAAGCAGCAGAATACACATTCTTTTCAAGTGCATGTGGAACATACTCCAAGATAGATCACATGCTAGGCCACAAAACAAGTCTTATTACACTTTTTAAAAAATTCAAATCATATCAAGCATCTTTTCTGACCACAATGCTATGAGACTAGAAATCAACTCCAAGAAAAAAATTGCAAAAACCACAAACACTTGGAGGCTAAACAACATGCTACTAAACAACCAGTGGATCACTGAAGAAATCAAAGAGGAAATCAAAAAATACTTGTGACAAAGGAAAATGAATACACAACAATCCAAAACCTATGGGATTCAGCAAAAGAATTTCTAAGAGGGGAGTTTATAGTGATATAAGCTTACCTCAGGAAACAACAAAAATCTCAAACAACCTAACCTTACATTTAGAGCAACTAGAGGAAGAAGAACAAACAAAACCCAAAGTTAGTAGAAGGAGACAAATCACAAAGATCAGAGCAGAAATAAATAAACTAGAGACTAAACTAACAATAGAAAAAATCAATGAAACTAAAAGCTGGTTCATTGAAAGATGAACAAAATTCATAAACCTTTAGCCAGACTCATCAAGAAAAAGAAAGAGAGAGCTAAAATCAATAAAATCAGAAATGAAAAAGGAGAAGTTACAACTGACATCACAGAAATACAAAGGATCGTAAGAGACTACTAAGAGCAACCTTATGCCAATAAATTGGACAATCTAGAGGACAAATTCTTAGAAAGGTACAATCTCCCAAGACTGAACCAGACAGAAACAGAAAATGTGAACAGGCCAAGTACCAGTAATGAAATTGAATCAGTAATTACAAAACTTCCAACAAACAAAAGCCCAGGACCAGATGGCTTCATAGGTGAAATCTACCAAACATTTAAAGAAGAGCTAACATCTATCCTTCCGAAACTATTTCAAAAAATTGCAGAGGAAGGAACATTTCTGAACTCATTCTATGAGGCCAGAATCACTCTGATACCAAAACTAGACCAAGACATCACAAAAAAGAACATAGACCAATATCACTGATGAACATAGACACAAAAATCCTCAACGAAATACTAGCAAAGTGACTCCAACAATACAGTGAAAGGATTATATACCATGATTAAGTGGGATTTATCCCAGAGATGAAAGGATTTTTCAATATCTTCATGTCAATCAATGTGATACACCACATCAACAAATTGAAGAATTAAAAACCATATGATCATCTCTGTAGATGCAGAAAAAGCTTTTTATAAAATTCAACATCCATTTATGGTTAAAAAAAAAAAAAAGCTCTCCAGAAAGTGAGGATAGAGGGAATATACCTCAACATAATAAAGGCCAGGGAATTCCCTGTTGGTCCAGTGATTAGGACTCTACACTTCCACTCCAGGGGGCATGGGTTTGATTCCTCATCGAAGAACTAAGATCCCACATGCTGTAAGTGGCCAATAAATAAATAAATAAATAAATAAATAAATAAATAAATGCCATATATGACAAACGCATAGCTAACTCAATTTTGAAAAGTTGAGAGTATTTCCTCTAAGATCAGGAAAAAAACAAGGGTGCCCACTCTCATCACACTGGTGAAAGAAACTGAAGACAACACAAACAGATGGAAAGATATACTATGTTCTTGGATTGGAAGAATCAATATTGATAAAATGACCATATTAACTAAGGCAATCTACAGATTTAATGCAATCCCTATCAAAATACCAAGGCCATTTTCCACAGAACTAGAATAAATAATTTAAAATTTGTATGGAAACACAAAAGACCCCAAATAGCTAAAACAATCTTGAGAAAGAAGAAAAGAGCTGGAGGAATCATGCTTCCTGACTTCAGACTATGCTACAAAGCTACAGTAATCAAAACAGTATGGTACTGGCACAAAAACAGACACATAGGTCAATGGAACAGGATAGAGAGCTCAGAAATAATCCCATGCAATTATGGTCAATTAATTATGACAAAGGAGTCAAGAATACTTTTAAAAATTGTGATTCACTATATTGTACACCTGTAACATATAATATTGTACAGCAACTATACTTCAATTAAAAAAAAAGAATAGGACAAATAAACTCTTGCTTTTATTTAATTTTATCTGTTAAATATTTCAAAGATACGTAAGATTCCTCTTCTGCTATTTTCTTCTAACCATGAGTGATTTAAATAATGAAGTTCAATGTTTGATCATTATGTAAGTATCTCTGACATGAGAAATATTGGGTAGGTATACAGATAGTTCTTACTTTTGTGAATTGCAATGGGATTCAACTTATTTAGGTATGTAGAAATGAAATCTATGCTATCCCACCACTAGTGAATTAATACAAATTAGAAATTTGTTTTTGTATTTTATGGTATTACAATTGGGCTGATAACTTTCTCAGTAGTAAATAATCTGTATTGCTTTGACTCTTAACTTTCAGGGTATTACTGCACAATAACAAATAGAAGCTGGTACTTGGGAATACTGAATAGATTCAATTAACATTTTTAATACCTAAAACTGAAAGTAAAAAGAGAACTTATACAGTTAATATTTTAGCACCTCTTTTCTTATCTGAAAGAACTTGATTAGTATTTTTCTGTTTCTGGTATATACGCATTCTTAATTAATATAGAGCTTTAACTATGTGAAAAAGTAACTCTAATCCTTGCCTTGAATAAAATTTTAGTACAGGAAAAATATTTCTATGCTATAAAAAATAATTGTTGTGATTCCACTAACTAACTGAAGATAATAAGAGGATCACTACGTCTTATGAAAATTCAACTTCAACTTTTATTTTAAATTGCAGTTATATTAGTTTTTAAGTGTGTTGAAAATATTTAAGTAGCATCATTACTTTCTTTTTCAAAGAGTGAAAATAAAAATTCTAAAGTCTTATTAAAATTGAGGTAAGACCAAAGAAGCCTCTTAGGTAAAAGAGGAAAGGGAAAGTAAAAAAAAAAAAAAAGCAAGACTTTACAGGTGAAGTAAGCAATCCTGTGTGTGTGCGTGTGTGTGTGTGAGAGAGAGACAGAGACAGAGACAGAGACAGAGAGTTTGTGAGCATCACACCTTAGGGATTATACTATCCCCCACTATGAAGCAACATAAAAGAGGTATAACAGAACTTCCTACTTCTGACATACAATATTTTACTCCCAAATATTCCAAATAAGAAAGTAAGGGCCTGAATTTTATAGATTACAAAAATATTTAATAATGCTATCTTAGATACTATGTGGAATCCTAATGACCTCTTTATACAAAAAAAGAAGATAAAGACAAATGTCCAGGTTGCATCTGAAGTTTCTTGACAAAGATACAATGTCCCCTTTACCAAAGACTTTCTTTACCCTATAGCTTGCAGGTATGAAATACAAATCTCAGCCTTTTTGTCACTGATGATTCCACAAATATAACTGATAGGAAACCTCTCTGTTCCTCCTAGGGAAAGCAGAGGCTTCAATTTATTTTAATCATAAAGTTGATATCTTGGTCTCTGTCTTTCAACAAAGATTTAAGTCTTCAGAATAATAAAGAGATAAATAGTGAAATATCATCAATATTACTCATTACTTAACAGAAAAAATTTCTAAAACTTATATGAATTTGGTGCCATACAAAAACTTTTTAAAAAAAGATTTGTAATATACCACTTCACCTAGATTTTAAAGATATTTTGTTTGTCCAGGTAAGTAATAGTATTTTTTATGCCTTGAGATGTTCATTATTATACTTTTTGATAAACACCTTGATTATTCATTTTATTAATAACTTTTATCTTCTTTTACCTTTGAAAAAGATTATTTTATGAATCAATTGTCATTCTGTACACATTCATTTATTAAATTTATTAAATACTAGTTGTGACTTTACCCTTCTATTCTGTGAAACATGTAAACAGCAGACTCTTTCTTCAACTGGAGGGGATAGAAGAAAAATGTATCTTCCATCACAGGGAATTTGTTCATTGCATGCTAAAATTTACCTTGATTATCCATCTCAACTGTGGATGCCACTTCTTTGATCTGTAGCATCTCGTCAAAAATATGATAAGAAATGCCTGAAGTTCTTCCTGTAGTTTTTGCGTGCCATTATTTATTGGCCTGAAAGATCATAAAAAAGATCAGTGTTATTACCTAAATAGTAGTATCTGCAAACATTTAAGAAATATTTCTTCCTTATTTAGCAAATACCTCAATTTAAACCATCTCAGTCAAAATGAAAAACATTCAAATTTTACTAAAGAAAAGTTTTATAAGCAAGGTAGACAAAAAGGTCATAATTAGAATATCATTTAAAAGATCATTTTTCAAACTGAATAATGTTTGTTATTTTTAACCTATATTTAAAAGTACATTTCAGTTTATTCCACATAAATCAGTACAAGTGGCTAGAATATCCTGTTTTATAAGGCTATAGGGACATTTCCCTGTGAGATTTGGAGATGTTTGCTTGGAAATTTAGTCCTTCCAGTGGGGAAAATGATTTCTCCTTTACCATGGTTACTGAAGAAAATATCATCCTTATTAAATTTAGTTTTAAAACCATTAGAAATAATTTATAATGTTAGTTGTTTCCTTCTCATCATATCATCAGAACTAATGATTTTTTCTTAATATATGATAGAAATTCTGTGCAAAAAGAAAATGTCAACTATAATTGATGCTGTTAGTCATGGTAAAAATATGGATCCAAATTCTAAGAAGAACAAATTATGCTTAATGCATCAAAGCATGATTTTTCAGGCAGGATATAACATTTTTATTCATTAGGTGTTTTGATGACAAGGGGTTTTTCAATTAAGGCATGAAAAAACTTAAGCCTGCACAACTATGAAGATATGAATGCATGATCATAGTTGAAAACATATATTCATTTGGTGATAATAAACATGTAATAAGACTTTTCCAAGTTGCCTTTTCTGAAGCCCAGTAAATTCTCTATGTGGTAATTGTGAGTAGGGCAGAATGTGCTCCTTTAACTCAACACTTACTTCCACAGGCCTGAAATCCTTGACAAAGTTCATTGTTTCAAAAGGTGTGTGGAGGATTAATGACTTGAATTGCAATAAAATTGGAAGATGGCTAACACTAACTTCCTTTTTTCTGATGACTTTTGGGACTGGTGCTCAATTAAAGTAGAAAAAGAAATGTGAAGGATTTATTCATTGAGAACATATTAATAGACTCAGTAAAGATGTGAGAGTTTTTAAACCTCTTTAATGAAAGGATTTCTTTGTTTTATTAAATGTTTATTTCTTTTGTTGTGGCTTTATGTTGGGGAAAGTGGGGAGGATAGTGATTGTTTCTAGAAGAGTCAAATGTTTTCTAGAAAATTCAATAGCCTTTATTGAAGTGCCGTTTCTAGTCAATTAAAAGTAGAAAATTAGATCAAATTAAGTAAATATGGAAGATATATAAATCAAGATTAGTGAAGGAAAAAGATCAATCATTCAAACGTACATTAGAAGCAATGTTTGTTGATCTAGTTGGAATGTGCCAGTTGGTTGTTGGATGAACTTGGCATTTTATTCACGCTCAAGCTTTTGAAATATTACAATGAAGAATAAGACATGAGTTTTTATGCACTACACATTATTTTTAAAGTCAGGTTTCTTAAGGCATAATTCATATGTAAATAAACCCACTCTTTCTAGGTGCCCAGTTTGATGAGTTTTTACAAATCCATACAATCCTATGATCACCCTGTGATTTATAATAAGAAATACATATTTGGTCTTTGATGCCATTCCTGGCACAGAGCTCCTAAAACCCCTGGACTTTCTTGTGTTAAGAGCTATAAAGTTGTCTTTTATTATGTTAATGGTGACATTTGGAAAGCCCTTAGGTTCCTCTAGAATAGTGGCTGGTTGCCAGGGGAACCAGCCAGCTGATTAGAGGGTTGGAACTTTCAGTAACCACCCACCTCAACCTCTAGAGGTTGAATCAATTGCCTGTGGTCAATGATTTAATCAATCAAGACCCTGTTCAGAAGCCTCCATAAAAACCCAAAAGGTAGGGTTTGGAGAACTTCCGGATTAATGAACTCATGGAGATTTGGGGAGAGGGCATGAAAGCTCCACATAATTTCCCTGTACCTTGTCCTATGCATCTCTTCCATCTGGCTTTTCCTGAGTTATATCCCTTTATAATAAACTGGTGATCTAATCAGTAGACTCTTCCTCTGAGTTCTGTGAGCTGCTCTAGCAAATTAATCAAACCCGAGGAGTGGGATCTCAGGAACCGTCTGATTTTAACCAGTTGATCACTAGTACAGATAACAACCTGGGCTTGCAACTGGCATCTGAAATATGTGTGTGTGTTGGGGGGTGCTGGGGGCAGTCTTGAGGACTGAACCCTTATCCTATGGAATCTGATGTTATCTCCCCATAGATAGTGTCAGGATTGAGTTGAATTATAGGACACCCAGCTGGTGTCCTGAGAATTGCTTGTTGGTGTGGGGAGCCTCCTCTCCCACACTAGAACTGGTAGCAGACATTTATACCCCATTGAGAAAGAACATTTCTATCGACCTCAAAAGATCCCATATGCCACTTTGTAGATACTTACCTCCTATCATTCCCAGTCTCTGGAAGCCGCTGATCTGATTTCTTTTATAGTTTTATCTTTTCTTGAATGTCAATAGATCATACAGTATATAGCCTTCTCTGTATCGCTTCTTTCCCTTTGCATATGCTTTTGAGATTTTTCCATACTGTTGCATGTATCAGGAGTTTGTTCCTTTTTATCCATGAATAGCATTTTATTATATGAATATACAACACTTGGTTTAGCTATTCACTGGTTTTTGGATATTTGAGTTGTTTCCAGCTTTGATCAGTTACATATAAAGTAGCTATAAATATTCATATACAACTCTAATTTTGAACATGTGTTTTTATTTCTCTTGAGTAACTACATAATGAGATTACTATGTCTAATGGAAATTGTATGTTTAACTTTACAAGAAACTGCTAAACTGCTTGCAAAGTGGCTATACCACTCTACCTTCCTACCACCAATATATGGAATTTCCACTTGTTCCACAACCTTACTAGCATTTTCTATGGCCTTTGGTTTTTAAAATTTGAGCCATTCTCATAGGTATGTAGAAATATCTAATTGTTGTTTTAACTTGCATTTCCCTAATGACCAATAACATTTAATATATTTTCAGCGTTTATTTGCCATTCATCTCTTTGGTAAAGTGTCTCTAAATATTGTGTCCTTTTTTAAAAATTACTAGGCTTTATTTTTTAGACCAGTTTTAGTATCATCACAAAACTGAGCAGAAAGTACAGAGAATTCCCATATATTCCCTACCCCACACATGCACAGCCTCTCCCACAATCTACATCCTATACCACAATGGTATATTTATTACAATACATGAACCTACACAGCACTATCACCTAAAGTACATAGTTTACATGAGGGTTCACTCTTAGTGTTGTACATTTTATGGGTTTGACAAATATATAATGTATCAACCATTATAGTATCATACAGAATAGTTTCACTGCCCTAAAAGTCCTCTGGGTGCCCCTATTCATCCTTCCCTCCCACCTACCCCCTGGCAACCACTGTTATTTTTACTGTCTCCATAGTTTCCCCGTTTCCAGAATGTCATATAGTTGGGATCATACAGTATGTATTATATTGGCTTCTTTTCATATTGGCTTCTTTCACTTACTAATATTCATTTAAGTTTCCTCCATGTCTTTTCATGGCTTGACATCACATTTCTTTTTAGCGCTGAATAATATTCCAATGGCTGGATGAACCACAATTTATTTATCCATTCACCTACTGAAGGACATCTTGGTTGCTTCTAAATTTTGACAATTATGAATAAAGCTGCTTTAAACATCTATGTGAAGGTTTTTGTGTAGACTTAAGTTTACAACTTAGGCAAGGAGCATGATTGCTGGAGCCTATGATGACAGTATGTTTAGTTTTTTTAAGAAACCACCAAACTGTCTTCCAAAGTGGCTGTGCCATTGTGCATTCCCACCAGCAATTACTGAGACTTCCTGTTGCTCCACATACTCACCATCATTTGCCATTATCAATGTTCCAGTTTTGGACATTCTAATAGGTGTGTTGTGGTATCTCATTGTTTTAATTTGCATTTTCCTAATGACATATGATGTGGGACATCTTTTCATGTGCTTATTTGCCATCTGTGTGTCTTCTTTGTTAAGTTGTCTGTTAAGGTCTTTGGTCCATTTTTTTTAATTGGGTAGATTTTTTTTTTATTATTATTATTGAGTTGTAAGAGTTGTATTTTTTCAGATAACTGTCCATTATAAAATGTGTCTTTTGCAAATCTTTCCTCCTAGTCTGTGACTTGTCTTCTAATTATTTTGAAGTTGTCCTTCACAGAGCATACATTTTTTAACTTTAATGTAGTTTAATTCATCTATTATTTCTTTCATGGATTGTGCCTTTGGTGTTGCATCTAAAAAGGCATCACCATACCCAAGGTGATGTAGATTTTCTCCTATGTTATCTTCTAGGAATTTTATAGTTTCATGTTTTACATTTAGGTCTATGATCCATGTTGAATTAATATGAAGCATGAACAGTCTGTATCTACATTCATTTGTTTTGCATGTAGATGTCCAGTTGTCCCAGCAACATTTCTTGAAGAGACTGCCTTTGCTTTGTTTTACTTCCTTTGCTCCTTTGTTAAAGACCAATTGGCTATATTTATGGGGGTCTATTTCTGGGCTTTTATTCTGTTCCATTATATATTTTTTCTATTCTTTCATCCATACCACATGGTCTTGATTACTGTAGCTTTATAGTAAATCTTACAGTTGTGCAATGTCAGTCCTCCAAATTTGTTCTTCTCCTTCAATGCTATTTTGACTATTCTGGATCTTTTTGTCTTCACATAAACTTTAGAATTATTTTGTCAATATTTTCAAAATAACTTACTGAGATTTTGATTGGGATTGCACTGAATTTATAGATTAAGTTGGGAAAAACTGACATCTTCATGGTATTGAGTCTTCCTATCCATAAACATGGATATATCTTCATTTGTTTAGTCCTCTTTGATTTCTTCAATCATAGTTTATAGTTCTTATAGATCTTATAGATTTTAAAAAATTTATAGTTAATGTTTCATTTTTTGAAGTGCTTATTTAAGTGGTACTGTGTTTGAATTTCAAATTCTGCTTGTTTATTTCTGGTATATAAGAAAGTGATTGACTTTTGTATATTAACCTCGTAACCTGCAACCATACTATATAGTTGCTGATTAGTTCCAGGCTGTTTTCTCATGATTCCTTTAGATTTTCTACATAGAAAATCATGTTATTTGAGAAAAAAGTTTTATTTATTCCTTCTCAATCTCTATAACTTTTATTTCCTTTTCTTGTCTTATTGCATTAGCTAGAACTTTTGGTATGATTTTGAAAAGAAGTGATGAGAGGAGATATCCTTGTTGTTTTGCCTTATCTTAGCAGCTTCTAGTTTTTGACCATTAAGTATGATGTCAGCTCTAGTGTTTTTGTAGATGTTCTCTATCAAGTTGAGGAAGTTCTCCTCAATTCCTAATTTGCTAAGAGTTCTTATCATTAATCGGTATTAGATTTCATCATATTTTGTACATTTAAAAAGTTGGGTTGTTAGCTTCAATTAGAAGAGGTGTTTTTATATTCAGGACACAAGTTCTTTGTCAGATTGTTGTTTGGTAACTATTTTCTCTTAGATGTGACTCGCCTTTTAATTTTAACACTGCCTTTCAAAGAGTACAGAATTTTAATTTTATTGCAGTATTTTTTGTTTGTTTCTTTCAAAGTTTGTGTTCTTTGTGTTCTAAGGAACTTTGCATACCCCAAGCTCACAAATATTTTTTTTTCCAAAATTTTCTTCTAGAAGTTTTGTATATTTAGTTGCATAAACTCTTTTGCATAGATTTTTTTACACAATGCAAGATAAAAGTTGGGTTCATTTTTTTGAATATGGATGTCCAAATTTTCCAGCATTATTTATTGATAAAACTATCCCATCTCCAATGAGTTATCTTAGCATCTTTTCAAATGAATTGAAAATTTATGTATAGGTTGAATTCTAGACTCTAATATGTTTCATTGATTTATGTGTCTATTCTTATTTCAGTAACACACTGTCTTGATGACTGCAGCTTTGTAGGAAGTCTTGTAACTATGCCAAGTGAGAGTTTTCAAATTTATGCTTGTTTTCCAAAGTTTTTTTGTTTCCTACATAAATTTTAGTTATCAGCTTTAATTTTGTTTAGAATAACAGTGCTTTTATAAATCAATTTGGAGAGAATTGTAATCTTAAGTATGTTGAATTCTTTGATCCATGAACACAATATATATCTCTATGTATTTACATCTTCCTTAATTTCTCTCTCATGTAGTTTTCATAGTAAAAGTCCTGCACATTACTTAATTAGCTTTATACATAATTAGTTCACGTTTTTAATGCTGTTTTAAATTATATATTTGATTTTGCAATTGCTCTTTTATAGAATTACAATTGATTTTTGTATATCGACTTTATATACAACAACCTTATTAATAGCTCTAATAGCCATTCTGTAGATACTTGGTGATTATTTACTGAGATAGTCATGTTGTCTGTGAATAAATAAGTTTTATGTCTTCCTTTGCAAACTGTATGTATTTATTTCTTTTTCTTGCCTTATTGCACAGTTTAGGTCCTCTAAAACACTGTTAAATATAAGTGAGAAGAGTAGATACCCTGCTTCTTTGCAATGTTTGGGGGAAAGCATTAAGTCTTTGACCACTAAGTGTGATGTTAGATGTAGGATTTTTCATAGGTGACTTTGATAAGGGTGAGGAAGTTCTAATCTATTTATTCATGCTTGGTTAGAGTTTTTCTAAAAAATGGATGTTGATTTATTTCAACTTACATCATATAATGCAATTATCATGTATTTCTTTTTTTTTTTTTTTTTTTTGCCTATTGCTTTTGTGCATTACATTGGTTGATTTCGACTGATGAACTGCTTCAAGTTTGGAGAAATGCTACTTGGTTCTGATGTATAATATTTTTGTGTATATTGCTGGGTTTGCTTTGCTACTATTTTGTTAAGGATTTTTGTGTGTACTTTTAAAAAAAATTTTATTGAAGTATAATTGATTTACAATGTTGTATTGGTTTCAGGTGTACAGCAAAGTTATTCAATATACATATACATATATGTGTGTACTTTCATAAGGGATAGTGATTTATAGTTATTTCCCCCTTGTATTTGTTTGTTTGTTTGTTTGGATATTGAGGTACAGCTGACCTCATGAAATGAATGGGGATGTATTTTCTCCTCTTCTGTGTCCTTGGGAAGAGTTGATCTTAGTTCTTAAATCTTTGGTATAATTTATCATCAATTAGATGATGAAGCAGTAGCTTCTATTGATTATGGATAGATCTGCGTTGAATTCTAGAACTATAGTTGTCGGCTTATGTGCTTTTCTTTTTAGTTCTATCAATTTTCATTTAATGTATTTTGAAGTACTGTTGTCCAATTCATACAAATTTGGGTTTGTTGTGCCTTCTCAAATACTCCTGATTTTATCATGTAATGTTATTTATCATTGGTTTATAGTCCTTGTTCTGAAGCCTACACTTTCTGATAGTAATATAACCAATTCAGCTTTGTTTTTATTAATGTTTGCATGATATAGCTTTTTCAATTCTTCTTTTTAACCCAGCTACAGTCATATATTTAAAGGGGGTTTCTTATAGGAAGCATATAAGTTGTCTTGCTTTTTTTATCCAAACTGACAATTTCAACCTTTATATTTAATCATTTATCTGTAATTTAACCATTAACTCTATTTCTGGCTTGTTAGTTGTATATGTTTTAAAATTGTTTTATTGATCGCTTTTTGGTTTACAATATGATGTTTAAGTTATCACAATATATCTTGAAAAAATATCACACACTATGCTTTAATTTCCTGTTTCCTATCTTTTGTGCTATTTTTGTTATACATTTTGCTTCTACATTGTTTATAAATCTTATAATGCCTTGCTATTACTTTTACATTAAAAAGTCGATTGTCTTTAAAGGGATTACAAAAGAGAAAAATGCATCTTTTATATTTATTCTCTATTTACTACTCTGGTTCTTTTTCGTTCTGTCTATAAATCCAAATTTCAATCTGTATCATCTTCATCCTAATAATCTATCTCTAAAATTTCTTACAGGGGAGGTCTTATGGAAATAAATTATCAGCTTTTTTTCTGAAATGTCTTTATTTCATCTTCATTTTTGAAGGATATTTTTGCTGGGTTTAGTGTTCTAATTGAAGGATTCATTTTTCTCTTTTAGTACATTACAGGTGTCACTCCATTGTCTTCTGGCTTGCACAGTTTTGATGGGAAGTATGCTGTAATTTTTATCTTTGTTCCTCTGTATGCAGTTTCCTTTTTTTTTTTTCCCCTGGTTGCCTTCAAGATTGGCTCTTAACTTTTGTTTTTTAGCAGTTTAATTATGATGTGTTTGCTTATGTTTCGTATGTCTTTAATATCTTGCTTGGAATTCCCTGAGATTCTTGGATCTTTGGTTTATTGTATTTCATTTATTTGGAAATTTATCCTTCATGATCTTTTCTAGTATTTTTTCTTCCCCTTTCTTTTTATTTTCCTCTATAAATCAAAGCACACACATGTTAGACCATTTGATATTGTCCCACAGCTCCTGGATGTTCTGCTCTATTTTTTAAAATTCATTTTTCTTTTTATGTTTCATTTTGTACAATTTAAATCAACCTACTATTAAGTTTACAAATTTCTTCCTCAGATGTGTCAAGAGCATCACAGAAATTCTTCATCCTGATAGCATGTGTTTTTTGGGGGTGGGATTTTATTTTACTCATATTAATAGTTTCCATCTTTCTGTTGAAATTTCTCATCTGTTCACATATGTTCTTTACCTTTACCATTACATCCTTTAACACATTAAAGTATAGTTATTATAAAGACCCTGACTGATAGTTTAAACATCTTGGTAATATCTCAATCTGCTTCTTTGAGTGCGTTATCTCTGGAAAATGACTTTTTTTCTTGCTATTTTGTTTGTCATATAATTTTAGAATGTATACTGCACATTGTCAAGTGAAGAACAGTAGAGTCTGAGATCAAGAGTAGTTATAGCTGGAAATGAACACAACTCTTTTTCTGTTACAATGATAGTAAATGATTCAGTTGGGTTTGGGTTTTGTTGTTGACATTGCTACCTTCAAGTTACTTCAGTGATGGGCTGCCTAAATCATGTTCCTGGGGTGAGCCCCGTGGTGCTAGAGGGTTTTTTTCAGTTTTTCTGCTTCCACCTCAGCTTTCAGAATGTGTTGCATGACTATGCTAAATAGTGGGTCTCTCTTCACATTCTTTTCTCTCTACCAGTGGTAGTCTTCTATTGCTTATTACTCAGTTCTAGGCTCATGGTAGGGGCAAGGAGTAGGTTTTTGGTTCTTCTGGTGAAAGCTCAATTGGAGACAGCATCTGTGTCCCTGAGGGTCAGGAAGGGGGTCTTGGTATTATTCTTGTTTCTCTGATCTCAATGATAGTCATATTCACACTTGTATTCATAGAGGTTATTAAACAGGAGAGATAATTTTGCTCCTCCTTGCTCCCAGCAATAGCATATCTCTGCTTTATATAGGCACAGGATTGTGACCCATAAAGACTTTCTTATCTGAACCTTAGTGGCAGACAATTTTGATTCTATCTCTTTCCCAGAAGCAGTGATCTTTTCTTGGTTTCTGATGTCAGAAAGCAGAGCCACTAACCCTTCTCCAGAAACTGATGAGTTTTGCTTCTACACAAGCACTGGATCTTTGCCTGGTCCCCATTACAATACAGTTTGTTGTCCCTTCCTCAGCAGCTTGAAGCATTTTTCTTCCTAATGAGGAGAGCCCAGGCAAGTGGACCATATTTTGAGACTGTTCCGTCTCCACTATGCCTGTAGAAGTTATGGGGTATTTCTGGTATCCTGCCCTGCTCTCATTCTTTCCCATGAGCCCCTATGCAGATCCATAGAAAAGAACTTATGAGTGAGTGCACACCACCTTGTGTCTGATGCTCCCAGTTATTCTAAAGTTTTATGCTACCCCAAATTTACCCTTTAGGATTTTATGAAAATTTTTGTTGATTTCTTCTTACCTGCTACACCAAATTTTTCCTCTGTGCTCTGCCAAAGTGAAGCAGGTTTGTGTCCTGTCTCACGTTAGAGGTGCTTGCCACTCTTTGGAACTTAGTTTACTTTGTTGTCTCATCACCTCAGCTCTCTGATGGGGTCAAGGAAGGTTACATTTTTATAGATCATCCAATACTTTCTTATTGTTAGGATCAGAGCAATGTTTTCCTTTGGCTTTGTACATCCTAAGCAGAAATGGAAATCTATAAAACATTTGAAAAAGAAAACATGTTTATTGTCGAGTGGTATATTTTCCTTCATCATTAAAGTTCAAATTATAGCACAAGAAGTTCCTATTATAGCACAAAACAGAATCACTCCCCAGATATGATAAACCAGCCTACCAATCTGCAATCTAGCTAATATAACCGTCCACAAACAGACGAGGAAAAAAACAAACAAAATTATTTTTGGAAAATAGAAATGGATTGCAACAGTATAACAAAGAATGTTCATTCTGTGCATAAAAAGTGGGAAATTGGCAGTTATATAAGTTTGAAAGAGTCTCGGTTAAATAAAGGTTAATAATTTGTTACCTAGAAACCTCTTCATGTTTTTAATATCGATATGTTAATGTACACTCTAGATCTCTAAGAAGAAAAATCTATTTAGCATTTTGCAATCTTACACGGCCACTAAATCTCTCTCTTTTTTTTTTTTTCCAGAACAAAGTATTCCATAGAGCACAATGTAGGAAATGCTGGTTCAGATATTTCTAACTGCATAGGCATTAAAAATTTTTGTAAGATTGTTTCATTTTCACAACTTTGATGCTGTGTTTGATTCTTTATGGTTTAACTCCATCTTGATGAAATTTTTAAAAATGTGATAAAGCAGCATAGTGTAAAAACAAGAATGAAACAAAGTGTTGACAATATGACTAATTTTATATTAGCAAACTTCAGACAAATTCTGTAATATCTACTATAAAATTTAGTTTTATCCCCCCTGCATTCTCTTTAGTCATATAAAACATAAGTCAAGTTAAATTTGGGCAGAGATTCATGTTTGGGCTTCTGTTGCTGAGATAATTATTTATTGTCATCTTCCAAAGAACCCTTTCAAAACATCTTTCCTCTTTTCCACACCAAGAGATAACCCCTATCTGTGTTGTAAACAATGGGACTGATAAATAGATGAAATGATCTTATGAACAGACTACTTTGATACCTCAGTAATCCGTTTATTCTGCAATGAGTCAAGATGCTCTTGTCTTACGCTGCCTGAATTATATTCCACAATGTTTAAAATTTTTCATTTTATCCTTTCATTCACTTATTAGTTAATTCATTTATTCGTAATTAAATATTTAGATTTGCCATCAATTTGCAGGGCCAACAAGGAATAAGGAATATATTGTATTTGAGTCTGTACTGATTATGTACTCTACCCACTAAGAAGTGAAATTAAATGTTTATAGAGTTTTATCACTACTTTGAAAACTACCGTAAAGCCAGTATGTGTGTGTGTAAATGACTGAATATTGACCAAACTTTTGTTTCTCTATTTAAATTTTTGCCCATGATATCTGCTATAAAATACAATCTATTTTAAGCTAAAATATATAGTTTATTATCTGCAGCATATTTCACAAACACACTTTGTATCTGAGCTACTTCTTTGCCTAGAGAAATATGTTTCAAAAGAAATAGTTAATTTCAGAATTAAAATGGTTAATCAAGGGAAGATAATAAAATCTGATTTTTAAGGGTCAAATAATAATTGATTTATTATAGTTGACATCATGCATTTCTTTTTGCTTTTGACTTATTTGTTAGACATTTGTTTCAAATGGTATGCCACACCAGAAGGATCAATCATATAATTTATAGACAATTTCTATATTCCATGGCCAAGTGAAATTGCTTAACTCAAGATGTATAAAATATTATTTTTCTGTAGAAAAAGGAAATAGCAAAATAAGCCTCATTTTTAAAACTTTAATATTTATACCAAAAATTTGAATGATGTAATATTTCACAGTGTTCTAATTACCCCTTAACATAGGATTGAGTGGCATATTATTAAAGCTTGTTCTATTGACATTTAATTCCTAAGCAACTGATAAAATCAAAGAAGATGTGAATAAAGCAGATATAAGAGCATGATAATAAATACTTATTATTCCTGAAAGCTTTAGAAGAAATAAAACTTCAGAAAATCAAGTTACTTGAAAAAGGATCACTTAAAATATCAAGTTTACTTAAATATAGTAATTTGATTAATATGGGTTAATTATACTATGGTAAACTGTGAAGTATTGAGACATTTTAAAAAGTAAGCTGATTAAATCTACATCAAGCATGGCTGCCATCTGGTGGGGACAGGATATAATGTAGTGAGGGGCCAATCTCAGTAAAGTGCCCCTGTTGGGTTGCAAGTTGTCATTTGACCTCCATCTACCAATTGCTTGGTGTTTAATATTAATATTCCACTTAAAATTCCAC
Organism: Balaenoptera musculus; assembly: GCF_009873245.2. Classification (NCBI taxonomy): domain Eukaryota; kingdom Metazoa; phylum Chordata; class Mammalia; order Artiodactyla; family Balaenopteridae; genus Balaenoptera; species Balaenoptera musculus. Next base: position 12,934,039 of record NC_045789.1, read on the forward strand.
ATCAACATCCAGACCGAAGAGATAAGAGGTCTAAACTAAAAGAGGTCCACCAATATATATAACTGAATTCTTGCTACTAAAAGTTCAATATCATGGCTAATGTATGGACAGTGGAAAAGCTATGAAATTCAAAGTTTTGACTTGAATTAACTTTAATAATAGATGAGTCTGGTAAAGTGCTTATATTAAAAAAAAAATCAATCAATCTAGTTGCAGAATTTGGTTGGAATTTATATCACATTGAGTTAGAAGAAAATATGACATTGCTCTGACAGGGCAGCTTTACAGATTTAGGGAAAGCTTTGAAAGGGAGGAAGGAATTAACAGCTTAATGTTGAGGGAAGAAAGGAAGAAAGGAAGGAAGGAAGAAAGGGAGGGAGGAAGAAAGGGGTTATTGCCTATCACCAAGGATAAGATTTGCACTAGTGTTATGGGTATAACAGTTTGACAGAGTAGAAAGTGATGAGTCAGTGCCAGGTTGACCTAAAAAAAAAAAAAAAAAAGACATAGTATACCCAATGTGAATATGTTATATAGGAATATGCGTTATAATGATTAACTTGAAGCATATTTAAAAGTAAAAAAAATGTGTTTTCTAAGCTCAAGTCTTTCAACAAATTATCAGTACAACTTCTAGGACTCAATTTCCCATCCTTTTCTAGAAAACCAGGCATTGAATAACAGAGGCCGTAATTCCCATTGAGCTCTGAACTTTTTTGATCTACGAAGTATAAAAGTTGCCTTTTCAGCCTCTCAAACAAACAAACAAATTCCTTTTTCACTTGTGCAAATGAACATGTCAATTATAATTTTATGGTTATAATTTTTTACTGCCTACATATATAGGTAGTCAGTTATTGCTCTTTTATAGTTTTGCTTTCATATTCATGCTAAAGTTATAAATACTTAGAATCTTTTGTGTGCCTATCTGTATTTATAATACTAATGATACAATTATAGCGCATTAAAAATAATGATCAAAATGCATTATATTCCATTTTTTTCTCTGCTATTCTTTTCAAGTTAACTTTTCTCCTAATTTTTAATTAGGCTATCTCATAAATTTACAGATTTTTATACTAAAACACAATAAATCTCTTGAGTCATTGAATATTATTGAAGAGTTCTTTAAACTTGACTAATGTGCATTGACTTACTGCTGTTACAACATCCTGTGAGCAGTTAATTTTTAAAGTTTAGACATTGGTATTAGTATTTTTTAAAAGTGAAAATGAAAAATTTATACATTCCAAGGATTTTCATTACATTGCTTTCTTCACACACAGTATATTGTAACAATTAAAGGAGACTGTAATTTAATTGCATGTCCCTTCAACAATGCAAATTAATATTCTTCCCAAATTATTTTTCCATAAAAAAATAATCATTATACTTTGCATCTTAAAGCTATTAAGATTATCTACCATTTCTTCAAATTATTGATATTCACATCACAACTAATGGTTGAAGTGACAATCTTCACATAGGAAGAATAAATTCATAAATCATAGTTCACTTAAATTTTTATTCCAAAAATTAATCATTGGTTATAAAACTTTAGTGAACGAAAGCTGTTTTTTCCCCAAAATATGTTATAATGTCACAGAGTTTTGAATTTCAGTGCAGCAAGCTATTTCTATATGATAATGCATGAATTACAGCTAAGTAGCCTTCATTAGACTAACAGATGTACTTCATTAAAAGCCTATATAAAAGTATAGCCAATGAATTTGTTATTTTTTTTTCTCCTGGAATGTAACGTCTAACTTACACATTAAAAGTCTAACTATTATATCACAATATACAATTTTCTAAAATAGAAAATATAGCTTACACAAAAATTTAAAATGTTTTTAAACTTATATTCCATACAAAAACCATTAATTATAACTCATTGGACATAGATATTATTTGGATAGAGGATTTTGGAATAATGAAAATGTTTTGTTCATAATACACTAGAACAGATTTCCAAGAGAGAAGATAGTATGAATTGTCTAAATTTAGCTATCCCCAGCAATGACATTTATTAAGCAAGGACTGGGCTAGCTAATGTTCTGAAGTTCCTTCCCATTCTCTGATTCTAAGATATTAGTGTTCTTTCCATGTTAATGGTTACTTCACAAGTTTTTTCTTGATTGAGCATATAGTGACTCATCAATTTTTTTTTTTTTTTTTTTTTTTTTAACTCATCAATTTTTAAAATACCCTTGTGAATAATAGAAGCAAGCTATGGGGGAGATAAATCTGTTTTTTTCAAAGACCTCATTATCTGTAACAACAAAATATGATCCATGAAATCGCCACAGAACCCTTGAAGAAGTAAAATGATACCAACAACATCAATAAAATCAATATTGAATCAACGTGTACTAATGGAAAAAAAAATAAAGGAATGATGAAAATTGAGAGGAATTAATCAGTGATGGCTTTTTGGAAGCACGGATTTATGCCAAATTCTGACGGAAGTGATGAATTAATTTCAAGTCAACCAAGGGGCTCTATGTAAAATGATGCAGTGAATAAAATATGAATAAGCTACGGTCCTCACCCTCAAGGCATCAGTGGTCTAGTTCAGAAGTCGTCTTGTCTGACTCTAAATCAAAGGTAGAGTGTGCTATGAGAACACAGAAGGAAGATGGATTTATTCTATATGATTCCATATTAAAGGATTGGATATGACATCATGGGAAAAATGTGAACTCAGCCTTGAAGTGCCTGAGGAGAGTGGTTGGGAGGATGAATAGATGCCTTCCAACAGGATTATTAGTCTAAGTAACAATATGGCAGCACAGCATTTTCTAGAATGTTCAGGGAAAAAATACACAAGGTGAATGAAAGAAGCCATTTCACAGAAGTGATATACAATTATGTTTGGAGAAATAATAGCCTAATTCACCAGACTAGAGAGAAGGGCTCAAGTGAGAGTGTAAGAAGAAAAGAGGTGTGCCATATTTGGAGATGAGGGAGGGCTCTGAAAGGTTGAGGAGTTTGACATCCATACATGCCACGTGGCAACATTCCCCAAAGATTCCAATTATAATTGAAATAATATTGGGCCCATGTATACCTGGCCTCCACTACTCACTTGGTTGTGTTAACAAATCTCCATTCTGAAATGAGGCCAGACTGGATGTAAGTTAACCATGAGAAGAAAGGAAGTCACAATCCTAAGGATTTTCTTTTAAGGAGTATGCTTGCAGAAAATCCTTTCATTCTGGTATTGGGAGGCTGTCATTCAGTACTTTCTCAGCTCTTTCCATGGAGAAGCAACCAACTTCCTCATTCTGCATTTATATACACAGGTCTGTGGACAAGCTAGTCAATGTAATGTTTTTATCAAATGTTTCACTGAAGCATGAATTTCTGTTTCATTTAATTATTACATGTTTAAAATTTCAAGATCTTCTTTATCCTTGCTCTCTCCTGATTACCTAAAAAATACACTGGAGACAGAAAAAAAAAATCACTGTATAAAAGGTAATTAGCACGTCCTCTCCTTTTTATAACTTTATAATTGAAATCTCATTAAAAGCTTTTTAGGTCTCTTTTTCCCTTAGTGACCAGGTGTCCCTAATTTGTTCTTAAGCAATGTGACTAATTCCAGGCAAAGACTAGAAAAAGTCTGATACCTGTTGGAGAATAGCAATAGCAAGGTTTAATAATTGGGGTGGTTTTTTTAGGTTGCCTTTAACCTCGTTAAAAAAAAAAAAAAAAAGGCGTCAACGTCTTTTCTCTTAGAGTCCTGCCTTTTTCTCAGTCCCGGTTGAAGATTCCAAGGGAAATGAGAGCACTGTTTTGTTTCTCCCTTGTATTGCAGATAGGGGGAGGAGGTGGTTATTAGAGAGAAGCTCTTCCTCTCTCGGTTTCCCCCTGTCTCCGCCTGACAGCACCGCTCTCTCGCGGGCTCGCTCGTTCTCCTAGGTGATCCATTTCTAGGCAACGTGGGTCTGTCTAGTGCTGAAGCTGCCAGGCTCGCTCCTTGCTCGCTTCCTGCATCCCGCCAGGCGAATCGCTCCAAAAGCATCCTGCGGCCCGCGGCGGCTTCCCTCCTCCGGCCCAGCCCCGCAGCTCGCGCCCGGCGCAACTCCCCCGCCACCGCGCCCGAGCGAACCGGCTCCCCGGGCCCGCCTTGACGAACTCCGCTCCCGCCTCGCGCAGAAGGGGAATTTTCTCTGCATTACTATCTGCATTACCTTGAAGTTCACTTTTACCACCCCTTTTGGAGAGGGCTTTCTCCCCTCCCTGCTGGAATCTGGCTGTTCCGCTCGGCATCTCCTTATCTTTCCTCTCCACTTAGATTTTATTTTGGCAGCGAAGACAAGTGATTCTCTGCGGGCCGTTGGGGCGGGGGGGGGAGGGGGGCTTTTTCGCTGGGGGGAGGGGGAGGGGAACATCCGGCGTGAGCGGGGAGGAGGGGGGGGTGGTATGTTGGAAGTTGCGGCGGAGCTGGGACCGGAGACCCACGGCCCCGGCGCACGGATGGGGCTGGTCTGAGCTCCAGCCGCTCCCCCTGCCCGAGAGCAGCGAGGCTGGATACATTTTTAAAAAGCCAAACTGCAAACAACTCTGGCGATGCCAAAATTCCCCTCCAAGTGACACGGCTTTCCTAAGGAGGTTTCCTCAGGCTGGGCTCTTTCTCTCATTCGCTCTGCCTTCCTCAGCGACGATTATAAAAGCTTTGGTCTGGTAACAGGAATTGAGGGGGTCAAAAAGAAAACAGAAAAAAAGAAAAAAAGAAAAAGCTGTGCTAAACTATCGTGACCTCAAACTCTTTGGACTTTTTTTTTTTTTTTTTAATATTGAAAGAAAATCCATCCTCAAAGACAACAATCAGCACAGGCGGAGATGGAAGTTTTCCCCTTGCTCTTGGTTTTGTGCTTCTGGTGGTCTCGAACCTGGGACTCGGCGAGTGCGGATTCGATCATTCACATCGGTAAGAAAGGGCTGGCGCTGCCCGTGGGTACTTTTTACCGTTTCGGCTCGCAGATGTTTCCCCTTTGCTTCCCCCTCTCCGCCCTCTGTGTGGCTCGTTGCCGCTGGCTTGGGTTCCTTGCCCCTTCCCGCTACCTTCCCTCACACTTGGGCAGCTTTCTGAAAGGATGCGGATGCCCGAACCTTGCCTGGTGCTGTTGTTTCGCGGTGAATCGGGGCGTGTGGGCTGGATGCCTGGGGGGTCTCGAATCTACCTCAGCGGGCGTGCGTGCCGGGGAGCGCGGGGGCTTCTGGTGTGTGAGGAAAAGAAGTTTCATCGACTCTACCTTCCATGTTCTTTCCCGTATGTACATTAAAAAAAAAAAAAAGTACCTTTTGGGTGAACTGAGGTGTCACCTGTGAGGCGAAAAGGGCTGGGGTGCGAGGTGGGGGTGGGGGAGAGCGCCCTTCGGCTCGAACAGGTGGTTTTGCAACGTGAGCGGGCCGCGCTCGCCGCAGCGCGTGCGACGGTGGCGGGCTGCTGGCTGAGCCCTCAGCCTCCGTCTCCGATTCCTGTCCTCTCGGCTGCGCGGTGCTCGCGACTGGGAGCCGCGCACCTCGCTGCCTCGCTCGCGCTCCCCGGGTCTGGCGCGGCGGCGAGACTGGCCCCGGGCGCTCGAGAAACGCGGAAGCACATGCGCGCGCGCCGCCCTCGTGGGCTGCCTGGCGAACAGCCGCGTCGCCTCGCCTCGCCTCGCCTCGCCTCGCCGTCAACTCTGAGGTGCAGCGCCAGGCCGAGAGCAAAGGCGCTCGGACTACGGGCGGCCTGAGTCCGGGAAGGACGCCGAGCCGCCTTGGAGATGCTCGTGGCCCTACCTATTGGCACCCAGACGGGCCGGGTCTGGCCGCGGCGGGCGCGGGCGCGGGCGCGGGCTGCACGTCATTATCATGCACAGCGCTCGCGGCTTCAGGCTCCAACTCTTCTCACTTGCTAATCCGTGAGAGCTGAACCGAGACCGGCTCTTGCAGCCTTTTCTGCGTTAATGCGACGATTTCCTTTTCGGAAATTCGCGTCCGCGGGCCAGCGGGGTTCAGTTACTGCGCTGAGGAGAGGCCCCTCTGGGGGAATTTTTCCGGGCGCAGGACTTTTATGTGTCCACACGGCTTGATGCCCTGCAAATTGAGGCGACAGATGGGTCGCAGCATCTCCCCTTTCCGCCCCCTGCCCCTCCCCCGCGCAACACACACACACACACACACACACACACACACACACACTCACACTCACACGTCCTGCAAGGGGAACCTGCTGCAGGTGGAGGTTGTGCCTTTGTGCCTGCCTGAGCTAAAGGCTTGTGTCTGGTGTGCGAGTCCACAGCGGCCAGCCCCTCAGCTCCAGGGGGCTCCCTCCCTTGGTCTCAGAGGCTGTCTTTGTAAACACGTCTGCCATTCTCTATCATTTCTATCAATAGAACCGTATATATCTCTGTGCAAGGGGTGATGAGGTCAGGATTCAGAAAACCTTGCACTTAACGCGTTTAGTGAATTAAGCACTAGATAGCTTGTCTGCTAGGTCACGTTTTGCCTGGGGTAACAGTGTCTGTGGGTTCAGAACTTTTCAGGGAGAAATTGTCTCGTGGAGGGTCTCGGTAATGTTCGGATAGAGTTCAGAAATGACGTGTGCTCCTCTTAAAGAAATGACGTACATTTATGTCCAGTTGTAAGCGACCGGAGCAGGAATGCAGATATATATTACCGTGGTACCTTTATATTCATGTTATGGTGGGGGGTTTCTGGCTTACGCTCATCATCGCTCAGGAGGGAGGCTTGTGGATAAATGCTTATTTTATTGCTTATTCTGTGGTCTAAACGATAAATACATTATTTGCAAACACCTACAGCTCTTGCTGTCCCCTACTAGATGAATACTATTTTGCAATGCAGTCTGGGCATTTGTTTCAAAATAGAACACAACTGTTGTATTTTTTTCTTTGGCATTCTGTTGTCTGTCAGTGTGACACAGCTTACTTATTTATAACCAGATCCCCCCAAAAAAGTTACTGTGTACAAATTACAGATTTCTTTAGAAAGCTGATTGTATGCATTAAATGTATATACTACTGAAAGAAATAGTTACTTCTCAGACAATTAATTTGACTTGACTGCAATTAGTACATTAGACAAGAGCATTAACTTCTTTTATAGACTACCTAATATTGCCATGAAGCTAGCAAATTGATGGTTGTTTCAAATGCTTCGTATCTTTTATAATATACTGAAAAATGTAACCTCCTAAATTAAATTAAAAAAAAATGACCAAGTCTAATTTATGTGCACTTCAGAGGTTAAAAGCCCCTTTCCCTTCCATCCCCACCCTGGCCAAAGTATAATAAATTCAAAACCAAATGCCCGTATTAAAATTTTAAAGTACCAGTTAATATTCATTGGATCAGTTTACTTACTTGGTTGAATAGGAAAAGAGAATTAATTATCTTTAGGAGGTGATAGTCTTCATTTAAGTATCTAATGTGACAAGTATGCTTATGGCGAATGTATTATTTCAGGACTAAAGGGATGAAAGTGATGACACTGGAGGGAAAGTGAATATTTCAACTCTATAGATATAAGGAGATAAGCGGAAATGAAAGATTTTCACAGCCTCATGTGATGTGTTCAGGTAGACAGTAGCTGCCATATGTAGTTCAGGCGAGCTGGAAAGATGAAAAGACACTGCTCTAATAGGTTCTTTAAATATCGAATCTTTTTGGTATTGAACCAAATTATATGTTTGAAAACTTTGTCCATTCTTTTCTTTCTCTTTGTTTTTATTTCATGCAGGTAGTTTTAATAAAGTCAATTACATATTTTAAACTCTAATTTTTTTTTTTTGAGCACATTAGTTCACCACAATGATGGTTAAACTCTAATGACTGAAATGGAAATGTATTAATTTCAGTCAAAAATGCACTACTTTGAATTTCTGTTAAATCATATTTTAAAGATACTTGATAATTACATATTCTTGTTTAATACACATGCACATGCAATACACACGCTAGTTAGAAATGAATCACCTCAATTGTGATCTTCTTTGCCCCCCCCCTCACCAAGTAAAGGTCTTTTGACATATAAAAACTGTGCAATTTTGAATTATGCTTCTACTTTGAGCCTGTGCATTGATTAATTTCATCAGACCCCCATTACTTGATTGCTTAGAAGTTTCCTAATGATCTGCATGCTGTAGGAAGAACCAGAAAGTCGTGAGTGGAATGGTAATGATATTGTGTTTCATGAGGCTATTCAAAAGTCACTCTGATTTATGTAGCTCGAAAGCTCCAAAGTCTTTGAGATTAGCCACGCTGACTGCTATTTTCTTCATACATCAGTCGTCCCACACTCTTTACTCCCTCAACACAACGGGAGTTTAGAGCACTGCTTTAATTAAGCAGGGATTAGGTGGCATTTCCAGTCAACTGCACAGTTTGTGTTTTGCTTCATATCTAATACGGAGGATCTCATGTTTTAACAGTTTCATGTGTGCTCATTTCTATATCTGGTACCTGTACCTGTACCAGCTCATTGAAATGAGCTATCCTCAGTTATACATCTCTGCAAGGGAACACTCAAGTGTACTTATTCATATATTATAAAAATCACTAGCATGTTTTTATTGTTACCAGTCATAGTAAAATACCTTATGCCAACAGGAAATAGAAATGAAGCCCTTATTCATGTTTTTCTCATAAGCAAATGATACTTTGTTCTCTGAGATCATAAACTATGACATGTTTGAGAAGCCTAAGACAATTCACAGAATATTTTCATTATGAGAAAGTTTAAAGTACAAAATTGGTGGGTGAATAAGATGTGTCACCACATTGTAAACAATAATAGATGGCAAATTTAAAGCATTAGTTTTCATTACTGGCGCACTGAGGACTATTTTATCAAATACAGAATGTAGAAGGATTTCTAGAAGTTGTACTGTGTCTTCTGTCAAATTGTTTCTTTTTCAACTCTTTACATGATTTGCATTGGTTAATGATAGCCTTCAGGAGTCATCAAGGACCCTGCACTGTGTGGGATATCTCAATGATTTAAGTTATCCTTTTATTATTTACAGTAGTTGTTTGCTCCCTAAGTTATGGATAACATATAGTGTAAACTTCTAGAAAGTATTAAGAAGTAGCTTCTGAATTTAAAATGAGGGTATACTTTATGAGGTATGTTTTTCTGTATCAATAATACAGTTATTTGAAGTGCAATTCAGATGTGCATTAAGTTAGACAATGTTATTAATCAACAATATCAACTATGACATGACTAATAAGCCATTAAACTGAGGAACTTTGCTTTCTACTCCAAGTGAAATGTACATCCAGTAAATACCTCCTATAAATTCTAATTCAAATATGAATAAAAATCAAGGTCATTAACTTACCCAGCAATAGAAACCAGTTGAGGTTGTTATGAGTAATGGGAGATGTGTTATATTTAATTCTAATCTCCAAGGCTAAGTTTATCATGCTGTAATTTTATCTCAAAGAGATATTATAATTTTAAAGCCACACTTTTAATCCAAAAGGTTAGTATCCCTTCACCTGCATATATTATTTTAGTATTAAAAAGTAATGTATTTGGCACTGCTATTGGATTTTCATGATATTTCAGATAATAACATATTGGTGAGTAGCAATACTTAGTTTGACTAAAAATATAATGTTTATTAGAAAATACATTTGTGGCCTATAAAGAGAGCTTTGCCATTAGGTGTCACTGCATTCTGAGCTGTTCCTTTGTAGTCCTACTTGAAAATCCCCTGAACTACTTTTTTTAATTCTCAGAAAAAAAAAATGCCATTTAATGAGGATTGTGATGCTCTAAGATTCAGGTGGTTTTTATTTTCAAACCAGAAAAAGAAATATTATCCCTGTGGGAGATTGGGATTGACATATATACACTAATATTTATAAAATAGATAATAAGAACCTGCTGTATAAAAAAAAATTCAAAAAATAACAACAACAAAAGAAATATTATCCCTGACTCTTGTAAGAATTTAATTCTAGGGCATATCAACACTCTGTGTTCTCTAGATAGATTGCTAGATCTAGTGATGTAAATTTTTCACAAATTTAAAGTACAACAGAAATATACTCTTAAGCTAATACTATCTGTGGAAAAATCTAAGACGCCAAATAGTATTCAGATATGCTTAATAATGCTGGTGTAAACAGACATTAGTAACTGCTTACCTATGGAATATTTAGGGTCCCAAACTGATTGATGTTTGTAACATGAAACACACATACACAGAGCTATGAAAAAAATACATGGGCACAAATATAAATATATTTAAAAAATGTCAACCACTGACTTTTGTGAAGGATCATATATGTTTTCAGATAATTTTAGCCTGGAAAATATTAAATTTCATGTATTAATTAATTTCCTCCACACACATACTACTACCACCACCACTACTACCACCAGTGCCATCGGATTTGTGTAGTAATATAAAACCAGTGTCTTTTATCAAGTAGTAATTTTCCTGTTTATTTAATTTGTTTAAGAGGCAAGATCTTCCTTCTAGCATATCCTATTATAAGACTAATGGAGGATGAAACTTAGGTCACCTTTAATCTGATACATCAGTTTTTACATTGGCAAAGCCACAAAATTAGAGAATGGAATACTAGGTTAAATGAATGAACCGGTTATCATGTTATGGTAGACGTTGCCCTGTTTCAGTATTAATTAATAAACTCGTTGGAATAATGTACTATTAAAAATTCAGAGTAAAATTAAGTGATCAGATGGATGTCAAATGGGCAAGGGGAAACGTACTAACGTAATTCTGGGATTGGTTGTTAAGAGGACATCTGTGGATTTAGGTCATTTAAATTGGTGAATTTTAGCATTTGGATGTGGACACGAATTTCAGATGAATGTGAAAAATTGGAGATGTAAGTCTTAGTAAAAATGTTCTGGATTAGAATTTAGAGGGTTTGGGGCTAACTACCAATTTTATAGATAGCTAACTGAGCAATATTGGGAAGTTACTTATTTTCTTTAGTCTTCATTTTTATCAACCCTAAAACAAGACTTAGACTAATGTTCATTTAAGCTCTACAATTATATGACCTAAAATGAAGACAAATTCCTGTGTTTGAGGAATTGGGAGAAGAGATACAGTCAAGTGTGGTTCATATAGCTATTTTTAATAGTTAGGTTTAGAGTGAATTAAAAACAAAATACAAGGGGAAATAAATGGAGCATAAAACCTTAATCATTCAAATTAAGGATCCCTTAGAATGAAGATTTTCTGGTATGAACAAGAATTAATACATAATATATTTGTTCATCAGCTATTCTAGATAACTTCAGCATCAGAAGAGAGAGCTGGGTTTGTTCTTTGTTTTACATTTTGTGTTTGTTTTCTCTAGCGTTAATACTAAGATGTTACATACAGTGCTAGTGTATCCCACAATACTAGTGTACATTAAGGCTGACTGGAGGAATGAGTAGTCTTATGTTCTAACCAGCATGGACTACAGGAGCCTTTAGAATTTACCAACTCCAAGCACACCAGCAATATTAGCATACGTTTGGCACCACTCAAAAATGTAGCATATAAAAGAAATAGCCAGTGTTTCTTCAGTGTTCTTCAGGTATTCCGGCTTTTACCCTGCTGTTGTTCACCAGGTGGTTATCAAATGTGAAGCTGAGGCTGGGATGACCCACTGAAAAGCTTTCTTGAGTGAATAGAGGGAAGCCTAGAGGCAAGCACAAGAAACTAAGTACCAAAAGGCCTCCCTGTGTATGTTAAAAATTTTTAAATCACTCTGTAGTCAAGGTCCTTATTAACAGATATATTTATACATGAAAAAAGATCAAGTTATTAATTTTATTAAAACAACAGTTCTTAAACTTTCTTCTTCATACCCAGATAATTCAAAGTAATGTTTTTAAAATAAATAATTTCACTTTATTGCTCTGAGTGCTTGATTTTTCCCAACTAATCTTAAAAAGATGTTTGCTTCATTATCAAAATCATAATTCTAGAAGCTAGTTACCCTGAAACCACAGGGTAAGGTAGGCATTATTAACAATATGTAGTATGTGTGCTCAGTGGGAGAATATTCTATCATTCAACAGACATTTATTCTGAACCTACTCTCTATGAACTACTGTTTTTAGGTCCTGGAATTCAAATGTCGAACAAGTAACCTATGTCCTTGTATTTAAGGCATTACATTCTCATGGGGGTGGCAACCAGATAAAGAAGAAAATACAAGTTGTAATGTCAGTTACTGATAGATGCTATGAAGAAAAATGAAGGAATGGCACCCTATTTCGAGTAGGGTCATCTACTAAGACCTTCTGAGGAGATGATCATTGGAGCAGAGACTTGATTCAAATAAAAAGGAAATTAGCCACGTGGATATCTGATGAAAAAGGATTTCAGCCAGAGGGCATAGCAAAGGCAATGGCCATGAGACAAGACACTAAAGAATCTACTTAATTCATTTAAGGAACATCTTAAGAGTCAGTGTGGGGCAAGTGTGGAGTTTAGTGACCAAAGCAGGAAGTAGAAGGAAATAAGGTCTGAGAGGCAGCTAGGGAAGATCCTATAGTGGCTTATAGGTCATGGCATGGTATTTAATCTAGGTATGTAGGATGCCCACTGGAGGATTGAGATCAAACACGATACGTAATGCTTTGTGTTTTAGAAAGATAACCTTCTCTGCTTGGGTGGAATGATTGGAGTAGAAATATGAAGATCAGTTTGATAGTAGTGAATTGGACTATTCCAATAGTTGGTAGCTGAACTAGTTGTAAGATTGTGGATGTATTTTGAAGATAAACAGGATTTTCCGATGGAATGTTCTGCTGGGAGAAATCCAGAGGAAGTAATGAAGCTTCCAAGGTATTTTACCTAAGCAAGTGGGTGACTAAAATTGGGAACGTGGGACAGTGATCAAGTTTTAGATACAAGTCAACATTTGCATTTATTACACTTGATATTCTTATTAGGCATCAAATTTGAGAATTTAAGCTGGCAATTGATTACATTAGTCTGGAATTTGGGGAGGAGTTAGGAATTCAAGCTTTGCATTTAGAATTCATCATTACAGACATGATCTTTAAAGCAATGAGAGGGGATAGCACACTTAAGGAATAAACGTGCAAAGAGAAGATGTCCAAGACTATATACCACAGGCATCGCAAAATGTAGATGTCAGGGAGACAGAGAGGATCCAGGAGAAGAGAAAGATGCGTGGCCTATGAGTTAGAAAGAAAGCTAGGACTGTGTGGTGTTCTGGAAGCCAAGTGAGGAAAATATTTCAAGGGGGAAATCAGACGCCCTATCAAATTATATGGATGAAAATTGACACTTGACTACTGGGTTTAGAAATGTTGAGGACAAAAATGACTTTGACAGAATTGCTTTCAGTAGCCTGAAGGGACAAAATGCAGGTTGGCAAGGAATCAAAGATTTAATGGGGCTTGAGGAACTCTATGAGTTATGCTTTAAGGGAGAAATGGGTATGGTAGGGTGGGAATATGAGGTAAAGGGAGGGTTTTGTTTTTAATGGTGGGAGTTGGGATATAGTAATTTTTTAAAGGTTCAATCATAAGAAAATTTTCAATAAGAGGATTCAAAATAAAATGTTCTCTTTTATTCAAACCTATTTGATTCCTGAGTTTGGATGGCAACTGTTCAAATAGAACTGTGTTTTTGTTTTTGTTTTTTTGGTGGTTCTTGATGTTTTTGTTTTGTTTTGTAATCTCCGGTCAAATGATACTGGGCCAATGCCAGTAGAATTAGCCAAAGAAGCTTATATGTCCTCTCTGAAACAGACTCTGTTAGTTGTTCTGCAGTTTTGTTTCATTTAGTTTCCCAGATTAGCACTCAAATTTAGGTAAAATTTTCTTACCTGAAATTATGAGTGGATTATATCTTATGGAGTAGTGATATACCATTACAGATAGAATCAACATTTAGTCTTTTAGTAATGTGCGAATTTTAGGAACACACATTATTCCTATGTAAATGGCATTAAAATGGCATAGAATTATCTTGTTACAATAGACGCATTTGTATTGAATATAGGTTTCCTCTAATTAAATTCTATTATGCGTTTAATTTACTTAAAAAATCATTTTGGAACAATTAAAAGAGTATAGTTTTTCACAAGGCAGTATATATTGCCACATAGAAATTAAATAGATGAAATAAATTCATGTGATACTAATTTTCAGTAACACATTTAAATATTTCCTTTTATGGAACTTTCACTTCTATTTGTGCTATACCATAGCTGACAGATCTTTAGACATAGGTGAAAAAGAGGAAAAAAAATGTTCCACATTTTCTAACCTCAGAATTCAGCCTTCTGACAATGAATCTCAGTTCTTTTATTGGTCTCCTATTAATACACTGTTACGTATTGATTTTGCAGCTAAAATAATAATATTTGTATTAAAATAAGAATGCCAATAACAGATAAATTATATTTTTCTGTGTTCTTTGTCATTTCCAGTACTATCTCCTCCATAAAAACATTTTGTCTCATGAAAACAATGTAATATGAATATCACATGGTTGTTTCTGCCTGGTTACATCTATTAATTGATGTATAAACATAGAATACATTAACAGTGAGGGGATAGGAGTCCTGTGGTTTGGGCACAGCAATGAGTGATAAAGAAGGCATGCTGTGTTATGGCTGGAGCTGAAGAATATAATTAATGAAGTATATAACATTAAAAGATATTTTAAACTTGCTACTTCATAACTTCCTGGGTGGTGAAATACAACTGTTTGAAGGAAATGCTTAGCTGATTTAAATCTAAATTTAAGTTGGAATGGGCCACTAAAATTGGTGAAGTGCTTAGTATACTTAACCTTGATATCATTAAAATGACAGGCCCCACGAGGAGCACATTTTAGATAGGCTTATTATCTTAAAAACTGAAGGCTAGGTAATACCTTTGGAGCTAAACTGGGACAAGAGAGTCAGGTCTGTTGTTCTGTTGCATGTAGTTCATGGTGAATTAAAATCTGGAAGACTGATTCTTCCTTCTATAATTTCTGCAATCTGACAACAGATAAAATTGTGTTAGAGGTGCACTGGCAATTACTATCTTGCCCTTCAGTCCATATTTCTTCTTTGCTGCTTCTTTGAATGGTGATAACAGGAAACTAGTCAATTTTCTTTTTAGAAATACCAGCAACTCTCAGCATAGCCCAGAGGAGGCATGCCCTTTATGAAAACCATTATAAATTTCTTCTTAACAAAATTGTTAAAAAAAAAATTTTAACTCCTCATTAGTGTGGGAGGTGGCTCATGCACAGACTTGAGAGGGATTACTCTTCAGTTTCCTGGTGGTGTAGTCATGGTGGGTTTTGTACATTTTTTATAATTCATTATTTTCAAACTGAGAAATCATGATCTACATCCTCATATTCTATTTGCAGAAAAAATATTTTTAAGGTTACGTGAAAACCATGTGAATTTTTTTTTGATTCAGTGCTTACTATATGTGCACAGTTCAATATGTATTCATATAAGACATGTTTCCCATCCTTTAAGAATTTTTAAGTATATCTGCTGTCTGAGATAATATTGTACATTAGGAAGCTGAAAGTAGAGCAATTTAGGACTCATAGTTGGATGACTGTGGTCTATTATGGCACTGGAGTATGTGATAATTCAATAAATGCCACCTTTATGGTGCCCTTAAGGGTGCCATAAAGCAAACATATATTTCAGAAAAAAGATTATAATTGGGATAAGGAGATTACCACTTGCAGAAGGTCTTGATTTATAACAGAAAACTCTTTACTCAGCTTCCTGATGATTAATCATTAACCTTGTTTTGCCTATAGGCTACAAAGTCGATACAGTCATGCCATAGTCAGAGCTAAGGGAACGTCTCTGCCGTTTACCTCTTTTCCTCTTTTTTTTTTCTTTCCTATGGATGGCAGTAGTTACGCTATTAGGTCAAGTAAAAAGAGGAGATGGCTTTAAGGTCCAGTTATCTTGTAATTAATAAAACTAATGAGATCCTTTCTAAATTTACTGCCACGTATCAGATCTTTCCATTAAACTTGGTTTCTTGGGTATGGAGAAATTAACTTACATTTAATTTTTTTCTCTTAGTTTTGAAGTTATAAGTATACTATTATCTCATATTACTAATTTGTACTTTCTTCTAGATGTATAAAACATCAGTGAAAATGATAGTTTTGTACTGTAGCAGACAAAAGAAGAAAATTGCCTCACAGAAAAAGTAAAATTAGTTAACTTTACAAATGGAATAAGTATTGTTGGGAAAACATATTTATGCCAACTTTTAATTATGTAGGTGTAATTAAGAATAGGACAAACATTGGAAATTGAAAATAACAGATAGTTCGAAAAGTAACTGTCCAATACTTCTTTTTCTCCACAAGAGTTCTTGTTGTGGTTGATAAGTGGTTAATAAATAGCAAAACTGGCTGCTCTGATTCTTTCCTTTTATTTTTCCTGTCCATCCTTCAGTGGCAATGCTAATGAGCAGTGAAATGGCCAAAAGCAAGGAAGGAGCAAAGGGTTTTAGATAATCCATAAACCGGAAAATCAGTCCCTGAATGCTCATATGCACAGGCTTGCTGAGAAGAAGTTTCATTTTCTCAAAATACTGCCCAGATTCTAAAGCTAGAACTTGCTTTTGGCTGCTGAGATTATAAGAGGAGTGAAGCTTCCAGGCCACCAAAGAAGAATACTCTGAATGACAGTCTGGGAGCAGGATGAAGACTATTATTATTGGGAAAAGAGTGCCCTTTAGGGCTATTGCTGCTGATAGCCAGGACCCCTGTGATTAGCTCAGTTGCAAGGGTCATGCCTATGGTGATTTTTTTTTTTTTTTAAAGACAATATGGATTTCATTCAGCTATACTTTTTAAACACTTTAGGTAATTTTGTAAAAACGGTTGGAATGAAATTCATATCAATATAAATTGTGTACTGAGCATTTATATTGTATGTTCCCAGTTGGTTTCTAGCTGATGCTATGTTATAGGCCACAAGGAAGAATTTGAATATTGTGCTTTTAAAAAGAAACTGTGAAGCACATGGCTATACATAGATAGTGTTCATTAATATATATGACACTTTTCAGTTTGAGTGGAAAAAAAAGGTGGACTGTATAAGTTATCCTACCTTATACATTGGCCCTCAAAGAAAAACGAAGTTTGTTCACCACTGTCATGAGGAAGCAGTACCTGACAGGAACACACTGCTGCCAAAACCATGGAGTTGTAGTCTGACAAAAGAGGGAAATGGTAAGCAATTCTATTTAGAAGAAACATTGTAACAGTGGAGGCTATGGCAACAGAGGAGGTTAGAAGTTAGAAAAATCCCTATGAGATGCATGGGAATTCTGTAAATAATTTAGGCTAAGAGATGCCCAGCCTTGTGTTACAAGCTCTTTATAGTGGCAGTGTGGTAGGTGGAGAGTGGAGAAGACCTTGGCAGTACTCCAGCTGTGTTTTGGTGCAGGGCTGTGCCCAGCAACTGCAAATGGGAATGGAGAGGAAAATTTGCTTAGAGGGGAGACCCAGGCGTTTGCCTCTGTCAACTCGGTCATTCTTTAGAAGTGGGAGTAAAAGAAGAAAGTCTAACATCATTCTCGAGTACTATCTTAAGTGACTGAGTAGAGGCGCATGCTGTTCACCAACATAGGAGACTGAGAGAGATGAGAGAAGCTGAGTTTGGATTGGACTCAAAATTATTTTGGCATGATAGTGAGGTGTTATATCCCAGACAGCAGCTTCCCAATCCCCACCCCCCTTCCTGCCTCAAATGGAGAATAAAAAAGTCATTCTCCATAGTGCTATCAATGCTGTTTTGATCTAAAAACGATAACAGTGTTTTTCTGGTCATTCTTTTTTAACTTTTCCCTCAATCCAATGCTCATAGTGTCATTTCCTATTTAAAATGTGAATCATTTAAAATATTTTTCAGCTACTTATATTCAGAAAATAGTAGTTCTGCAAGGGCCTTATGATTTTTAGTTTCTGTATGGGCTTGTTTAACAGTACAGAATTGTTACTTCAATATTATTACTGACTTCTAAAAGTGTATATCTATATTCTCATTTCTTAATATGACCATACATATTTTTAATCAGGGTCTGGTACTAATATTAAGAGACTAGTGCTGTTAATTTATTTGATATCCATTTCCAATCAAAACAACTTTAAAATGGAGTGATCTTTGACACAATTGTAGGTTATCAAAGGTAAAATAAAAATATGATAATTTTAATTTCTTGTGCATGATTGCTTTTCTAGTGAATATTGCAAGTAGAATCCCCTTATGTAAATTAATAGAATTACATGGAAGAGTAAAAATATTTCCATAAAATTGTGTATTCTTTAGTTACACATTATCTGCAAACATAATTAGCTGAAGGGAAGGAAAATTGTCCTCCTAGGATGGTGAAGCAAAGCCTGAAATGGGACTAAGCCTGAAATGGGACTAAAGGGATCTCGTTGGGACTTCAGGCCTTGTTTTTTAAGTGTCTCAGAAGACTCTACTTCATGGTTAAGGATCTGTGTTCTCAGATAAGAAGTGTTTGAAAACATGGATCTGCAGTCAGAAGAATGTGAAAGAAGAAGCAGTGTGTCTGCGTGTGTGTAAAAACACTGGTTGAACTGAAGAGTGAAATGGAGTAGATCCAGATAAAAGCCAGTCTTCTTTCTGCCTTCGTGTTATTGTTTAGAGTCTAGCTTTTCAGCCTGTTTTTATAATATACTGTCAACGCTTAATTCAGTAAAAACAGTTTAGGTGTGATGTTATTTGAACTTAATTTTGCCATCTTGCTCTTTTTTGTTCTTACTAAGTTGATCCATTGTGTGAGAACCAAGGATGGAAAATGGAGTGCTCCAGTGGGGAGGAAGGCTTCTGGCATTTCTCAGTCTTTCTCTCAGGCTCTCTTGTTGGTTTTAGAGTTGGTTAAGGGATGAGAAATTTAGAATCGGTGAAGAATAACCTGAATGAGTTGAGTTAGTAAAAAATGGTGATGATTGGTAATTTTTGTTTCTTGAAGAGTCAGAACAGTGTATAGTACCAAAAATAGATGCACTCAATTTGATGTCCAAGTTATATATTCACATCTTGCCTTGGTCACTTTACCACTTCATAGCTCTGAAGTCTTTGGATAAGTAATGAGACTTTGAAAGTCTCAAGTTTTCCTGCTCCTGCTTCCTCTCTACTTCATCTGTTATAAGGATAAGCAGTTGTAACATTTAAAATATGGATTTGTGGACTACGCAAATAGTCAGTGTTCATACTTCAGGAGATATAACTTGCAATTTAACTATACTGACGGTCAGGGTCCTGGGTCTGGGTTGAGCTTTAGAAAGTGGATCCCATGCCTGACATCAGATAGGGTTCCCTGTTTATCCTCTGTTCCTAAAATATCAATTCAGGTTTACAACTATGCCTTTTTACAACATATAAATCAAAGTTGATAGTCTTTATTAAAGTGACTGAATTTAAGGTTAAGTATTCCTTTAAAAATGATACTTCACTCTCAAATTACATGAAATAGAATGTTATTTGTTATCACTGACACTGATATTTAGCTTTGCCTTGACTGGCCACACCCTTTCATTTGGAATAGGGTAATCTTATAATCTATTATCCAAACTGGGACTCTTTTGAAAGTGAAAATGGCAGTATTAAGATTTCTGCTGGGGTGAAAGGGACAAACTAAGGTCGACTGGAGGCAAACAGGGAAAAGTGTGCACTCATTTCAGAGCCCTAACTGCAGGCGTGTGATTAGCTTGTATTTTGGCCCAGCCTCGATAGGCAGTGATTCTGTCTTAGCAACAGGTTGTTCCTTCCTCTTATCTAGGTCTTTTATGCTGATTAAAGAAATAGATGGAAGTTTTGTTTTTATTTTTAATTACTTAGAGCACTTTTCTTCACAGGCAGCAGAATAGAGGAACAATAGCTAAGTGTCGGTTCTCTTTGTTCAGACAAACATATTTAACTGATTTTTAAAATATCAGACATTAGTATCTGTAATTGCTCCCTTTATTCTTCTGCAACCATTCTCCCCATCTACTGTTTGACTGCTTCTCCTAGCAAAACTCATTGGATATTGGCAATTGCATAAATTCACAGCTAACCTCAGATGCTGTGTCTCTGGAACTAAATAAAGGACGTGGAGTGAATTGTTCTCAGAAATATAAAGACAGTTTACAGCAAAGATTTAAATTTGCTTCATTTTTGCATCCTAAAAGAAGAAATCATCACCTAAACAAGTTTTTTGGCAATTTTTATTTTTTATGAAAATATATAATAGAGTAGCAAATACTCCAAAGAAGAGGAGGATAGCCTTAACAGTTAAAGTTTCAAAGGTGCATATTAATTTTTTTTCTTAGAGGGGATAAGCATGAACTATTGGTTTGTGATTTTAAGTTAATTACACTATAACTACCGTTTTATCCAATTGAGTCATCCTCTACAACCTTCACTCTCAGAAGTGTGCCCTTCAATTTGGTATAAAAGTCATTAGATTCTCTTAACCTTCCTTTCCTTTCTCTCTGTTCCAAAGTCTGGTTTTACCTCAAGAAATGATCATGTGATGCCCTGCATTGGCCTCTTACCTTCACACTTTTGCTCTTCCCTTGATAGCGTAGTTCATATAAACCTTATCTCCTTTTCTTCACATTTGGTACCCTGGCTATTAGTTTCTATGATTTCCAAATGTGGAACTGGAATTGAGAGCATCTTTTTCCAACTGTGCTCCAAAGAAGACTGAAGCTTTCCTCCTTTCTTTATCAGTGGCGATTTTTAGGCTTGGGCTGACCCTGTTCCTTAGGTCATCCTCACTGTAGAAAATATATAATCATGGATTCTCATAGTTGGGAGGAATATTAGAAATTGTCTATAGTCCAGAGTCCTCCTTTTGCTGATGAGCAAATTAAGAGGTTAAGTGAGGTGAATGCTGCATAGATAGGCATTTTTGAATAGTCAATTAAGCATAATTTTTACTAAAAAAAGTAATTATATTCATATCACCAAAGAAGTTTTAATGTAGGCTATTGGCCAAGAGATAGAAATAGCCCAATTATGTAAAACTGGATAATTGTTTTCATTAACATAAGGTCCATTTTACCTGTGCTCTACTATATTGCCATAGAGTACTTTAATTAATTTCTTTGAAGCCTGCTAATATAATGTGAGAGGTAGCTAACCCAATTGTTGGGGAACTATTCCCATAAGCTGCTAGGGATAGGAAGCATATATATATATACCCTCTTCTAGGAATTCTCCCAGAATTTAGAGCCCGGCAGTCTAGCCCAGATCCAAACCCTATTCTTCAGACTACACACTCCACTCTTCCTTCCTCACTCCCTCTCCTTTCTATCCCCTCCTTCTCTCCCCAAACTCAGGTTGGAACTCAGTTCTTCTAAGATTTACAAAGTTTAATTCTCTCTGTACTAAAACATGTTACTATGCATATATTTCATTGCCTTGGTTTTTAATCACTCTTGGACAGTTTATTTCAACATTCTCAACCTTAGTGTTTTCATATATAAAATGTAGATATAACCACCTATCTTGAAGAGACAAATGAAAAGTAAATTAAATAAATAAGATAAATTGGAAAAAATAAAACAAGACTGGCACAGAATGAGTTTTCTTTTTTTTTTTTTCTTTTTTGGGCTGCGTTGGGTCTTCGTTGCTGCGTGCGGGCTTTCTGTAGTTGCGGTGAGCAGGGCTACTCTTGGTTGCGGTGCGCGGGCCTCTCATTGCAGTGGCTTCTCTTGTGGAGCACGGGCTCTAGGCACGCGGGTTCAGTAGTTGTGGCGCGCAGGCTCAGTAGTTGTGACGCACGGGCTTCGTTGCTCTGTGGCATGTGGGATCTTCCCAGGCCAGGGGTCGAACTCATGTCCCCTGCTTTGGCAGGCAGATTCTTAACCACTGCACCACTAGGGAAGCCCCAGAATGAGTTTTCAATAAATAATTGTTTGCTTTCCTCTTTCTTCTCTGCTTTCCCTCAAAATTTCATAAATATAATAGTTGTGATTAATTGTACATTTTATTTCTGTTTTGTGCACATTTGCCAAATATCCTGAGTCTAGAGTTAATTGATTTTTGTAATTATGTCAAGTAAAGAGGAAAACTGTCTATGAAAATATTGGTTATTTATATTCTCAATTTCAAACTCAAAGAGATTTGCTATTTGTTTAATATGACAAAACACGTCAAACAAATTTATGGATTTTTAAATCCTCTTTATTTTTTGCTCCAGAACTTTCATAAAACAGAGGTTTCTTTAGTTACTTAAAAGCTCAGAATCTTTCTGCTGCCTGGATCCATTTTGAGAGATAACCCTTCTGTAAGTCTTCTTTCAAATCTACCTAACTTTATACTTTTTATATCTTTAAAGTCATAATCTCTTCAACTCATATTACTTTCTTATTTTTAATGTCTATGCTTTAATAATCAATTAATTAATTACCTTCTAATTTTATATTAGCATCCACTTTTTGCCTAAACCTCCTAATATTTACTGTACTGAAATGTTTATTTTGCATGTCTCATGCTTACGTAAAAAAATTCTGTGGGGGAAAATTGTGTATTAATGAGAAAATAAAGGGAAAGAGAAGTCACAGTGATTTGGTAAGCACTTAATTCTCTTGGTAGTTTTACGTATCGGTACTGATTTACTAATTGTTCTTTTTTTTCAGTTAAACTAGACTTGTCTTCTAGAATTGACCTATTAATGTGAGTTTAATCAATAGAGCCAGCTCCACAGGTTTATAACTGATTAAAGGTTAGTAAATTTTTGGGCATTTGAGGCCAAATCAGCACAATTTGTATAGAACAGTGAATGTAAAGTCCACAGTTTAATTTTAATTTAAAGGTACTTTAATGAAAAAGGACTTTTATTGTATTGTACATTTAGAATTACCATTATTCAAAATAAAATATAGCTGAAGTGCTTCTATAGTGTATAGAGGGGTCATTGATCTAATTTGCCCACCTTGGGTGCCACTGTCATGAATGTAATAAATAGATATAGTCCCCTTAGTCCTGCCTCATCTCTGAGAAAACACCCAAAGGATACTTGTTGCTTCTCAAACATCTTGGGAGCCTCCCGGTTTAATGTGAAACCAGCCACTATAGGAAGGACAGGGAGAGACTGAAAAAAAAGTCAGGCCGCTACAGATTGCTAGGTGGCAGGTTTAATAAGCAAGGGAAATTAATTACAAGTTTGCCTTGGGTGGCTGCACCCACCCCAAAGAATCTTAAAAAGTTTACAGGTATACCTAGGAGATATTGTGGGTTTGGTTCCAGAACCACCACAATAAATTGAATGTCATGATAAAGCGAGTCACACGAATTTTGGGGGTTTTCTGTTTCATATAAAATTATGTTAACACTATACTGTAGTCTATTAAGTGTGCAATAGCATTATGTATAAAAAAATGTACATACCTTAAAAAATACTTTCTTGTTAAAAAATGCTAGCCATCATCTGAGCCTTCAGTGAGTCATAATCTTTTTGCAATAGCAACATCAAAGATCACTGATCACAGATCAAATATTATTATTATAAATGTAATAATAATGAAAAAGTTTGAAATATTGTGAGAATTACCAAAATGTGACACAGAGACAATGATGTGAACAAATGCTCTTGGAAAAATGGCACTGAAGACTTGCTTGATGCCGGGTTGCCACATACCTTCAATTTGTAAAAAAAAAAAAAAAAAAGGTACAATAACTGCAAAGTACAATAAAGTGAAGTCCAATAAAATGAGGTATGCCTGTATGCCTTTACTGGGTTCAGTTCTCTATACCGGAGGCTTTAACGGAGCTCAGTCACGTACCCAGTTCAGATAACCTCAACACCACATTTCGATTTCAAGGCTGTATCCTTGGAGCAGCCTCTGGGAGGGGGGAAGTCAAGTGGAACACATATTCCAAGGACAGGAAAAGTGGGTAGGGAGTCTCCCATTGCGCATGTCCAGCTTGCGAGTCACCTGGTGGTCACATCTTTTTGATTACCTACTCCAACAATATTATAGAATATAACAAAAGGATGTAGGATGTAGTGAAAAGACTAAATCCACTCTCTAAAATGAGAATAATATATAACTTAAAAAAAATTTTATTTATTTATTTGGCTGCATTGCGTCTTTGTTGCTGCACGTGGGCTTCCTCTAGTTGAGGCGAGCGGGGACTACTCTTCGTTGTGGTGTGCAGGCTTCTCATTGTGGTGGCTTCTCTTGTTGCGGAGCACGGTCTCTAGGCACGCAGGCTTCAGTAGCTGTGGCACGCGGGCTTCATTGCTCTGCGGCATGTGGGATATTCCTGGACTAGGGCTCGAACCCGTGTCTCCTGCAATGGCAGGCAGATTCTTGACCAGTGTGCCACCAGGGAAGTCCCAAGAATAATATATAATTTTTTATTCATAATTATAAATAAGAACCAGTAATTAGAATGACATTTATTAAGCACTCACGATATGCAAATCATTGTTGCAAACCCTTTGTAGATATTATTTCATTAAATTATTACAATAACCCTAATAATGCTGGTACTATCATCATTCCCATTTTGCAGATGAGATTAAGGGAAGTTTAGCATTACCATATAATTTGTCAAACTTCACTCAGTCCCAGAATATAGATAATAATAGGGTCTGACACCTATCCTCATTTCTTCCCTTATTATGTCTAGAGAATAGTTTTCACTGGGTTTGTATCTATTCCATGCAACCCATGCTCTTTTTATCTCTGATAGTCACTTTGCTAACAAGAAGCCAGATACTCTCTTAAGAGCCCTCTCTGGTTTTCTAATCAGTGCGATACAGGGTACCCCATGCATTTCTCACCACATTCTATAATACTATTGTAGCCTTGATTTTGATTTTTCATTAGTTTGAAAGAAAAAAAAGAGCAAAATCTCTTCTAGTGAGTTGTTACTAAAAAATTAACCCAGTTTTGTTGGTGTTTTACAAATGGCTATTGTTTTATTTTGTTTTTTTCCCCTGAGTCATACAGTATCATTGATTAATTTTAAAAAAAGTCACTATTAGAGTCATTGTCTGCATCTTTTTAAAGTATCTGTTAACTTATCTTCAGTTGATTATTGGTACATTATGCAAGTACTTGAAGTTGGCATAAGTCTTCATTTCACATTATTTCTAGAAAATTAAATATCTGTGCTTAGGGACATTCCTGCCTGTAATTCTAGATAGAGTTTTTATGCCCTCTCAATCTCTGGTCCCCGCTGGGAAAAACTCACTCAGACCCTCATTTTAGAGTAGATCGTATGCCAGGGAGTAACCAGACATGTTTCACATATATTCCTGTTTTACCTTATTTTCCACTGAGAGATGGGAGTTGTTAGTTGGCCATGTTTCCTTGGCCAGATCTTTAGGTTAAGCTAGCCAGGTCCTACATAAAACATTTGGCCAACATTCTTCTCTTATGAAAAATAAATTTACTTAATTTAATTATTTCACAGAAATTATATAGCTGTTTTAGTTTCACATTTTAAAAAATGAAAGTTTTAGATATGTTTTAATGTATTCTTTCCTGAAACTTTGTTTTCTTCGAATCCAGCAGACATTTCAGACATTCTTTCTGAACATCTGTTCTTTTGCTTCCCCTCTCATGTGTGGAATAGAAAGGAATTAAAAGAAAATTATGATGATTAAAGTGGTGTACAAAGTGAGAAAAGAAGAACATAGTGCATCATTTGCAACAAGTCATCTTTATATTTGGTAGGATGATGCATTGTGTTAAGGTAAGGGCCATCAGGAAAGAAAAAAAGGAAAGAAAAGCTTACTTTTACCAACATATTTTAAATGTGCTTCACACAGGTATGTTAATATATAAAGTGATAAATGCTAATCTACTTGAAAAGGAGCTGTACAAAGGTAGAGACAAGGAGAAGGTGTCAAGTGTTGAATAAGAACAAAAACAAATAATACACAAATTCAAGAGGGAGAATGACCTTTATAGAATGTCTAACAGCTGCATGTGGTCCACGTCTCTGCTGGAACAGGACAAGGACTTCATCCTGTGCCATGTTAAATGTTCTTCTCTGCAGGAACACTGATGCAGGGAAAGGGTGCATGAGAGTGACTGATAGGTCAGTTCAGCTAATGTCAGCCAGATATGTGATTCAGTAGGCCAGAGGTTTGCTGAATGGAACTTTTTGAAGTTCAGCCAAGATGGTTGAAAGTTAACATTCAGAAGAAATAACAGTATAATCCACTTGTGTTCATTAGGAAAATGATGATAATTCTTTTTTTGTTATGTGCGATAATATTCTTACTACATTGGTAGTAACCTCTGTTAGCTTCTCAAGTAATCATGCCGAAGACACTGGTTTCTCTTTCACTAGAAAGGATGGATTGAATACTAAATTTGTTATAGCATTAAACTTGCACTTTTCCTTTGTGTGATTTTGAATTTTCTTGTTTTGAAAGGTAGTTTTATGCTAATGGTTACAAAGAACATAATAAAATGGGACCTGAGAAAAATCTTTATCATAGGGAATTCAAACTAACATTTTTCTGGATGTTCAGAATAAAACTTTAGAAGCAGAAGTACATATTAAAAAATGGATCTTTCAGGGACTTCCTTTTCTAACTCTTATAGCCAAAAGTAGTTAATACCTGCTGGAAAGTGTTCTTCTCTAAACATTAATTTGTGGTTTTCATGTTTTATCTTTCTGTTCTTGCTAACTATTCTTTAATCATTTCTATCTGAAGCTGAAAAAGGAGATTGGGCTTGGAGCTGGAATAAGTAACTATATCACATAATTCTTAAAGAGTTCACTCTCTAGGTGTTTCTAATCCTGGGTAAAGGTTTGCTTTGTGTATGTGTACTGGATAATAGTCATCTTTCTCATGTTTGTATTTTACCATCCATGATGGTTAACTGTAAATAATCAGTATTCCAAGAATAACAATCCTAAGTGGTTAAGTATAAGAAGTGGATCAGAACCTAAAGTCTCAAATGCTTTGTTCTGTGGGCCCTGGTTATCTAGGAAGCTGATAGTACAGAATTGTGCCCTTTGGCTTCTTTCTAACCCTCTCCATAAAGATGTTGGCATTTATTAGAAAGAGGAAGAAGAAAAAGATGATGTCTATACACTTTTTTCACTGTTTATGGGTTTCTCACAATCACGTATGAACACAATTCAATCATACTTGTATTTCTCTCAGCTTGCTTACTCTATATTATATGCTCATTGGCTTAGTTATCTGAAACTTTTTGTTATCTGAAAGATGAAATTGGTGAATAAATTCATTATGTCATGTTTCATGCTTTTTTTCTCATTA
Source organism: Balaenoptera musculus (assembly GCF_009873245.2). Classification (NCBI taxonomy): domain Eukaryota; kingdom Metazoa; phylum Chordata; class Mammalia; order Artiodactyla; family Balaenopteridae; genus Balaenoptera; species Balaenoptera musculus. The sequence goes on from NC_045789.1 coordinate 12,961,330, forward strand.
AAACAAAATTCCATGCTATGTATTTAGATAGGTTTGTTAGGAGGCTCCAATAAAAAATTGCAAAGCACAATAATATATATTAAGTCTTTCAATATTCATTTTTGTGGAATATCTAAATGTATCAGGTGCTCTTTTGTGCCTTGGGTATATATACAGTGATAAATAAACAGGGAAAACAATCAAAAGCCTCGTCTTCCTGAAGCTTACTTCTTAAGTGGAAGGCAAGCAGTAAAGAAAAAATGAAAGTGTAGAGGGGTATGAAGAAAAAGACAGCAAGGTAAGGGGATATAGAGTGATGGAGGATATGAATGTAGAATGGCAGGTCAGTGACCTCATCTTTGAGGAGACAGCATAGAGTAGAAACTAAAATGAAGTGACAGGGATAGAGTATTCTGGAAAAGGAGAGAGGAGGGGAGAAGAGACGAGAAGAGAGGAGAAGAATAGAGGGGAGAGGAGGAGAGAGAAACATGCTTGACATGTTCAGAGACTGGCAAGGACGTTAGTGTAGCTTTAGTGCAGCAAGGGTATGGTAGAAGAATAATTCAAGGAGGAAGACAAGATTATTTTTAACCCATTGGGATTCACATATTGCACTATGATAATGCTATCATAGAATCTCTCTATTATTTAAAATGTTTAATTTTTTAAATGGGAAGATATGCTCCAAGCTCCATTTTGCTGTCTTCTCTGTGCCCACCCTGGCAACATGACCGGGGATCCTCTTATCTAAGGGTGATTCTTGCTGCCATTAGATCTTCCCACCGTCCACCTCACACCAATTTGCACCAGCGTTCTTGTAATTTTAGAAATGTTTGGGTCAAGGAGGACCTTATTTGACAGGGAAGAATTTTCCTATGTGATCCAGAACAAAGACTGGAGTGTGTGGGGGATTGATTAGGGGCCCTGGAGCCAGGGATTGAGGGCACAAGTTCCCCTTTAGAGGTGGTCTCCCCATTTGGAGAGCTTTCTCGGCAGCAGTAACCAGAGAATGTGCTGTGGTTTGGATGGCTGGTTTTAGTGTTGTAACCTCTATATAAGTGTGTGTCACCTTACGTTGAGCGTTCACAAGGCACCAGTTATAAATGACCTTTATTTGTAAGTTGGATATACTCTTCCAATTGTGGCAATACTCAGAGACAATACTGTAGAGCTGATAAGAGTTCAAGAATTCTTCCTCTACTCTCCTCTCTCGGGAAGAAGAACTCTTAGACAAATTTGTAGAGACAGTATTTGGAAATGTCTTATTTATTATTTTTTTTCTGACCAGACCCCAAAAGATTCTTCTTGTAGTGTCTATAAATAAAGTAACACTCCACATACTATATATTGAATGATTTTTCACAAGAGAAATGATATTTAAACTTAATCTAGGAGTTCAGAAGGGAGACTTGCTAATACTAGACTTTGCAGATTGGAAAGCAACAACAGATTATCTAAAGTGCTGTTGAGTGTTGAATTGAAATGAGTGTGAGTAAAAAGTGGAGCAGAAAAAAAGAAAGTGGAGCAGACATGCTACAGAGATGCACACATTTCAATGGGGCTGATTGTTGTTAGAGCTTAGAAGGGTACACTGCTGACAAACTGCTTTGAAGCCATCAGAAATGTTGCACTTAGTCTGTAAATTATAGCTGAAGTCATAAGTCTTGCAAAAAAAACTTCTAGCTATTAACTAAAGAGAAATGGCAATGTGAAGGAATTCTGAATTTTTTTTCAAGCTCGTCTTCTTCAAATATATATAAAATTTATCCCAATCAGAATATTTACGTTTCTAGGAAAATGAAGTGTACTTTATAGCTGCATGGCAACTCCTTTCACTCATCAAGATTCATTTCACAAATCTTTATTGAGAAATAACTGCTATTCAATGCCCTGTATTACTTGCTGTAGAGGTTCTTCACAAAATTAAATAGTAGAGTTTGTTCTTAACTTATAGCACATGGGAGTTTGAGACATGTATGAAGAATTATTACAAGACACAGTCCAGCAGCTTCAACTATTACTTCCAAATGATGTGTAATAACTTCTTGTTATTTTTATGAAGGAATCTTTTCAAAATAGTTAAACTGTATTTAGTTTCTAACACAAATCATTTATTGATTAACAAAAAAAAACAAGAGAAGACATGTGCTAGGCACACTAAGTGCCATTTGAACAAGCAGTCTGAAATTTAGATGTTAGAGGTAAATTCAAGTTAGAGCCCTTAGCCCAACTTGTACTGCTTTGTAATTAGCTGAGCATCTGCCTCCCTCCCCTAGTGCAGTTGGCCCTCCATATCTGTGGGTTCCACATCCTTGGATTCAACCAATTGAAGGTAAAAAATATTCAAAAAAAATATCAGAAAGTTCTAAAAAAGCGGAACTTGAATTTGGCCGCCAGAGCAGCTATTTACATAGTGTTTACATTGTATCTACAACTATTTACATAACATTTACAATGTATTATTATTTATAAGTAATCCCAAGATGATTTAAAGTATACAAGAGGATGTGCTTAGGTTATATGCAAATGCAGTACCATTTTATATAAGGGACTTGAGCATCTGTGGATTTTGATATCCACAGGGGTCCTGGAACCCATTCCTTGTGGATACTGGGGGACCACTGTATTTGAGTAACCCCAGAAGTATGAGAATGTACCTTACATATCTTGTTCCCATGATGACTACCACTGAGTAGCTCAATAGCTGACATGATTTCCATATAAAGTAGTCAAATTCTAGTGGGAGAAAAGCAGAAGCTATTAAACCAGACAGAATTTAAAAAAAAAAAATCCTGGTTTACATAATAATGTAATCTTCTGTATTTAAATTTAGACAGTGGAGTTAATAATTCCTATTTTATTGGTGTTTTCAGCTTAATTTAAATAAGATGATACACGTGAAAAGCTAACACATAAGCCAGGAACACTTATTGCTTGATTTCTGAGCATCTGTCTCCCCTATTCCTTCCCAGTAGCTTCTGATTTCATTGTGGATATCCATGGATATTGCAACACTAGAGTAAAGCCTGTGACCCTGGCTGAGCCTATTAGCATATTCAATCCTCTTGCCCATGGTAATTAGTGAAGGGTAGACATATGACCTAAACTGGCCTAATTAGAAAGTCTCAGTACTCATGATTGGAATTTAGAAACCTGAACAAAGGTTTTGCCATTTCTGTAATGGTACTGTATGTGGATGAGGAACCTAGATTTGCTATAGCTATCTTGGCTTTCAGCCTGGAGACAAAGCCAGCAAGCAGAGCAAAGCAGAGCCAAGAGAATTGCAGAGAAATAGAGCCAAGCCTTGAAGGTATCGTGAACCTCTGTATCAACTTGTGCCTGGAGCCTACCCTCCCTTTAGACTTTTCATTATGTGTGCCAACAATTTCCTGTTTAAAGTTGATTTAGGTTTTCTTATTTATTCCATATTAAGCATCCTAACTGATAACAGTAGGCAGTCAATAAATCGTAGCTTCACGAACCTCTTGAGCAGTTGATTATTACACAGGAAAGGGTCATATTCCTTGTGGCTTTTTGTCTTCTTGTTTGAAGGAACTGTGGTCTAGGAAAAATTATATGTCAGATCTCAGTTCCAAAATTAATACTAAACCACACCCTTTGCAGAATGAGAGTAGTATATTATGAGGTTTGGCATGAAGCCACAGTCAGCCTGACTGAATTGGTATCCCAGCCCCATCAGCTACTAGGTATGTGACCAGTAGCAATTTACATAGCATGGCTGAGCCTGTATTCTCATTACAAAAAAGAGAATAAATTTACTTTACTATAAATTTATTGTTGAAGAAGATAATCCCTACAAAACATCCAAAGGCTTTGCCTGTTACATAATAAACGCTCAATAATCATTAATCATCATCATTATTATTATTCTGCTTTTATTCTGACTTCAGAGGAGGTGATATCAGGGATTTATTTAATCTCAGTTATGACTTTCAGGATGAAAACAAAGGAATCATGGGCTTCCCTGGTGACGCAGTGGTTGGGAATCCGCCTGCCAATGCAGGGGACATGGGTTCAAGCCCTGGTCTGGGAGGATCCCACATGCAGCGGAGCAGCTAGGCCCGTGTGCCACAGCTGCTGAGCGCGCTCTCTAGAGTCCATGAGCCACAACTACTGAGCTCACGTGCCACAACTACTGATGCCGGAGCACCTAGAGCCTGTGCTCTGCAACAAGAGAAGCCACCATTATGAGAAGCCCGCGCACCACAACGAAGAGTAGCCCCCGCTCGCCACAACTAAAGAAAGCCCACGCGCAGCAATGAAGACCCAATGCAGCCAAAAATAAATAAATAAATAAAATTAAAGAGAAAAAAAAGATATATAACAGATCAAACAATATAAAAAAATTTAAAAAGTAAATTAAATAAATTGAAAAAGAAGGTCCCTTGTATTAAAAAAAAAAAGGAATCATACATGTTATAAGTCAATGCATTTCTGAGACCATTTGAATCACTTTTTCTTACTTATGCAATTAAAAGAAGGTTGAAGTGTGCCATAAAAGGACTTTTTATATTTTATAAGGTATACAACTATTGGGGAATATTGCCTGCAAAACAGGAAAGATGAGCTACCCAGAGTGATGGCTGAATGTCTAGATTTGAATGGTCATATAAAGCCAAATGCCAAATTATTTTACAGATGTACTTGGAGTGATTGGTTCCAAGAATTGGTTTCTCTAATGTTTGTAGAAGACTATAATTCAGTAGTCTTCAAGACCTGTGGCAGTTCATGGCGGGGAGATTAGGCTTTATTAATTTATTTTATGAAGGCAAAATTCGTGTGTGCGCAGCTAAAAATGACAAGTAAAAAACGCACACTCACAAAAATAAGTTGTCTCATAATTCTATTATTCAGAGACAAACATTGTTAATATTATAATGTATGGCCTTCATTTTCATTACACATTACATTGATGTGCATATTGTACATGCACACACATTTACACAGGCACATTTATTTATGAGTAATTTGGAGTTCTGAATTCATGTATGCTTAATCATTCTTATTAGATGTCACAAAGGCACTCTACCCTTAATATGTTTAGAACAGAAAATCTTTCCTAACTTGCTCTCTACCCTCTGCTTCATCATGATGTCTGTTTCAGTGAGTGGCACCACCATCTGGCAGAACCCCTGGAGTAATGTTTGATGTCTCCTTTAATCTCCACCCATACAACCAATCAAACACAAGTCCAATCGTTTATGCTTCCTAATGTCTCAAATCTATCAGTATCTGTCCATCTCTATACTACTCTCTAGCTTAAGTGCCCATCATCTCTTACTTGGACTATTGCAGTAAGCTCATCACATCAATACCTTTGTCTTCTACGCTCACTAATATTAGTAATGTTACTATTTAGAGTAATTTGAGTAATATATAAAACATAAAAACAGTATCATGTCCCTACTGCTTAATATATCTTATGTTCCTGTATGACTTCCACAAGTCTTAAGACAAAACCTAAAACCTTTAACACAACTTATAAGGCTCTGGGTTTTCAGACCTCTATCTCCTCATCAGTCTTTGCTACCCAAACCACATTGGCTTTTTCAGGTTTTTACTTAATTGTGTCATGAGCCTTCTTCCTTAGTACCGTTGGATTTGCTGACTCCTTTATGTAGATGACTTTCCCAACTTCACACCTCATCATGCCTTACCTTTCTAATTAAATGATGTTTCCTTACTGAAGTCTTCTTGGCTCTACAGACCAAGTCAGATCTCTCATGTTTCATGAACTGTGCTTATCCTTCACATTATTTATCTCAGTGGAAGTTAAAAGATGGTGATTGTGTAATACTTTTATGATATGTGTCTTATGCTAGTGTACACTTCACAGGGTCAGGGAATGTACCTTATCTTTTCAAAGCCATATCTCCATTATTTAGCATGGACTTTGTACATAAGACTATACACAATATTTATTACCATTATTATATCAGAAACTCTGTTCAGTATTTTATAAAATAATGTTTTAAGGTTTGTGTTTTATTCTACTGTGAAGACAGAAAACAATTTATTTAACCAGTCCCCCATTATTAGACTTTTAAATTATTCTTATGGTCTACTATTATAAATAAAGTTACAAGGAATTCAGGAATTCATTTAACTGTGGGTATCGTGGGTTGAATTCATTAGAAGCAGAGCCCGAGATGGGGATTCTTGTGCAAGTAGTTTATTGAGGAATGTTCCCAGAAGAAAACTGAAGGGAGTGAGCAAAGCAGTATAGGGTATAGGTGGAAGCAAAGCAAAGAAATGGTTCCAGAATTCTGTCCTCTGCCTGATTCCAAAGGGGTCTCTGGAATGAAAATTGCACCACAGAGGTTGTTACACCTGGAAACCACAGGTCTGAACTGTTATACCCATTAATCTTTATCCATGAACTGCCTGTGTATGTGTGTAAGTGTACAGATGAGCCTAAAATACCTGGAGTAGACTGGGATCCTAGGTAAGGCACCAACAGCAACAGGTACAGAGAAGATCTAGGAGGTTGCATGAAAGAGATATTAATTAGGATTTTGATAACCTATAGAGAAACCTATAGAGAAAGCATATTCTGAGAAGGAACAAAACACAATAAGGGAAGGGCTGAGCATGTTTTGGGGGAAAATGAATTATTTGTTATAAATAAAATGAAGGCTAAGTGAGGAGTAGATATTTGGGGATCAAATTAGAAAAATGGATTGGACTTATATCACAAAAGATCTTAAATTCCAAGGTGGTGTACAATATACATTGCTCAATGAAGATTTATATTTGTATAATTTTGTGTTCATTCAACATATATATATATATATATATATATATAGTATTTGTATAATTTTGGGTTAATTTTAAAAGTCTGTATATCTGTGAATATAAAGATCTTTACTGCTGGGGCACAACATCTTACTTTTCTCTACACTTCGAGTGTTATATTAGTTTTGGTAAAGAAAAAATTGTAAGATATTATGCCTGATGTTGAGAAACTTGCAATATATGAAAATACATACAAAGATATGGACAAAAATTCTCTATCTCTCTCAGCTTTAAATTTATTAAATGCATTGTATGAAGTAAGGTTGTTCTAAAGGATCTTACTTCTAAGTTTTTAGATGCCATAAAAAGAAGTGGAAAATGTTTTGAAAGGAAATACCATGAAAAACAGTGCAATGAAAACCATACCAGGATTTTGTGCACGTGCACAAAATCTTTGAGTTCATTAACATTATTTAACATCTTAATAAAATATTGCTGTGTATCAAGATTACTAATCATAAATATAATATTTAGTTCTTCTCAATTTACTTTCCTCATTGTAAAATGCTGTTGGATTCCTCCTTACCTTATGGGAGGGTGGCAATTGGAAAGTTAATGAGTTAATGTCTATAGAGGCTTTTTGAGGTTTTTAGATGAAAGTTACAATATAAATCCCAAATATTAATCTTTAAGTGTGAAATACTCTAATTACTTCCCATTGCCGCAGGGACATTACTGGAGATTTATACCTTCTTCTGAAGTACCTGACACAATTGTTATATGAGACAGCATAATTTTAGGTGAACCATTATGATTCTGTGGTCATTACCATGTATCAAAAAGAATAGTTTAAGTATATGTGTTACATTTACATATTCAGCATCTGAATATTTTCCATTATTCATCATTAAGATGATTTAAAATGCAGATGCATTATGCTGTACTATTTATGTTGCTGCCAGAATTTTTTCTGTGATGTAAGGTGTAAGGATAAAATGGGAAGATTTTTAAAGAGTTTGAAAGGAGATCAGATATGATGCTCAATATATTGGCTTTAAAATTAGAACAGTTAGATATTCATTAACTAGTAATAGTAAAGGAAGAAAATAGTCATTGCAATGATATTTTTTATATTTATACAATAATAGTGGTACCATTTATTGACTATATATATTTTCTAGGCATGGGGATGATTATATTTCATACATTATTATGATCCTCATAGTAGCTCTATGAAATAGAGATGAAAACCTGGAACTTAAACGTGAGGAAAAGGAGGCAAAAAGCAGGTGGTTAGCTATCTCAAGGTCGCAGAGCTACCTGGAGGTGGAGCCTGGATTTAAACTCAAGCAGTGTGACTCCTGAGCTTATTCTTTAGCCTCTGTACAATACTAAATCTCCAAAAATGCTACCGTTCCAATGTCCTGCCTATTTCACTATTATAGATTCTACTGGATCTAGAATATATATCAAGATAATTTTAATAACAAAATGAAACTTGAAAGAGTTCTCAGTAGAAGCAGAGGTCTCCTTTGCCACGTTTTTCTACATGAACTGCTTATCTGGTTTCTTGCTAAACCAATAAGCATAAACACTGAAATTGCTAAGAGAAGAATCCAAGAAACAAAACTTATTTTTGTTAGGCTCATGTTGAAAACCCATAGCTAAGGATTCAGCACAAGTAAACTGAGTTTCGGAATGGTAGTCTCTGGCATTTTCTTGAATCTGGGAAGCAAAAAGTTCTTTATATGAATTCTCCACAAAGAGACTAAAAATTCCCTTGGAAGAAACTTTTAAAAAGAACAATTAAAACAGCATAATTTAAGAAAATTATAAAATAAGGCTATTTCTTGTGAAAATTTGGAGAAATTTATATCTAGTTTAGAAATTGTTATCTCCTTTCTCTTTTCTTTCACACTCTTCCCCCGCCTTTCTCATACATACACACAGCCACCATTCATATGAATCAAATTTTTGAAACAATAAAATGAAGTCTACTTATTCTTACTGTGAACCACCCCCCCAAAAAAAACTATTCACCACATTTTCCAGCGTGAATGTCCTGAAGCAAATATGAATAATGTTATTCTCTGTTTAGAGCAGCTCAGAAGCTTAGTGACAGTGTCCAAATTCTTTGAAACTCTTTGTGCACAAAGCCCTTCTTAATTTGGCACCTGCTTAATTTCCACATTTATCTCCTGCCACTCTCAGATGTTCTCCCTGATCTTTGACTCTCTCTGGGGAAGTATTACCTGCTGGTTCATGTCTTGGTGCCTTTGACCATGGTGTTTTCCGTACCTGGAGTTTTATATGATGAACCTACTTAATATCTTGAGATTCAACTCAAAGAAATAATTCCTCTGAAGCGTTGCTGTCTTTTTCCAACAGAGAAAGATAGTTGTCCCTTCCTAGGCGCTCACATGCACCTTCTGTTTGCTATACTGCATTGCAATTTTTATTCAATATATTGCATTGCAATTGCTTATTTACTATTCTTTTTGTCCATTATATTGTCAGCCACTTAAAGTATGTGCCTGCGGCTTATTTGTCTTGTTCATCATGACTGTCGCAGTGCCGAACTAGTGTACAGAAAGTTAAAATGGGACTTGTCTGTCTTAGAGTTTTTGCTGAGGCCACAAATCAGAGAGTAATGTGTCAAGTATTTTAGACTGTCTATGCGAGCTTACTGCGGGGGTTTTTTAAACCAGTCTCTATGCATATTTGTGATAAATATTAAATGAATAAGTAAATGAATACCATAACAAGTTTAATTGACCATTGCTTCAATATAAGATTATGTCCTTTTTCTTATCTTTATTTAATATATGTGTCTTATGTATTTCTTGGAATTGCTTTTTCAAATCAGATTGGAAAGGCTCATCAGTTCTCCAGTACACTTCAGTTTCTAGCTTTCATTGCTTCTGTCACTGCCACGTTATGTCAGTATTGAAGATGAGTCCCATGTGGTCCAGTGTATTCTGTCTACTGTCTCCCTCACTAGTTTAGATTCCTGTACAGGAAGAGACGGCAGTTCACAGTTGATTTTCTACAGCTTCAATTTTATTTTTATATTCATATGCTCAGCTATTTCTCTGAAAAATGATGCTACTAATAAGTCTAGAAGTACTTCTACAACCATCCACAACCTGTGCTGCAAACCAGCTTTCCCAGGCCCCTCCATCACGTAACTCTGACTGATCTTTCTTTTAGGGACCTTTGAGCTTTTGTCAACAGGACCACATTAGACTGGACCACATTATTTAGGGCTATCTTAGATCCTCAATTACATAGATTATAAAACCACTTAACTTTAAAGGCCTTTGGGAAGGTTTAGGTTCTCCATCCTTTCCTCTGAGGAGAGTTTTTTGCCTTGTGAAAATCTACCTACTTTTTCCCTGGGGAATCACTTTTACATACCAAGGATTTATGAGACAGACAGTCTTTTCAGGCTACCAGAGGTCCAGTTACACCTTCTGCCAATACAGTGGGTGGCTACTCAGCCTTATTTGCACAAGTGATAGGGCAAGTGCTACTCCATGGTGACTTTCCATGTTTACTTAGACACATACTATTGACAGCTTCTCTTGGTAAAACACTTTTTATACATCACATCAGTAAAAACTTGATTTAAGAACAAAGGAAAAATTTTCACTCCAAAATCATAATTTACAATATTTCAAAGTATTTCTTCATTTAAGAATATGAGCAAATGCTGTCTGAGATTTCATGTGGAGAAATATGAGCCTTAAGGATCTATTTCTAAGAAGTAATTTGGTTAATGCTGAGTGCTAGATAAGAGTCTAATGTGGGAACCATACAAAATTATCCTCACATCTGCTTCAAACAGATAAACACTTGAGAATCAAAGTTCATCATTAGACTCCTATGGATAAAGGAGTATTTTGGATATTTCCTTTGAAATTTATGTAACAATTTGAAGGATATCAAAATCATCATTGTACCTTGTCAGGTAGTATTTTTATTTTCACTTAGTAATAACAAATACATATTGAGTACTTTATTCATTCAATTAACAGATATTTATTGTGTGTTTGTAGCACTGTGCTGGGCGCTTAGAATTAGAAAACAAACAAAATAGAACAAGTCACTTCAGGGAAGTTACAGGGAAGTTGGGGAGACAAACAATAAAATAAAAATTAAAAAAAATAAAAAAAATAAGTTAAAGTAATTATTACTGAGAAACTTAAAATCAAGTTGGGAAAAAAAGAACTTAAAATGTTAAATAAAATGTAAAAGTTAAATAATATATAGAAATGTAAAAACTAACCAAATAAAATACCCCAGATAGTATAGATTTAAGTGCTATATAAGTTTAAAATATGAGACTGTGAATTCAGAGGATGTGATCACTCTAGCTTAAAAGGTTTATTGAAGGAAGTGGGACGTAAGGCTGAAAGAGCCTTATATTTAGTGAGGTCAAGGATCTCATCAATGGCTCATTTGAGTTAAAGTGTTTACAAGCAACAGTCTTGTATTAGCACACTAGAATTTTTGGGTGAATTTACTCATAATCAATAAACATCTATAGAAGAGTCTTCTTGAAAGGAAATTCATTAAACAAAATCTGATAAATCAATTAAGATTCAGTTGTGAGTGTTCATTCATAGATTTCCTCTGCAGACAACAATTTTGGTGGAAGGAGTTTTCAGTAGCATGATGAAGTATATTGATTGTTACTGTAAAAGAAAAGTGTACAGATTTTCAGGCAATCTGTTCATTGAAAGATGCTTTAAAATACTTGAAAATTGGCAACTGCTTCCCAATATCCTAATGCTATATTTTCTTGTTCCTAAGCTATGGTTTGGAAATGAGTTGACTGCCTGTAGAAAGGCAAAGATCTTTGTCTCTTTTGTTCACTATGTATCCTATGGATGAAGTCATGGGCAACCTTAGCATGATGTAATAGTCATTCAGTAAATATATTTGTCAAATGAGTAAAAGGTATAATATAAACTGAAGAAATCCTATTTTATATATTTCCTTACAGTATTGCAAGAATAAATTTAATTTATTATCATTGCTTATTTTTATTTATTGGATTCTCAAATTTATCTTTCCTTTACTTATTTGCTGTGATTTGCATTAAACTTTTTTTTTTTTGGTAAAACTTCGATTTATCTTTTTTGTAAGTTTTCTGTATGGGGAGTGACTTTACCAACTGGATAAGAAAGGCTCAAACTAATCAACCTCAGCATGTTTGTATTTGTAGACTTGTTTAATATTGTCATTGTTGTATGTGTGTGTATAAGTACTATATATATATATACACATCACACATTATAAATTTTATCTATCAACTATATTATACAACACCTATCATATAGTCACATGATAATCAGAGATGTTTTTTAAAAAGTTCCAAAAGGAAACCAAGTCAGCTAGCTAATTTATTTGAGACACTAAGTGTTCTATAGGAATACCGGTCTGAGTTTCTTTCTGCACACTGATTGCCCTGCCTCAATTTGAGAAAAAATAAAGCATTTTGTGCCCAGTATATGTAAAGAAAAATATTTAGAGCCTGAAATTGTGGACCACTGTGAAAGGAATTAGATTCTCAACTGTTTTTACTCCTTGTTACTTCGACATGTATTATTATTTTTCCCTTGGTTTCTTAAGATTGTTGGCTTCTGTGCAAGTTATCTATTGCTGTAAAACTTCTATCACCTACAAACTTAGTGACTCAAAAGAAAAACAACATTTATTTTGCTCATGAATCTGTGATTTGGGCATGGCTTGCAAGGGACATTTTGTCTCTTCTCGATTCAGTGTCAGCTGGGAGAGCGCAAAGGCTGGAGATGAGAATCTTCTTCATTTCCCCAGCTTTATTTGTTTACTAATTGACATATAAAATGGTATATATTTAAAGTGTACAGTGTGATGATTTGATATATGTATACTTTGTGAAATGATTATCACAATCAGATTAATGAACACATGTATCACCTCACATAGTTAACTTTTCTTTTTCATGGTGAGAATGCTTAAGCTCTACTCTCCTACTATTTCAAGCATACAATATGGTATTAACTATAGTCACATGCTGTACATTAGATCCCCAGAACTTTTTTATCTTATAACTGAAGTTTTCTACCCACTGACCACCCTCTACCTGTTTCCTCCATTCCCCAGCCCCTTGTAACCACCATTCTACTCTCTGTTTCTATGAGTTTGACTTTTTTTAAGATTCACATATAAGGGAGATCATACAGTATTTGTCTTTGTCTGGCTTATTTTGTTATTATAAGGTACTCACACTAGCTGTGAGGTGGTATAGTGTTATTTGAAAGTGGACTTGGATTAAATGTAAATGTATATTACACACTCAAGGACAGCCACTTAAAAATTGTGAAAAAAAGAATGAAAGGTATGCTAAGAAAGGAGCGAAAAAGGAATCATATAAAATTCTCAAAACCATAATAGGCAGAAAAAGAGTGGAAGACAAAAATAGGAATAAAGAACAGGGCAGCAAATAGAAAAGTGTAATCGATATGATAGCTATTAATCCAACTGTATCAATAATCATTTTGAACATCAGTCATCTAAACGAGCCAATTAAAAGACAGATTGTCAGATTGGATAACAAAACAAGGACCAAATGTTGTCTAAAGCACCCTACTTTAAAGATGCATAGATAGATGAAGAGTATATGAATGGAGAAAAATATACCACTAATCAAAAGAAAGCAAAGGTAAATATATTAATTTCAGACAGAGTTGATTTTAATGCAAGGAGAGTTATCAGGGATAAAAAGCATATAATCATAGAGGGGTCAGTTGTCCAAGAAGACATAACAATGCTTAATGTCTATAAATCTCACAGCAGAGTGTCAAACTGTGTGAGGCAGAATCTAAGAGAACTGCATAGAGAAATAGATAAATCCACTATTATAGTTGGAGACTTCTCAGAAATGGACAGCTCCAGCATGCAGAAAATCAGTGAGGAAAATAGTTGAACTCAACACCACGATAAATCAACCGGATATAATTTACATCTATAGACTACTTCACCCAACAACAGCAAAATAAACATTCTTCTTAAGTTAATATGGAATATTTACCAAGAGAGACCACATTCCGGGCCACAAAACACACCTTAACAAATTTAAAAGAGACATTATGTAATGTCTGCTCTTAGACCACGCTGGAATTAAATTAGAAACCAATAACACAAACAAAACTGGAAAATCCCCAAATATGTAGAGATTAAGCAACATACTTCTCAATAACATATAGGTCAAAGAAGAAATCTTGAGAAATTGAAAAATATTTTAAACTAAATGAAAATGAAAACACAACATATCAAAATTTGTGGGATATAGCAGAAGCAATACTTAGAGGTAAATTCATAGCATTGAATGTATATATTAGGAAAAAAGAAAGATCTAGAATCAATCATCTAAGTTTCTACCTCAGGCACTTAGAAAAAGAAGAGAAAATTAAATCCAAAGTAAGCATAAGAAAATAAATCATAAGAATTAGAGCAGAAATCAATGAAATTGAAAACAGGAACTCAGTAGAGAAAAGTCAACAAAAACAAAAGTTAGCTCTTTGAAAAGATCAATAAAATCGATTTTTCCAGCCAGGCTAACTAAGACAAAAGGAGAGAGGACACAATTTATTAATATCAGATGAAAGAAGGGACATTAACTACAGATCCCATGGATGTTGAAAGGACAAAAAAGGAATACTGTATATAAATCTGTGTCCACAATTTGATAACCTAAATGAAGTGGACCAATTCCTTGAAGGACACAATTTGCCAAAACTCACACTAGAAATAGAAGATCTGAATAGGCTTATATCTGTTAAAGGCATTGAATTAGTAATTAATCACCTTCCAAAACACAAAGTACCAGGCCCAGATCGGTTCACTGGCAAATTCTACCAAACATTTAAGGAAGAAATTATACCAATTCTCTACAGACTCCTTCAGAGAACAGAAGCAGAGGGAATACTTACTACTTATTCTGTGATGTCAGCATCACTCTAATACCAAAACCAGGCAAAGACATTACAAGGAAAAAATTACAGACCAGTATCTCTTGTGAACATGAATGCAAAAATCCTCAATAGATTTCCAGGAGAAACTCTGGTCTGAAATATAGGGGGCGAGGCCTCTGAATGCAGCCACCTATGAGCAAGTGGAACTAGACTGAGCACAGAGGAAAAGATAAAAAGGTTCACTTACCAGGTCACACCAAGCAGATGAACCCAGCGAACCATTCCCAGGTGACAGGTTTGGTCCTCCTGGGTCTCTCTCAGATGTGGTAAGGAAGGCTCATCTCTTCTTCACTTGGGGCAGGCTGACTGAGATTAGATGGCTCAATCACATAGATGTTTGGAGAATCTCGAATCATAAACCTGGGGCTCAGATGTAAACCTGGGTGGAAGCTATATCCTGGGCTTCAGACGCTGGCCGAACCCTCCGACACTGCGATCCTGAGCAGAGAAGGCGAGCACCCAGTGCTCCGCATGACTCAGGTGACTGCACCTGACCTGAAGCACCTGACAGGAGGCCGCCGCTCAGGCGTCTCCGGGACCCAAGGAGAGGAGGCTCCAACAGGATGGCTGGCCCTCAGGCGAACCCGTGACAGGATGACTTCCCGAGCCATGTGGCTGACAGGGTCTTGTGGTCCAGCCTGGTGTCAGGCCTGAGCCTCTGAGGAGGGAGAGCTGAGTTCAGGACATTGGACCACCAGAGACCTCCCAGCACCATGTAATATCAATCGGCGAGAGCTCTCCCAGAGATCTCCATCTCAACGCTAAAACCCATCTCCACCCAACGGCCAGCAAGCTCCAGAGCTGGACACGCCATGCCAAACAACTAATAAGACAGGAACACAACCCCACCATTAGCAGAGAGGCTGCCTAAAATCATACTAAGTTCACAGACACCCGAAAACACACCACTGGACGTGGCCCTGCCCACCAGAAAGACAAGATCTAGCCCTACCCACCAGAACACTGGCACCAGTCCCCTCCACCAGGAAGCCTACACAAGCCACTGAACCAACCTTACTCACTGGGGGCAGACACCAAAAACAAAGGGAACTATGAACCTGCAGCCTGCAAAAAGGAGACCCCAAACACAGTAAGTTAAGCAAAATGGGAAGAGATTGAAATGCGCAGCAGATGAAGGAGCAAGGAAAAAACCCACCAGACCAAACAAATGAAGAGGAAATAGGCAGTCTACCTGAAAAAGAATTCAGAATAATGATAGTAAAGATGATCCAAAATCTTGGAAATAGAATGGAAAAAATACAAGAAACGTTTAACAAGGACCTAGAAGAACTAAAGAGCAAACAAACAATGGTGAACAACACAATAAATGAAATTAAAAATTCTCTAGACGGAATCAATAGCAGAATAACTGAGGCAGAAGACCGGATAAGTGACCTGGAAGATAAAATAGTGGAAATAACTACCACAGAGCAGAATAAAGAAAAAAGAATGAAAAGAATTGAGGACAGTCTCAGAGAACTCTGGGACAACATTAAACCTAACAACATTCAAATTATAGGGGTCCTAGAAGAAGAAGAGAAAAAGAAAGGGTTTGAGAAAATATTTGAAGAGACTATACTTGAAAACTTCCCTAACATGGGAAAGGAAATAGTCACTCAAGTCCAGGAAGTGCAGAGAGTCCCATACAGGATAAATCCAAGGAGAAACATGCCAAGACACATATTAATCAAACTATCAAAAATTAAGTACAAAGAAAAAATATTAAAAGCATCAAGCGAAAAGCAACAAATGACATACATGGGAATCCCCATAAGGTTAACAGCTGATCTTTCAGCAGAAAATCTGCAAGCCAGAAGGAAGTGGCAGGACATATTTAAAGTGATGAAAGGGAAAAACCTACAACCAAGATTACTCTACCCAGCAAGGATCTCGTGCAGATTCGATGGAGAAATTAAAACCTTTACAGACAAGCAAAAGTTAAGACAATTCAGCACCACCAAGCCAGCTTTACAACAAATGCTAAAGGAATTTCTGTAGGCAGGAAACACAAGAGAAGGAAAAGACCTACAAAAACAAACCCAAAACAATTAAGACAATGGTCATAGGAACATACATATCGATAATTACCTTAAATAAATGGATCAAATGCTACAACCAAAAGACATAGACTGGCTGAATGGATACAAAAATAAGACCTGTATATGTGCTGTCTACAAGAGACCCACTTCAGACCTAGGGGCACAAACAGACTGAAAGTGAGGGGATGGAAAAAGATATTCCATGCAAATGGAAATCAAAAGAAAGCTGGAGTAGCAATTCTCATATCAGACAAAATAGACTTTAAAATAAAGCCTATTACAAGAGACAAAGGACACTATGTAATGATCAAGGGATCAGTCAAGATCCCTTGATCAAGAAGAAGATGTAACAATTGTAAATATTTATGCACCCAACATAGGAGCACCTCAATACATAAGGCAAATGCTAACAGCCATAAAAGGGGAAACCGACAGTAACACAATAATAGTAGGGGGCTTTAACACCCCACTTTCGCCAATGGACAGATCAACCAAAATGAAAATAAATAAGGAAACACAAGCTTTAAATGATACATTAAAAAAGATGGACTTAATTGTTATTTATAGGACATTCCATCCAAAAAACAACAGAATACACATTCTTCTCAAGTGCTCATGGAACATTCTCCAGGATAGATCATATCTTGGGTCACAAATCAAGCCTTGGTAAATTTAAGAAAATTGAAATCGTATCAAGTATCTTTTCCAACCACAACGCTATGAGACTAGTTATAAATTACAGGAAAAAAACTGTAAGAAATACAAACACATGGAGGCTAAACAATACACTACTAAATAACCAAGAGATCACTGAAGAAATCAAAGAGGAATTCAAAAAATACCTAGAAACAAATGACAATGAAAACATGACAGCCCAAAACCTATGGGATGCAGCATAAGAGGGAAGTTTATCCCAATACAATCCTGCCTCAAGAAACAAGAAACATCTCAAATAAACAACCTGACCTTACACCTAAAGCAATTAGAGGAACCAGAACAAAAAAACCCCAAAGTTAGCAGAAGGAAAGAAATCATAAAGATCAGATCAGAAATAAATGAAAAAGAAATGAAGGAAAAATTGCAAAGATCAATAAAACTAAAAGCTGGTTCTTTGAGAAGATAAAACAAAATTGATAAACCATTAGCCAGACTCATCAAGAAAAAAAGGGAGAAGACTCAAATCATCAGAATTAGAAACGAAAAAGGAGAAGTAACAACTGACACTGCAGATATACAAAGGATCATGAGAGATTACTACAAGCAACTCTATGCCAATAAAATGGACACCCTGGAATAAATCGACAAATTCTTAGAATAGCATAACCTTCCAAGACTGAACCAGGAAGAAATAGAAAATATAAACAGACCAATCACAAGTACTGAAATTGAAACTGTGATTAAAAATTTTCCAACCAAAAGCCCAGGACCAGATGGCTTCACAGGTGAATTCTATCAAACATTTAGAGAAGAGCTAACTTCTATCCTTCTCAAACTCTTCCAAAATATAGCAGAGGGAGGGACACTTTCAAACTCATTCTACAAGGCCACCATCACCCTGATACCAAAACCAAAGATGTCACAAAAAAAGAAAACTACAGGCCAATATCACTGATGAACATAGATGCAAAAATCCTCAGCAAAATACTAGCAAACAGAATCCACCAGCACGTTAAAAGGATCATACACCATGATCAAGACCCAGACCTTATACTCTTCACAAAACTTAATTCACAATGGCTTATAGATCTAATTGTAAAATGCAAAACTATAATAAAACTCTTAATAAGTAACATGGGGAAAAACCTAGATGATCTAGGGTATGGTGATAACTTTTTAGATACAACACCGAAGACACAGTCCATGAAAGAAATAATTCATAAGATGGGATTCATTATAATTAAAAACTTTTGCTCTATGAAAGACAAATCATAAGAGAGATTGTGAAAGTGCTATGTGTAATATTACAATGATGGATATATGTTTTTTCCAAACCTATAGAGAGTAAAACACCAAGAGTGAACCATGTGGACTTTGGGTGATTATGTTGTGTCAAAGTAGCTTCATCCTTAGTAAAGCATGTACCATTCTGGTGTGTGATGTGATAATGGTGGAGGCTATGCATGTTTGGAGGCAGGAGGAGATGGGAAATCTCTTACTTTCCTTGCAGTTTTGTTGTAAACCTAAATCTCTAAAAACTAAAACAGTTTTTAAAAAGGAATGGAAATATCATTGATGGTTTGGACCAATTTTGATTCTTTACGTCAGCCTAGGGAGGAACTCAATTTCCCCTAGACCAATATCTTTGAAGTTTTCAACAAATTATGGACTCTTGGTGAGGAATAAGAGAGAATGGCTGATAGGAAAGAATACGAGTGTCTGCCCCATTAACATCACTCAATTCGCATGATATTTAAATAAATATTTCAATGTTTTTTCTCTTTTCCCTTAAAATTTTTTAAATTGGAGAAATATCTTTCCCCAATGCTTGTAATAATGGTATGTTCTTTCTTTTCAGCTTTATTAAGATATATTGACAGATAAAAAATTGTTTATATTTGAGTACAATTTGATGTTTTAATGTATGCATACATTGTGAAATAATCATCATAATCAAGCTAATTACATATCTATCACCTCACAAAGTTAACATTTTTTGTGTACGTGGTGAGAACACAAAATTTACTCTCTTAGCAAATTTCAAGTATACCATGCAATGCTCTTAACTATAGTCACACTGCTGTACATTAGATCTCCAGAATTTACACATCTTGCCTCAGTGAAACTTTGTATCCTTTGACAAACA
Source organism: Balaenoptera musculus (assembly GCF_009873245.2). Taxonomy (NCBI): domain Eukaryota; kingdom Metazoa; phylum Chordata; class Mammalia; order Artiodactyla; family Balaenopteridae; genus Balaenoptera; species Balaenoptera musculus. Next base: position 12,980,928 of record NC_045789.1, read on the forward strand.
TCTCCGCACTTCCCACTCCTCCCCTTAATCCCTGGCAACCACATTCAACTCTCTGCTTCTATGAGTTTGACTGTTTTAGATTCCACATATAAATGAGTCATGCAGTACTTGTCTTTTTGTGTCTGGCTTATTTTACTTAGCACAAAGTCCTCCAAGTTCATTCAAATTGTCACAAATGGCAGAATTCTTTTCTTTTTAAAGGCTGAATAATATTCCAGTGTGTGTGTGTGTGTGTGTGTGTGTGTGTGTGTGTATCAATTGCGTATTTCTTTATTCATCTGTCAATGGACACTTAGATTGTTTTCATATGCTTGGCTATTGTGAATAATGCTGCAAGGAACATGGGATTGTAGGTACCTCTTCAAGATACTGATTCATTTCTTTTTGATTTATAACCCACAGTGGGATTGCTGGATTATATGGTAGTTCTTTTAAAATTTTATGAGGATCCTCTATACTTTCTTCCATAGTGGCTACACCATTTTACATTTCCACCAACAGTGTCAATGGTTCCTTCTTGTCCACATCCTCACCAAAACTTATGTTTTTTGATAATAGCCATTCTAACAAGTGTGAAATGATATGTCATTGTGGTTTTGATTTAAATTTTCCTGATTATCAGTGATGTTGAACACCTTTTAATATATCTGTTGGACATTTGTATGTCATTTTTTGGAGAAATGTTTATCCAGGATATGTCCATTTAAAAAATCTGGTTATTTGCTTTTTTGATACATACAGATTTATAGGAGTTCCTTATATATTTTGGAAATTAACCACTTATCAGATACAGTGTTTGCAAATATTTTCTACCATTCCATAGGTTGCCTTTTCATTTTATTGATAGTTTCCTTTACTTTGCAGAAGATTTTTAGTTTGATGCAATTTTATTTGTCTATTTTTGCTTTGTTACCTGTGCCTTTGGGTTATATCCAAAAAATCATTGCTTAAAGCAGTGTCAAAATATTTTTGCCTGAAGTTTTCTTCTAGTTGTTTTGGTTTTAGGTCTTACTTTTAAGTCTTTAGTCCATTTTGTGTTGACTTTTTGTATATGGTATGAGATATGCGTCCAATTTTACTCTTCTGCATGTGGATATCCAGTTTTTCCAACATCATTTATTGCAGAGTATCCTGTCCCCATTTTGTGTTATTGGAACCCTTGTCGAAAATCAGTTGACCAAAATTATATGGGTTTAGTTCTGGGCTGTCTTGATCTTTTCCATTTGTCTGTATGTCTGTTTTTATGCCATACTCTTGTGATTACTATAGCTTAGTAAAATATTTTGAGGTCAAGAAGTGTGATGCCTCCAACTTTTATTTTTTCTTGCTCAAGATTGCTTTGGCTATTTGGGGTCTTTTGTGGTTTCATAAGAATTTTAGGATTTTTTTTTTTTTTCTGTTTCTAGAATCTTCTTTAAGCTTGCTCATTGGTGGTGAATTTTGGGACGAGCTGGGAACTCAACTTGGGGCTTTGGGGCTGGGATACCTGTCTCTGGCCTTTCCATGTGCCTGCTTGGTTTCCAAACGATACATTTTCTGAGTTTCCAGGGTGAGTGTCCCAAAATATACAGAATCGGGGGAAACTGAATTGTCCAGAAGTCACACAGCCTCAATTCTGCCACATTCTGTTTATTAGAAGAAAGTCATCAAGGCTGGCCCTTTCTGAGAGGTGGAGAAATAGACCTCACTTTTGCTGGTTAGAGGGTCAGAGAGATTGCAGGCACGTTTTAAAGTCATCACAGGTTTCTAAATCATAAATTATATTAGGGTAAAGATGATTTTGAAATTTCACAGAGAAATATTTCTTTTTATTTATTTACAATAAATGCCTGTTATTCTCAAACAATTTCTGCATATTTTCTGCTGATTTAGAAAGGAAAAAAGCCCCCTATACTTACATTTTAAAAATATTTTGATCTTAAAGAAACTTATATTGATGTCTCTTGTAAATTAAAGCAGGAAACTCTTTGAATGAAATGTATTCAGCTTTCTGCTTTTATTCCCTAAAAATAGCCACATGTTTTCAGCATACTTAATCACCAATCTTTTTAGTATACAAATGGAAATGATACTAAATTATAGAATTTATCATTACTAATTTACCAGGTAGTTGGCTTCTCTTACTGAAGAAGTCAGAATTTGGGTCTAAGCATCATCTGAACAAACAAGATCTTCGTTCCAACACAAGCTCCTCACTGGTTTTTCCTCCAGAAGTCGTAATATCATTATCAGGAGCCTTTGCCTTATTAATTTAAATCCTTCTAAGATCAAGTCAAAGAAGTAGAAGTCTAATTTCCTTTGGTTTGTCCCCTTTATCTTGTGTAGAGAGACAAGTCTGAGAAAACAAAATTAGCTTCTCTTGTGACTAACAAACATGATGCAATTATATTTAGTTCTTAGTAAAATTTGAGCTCATGTTTATTTTCTGAATTTTAAATACAACATCAGGGAGAAAATGAACAATATTTTGTAGAAAAAGTTTCGATACTCAGCTAACCATTTGTACTCTTTTCTCATTCCATGGGAATAATAATAGCAAAGAGAATTTTAGAAATTTCCCATACTGTTAAAAAATTCTTGTTAAGTTAAAGGAGTTATCTTCTTTTGTGTAAATGATTTTTTTTTTACAGAAAATTATTTAATGATTTAATATGTTTTATTTCAGAATATTTTAGTTGCAAGTGATGTGTGTGTCTCTATCCTTATCTACTTGTCCAGCATCTGTCTGCCTATCTATCTATCTATCTATCTATTGAAGGGTTAACCATAAAAGTATTATTATAGTGATACAGTACATTTTCTAGAACCAAAGGATCAGAGCACTGCTGAACCAGGGAAAGACTGGAGCAGCCCCAGGCAGAACCTAGGAAATCCACTTGCTTCATCCCTTTCTCTGCTTCTCCTTGGCTCACTGCTTCACTCTTTTCTCTTATTCCAGACAAATCTTTCTTCTTTCCAGCTTCCATGGGCATAAATGGCCACTGCCAACAGCTTCAAGTTTACTCCTATCTACTCCATTCCTGAAAGCTGGGAGGTGAGATTAGAATCTCTCGTATCCAATTTTAGGTTTCTGAGGAAGGACGGATTTTCCAATCTGTATCATTTTTTTTTTATCCCTGAACCAAAGAATTGTGGCCAAGGAATGAGTTCATTTTAAATAAATACAGGAGTCCTTCCTTATTTGAGGTTTCACTTCTTGTGGTTTCGGTTACCTGCGGTCAACCGTGATCCGAAAATATTAAATGGAAAATTCCAGAAATACAAATTCACAAGTTTTATATTGCACACGGTTCTGAGTGATGAAATCTCACACCCTTCAGCTCCATCCCTCCCAGAACATGAATCGTCCCTTTGTCCAGCTTATCCTGCCCGTTAGTCACATAGTAACTGTCTTGTTTATCAGATGGAAGTATCACAGTTCTTGTTTACAAGTAACCCTATTTTACTTAATAATGGCCCCAAAGCACAAGAGTAGTGATGCTGGCATTTCAGATATTCTCTTACTGTGCCTAATTTATAAATTAAACTTTATCATAGGTGTGTGTGTATAGGAAAAAACAGTATATATAGGGCTTGGTACTATATTTGGCTTCAGGCATCCACTGGGGGTCTTGGAACGTATCCCCCATGGATAAGGGAGGGACTACTATATGTGACCAGACATAAAATTCAAGTGTTAGATGGGTCAGTATAAAAAGATGATTATTCCCTGAAAGTAGAGTGTGTGTGAAGGTGTGCATGAGTGTGTTGTGTGTATGTGTGTGCAGGTATGCTTCCATATTGTGGTGTAAGGTTGGTTTTATATGGATTAGATAAAATAAACAACATGCATCCACTTTGTAAGGTTAGGAAATGCCTAATCAATGTATTTAAGATGAGTCCATTTCCTTCTTTGGTTGTTGAATAAAGTGCAGAAATATATTGGATAACGTTTGGTTTGAAGATCCAGCTATACTTAAACTATACTTGGGGTAGGTTGACAGAGCCATTAATTTCAAATTAATACACACCCCTATTTTAAATAGAGGGTTATAGTGTACATTTTCCAGCAATTCAGAATCTTGTGTTTTACAATAGTATCGAGAGTTGGAAACATTTATACTATACTATGTGTTCAGAAGTCACAGTAGCTGAAACTTTAGGGTGAAAACCTACAGTAAGGCAAAATTGAGAGACAGAGGTTATAAATAAGAGGCTGAACTTATGTGGTTTTACCATCAATTTGAAATGATTTATGAAAAGAAACTCTTTTCATACATTAGTCCAAATAAAAAAATAAACTGTCACTTATAAGATAAATTAATCATCTCAGAAAACAGCAACAGCTTTATAATAAAGGTGAAAGCAGCAGACTTTAGTTCTTTTATGCAAGTACTTCTAGTTATTGAAGGTTCAACATTACTAAATTTTATTTTTCACATAAATTGTTTATAGGGTCTAATAATTTTCAAATTATTTCCTTGTCAGAGGTGCAAAATTAGTTTTCATTTCAAAGGAAGAAAATGATATAATGACAGAGGTATTCAGTATTAGGGAAAAGATTAGAACTCTGGGTTTGTGAGGACATAATTTTGAATTTACTTAATTAAATTATCTTTCAGAAAGAATCAGTAGTTAGTTCCCACTTTCTCTTAACTAAATTAGTGCCTTACACCTGTCAGAATAGGTATAAATAAAAGGGAGAGGGTTGTGGGAATACAAAGAATGATCATGGCAGTTCATTCATATGCTTTTTAAAAAATCTATACTAATTATAGAAGCATATTTTAAGGAAGTTTCAGAGATTAAGACATGGTTTGTGAGACACTGCATTCAAACACATAATGTTACAAGGTGCTAAGTAAGGCAGAGGTCACAGCTAACTGTTACCGGATAGAAATTAGGTAAACAAACTGTAATTAGAGTAGAAAGAAATTTTAGTAGCATAGATAACAAAGAAAGAGATCGAAGACACTAATTACAGTATTGATTAGAGTCTTTGTTGGCCTTAAATTGGTGGACCTAGGAGAATACTCAGAAAATATGTGTTCATTGACATTTGGGAAACTACCAATAGAAAGTGCTTTTTCTTAGGGTATAGCATTGATTGTAATGAGAAAATGGATAGGTTTTATTAATGACCACCAGTGGCTGGCTGGATTATATAGTAAGGTTCCTGAGATAGGGATGAAATTACCCTTGGCTTTGCAGAGTACGGGTCAAACTTTAAAGTAGATTTCACCTAATATATGCCTAGGGGTGGGATTGCAGACTCATATGGCAGCTCTATTTTTCGTTTTTTAAGGAACCTCCATACTGTTCTCCATAGTGGCTGTACCAGTTTACATTCCCACCAACAGTGCAGGAGGGTTCCTTTTTCTCCACATCCTCTCCAGCATTTATTATTTGTAGACTTTTTGATGATGGCCATTCTGACGGGTGTGAGGTGATACCTCATTGTAGTTTTGATTTGCAGTTCTCTAATAATCAGCGATTTGAGCATCTTTTCATGTGCCTTTTGGCCATCTGTGTATCTTCTCTGGAGAAATGTCTATTTAAGTCTTCTGCCAATTTTTCGATTGGGTTTTTTGTTTTTTTTTTAATATTGAGCTGTATGAGCTGTTTGTATATTTTGGAGATTAATCCCTTGTCAGTTGCCTCATTTGCAAATATTTTCTCCCGTTCTGTAGGTTGTCTTTGAAAAGATACATGCATCCCAGTGTTCACTGTAGCACTATTTATAATAGTCAAGACATGGAAGCAACCTAAATGTCCATCGACAAGATAGGTGGATAAAGAAAATGTGTTATATTTATACAATGGAATATTGCTCAGCCATAAAAAAAAACAAAATAATGTCATCTGCAGCAACATGAATGGACCTAGAGATTATCATACTAAGTGAAGTAAGCCAAAGACAAATATCATATGATATTGCTTATATGTGGAATCTAAAAAAAAATGGTACAAATGAACTTATATACAAAACAGAAATAGATGCAGAGACGTAGAAAAAAAAAACTTATGGTTACCAAAGGGGAAAGGAGGGGGAGGGAGGAATTAGGAATTTGGGATTAACAGGTACATACTACTATATATAAAATAGATAACCAAAAGGACCTACTGTGAGCACAGGGAACTCTACTCAATAGTTTGTAATAACCTATAAGGGAAAAGAGTCTGAAAAAAAATATATGTATAACTGGATCACTTTGCTGTATACCTGAAACTAACACAACATTGCAAATCAACTACACTTCAATTAAAAAAATTTAAAAAGTAGATTCCAGAAAAAAAGTAATGTAAAATGATAAACTGAAAATCTGGACCATGGAAAATAATACGATTATCCATTTTATAAGAGATAGGTAGTTGCTATTACTTTCCAAGAGAAGGCACTAAAAAGGAGGGAGTCTAACTTCATGATATAACAAAATAGTAAACTGCCAGTTTTTAAAGACTATGTACTTGACCAATTGCCAAGATGACTAATAGCAATCTTCTCATAGATTAGCAGAAACTGCTTTGATGATTGCCTAGTACAATATAGACAAAGTGGAGATAGGAAATCATAAGGGGAATGATAGGTCAGTGAGACTTTTCTTCTGTACTTACAATATTACTACCTTTATTATTGCTGTTATTTTAGAAAATTGCTAATAAATTTCTCTGTGCAAAGTTTTTTTCTCAAGATTTTGTCCTATCTTCTGCTTGGAAGCTTCTCTTTTTAAGATATTTATATGCTGCCTCATTCTCATCACTTAAGAATCACTTCAAATGTTTTATCTACTCATGTCAGCCTTCCCTGATCATTCTAGTTCAAGCTGTCCTCCTAATTATCCAAGCACACAATGCTATTTTCTTTTATTATTGTGTCTTATTAAACTTAGATTTATCTTTATTTTGAGTGTATTTGTTGACATGTCTATGGTTTGTCTTTTCTTTCTAGAATGTAAGCACCTCTGCATCAGAGATTCTTTCAAACATGACCTTTAGTATGTATCCAGTTTCCAAAAATACATGTACCTAAAAATGTTTGTAGATGTTTCACGTCTCTAAAATGGGATATTTTTTGCCATTATTATTTCTTTGGGCCAATTTATATTTTAGTTTCTCAAAAACTGTACTACGGAAGTAGTAAACCAGGGATTTATTCTATGCCTGAACAATTTTTAGAGTTTACAGGTTTTCATGGTGTAACTATTAAAGATGTTACTGTAAGTAGCATTAGATGGCAGCTAATTTTAAATTTCTTTTAGAATGATTTTCATATTATAAAGAAAAAGGAAGAGAATGAGGGCAGCATGTGTTAACAGATCTGGCTTATTCTAACATAATATCTAACTTTGTTATGCTACCTTTTATCTAGCTGTTTTTCTAACAAAGAGTGTTTTTCATAACAACAACAACAAAAATACTCACTGGGAACAAAATACTACTCATTTTCAATATTTTTAAGTATTTCCAAAGCACAGAGAAGTTTTCCCATACCTAAAATATAACTGAAAAATATGAATAATGTTATGTACCTTCTGAGATCATTCTTGTGCTTACTGGATATCACATATGTGTCACAGATATAATTCTATTTTATGTATTTTAACTTTTTCCACAAGCTTCCCATTTTGTCGTATAGCCATGATAGTAAAAATTTTGTCAGTTATGTGCAAAAATGTTAATTTCCAGCCATAGATTATGGATGATAAAAAATCTAATTGGTCATAATTTTTCAAAAGTTCAAATGCCAAGTATAATTAATTTATCTGTAATATATTGAAATATTGATCATATGGTTATACTTGGTCACAATATTTCATTTCTCCCACTGAGGATGTTTCCTTTACTTATTTATTAATGTCATATTTATGAAAATAGGTATTTTTAAACAGTTAAATTTCATATGTAAATTGCTGAGGAAAGAGTTTTTTTTTCTCAAATTTGCCATTTTCTTTTGTCCTTCTGAAATGGAAATTTTAAATAATCGATGGAAATTTTTGAATTCTGCTTTATACATATATTTTGTGGATTCCTTACATTAGAGCTAAGAATTTTATACACTCAACACACTGTTCTCTGCTTTTATTCTATATATTTACCTTTTTAAAAATCTAAATTTTAAGAAAACGTATTTTAATATTATCTATTTTTACTAACTTAGCCACTTCTCATATGTTAAAACCTTACATGCCTTCTGATTTATGACATTCTCAACCTAATATATGTATGTGTATTACATCTATATGATATGTATATCTATTAACAAATTACATCTTGATCTGTACTATAAACCAGTATATGCACATACTATATACACTCATGCATATACAGCAAGCATATATACATGCATAGATGTGTATACAAGTGTGTGCAAGTATACACAAATGCACACACATCTATCTATCTAGCTAGCTCTCTATCTAATATATGGTCTACTGTGATTTGCTATCTCAATACACTTTTCATATTTCAATGACATTGTTTCTATAGTAACTGATGCACTGGAAAAATCAAAGCAGAAAGCTTTGGAAAGAGCCAGCCAAATCACATGCTTAGTAAATGATGAGCAGGTGGGGGTTATTTGTCTGGGGTCCTACATTTTGGAAGTGGCTAAAACAAAATGAAATCATTGCTCTGTAACAAAATACAGTCTAGCCAAGGTTGTAACACTGTATGCTATCTTTAACCAAAAAATGGCCCAATCATTATGATTTTCAGGAATACACATAGACATACACAAAGCCTTGTACTCTCTGTATGCAGGACTGAATCTTTCTATATTAGATACATTGTAAAAGAGGATTATGGTAGTGCTGCCAGGCTGAGCCAGTATTTCCAAACTTTGGATCAAGTGTCTATTTAAGAATATTTACATATGGGAAAAAGACATTTCTATAGATCTTTTAAATGAATTATGCCTAACAAGAATGTCAAGTGCCTGGGGACAAGGTCAATTTGAAGTTATTTTCTTATGATTTTAATTCTGAAAATTTAAGTCATTTAGGAAAACTTATTAGTCTTTCAAACTTGTCATATTTTATTCAAGTTAGTGATAGAGATTACCAATAGTCAAAATATTTATAGCAACAAATTAGAGCTGATTTAAACAAACAGAAACACAAAATAAGTTTGAAATTTTGAAGGTAATTTGAAGTTTGCTCTTCTTACCTTTCCCAGCTAGGTTACCTGTATTTCAAAGCACTCTCACTCTTTTTTTGGCAAAGAAAAGGATATGCACTTGCTTTTTAACTCCCATGCATACACATCATTTGGTTAAAATGATCATTAAGTCGAATTTTCCTGTTATATATTTCTTAGCAAAATAAATACATAGTACAAGATTTTTTTGTATGATTACATGAACAAAGTTAGGATCATTTCCTAAAATGAAAACAACATTCATTAAAGACATATTTGTGATATAAATATGTTAAATAGCTAATGCATTGTTAAATCTTTAGGATAGAATATTTTCAAGTATGATATTTAAAATATATTTTAAAGATATATATTTATTTGATAATTCTGTATTAAACAGCTCTTAAGAACATAGATCCTCCTGAACCTATGGAGATACTGTTGACCTGAAACAAATAGAATGCCAGATATTTCTCTAGCAAAGATATGTTTATTTGGGATCAGCAGAGGCATTTTGGGGTCTGCAACAATGACGAGCCATGTGCAAGTCCCTGCATGACAAGGGAAGGAGAACTCTTCAAGAGGGAAAGGAAGTTGGGAGGAGTCCATGGCTTTTCATTGGCTGAGCCACTGATAGGAAAGAAGCAGAGTCTCTTCTTCCTGTTGGGCTCTGCTATTGTCCCTAATAGTAGCATACATCTAAATACACAGAAAGCCTTGCATAGGTGATGTTTTCCTATTTTGAGAAATGAGTAAATTTATTAAAACTGAAAGGGGGCAGAGTTTGGCATCCCAAAATATGCCTCTTTGTCACAAGGATTATTTTAAGCTGGTTATTTTTAAGAAACAACAGACATACCTCTGAAACAGCAGACATAGCCCTGAAAACTGAGTAGCAGTTACCCTTTTGTAGGACATTTATTTACATGTATAATGACAACCTCCTTTTGTAAGGGTTTCTCCCTCACTGTACCAGGAAGAGGGGCATGACCAAATCTCTAGTAACTCTCATTAAATGAGAAGGCAAGACTTAAATCTGCACAACAACCTTGCCCCTGTTTACTCTGCTTTCCTAGTAATCTCCCATTAGTGGCTCCCCAGCTCATAACATTTGTCTTTTGTCTTTGGCTGAAGATGATATTTAAGATGATAGCCTGGCACATTCTAGGGAGTTCCTCAGTTTTCCTGGGTATCTCCCATGTATACAGGAGGTTAGATGTTATTAAACTTCTGTTTGTCTTTCTCATGTTCATCTGTTTTTTATTATGGGGATATCTCAGCCAAGAAACTAGAAGGGTAGAGGGAAAATTATTTTTCCTCCTCCACAAAACATGTATGCAAATATTGTAGTTAAATTGTAGATAAATTCTTCTGTAGTAGAGGCAAACTGATTTCCTAAGGGGCTGGTCTTAATCGAACTATCAACATTTTAAGTTGTGAGATTTTGGTGTTTTGCTTTCTCACTTTTCCTTTCAGCATTTCAGAGTCAGTCCGTCTTCCTTTCGTCCTCAGCAACATGCAGTGCTCTCCCATGCTCTCTGTTCTTTCCCTTACCAAATCATGCTTCCATCTAGTGATCAGTTGGAAAGTTTAGGACATTATGCTAAAACCTAAAAAAAAAAGAGAAATAACTATGTAAATGAATAACAGAAAAGCAGTTTTGAGTCAGACCTAAGGTTAAATTCCGTCTCCATACTTACTTTGCTGTATGATTTTTGGCAAGTAGTTTAACTTCTCCGAGCTAGAATCTTTTCCTCTGTAAATCAGATAATTAGACTTAATAACAAAATATGTATGAGAAGCCCAGCATAATGCCTGGCAGTCTGTAGTCAATAACCATGTGTTAATTTTATTCCTCTCCCGCTTCCTTTCAGAAGTTTGTACATTTCAATAGAGGTTGGTCCCTCAACACTAAGGAATGAATTTCTGCTCTTGAAAAAGAGGCAGGTGAGAGTGATGTTGAGGGACAGGAAGCCTTTCTACCACCTCTGAAATGACGCATCTGCTCTGCTTGCTTCGGAGGCCAGCATGGTCTGTCTTGTTGCCAACTCAATGAAAGCCTTTAAAAGCTTGCCAAAACATTTTCTCCTAAGCATTTTCCCTCAGGCTTCTAATGCCAAGTGACTTTTTAAATGTGTGACCTTTGATACTGACTATTTTTGGAAAAAACTCTTTATAGAAGGGTACCAGAGGCAGCAAGCAGCCCTGTGATTCTAAATCCCTTGCTAAGCAGAGAATTCTCATCTATCTGAATTGTATTTCTTTGTAAATTACGTTTAATGGTGTGGTTTGGGCAGCCTGATCTCCCTCTGGAGATAAGAAATTCTATGAACACAGCAAGTATTTTAAGACAGGGATGCGGTAAAAGAAGAAAGGTTTAATTAAGCATAGAGTTTTGCCTGGTTTTCCCTACTGTTATTTAAAAGCAGCAAAGTGCCTCTGGATTTACACCTATACTGTTCCATAATTTTTATACTGGGTCCAGCTTCCCTTTTCAATCTCGTACTATTCCAGGAACTTGATTTAGGTAAACATGCCTGACCTCTCTTTTTTCTGTGTCTTTATCTTTCACCTGGGATACACCCCTACTCTGCCCAGTTCTCTCTATAAAACTATTTTCATCCCAAGTCCAGCCAGTATGTCACCTTTACTCATTTATATATTCATAAATTCAAATAAAAGCAGACGGATAAACAAAACAAAGCCATTATGGAGTACTATATGCCAGTTGCTGTGTCACAGAATAATAAATGAAACGTGGCTCTATTTCTGAAAAAGGTCACAACTGCACACATACAAATAACTTTAATGCAATGGGAGAAATCTTAGAATAGAGGCATATTTAAAAACTACCCAGCAGTGTTTGACTAGGTCATGGAGGCTCTGCAGGTAACATCAGTGATAATTGAATGAGTTTTTGGAAGATAAGGGCTTTGTTAGGTAGAGAGTGGAAGAGGATTCTGGGTCTGGGGAGGCAGTTATGGAAGACCATGTTGACTCCAGGGATCATCGGTTTTTTAGAGCCTAGGTCTCCAAAAATCACCTTAGCAATCCTGACTCAAAGTGACCCCACTGAAAACTTTTGTGGGTTTTCCTCCCTATTTTCATGCATAAGCCCTTCTTTTTTTATAGGTAAAAGGTAGATATTTAGCTAAATTAGATATTTGTGTTACATGTTTAATTGTCCTGGTGAGTGTTAAATTTCTTGAGAGTAAGGACTGGGTCTTCCCTGCTTTTTATTACTGTTTAAAATACCCATAACTGAGATATGTAGTAATATTTTTTTTGTTTATATATTTATTTACTGTTTACTGTGTACCAAGAACTATGCTAAGAAATAGGCATTTTTATATCCCTTTAACTCAAACTGTAACTCTATGAGATTAGGTACTATTATTACTTCTACTCACAATTAAATAAAGCAATGCTTAGTGGGATCAAATGACTTTCCTAAGAATGAATTTGACTCAAAAAGCCTGACTACAGAGCTATAACTCTTAAGAAATACATTATCCTACCTTCACAAATAAGTCATTCCACATATATTTGCTAAGCTCCAAATGAACAAAACAATTCTTAAAAAATCGAACTAATGCAATTGAATAACTCAATGAAGAAAATATCAATGTATGATAGTATACATTGTAAATTCAGAGAAAAATCCTGGACAACCTTAAAATAAATGGAGCAGTAAAATATTTTTGAAGATTATTTTACCACCTTGCAGTGCTGTGTCTATTCCATGCTTTTAGGATTCAGGTGTGCATATGCTGAAGGTGCCCTCTGGCTTGGTCATTTTCTAGAAAGCAAAGTTGCTGTAGCTAATGCTACCTGGACAATCCCAGAGGAAGCAGGTGTGTTGAGGGAAGGTTGGAAAAGCATTTGGAAGGGCAAGTGAATATAAAGGAGTTTGCCAGTCAATTGTAAATTTTTTCAGGTCTCCAAACTTTTCTGTTGCCAGTGTTCTGGTTTTACTGGAAAGACCTTCAGAATTCATGATCCTTGTGATCTGGGTTTCTGGCTCCCATATGTGCCAGTGAATTTGCAACCGTAATGTGGTATATTGAGCATCTGCCTTTTAATTGAGCTTTCTCTTTCCACTCTAGGGACATCAGCTAAGTTAATTAGAGGTGTGGCAGGGGTTAAAATGATAGCAAATGCTGTAGAATTATGTTATTGGTGTAGAGTGTGCTGGAAATAGGATGGGTAGGAAAAAATCCAAGTCTTCCCATTTCTCATTAAAATCTACATGAGAACATATGAGGTGTGACACTTAGAAAATGGGCTTGATTGAACAACATACTCAAATTGGTTTATTGGCATGATGTCCCCTTTGCAGTAGTTATAATAGGAGCCAAAAAAATACAGTAATATCACTATTGCTATACTGTTTCGGGCTCCTTTGTGAGGTATACATTGAATAATTCTCAACAGTGGCAAATCTTCAAACTTAAAGAGTCAGTTCTGTTTTTGCCATTAGAAGAAGTTACAGATGTGCCGAATTTGAGGAAAAAAGTGAGTGATGAAAGTAGAAAGTATGATTTCTGGCCCAAGACAAAGTGATATTACAAAATAATAAACTTAAAAAAATTGTGCTTTATACACAGGCTCTGTTTATTCCAAAAGAATATTTCTAAATTTATTTTGAGGTACTATAGCATCCTGTAGTATATATTTTGCAGTTATTAGTTGAATGCATGGATTCTGGCATATGTACATTAACAACAATTTTCTTTTTAAATTTGTAGTCACAACTACTATTTTAAATTTTTGTTGAGTGATATTATACATATTTTTAAACTTTTCATTTAGATGATGTAAAATCATCCAAAACCAAATCTGCCTTAAACTAATAGGAAGTATTTTGAGAAGTAGAGGATAAATGGTTTTGAGACCTAAGAAATTTAAACTCAAAAAACTGAGAAAAAACACTTAGCGCTCATCTAGGAAAACAATGTGAGATAATTACAAAGTGAGGAGAGAGACTACTCACACTAGTATTTTGAGAATGCTATTATGGCATTATATTTATTATTTTTATTTAATTCTCTTCACAGCTCTGTGTCGTAAATATTATTTTAATTTTTAGCAGACTATCCAAGTTTTCAGTCGGTATTCAGATTTTTCTGTCTGATTCCCGGGCTCTTTGCTCAATTCTAACACAGTACCTCTTATATTGCATTCATTAAAAGACAGAGTATGAAGAGGGGAAAACTTGGAGTCACGCTTATTCTTCATTTGCATATTTTTGCATTCTTAATGGAATGTACTGAGAGGGCACTGTTTCTAAAATCTTATTACTCAAAAGTGTGGCCAGCAGACCAACAGCATCAGCATTGCCTGGTAGCTGAATAGTGATGTAGAATATTAGGTGCCACCCCAGACTTACTGAATCAGAAGCTACATTTTAACAGAATTCCCAAATAAGTTGTTTTACCCCATGGCTCTTGAGAATATTCTTGACAGTCTTTTCAATAACATTCCTGTATCTTCTGCATTTTTTTCAGGCTTTCAAACAGGCAACATTTTTCAGCTATGGGAAGTAAGAACTCATAAATAACTGTGAACACATTTTGACTTTAGAATAGTAAGGATCCTTGAAGGTCATTCTGAGCATTTTATTTAAAGGATATGAAACTGATGAACTTTTAAGTTAGATATGTTTTTCAAGGGAAAAAAACAAACTACCAACTACTGCCTAAATAGCTGTATATTCTTCAGAACTGATCCGTGGCAACTCAGAAGATTGTTAGTAATACTGGGACCAAATACTAATGATTTATGACATATAATTTAGAGCTCTTCATTTTTCTGGATACTTATCTTTGGGTCGGTTATTGTTTCTTTAATAATTGATTTTATTAATTTAGATTTCTATTCTGAATTGAATATAATATACTACATTTCTAAAACATAATAATGAGAAAGGAGTTTAGCTTTCTGTTTATTAGCCATGCTGCTTTTTGAGCAAAAATTTATTTTGAACTCTTTTATTCACACATTCTTAATATGAATTTTTATTAATTCCTATGTCTGGACTTATATTTAATTATTTTTTACTTTCTAAACAAGATGATGTTTCCCACCGTACATCACTCCTATTTCACTACAAATGATTACAATGTTATTAGGAATAATTATTTAAATTCAAAATTCAAATATACTTGATATTTTTTATATCCAATATAACTCCAAAAGAAGATTTGAAGATCTGCCTAGTTTATGATTAAAGATAATATAGTCACCCACAGAACTCCTAAAATGGACTGAGTTGGACAGAGCTAGACAGTGGATTAGTAGGAAATTTGAGGTTGTTCTATAAAGAGACTGGCAGTATTGCTTTGGAGATATGCTTTTCCTAGTCCTTCTACCAAATTGTAGAAGAGTACAAAGACTCACTTTTATCACTTAACTGTATTTCTAAACTCAAGATAACACTTTTTCCTAATATTTCTTTATGTGCACAGTTAAACATTATAAACTATGATTGTAGCTTCTGCAAAAGTCAGAGAGTGGTTAAAAGAATGAAGGAAAGAATGAGTGAATGAATGAATGAGGGAAGAGGAAAGCAGGTTTCTGCTGTACAAGGTAGAGTGAGTCCAAGATATTTATGTTCATCAGTAGAACAGGTTTCAAAATAGCTGTAATGCATTGGTAAAGTCAGTGCTTACCTCTGTTAAATTTTTTTAAGCATAGAGGGCTTTTTTGGGGGGGGCATAAGTAATCCCCCCATTTATTTATGTGGACTATTTAGACTTATTACAGTTAGTAAAATTAAATGACAGAATGAGTGTTATGGTAAGTCAGGAGAGGGTAGAAATTATTATTAGCTGAGATTACAAGAAAAACAGGCTCTGAAATTCTTAAATTTATGTCTCAATAGTCAAGCAGCCAGCTAAACACCAGTCTTCCACATTTAAGTCCTCTGTACCAGCTAAACACCAGTCTTCCACATTTAAGTCCTCCACACTTTTCACTGTCTTATATATATCTGCCTTATCTTCCACCTTGGGAGTAGATAGAATGGTATAGTGGGTAAAAATCCCTAATTTGGCATTATATTTTCCAGGTTTCCCTACTGGATAGAAAATATTTGGCAAACTAAAAATTCATCTAAGCCTCAGTTTTCTACTCTGTAAAACAGATATAATGATAGTATACATCTAGAAGAGTTATGAAGAATAAATGAGACAATTCATTTAAAGGGTTTGGTACTGTACCTGCCATATAGTAGGTACTCAAAAGTGTTAAGTACTATTTTTATCTATCACCTTGGGAATCAGTTATTCCTAAGGATGTTAATTACTATTGTTCAAAAATGTTTTGACTTTATTACTTGGAATTACATTAAAACTTAGTTTATAATCCACGTAAGAAATCTAGGCATCCAGCCTGATTACTGTATAATTACATTTGTTTCATGTCCCCAAAATTATATTCCCCAGATTACTAATGCAAATATTGAATGACTTCTGTTTGTTTCTAAATATAAACTACATTTTTGAATGATGAACACGTTTCACCACTGAGAATGTACTCAAAATGTATTACAACATCTGAAAATAGTTTCAAGGGAAGGTAAAACTCATTTTGTAATTAATAAAAGTGTGAGAAATTTATATAGCTCCCACAGTGACAAAACTGAAAAGAACAAACTTTTAAAGAACCCAAAAGACCCCAAATAGCCAAAGCAATCTTGAGAAAGAAAAATGGAGCTGGAGGAATCAGGCTTCTGGACTTCAGACTACACTACAAAGCTATAGTCATCAAAACAGTATGGTACTGGCATAAAAACGGAAATATACATCAGTGGAACAGGATAGAAAGCCCAGAGATAAATCCACACACCTATGGTCACATAATCTATGACAAAGGAGGCAAGAATATACAATGGAGAAAAGACAGCCTCTTCAGTAAGTGGTGCTGGGAAAACTGGACAGTTACATGTAAAAGGATGAAATTAGAACACTCCCTAACACCATACACAAAAATAAACTCAAAATGGATTAGAGAGCTAAATGTAAGACCAGACACTGTAAAACTCTTAGAGGAAAACGTAGGCGGAATACTCTTTGACATAATCGCAGCAAGATCTTTTTTGATCCACCTCCTAGAATAATGGAAATAAAAACAAAAATAAACAAATGGGATCTAATTAAACCTAAAAGCTTTTGCACAGCAAAGGAAACCATAAACAAAACAAAAAGGCAGTGCTCAGAAT
The DNA here is from genome assembly GCF_009873245.2 of Balaenoptera musculus. NCBI lineage: Eukaryota > Metazoa > Chordata > Mammalia > Artiodactyla > Balaenopteridae > Balaenoptera > Balaenoptera musculus. Next base: position 12,998,263 of record NC_045789.1, read on the forward strand.
GGGAGAAAATATTTGCAGATGAAGCAACTGACAAGGGACTGATCTCCAAAATATATAAACAGCTCATGCATCTCAATATCAAAAAAACAAATAACCCCATCAAAAAATGGGCAAAAGATGTAAATAGACATTTCTCCAAAGAAGACATATAGATGGCCAAAAAGCACATGAAAAGATGCTCAACATCACTAATTATTAGAGAAATGCAAATCAAAACTACAATGAGGTATCACTTCACACCAGTCAGAATGGCCATCATCAAAAAAATCTACAAACAATAAATGCTGGAGAGAGTTTGGAGAAAAGGGACCCCTCCTGCACTGTTGTTGGGAATGTAAACTGATACAGCCACTATGGAGAACAGTATGGAGGTTTCTTAAAAACTAAAAAAGAGAACTACCTTATGACCCAGCAATCCCACTCCTGGGCATATACCCAGAGAAAACTATGCTTTGAAAAGATACATGCACCCCAGTGTTCATTGCAGCACTATTTATGATAGCCAGGACATGGAAGCAACCTAAATGTCCATCCACAGAGGAATGGATAAAGAAGATGTGGTACATATATACAATGGAATATTACTCAGCCATAAAAACAAACAAAATAATGCCATTTGCAGCAACGTGGCTGAACCTAGAGATTGTCAAACTGAGTGAAGTAAGTCAGACAGAAAGACAAATATCATATGATATCACTTATATGTGGAGTCTAAAAAAAAGGGTACAAATGAACTCATTTACAAAACAGAAGTGGAGTCATGGATGTAGAAAACAAACTTATGGTTACCAGGGGATAAAGAGGGGGAGGGATAAATTGGGAGATTGGGATTGACATATACACACTGCTATATATAAAAATAGATAAAACTAATAAGAACCTGCTGTATAGCACAGGGGACTGTACTCAGTAGTCTCTAATGGCCTATATGGGAAAAGAATCTAAAAACAAAAAGGAGTGGATATATGTATATGTGTAACTGATTCACTTTGCTGTACACCTGAAACTAACACAACATTGTAAATCAACTACAATAAAAACTTAAAAAAAAGATATTTACTAAAAATAAAGTATGTTACTTGAGGAGTTGTTAGTTCATTGTTTTGTTTTTTTTGAGACATAATTTGAGACTTAGAAAAAAGTTGCAAGAATAGACAAAAAAATTCTGGAAACTACTCTTCACACATATTTCCTGAATGTTAACATTTACTACATTTACTTTATATTTCTTCTGTCCCTCTCTGCATATGTGTGTGTGCATATTTATATGTATGTGTATTTAGATAGATAGATAGTTTTTAGAAACTGGTTAAAAGTAAGTTATAGACATGATGTCACTTTTGCACCTAAATACCTAAGTGTATAGTTCTCCTGTGTTGATGATCGCTGTATAATTAACAAAATCAGGAAATTAAATTGAAGCCATAGTATTCTTCAATTTACAGACTTTGAGATTTTGTCAGTTGTTCCAATGTCTTCTATAGCCAAATATAATCCAAGATCCTGTGTTACATTCACTTTTCATATCTCTTTAGTCCTATAATCTGGAGCCTTTCTTGAATCTTTTCTTGTATTTCATGGCATTGACATTTTTCCATTAATTTTATGGAATATCCCTCAATTTGAGTTTGTCTGATATTTACTTTAGATTAGCTTATGCACTTTTGCACTGTATAATTATCCTATTGCTAGTCTCACTTTTACCTATTAGCTTTAGCTTCCATTGATGATTTTTGTCTGAATGCATTAATATTAAGATGGTTGGCAAATGGTCATTTTCTAATCCCATCATTCCTGCTACGTGAGTTAGTTGTGTCTTACTTTGTAATGGGAGTGAGAACAATGATGAAATGATTTGCATATACACAAATAAAATTACAAAGCAATAACTGCCAGGAAGGAGACGAAGTTGAGAATGATTTATCTTCAGTAGTGGTCTGTGAAGTGAATGATATTTAAGCTGAGAGTTTAAGGGGGAGAAAAGGAGCTGATAATGCAAAGGATGGGACGAGGTCCAAGCAAAGAGCATTGCTTTAGGTGAGAAAGAGCTGAGACTACGAAAGGGAGTAAGTAAAACACCAGTGTGGTTGAGTTTAGTGGGCAGGAGGCAGAAGACTTGGTTGAAGAGAGATGTATAGTGTTGATCAGTTTGGGTATATAAACTATGCTAAAGGCTTGTTATTTTCCTCTAAGTACGTTTGGAAGTCATTGAAGGATTTAAACAGAAAAATGACATGATATGATTAAAAAAAACCCAAAATTCCTTCTTCGTAGAGAATAGGTTAGAAGGGAGCAAGTGACAGGCCAATCTGTGTGCTTGGTCTGTCCTAACTTCTTGCATCATTATTTAAGCTACTCTTATCTCTCTTTGGACTACAGTGGATGTCTAACTTGTCTCCTTACAAACTTCTCCACACTTTAAAATAATACGTTAAAATAAAAAACATAGTGCTATGGTCCTCGCTGACACTAGTTGACAGCGAGAGGTGAGGGAGAGGGTGATTTAATCAAATGTTGTCAACTCAGTTATATTGTTTTGTCAGAAGGAGGAAAGGTAATAGTTTGGAAGCAACAGCTACGGATAAGGAAGACGCAGAAGTGGAAAGGCTTGGAACCTGGAGAATGAGGGGGTCTTGGGTAACACTGAGCTCAGTCAGGCAGTATGGACCTGAGAGTCTGAGTAATACCAGATGCCCAGCAGGCATGTCTTCTGGTTGCCCTGTAGTGGAACATAATGGCCTGAGTTCAAAGAGGGTAGCCTAAAAGTTCTAGTCCTGTGGTCCTGAATGCTGTCCTTTACAGCATGGAGCCTAGAGTTGAATTGGAGGGGCGTTGGGAGGTAGGGGGTGAACCAGGTGAGAGGTTAGAGAGACTTATGCCCGAGGCTTTCTATATGTTATGGACCCTTTACTGGTAACTCCCTGTGATGTCTCATGTCTCATGCTTTAATGTTGGCACGTAATGGTCCAACAACACAATAACGGTGCGTTTAAAGTTTTAATACATAAACTTTGCTGTGAATCATATTATCAAATTTTATTTATTACTTGCCTGCAGCTTGGTTTTCTGTTCACTGTGGATTAATTTTTTTAAGTTCCTTGGTTTATGGGAGACCTAAATTCATATGAAGTGTTTATAATCTAATTATAAATATGTGAAGAGGCATTTCACATTTATAAGAGATTATTGCATTTGGTTGGAGGTTGTATTAGATGACTTCTAAGGTCTCATCCTACTTAGAGTTTATGATTTAATGATTCTAGCATTATTTTTTAGCACAGAGTGAGCTAGAAAAGTAAAGGGTGTTAAATGTGACCTGAAGGAAAAAATCAAGAACTCTTAATAAAGACATGTATAGTGTGAACAATTCCTAAACTTTTGATCATTCAGTGGAACTGGCACTTATGTTGGTATAGATTTATGGTAGTTTTAAAGGCATGTTTAAATTGAATGGGCAAGTTGTAAAGAAATAAATAAATAAAAATTAAAAAGATTATTAGATACAGGGTTTCAAAAGACTGCATAAGGGCCTAGTCTAGTCCCTTATTTTACTTCTACTGATTCAATAAGCCTTATATAATTGTCCTGAAAACTTGACCAAATTACTAGCATTTTTACCAGCTTTTATTAATTGAAATAATGAACCAATGTCACACCTTGTAAAAATATAGCACATGATAACAAAGGTATGTCTTCTGTGTGAAAATTTACCTCTGTTGACTAAAAGAACTAAAAATAGATTTTCCATTATTGTAAAGAATGAATTTGTCCCCTCATAAGTATTCTCTTCACAGAGATTCCTCTAATGATTGACTAATGGCCTTATTTCAGGGAATTGGTCTGTAGCTCTGGAAAAGACATAGAAAGGTGATTTATCTGAGATCAAAACCAATCCAACTGCTAAATATCATAATGAAACAAATACAAGTCATCTCCTTAAATTTTTATAATTTTTCAAGTATTTTCCATCAGATTCTCTGGGCAAAAGACAGCTGCTTGTTTAAAAGACTGACTTAATTGCTTTAAACGCTGCAGACTGAACCATGTATCTGTAACATGGCTCAGCTGTGGGGTCATATTTGGAAATATCTTTGCATTTCACTACTAACAAAGTTCAGTATCTATTTAGTTAATATCTTGCAAAAACTGATTTATTCAGAGCATATGGTCTAACAAATGTTGAATACATTTTCACATGTTGGGGTATGTTTAGGACCTTGGAAACTTGTGGATTCTTACACAGAACCACATAGAGTTGAAGGACCTTGGGGAATGTTGTTCAGCCATCCTATTTCACAAGTGAGGGAAATATTCTGACAGTAAGAGACAGGGAATACATTTCTTCCCTTTCTTCTAACAAAGAAAATAAATTCCCATACAAAATATTTATTAATTAAAAAATCTTGATCAAAAGTAACAATGTAAAGCATTTTTTCATGGGCGCTTTTTACATATTGAATATGAAAATATATTTATGCAGCAATGTCCAGCCTTTAAAAATAAATACTATGTTTATTGTACTGAGTCACTTAACAAAGGTACATAAAAGTAACATTTCTATTTTATGTAATAGCCACTTCACTTGTGTATACAAGGAAGGCAGAAAAATTTATGGATTGAGAGATTAATTGATAGACTGTTGTTATGTAATTGATACTCCAGAAGACTTCAATTCTTAAATGAGAAATTTTATTCAAATAATTACTCCTTTCAGTGAAAAATATTAAAATATGTGTCAATGTCCTCCGGCTAAAGATACCAGAAACATACCTTTATTCAAACAAGTTGGGTTTATCGGTACATTGCAATAAGGGAGACTGTGTAAGAGGACTCATAGGGTGTGTCTGTCAGTGGGTGTTAGAAAGAATATATTATGTGTTACGGACGTGTGTGAGGTAGTTTGGGAGCAGGTTCAGGCAGCGGGTCTTCGCATTGGATGCCGTCAGGTAGTTCTGTGGTTGGGTTTAGTAATTCTTATTAAAGTGAAGTTGTGGGGCTTCCCTGGTGGCGCAGTGGTTGAGAATCTGCCTGCCAATGCAGGGGACACGGGTTCGAGCCCTGGTCTGGGAAGATCCCACATGCCGCAGAGCAACTAGGCCCGTGAGCCACAACTACTGAGCCTGCGCGTCTGGAGCCTGTGCTCCGCAACAAGAGAGGCCGCGAGAGTGAGAGGCCCGCGCACCGCGATGAAGAGTGGCCCCCGCTCGCTGCAACTAGAGAAAGCCTTCTCACAGAAACGAAGACCCAACACAGCCAGAAATAAATTAAAAAAAAAAAAAAAGAAAGCTGAAGCTGTCATTGGTAAAGACTCGACAATCACTCATAATAGCCTAGAGAGGAGATATATGGTGATTTTTGTAATTTGGATAATATTCTTGTTTTTGCCTCTGCTCAGACGTTTTTACAAAGTGGTCTTATTTTGTCTTGATCCATTATAGACACAGGGTGGCCTAGTCTGATGCTGGTGTTCTGTGAAATTGTTTATGTTCCGTAAGTGGATACCATGGCCTAGCTGAGAGTATCAGAGCAACTTCTAGCAACGTCAGGGCTTCTCTGATAGTGCAAGGCCAGCAGCCAGCAGTCAGGGGCTGCTTTCTCTTTCTCACATATATTAGCATATAATTCTTTTTTTTTTTTTTTTTAATTTTATAGCTACTTTTATTTTTATTTATTTTATTTATTTTTGTCTATGCTGGGTCTTCGGTTCGTGCGAGGGCTTTCTCTAGCTGCGGCGAGCGGGGGCCACTCTTCATCGCGGTGCGCGGGCCCCTCACCATCGCAGCCCCTCCCGTTGCGGGGCACAGGCTCCAGACGCGCAGGCTCAGCAGTTGTGGCTCACGGGCCCAGCTGCTCCGCGGCATGTGGGATCCTCCCAGACCAGGGCTCGAACCCGTGTCCCCTGCATTGGCAGGCAGACTCTCAACCACTGCGCCACCAGGGAAGCCCAAGCATATAATTCTAACTGCATATTTCATGGCAAAATGATTTCATGTGTAGTATGCTTATTTTCCAACTATATACATCTTGTTTCCATATTTTGTAATTGTCTATTCCCATCACTGGATTGTAAACTCCACAAAGGCAGAGGCCATGGCTTGAGAACAGAGCAAATTTTACCTTGGAGTTGGTGAACAAGTTGGTCAACAATTTAGAAAGTACACTTGAAGAGGGTAGGGTCAATGTCAGGAAATAGGTCAAATTCTGAATCTATATAAATAAAGGGTCTAAGGATCAACCCTGTAGAGAGTTCAGAAATGTGGTTTCAAATATGAAGAGGTGGATACAATGGAAGCTGTTAGTATACCACACCTGAAGAAGGTTTACATAAAATAAATAGCTACCTTACAAGAGGATAAACAACTGAGCAAGAAGGATGTACAGGAGTAAAGCAATTTCTGACCCAAAGAATAGGCAGCCAGAACAATGTAGAGTGCATCCTTAGAGCTTTAAATGCATATCAGGAGAATGTACTCAAGGACATAATTTTTCCTTTAACATTGTAACTGAATCTGTGGCACTGTGGACCAGAAGGGGTATTATTCAAGTATATCTTGAGCTTCTGATATGTATCAGGTACTGTGTTAAATGCTAAAAGTATAATAGTGAAAAAGAGAGATGGAATTGCATGAATGATGCTTTTTTATTATCATTCATACCATTCAAACAATCCTTACTCCTTTTATTTAGCAATCACTGGAAGGACCTAAAATAAAGAAGTGATTAAAATGAGAAAATATTATTTCACTCACAAGACATTGGGCCAGAAGTCTCAACTGGCAAATATATTCTCCAGAAAGACAGTGATCATCTGTGGCTGTTTTTTTTTAAAAATTAATTAATTTATTTAATTTTTTTATTTTTGGCTGCGTTGGGTCTTCGTTGCTGTGCGTGAGCTTTCTCTAGTTGCAGCGAGAGGGGGCTACTCTTCGTGTGGTGCGCGGGCTTCTCATTGAGGTGGCTTCTCTTGTGCAGCACGGGCTCTACGCGTGCGGGCTTCAGTAGCTATGGCACGTGGGCTCAGTAGTTGTGGCTCACGGGCTCTAGAGTGCAGGCTCAGTAGTTGTGGCGCACGGGCTTAGTTGCTCCGCGGCATGTGGGATCTTCCCAGACCAGGGCTCGAACCCGTGTCCCCTGCAATGGCAGGAGGATTCTTGACCAGTGTGCCACCAGGGAAGCCCCTGTGGCTGTTTTTGAATGACTAGAATGATACAGAAGTGGATGAAGATCGTAGAGTTTGCACCAGAGAGTTATTGCAAGGGAAAAGCATTGCTAAATCAATGCTGGTATTTTATTGAATGGCTGTACCACTTTTCTGACTCTGTAATATCTGTGATTTGGTAAAGTTTTCCAAGCAAAGTCATTTGGATCTATGTTCCATTTCGGCCCTTTCCTTGTAAATGGCAGCTTTTCTTTTTTTATGTAGTTTAAAATTTGCATTTTATTCATTTTTCCATAATGTGTACTGTTGCAGTATTTATAAAATAGAAATTCAGAAAAGGATTGTTTTCTTTATCCTGGAGCTTTAGTTTGATATCATTTGGTTTTATGTCTGAGTTCTGTTGCTTAAAATTTACGAGAGAAACAAAGGATCATGCTCATGAAATCACACTTCATGGAGCTAACCAACTTATGATATTAGGAATCTATAGGTGAATTTAGTGTGTTAGTGTATAAAGTTCTGAAAATTGTGATGTCCTCTATGAAAATAAGGTTCCACTACTATCCGTGTTCATTTTTTAAAGAGAAAAACAAAGGCACTGATTAATGCCATACCATGCCTGAAATGTTTCCATTTATTTTTGCCTTAACTATTTGCTATAAATAGGAAAGAGTAAGGGAAAAGGAATCATACTGAACACCTTTTCTTGTTGCCGCACTTATCCAATTACTTTGGAGAGGTTGGGGATATCACAAATTAATAAATGTTTTCTTTGCTGTCCTCTTATCTTTCAAATGTGGTGTCCATTGTGAAATAGGCTGTACTTTTTTTATTTTTTGCAATCCAACTCTATCAGGAACTTGCATATTAACCTTAGAAAAATGCCTAATGAATATACAATTGACTTTATTATTTAAGATGATACAAAATGAATATAGACACTATTGTTATAAGGGTGTATTTTATTGTTGATTGCCATCTGTTAGAAACAAGAATCTGTAATATAAATTGAAGAATTCTGAATAAATGATTCAGGGTTAGGGATGTTTCTCCACAAACACACAAAAAGGAACAGTGATTTTTATTCCATTTAATTAAATATAACTAAGTATTAGTTGCTAAGAGAGTAGATCTTAAAAGTTCTCATCACAAGAAAAAACAAATGTAACTGTGTGGTGATGAATGTTAATTAAACTTATTGTGGTGATCATTTAACAATATACATGTGTATCAAATCATTATGTTGTATACCTAAAATAATACAATGTTATATGTCAGTTATATATCTCAATTTAAAGAATTATTATTGGATTTGTCTTTCATGAAAATGTTGTAATTTGGGGGCAAATTGATGCAATCTAGCTATAGGGCTTAATCTTTATAAAATTCAGAACTAAAAAACCTCAGTAGAAGGTATTATCTATTGCTACCCAGGCCATGTGATTTCTACCTGTATATTAGATATCTAATGAGTAAAACCAGATGAATAACACCTATTGTCTGAATTTTGTATTCCATTACCAGTAATCATAACTAGTATGTTACAGAATTCAGACACTTGCCCCTAGTATACTAATATTCAGAAACTTCCCAGTAATATACAGGTAGAAACCATATAGTCTGGGAAGCAATTATAATATTACCTACCAGGATTTTTAGTTCTGAATTTTATGAAGATAAAAGGTTAGCTGAAAAATCTACTGAACCTTAAACTCTGTGGCGAAAACAGTAGACAATATAAGAAGCTGAAAAGGAGATTCCTTGGGTCCTTATAAGATTTGTTCTTGTTCTAAGGAATTTGTAATAACCTTTAATATATGGCTAAGGGGATAGTTTTCACTTATCTACCTTCACCTCTACGTGTTACTTGCTGAATTTGGCCTATTGTTTTTTTGTTCCCCAATGAGGCAACTTATTGCTACATGTTAATACTAAAACAGGACTTGTGCATTTGCTCAAAGCATAGCCTTTTAGTAGAAGTCTCTCATCAGTTGATTTCTACAGATGGTTCTGATCCTCACTATTAAATGCCCTTAAATACTTGTCAGCCTGCTTCACTTGAGAAAATACCAATAACAAAACTGCATGTGGTGGCAGCTCTCTTTTGTGCATCTGCGGATGCACATACTGTCAGTCACTGTTTTCCTTGAAGTCTGAATTCCCCTTGGCACGGTCAGCTGCCTCTTGCCCACTGCTGTATGAAAGAGGGATTTTCAATTCCTTGAGGGGAGTCATTTCCTGCTTGGATCCAGCTTAAACAAAGTTAAGTCCTTTGTACTTATGTGACACTTTCTATATAAGATCATTTGACCTCTCCTCAACTCTATCATTCTTCTCACAAATACAATTCAAAAAGAATATACATTTTTTAAAGAATATTTTGATTCAACTGGATTTATTTCAAGTGATTGTATAGTTTTGTTGAAGATTGTTAATCTTTTGAAATGAATTTTAGGGCTTAACTTTTACCTTCTCAATAGAAGTGTTGGCTTTAAAATGTTTTTAAAATGACTTGAATGCTGTATTTTTCTATAATTTTAACTGTGCTGTATTTTTATAAATGAGAATTATTAAGAGAAAATATTAACTTTTCCTTTACTGGAATTGCTATTAGTGAAACTCTTTTTTTTTTGTAGTGGCAAAAAAACTAAAAAAAAAAAAATCAGTAGACTAACTCAAACTTTCTCATTTAATTAAGCTAATATGTATTCAACACAATCATTGTCATAGACTTTCTCACTTAACAAAACTCACAGATGTTTAACAGTCACAACAAAAGAGACCCAGCCTCTGTTTACAAAACATTTTTACTAGAAGCGCACATTCCAGGTGGGCCTGAATTGAAAGAATAGAAACTTCTCCCAGATCTGCTGGTATTTTGTGACTTTAGCCCACATGTTTAACCTTCTTAGGTCTATAATTCCCTCAAGTTTAAAATAAAGAGAATCTTTATTTTATTTATTTATTTATTTATTTATTTATTTATTTATTTATTTATTTATATTTTGGCTGCACTGGGTCTTAGTTGTGGCATGCAGGATCTTCGTTGTGGCATGTGGGATCTTTTTTGGTTGCAGTGTGCAAACTCTTAGTTGCGGCATGCATGTTAGATCTAGTTCCTGACCAGGGATTGAACCCGGGCTCCCTGCATTGGGAACGTGGAGTCTTACCCACTGGACCAACAGGGAAGTCCCTCAAGTTTAAAATAAAATGGTTTGATTTATGATCCGAAAAAGCTGTATGCATATTAAAGAGATATAAATTAAATCATACTTTAAATGCATTAAAGCAGATACCTTTATTTGGGGTTATGAATAATCACTCTAATTTCTATTCAACCTTTCAACATAATGTGGTTGGTAGAATATTGTAGTACAATTCTGAGATCATTGGTCCTTTTATTTGGATATCTAAAGCACACCTAATAATTACTGTCTTTTAATGTCTTAGGTCATATAATTTTAGAGTTGGAAGAGATTTTAGAGATCATTAAAAAACTATTTCCTTATGTATTAGAGAAAGGAGGCCTAGAGAAGTTGAATGACTTTCCCAAGGTAATGTATTTAATAAGGAAAATGGAAAATTTAAGGAGATTTTAAGCAATCACCCCTAGCCTAGTAGAGCAAACTAAATTTTTTCAAAAGATCAGACATATTAAACTATTAAACATTGATTCAAACTAGTCTTAGAGATTTGTTTTAATATTTGTAGAGTATAAACGTAGTTTATACTTTAAAGGACTGGCTTACCATATTTGTTTGTATGAAAAAACTGTTGGGTTGGTGCTGATAGCACCATTTTAGGAATTATTTTCTTCATAATAGTGTATCATTTTGTATCTCCTTGACATAATAAAATTAAATCATCATTTAGCTTTTATTTTTCACATTATGTTGAATGTTCAGATTATTTCCAAATATCCAACTGCTTATATTTACTGTATCCATTGACTCAAAAATGTATTTAGAATCTGTCTTAAGAGTGAAGCAAACTATCCTTTTCTTAAACATACACATAACACACACACACACACACACACACACAAATCACACGTGTAATTCGGTGTATACAAGGAATCTTACAGTTTTTTATTCTTTGCAGATTTGAAAAATATTTAACTTTTCAAAATTTATAAAATTCTTGTTATCGAGTTGGGAAATTATTAAACCATTTTAATTTATCATAAAGATGCTGGGGAATAGAGTACCTTGTGCCTAATGACATCATAAACATGGATCAAAACACTGTTTTACTGGACAGCTACATGTAAAAGAATGAAATTAGAACACTTCCTAACACCGTATACAAAAATAAGCTCAAAATGTATTAAAGACCTAAATGTAAGACCAGACACTATGAAACTCTTAGAGGAAAACCTAGGAAGAACACTCTTTGACATAAATCACAGCAAGATCCTTTTTGATGCACCTCCTAGAGAAATGGAAATAAAAACAAAAATAAACAAATGGGACCTAATGAAACTTAAAAGCTTTTGAACAGCAAAGGAAACCATAAACAAAATGAAAAGACAACCCTCAGAATGGGAGAAAATATTTGCAAACGAAGCAACTGACAAAGGATTAATCTCCAAAATATACAAGCAGCTCATGCAGCTCAATATCAAAAAAACAGAAAACCCAATCCAAAAATGGGCAGAAGACCTAAATAGACATTTCTCTAAAGAAGGTATACAGATTGCCAACAAACACATGAAAGGATGATCAAAATCACTAAACATTAGAGAAATGCAAATCAAAACTACAATGAGGTATCATCACCTCACACCAGTCAGAATGGCCATCATCAAAAAATCTACAAACAGTAAATGCTGGAGAGGGTGTGGTGAAAAGGGAACCCTCTTGCACTGTTGGTGGGAATGTAAATTGATACAGCCACTATGAACAGTATGGAAGTTCCCTAAAATACTAAAAATAGAACTACCATATGACCCAGCAATCCCACTACTGGGCATATACCCTGAGAAAACCATAATTCAAAAAGAGACATGTACCACAATGTTCACTGCAGCTCTATTTACAATAGCCAGGGCATGGAAGCAACCTAAATGCCCATCAACAGACGAATGAATAAAGAAGATGTGGGACATATATACAATGGAATAAAATACATTTTTTTTTACATTCCATACATTCCATAAAAAGGAATGAAATTGGGTCATTTGTAGAGATGTGGATGGACCTAGAGACTGTCATGCAGAGTGAAGTATGTCAGAAAGAGAAAAACAAATATCGTATATTAACGAATATTTGTGGAATCTAGAAAAATGGTACAGATGAACCGGTTTGCAAGGCAGAAATAGAGACACATGTAGAGAACAAACGTATGGACACCAAGGGGGGGAAGGTGGGGGGATGGTGTGGTGGTGTGGGATGAATTGGGAGATTGGGATGGACACATATACACTAATATGTATAAAATAGATAACTAATAAGAACCTGCTATATAAAAAATTAAAAAATTAAATTAAATTAAAAAAAATCCACAGGGACTGGGAAAAAAACAAAAGCAAAAACAAAAACATTGTTTTATTTGCTACATGGTAATGCTATTATTTACCTCCTGTCTACTAATCTTAGTTATAAAAATATATTTTTGTGTCTCCAAACTACTTATGCTTTATGTATTTTGTCTCCATTTACCTAAAATTTAAAGAGTTTTAAAAGTATGTCTTCATTTACCTATAATTTAAGGCTTAAGTATGATTATTTCTATTTTTTCTATATGACATTACTCTGAGACATATTTATATCAACTATTCAAGCTAACATTATGTTCTGCATTGATTTTTTTAAAAAAAATTTGCCAGCAGAATAACAAAGTATGAAAAATATCAGCTAAATTTAATTTTCAAATAAAATAAACATGTATTAATAGTAATATTAATAATATTATTATAGATATGATTATCATATGCTAAAATTAATTTTTAATTTGATGATTTTCCTTAAGTTCACAATTCTCTCCATCTCTCTTGGGTCTCAGTCAACAATATGGGGAGTCCTGGATGATGCCAATTGCTGTTTAGATGCTTTTGTTCACATGAGTTGGACTTTGTTAAAATTTTCTGCAAAGCATGTGGAGACAAGGAGAGAGTCTAATTTCCTAATAGACCCTAATAATAATAGAAAAGAGGCAAAAAAAAGTTTACATATTTTGAACTCTTGTTCATAGATGTTAAATATTGCTAATTATTAAAAAAGTAATTAAAGAAATTAAGCATCTACTGTTTACAATTTAAATTTCAGTGATTAAATCTTATAATAATAAAGGGATATAGTGGGCTTGGGCAATTATAACCTGTTGTTTTACAAGAAAAAGAATTGTGATCACTTACGATCTGGTCATTTTTGACTCTGAGAGCAGTAAAAGACTAAACAAGTAAGACCCTAGCAGAGATACATTGGCGTTACCCAAGTATTGTCAATGCATGAGGTCTTCTGCGATACTACTTTCTGTCCTTTCACTGATGAAAATTGATCATCATTTCGGGAAAAGGTTGGAAAGCTCTCTAGAGCTTATTGTAATAGCCTTACAGACATCTAATAAAATTTTATTTATTCAGTGTCTTTAATTATATACAGGTCTTAAATTGTCTTTTAACCCATCCCTAAGGTATAGCTGCAGCAGTGCCAGGCTGCACAAATAATAATCCTATACTTATTGCTTTGGAGAAGAAAATATTGTTTGTGGTAAGCATACTTGTCAAATAGATTAAAAATGATCTAATTATGTGAAAGCCTATTAGTCTACAGTATAGATTCAAAAGCGCTGATCTTTAACATGGTGTAATTTGCCCTTGATTTGTTGATAACAGCGAAGCAGGGCTAACGCTGACATTTGGAGTGCATTTTTCCTGTTTTTTGTTTGTTTGTTTGTTTTGGACCATTTAGCCCCTTTTCTTACACATAGTAGATTCCTGTAGGTACATGTTGATTTTTTTCCCTATGTAATGATATCATTGCAAAATTACACAGTTTAGAAGAAAGATAACATCTACTCTAAGCATAGCTTTTTTTTTGGTAAATGAAAAGGTCCTTTGTTCTCTCAGCATGTTTATTTTTTGCAGAAAATTGTTTACTAGCTCTGCAAAAGGACAAATCTTTAACCTTTTCAAAATAATTTATTTATTTATTTATTTTTGGCTGCATTAGGTCTTCGTTGCTGCACGTGGGCTTTCTTTAGTTGCGGCGAGCAGGGGCTACTCTTCCTTGCCGCTTGTGGGCTTCTCATTGCGGTGGCTTCTCCTGCTGTGGAGCACGGACTCTAGGCATATGGGCTTCAGTAGTTGTGGCTTGCGGGCTTCAGTAGCTGTGGCTCACGGGCTCTAGAGCACAGGCTCAGTGGTTGTAGCGCACAGGCTTAGTTGCTCCGCGGCATGTGGGATGTTCCCAGGCCAGGGCTTGAACACGTGTGCCCTGCATTGGCAGGTGGATTCTTAACCACTGCGCCACCAGGGAAGCCCCAAATCTTTAACCTTTTTGAGCCTCAGTTTATTATCTGTGGAATTCATATCATAGAGCTTTTGTGAAGATTAAATTATATCAGGTATTCATAATATAAAAAGTTTCTTTTCTCCTCCAACCCACCTCTGAATATTTGATTTAGCTTTATATTTGTCCAATTTTCTCACCTGTTTTAAGAAGATTTTGTTGGCTTATGTATATTTGTTAGTAGCCTTAAGTATTCTGGAAAAATATATGTGTGTATGTGTATATATATATTTGTAGATTAGTAACAATTACTTCTTAGGGTGAAATCTTTTATTTTTATTTTGTCTTTCAGAGTATAAAATTTGTAAAGTGAATAAAAATATGGAATCATGTGATATAGTTATTTCTGGCTCATAACAAAGCTCATTCTTCGGAGTACAATTTGTTTACCTAAAAATCAGCTCTTTCAGTAAACATTTTGGCTAGTTTAATTATATAACTAAAATGGTAGAAGCAGCATTACACTTCATCTATAAACACTCAGTAATCACTAAATGTTATGCTTTGCATCAAAAATAGGAAGTTTTTGCTAAACATTAATTTGGAATCAGAAAGCCCTCCCTTTTTCCTCCAACATTAACCTATTAAATTCTCTAGTGCATTGTACAGTATGATTTACTAGGTTCCAGGCACTATTCTAAAGGCTTTATATGTATGGTATAATTTAATCCTCACAATAACGTAATGAGATGGGCAACTTATTTCTCAATATACAGATGAGAAAACTGAGGCATGAATAAGCTGAGGTTACCCAGTGACTGAGTTGCCTGAGCCAAGATCTGAGCCCAGTAGTCTGGCTCGAGAATCTACACTTTTAACCAATATTCTGTATCATACCTATCACTTCTAGTATGTACTTTATACGTGGGGACAAATAGGCTACCCTGTGCTTCGAATGTTTTTTCTAGTAGAGGTGATGTATTATAACTGAATGATGAAAATTTTTTCTTGATTCCTGGAAGGTAGATTTACAACTGAGTAATACTGATGTGTCAACTTATGATCATATAAAAGAGGGTTTGTTTTTTTTTTTTTTCTCCTGCAATGCCGATAATCTAATAGGGGCTGGGACTTCATCTTGCTAAAGGCACTTGTTTAATTCTGTATCCACATCAATTAATTGATTTGGGCAGCACACATTTTCACTATAACGTTCAAGTTTCTTTATTCTAATGCAGTCTGTCTAGGGAATTCACCACCACCATTAAGGAAGTGCTGTGGACTTAATTTCAAAGTGTGAAAAATTTGACCATGGAATATCAGTGAAATGTTTCTGAAATTTGAATTGAACTCTGGAGCATTTATCAATTAGTGTAAAGATTCATTTTCTCTTACATATGTGGTCTTAAGTCTACTCTGTGGTTTTAATTTTGGCAGTGACCATTTAGCATCCCACTTAATTTTCATTTTTATACAACCAGAGAAAATGATGTAGACAATGAAGATTAGGTATCTACAGACTGGAAATTTGTTTATTACTATTTTTTCAGCTATTTTATGATTTTTTTCCTCCTTAGTTGAAATAGAATGTTAAAAATGGATTTTGGATCTACGTAATTTTTGTCAGTGAGCATTCCATTAGTATTAAAATATGTAGTGGGTGTCTCCACATATTAGATTTTGAATATATTTATGGTTATGCTAAGATTGAAATGATATTAGAGATCTAGAATTTAATGTAAATTTTCTATTCTGTTAAATGACGATATTGAGTCCATGACATTACATGTTCTCCTGAGGTCGGAGAAAATACCATATTTTAAAAGAAGAGCTGATAACAAATAGAGATAGCTATATCCATGGCAACAGCATAACACCCATACGAAAGGTAGTGAGCGTGTGCGACTAGATAGCTGCATGGCAACAGCAGGGTAGTAGGGGAAGAGGAAGAAAAGTTTTGAACAAAGGCTGTAGTAGGCGTTGAATGTATTAGATTTAGCCGTTAATAAACTTGATTGACTTTTTAGCCTTCTTCAGTCTCATACACATCATATTTGTGATTTTAATTAAAAAGAACAGTTGAAAAAATTTAGTTGTGTGGTGTAAAATCAGCAAATGTGCAGTTAAGGTTTGTGTCAATATGGGTATATGCTACTGGAAACCAAAAGCATATTATGAAGGAAAAAATTTCTTTATGATTTATTGATTGCATAAACTTGTGAAGAATTGAAGTATGTATGTCTAAAGTAAATTAACTTTCAAATTTAACAAAGCATGACCTTTATTTTATAATTGTTTTTATTTTTCTAATGAAATGTTTCAGTGCATATATATAGATGTATATATCAATATATATGTTTTTAATATACATATGCAAAACCACTGCTGCATTCTTCTAGAAAGTCATTTCCTCCAGTTAGTCATGTATTTTGGCCATTGTAGGACATAGATATGAACATTTTAGGCAGTCCTAGAGCAAATCATTTCTAATAAATTAAATTGCAATTTTTGAACATGGTATGTTACAATTTTGAGTTTTTAAGTGTTATAATTTCTTTACAAATCCAAACTAGTCATTAAGCTTTGTATCTAAGCTCCAGAGGCAAAAGATAGGAGTTGCTAAAATATACCTTTGAGCCCAATTCTACCTTACTCCTACTATAAAAAACATCCTAATCCAGCCTTTTGTTTTCCACTTAATCCTAGAGGACTTTGGAATTTATCCCAAGGGATAATGTATAAAAAGCTCCTTAACATGATTAAAAGTTAAAGTGATTAATTCTCCTGCTATTCAAAATATCAAGATGTTTTTTGACCCTTTTAGTTGTACTGATCTGAGACTTAACATTTACTCTGTGTATTTCTTTCTTTCCCCTTTTCCTTTTTTTTCTTTCTCTTCTCTTCCTCTCCTTCTTCCCCTCTATACCCCTACCTCCCCTACTTCCTTCTAATGATGCTTGCCTTACTACCTGAGTTATTTGAAGCCTCACTATAAAATGGATGCATAAAATTCAACTGTTATATATCAGCTTGCTATTGAATAATGTATCTGCTTAAAATCAGGAGTACTTTCATGATATTTAATTATGCTTTAAGCCTACACATTGTTCCTTGTAGCTGTTAAAGTTAAAATTTATATCTATTCCTTTCTTGGAAATGTAATAATATATTCTTATATCTTAATGATATCTTAGTACAATGGTTTCAAGTTTTTTTCTTTAGTTGTTGAACCCTTTCTTTAATTAAAGTATTATCCTAAGCATAAAAAAGTATAAAGAAAGATATTCTAGTTGGAATGAAGGTTTCTGTTTATAGAGTTACGTTCTAAACTTGAATGCAACTCTTTTAGAACTATGGGGATTTTTGTTACTTTTGTTTACTGCTGTACTGTTAGTGTACAGAGAAGCACCTCAGACAAAGCAGGCTCATTATTCCCTCAGCCCTTGGGGGACTTATGTCGAGTATGGCTTGAAAAACATGGTTCTAGGACTTCCCTGGTGTCCAGTGGTTAAGACTTTGCCTTCCAGCGCAGGGAGTGTGGGCTCAATCCCTGGTTGGGGAGCTAAGATCCCACATGCCTCGTGGCCAAAAAACCAAAACATAAAACAGAAACAATATTGTAACAAATTCAATAAAAACTTTAAAAAACTGGTCCACATCAAAAAAATCTTAAAAAAAAGAAAAAAGAAAACATACAGTCTACATCCTGTTAGCCGATGATCCTGGATTTCTATCCTACTCCTATGGCTAATATCATACACATTAACAATTGGAGGAGTGTCTCTGCCTCTCTCTATATATATACACACACATATTTGGGAGTGTACAAATGTTTGGACTGGTGTATTATTAAAACTCCTTATAGAAAAACAGGAAGATACTTTAAGCTAGTAGATGTCTAGGTTGTTTTCAATCTGTAAAGCAATACAAAAACGCTTGTTTTTTCAAAGATATTGTCTGCAGAGATTCATGATGCAGTCCAGGCATTCTAGGAAAGGCCCTGGAAGCAGTGCAAAAGGGTGACCTTTATGGAGCTGAAGTCGTGAGGGGAGCCTGGATCACCGTCGTGCACCATGGGCTTCTCACTTTAAGATGTTTTCTTATATCTTGGGAAATGTTAGACGATTCATATATATTTTTTCATATTAAATATGAAAATGTATCTGCTGAAAAAATAGGCCAGCTCAAATGTCATATTTTACAATATTCAATAGTGTTATAAAATCATCATGTTAGCCTTCCTCCTGTAAATGTTGATATTTATGATTTGGTTTATTATCATAAACATTTAGGACAAATGTATTTAGGCTGCCTTTTGATATCACATATCTATTTGGTTATAATTCAAGATTTTGCCCACTTCTGGAAATGACTATGTGACTAGATATTTGAGTTTCTATAAATTGTCAGTGTTTGGTATTTGGATTTTTAAAATATTTAACAGTTTAGTTAATTTTTGCATGGTATGTTTTATTTGTGGCAACATAGAGCATTACTTGGAGTTACAAAAAATGGAGACATTCTTACATAGTCTAAGATAAGGAAATAAAACCACATTTTTTTTCATACCATTACCTATAGTTTGTTGCAGCCATGTTGATGTTATAAAAACTCTGAAGTCAGAATGTACAATCCTTAAAACAGGAATGGATTCCTAAAATATATCAATAGCTCTTTGCTGCAAGGTTTTTTCAGCTGCATTTGAAAAACAAAATTAATATCACTTATTTTTAATTTTAAAAGTTTGGCATTTGGCAGTATTTAGAGCCTCTGCATGATTAGATTTCTATAAATTTAAGAATAAATAAATTAGAATACACAGACATTCTTGTAAGTATAGTCCTACTTTTTGCATATCTTTTGTTTTCAATTGTGGAAGACTCTAAGTTATCTGGAGTTCATATTAGCTATGAAATATATAGCTAATTTACGCTGAAATAAGTCCTTCAATACTTCAACAGATTAAATATGCCCTTTGTGAACAATGTCTTCCCCCTCACCACAGTTAATGAAGGGTTTGCATTGTGATCTGACAATTAAAATTCATTCTTATGTGGTAGTATTTTGTGTGATATTTTCTTTTCAAAGACACCCTCCAGGTAAGAGTCTATATGAGATTGAATAGTTTTCGAAATTGTAATGTCTACATCTTTTTGTTGTTGTTGTTATTTTTAAAGTGTTTTAACCTGACTAGGAAGCACATCTATCATTTTGCTACTTTATCATGATATCCTTTTGATCTATAAGCTAGATTTTATCAGGGATATATATTTTATATTCACACTCAGTTTACTGATACTGAGGACATTGCTAATGTGATCACCAAAGTGATATGTACCATGTATGCCACAGTATATGCCTTAAGGGAAAACTAGAATTGTAATATTAATTTTGAAGTCCTAATAGATGGCAATTAATTAAGCTGTCAACACTGTCTATTTCAGTAGTGGCAAAGTAATGACAAAGATATATTATTGAAATAAATGGGAATTAATTTTAGTAGGTAGCTATGTACTTTAAAATTGCTGACAGCAAAATAAAAAAATACTTTGAGAGGAAAAATCAGGTAGTAGCAGAAAGAAAATATTAAAAAACAAAAGATATTATTAAATCAAATCATTGTAGATATTAAAACATATGTATCAATTGCCTATATATAATTGCTATTTAAATAAATACATTGTTTATTGAATAATTTTGAATTTATACAAAATATTATGACTAACTTTCTAGGGACCAGGGAAGAAAAAGCAGCCAAAGCTATGGAGGACTAGAAAAGTTAATTAACTTGAGATATTTGGTCTCATATTTAGAAATGTGATATAAAAAATGATTCACATTGTATATGTTAATCATTAATTTGGTATTGCTGATAATGTAAAATGGAAGATATCTGTGTTTACTTTATTTCTCAGTTGTATATATAATGTGCTTAGCAAAACCTAATAGAGCAGACATTTTTGGTGGAATACAATAATTTTGTCATACACTATTATTGACTTGAAGCTATTAGTTTAATTGAATAGTTAATAGTAATTTACCCATGTATACTTCTGATTTCAGTTATATTAACATAAACTATATATAAATTTAGATACTCAAATAAGGGTGTTTTCTCACTGTCCTAAGACTATCTCAACTCTAGGAACAAAGAAGTGTAGTAGAGACGGTATCTAGAAATACCCAGAAGTGGTAAATTCTGATATTTTTCTTTTTCTTCCTTATGTCCCCAAATTATTTTATGTACTTCTTTATTTTGTATAGGAGATATTATGAAAGACAGTACAGTAAAAACAACTGTGTGTAAAAGAAGAGTAGGCGAGTTATGTGGAGAATGAGATACTCTGTGCAGTATATTTGTATAAGCCCTGATCATGTCCCTCAGTGGACAACAGAGAGGAACATTTGTTGCGGATGACTTCCCTTGATATTCCCTGGCTGACCAGTGTATTAGACCGGGATGAGGAGGAGAGTAAGCCATCTGTGGTAGCTGTCCCCTAGGTGCAGAAACATGAATAGGGTGTACTTAGTGGAGAGAAACAAGGTCAGAATTTTAAGTGGCCCTGGAAAGCTATCTCTGGTGGGTACTGTTTTAATCATAAGGCAGGAGTAATTACCAGAACATAGAGATGATAATTACCTATTTTAAGAACTTTCTCAGTTTAGAAGGGGCCTTTTTTTTTTTTTTTTTACATTTTCTTTAGGATATGTGGTATAAATAAAATTTCTCTCCACTAATTCAGAAGTTCAACATTCTCCTTCCTTTGTGAACCAAATTTGCTAAAGTTAAAACATACAAAGAATAAAAGACAACACATATTTCAGTATTTTGTTTGATTTTAAAAAAAACGTTGTTGTTGTTGTTATTGGAAGAGGTATTATGAGTTTCCTACCAGCGCTACCTGGTGCTTAAAAACATTGCTCATCTTATGCCAGAAAACTAAAAGAGATCAATTTTCTCCCAGATCATTTTGCTGAGGGCAATTGTTGATATTGCTGTCAGAAGAAAGAGGACGGTTTTATGTAGGGGGAAGAGTTGTAGCTGTTTTATGTCATTGGCTGTATTGAAAATCAGAAGAAAGCTTTGGATTCTTTGACTTTATACTTTCTCAGCATC
Organism: Balaenoptera musculus; assembly: GCF_009873245.2. Lineage (NCBI taxonomy): Eukaryota > Metazoa > Chordata > Mammalia > Artiodactyla > Balaenopteridae > Balaenoptera > Balaenoptera musculus. Next base: position 13,019,990 of record NC_045789.1, read on the forward strand.
CTGTGTGCAGTTTTCGTATTTTGCGGAGGTCTCAATAGTATTCCCAATACTATAGTTACAATAGTATACCTGGATCTCTCCCTCTAGTCAGCAGCCATCTCAGTTATGTTGCCTCTGCCTTTCACACCCCCACATGACCATCTTCTGAAGGTCAGTATCATTCCTCATCCTGAGGAAGGGGGGGAAAGTACAATCTAAATCAGCATGCCACATACTGGGTAGTATGAGCAGTAACCATCCTACCTCTACGGCTCTCAGATCATATCACTGGGATCCTGCTTTGCTTTCCAAGTCTTTTTCCTGTTGAGCAATCCTAGGTGTTTAGTACTCCAGCCATGATCACCAAACACTGAGCACTCCCTATTCCAGTGAAGCTCATTTTACACACAGATGTTCAATTTAGTTAATGATTTCTTGTCTCCTATGGTTGTGTGTGTGTGTGTGTGTGTGTATATGGGATAGACTGGTCTCTTAGACATCAGAGCTGAGTCCCTGTTATACGTCCTTGTTTTTAAAATAGTATTATCTAATCTCAATAACTATTATAAAGATAAAATTGGGAAAAGTTAGTAAGTACCATGAGGTAAATAGATTTGTGGTCAGTGGTGTGTGAGGAGTGTACTACGTCTGTCTTCTTGGGTTCACAATGCGTGTTAGCATAAATCCTCAGTAGCAACACAGTAATGGAAACTGACCCTTAATTCTGTTTAACCCAACAACTTTCAAATAGATTTGCATACAGAACAACTTTTATAGCATACTAATTAATAGTATAATGTTGATATTGTAGAAAGCTTGCTATTTTAGAAAGAAACTCTGAACTAGGAAATTAATGAAATGCTTATCTGTAAAAGTAACTTCCACGACAGTATGTTATGGCCACCAATATTTGAGATCCTTACATAGAAATTATGGTTTATTAAAAGTGCTCATTTTATTTGGTTTTACTATACTTCTCATACATAGCAGAGGTGTGGATAAGGGACAGTATGGGGTTGGCAAATTTAAAAACTTTATAGAACGTTTCCTTTAAATAATTTTCTTTTGTCTGATAGAAGCGCAGTGACGCTGATATGACATGAATATGATTCCCTTCACAGAATATTCATGTGACATCTTCTCTGTAGGCAAAGTATCCCTTGAGAACTAACTGTTAAAATTGTGTCATGTTCAGCTTCACAGTATAAGGACTCGCTTTAATATCTAATAGAGTCTACTTCCACTTTAGTAGATTACTATGAACGTCATGATTGTTGTCTCAAGTAGGTACTACAATCTTTACGACTGGAATTTCCTTCAAATATACTCTAAGGGAAAACATGTAGAGTTAATGTATATAGATTTCAATAAGACATTTCAAAGCTCTCTTTTAATGTCCCTGTGCAAGATGGAAAAGTATTGTCTAATAATAGAGCCAAGCAGAATTATAATTGGTTTAAAGATCATGTTCAGATAACCCTGAGTTATGGATTACTATTAATTGGAAGGCAGATAGATTTTTAGTGGTTTGTCATAAGACTCCATCCTTGACTCTGTCATATTCTAAAATTTTATTATTAACTTAGACAGGAATTTTTGAAGCAATATTTTCAAACTTGCAGGTGCTATGAAGCTGGAAAGAATATTAAATATGTTGAATATGTTGAATGACAAAGTAGAAATTCCAAGAAACTGGAAAAGATGGAAATACTAGTTGAAGATTTTCAAGATGTTTAACAGAGTTAACTCTGAAGTCTTTTTTTTATAAAACTAGCATCAGTAAAAACAAGTGCACAATTACAGATAAGGATACATTTTATTTGACTACAGCATGCATAACTCCACTCTGAACTCAGTATGGGGGGGAGAGATAAGCTAACGTTAACTGAGTGTGTACTGCATGTGCACCTTAGGCTAGTGACTTTCATATACTCACCTAATTTGTCTTCAACAACAAGCTAATGAGCTCAAAATTACTAAGTAGTATACCAATACAGACAATTAAATGAATGAAAATAAATAACCTGCCCCAAATCATTCATCAAATGTGTCAGAACTGATTTTTATTCCCAAATCTATTAGAATTCATGTTATTATAGAATATAAAACATGAATATAAATATAAAACAATATATAACAATATATAAATATAAAACAACAAGATTCAGGAAGAAAGAGTGAAAAAGGTGACTCTGCCTTGATCCAATTACATCTGGTGCTTGTTTTTAGGTCTGGCCATAGTTGCTGAGGGATGTTAATAAAATAGATCAAGTCCAGAGGAGCACAGACAAAATAATTTCATATCATGTGCATTTAATTCAGTTTGGATCTCTGTATGTTAAATAAGAAACAATTCTGGTAGGATGTGGTAGGTGATTTAACAAAATTCAAAGGCTATTATCTTAAAAATTAGATTTTTTTCCCTCCTGTTTGCCTCCACGGGGAAAAACTAGGATTAATGAAGGGAATCTGGAAAGTTGCAGATTTCACTCAACATGAGAAAGAATTTTTAAATATTGCTGCTTTATTTTTTTATCCTCTCTCTTATTATCTTAGGGTATACTCTATATTTTTATATTGAATATTTTCTGTTTTTCTCACTAGTATGAAAGTTCCACGATGTTAGGAATTTATGTCTGCTTAACGATGCCTATACTGGTGCCCAAAACAGTACCTGGGATAAAACAGGCACCTAATAAAATTTATTGAATGAATAAAATCAAACCAGAAATTTTTGGATTCAGTTTTGATCCTAGCAAATAACATTTTCCTTACTAGCAAAAAGCATTTTCCTTATTGTTAACCAAAGAAATATTCAAATATTTTGTGAATTAATAAATTCACAAAAATTCTTGTAATTTAATGTCAAGGAGCATTGGATTCTCTAAAAGTCATGTTAGAAATAGTAACCCGTAATGATTATTATCTATCAGTCTGTATATGGAATATAATTTGAAACATTTTATACATTGTGATGTTACATATTGTCATCAAACTGTTTCATAGAGGTGTGAGCTCTGAAGTTAAACTGCCAAGCAGTTTACGTGCTAGCTTTGTGATCTTGAACAATTTATACTTCATGATTGATGTTTCTTTAAATGAAAGTATCAGTATCTACCTCATGAAATTATTTTAAGTATTAAAAGCTATAATGTATGTAGTAAAGTGAGTATAAAAATGAAATAATATTATCAAAATTGGTAGTAAATAATAGTATTACTCTTATTATGGCTACTCACTAATCAAACTATTTATTTGAAAATAATAAATACTGAGATTTATAATAATCACCTAACATTTAGAACTGCTTCCTGGGGCTTTGCCCAAAAAACTCATAGTTCTTTTGACCTTCATATAGAAGCAAAATGTTAAATAGAATTTGGGATAAAGAGAGGACTGAGTGGATTACAGATAAAGATAAATTTTTACTCAAGGAATATATATTGTCTCTGTACCCATTTTTTTTTTTTAACATCTTTATTGGAGTATAATTGCTTTACAATGGTGTGTTAGTTTCTGCTTTATAACAAAGTGAATCAGTTATACATATACATATGTTCCCATATCTCTTCCCTCTTGCATCTCCCTCCCTCCCACCCTCCCTATCCCACCCCTCTGGGTGATCACAAAACACTGAGCTGATCTCCCTGTGCTATGCGACTGCTTCCCAGTAGCTATCTAGTTTACGTTTGGTAGTGTATATATGTCCATGCCATTCTCTCACTTTGTCACAGCTTACCCTTCCCCCTCCCCATGTCCTCAAGTCCATTTTCTAGTAGGTCTGTGTCTTTATTCCTGTCTTACCACTAGGTTCTTCATGACCTTTTTTTTTTTTTTTCCCCTTAGATTCCATATATATGTGTTAGCATACGGTATTTGTTTTTCTCTTTCTGACTTACTTCACTCTGTATGACAGACTCTAACTCCATCCACCTCACTACAAATATCTCCATTTCATTTCTTTTTATGGCTGAGTAATATTCCATTGTATATATGTGCCACATCTTCTTTATCCATTCATCCGATGATGGACACTTAAGTTGCTTCCATGTCCTGGCTATTGTAAATAGAGCTGCAATGAACATTTTGGTACATGACTCTTTTTGAATTATGGTTTTCTCAGGGAATATGCCCAGTAGTGGGATTGCTGGGTCGTATGGTAGTTCTATTTTTAGTTTTTTAAGGAACCTTCATACTGTTCTCCATAGTGACTGTATCAATTTACATTCCCACCAACAGTGCAAGAGTGTTCCCTTTTCTCCACACCCTCTCCAGCATTTACTGTTTCTAGATTTTTTGATGATGGCCATTCTGACCGGTGCGAGATGATATCTCATTGTAGTTTTGATTTGCATTTCTCTAATGATTAATGATGTTGTGCATTCTTTCATGTGTTTGTTGGCAATCTGTATATCTTCTTTGGAGAGATGTCTATTTAGGTCTTCTGCCCATTTTTGGATTGGGTTGTTTGTTTTTTTGTTATTGAGCTGCATGAGCTGCTTGTAAATTTTGGAGATTAATCCTTTGTCAGTTGCTTCATTTGCAACTATTTTCTCCCATTCTGAGGGTTGTCTTTTGGTCTTGTTTATGGTTTCCTTTGCTGTGCAAAAGCTTTTAAGTTTCATTAGGTCCCATTTGTTTATTTTTGTTTTTATTTCCATTTCTCTAGGAGCTGGGTCAAAAAGGATCTTGCTTCATGTCATAGAGTGTTCTGCCTATGTTTTCCTCTAAGAGTTTTATAGTGTCTGGCCTTACATTTAGGTCTTTAATCTGTACCCATTTTTATCCTCTCACTCTCTACCTTCATCTTTTTAGGTACAACCCCTTTTCTGTGCTCTTGTTTCTCTTGAAGGATTGGAACATAATAGCAAGTTGAGTTGCCATAGGCAGCTTTGCCGTAAAAGAGTAGCACACTCTCTCCCATTACAGTATTTTTCCTTGCTTTTGTGAAAAGACTCCCACACTGGTATCTGCTGCTGAAATTGATTCTGAAATAGCTATTTGAAAAAAATGACCCTCCCTTAGGCCATGACAGGTCTGTCATGGTGTCTTTGTCTTCACTCTGTTTTTGAAAAGTCTACAGTTTTTTTGTGGGAAACTTTATTTTGTTTTATGAAAACGTACCACTGACAACTACCAATAGGATTCAGTATGACTTTAGTCATTGCAGGTTTACATTGGTTGACTTATGGCACACTTCATTTATTTAGTCTGAGCATTTATCATCATTTTAAAATTTTTGCTTTTTAAAAATTATATGTATTGCTGTGAACCATTGAAGAGTAAATTACATGCATGATAACTCTTTAATTCCTGATACTTCAGTGTTCATTTCCAGAAAATATAAAGATAATCTCTTATTCTTTTATGTAACTGCAGTAGTTACCAAATTAGAATATTAATACTGATACCATACTACTTATCAAAACTATAGGCGTTATTCAAATATTGTCATTTTTTTCCAGTAATGTCCTTTATAGCTAAAGGAGAAGAACTGTGTAATTTTTGGAAATATTATTTTGCCTGAGTTTTTCCTACTGCCTCTCCTACCCTTCATTATTGAAAACAGTGTGTTTTTGGTGATATTTACTTTAAAGATAGTGCCAGTCATATTCATCTATATCATTATCTTTTCCCCCTCATTTGTATAGGCAATCTATAGAATCATGCATGTAACCTTAAAAGATTTCTCTCTTAAAGTTTGAACCTTTCTTTAGGTGTAGAACAAATTACATTCCATGGAAATTTATGCTTCTTGTATAAAAATTAGAGAGGCAGGTACACTGACTCCAAATAAAAGAAAATGTTGCTAATTATAATGTGGAATTAAAATGTATTGTAATATGAGCATGTAAATCTTATAATCTTAATTGTTGCTTCCTTTCATAATTCTAAATGTGAATTTAATTTAGGCTTAATTAATAGATATTTTTAGTTACGTAATTAAAGGATACATTTAGTAATATACCAAGCAAGCCTTTCATTTGAACACATATGTATATTTATTTATTTTAAAACAGATGACATTGTCAGGTAAGATACTGTAACTACATTGAAAATACCTAGTAAAAATCTTAAAATGAGACATAATATTAGAGATAGCAAATGTTATATTTTAATAAACTTATTTTCAATAACTGCACCTTAGAAATGTATTTTCAAGGAATTTACTGATAGTCTTGATGTTTTTCCAAATCATGTTTTAAAAATGTCTGGTTTATTGCTTTTTTAACACTGATAAAAATGTTTCATTGCATACATTCTTAATACTGCTACTTTTCATTTGATAAGCATCAAAAAAACATTAAAAGTGTTGTCATCATGCATCTGTGTACTTTTAGTCCTTTTGACTGATGGTTTTATTTAAATAATGTTGTGACAAACCGGTAATGCCATAGTTCTTAATCCTTTTAGCGCCAGATTGCGCATTTCTCCTTTCAGGCCCCATTGGCTTGAAATGTAGTGTGCGATTACATCTAAGGTCTTCAGATAAAGCTCAGTTAAAGGGTAAGACAGAAGTATGAACAGAGTTATTATTTTCCTTTAGAGTTTTAAACTGTAGTAGAGACTGTAATTCTGGGAGTAAGAAATTGTAAACAGCTTTCTTCTTTTAAAAGGTACCTATAAATTTACTTAAATGACCTACTCTTGTTTTTAGATACAAAGAATACTGTGTAATATGAATAGGACAAATGAGCAGGTAGAGTGCATAAGTGTAACACATGATTATATGTGAAAATATTTTCTTCATTTAAGTCTCAGATGTTGAAAGACTGGCAGTAACTTAGTACAACTGGTGCAAAGGAAAGCACCAATAAAGTCAGTTCTCAAAAATGATACTTTCTTTTTTTTTTTCACTTTATTCTTATTACTTTTATTGAAGTATAGTTGATTTACAATATTAGTTTCAGGTATATAACATAGTGATTCAATATTTTTATAGATTTACTCCTTTTAAAGTTATTACAAAATAATGGGTATATTTCTCTGTGCTGTACAGTGTATTCTTGTTGCTTATTTATTTTATACATAGTAGTTTGTATCTCTTAATCCCATAACCCTGTTTCTCCTCCTCATTTCCCTTTCCTCACTGGTAACACTAACTGGTTCTCTATGTCTGTAAGTCTGTTTCTATTTTGTAATATACATTCCTTTGTTTTATTTTTTAGATTCTGTATAAAGTGATAACATAGAGAATTTGTCTTTCTCTGTCTTGCTTATTTCACCAAGCATAAGAGTCTCTAGGTCCATCCATGTTGTTGCAAATAGCAGAATTTCATTCGTTTTTATGGCTGAGTATCAAAACGATACTCTGTAATAGTTTTGTTGAAGAAATTAAAACCTAACTTCTCTAAATCTAGATCTTCATCATGCATGTTGTTACTCCATCATGCCTTCCTCTTCTGATCTTATTCTGACTTATTATGGTACACAGCCCAATATCTGCAAAGATACACACACGTGTGTGTGCACAGCACAGTAGTGGGACAAGGAACTTAAGTGAAAAAGGGGAATATGAAAAAGGAGGAAGAAGATAAACAATGGAGGCAAAGCCCAAGTCCTCAACATGTGAACAAAAGAGTAAAATAAAGAATAAAGAATGAATGGAAATATAAAAATGAAGGGTTAGATAATGACTGGATATTAGTAAGTAAATGAGAATTAAGGAAGGAGCAAAATACAGTAACTGAAAACAAAATAAAGAGGAGAAATAACCCTCGTATGCAAAAAATGAAACAAAAATACAAGCTCATAAACTATTATATACAGGATGGATAAACAACAAGATCCTACTGTATTATAGCACAGGGAACTATATTCCATATCCTGTGATAAATCATAATGGAAAAGAATACAAAAAAAGCATGTCTATATGTGTATAACTGAGTCACTTTGCTGCACAGCAGAGATTGGCACAATACTGGAAATCAACTATTTCAATAAAAAATAAAATTAAAGAAAAAACAAAAAAAAACAAAACAACAACAAAAAACCCCCCAAAACCCCCCACAATGCAAGCACAAAAATATATAATGAGTAGAAAATAAGGAAAGGGAGAATGACTGGTCTTGAAACTACCATGATCACACTAATGGTAATTGCTTTTTCTGAATTTTTATTTCCTAAACCTCATTTCACTCAACCTATGTGTAATTAGCATAAATCTGAGTATTACTGAATTTAGAAATCTAGAACAGTATTAAACATATTTATATGTGGTCTAGAGTTAATTATATAGGGAAATATTTGTCCTGTATAATTTTCTGCTTCATTTTAAGTTCTCTCCATGTTAAAAATTTTCTTTAAGCAATTGTTATCATTTTACTCAAATGAAATTCCTGGAAGCAGACTGGCTGGGTCAAGTTCTCTCTTTTTATAAAATTTGTGATTAGTTCCTACAAATAACACATTGTTTAAATTTAAAGAATTTAAAGACAAATATGATACTGATCCTGTTTCATAATACTATTTTTGTATCAAAACAAGAAAGGTATTTATTAATTTTTCCCCATGAGGATTCTTTGGATAGATACAGATCTCTATTTCTATCTATATCATTTAATGGTAATAATAGCAAGCTGGATGCCATGGATTAGCCACATTTTGGGACAGTTTTATATAATCTGCATTCTCAGAAATTCAGTAGTGTTTTCTTTTTGCAGAGTGCATCTGGCACCAGACATGCATACAAACAAAACTCTCAGGATATTTGATGAAACAGCACAGTTGAATTCATAATTGAATTTAGTACCTGAATTCATAATTGGAGATATATCTAAACCCCAAACTAGAAGAAATGATCTGAAGAACATTGTCTTTCATATGTAATGGTCCATTCGGGGGGAAAAAAAAAGACTGTTGGCCAACTGAGTAAACATGGATCAGAATAAAAATATCTGGACATTCATTCTTATGAAATTTTTATGTTAAAATCTGGTGATCTGATGAAATGCCTTGCTGGTTAGATACACTTCTACAATTAGTGGTGGTCATTTTGAATAAGACCAATTTGAGTTTATCAGCTTCAGTCACGATGTTTTAAAAAATTAGGAAGCCAAGGCACAAAAGGTGATTTGGTTTGTCCACAGTTATTCAGTGAGCCAGTGGAAGTACTGCTGATCTCTTTTACAGTATCTGCTATGTTTTATGTAACACCTGAATGCCTAATTATTCAACTTTAATATTTGTTTTAATGAAGACCACCAGAACATTATTTGTAGTAATATAGAAAACCATCTGCAGTTTCATATTTTTCATAATGTTATGATTTCTCAATTATTTTCATTCAATATTATCTACACTTACCTTAGCCAAAAAGTGAAGAAATGGTTATTGTCACTGGTTTTATTTGAGGATTGTCCTTTACTGATGGTTAGTTGCACACCATGATTTTAGCAAATAATCTACTGATCAGTGTAGGGTTGATTAATTCCAAGAATTAGTATTATCCATTACACATAAATTCTAGAAAACTTTTTTCACAGAGGCCAAACTTCCTGATTTTGTCCTAGATACCACAGTATGGCTGGTTTTGGGCTTTGTGGTTCACTGATTACAAAGTGCATAAAGCTCCCTACTATATTTTAACTGGAAGAGTAAAAATACTTTGAACCAGGGCTGATAAACAACCTCTTATAAAAATGAAAATAGTTGTAGACAAAGCCTGATTAAACAGAAATTTTCAAATCTCTACACTGAATAATAGTTTTTTATTATTAAAATTTATTCAGTTTCTCTGAATTTCGACTTGAAAGAATTATTACTGTTTTCTATAATTATATGTACTCTCAATAAACATTTATTTTGACTTGATAGAAGTACCATTTACAATCCTTAATTGAAATAAATTTGTTTATGTAAATCAGTGTAGTTTTTTCCACATAATTTCCTTTTAATAGCCATGTTATTTTATAAAATTTATTTTCCTCTTAAAATATAATTTTACTATTCTGCATTTGTCTATTATTGCTTTTAGACTTCTTCGCAATAGTTTATTTTTCAGTTGTTTATTCTTAGTATTCGGTGGTAATGAAAAGTAATCTATACTTCTATCAGGGATATATTTTGATGGTATTAACAAAATCACTAACATATGTTAAAATTAAAAAGTGATTTCAAGTTCTAAGTCAAATGAACATTACCAATGGTAATATTTTATTTAAAATATAGTGTTTATTCTCATAATTATTTATAAATTAGCTTGAATGTCCACATATTTTGCTGGTATACTTACTAATAACAGGGACTTTTTTTACAACAACAAAAAATTAATATTGTGTTTTTTGAGAAGTCGTAAAAGATAGGGAAATAGCATGATCTCTGCCCTGTGGAGCTCACAAGCTAGTAGAGAGGACAGATGTTGAATTCATCCACGTACTCAATATTATGAAGAAATGCAGATATATAATAGAATAATAGTTTATAACTCTTTAAAGAAGGTGTTCAAATATATTGACTTATGATCTGGCAAAAGTCTACACTACTTAATAGCTATTATTATCATCTTTTTACTAATCAGGAAAGTAAAAATTAGCTAAAATGATTTGTGTGAGATATACAAAATGTTAACTAGGCAGAACCAATGCTTAAACCAGGACTTCAAACTCAAAATCTTCATTTTTGCCAATAGCAAGCTCTCTTGCCTCTGATATTTATTCTGTGTAGTTTGCCTGGGACTAGAAATATGTCTCATAGTTATTAGAACAGCATTATATCTACAAGATATGGGGTACAGTTGTAATAAGATAGTTACATTTACTGAGTATATATTATGTGCCATATTTTAAATATATTACTTCCATTCCTTACAACACTCTAAACCCTTAGACTTTGGTGGAATTATTCCCATTTTATAGGTAAGAATACTGAAGTTTAGTAAGTATTAGTTACTATTTGCAAACTGAAGTCTGGCTCTGAAGGTCAAACTCTTTCACTTTTTTGAATATTTGTACTTAGAAAAAACTGTATTTTTTAAAATTCACATGTACTTGGTATCTCAGAAACCATATTTTTTGAAATATGCAATATATACTCTAAGGTTTCTTAAGCTTATGCAATTTTTAATGAAACAAAAGAATTAGATATGATAAATATTTTGGTTTCACTTATTAAAGCCATACTGATTTTTAAAAATGATTCCTTAAGTGACTTGACATCTTGTCTGAAATGTTCAGACTCATTATTGGTGAAGTATTCCAGGAACTTTTTTTTTTTTTTTAACATCTTTATTGGAGTATAATTGTTTTACAGTGGTGTGTTAGTTTCTGCTTTATAACAAAGTGAATCAGCTATACATATACATATATCCCCATATCTCCTCCCTCTTGCATCTCCCTCCCTCCCACCCTCCCTATCCCACCCCTCTAGGTGGACACAAAGCACCGAGCTGATCTCCCTGTGCTATGCGGCTGCTTCCCACTAGCTATCTATTTTACATTTGATTGTGTATATTTGTCCACGCCCCTTTCTCACTTCTTCCCAGCTTACCCTTCCCCCTCCCCGTGTCCTCAAGTCCATTCTCTATGTCTGCATCTTTATTCCTGTCCTGAATCCAGGAACATTTTAAACTTAGCATTATTTTATCCAAGAGGACAAAGAAATTTACTTCAGTAATAAGGTATTATTTTATTTGATACTGGAGAAATAGCAGTAAACTGCTAAAGGAATAATAAAGAGCTTGTACTATATTATGTTTTTAAGAAAACTGAGGCCCAGAATGTCTTCCATGTCATATTTGCCAAAGATATTTGATAAATGCAGTGAAACAAACATTTATTAATTTTTTTAGTGTGTGTCAATACCTGCATTAAAGTGCTTTTGTATACATGCCTTAATGATTTTATTTAATTAATAATATGCCTTTCATTATCATAATTACACACAATCACTTACAGCTAGTAATTTTTAAGCTTCTGCCATGGGAGAGACAGTGCATTAGGAGATTTAACATATACAGTGACTTAACCTCAGGGGCTAGAACCTAATTATGGAGATAAAATATATACATAAAACAACAGAGATAACGTAAATGCCGAAAGAAGAGTATAAGCAGTAATTGTTGCGGATGTTCATAGCAAGAAAATAATTGTTATGAAATGATTATAACCCATTATTGTTTATTATAATCTAGCAGATGTCAGGAGCCAAGAGATAGTTCTGCAGAGCAGAAAAGATAAGAAAAGGTCCAGCACATCAGGTGCCTCCAGTTGTGGATGAATTCTAAAGAATGAACTTAAATGCAGTAGTGTTGACCTATCAAAAGTTTAAATAAAATGATTTTATTCTTTAATTTGTTTTCCTAAAGCATGGGCAAACCATTCATTATTAGTAAAGCAAACTGTTGCCCATTTTTTTAGTTATTTGAAGTAGGATAAAAATCAAACATTAGTCAATTAGAATGAATCACATGGTAATATAAAGGTTGAAAAATAAAACACTTTTTATTTTTTGCAATGCAAGTAGTCCAAAACCAACATTAGACATAATTATGAAAAATTGAATCCCTTTAAAATAACTATGTAAAACATAAAATTTAGAACAATATAATAATTATGATAGATAATATGAGAAGGATCACTTGTTTTACAAATACTTTCTGTAAATTACTATAGGTTCTTATAAGCTAAAATATTGTTAAAATTTTTTATAAGTCTTATAAAAGTCACAAGTTCTCAGTAATAGCTCTCTCATTAACTATAGCGAAAGGAAGAACAAAAGAGATAACTAAAAGGACGATTAAAATTTGTGTGTGTGTGTGTGTGTGTATACATCTTTAGGTTCTCCGTACAGAAGAAATAATGGAGGAGCTTAGGCCGTTAGCAAGCCTAGCATTGACTTCAGTCAAGAATAGTTGAATAATAATAGTTAGAAAGAGTTTAATATATTGTTTAATATATTGTTTACTATTGGAAAACTCAAGATCAAGAAAATGGAAAAGTAAATTGTTTATATCACCGGTCTGTATGGAATAAACTGAGAATGAAAGGAAGTGCTCCCCATCATAGGGTAGAGTGATGAGGGTAAAGTTGCAACAGACAAGTGGCATGGAAATCCATGGGGCAATATCAGGAGTAGAGGACAAAAGAAGCATGAAAATACAGCTCATGTGAAAAAGACAAACTGTCACAAGAGCAACCTTAGACTAACATGTTCTTTTTGAACATGAGAGAAGGAACAAGGCTGATTAAGAGAACATATCAGTAACTGTGATGAACCATATGAAAGGGATTTTGATTTCTTCCACATAAGTGGTTGAGGGATACTGGTAATGATTATCATTACTGTGTCTGCCTCAAGCTGATGTGGCCTGGTGAAATGGGAATTTCACCCAGAAATCATGTACCCATGTAGCTGCTTCAGAATGTAGGTGATGCATTTAAATGTAAGTAATGCTCTATAAATATCTCCTTTAGGGAATTTATCTTACAGATATGCTGGCACAAACATAGATATGTACAAACATTCTTCTGGAGCAGTGTTTGAAATGACAAAAATTTGGATGTACCTAAAAGGTTAAATAAATTATGGCACATTTAAGAACGGAATAATATGCAGATGTTAAGAAGATGAAAAATATCTATGTACTGATATGGACATATTTCCAAGAAACACTTTAACATGAAAGCAGGATGCAGGAGAGCAGCGTGCATCATGTACACTCTTTGAAGTGTGAGGCGAAAATGTCCTATATTTGTGTTTCCTTGTACATGCATGAAAACTGGAATTATGCTTAAGGAACTCAGAATACTAATCATTCTTGGGAGAGACAGGAATAGGCATTAGGCAGATGAGTGAGAATGATAGAAGAGAGACTAGAAATTCATGATTATATAACTTTTTAGTGTTTTCTAGATTTTCAATTATATTTTTCAGAAGTGAAATTAAAAGAAATATACTCCATCTAACAAGCATGTTACTAACTAGCAGTGAGACTGAGCTGCCTTACAACTTTAAAAGTGATGTAACTACTTGAATATAGTAAAAGGATTAGATATTCTCATAAAGTCCATGACAATTGGAATATCTATTATTTTTTAAAGTGATTATCTGTTCATTTTTATCTTTGACATTTAAAACTACAGTTACATCTAGTTTAGTCAGAGACGGAACTATTGCTCATCCATTTTCTTTGAGCTATCCACATTTTACTTTCATGAGAAGAGACATAGTATCAATAAGTAAACATGCAGATATCAGAAAGAACTCTTGGGATATGTCATTAAAAAGTTACTGATTTAGTGCAACTTTCTACATCCTATATAGCACAGATTTCACTTTCAACACTTTCAAAATAATAAACCTGAGGACAGGTTGCTGTCTTCAGAATTGTGAACTGAGCCATGGTTGTGTTTGTGCCCTCTTGAGTGCTTTCACCCTTCTCATGTTGAACCCATAAGCCCAGACCCCTCAAGCTATTCTCATCTTCCCCCAAACCTATTCATAATTGCAAGCTTTCTATCCCACTAACAACTGTTGAGCCTTCTATCCCATGAAACATTCTGTTTGTTGTCTTTTCAAATGGCAGTCATATTGAAAAGATAATGAATATATGGCCAAATCCAACATTTAGTGTTAAATATATTAAATTGTATTCTTGTTCTCCGACAAAGAAATTTTTTGTAATCTGTTAATTAATTGAGTTGAGATGCTTTATAAAGATATAAAATTAAGGCATTTTAAATTATACATTGTATAATTATAATGTAACTTTTTTGGGTAGAATACTAGTAGCAACTAATTAGGTATATATGTGGAGTGTGTGTGTGTGTGTGTGTGTGTGTGTGTGTGTGGTGTATGCATGTGTATAATTATATAATATTTCAGTTAGGCAAAACATATTATTTCATTATTTCAGAGCTGGAAAAGTTCTTAAAGATAAGTCTCAACTATTCATATCACAGCTGTGGAAACTGAAACTCAAATAAATACATAGTCACAGATGCACTTACTATAAGTATTGCAACTAGAAACTGTTGTCTCATTTACATCTTTAAATAACATCTTCATTGAGATATAATTCACATACCATAAAATTCACCCTTTTTAAAGATTCAGTGTTCACAAGATTGTGCATTCATCATCACTGTCTAATTTTAGATCATTTTTACAACTCCAAAAAGAAAATCCATACCCATTATCAGTCACTTCCCATTCACCCCTCCCTTCAGTCTCTGGTCACCACTAATCTACTTTTTGTCTTCATGGATTTGCTTTTTCTGGACATTTCATGTTAATAGAATCATAGGATATGTGGCCTTTTGTGACTGGTTTCTTTCATTTAGTAAAATTTTTTCTAGGTTCATGCATATTGTCACATTACTTTTTTATTGCCAAATAATATTGCATTATAAGGACATACCTCTTGTGTTGATACATTCATTGGCTGATGGGCATTTAGGTTGTTTCTCCCTTTGGAGCTATTATGAATAATGCTGCTATAAATATTTGTGTATAAGCTTTTGTGTGGATTTATGTTTTCAGTTTTCTTGAGTTGTACATAAGAGTTGAATCGCTGGGTATTGTGATAACTCTATGTTTAACATTTTCAGGAAGTGACAAACTGTTTTCCAAAATGGCTGGACCCTTTTACATTCTCACCACCAAGGCATGAAGGCTCCAATTTCTCCACATCCTTACCAACACTTGTTGTTGCCTGCTTTTTTTTAAATTTTATTTTACTTAACCCTTCTTGTGTGTGTGAAGTAGTATCTCATTGAAGTTCTGATTTGTCTTTCCCTAAAGACTCATGATGCTGAGTATCTTTTCATGTACTCATTGACCACTTGTATATCTTCCTGGGAGAAATTTATATTGAAAGTCTTTGCCCATTTTTAATTAGATTATTTGACTTTTTATTGTTAAATTGTAAGAGTTCTTTGTATATTCTCAGTACAAGTTCTTAATCATATATATGATTTGCAGAAATTTTCTCCCATCTTGTAGGCTGTCTTCCACTTTCTTGGTGGTGTCCTTTGATACACAGAAGTTTAAAATTTTTATGAAGTACAACTTATCTCTTTTTACTTTTGTCATTGTGCTTTTGTTGTCATCTAAGAAAACATTTGCCTAATCCAAGGTCACAAAGACTACTCTAGTGTTTTATTCTAGGAGTTCATTTACATTTTTAACAATTCTTTCCCCAGAGGAATTGATTATATGCAATTTGGTTATAAGTTAAAAAATAAATAAATAAGCAAACAAAGAAATACAATAGGAAGGATATATTACATGTAGTTTATATAGTAATTTTGCCTTCATTTATTCAACAAATATTTTTTGAATACACGCAGTGAAGCTGGCATGGTATTAGGAGCTGGGTGTTTCTATATAATGACATTTAATTTTATAACCAATTTCTTATGGTAGTTATTATATATTAATTTTTTCCAAAAAGAAATAGAGGTAAGTAACTTTCCCTAAGTCACTGTGTTGATAAGGGGTGGGGCTAGAGTTAAAACAAGCAGTCTTATTTTAGAGCCTGCTGTAAACAAGCCAAATAACATAGTGGTTAAGAACACAAATTCCAGAGCCAGGGAATTGCCTGGGTTTCCCCCAAACTTCCCAGCAATTGGACTTTGGGTTAGTTAATTAACTTCTTTCTATTCCTCCCTTGCAAAATGAAAACAATGATAATAGGACTGTTTTGAGAATTAAACGAGTTCTTGTATTTAAAGTACTTAAAACTGTGTCTGGTACATTTTTAATGCCTGCATAATGTCAGTTATATTTGTTTATACAATTACTTATAAATGATCACTGTTCTTATGGAACTGACATTTCTATTAGAGGACACAGACATTGAACTAATTACCGTATACATAATTATAAATTTTGATAAGTGTTATATATAGAGAAGCAAAAGAGTATAATTTAAAAAAAATTATAAAAGAGATTAGATAGTTCACTATACTCAAGTAGTTCTTTCTTCATTCTGTGCTACTGAGGATAAGGTCTTTTTGACTTGGTGTCTCAGATGTCTGTACAATAGTTCCTGTTGTAATATGTGTAGAGTTTCAACACAGCAATGTAAAGGAGAAACATTTTGATTAGGATAAAAATGTCCCTGAGTCTCAACTAAAAAGTAGGTCATAGCCTATATTCAGATATACAAAAAATTTCAGTGTATGAAAATGTTTCATGAGGTCATATTTTCACTAAATTTAATATAGTTACTTCGAGCTCTTTTTAGAATGGGGGGTATAAAGTATACATCATATAAAAATAATTTCAAGATAATAAAAACCCATTTATTCTTGTAAATTTCAGGCCTTTTGTCTTAGAAATTCTCAAAAGTCAATCAAGTAGCCATCATTGTAGTGTTACTATCAAACACCCGGTGACATAAGCATAATGATTAGATTTTGAAAAATGTGCACAAGAATCCTGGCCTAGGAGCAAAAGACAGGAAAGTATTATATACAAATGATGGGAACATTTTGCCTAGGGAAGGACCTAGAGCTTTCTTTCCTCAAATGTAAGGAAGTCGTTTGGTCTCCTTTATCCTACCAAATTGTCCCACATGTAAGCTTTCTATCTGAGAAACAAATGATGTCAATACTAGTCTTTTTTAATTAAGGAGTTTTTCATGTAAATTATTAAAAGTAGTATAGATTAGCATCCACAAAATTTTCATATCATATATAATATATTGTTTTGAAATCTGTATTTTCTTTAATTTTTTAAAAAATAGCACAACCATTTTCTCCCTTTTCACAGCCAAGCGCACACTGACCTGCTGTTAATTCTGGCATTAGAAGCTTGATGGCTAGAAAAAGTGTTGGTAATTTGGAAAGAAATATCGTAAACAAATGAGACTGAGAGCTGGACAAAGCCATGGACTTCTTCATAATTCACCTGAGCAAGATTTCTTTAACCCCAGAAACATTTCTACAAGTTAACAAAAGTAGGGCCAGGGAAGTGTGTGTGGGGTGTGTGTGTGTGTGTGTGTAGAAAGGGGAATATACAGTGAACATGACTAATGACTCCTTAAGTGGATTGTACTTGCTATATACAGTTGAAGATAAACAAAGCCTGAATAAAGTGCAGACCAGTTGCTCAGTACCACCCAACGTATAAGAGCTGAATAATCACCCAACATATAAATAGATGGAGAAAATTAAGAATTTCCTGCAATGAAGGTTGGAAGTTTCTTCAAATAAATTTAAATTTTTTCTCCCTTGTGTATCATTTAGAGCAGCAGTCCCCAACCTTTTAAAAATTTATTTATTTATTTATTTATTTATGGCTGTGTTGGGTCTTCGTTTCTGTGCGAGGGCTTTCTCTAGTTGCGGCAAGTGGGGGCCACTCTTCATCGCGGTGCGCGGGCCTCTCACTATCGCGGCCTCTCTTGTTGCGGAGCACAGGCTCCAGACGCGCAGGCTCAGTAGTTGTGGCTCACGGGCCTAGTTGCTCCGCGGCATGTGGGATCTTCCCAGACCAGGGCTCGAACCCGCGTCCCCTGCACTGGCAGGCAGACTCTCAACCACTGCGCCACCAGGGAAGCCCCAGCCCCCAACCTTTTTGACACCAGGGACCGGTTTCGTGGAAGACAGTTTTTCCATGGGGTGGGAGGGGGGAATGGTTCAAGCCCTAATGCGAGCGATGGGGGAATGAAGCTTCGCTCAAAGCTTTGCTCGCTTGCCCGCTGCTCACCTCCTGTTGTGCTGGGGGGGAAGTTGGGGACCCCAGATTTAGAGGGTATTCTTCTCTTTCCCTGCCCCCTCCCCAGTCCTTCCACCACTACACACGCCTGAGAGTTAGCCAGTTGTTGGGTGAAGAACAGTATCACTATCAGATTGGCAGTACACTGGACAAGTTTTGGCTAGAAAAAAAGGACTTTGAGATTAATGGCTAGGGCATAAGACATAGAAACACAGAAAATTATTTATGAAACTCTAGGTTTAGCTTCAGATGTGACCGCTTTACCTTCTCTGTCCCCATATTCTAAAGAGGTGGGAAAGTTGCATCTCTCCATGGGGTCCATCACTAGGCCCCTTACCACTCATTACTCACTCTAATGTGCTCTCTATTATGCCTTGCTAACTTAACCTTGAGGAATGAGGAGGCGATGGAAACAGTACAAATGGACGATCAGAAAAAATGTTGGGGGATAGGGAGAGGGACAGATAATTCATAGGTTCAATTTTTAAAGTTAGCTTGGGAAGTCTTCAGGGCTGAGCAAACCATTGCTCATTCTGGGGGAACAGAGAGGCTTTTACTGTGAAGGGGATTGATCCTGGGTAGTTATAACTAGAACTGCACGTTCTTAAAAACTGTGGTTGAAGGAGGGGGACATCTAATGGCATCTCAATCATCCCTGCCCACTAGGATTTTCAGTTAGGTAGATGCCACTGCTAAAGCAGAAAATGCCACACCCTTGGGAGACAGCCTTTCAGGAATGGTCAGGGACTGTGTTCCTTGTTTATATCTGTTATTTCTTTTTTCACCACTTTGAACGTTTGTTTTCAATAAGGAAACATGTTCAGTTTTCCTAATCTTTAAGCTTACTACACTGGCTTCATGGCAAAACTGATGCAGTATTACATTTATGTATTCTATTTTGCTAATAATGCTTTTTGTCATTATTTTAAATTTCTCTATAATGCTTGATCCTGCTTATACTTTTTCCATTCAAATATGTTTTACCTTTTTGGTGCTTTATTTCTTATTCTTAATCCTCTATCTCCTAAGTGTAAAAAATTCCCAATTTTAAATCTCCTGGCTTTTAGTTTTTTATATTCTTCTTGACAACTTTTGTGATTTTAATATATCACAATTTCTTTTAGGGTATTATGTTTTTTCCCTAATTCTCATCTGTTTTATTTATCAGTGTCTGTATCTTTTAGGTTTTTATGTCTCTTATTTGTTTCTAATTATTTCTTTTTAAACTTTATTTTGTTTTTATGCCATTTCTTCTCACTATATTTCTGTATTTGAAATTTTTTCTCTTCAATTCTTCTTGTATTTTTCTTTATTATATGGTTTGTGGTTACTATGCAAAAGAAGAAGTATGCCATAGGAGCAGTGGCATGGAGAGAGAGAGAGAATGCCTTCTTTCCTCTATCTGTCACAGAATTGACTTTCCAGGTTCACTTAATATATTTCCCATTCTTATAAGGAGGCTTCTCCAAAGAAGTCACAAAGATTCTAGAGACCTGCAGATAAACTATAGAGAACTCTATAGTATATTCTATGTGGGTAGCATTTACAGGCATACCTTGGAGATATTGCTGGTTCAGTTTGAGACCACCACACTAAAGTGAACATTGCAATAAAGCGAGTCAAATTTTTTCTGGTTTGCAAATGCATATAAAAGTTATGTCTATACTATATTGTACTCTATTTTAGAGTGTGCAATAGCATTGTGTCTAAAAAAGCAATGTTCTTACCTTAATCAAAAAATCTTTATCGCTAAAACATGGTAACCATTATCTGAGCCTTCAGCCAACAAGTCATAAGTTTTTGCTGGTGGAGGCTCTTGCCTCTATGTTGATGTCTGCTAATTTATCAGGGTGGTGGTTGCTGAATGTTTGGGTTATTGTGGCAGTTTCTGAAAATAAAGCAACAGTGAAGTTTGCCTCATTGATGACTCTTCCTTACTCAAACCATTTCTCTGTAGCATGCAATGCTGTTTTATAGCATTTTACCTACAGTAGGACTTATTTGGAAATTGGAGTCAATCCTCTCAAACCTTGTCACTGCTTTATCAACTAAGTTTATGTAATATTCTAAAGCCTTTGTTGTTATTTCAACAACCTTTGCAGTTTCTTAGCCAGAAGCAGATGCCATCTCTGGAAAGCACTTTCTTTGCTCATCCATAAGAAGCAACTCCTTGTCCCTTAAAGGTTTATCATGATATTGCAACAATTCAGTCACATCTTCAGGCTCCACTTCTAACTCTAGTTCTCTTACTATGTCCGCCACACCTGCAGTTCCTTCCTCCAATGAAATCTTGAACCCCTCCAGTCATCCATGAGGGTTGGAATCAACTTCTTTCAGACTCCAAAAATACTGATGTTTTGACCTCTTCCCATGAATCGTGAATGTTCTTAATGGCATCTAGAATGGTGAATCCTTTCCAGAAGGTTTTCAATTGACTGTGCCTGGGTCCATCAGAGGAACCACTATCTATGGTAGCTTTAGCCTTATGAAATGTATTTCTTGAATAATACGATTTGAAAGTCAAAGGGACTTCTTGACCCATGGGCTGCAGAATGGATGTTATATTAGCAGTTATGAAGACAACATGAATATTGTTGCATATCTTCATCAGAGCTCTTGGGTGACAGGCACATTGTCAATGAACAGTTAGTTTGAAAGAGATGTTTTTTTTTGAGCAGTAGGTCTCAACAGTGGGCTTAAAATATTCAGTAAGTCGTGTTATAGACAGTCCAGGATTTATTGTTCCATTTATGGAGCACAGGCAGAGTAGATTTAGCATAATTCATAAGGCCGTAGGATTTTCAGAATGATAAATGAGCATTGGTTTCAACTTAAAGTCACCAGCTTCATTAGCTCCTAACAAGAGAGTCAGCCTGTCCTTTGAAGCTTTGAGGCCTGGCCTTGACTTCTCCTCTCTGCTGTGGAAGTCCTAGATGGTGTCTTCTTCCAATAGAAGGCTGTCTTGTCTACACTGAAAATCTGTTTAGTTTAGCCGCCTTTATTAATTCTTTTAGCTAGATCCTCTGGATAACTTGCTGTAGTGTCTGCTTTAGCAATTGCTGCTTCACCTAACATTTTTATGTTATGGAGATGGTTTCTTTCTTTAAACCTCATGAACCAACCTCTGCTGGCTTCAGACATTTCTTCTGCAGCTTCCTCACCTCTCTCAGCCCTCATGGAATTGAAGAGAGTTAGGGCCTTGCTCTGGACTAGGCTTTGGCTTAAGGGAATGTTGTGGCTGGTTTGATCTTCTGTCCAGACTGCGAAAACTTTCTCCATATCAGCAGTAAGGCTGTTTTGCTTTCCTATCATTTGTGTGTTCACTGCAGTAGCACTTCTAATTTCCTTCAAGAACTTTTCCTTTGCATTCAAGACTTGGCTAACTGGCTCAAGATGCCTAACTTTTCACCTGTCTTGGCTTTCGACATGTTTTCTCACTAAGCTTAATCATTACTAACATTTGGTTTAAAATGAGAGACTTGTGACTCTTCCTTTTACTTGAACACTTAGATGCCATTATAGGCTTATTAATTGACCTAATTTCAATATTGTGTCTCAGGGAATAGGGAGACCCAAGGAAGGGAGAGAGGCAGGGAAATGGCCAGTCAGTGGAGTAGTCAGAAGACATACAACATTTATTGATTAAGTTCATCATCTTGTATGGGCATGGTTCAATTACATAGTAAGCAATTACATAGTAACATCAGAAGTCATTGACCAAAGATTACCATGACAAATATTGCTATAATAATAATGAAAAAGTTAGAAACATTGCAAGAATTAGCAAAATGTGACACAGAGACACAAAGTAAGCAAATGATGTTGAAAAATGACACCAACAGACTTGTTCCATGCAGGATTGCCCCAAACCTTTAATTTGTAAAAAACGCAGTATCTGCAAACCACAATAAAACAAAGCATAATAAAGTGAGGTATATCTGTATAGGTATTTGTTGCTTTCTGGTACATTATGTCACCCAACTTAAAATTCATGGTGTTTCAGACAGTGTTACTTTTGTAGGTGAATTTACAAGTCACCATTTCAGATAGTTTTTTCTCAAAATTGGGACTAGAGAACATTCTGGAACTTGAATTTTTAACAGATATGAGCTTCTGTTATAACAAAACATCAATAATATGTAAAAATGGAACCTAAAGCTCAACATAAATGAAAAATGCACATAATAAACATATTGTATATCTGTCTGTGTTATATGATAAATGAAATTGATCCAATAATTTATTTAAGTGAATATGAAACTCCTTCCTCCATATTCAGATTCGGCACCATGACAGAGATTCTGGGAAGAAGGCACGAGGTATAATTGGCATACTTAGAATTTGTTCAAGGAGGTGTGCCCTGATCACAACCAGTGCTGGTCTTTTTCTTTGTTAATTTGGTGGAACATTTGCTGCATCACTTTGCCCTTGGGTATTACACTAGCTTTTCTCTGCCATCAACATTCCTTATAAAGAGAGAAGTAGGATATGGTTATAATGATGTCCTCTGGGTGTGGCCACTCTAGTTCATTAGACTCCTGGGATTTGTTTTATAAGAAAATGTAAATGTTATATCCAAACCCAATGTAGCCCTTTAGCCTATTTCTAGGCTGTGCTAACTGTGGCTGTATTCTTAACCATGCTGATAAACTTTAGGTGTTACAGCAGTTCCCACATGTCTTTCTGGGAACGATCTTTTCTTCTGCCCTTAAAAACTCTTCAACTCCATGTCTTTGTGTAGGGGCTGGGCTTCTATTTGAGCATCTATACTCAGTAAGCTTCTTTCCTTCACAATGAGATTTAGTATCGTACTACATTTATGGACTGTTAGAGCAGTACATTTAACTGTGATACAAGTTAGCTATTCTTGTTAGAGACTATATTTTGAAGTTAGTGAACATCAATATCTAGAGAAAGCTCCATTGAGAGATACAATTCTCGTATCCATGAACATTTATTGCATACCTATTTCATATGCAGTGAACCCCCAAGTACTGTTCTGAGCATTGAAAGCCCCAAATTGAACGAATTAGACAAAATCTCTGGTTTCACGGAGCTGATATTCGACCAGAAACACAGTTTCTACACAGAGGCAGTCTACATTAGTGGGTAAGAGCTTGGACTCTGAAGTTATACCTGGATTCAAATTCTATCTTGAGCACATTTCAGATTTGTGATCTTGGGCCTCTCATTTCATTTATGATACAGGTTCACAATCCTTTATCTGAAACTCTTGGGGACAGATAGGTTTCAGAATTCAGAAATATTGGATTTTTGGAAAGTAATATGGTACATATCTATTCAATCCATAATAACCTCAGCAGGTCTGCAGCAGGACCCTGTACTTTTTGCAAAGAAACATACTGATTCTCACTTTCAGTGAACTAAATGACAACTATCAAAAGCCTTACCTCAGTTCAGGTCAATATTTGACACCAAAAGGACTTATGTGTCAGATTTATGAAATAACAACAACAACAGAAGTAAGTTTTGGTTTTTACTGTTTTTTTGATTTCAGAATTGTAGCTAAGAGTTTATGGATCTATAGTACCTACTTCCCAGCATTGCTATAAGAACTGAAGAAGACAATTCATGTCTTCTCAGCACAGGTTCTAGCATGTGGTGAGTGCATATCTATTATTAATATCAGCATTGGTCTGGCTGTTTCTTTTCTTTTTTTTTTTTTTTTAGTATTTTGTTTTTATTTATTTATTTGTGGCTGTGTTGCGTCTTCGTTTCTGTGCGAGGGCCTTCCCTAGTTGTGGCAAGCGGGGGCCACTCTTAATCGCGGTGCACGGGCCTCTCACTATCGCGGCCTCTCCTGTTGCGGAGCACAGGCTCCAGATGCACAGGCTCAGCAATTGTGGCTCACGGGCCCAACCGCTCCGCGGCACGTGGGACCCCCCCCCCCCAGACCAGGGCCCGAACCCGTGTCCTCTGCATTGGCAGGCAGATTCTCAACCGCTGTGCCACCAGGGAAGCCCTGGCTGTTTTTTTAACAAGTAAAAAATTATCATTGACTCAGCTATTTCAGCAGAAAATCCTATACTTGAACTTCTTCCACTTGACACCACACCTCACCTCAAATTACCATTACAAAATGGACCTTGAGGATTTTTTCTGTAGAAACATTATGAAATAGAGGCTTGTGAAACTTGCTGCACTTTTTACTTGTTCTTGGTATTGTTTTTAACCCCACAACAATTCCCCCTTTATTTGAAGTTTTATACATTTGCTGAAAAATTTTTTCACCTGTTATGTCGTAAGGATTTTTGTATAGTGTTTCAAAATGTTATGAAGCATTTTATGTATAATAAATTTGCACATTGTCTATGTATGGTATGTTTATTTTCTTTGCTTCCTCCAAATTTTCAGATCCAAAAGAAATTCAGTATCCATCATCTATTCACTAAAAAAATATTTATTTTCTATTTTCATTGCAAATATATGATATCCTATTTGTGTGTGTGTGTTTTAAATTGCCTCTGGTGAGATAGCCTAGAAAAGTAACTATCATTATACTTTGGTTTTTTCAAGAAATATGTTAGAAGTTTTACTTACAGTTCAATATTGAAATAAGAACCATTTCTAAATTGAAGACTAAACTATGTGCCACTGATTTATTGTATATTTGAGAAGAGTATTTGTGTTTCATCATAAAATTATGTCTTAATAAGTTTCTTTTCTGAATCTCCTAATCCTGGAGATGTAGAAGCAAAGGAAAAGAAAGAGAACATCAGTATTTTGCCCTAGATAATGTTTTCTATAATGTTGATCTATCATTTTTATATTTCTACCTCTTATTTAACCTCAAAGATTATCTTTTATCATCTAAAGGAATTTTAAACTTAGAAATAAATTATTTTATATGAGTTAATCACATCTTATTCTTCTCTACTTTCACGTTAATTTATTACACTTAAAGCCTCATTAACTGAAAATTTGTAATAACAATACCATTCATTTCTGCCATACTATTTAGCATTATTATTAGCCCATCCACACACCCTGTTGCACTTTACAAGGCAGAAACACTGATTTGTTTATAGGTCACCAGACACACCCTAGCATTTCAGACTTTTATCTCTTTGCACTTGTGTTCCCTTTGACTGTAATAAATATCCTCCTCTCCTTTGTTCACTGGAGCAAATCCTATGTGACCTTCACAACCCAAATTGAAGATCATTACTTTCAAAAATTTTTCTTGACAGTCATAGGGACCATTTCTTTGTTTTATTTTTGATGCTCTTCTGTATTTTTTCTTTATCTTGTGCATGTGGTTTTTTTTTTTTTACATTTATTACATTATACATTACTAAATTTTTATGAGTTTCTTGAGAGGAGGCATTTGGCTCATTCATCTCTGTACTCCTGTAAAGCATTCCCTATATTTTTGTTGTTTGTAAATGGGTTTAAAATAAATTGGACTGAAATTAAAATATGTATGTTAGGCAAAGAATGATCTAGTTCATTGAAAGACTTAAAAGATAGGCTGAGACTTGTTGATAAACCCAATGATGGAGGAGGTGGAAGAAGAATTCAAGAAGTTTAGATTTAGACCTTGAGTGTGTGGTGCATACTCTCACTACAGAATATCCAAGTCTGTAGTAAGATTATGGATGTGTGGGTCACAGGAGAAAGATTAGACCTGAAGTATGAATCAAAAAGGAAGAAAAGGTGGCCGAAGTGATAAAACATCAAAAAATTTATAGAAACAAAATTACATCTTGGGGAAATCTGCTGTTTAAGGAGTTTACATACAGAAAGTGATTTTGTAGGATTCCAAAAGGATGGGATGAGAAATGCCAGCATGAAAAGTGGGAGAGATTATTGTTCTGGAAACTGAAAGGTGGAGAGAGTCTCAAAAAGAAGTAATTGTTAATGGTGTTAAATAAATGTATCTGGGAAGCATTGTTGATATTAGTGATAGTAATTTCATTTCAGTAATGAATAAAGAAGCTTAGATTTTAGTGTTTTGAAGGATAAGTAAATTTGAAGAGAAAAGAGGTGGTACCTACAGATTGTGAAGAGGAGCATTCCTGATTGTAGTAGAGGAGGGTGTGGGATTGTCAGAGGATTTTTTTTTTTAATGTAGGAATAACCTAGGCATGTTAAGGTTAGGTAAAAAAACAGGTTATAGTAAGGTTGCAATAAAAAAAAAAAACCAAAAACTAGAGAGAGAAATTGAGAATATATAACAAAATAAGAACCATAGATCATTTGTTAAGTAGAATAGCTTTGCCCTGAGACTGGTGATGTGTAAAAAAGGCTTTACATCATAAATAAGTAAATTTTTAGACTGAAGAATGTAAGTTGAGAAAGTTGCTGTATCATGCTCTCTTTTTGCTCAATGAAGTATAAAATAATGCTTCCATCTAAGACAGTAGCTAGTGGGAAGGTAAGGCTTTATCAGAATGATAAAAGTCAAGCACATCTGCTTTTGGGGCAAAAGAGGAAGCTGACTAGAATATACAGAAGGATTGTCAGGCAGTCCTGAAGATTCAAAAATGAGGCTGGACACGTTGAAACTGTGGGGACACAAATTTGCAAAGCTTTTGTGATCTTTCTCCGGGGGCCCTCAGCAGCCAGGGAAGGGAGATGAATGATTATATTAATGCACATTTGGGGTTTTTCAGAGTAAATATTACATAAAGAAAAGCAAAACAAAAAAATTTAAAAAAAGAAGCAAGTAAGCTAACAAGTTGTTCAGATAATAATTGAAGGGATGAACACTAGGTTGAATCTGAGGTAGAGACATAAAGCAAGAGGGGGTTGATGCTGAGTTCACGATGTGGCTGATGGTTATCAGTGACAGTCATGAGCTTTCTCGGGAGCTGGAACAACAGCGAACTTTGGACGGTGGACAGTTAGTCTAGAAAGCAACTTTTCCTTAGATATACCTTGATGTCTCCAGGGTTCATCTGAGTTATACATTTTATAGTAAAGCATGTACATTCTGCATGGAGATTTCTTTTCAGATATACTTTACTCTAGCATTAATTTTCAGTGTTAACAATTTGTAGGGTTAGATCCAAGACTGATATTTATATAGGAAAAATATCTCACTAAATACTATATTTTACAATTAAAATTAAAACATGAATTTAAAATCTTAGAGATTGAGTGTAGTGCCATGATGATGTTCTCAGCTTTCATCATTTCATGAAACAGCCTTTTTCATTCATGTTTGTATCCAAATAGCCTAGACAAGAGGTTTGTAAGGATAGCTAGAGCATGCTTTTTACCCTGCCTTATTTTTTTATATGGAAAGAACAAGATAAATTGAGTCATTCTTAACCCATAACATTGTCTTTCATAACGTCTTACAAATAAAAAGCAGTTTCTCACTTATAAATTTTTTCATCTATTTTATTTACATGTATCATTGCTAATATATCCTACCAGAAATAGTTCATATTAGCAGTATCTCACCTACTTACATCATTTTATTGTTAAAAAATTACTTTCATGTCAATTATCTCATGTATAGTAAATTGCATTAAATGCTATAGCAAAGATAGATCATTTTATTGCTTTAAGAGGTAGCAAAAATATTTGTCAACTAGTTTATTAATGCCAATGTGATAATTAATGAAATAAAAATTTCCGTTTGATAAAAGTCAGAGAATACACAATGACTATGCTTCCATAAATACAAATTGCATTTGAAAAGTATTACTTACACATTTAAATATTCTATGTATAGGTAACACAGAATATATGTCGTACGAAAATGTTTTGAGAGTCTAACATATTCTGAAACATAATGCCAAAGACAATTCAATAGATTGTATTGAACAAATGGTTCTGTTATCTTTTTTGTTTTTATTTATTGTATTTCATATTAACAACTACTGATAGAATTGACTGCTAAATAATAAATAATTATAATAGTTTGAAATATAGATAATAGGAATTTAAGTAGGGAAAATAAAGTACCTACTCTCAAGGAACTCACAACCTAGTAGGGTATATAATTATAATAGAAAGTTAAAGTGCAACGATCATCACTTAGTCACTAATTGAACAAATGTTTTTTTTCAATACCAGGTATGTACTAAGCACTGAATATAATAGCATTCATCTGTTGTCCTGTTAAATACTATTGTGGAGCTTATAGTCTAGTATGAGGAGGTGGGTATGAATCAAATAATTAAGAAAAATATAAAATTGCAATGGTTATGTATGATAAGAAGGGGCAATACATGGAGCTACTATTTTGTATATAGAGAATCTAAGATGATAGTCTTGGTGGTCAGAGATGCTTCTCTTGAAGAAGCAATGACTGAGCTAAAATCTGAAGAATAAATGTAAGAGATAGCAATGAGCATGTTCCTAGGCCCTATGGCAAGAATGGGTTTGGTGAATGCAGTCAGTTAAGGAAGGCCAAAATGGCTGTGGACTGAGTGAAATGGATGGAGATGGTATAAGATGATGTTGAGTGACAGGTGAAGAGCCGACTGTTAAAGACATTAGGTTTTTAAAGGGTACTGAAGGCAGGACAGGGATGGGGTGGAAGTAGCAGACTGTGACCTGATTGTATTTGCATTTTTGATTGTATTTGCATTTTTGGTGTCACTTTGGCTGTAGTATAAAGGGAAGATTGGAGAGGGCTAACAACAATATAAGTAGATGAATGGACAAGAAGAAATATGATGGACAGAAAGAATTATTAGACAAGATAGAGGAGAATGCTAATGATTTTGTAAAGAGAGCAAGGAAGAAAAGAGGCCAAGGACAACATCTAGATTTGTGACTGACTTAGACGGTGGTGGTACCATTCACTGAGTTTGGATCTACTCCCCTGACCCCAAAAGGACATTAATTTAATGTTTGTTGAAACACTATAAATGGTATGTTAAGTAAGGTGGTGCTAGTGGGAAACCTCCATTTCCTTGGTCTCATGTTTCCATGAGGAAGAACTTCCAAAACAATAACATGCTGGGTCTTTCACCTTACCTTTTTACTCATGCCTTTCCATTGTAGATGGAAAGATTATCTGGTTAATAATTTTGGGGGAAAGAAACTGATCTAAGCATATTCTCTCTCTGTCACTCTGTCTCTGCACTCTGTCTCTGTCCCTCTCTGTCGCTCTTCCTCTCTCCCTCTTTCTGTCTCTGTCTCTCTTTCTTTCATAGTGTAGGAGTACTTCTCCTTATCTACAGGGAATTTAACAGATTAATTGGTGAATCTTTGCTGCTTGAGACAGGCTTGGAGTTGTCCTTCCTGCTTGTGACAACATAGACCAGTCTGCCCTTTTCAAGTGTGGTATGTTACAAACCTGTTTTGGTCACAGACATAACCTGTACTCTAAGCATGCTACTTGCAGTGAAACTAACATTTCAATTCTCCATTTTTTTTTCTCAAGTGATTGTCTCTTAATTGGCTTTTAGCTTATGTGGGGAAGGGCATGTGGTTTAGACTCCCTAACACTCTTACATGTAGCTCAAGAAATGAGTAATCTGCCTCTAGGAGTAACTGAAACTGTGGATATGGATGTCACTACACTGGGAGAGAACCGAGAAGTAGATAACTAACCACAGAACCTGAACATCTAATGGCGACTGGTAAATTAAGATGAGGGCTAAAATACATCAAGCAAATTTAAACAACATGGATATTATATTTGTGAATTTAGCAAACACTGTAAGAGCTGAAGGTCAGATTGAAGTAGTATCTGATGCTGTTTGGTGATGGTGGCAGTTTCAAGTAGAAAATAACCCTTTGGAGGAAATATATCTTGTGCTGCTTTTTAAAGTTGAGTAGAAGTTATAAAAGGAAAGAGAATGCGCAAACTTTGGGAGGAATAAGATAGCACACAATTTCAAAACACCTTCCTCCTTCCTTTTTTTCCTTAAAGACTATCTCTAAGAACAAATACTTATTTAGAGCGGTAATTTTTTTTATTTTTAAATTGAAGAAGAAAAGCTTTACCAGAACCATTCTAGAACACTAATTATAATAGTTATTTATACAATCAAGAGTAGTAATCATCAGAGAAGAAATTCTGAAAATTTAAAAATATGCCTATTTTAATAACTTGAATAATTCAAAATTGACTGTTGTTCTTCTTTGAAAGTATAAAAAAGGGTATTTCATCAGTTTCTTAGTCTTTACTATGAAGTATCATGAAATTTTCAGTGTGAATTTGTTCAAACATAGCTTTAGCGTACAGCTTATCCTTGGGGTTTATAGTAATGTCTGCATCGAAGAGGCTTTAGCTCTTCCTTAAAAATTCAGTTTCACGAAAGGCATTTAACTGGAAAAATCACTTTCTTCCAGAGAATTCTACAGTGACTACAAACCCGTCCCTGACAATTTTATACCATAGCTCTGCTAGGTAGCATATACAAGATTAAACTATAGTATAAACTTTATTGGATCAATTCATTATGTGTATGTTATATCTGTCTGATATTATCACCATAAACATACAAATAATAAGGTTTAACACCTAGCGTGTGCCATTATGCACACAGTAAATATTAATGCATACAATCAAAGAATTTGATGACAATTTTGTGATTATTCCGTCTAAGATCCATCGCAGTGCAGGAGTCTGTTTATCCCTGAAGACCAATTGTTAGCATTTTTTAAACATGCTGACAAATGGGAGGTCACATGCTGTGAGACACATCATACTTTTTGTTGGATACAAGGGTTTTTTTCATATTTGATTTGCCTCCTACTAATTTTAGTCCCTAGTTTTATCCTTCACATAATACATAAATATCATAATCAGTTACCAATTGCAAATGGTAGCTTTTCAAGTAGTTGAAGCTGCCATAGCGCTCA
Organism: Balaenoptera musculus; assembly: GCF_009873245.2. Classification (NCBI taxonomy): domain Eukaryota; kingdom Metazoa; phylum Chordata; class Mammalia; order Artiodactyla; family Balaenopteridae; genus Balaenoptera; species Balaenoptera musculus. The sequence goes on from NC_045789.1 coordinate 13,051,424, forward strand.
TTCAAATAGCGTTTTTTAAAAACACATTATTCTCTGCCAGTTACAACATTGAGTCCAAAAAGGTGAAAGAGGAACAGCTCTTGATTTTCTTCAGTTTCATCACTTATTCTTGCATATGGCTCATTTCTAAATGCCTCAATATTGCATGAGCACTTCTGAGAGCATTATTATCTTTTATTTATTTTATTTGTATTTATTAATCATAATTATGTAAATCATGACAAGTAATATTCATTGAATGCTATTTCTGTGCTAGAATCTGTGCAAAGTGTTTTATATTTATTAATTAAATAAGTACCTAATGAATGCCTTCTCCATGTCTAGTTCTTGAATCTAATACAGTGGGAGAAGGGGTATATTGTAGGAGTTAGAACTGATACAGTTGGGGGAGGAAATTGGGAAATGAAGGTATGGAGAGGGGAGTTAGAGGGCCTGAGAAGAGTTTACCAATCAGCCTTCCTATAGCACTTTCACTGGTGACATAGGAGCTCACAGGAGAACGCTGAGAACCAAGCTACATTCAGTTGCTGAAGTGGGCCTGCAAATGGAAGCTTGTGGAGGGGTCAATTAGAAGCTTTTGTGTCTGTGAGCTCTGTCCCCTTTCCTTTCACTGCCAATTGGACCTAAGGCTCCTGTTGTTCAAGCACTACTTGAAGAGTTTGACAGAAAAGAAGAGAGTGAGGACAGGTTGGAATCTGCTGGGCACCTCTGCATCCGTCACTCTATCTGATGCCAAAGTACCCTTAGAGAGTAATGGGCATTGCTTGACTTTCATCGCCCAATTTTTTTTGCAAGTTTCTCTTTTGTCCCTCTCTAACCCAGAACCATAAAGGGAAGAAGATTCTGGGCAACATAGCTCATAGCTTAACTAAGTTGACAAAAGAACCAACTTGCAAGGTACTGTTCTAGACACTGGGAATTCAGTAGTGAGTGAACAATACAGAAAATGTTCCTGACTTCTTATAGATTACATCCTAGTGGTAGAGTCAGAAAATAATTGAAAAACCATTTTATTTAACTTCAAAGAGTGGAAAGTGCAGCAAAAAATAACTAAGCTGTGTAGAGAGTAGATTATAGTGAACCTGTGGTAGAAACATGGAAACTGCTGTTGCTGTAGTCTAAGTGAAAGATGATTGCTCAAATTGGGAGGATAGCCTAGCCATCTTTGGGGTGAGAAATGGTCATGTCCTGAATCTATTTTATAGGTAGAGCTAGGTAACAGGATTTGCTGATGGACTGACTATTAGTTGTTAAAGAAGAAAATGGAGTTAAGGATGATGCTAACGTTTCTGAAAAAATGAATGTAATTTTAGTGGTGTTTGCACTGATGGGGAATGATGGGGCACGAGAGAGTCTAAGGGAGAAATTAAGATCTGTTGAAAGTCAGGGTAGAGATTTTATGTTGATTAGGCTATCACACAGAAGAGAGTTGAGATGAGGGGAGAGGTGGAACTTGATATGTATATTTTGGAGTTATGAGTCCATAATGTATTTAAAGATCAAAATACTGGAAGAAATCAGTTGGGAAGATGATGTAGAGTTTAAAAAGTATACAGATGTTATATTCTGGTGGCATATGCTTACACAGAGGGAGTAGCACTTCCTATGCATAGTCTTATTATATCCTCTTTTCCTGTACAAACATTAGAGCTAATTTTCAATAATACGTTCAACACTCTAGAAAAAAATTTAAACATACAGAAGTTGTTTGCAAGAGAGATCCAGGGTCATTAAATTATAAAGGCAAAAGTAAGTTGGCTTACTTCCTTTTTTGAATAGAGATGTTGATAGAGATGAGCTGCCAATTTGTTCTCAATAACCAAGACAAGAAAAGCAGCACAATTAATTAAAATAATTAAATTAGAAGATCTATAATATTCACAAACTTAAAAGTAGATGAAGAAAGACTGAAAAGGAAAAGTTGCTCTGGAAATAATTGGGAATTATGGAGCCTCCATTGCATTTGAAGTAGTGTTGAAACCATTTCATTTGAATTGTCCAGGATAATAGTACCCACTATGGCAAGTAGCATTTGGGTTTCTTACAACATCCCATTACTGAAATGAAATTCAATCAAAACAGTTCTACAGGGGCCCAAGCAGGCTGAAACAAGTTCATAATTCTTTAGTAGCCTGTCTTGATTCATGATTAAATTCATTAAATCCACGTAATCTTCCATGAAATTCTCTCAAGCAGGATTTAATAATGATTGGAGAGAAAAGAGTTCAAGGTCTGGATTTCTTTTTCTTCCTGTCCATCTACAAGATATATATGAGACCATATATTCTATTTTTCTTCTATATTCGTTAGGTGTTGTATGTAGTACTGGACAATACTCCAAATACTCTGTGATCCTAGCATGATATGGCAAGAAGACCAACTCCTTTTGAAGAAGTAAATTGGCTTTTTAAATTAAGTTGCAAACTTGGTGGTGATAAGCTTTTTGGTAGTTAAGAACTGCTAATGATAATGAATAGAGTGATGAACTGGGAGTAATTACCTATGACCAATGACGTACAAGCAAAAAAATGTAGTAGTTGGAAATACCTATGATATATCTATAAAAAGACTAAATAAAATAGCAACAACAGCCCCCCCCCACACACAACTTAACGAATATGGGAAGAAAATCTCAAGACCAACGTGTGAGTCAATTTAACAATCTTATTTCCTTGCCATTTCTACATGGTAATAATATTATTTCCAACTAAATGAAAATACAAGGACACATTTCCAGCTCTCCTAATATTTCAACAAAAAATTCTCCACTTACACTAGTAGTTTTAACAACAGAATGGACTATCTTTTATACTCTTACAGGTAAGCAAAGACTCAAAAGTTGCTTGTAAGGAGAGGAGCTAATAACTATTATTAAGTAGTTACTAGAAATAAAACAACGTAATGAATGAAAATAAAACCCAATCCCCATGACTATCTAAATTGTGTTTTAAATGGTAAAATTAAGTTTTAAGTTGTTATTAAACACTTTAATAAGGCAGTTAAATTTTCAGATGTGCTGATTTTAGCAGAATCTTTGAGGTTATTTTAATAATTACAGGATTTTTTTTGGCTACCAAGGAAAACAAGCATCTTATATCAAGTAGTTTAAATATAATTTTCCATACAAAAGAAGTACAGAAGATGATTTTTTCCACAGGAGTATGATTAGTATGTCGACAACAGCAAATTCAACCAAGAAAATTCATTTTTGAAGTGTGCTAAAGGTTGGCTGGTTTAGATATGACAATTTATCACTGTATTATTTATAGTACTTTAGGAACAGCTCACAGTACATTAATCAGGGATAGCTTTTGCTTAATTAACAAGACTGCCAAAAAATGTCAAACACAAGCACAAAAACACAATTGAATAAATATATATACATATATTAGCTAAGGACTGATAATCACAAAATGAAAAACTTTAACTTGCATCCAAATCATTCACCTGCTTGAAATGTTATGCTTTCACTGTATAGTTTATGAATTAATACTTTCTTCCCAGGATTGGAGAGTAGTGTTTAAGATATATCATATAATCTATATTGTATGATGTTTCAGTTTAGGCCAGCCCTCCTCTAGTATGTTTATAGCTTATTCTGTATAGGCAGTTGCCTATTTTCCCACATGGATTGAGTAGACATAATTGGAGTTAGATTACCTAGTTTAAATTATGGCTCCATCATTTCTCAGCTGTGGGTTGTAAGGCAAAGTTAATCAACCTCTCTGTACCCCTGTTTCATAATTTATAAAAAGGGGTTCATGATGCCACCTAACTTATAGGGTGGGTATGAGAATTCAATTAATATAGTTAAAGTATTGAGCAGTGTCTAACTACATAATAAATATGACCTAATATTTTAATTTGTATTATTATGATCAGTAGTGGTATACTCTACCTTCTCTAGCTTTCTTTAGTGCTATCCTCCTTAGCCTCTGAGACATGTCCCAATCCCATCCATTTTCTTTCTCTTTAGCATCTCACTTCAACAACTACTGAGCAGCTGAGCAAGTGGTGAATGCATAGTACAAATGCAATAAATGCTTTATGATATAAACATATAGTTCAGCTTTCTATGGAACTTATACCTGATATATATCTTGCATATAGTTTCTTCATATATTTGATCAGTTTCATATGTCCAAAATTTATGTTGGATTTTATGAAACTATAACTAATAATGAGGCCCTGGAGCACTCACTAGCAGTCAGCATTGAGAATACTTAGAGTAGCACAAATTCCTAGGACTTGTGTGTGTGGAGTGTGTGTGATACACAAAGAGCGAAAGTTAGTGTGATGACTGAAGAAGGAAAATGGAAGTCAGGGTGGACAATGCTGAGTTAAAACAGTGTGACATAATTAAGAATAACAGAGAACTGCAGATATCTAACAAATCTAGTGTGCCCATTTTAAATGAGAGCAGTAATCCAAGTGCTAATGCTAAAAGGCAGGATTACGATCATAGTGAAGCCTTCAGACATACAGAAATAGTGGATGCAGAAGACAATGTTTGTTCAGTGAGACCCCTTAGATACTCAGATGAGAGCAATAACATGAAAATATTTCAATACTTTTTGAAAAGGAAATACCACAGCAAAGAACAAGAACAAATGTACTTGCTTTGATTTTTGAATGGTACAACAGCCCAATATTCAGGGTTAAAAGACTTGATTATACATTATGTATAATCCACCTTATCTTTCCACCATGTCTTTTCAGTGATCTAGGCTCTTGTTTATGGACCTGAAGGGGACCCTCTTATTTCCTCTCTTCTCTCCCTATATAATATGCTCAGAGAGCATAAAGTCACCTCCTAAGAGGTCTTCTGAGATTAACTGACACGGAAAAAATATTCAGCCTGGAAGCTAGCCAATGGCTCATGTATTTTAGAATGGAGGAGGGTGGATACAACCAACTGCCTGTGTTTCTGTCCGGATACAGGTTTTTGACCAATGGTATCTAAACTCACTGGATTTATATCATGTTCTTTCAATTTCGCCTAGTAGGAGCTCATTCATATTGAATTGCTAATTAATGGACTTGATTCTAAATTCAATATTTCATTTGTTTGCCCTCTCATTGGCTTGATGTCTTACTAACTTCCTGAACTGTGTTCTGACAAAAAATATCACAAGGATGCTCCAAATAACACCTACATTTTCATTCTTACATTAATCTTATTTTCTCTAATATCAATTCTGATTTCTTATTGTCTTCCAATTTATGGGACCGTCTCATAGTATTTACACTGTATTATATTGATATATTATGTTCCCCACAGCATATCCCAAATACATTTTGATGAATGAATGAAGAAATGAGTGGATTGGGAGAAACGGCACTATAACATTGCAAAGAACAACATACATAGTTTTGTTGTATTATGGACTAAATCACAACCCATTTTGTTCTTAGAAAATGTTTTGTTGTTGTTGTTAAATGCTCTGTTTTCACAGTTCCTCTCAAATAAATAAGACATTAGAAAGATAAACTAAGAAAAGCTGGCACAAGAATGGTTCTTAAATCCTCTGTCTTACCTTTTTTTATATAATTGCATTATGGAAAATTAAATTTTTAAGAGAATGTAAGTAAAGAGACCATCACAGGGACATTATATTTTTAAAAGGTGATAAATAGTGCATTAGTATTTTTTTCCTCAGTTATCTTGGTTCCATTTGATTGTTGAGTTTAATTAACTGAATTAAATAAATGCTAAAATGAATTTTAAAAGTACAAAGTTTTACAGTAAATAATTTAGTTTTGCGTATTTTCTTATCTCAATGAATGTAACTTTCTTGTGTGTGTTTTCTACTCTAACTGATAAATAGAAAATATTTTAAAGGCTTATCAAATATCAAGCCATTGTGAAGGAAATGGTCTGCTTTGTGCTTCCTTGGAGATTAGGATTATTATTTTGTATTAAGTATTTGATTAGTGCTAGTAAAAGAATATTTTTGAATAGCATTTTGATTGACATTTATTTTCCAAGTTTCTAAACAATTTATTGGAGGTGTTGCAATAAATTCATCTTAGTTCTTATTGTCTTGTCTTCTCTTCTTTCCCTTAACTTCTGACATTTCCCTTGATAATTTTGTTTATTACAGTTTCTAAACTTTTAACAATGGAAACAAAGAAGGAGAGCATAAGTATAATCAATTTAATTCTTTCTTTTGGACAATTGGTACATACATGTATATTTTCCCATGATATTAATGAAATATAGTACCTATAATAATTTTCTTTTATTGCATATTTTTACTTTGGGTATTATATTACATCTGTTATCTTATTTGCTAATAAGAACAACTAAGTAAACTAGGTTAGTATTATTTACCACTTTTGTGGGGAAAAACCTGAATGTCAGAAATATTATATGAAGCCAAGAGACACATTTTTTGGCTTTTACTGTTCCCTTTACTATGCTGCTTCTATGATAGTTAAAATAGTATTTTAACTTATCATCTCAGTAATTAACTTATCCCCTTCCTTATTAAGTGACTTACAAATATTAAATGAAGATTAAAAGAGAGAGGAAGCAAGGAAAAAAAAACATCAGTGGCTTCAAAAGTGGAGCCTAAAATGAGACCAAAATTTTATATCATATGCTTACGGCCAGTGGGTCATGGATTTAGCTATCAGTTTTTTAGCAGCCAAATTCAAAAGGGAAATGTAATAAGTTACACAATTCATGGTGCCAATAAGATAAAAACAACCAATTATCCTTTGAAATGAAAAATTGTGCATAGTAATAATATCAGACTAGAAATTTTCTAAGTGGAGTGGCTCTCCCAGACACTGTGTAATATAATAAAATTATTCTTAACATTCTCCAGGAGATTTCACAGTGAATTTCATGTACTCTTTCTTGTATAACCTATGTTGGCATCATAGCAAAATATAATTCAGTAAAAGCAATTCATGGAGAAGCTTACAGGGTGAAATAGAGGGATTGTCTGGTTGGATCAAGGAATATAGGTATATTTAGGACTTTGGATAGCCTTCTTATTCCTCAAGCAATCTGCCCTCACTGCTAAACTATCAGTAAACATAGGCTAACAATGCATTCAAGATTATATTATCTGCCTTGTGTCTATAATGAACTTAGTCAGTTAAAATCAAATTCACAGGACTTAAGAGACCATCAAAATGGGGTAAGATAGGTTTGATATGTTTAATTGAAATTTGGAGAGCCTAGAAAGGACAAAGGCTTAATGTGAAGGTATCCTAACTCCACTTGGATGCAAACCAAGTAAATAAAATCCAGATGGAATAATTTGATATTATTTAGTTTTCACGTATGTTATTATTTTAGGTTTAAATAAATATAATATCTTTTAGAAAAATATTTCAGATTAAATAAAATGTACTCTAATGATAAAATTTTGTGTAATAAGGAAATAAATATAGTAAGACCATAGAGTCGGATAGGTTCCTCTGAAATCAACTGTGTTTTCTACTGAATATTTTAGAAAATACTAGTATAGATGTAGAAGTTTAGCACCCTCAAATCCATTTAGTACCGTAGAATGCTCAGATATTTAGAAGTAGAAAATTATTTGCTATTGTTGATCATGTGGAGATGGAATTCACCAATTCAAATTTAGCATTCTTACTTTAATCCTGTAATGATTAACTAGAATATGAAAGCAGTTATTCATATCCAAGATTGTTAGATGTTTATCATAGAAGTCTATCTTCTATATTTTGCATTAAAGGATCCTGTATCTCTCCCCTTTTTATATTCACTGAGCCCTATGCAAGTTGATACCCCACCTGGACTTTTCCTACAAGGTTCTTTTGATCTTGGGCTACAGAGTCACCTTCATATGTTCATTTGTGACAAGGTTGAGGAGATCACTGGGACATTTTACAAATTTCCTTACGAAGTGTGTAAATTGTTTGACCTGAGTATAGCTTTGTGATCAACAGAATTCTTGACAGAAAAGACTAATAAGCCATAACTATCAAAAAGTAAATAGGCAATCTGTATATCTTCTTTGGAGAAATGTCTATTTAGGTCTTCTGCCCATTTTTGGATTGGGTTGTTCGTTTTTCTGATATTGAGCTGCATGAGCTGCTTGTAAATTTTGGAGATTAATCCTTTGTCAGTTGCTTCATTTGCAAATATTTTCTCCCATTCTGAGGGTTCTCTTCTCGTCTTGTTTATGGTTTCCTTTGCTGTGCAAAAGCTTTTAAGTTTCATAAGGTCCCATTTGTTTATTTTTATTTTTATTTCCATTTCTCTAGGAGGTGGGTCAAAAAGGATCTTGCTGTGATTTGTGTCAGAGAGTGTTCTGCCTATGTTTTTCTCTGCGAGTTTGATAGTGTCTGGCCTTACATTTAGGTCTTTAATCCATTTTGAGTTTATTTTTGTGTATGGTGTTAGGGAGTGTTCTAATTTCATTCTTTTACATGTAGCTGTCCAGTTTTCCCAGTACCACTTATTGAAGAGGCTGTCTTTTCTCCACTGTATATTCTTGCCTCCTTTATGAAAGATAAGGTGACCATATATGCGTGGGTTTATCTCTGGGCTTTCTATCCTGTTCCATTGATCTATATTTCTGTTTTTGTGCCAGTACAATACAGATTGCCAACAAACACATGAAAGAATGCTCAACATCATTAATCATTAGATAAATGCAAATCAAAACTACAATGAGATATCATCTCACACCGGTCAGAATGGCCATCATCAAAAAATCTACAAAGAGGGCTTCCCTGGTGGTGCAGTGGTTGAAAATCTTCCTGCCAATGCAGGGGACACGGGTTCGAGCCCTGGTCTGGGAAGATCCCACATGCCGCGGAGCAACGAGGCCCGTGAGCCACAACTACTGAGCCTGCGCGTCTGGAGCCTGTGCTCCACAACAAGAGAGGCCGCGACAGTGAGAGGCCCGCGCACCGCGATGAAGAGTGGCCCCCGCTTGCCGCAACTAGAGAAAGCCCTCGCACAGAAACGAAGACCCAACACAGCCAAAAATAATAAATAAATTAATTAATTAAAAAAAATCTACAAACAATAAATGCTAGAGAGGGTGTGGAGAAAAGGGAACCGTCTTGCACTGTTGGTGGGAATGTAAATTGATACAGCCACTATGGAGAACAGTATGGAGGTTCCTTAAAAAACTACAAATGGAACTACCATACGACCCAGCAATCCCACTACTGGGCATATACCCTGAGAAAACCATAATTCAAAAAGAGTCATGTACCAAAATGTTCATTGCAGCTCTATTTACAATAGCCAGGACATGGAAGCAACCTAAGTGTCCATCAACAGATGAATGGATAAAGAAGATGTGACACATATATACAAGGGAATATTACTCAGCCATAAAAAGAAACGAAATTGAGTTATTTGTAGTGAGGTGGATGGACCTAGAATCTGTCATACAGATGAAGTAAGTCAGAAAGAGAAAAAAGAAATACCGTAAGCTAACACATATATATGGAATCTAAAAAAAAAAAAAAAAAAAAGTATGGTTATGAAGAACCTAGGGGCAAGATGGGAATAAGACACAGACCTACTAGAGAATGGACTTGAGGATACGGGGAGGGGGAAGGGTAAGCTGGGACAAAGTGAGAGAGTGGCATGGACATATATACACTACCAAATGTAAAAATTATAGCTAGTGGGAAGCAGCTGCATAGCACAGGGAGATCAACTCGGTGCTTTGTGACCACCTAGAGGGGTGGGATAGGGAGGGTGGGAGGGAGGGAGACGCAAGAGTGAAGAGTTATGGGGACATATGTATGTGTATAACTGATTCATTTTGTTATAAAGCAGAAAGTAACACACCATTGTAAAGCAATTATACTCCGATAAAGATGTTTAAAAAAAAAAAAAGTAAACAAGATAGAACCTAGCTGAAAGCAGTATACATAAAGACCATGTCGAATATGTGAAGATAGATGTGTTTTGTGCAGTGGCTAACAAAAATGTGCTACACCTCTCATGAGATCTTGTGCATCTAAATCAGAGCAGGTGTTAGTTCCCTTCTACTTCTTTTATGTCAGATTATACTTTATGAGAAATATTTGATAAACTGAACCCCGCATGGAGCAAAATAAACCAGAGAGTGAGTCTATGAGTATCCCAATGTATGAAGACTTGCTTAAGGTGCTAGGATGTTTGTCCTGGAGAATAAAAGATTTTGACTGTTTTCTCCAAATACTGGCAGAGCTCTCACGTAAAAGATGCTTTAACTTTTCTATACCACTGCAGAGAAGAGAACTAGGATTCACGGACGAAGTTGTAATGCTGGAGACTTTAACTTACTGCGAGGAATAACTCTGTATGATTGGTTCTAGAATGAGCTGCCTCATGAAGCAGTGAGTTTTGCATCACTAGAAATATCTAGTCCTAGGATATATTTGTCCAGGATGTTTTCATAGAGAGGTTATGTCAGAATAGCCTGCTGGAGTGGATTCTTTTCATCCTTGAGTTTCCTTTAGACCTTGTGATAGAATTTGTGTTGTATCTGACACTGTTTGGTATAGTTTTGGGGAACATAGGAATCACTGTGCCATGTGAGAAGACACTAAGATTCATATGGAACTTTACAGAGAAGTTTTTCTGACTAGTGAGGATTTGGGACTATCTTCCACGTCTTCATATTGAAAAGAACATTAATGTAATTGTGGATCTTGCTGTCTATGAAAGCATACCCAAAAGTTGTACACATTGCATTAAAGTCATAGTTGCCTTTAAACGAATGATTCTTGGAGGACAAATAATAATAATAATGTCTATAAGTAACCATCAATATGTAAAAGTGCTTTTCTTTGGTAGGTGGACAACAAATTTTAAATAAATAAATATGAAAATGCTAAATGTTGAGCTGACCTAAAATTCAGGGATGCATATATCAATGAATTAAAATTTCTCAGTATACTGATGATGTGGCAATTAAAAAAACATTTCTTGTAACACCTCTTCTTTCAAGATGAAATTCTAACAAATTGATTTTACACGGCTACAAAATGCAGTGCATATTTTTTGGGTATCTAATTTTACTTCATTTATGAAACAATACTACTATTCAGTCTTTCCTGGATTTTTTTGGTGTTTGCTTTGTTTTCATTTTGTTATTTGTTTAACTGATATTAATACCATTTGCTATTTCTAACTGAAGTGTACAAATAATCTTGAACAATTACAATCCAATGGAAGATTAACAAGGATAATACACTGCATTACAACTGATTATAGAATCCCTCTATTGGCTGTGTGTATGTACACACATATATACATATACACATATATGAAATAGACATATATATATATCTACATATATTTCTTATTCAAGCCAAAAGGTAAACAGTCTTCTAAATGCCTCATTTTTTTGGATAATTTCTTAAGAACAATATATTAATTATGTAAAAATAATAGATACTGGTCCCCCCCAAAAAAACATTTATTTAAAATCATGCATTTAATGTTTATCATATGAAATAACAGGTATTGCAAGCTTTATGGGCTAAACATAGTAATATAAAATAGAACAATTTTGGTTTAGCTCTAGCTTTGGCTGTAACAGTTTTTAATCAACACATCACTAAATTATGAATGCTTGCAAAGTGATTAAATATTGAAGGAAATATTCTAGTTTGTTTTATAAGTAACTGTCTATAATTGATGAAGATGCTTGTATTAAAATCATGTGGACCTTACCCCTTTTAAAAAGAAATTTTACATTAAGAAGTAAGAGACTTTAAATTCAAAATGTATAAAAGTATTGGTGCACTGATGTTGTACAAGATTGACCAGTTACTAACCCATCATTGCTGAATGATTTGAAAAAAATGATGCAATAATCTCTTTCCAGGAATGCTTAATATATTGTTAATAAATGTTTGAATGGTCTGGAATGGAATGTCTTTATATGTCTGATACTTGATTATTCATGTTATCTTTTCTGTTTAACCCAAACATTTTACTAACAAAATCAACATGTAGAATGCGCTAGTCAGACATCAAAACAAACTTAATAACTTGCTCTTCCTCTTCTGCATACTGCATCTACATATCAACCTGTGGAACTTGAGACTCCGTTAAATTGAATTACTTGGGCTCAAGGCAAACTGCCACCTTTAGGATAATACATAAAGAAAGCAAAATTGCTTAGATGTTTTTATTGTTCATTAGAATGTCTTATACCTCAATATTAATTTCAGTGCTTTGGATTCTTTGAACTCTCCTTACTAGTATCAGTTTTTCTTGAACCAAGTTAACATGCTGTTTTTGAAATTTATTTTTCTTACTGGAGATGTGCAACACCATTAAATAATTGCTTGAGTTATTTACAGGCCATTCACAACTTTTCATCTTTGTTATTGTAATTATATTTTATGTTAGACATAACACAAAGTACCTACTGATAAATTTCATGGAGATGTCACTAATATTTTGGGGTTTTTTTAATTTTAAAATTAGGATACAATTTATAGAAATTGACAAAATCAAATCAACTAGTCAGCTTGTGTGTTTCTACCCTCTAAAGTCTAGGCCAACTATTTCACGTATTTGTGGCTTAACCTTAGAAAAACAAAAGCACAGTTTCAGAGGGTTATGCATTTGTCATAAAACATCAGGCTGCCAGGAAGTTGGAGCCCAAATCCAAATGCAGTGATTGGTTATCACCTTATTGCATGCATTTCTGTGTTCCCATACTCCCTGACCTTTATCTTAATAGCTGACACTCATTTTATTGGCATTTTCTTTGTTTTTACTTCATAGTATGTATTTGATAAGCTATCAAAAATGAATTTTAGCACTGTACTAGTAGGGTTCTAGTGTTACATAATTTTCATAAGTAAAGCAATCTAATATTTGTATTGGCATGTTACTTTTCTCTGTGTTTTTTAACACCTATATTTTAGCCACAGGCATATGTTCATGCTGATTGTTTCAGCTTTTCATTGGCTACTATGCTACCTCTTTAACTTGTGTCTTCTTTTCATTGAAAAATCCCAGTGGTGCTTTTTAATATTTAACTATTTCCGAATTTTCTTTTTTGCTTTGATATAACCCTCAAGAAGAAGATCTTTAGATACACAAAGCCTTGTTCCTTTAACAGTGTCTCTCGTGCAGTGTAGTTATTCATGTAGCAGTATCTCATGAAATTACACCCAAATGTAGTAACATGGGTTTCTATCTTACTGCCAGTGCCTTGAGAGAGCTTCACAGCATATTCTGCTTCCTCTCAAGTACAGGTGCCATTTATACTATGAAGAGTAATGAACAAAGGAGACTTTCACTTTGATTTTCTTTTTAAACACCTTTACAGAAGTCTCTATGGCAACATAATAAATGCTGAAAGCCAGAATATGTTCTAAAAATTTAGCACAGTTGGACAGTTTATTTATTTAAACAAGTAAGTAAATATTCTCTCAAAACATGTGACGATGACTAACTTTTTCAGACAAATCTGTCAGAAATTATTAGAAAAAATAATAATCAGAATCTGGGTTGGCTTAACAAAATGTAAGTTATACCACACCTTAATTATTCATTTATTTGTTTATTTGTGTGTGATAGGATTGTGGTTATTAGGCAACTGTAGTCAACATCATGTATCTGGACTTTAATATGATCACTCATCATCTAGTAAAAATATCTAGTCTTTATATAAGACCTATTACATGCCTGACATTTCTAATTATTTCATGTTTCTTGACTCATTTGATCTTGTTAACAGTTCTATGAAGTAGACGTATTACTTTCTTCATTGTGTAGAGTAAACTCAGGCTAACAAGTAGCAGATGGGTAATTGGAATCTGGGTTGTATGGCCCTAGAATTCAGGTTTTTAACCATAATGTTATATCCCAATCAGTTGAGGGTGATGGGATATCATGGATATCTCTGCCTTTACCCTTAAAGTGCCATAAAAGCATATAAAAGTAGAGGAAGACTACTTCTGTTAGAAGCTTCAGGGCTCTTGCCTGAATTTTCTCTTATTTGTTTGAAATCTTTATCAGCCATGAAGATATTGAGGGAGCATATATCAAGCTTGCAAGTTAAAGCTGAGAGAGATAAAAAGGTGATATGCTGAATGACAGATTTGGGATACAAAAGGAGCAATGGGATAAATCTCACAATGGGAAGGAAGTCCAAAAGGGAGGGGATATATGTATATGTATGGCTGATTCATTTTGCTGTACAGTAGAAACTAACACAACATTGTAAAGCAACTATACTCCAATAAAAATTAATTTAAAAAAATGTAGCAGGTATAAATATAAGCAGTATGCCTGAATCCAATAAAACATGGAACAAAGACAGCAATAAGGAAGAGCTGACTTAGGAACAAGCCATGCGTCTAAGGGATTTTAATAGAGACTAGCCCTGCTGTGGTGTAAACTTAGTTTTAGATGGGCTGCATTAATATCTTACTTGATTTATTGAGTAGTCTTACCTTGGTTTGGGAATAATTCTGAATTTTTTCCCAATTAATATTTTCAGCTCTGATAATCATCTCCCATGCTTTAATGCCATTGGTATAAATTTTTAATTTTTTCTAATCCATTCTGTTACTAAAATTCAGTTAAAACTCTGATCTCAAATTTGATTTAAATTGTATGTTCTTCCTTTTCCCCTGTGTGGCTTTAAATTGAAACAATGATAGCTTGGAGTGGAAAGGAGGTAGATCACAGGCCGACTCTGAGATATATGACCCCCTCTTCCTTTTTAAGGTATAACTACTCCAATGTGTTAGGTCAGAGAAGAGAGAGAAGAAAGCACTAAGTGTATGTTTACTAAACAGTTGCTGCTATTGTTCTTTCTTTGCTTTACTAACTTCTGTGTGACTCTCGCTTGGGCCTTAATGTGAATTCTTTGGCTGGACCCTACTGTAGAGTTCTCTGATATGGGAGATCCAATCTGAATCCAAGCTAGCCTTCACTAAAGCAAACTTATAGCTGTACCCTCAATATCTCCTTGGTTTGGGGGTCTTCTCATTTAGTATTTAGTGACTCTAGCCCAGCTCCGTTTAATGTGTTCACTTGACTCTTGGAAACTTACCTATAATAACTGTGAGTGTTTTGGCTGCTCCACTGTAACACCTTGCTAAGTTTAGTGGACCACATGGGTGAAATGCAGAGATTAGAAATCTTTTCATAAAGCAGAGGTTCTCAAATTTTGCCTGGTAACTTTTTTTTAATTTATTTTTTTGAAATATAGTTGATTTACAGTGTTGTGTTAATTTCTGTTGTACAGCAAAGTGATTCAGTTTTACACATATTTACATTCTTTTTATATTCTTTTCCATTATGGTTTATCCCAGGGTATTGAATATAGTCCCCTGTGCTATACAGTAGGACCTTGTTGCTTATCCATTCTATATGTAATATCAATAGTTTGCATCTACTAACCCCAAACTCCCAGTCCATCCCTCCCTCCCCCTTGGCAAACACAAGTCTTTTCTCTGTATCTGTGAGTCTGTTTCTGTTTTGTAGATAAGTTCATTTGTGCCATATTTTAGATTCCACATATAAGTGATATCATGTAGTGTTTGTCTTTCTCGTTCTGACTTACTTCACTTAGTATGATAATCTCTAGTTGCATCTATGTTGCTGCAAATGGCATTATTTTGTTCTTTTTTATGGCTGAGTAGTGTTCTGTTGCATATATGTACCACATCTTCTTTATCCATTCATCTATTGATGAATTAGAACACACCCTCACACCATGCACAAAAATAAAGTCAAAATGGCTTAAAGACTTAAATATAAGACAAGACATCATAAAACTCCTAGAAGAGATCATAGGCAAAACATTCTCTGACATAAATCTTACCAATGTTTTCTTAGGTCAGTCTCCCAAGGCAATAGAAATAAAAACAAAAATAAACATATGGGACCTAATCAAACTTACAAGCTTTTGACCAGCAAAGGAAACCATAAACAAACTGAAAAGACAACCTAAGAATGGCAGAGAATATTTGCAAACGATGCGACCAATGTGGTAGCTTTTAAATTAATGCTGAGTCCTAGGTTCATTCTCGTTCCATCCCCTTTTGGATTCTGTTCAGCAGATCTGCTGTAAAGCTTGAGAATGTTTTGTTGTTTGTTTATTTCTTTAAAGCATCTCAACTAGTCAGTAGGGCTGAGAAACACTAAATTAGATTACCAGGCAGTACTTGCAGTCCTAAGATTTCATATATTATTTATTTTCCTTAAGTGAAATACTTTTATAATAGTGGTATTATGTTTAGTATTTAAAAACAACCATAAATAAAAAGTTCAGATATTAATGCATTGAGTTTGCAAAAATAACTTCATGTAAAATATATTGCAGTTCATACGTGTGTAATGATATGTTGCATCAAGACCTCAAAAATAGATTTGCTTTGTTGATGTGGTTTCCTTCTGCCAGTGAAGTAAATGAAATAAAAGGTTAAAACCCCTTAGAGAAAAAAAAGAAAATAAAATCATCTTCAGAAATGTCTGTGCTAGGGACTCCCCTGGTGGTTCAGTGGTTGAGAATCCGCCTTCCAGCGCAGGGGACGCGGCTTCAATCCCTGGTCGGGGAACTAAGATCCCACATGCCAGGGAGCAGCTAAGCCTGCGTGCTGCAACTAAGACCCTATGCAGCCAAAAATAAAATAAATAAATAGAAATGTCTGTGATAATACCTCCCTAGGCAAACTGTTGGCAGACCAGCTAAGGGCAGATTTGTACATCTGTGAGTGGAAATCACCTGAAGGGTGTCAAGTGCTCTTCTGAGTCACACTAGAGTCCCTTCATATTTATTTTCCAAACCAAGTAGTAGTTGCCATTTCCATCAGCCCACACAGTCCTGTTATTTCTCATCTTTGCTTTATAAATAGCTGGTTCTCACAGCACTTAACTTCTTGTTGAAAACTAATCAAATAATAATGCATTTCTCATATTTGGGACCTCATGGCCAAGTAAACTTACATGAAATGACCAGTCCACAGATGTGTTTGGATAAGGCTCCTCTGAGGAACAGCAATATTGATTTTAATTTTTAGTAAAATAATTTTAGTATTGATAAAGTAATTTTAAAGCAGCTTTGCTTTACTATATCCCTACCAAATTATATACTGACCAGTTAGAAAAATGTTACATTAGTAATTAATTCACTATGAAGACCAACATCTAAAAAAATTTATACATATGGAAGAGAAACATAAAAATGAGAAATTCCTAAAAGGAGTATAATTACTGAAATCAAATAGAAGTTGTAGTAAAAATTGTGTGAGGTATGGTTGAGTGCATACCAATATAAACACACTTAAATATTTTATTTAAAAATTTTATTGCCTTACAGTTTGAATATGACATCAGTGAACATTTCTTATATCAAAATAATAAATAAAAATCATTTTCAATCTCATTATTTAAGCTCAACTATTACCAACATTCTGGAGCCTTAGCTTCCATTTCTCCATTCTATATTTATTTGCAAAGATTACTGCAGTCATAATGCTCACGTAATACATAATCCCTCTCTATCAATTGACATTTTATTATAACATTTTCCAAATAAACATAATTATAAATTATTGTGCAACATTTTATTAGATAACATGATTTAGTTGGTTATTTTTCCCACAATTATATATTATATATGGCTTACTCTCAGGTTTTACTATTATATATGGGACTGTTTTAGAGATCTGTATCCCTAGGATATTACCATATTTTGGAATATTTACTTAGGAAAGGTAACCAAAAGTGGGATTATTAGCTTGAAGAGGCTAGACAATTTTAAGTTTCTTATTTCATAATGACGAATTGCTTTATATAACTTACAGTGTTGCCAGAAAGATTGGCTACTACTCAGTTCAAAAACTTATTACTATTTGGTGCTCATTTTAATATTCTGGAAAATGATGCTTCATTGTGTCTCAAGTTTTTGTAAAATGCAAGTTACTGGATTAGAGGAGATCAGTGTTGGAAATATTTTCATATGTAGAAAATCCATTTGTTTTTGTCTTGTACAAAATATCTTTGGATGTGCTCTTCCTTTTTTTACAATAGGAACTTTAGCATTTTTTTCCTGATCATTTATATATAGGTTCTTTATAAAATAACAACCTTTTATGTGTCATAACTGCAAAAATATTATTCCTATTTACTCTTATTTTTACTGATGCATTAGACTTAAGATTTTACTTGTAGTATGATCTAATCTTTCTGTATTTTCTTGCTGGTATCTATGACAAGACAAATTCATTGATATATCAGAACAGTCAGAAATCTGTAACTGTTTCATTAACTCTTTCCTACCATTACATTTAATTTTACAAGTCACAGCTTCAGAGCGCCAAAGGTTAGTGGAAGTAATTTAGTCAGTGAGAAAAGCTGTTCCTTGTGGGGAAGCACCTTTATCAAAGCATATGGATCAAAGCTGGCTTTGATTCTCAGAGAAAGCAATTAGATTAGAAGAAAATTAGGATCTTGGCTCACAGTATGAGCATGTGAAGCATAATTCATCTTGATTCAGAGTTTTTAATCTTCCATCACTAGGTATCAAATATGTCACATAAGAAAAATAATTTCAGCTTTGTTTTCAACTTTGCTGTTTTATCACTGTTCCTTAGAAACGAAAGTTAAGTTCTCATGTTGGGAAAATGAAGTAGTTTTAGAGTTGTTAAACACACATACACACACACACATCAGACTTCATCAATCATAAGGTTCTATTCTAATAATGTCTTATATTTTGATCTTCTGCTCTGCCTATCTTGGTGCCTGACATGTGCAGAATTTAAAATTGTAGAATGTGAGTGGTTGGATTTCCTGCAAAAGAATGTGATAAGTCATTAAGCATGTCCTCATAATACCTTTAGGACTGCAAAAAGGCTTGCTTAGGAGTTGAAAAAGAAATAGAAAGAAAATGATACGCCCTTGAAAGAACAGGCAGACACAACTCAATGAGCAGTGAAAATCAATGAAGGCAAAAAATGGTCCATTTTCACCTCGTTCATTTTCAGGGACAGACCAGTTTTACTTCATTGATTTTCAGTGCTCATTGAGTTGTGTTCGCCTGTTCTTTAGTTGTGCTCTACTTTCCATTTTTTTCAGCTTCACTTTTGTGTTTTATTTTAAACTGTGATTGTTCTGAGATAGGCTTTGATGGCAGAGTTTTAGCTCAGTGAGACCATTTTTGCTTACTTGATTTTCTTTAGATATTATCATTACTTTTTAATACTTTCTTAGTGGTATTTTTCTGAAGAATCACCTGTAAATATTTATTTTCTCTATTTTGATCTGTCAATCAGGTTTTATGGGTGAAAACCTTTCCTATAAAATTGAAAGTGAAAAATGAAATTATTTTAATTTATTAATGTAATAACCATTCAAATGAGGAATCTGTTTCTTTTCAATCCACACATAAAAAGCCTATTACAAGCATATGTTCAACACCATATATACAACGCACTTTTGTAATTGCCAGATACTGTATTTCATATAGGTTCAGTTCAAGGAATTCTGAAGTTGTAAGTTCTGGTTTTCGAGAATTAGAGAGATGGATTTGAACTGGAGTGACTGACATGACTTTGAAGCTCACAGAGAAAATGTATAATGGTCCAGATCACAGCACCCCCAGCTAATTAGCGAATCATGTTTGAGTCAGATATATGAATTCTGGGTCTGTCATAAAAGCAGGTTCTTCTAAGTATTAGTGATATTCATTATATCATCAAAATTTGTCCAGGTTCACTCTGGATTTGGAGGGATTCATCTAGAGGTTTGAAGGCAGGGAAAAGTGGAAGCTAATATTTTGAAAGATAAAACTGAGTAAAGTAGGCATTTACAGTTTTTTAGAGTATATAAATCACTTACTACATATAGACACATACAGGCAGTAGAGTTGTAATAAGGTGCAGTCACTTCCTGATTTTTTATGGATGTACTCAAGGTAGAAATAATGAAATATGTTAAAATATAGAATTTGATAAATACATAATAAAACTAGAGGCAAATCATGCCCATGTTATGAAGAGAGTAAAGCCATTTCAGCATATGTTTGAATGACTGCTTTACACAGGAGTTCAACTTTGATCTCAGGCTTAAATGATGACTTTTATTGGCAATCTGGGACATTCCAGGCTGAGAAAAGACTGAGAGTTAATTCCTAGACTCTAGGGTATTGAAGAGTATTTTCTCAGAATAACCCTATTTGGCCCAAATGTAAGAATAGCCCAAATGTAAGAATTTAATTTAAAGTGAACCTGGAAAATTAGGCTTTGGAAGGGCTTAGAAAGATGAGTTGGAGGTGTTTGGACATGAATGTAACCAGAGATGAAGCACTAAGGCAAAGCCAGGATTAGGCTATCTCATATTCTGCTTTCTCAGTTGTAACCATGTTGTTCTATGAATGTGAGATGTCTGCTAGTCGTGATTGAATTTCTTTATATTCATTCATTCGGTCCGCATTCAATTCATTGTCCATTCATAACAGTTATAAGATATAAGGACCCAGTAGTACAAAAGACAGGTCCAGTCTTCTCTCATGGAACTTACACTAGTAGAAAACTACTTTTATATCCTTGGCTACCAAACATAGATACCCTAAAAGTGAAAGTTTTAATAGAAACAATAATGATTATTCCACATAATTGTCCTTTATAGCACATCTGGAAATGCTCTCTGTTACTAGTATCAAGTGTGTCTTACTATCATGCTTTGGTTAGCAAATTTACCAAGAATAAATTAACCATTATCTGTTCGGGCTGTTAATGCAAGCTTTACTGAAGTGTTCTGTGTGATCTTAAGCATAAAAATGAGAATAATATACATAAATAGAATGTATGAGAAATATATATGTGAAGTACTTAATCATACCATGTTTTGTGAGATGTTACCTACCCATTCATGAGCAGTTCACAGAGCTGTATATATAAATATCTATTCATATTTTTATCTATCTATATATTTATCTACTTATGAATATGTGGTATATGTGAGTATACGTATGCATGTATATTAGATATTGTTCTCTGAAAAGCAAATTCCATGTTCTCATTAGTTATGCAAGAGATTTATTTGGGAAATGCCTGTGAGGAAGGAGGGAAATAATCCAAAAGAGGCAGGGAGAACCATCAGACAGTGATGCAGGTGTCATCCCTGGGAAGGAAGAAGGGAAGGATGGAGAGAAGGAAGAAAGGTTGGATTGGCAGAGTCTTGGATGTAGCAGAGTTTTTAGAAAATTTCAGCGAGGCCAGTGGGGAGTCCTTGTACCAAAGTTGCCTGTCAGAAGGGGTCTTGCATCTTTCGAGAATGGGCCTGCCTTAGTTATCCTATCCTGCTCAGTCATTAGCTGAGAATAATCCATGAGTAACATGGCCTCAGCAAAAATGCAGTGGTGGATTCTAGAGCACTGCAGTTGGGACTGTTGGTTAATTATGGTCCCAACAGCAGGAGATTTAAGAGGTGCATTTTCATGGATGCCACAAAATACATACATATAAACATACTTGTATATATATATGTGTGTATATAAATGTTTTAAAACATGCGTATTTATTGCCTCGGAATGAATTATTAATGACTTTTAAAACATCTTCATTGTTAGTTCATGGAATTATATTGTTAAGATACATTTTTATTAATATATTTTGTTTATTTCACTTATGTGTTAAAATTTCCACATAACATTACTTCCTATATCAAAGGATGTAAAGACACATGTAACTACCAAATGGGTTCATTGGAGACAATTACCTAGTCTTTGTGAATGACCTTTAGCACACAGAAATGAAATATTACAGCTTATTGTTTAATTTTCTTCTCAAATTTTAATTCATCTTTTATAAATAGAAAATATTTAAGCTATGTATAGGATTCTTTTTTTTAATAATCCATAACTTTGGAAAGCTAAATTATATTGCCCTTATAAAAATTAAGACCACTGTTTCTTGCTTAATGAAATCAAAATAATGATTATGGCCCAGAGGTTACATTACAAAATGTACATTACAAAACTGAATGTAATTGCCAATATATATGCATTAAGCCACAGGATGCCCACTTTGGCCACAGCCAAAACATAATTAGATTTCTGAGAAATACCTCCTAGTGTTTAAGAAAAACAGTACTATATCACAATGGTACACAGGCATATAAATGGTGTGACTTTTTTTGAGAAATATAAATGATAACAAATTATGTATTGTTTGGCCTGGCAGTATTAATGAAATTAGAGTGACTTAGACAAGTTATAAAAAACGTTTTTTCATACATTAAAACTATACAAAAGAATTCATTTGTATCTTTTTCCACTTGGTGGTCATCTGACTTCCTAATTCTGTTATTCACTATTTGGTACAGAGAGGAGTATAAAGAAGAGCATGTGGAAGTGGGCATTAAGCACAATAACAAATTTGGTCAGAATGTTGTAAGTTTCTTGATGTAAATTTTTTAAAACATTAAGAACCTAACTATTGATTCTTCACAGAAATGCAGTAAAGTGAAGCATAGCATAGTTAAAAATCTATTATGTTTATCCCTGAAAAATGTTATGTGACTTTTATGTATATACAAATGCTATAGTCCCAAATAGCATGGGGAAAATTCACATCAAATCTGCACTTCTACATTGTCTCTGGATCACTTTTCAATTATTCACAATTTTTGCGTCACCCAAAAACTTACAAAACACAGTCCTATAGTATTAAAAAGAAACCCTTTCTAAAAAGCTGACTTTTAACATATTTATCCTAAATGGTTGAGATCCTACTGTACTTCTAGCCATCAGTATTTTACAACTTCATGATTAAGGAATGAAAATTAGTGCTGCTTTTTATGGTACTACTTTAAATATCTATTAATTAAAACAATTTTAAGGGAAATTATTTCTCAATTATACTCAATTGAACAATTAGAAAAAGCCTAATAAAGTTCATTTCTTTGAAGGGCACTGGAATTTATATGAAGGAAAAACTAATGCCTCATTTTAAAAATTTGGAGTAATATTTTAATTCATTTATCCAACAAGGATTCATTGAGTTTTACAGCCAAAATACTTCTCATCTACTAAGTGTTAGGTGAACAATAGAAACATTTTCCTGCTCTTACGAAACTTGTAGTCCGCTATTCTAGTCATCAAAAAGCTTATTTTCTAATGTTCTTAAATTCCTCAAGAATTCTGTACACAGAATTGATTATTTGACTGCAGCTGGGAAGCATGTAGGAAGGAAAAGTACAGGATGTCAGGGAAGCATATATAATTCCGAACCTAGACCTAGTGTTGAGCCAGGGGAGGTATCCTTTTTTTTTTTTTATTTCTTAAATTTTTAAATAGATCTTTATTGGAGTATAATTGCTTCACAATACTGTGTTAGTTTCTGTTGTACAACAAAGTGACTACGGAAAACAATATGGAGGTTCCTTAAAAAACTAAAAATAGAACTACCGTATGACCCAGGGGAGGTATTCTTGAGGGAGTGGTATCGGAGCAGAAATCTGGAGAATGAGGAGACAGCAGAAAGGGAAGCAGTGCATTCCAGTGAGAGTGAAGAGAAAAATGTAAGAACACCCTTGAGGAAATGGAGAAGGCCACTGTGACTGGGGCTCTGAGAGCTAGAACTAGTGACATGGGAAGTGAGGCTGGAGAGAGGGGTAGAGGATCTCTAAATGTGTCCTAATGTAACTAATTAAGAGTAATCTTCAGGTGAATGTCGTTATACTTGGGGACCTTAATAAACTTTAGGTCACTTTTTGATACCAGAAGGTAATAGTAAATTATATTCTCTTATTTTGCCTGTGATCTTTTGATTAAATCACTGAGATTTTTCTTTTTAACAAAGGACAAATTGCTGCCACCTCATGCATTTAAAAAAATTCTTAACGAGCAATTTTTGTAAAGATTGTATCCTTTTTGTAGGTCGCTTATCTTATTTATTTGGAAATGAGTTACATCAGTTGGTAGATGATACATCAGAAGTTTAGAACTTTCTCCCATCTTTCCAAGTTCCTAAATTATATTGCAATGAAAAGTTTTCTTTCTAAAAGTACTAAAGGTGTTTCTCAAAGGAAGCAATAAAATGAACTTTTTTGGCAGGTTTCCCAGAAAAAAAATCATCCCTCTAGCATTTTTGGAAATGAGTAGGGAAAAATGATAAATAATCTAAAATAAACTCACATTAGAGGCTTATATGGAATATTATACAGTGTGTATTTGGAAACACATTTTCTTCCATTATACCTTTAGGACTTTTTGACTCTTTAAGAATGGGAAAATGCACTCCCATGAGAAATTCAGCATTAACATCTATTTCTACACTGAAAAATCTTGAGAAGTCATATATATCATTTTGAAATCTATTTTAAAAGTAAGACCTAATAAGTGGGGAGATAGTAGAGTTTGATTAGATCTTTTTTCTTTCCACTAAATTCAAAATTACAATATTGATGTCTGCTGAATAAATTAGGTAGGGTAGAGGATGCAACTCAGAGGAAAAAGAGACCTCCAAAAGTCACCTTACATTAATGAAAAAGAAAAGGTGTGTGTGAGATGTGGCTCTAAAGCGAAGTATCTAATTTGTGTGTCACTTTTGGGATCTATGTCATGTACTAGCAGTTATACCTTATGTGTGGAATAACAAACAATTTGTAAATTACATCAATATGTAAAATACTGTACATTAATAGGGAATACAATTTCCATTTCTCACTACCTCTGCCCTGGCTTGTTATGATAACTCCCTAAGTAGTCATCCAATTTCTTGTATCTCTGTATTATCTAAATTAGACACACATATATTATTCCTTTAAAATTACAGTTATGTTAGACAAGATTTGTGCCCCAAATCCTTTAATAATTCTCTTCTACTTTATATGGTAAGTATTAATACGTGCTCCTGTCTTCAACCTCTTTTTCTATGCTTATTTTCCATACTCCCTGTAACTGGCATGAACCTCCTACTACAGTGTGTATATATTCCGTGTTTTCTTACCTTCAGGCTTTTGATTGTATTATTCTTCCTGCTTGTTATTTTCTCTTCCCTCTGTTTATTTCCTCTGTCACCTCAGTTTATGACTATTCTTTAAAGCCAAGTTCAAATACCTTAAACTCCATGAGCCTTTCCCTTATCCTTATGGAAAGTAATTGTCTTTTTTCTCATCAAAGAATTCTCTCTGATACATTAACTATACTTCTCTTATAGCACTTATCACATTTTATATTGCATTATTTATGTCTGCTAGATTATAAGGAACTTGAAGGTGAGGATTATCTCTGAGTCATTTAGCTCAATGCCTTGCATAGTACATATACGTAGAATGAATGAATAAATATAAATGTAAAAATATATTACTTTCTTATGCATCAAGACAATGCAGGCTTTATCCATATACACAAGTCAGGTTGAGTATTTATCTGACATGAAGAAGGAGTGTCTCAGTAGTATTCACTTGCTTATTCATTCATTAAACATTTTTTTTCCACGATCACTTGTTGAGCATCAGCTTTGCACTAGGAACATTATATGAGTAGTTTGTGAATTCAAGATTGACATGAAACTTTAGCTGAGTTTTTCAAGAAATATGGCATTTGCTTTCAAGAGAGAAGGCATAAGAGCATAAGCAGAAAACATAAAAGAAACTATAGTCAAAATTTAATTGTGATGAGCCTTTATCCAGTCTGTGTATAGGAGTTTGTGTTGAACTCTTGCCCTTTCACCATTAAAGAAATTTGTCTACTATGAATTTTCATTGCTATGAAATGAAAATAATAATTTCTGCCATTGTAATATTGTTTTTGCAAATAATTTCAGCACCTAGAATAAATGAGGCTATTTTTCAGTATGAGGTGATGACATAAAAGAAAGTGATGAAATAAGTCATGAACTGCATAGTTAGAAGAGCCTGAAGGACTTTTCTTTCAACACAATTGGCATATTTGAGCTATGTATGCTAAAAAGTTCTGGCTGAAAAGCGGTCATGTTTTTTCTTATTAGCATGAGAGTGAAATCTTTGGACCTTTAATCTTTTTCATTTTATTCCCCAAATAAACACTTAGGGAAGTGAAGTTTTGCAAAACTGTTAGTGTCTATGATATACATAGTGACAATAGGATGAAACTGTGAATCAGATGACTCAAGTTCTAGTCCTGGGTCAGCCATTGAATTACATTTGTGATCTTGATCAATCCACCTACATGATTTCTACCTGAAAAACCTTTATAACAAAATGTTGGGGTTAATCTTTAATAGTAATTTTTAAACTGCTCTGAGGAGCCCCTGTGGTTCACACAGTCTCTTCAGGAGCTGCTTGCCAAGAAGAGGCCTAGTGTGCCAGGCATCGCCACTTTTAGTGTTTGTTTTTGTCTTCTGTTTTCACTATGTATTATAATTCTCTTTACAATACATTCTGTGGCAGAAACAAAAACAACAACATAAAAATAAAAAATTCCCTGCCTTGGATCATTTCTAGATATCATACATCAATAATCTTCATTTTTACCTCTCTATGGAGCATGGATATTGTCAGGTAAATATAATTATCTCTTTGTTCATTTTATTCACTCATCAAACATTTATTTCTCTGAGAAGTTGTGGAAAGGTCTGTGTCCAGCATTGCGGAAATTCAAAGGCCACACCTTTCAAAATCTACTGGGGAAGATAGACACATAAATATCTAAGGGAAAAAAATCCTTAGATAAGTGTTGTGCCAGAAGTATGACTAAAGTGCCTTGAATAATAGGCTGAGACTATATACTTCATATGCCTCATGCACCTGGCAGGTAAAGAATCCATGACAGCAGACTGTTGCACGTAGGTTTTAATTCTAGTGATTTCAGGTTCTGTTCTGGAACTGAAGCACTTTTTATTTCAGGACCATTGATTTTAAAGCAGATGCCTGAAGAAATGTTATCTTTGAAAACGCTTTTTATTTTAAAGTCATCCTCACCTATTCATGCATTACTTATTTTAATCCAAAGTGTCATTTTTTAACCTTGGCAAAAAAAGAGTTAAAGCATACTACTTAAAATCCATAGGTTATAAGAAGCTTGGAGATCATTGTGAGGGAAGAATAAAAATGGAAATGTTCATAATTGTTATAAATAATTCAATATATAAATATGTATGTCAAAGTCCAACTGAAATATCTATTAAATGTATTATAGATTGGAATAACTTAATTAGTATAGTGCCATATGGTAATCTTTAAACACCCCTAAACACTGCTTATAATCTATCTTCAGTATTTACTTGAATAACCTCAAAGTGAAAAGTACTACTGCATGAAAAAGGAAATATAAATACCCATTATCCAGCTTTCCAGAATCTTAGGTTTTGGCAGGTTACCCATGTCTTTTTTGCCCTCTGTTCTTTTCTTCTCTAAATTTTGAGCTTTAGTCTACCAAAAATGTGACCACACACCTTGCCTACCACAAATTTTATTTGGTAGTAATTGAAATGTGTATTTGCTTGTGATGGTTAATTTTTTGTGTCAAAGTAATGAGGTTATGGTACTCAGGTATTTGGTCAAACATTCTAGATATTTCTGTGAAGGCATTTTTAGATGAGATTAACATTTAAATCAGTAAATTTTGAGTAAAGCTAATTATCCTGCATAATGTGGGTGGGCCTCATCCTTCAATCAGTTGAAGGGCTTAATAGGAAAAGATTGCCCTCCAAGGAAGAAGAGGGAATTCTGCTAGCAGATACCTTTAGGTTCAAATTGCAAGTCTTACTTTTGTTTCCAGCCTGCTGGCCTACGCTGCAGATTTTGGACTTGCTAAGCTTCTGCAAATGAGTGAGCCAATTTCTTAAATAAATCTCTCTCTCTCTCTCCCTTTCTCTCTGTATATGTGTGTGTGTGCATCTTCTTGGTTCTGTTTCTCTAGAGAAAACTGACTAATACATGCTTGAAGGTCTATAGCATGCTGACCATGTTATAATAGTTTGAATAAAAAAATTTGGCCCCAAATCATCCTATTTTATGTGATGTGATATAGTGATGTAGATATTAAAAAGGAAAATACAGTATGTTCAAGATAATAAGAGTGAGAAGATATTCTTCCAGAGATAAGATACAGTGGCATGAATATGTAGGCCAGTCAAATACTCAACTAATTTTATTTACAGAGGGACATCAATGAACCCTACTTTGCTATATTTCTCAGAAAAGACTATGCAGCCTCTCCTTACTTCCTCTTTCTTGAATGTCATGAAGGCAGGCCTGGATATTTGTATAAAAGTTCCACACGATTTGCATTTCTCTAATAATTAGGAACGTTGAGCATCTTTTCATGTGCCTGTTGAGCATCTTTTCATGTGCCTGTTGGCCATCTGTATG
This sequence comes from Balaenoptera musculus, assembly GCF_009873245.2. Lineage (NCBI taxonomy): Eukaryota > Metazoa > Chordata > Mammalia > Artiodactyla > Balaenopteridae > Balaenoptera > Balaenoptera musculus. Next base: position 13,079,697 of record NC_045789.1, read on the forward strand.
TCTTCCTTGGTGAAATGTCTATTTAGGTCTTCTGCTCATTTTATAACTGGATTGTTTGTGTTTTTTGATATTGAGCTCCATGAGTTGTTTGTATATTTTGGAGCTTAATCCTTTGTCTGTTGTTTCATTTGCAAATATTTTCTCCCATTTTGAGGATTGTCTTTTTGTCTTGTTTATAGTCTGTCATACAGAGTGAAATAAATCAGAAAGAGAAGAACAAGTACCATATGCTAACACATATATACGGAATCTAAAAAAAAAAAAATATGGTACTGATGAACCTAGTTGCAGGGCAGGAATAAAGATGTAGACATAGAGAATGGACTTGAGGACACGGGGTGAGAGGGGGAAGCTGGGGCAAAATGAGAGTAGCATAGACATATATATACTACCGAATGTAAAATAGCTAGTAGGAAGCAGCAGCACAGCACAGGGAGATCAGCTCGGTGCTTTGCGATGACCTAGAGGGGTGGGATAGGGAGGATGGGAGGGAGGCTCAAGAGGGAGGGGATATGGGGACATGTGTATGCATATGGTTGATTCACTTTGTTGTACAACAGAAACTAACACAGTATTGTGAAGCAATTATACTCCAATAAAGATCTATTAAAAAGAAAAAGAAGTTCCACAAGATATGGGTGGTAAAATTTGAGAACTACTGGCATATCCATCTGTAATAAAGCATTGACTTCAATAATAGATAACTCTTAAAATTGTTATTTATGATCATTAATACGTTACTAATTTTAGTTCCAAAATAATTTTTTGCTTACCGTTGCTGTATTTAACTTCTTTTATCTTATTCAGGCTTTTAGTGGAAACATAGTTATCCTAAGTTTTCAGACTCCTAGAATAAGTCAGGCTCATTTGAAATTCTGAACTCTGAATTTGAAGTATATTTCCTGAAAGTTTTTTCAGAATTTAGTAAAATTGGATATTTAATTGTTTTTCTTTTTCAAAAAACACGATATAAAAAGAGAAAATAGTCTAGGAAAAATAGTGCACAGCATTCAGCCTTTTTTTCAGTTATTAACATTTTGATAATTAGATTGCTTTAGAAAAGACTATTGCATGAAAGGAACTTTAGAAGCTCAATATTCACATCACCCTTATCCATTTTCCTTCCTTACTCATCATACCTGTCTAGTTTGCTACATATGTATTTATTGTAAATATATATCTATTATTTTACATTTTAAACATTTTATATAAAAGGTGTATAGTACACATATATTTATATAACTTTTTTTGTCAGTTAACATATTTTGGATGTTTGCCATTGTTATATACATAGATCTGGGTTATGCACTTTCATTGCAACTGAGTATTTCACTTTACAAATATATCACAAACATTTTACTCATTCTCTTGTGGAGGTACATTTTACTCATTTCTAATTTATTCTAATACAAATAGTTTTCACAGTTTTACTGGAATTTCCTTATGTATATCTTTGCAAAAATAATGTTTTAGTGGATATTCTTTACATATCACATTCTGTACTGAGACTTTCAAAATTTTCATCAATTTTCAAGTTTGTGAATAATGATTGACATTTAAAATGATAATATTTCCTAATATTGTAGTTAAAATTATGACATGTCTTAAGATTTACACTAGTTTGACCAGATAATTACAAACATACATTTACATATACAAGCACACTTTTTCTACTCATTTCTACTTTCTAGTTATGGAGGTAGGGTAGAGTTTGATCATGTGGAACTTCCTATTGAACTCAGTCAAGGAGTAATATGTTAAGTATCTGTCAAGTATCTGTCAAGCCAATTCACATAATGTTAATAGGGTAGTAAATGATGTTTTTAAAATAAAACATTTAACAGGTGTACTTGTCATCTTTTCTAGACTAAAAGGTACAAGAAGTTTGAAATAAGGAACAATTCCATATACCCTCCAGATATCTTTTTCCTAAGACGTCAAACACTCTTTTTAGTATAGATGATCATATAGCTACTTTTATAAAACTATAGATTCTCTATGAATATTAGTGATAATGTACTTTATTTTCTCCAAGAAACACATAAAACCTAAACCTTTATTTCCTTCCTTATCTCTGACACACACTTCCTATAGGATGTTTTTGAAGTTGTTTTTGTTTTCCATATTGATATCAATACATTAAAATTTTAAATCCAATTGTATCAAATACTAATTACGTGCTAGTCTCTTCTGTAGGTGCTTTTCACAGGATATCTAGTTGTCTCTACTTTTTAATTCCAGAAGCTATGGAATGATTGTGTGGTGGGGTTTTTTTGTTTGTTTGTTTGCTTTTGACTGTTGTTTAAATTTGGCATATGGTTACAGCATAAACTGGAAGTTAATAATCATTGCATGTTTTTCAATACATTAGAGCAGATTTGATTCAATGATTATTTTCCAAGGGGAGTGCATTCTTATGCTAAATTAGCAGAGAATGTGTAGGTATTATTCCCAAGAAAGATCTTCATCAACTTAGAAGCCTCTAATGTAACTCCCTGGTTTTTTTTTGTTTGTTTGTTTGTTTGTTTGTTTTTTACCATACCAGTGAGATTATATGTTGCATTTATATAGCTGAAATTTTTGTGTACTGTGGCAATCTCTGTACAAATAAAATGCTCTATATTTGGGGGCATTACAAAATCTTTAGAATTTTTACATATTCAAGTAGTAATAAGCATTGCTCCAACATATAGCACCTTACTTTATGAATACGTACTTCCTTTAGGGCTTCTGGCCAGGGATTTTAAAACTCAAAGCAAACAGATTTTTGTTTTTTCCCTAGAAAAGTCAATAAGTAGCAATACGTATACAATTACAACTCAGAATATCCACATCACTATAATAAAAGTGTACTTAAATGGCTGATGTCAAAGACTGCAATTGCCTACCTCTCACTGTCTGGCAAGGAACAAGCTTAACCTTTGATTGTATTATACTCAAGCAGGATTCTTGACCTTTCTTATCATAGAATCTGCTATTGGGGATAAATAGTGGGAGTGAGTCAACTTCATTGCAACTGTGTCCTTGTTTAAAAATATGATAAATTAGAAAGGGTGTGGCTGTTGATTTTTTCCCAACAAACATTGGCTGGAAATAAAATATATTTTGGTTCAATAATAAAATTAAAGTTTTCAACTTGTGCTGAAGGTCACCATTCAACAGCAAAATATTTTTGTTGTTCTTATTTTCTGAAAATTCAAGAAATGGAATAGACTAAGGATAAGGAAAATAGCTTTTTACTTATGGACATGATTTCCTTTGTAATTTTAAGGCTTCCCTGACCAAAAATATATTCCTAAAATAGTTATTTTCTGGTAACTTGAGTTAAATCATTAAATTATATTGCTTAAAAAAAGTAAAATATGTGAATGCCTCCCTGCAGGACACACCTAAGTCAATCTCAGTGTATCACTGAGGTCTTATAAACAAACAAAACCAGTGAGACGTGTTGTGCAGATACATACAGCTACTCAAGTATCTTGTGATGTCTGACAAAACTCTTTTCTACTGAGTGCAGTAAAGACTAGAAGAAATAGATGCATCCTTATTATGAGGGACACAATTTTCTTTGGTTCAAATTTGGACAGATTTGACTTCAATTTCCACGCAAATCCATGTGTAAATAAGACATAGAAGTAAATTTATAACATTATAAAATAAACCATGTAATATATTTTTTATATAAATAGCTTGATATTTTATAATATCTCTATCAGTTGTTAAAGGCTATTATTTCATGGTTCTTTTAAATTTTTTTTCAGTTTTATTGAGAACTAATTGACATACATCATTGTATAAGTTTAAGGTGTATAGCATGATAGTTTGATTTACATACTTTGTGACATGATTACCACAATAGGTTCAGCTAACATCCATATTTCTCTTGTGATGAGGACTCTTAGGACTTATTCTCTGTTTTGTTTGACAAATTATGTTTAGAGACTGAGATTGTCCTTGCCAATAGTTGCTTTAACATAGGTTCACTGCAGAAATGAAAATTTATAATAATATTTCACAAGCCAATAGCACACAGGATAATGATTCTTAATAAGTCAATAAAGAAATAACATGCCCCAAACCAGTGAGAGATTAATCACACTATTGTTCCAGGCAAAGGAGAGATTGAAAGATACAAAATCCAAATTTAATTGAGGTGTACCTTTCTATGAGTTGGTTTTCAAAAGAGTTGGCTTAGCCAACCGAGAGCCGATGTCCAGCTGCTAATGTACATAGGAAGTCCCTTGTTGCTAGAGGAAGATGCTAGTGCAGAGAAGGTGCCAGTGTTGATGGGAAAGATGCTCTCCTTCAGGAGGCTGCTGCATGGTTTTCACCACTGCCAACAAAGAGTAGCCATGCCAGGGCAGGAGCTAATGTTCTAAGGTCCTTGGAGAGCTATTTAGATCACCAAAGAGTAGCCTTATCCAAACAGAACTCTCTCAGTAAGTCCTCAGAAATTCTTAGTATTCAGAGCTTAAAGCTAGAGCTTAAACCTATAACATCTGTTACATTATAGTTGTTTCTCCATATGTTTATATTGATTAGCATTCAGTAAAGCAACAATTTTGCTAACGTCATCCTGACATGGCCTCTTCAGTGTAAAAACAAAAATCACCCTTAGATCAAAACAGCCTCACTTAAGCTATAATAAGTGGATTTGAAATTATAACAAACCAGTACATAACAACCCACCCTGTGATTTCAAATAACTCACACGCTAATTAATCCATAGGGCCTAATGCCCTATACAAATCTAAGTTCACAAAAATATGAATTCACCCAGTGATTCTACATTGCTTACAGTCTAATTTTCCTTTAATTTAATTCCCCATAGTTTTGTTACTGCAAGCTTTATTAAATAAATTCCTGATATTAATAGCAAAAGCATAATCAAGGGTTCTTTAATATGATGTCAGATCCGGTCACCAAAAAAAACAATTAAGTTTTTTAAACCACTCAGTTAAGCTTCCTTGACAATTGCATTTCCATGTAAAAGTCATTTTTATAGACCTCCAGGGGTTACAAGCTTGCCTAGCACTCACTATCAAGCCTGTATGTGCTCGATTGCCATGACATCATTATTTTAGGGAATGCATGTTTTTGTTCTCTTTTCAATTCCTGAAAAGTCATTTTAATTTCAACATCTTCCAGATGTTCTTTTACTTATCTTAATTTTTTAATGTGTAAATTATTAGATTAATTTTAGCAACCTCAAGGTGAAATATTTCTCTGGTTATTTTAATGGTTCCTCTATCTTCTATTGACCTCAGATAATATCTTTTTCCTTTTGTTGTCACATTCATTACCTCTTCTATTTTTACACACCCCATTATGCTCTGTTCCTTATTTTACCCTTGACTCCAATAGGTTAGGGTAAGGTTTGGCTTAGAGAATACTGTTATTCTCCAGTTTCCCATATTATATATAACTGGTTGAGGAGGTATCAAGGCCATAGTCATGGGTATTTGTACCATAAGTAGATCCAAAGGACTAGCAGTGATAAAGGTATTTTGGTTTCATTTCACCAACATACTCTTCAGAACATGTTTTCTTTCTGTCATAACGTGACTTTTTATGGCCTGTAGGTTCCACTCTCTCTTTTGATATTGGGGAACCACAAAAATGTGGTAACCCAGTGTCATGTTTCCTTCTTTAAGGACCAATATTCTAGTTTCACAGTTGCCCAAGGAGTCACTGCCTTTAGGGATGTGTGGTATCTATTCTGGTCCTAGTTGGATTATCTGCAATTTCAGGTGACCAATATTGTCCAGAAATTATGGCTCATTAAAATATATTCCACATATCTTCCAACCTCAATTGTAATAATTGGCAATCAGTCTTTACAGAAACATATTTATATATTTTTTTAGAATCTCATTCTTTTTAGAATTATCCCCAACTGCTTTCTTCCAGAATATCCAGTGCCCTGTCTCTGTTTGAAAATCGTTTATGTTTTGCAAGATGCTGCTGATAATATTCATCTGTGCACCCAATCATGATAAAGCTGCCATTGCGTGCACACTAAGTTGTGATTGTTTATTTTCAAAAAGTTTAAAGTCCAAATTGATTTGGTCAATTTGAAATTGTGAAAAGGCTGCTGCCATTGTGCCTCCAATTATTCCTCCCACAAGTTAAACAAGGAACTGTAGGGGTTTTCTTCCCTTTAATGAATCAGCCTTTGGCATGTGTTATAGGTTAGGCATAAAATTGGGTAGATAAAAGTGAACACAATTAGAAGATCTATATTTGGCTTTAAAATCCTGTATATTGAATTTTAGAGTATATGCTATTGTAGTGGACTCTATCATTACAGTAAGAGGTTTAATGAGCATAGGTTCCCATATTTGGGGAGTCAAAATGTTGGGGGTGAGGTAGAATCCCATCATGATGTAGCACCATGGATTATGATAAGCATTATATGTTAGATTTTCAATGTGTTCTCTATATACTTTACATGGTTTTCCTGTTTTCTTGAAGTCAGGGCATGTTGTCCATGGATCTACAGTTAACTTTTTAATGGGTGAACTATGGGTTATACAATGTAAGCTGTGAGTATTGTAGGTGATCTAATGGGGTCTATGAATATTCAATGATACAGTAAGCGCCTGAATCATTGTGAGGGTATACAGTAACTATATCTATCCCTTAGGCATCATCATTGCCTATGGCTGCAATAAGATACTTAGAATTCCAAATTGTAAATTCTTGTTGGTGTGATCTCAGTGTTGCGTGCAAGTTATCCCACATATGTGATCTCGACATTTTACTGCTAACCCTAGGTTTCCACCAGTCATCTATAGACTCCACATGTGTTCTGTTCCATAAATAAATTATTATTTTGGACCAATCAGCAATCTTTGAGATGTTGTTAGTATAGAATAGATTTTTGCATTGAAAACTCCAGGCACCTGCTCCTCATCTGGGTTGTTTTTATGTCTGTGTTAAATTTTATGCATCCTAATGCATGTATTGGTTCTGTGAAACTGGTTTCATTGCTACTAAAACAATCAGCCTGTGGCCTATATTCACAATACCTATATGCCACATCATATGTTCCATTAATTAACATAAAGTTCAAAGTAGAGTAAGTAATTTTTGGCATGGGCCACCGTAATGTGTGGTTGCTGATTATGTTATTTGGTGCCTCATTACATGGAGATTTAGCATAATTTAATAAACTGAAGCATAGATTATAATCTACTGATGGCACTGTTGTATTGATGTGCATTTTGTTATTGCCCCAAACTGATAACTTGTATCCCTGTAATATAGGTATGAATGGTCCTATACTATTGGGCCCAGAGGAAACATTAAGTACAGATTCTACCTATTCTTCTATTGAAGATGGGCATACAGCTACTTGTTATATTTTACCTGGCCACACATCATTCCTCATTATTGCACCATTGTTATTTTGTTCCAAAACCACTGGTCTTCACCCCAGTGACATAACCTTACTATTTGACATATGACAGACATAACCTTACTATTTTGAGTAACTTGTGGGGTACTTACATGTATGAGATAAGCCATGCTTATATGTTTCAGAATTTAGATTTGTTATACCAATAGAAAAATTATGTGTTGCCAGTGAGTTCTGAATATGAAAGAGAATTAGTGTAGGGTTTGAAATAGCTAGGTTATAGAATTCCGCACTGGATGTGGCAGTGGTTGTCTCCTGTATAGTTAAATTACCATAAAGAACATGTTAGGCCATTCTGTGACATAAAGTCTAACCTCTTTGCTATCAGTGGTATTATATTCTCATGGAACTTCTAAATGTAGATGATATTTGTATGGAAGTGGAGATAGTTTGTAGTTTATTTCAGATACATTTTTGGTGGAATCAACAGGGTCTCTTAAATATATCATTTGGAATGATGAGTCTCTATGTGGTCTGTGTGATTTTCTATTCTCTCTGTGGTGTTCTTTATTTCCTCTTTCTCATAATCATAATAGACTTCTTCACAGTCTCCTATTTTTGTCCCATACTGATATCCATTGCCACATGGCCAGATGATATAGTCTGTTAGATGAGGTCTCCAAGTTCCGATCACATGACCTATGTGTTTCAGGTTGTGGTTCTATGTGTGTCATTAGAATTATCATCTTTTGTCCTGCCAGTTGGTAAAATGAATTCAAAGAGCATCCTGCAAAGGTGAAGCATTGCTGTATTTCTACAAATGTACTTTTTGGGTCTGTGTGTAGAGAGAACATATAATCTCTCAGTTTTTTGGTATTTAGAGTATCTGGCATAGTACCACCAGTGTGGTATGTGGAAGGGAAGTGGATGATGTCATAAAGGGTGGAGTCATATCCTGACCAGAGGGTGGCATTCCAGTTTGGAGAGGTGGCACAAATGCCGTTGTTGGTGCTATCTGTGGAGTATCCATAGCTGCAATGAGTGTGGCATCCAGTAGTGAATAATAGTGTGGCCAGTAGACAGCATGCTGCTCTGACCCACTTAGCGAAATTTATAGGGTTCAAATTTCATAGCAGGTTCATGCCTGCAAAATAAAGATAGTGTCCTATAAATTTCTAATTCTTTGTAGTTGTTGTTCTTGCTACCTAAGGAAATCTATAACTATTACAACCTTTACTGCAATGTTGCCCCAAGCCCAATTACCCTATACCATGCCAGGCTAAATATTAGGCATTTAATAATGATGCCATATGAAACTGTGTCTTGCCATCATATATAGAGTAAATATCCATGTTTGTAGCACTTATATCCAGTATTGATACAATAGAAGATGGTGTTTATGCTTGAAAATTTTATAGAAACATCATATTATTTTCTTTAATTTGATTTAATATGCTTTTTCCTTTAGTCACCAATAGGTTTTATTAGTGGCAGATGTTATAATTTCCCTAGTACCATGTATATATCTCGATGATATATACATATATATATATATCATTATGTTTTTTGATTAATACTTTTCCTTCTAATGTAGATTACGTGGTTTTGCTAGTGCTAATTCTTATCTCTCTAGGTGCCTGCAATATTAATTCAATAGGAGTTTTTTCATCCCTTCTATATCTGTAGTTTAGAGTTCTCACTGCCTCCCAGATTGCTTTAGTCCAAGCTTTTATATCTAGATTGTTAGTAATCAACCTAAGCTTTTGCTTGAGCAAGCCATTATACCTTTCAGTTGATCAAGAGGCAGTTGGGTTGTAGAGTAAGTGGAAATTCCACATTATATTCTGTTTCAATCTTGTATTATTTCTCCTGTGAAGTGGGTTCCCTGATCTGACTCTATGATGGTTGGGATACCATAGCAAGCCATACAGATTTCTGATGCTCTGATTGGTAGATTTTTGATCAGTTTTCATGCAGGAGTAGAGTAATCCTATTCCTGACCATGAGACTACAATGGTGCTTGCATATAGTTTATTTTCTGATATAAGCAAGGACCCTCTGTAATCAATTTGTATTACTTGGAAGGGTATCTCAGCTTTAACCTTATCTGGAGTATTTATTAACGACTGCCAAGCTTTAAACTTTTAGCAGTTCTCCTATGTCTTAATTTGAAATTGGAGGTATTTTGTAGGTATATACATGTTTCTTTCCTAACCATGTTCTAGTGTCCTGTATACTGGGATAACCTGTTCGGTGATGTGCCCATATATAATGATCCTATCATTTGGAATATCTGTTTGTTCAGGTTTTATGTTCCATTGTCCTTCCTGTTTATGTATGGTTATGTTTTGAATTGGTTTCTTCCTTATCCATGAATCATTGTGTTTCTTAAGATAAATCTTGGGAATTCTCACTTCGTTCATTTTTCCTGGTGAATTTGCCTACCTAGCTATTAAATTTGGTTACTTCACAGTCACTCTTCTGATATGTGGAGACATGTGTGATGAATATGGGTATGTCAGCCAGTGCTGTTTTCTGCCATATGTCCTTATTTCCTATATTCTAGTCATTTTCCTGCCATGTTCCTGATCAAATAGCTATTCCAAGAAAAGGTATACCTCATTCTGCTTTTCCTTAACAGATTATTCAACTGTGAATTTTGTGGCTATTAGTTCTGCAGAATGTGCTGATTCTCCAGAGCCTGATTCTGTCAGGGTTAAACTGTCATTAGTCCTCAAGCCCACAACCTGCCAGCGTACTCTGGATGGTGTCATGAAGGTTAATCCATCTGTAAACCATGTGTTGTTGAGTGCTGTGGACCAGGGTGGTCTCCACTGCCCAACTCCTAAGGCTTGAATAGGTTCAACCCTCTGAAACTCTAGCAACTCCACTATTGGCATTGCTGAGATTTTCTCAGTTAATGCAGGGATTTGACCACCCATCCCTATGTCCTGCTTGGAAATACACCATTTCCTTGTTAGGACTTCATAGTCAGGGGTGGTTTCCCTTGGTTTGTCAGGGGTCTGTCTTACCCAGTCCAGGACAGGCTGTTGGAGTTTAAGTATAAATGATTTATTTTCTGTTAGTGGCTCTGTATTTTGTAGGGCAAGCTTTTCAAGCCTATCTATTCTTAGACCACAGAAAATTCCTAGTCCAAAACTCAATCAGGTAAATTTTGGGGTCCTTTGGTGTTTTAGTCCACAGTGACCATGTTGCAAATCCTTGTACATATAGACACTTGAGTGTTTATTTGGAGTTCCTATTAGCTAATGTGTCAAACGCTCTGATAGCATTTTTCAAATAAGTAAAGGCTGCTTGAGTCTCTTTCCATCTAAATTCCCTACTTTTCCTAGTTATTTCATAGGTGGGTTTTAATATTATACCCAAATGTGGTTTATGCTGTTTCCAGTGTTCAAACTGTCCTATCAGTTTCTGAGCTTATTTTGTGGTAGGAGTTGGTATGCAGTCTATCTTGTTTATGACTGGCTCTGATATCTTCCTACCATCAGAGGACCAAGTTATGCCCAGAAATTTTACTGTAGTTTAGGGTCTTTGGACCTTCCCTGGGTTGATCATCCATCCTCTGAGTGTAAGGAATTCAATTAACTCTAACCTGTATTTCAAATTTGACATGGAGTGTGGTATGTCCCACAGCACCAACTAATATTATTACTACTTTGGGTCAGGTTGATGACTCTACCAGTTTTTTTTGGCAAATTATGCTCATAGACTGAAATTGTCTTTGCCAATAGTTTATTTAACACTGGTTCACTGTGGGAATTATAACGTATAAAAATAATATTTCTCAAGCCAATAGCATACAAAATAATGTCTCTTAATAAGCCAATAAAGAAATAACATATCCCAATTTCCCCTTTCCTCTACTTCTCTTCCATTGAAATGGCTGTTTTTCCCCTCTGCCCATTTATGTAATAAATCATTTTCAGGTACTCATCTCCATCCCATTCTCAAACATTCATAAAATACGCTTTCCTAAATTGTAGAGAACATGATCTTCCTCTTGTCTCCACCATTCTTTCTGAGCTTATTATGTAGTTTGTAATCTGTCATGAACAAATTGAGAATCAAGGCTGTCATAGCAAGAACCAAAGTCATGGGAAAGGGAGTGAAAATAGCATAGCTTTGGTTGAAACTGCTTTCACCTTGCCTTTTGTGTTAGTAGCAACAGTATTCTAAGAGGCTTTTTTACTACATTGTCTTTCCTATCCTAACCCCAATTCAAACAATGGTTTCAGAGCATCTCAGTTAGACATAAATGTTAGACATAAATCTATAGCCTTCCATACCAGAAGGGTTTAAGTAGATATATTAACTTTTTCTTTACCCACTTTCTAGTCTATATGAATTAGGATAATATATTTAATTATTTTCTTTTGATAACAAAAGAATATAATGCCTACTAACACTGTTTGTAAGTTTTAAGAATGTCAGAACTCCTCAATAAAAAAAGGTAATGTATAAATACAATATAGCATATTCAGTTCATTCACCATTTGATAGCATGTGTTAGGCTCCAAGGAATTCAGGAAGAAGAAGACAAGATCATTGATCTCAAGGAGCTTACAGTCTCAAAGGGGAACTAGAAATTTAAGCACATGAATATTAAAGGGATTGATTTACTTAAAAATAGGAGTATGTATAAAATATAACCATTGTACAGAAAAGTGCATAATTCTCATAGGAAGTTAAAGGAAGTGCTTCATAGAAATAAGTTCTCCTTGCAGTTTTGAAAGATAAATTGGAATATTTGTCAGAAAAGGAGTAGAAAAGGAAGTAAAGGAAATATCAGGCAGAGAGAACATATACAAACTCATGAAGACTTCACTCAATTAAAATCAATAACTTTTCATTAAAGAGCATTTTGAGATGGGATTACATATATACCAAAACAGGAAAATATCATAATCCTGGTATAAAGTCTCATTTCACCAGATTGCTTAATTTGTTTGCACGTTGGTATTATGGAGCCCATTTGAAAAATTATTTACATAGAGGCATAATAATTCACCAGCAGAAGGAAAGCACTAGGGATGTGAATGATGTACTTTCCTTGTAGTTTCATCCAAGTCTTTATTACGGAAGAGCTTACATCCCTCTAATTGGATCTTTTCTTTTAGAAGTATTCAATTAAATGTTTATTTGCAGTTCATAAAGCATCATAATCTTATTTGCTTGAAAATCCTGTTAGACAGGTCCTTCTGTTTAGTCTTAGTATTAAATTAGGTGCCAATAGATTAAATAATGAGGTTGTGAAATGTTAATACAGAGATTAGTTCAATTTTCTACCCATTTCCACTAATGTGAAAAGCATCTAATACATTTGCATAAATCTTGAATTATAAATGTGATAATAAACACATAGAATTGAAGATTTCATTAGTTTACATCTATTGGGCAATAAGCAATATAGAGAAAAGAAAGATGCTGTACTGGCAAAACCCTTTATATTATCATTATCATTTAGATTTTCATTGACTTTCAAAACAATAATTTTTAAAAACTAGGTAGTCCTTTATTTTTCCCTTTGTTTAAGAATTTTTCAGATTTTTGCTTCTATTATTTTTTTCTATATTTCATTCTTACCTCCAACCCCCTTTTTTCCTGTCACACTTATTTTTCTGTTAAACCAGTTAGACTGTTTAGCTTTTAAAATTTATTCTCCATTTTCTAATTGTAGTATCTGTGAAACTAGGCTTAAAACTGGTCCCAAAGTTTTATCTTGAATAAGTAATATTTTATTTTATTTTTTTAAACATCTTTATTGAGTATAATTGCTTTACAGTGGTGTGTTAATTTCTGCTTTATAACAAAGTGAATCAGCTGTACATTTACATATATTCCCATATCTCCTCCCTCTTGTATCTCCCTCCCACCCTCCCTCTCCCACCCCTCTAGGTGGTCCCAAAGCACCGAGCTGATCTCCCTGTGCTCTGTGGCTGCTTCCCACTAGCTATCTATTTTACATTTGGTAATATATATAAGTCCATGCCACTGTCTCACTTCGTCCCAGCTTACCCTTCCCCCTCCCCGTGTCCTCAAGTCCATTCTCTACATCTGCGTCTTTGTTCCTGTCCTGCCCCTAGGTTCTTCATAACCTTTTTTTTCTAGATTCCATATATATGTGTTAGCATACGGTACTTGTTTTTCTCTTTCTGACTTCACACTGTATGACAGACTCTAGGTCCATCCACCTCACTGCAAATAACTCAGTTTTGTTTCTTTTTATGGCTGAGTAATATTCCATTGTATATATGTGCCACATCTTCTTTATCCATTCATCTGTCGATGGACACCTAGGTTGCTTCCATATCCTTGCTATTGTAAATAGAGCTGCAATGAACATTGTGGTACATGACTCTTTTTGAATTATGGTTTTCTCAGGGTATATGCCCAGTAGTGGGATTGCTGTGTCATATGGTAGTTCCTTAAAAAATTGAATAAATAATATTTTAGAAGTCTTTTAAACATAGTATGCCTCGGAAATGTGTGCTATGGAATGATCATATTAAAATTTCATTAATGATGTGAAATGCAAACTTACCTGTAGAGTATATGAAAACTTGAGCCAAAGAAAAGCTAGATTATCAATAATATACATATAAGAGATTGTCTTGAACCCAGGCTATGTCAGCTATCATCCAAACTAAGAGGATAAGTTAGTTCATCTACCCAACACAAATTGAAACAAAATTATATACAAGCATTGTACCAGGTCGTAGAAATACAAATAATATTGTTATTTAATATTTATTGAGTGCTTATTATATGGTACTTACCATGTTAAGATTTTCATCATTGGCTAATATATTCAATAATCACTCTGAATAGGTACTATAATTGTAGTTGGATTTTTTTGATAAGAAAATTAAAACTTGGAGAATTAAATAACTTTTCCAAAGTCACTCAGCTAGTAGAAAGTGGCAGAACTGGTGGCAGTCATTTTGCAATATATACAAATATCAAATCATTATGTTGTACACCTGAAACTAATATGATGTTATATGTCAATTATACCTCAATAAAAAAGAATAAAAAATCATAATACCAATCTATAAGCATTAAAATAGTGCAACCTTTTATTCATTTCTGAGAAAGATACAAATTTATTTCAGTAATGTCAAAGCAAGTCCTCAACCCCCTTTAAGAGAGACTATGCTTTGTGAAATATTTCTAAATATAAAGAATTGCTTGGAATTCATAGAAAGGTTTGCCATAACCTAACCATGGAATAAAGTCTGTACTAAAACTGAAATGTGTTAGAAACAGTAAAAGGGACTTTATGCAAGAACTGACTGAAATATTTCAGAATTACATCTATAATCTGAGTAATGTCCATGGACACAGAACTATTAGTATCTCATAGGTGAGCAGATTTTACATTTATTGTATGTTGGCTATATATAGCCATTATCTCTTTAACACAACAAAATAGAATGTAAGATATGATTTTTCAAATTTTACAGATTTAAAAATAGTGGTCTGAAACAGACCAATCTTAGAGATTACTTAATACAGTGATCTTAACGACTTCACAGGAAAACTGTTCAAATTTTGAGAAATGTGTACTTTAACTTTGCTAATACTCTCTATGTACAGTGTTCCTGGGACATTTTAAAGGAGGTTGTATAGTGTGTTGTAGTTTTGGGTACGAATCCTGATGGTAAATGGTAAATCTAACAGTAAGGTCAAGCCAGTTCCATAGAAGGAGATCGTATTTCCTGGAACATATGAGAACTTTGCCTCTTGTGTATATAAGAGAGTAATGTAAAGATGAAAGGACATAGCAGAAAGACAATGAAATGGCATGTTAAGTGTGGGTTGTTTAATAATTACTATGTGGTTTTGATATGGGGTGAAGATTTTGTTGCTCTCCAGAGCATTCTGTTGGTGATCCTTCAGTCCCCTTAATCGCCCAGTCCTAAAAACTAGTAGCCCAAATTGTTCCATGACTCCAAACAAGGTTGAGGACCAATGATCTCCTGCAGCCCTTTTACTTTATAGGTGAGTAAACTGAAGTCTTGAATCATTCAGTGATTTAACCATAATCAGTGAGCCTATTCATTGCAAAACCAAAGCTAGAACCAAGAGCTCCTAATTCTTTTTCCCATTATGCTTTCTCCCATACCATGCAGCATTATCTGAAGATAGTTGTAAAATTTGTGTTTTTTTTAACTCTAACTAGTAAGAGTTTTATGATAGTGGTAAATGACCAAAGCAATCAAGCAAAGTAATTTACACAGGCATTTTTAACAGCTTCATTATTGTATAAATGACATACAATAAATTACATAAGTCTAAATTGAACAATTTGATACATTTTGACATATATATAACCACACCACAGTCAAGATGATAATCATACCTCCAAAATTCTCTTTTGCCTCTTTGTATTCCTCCCTCCTGTATTTCCTGTTTGCAACTTTATCCCCAGGCAAACATTGGTAATCCTCTCACTATATTAGTTTGCACCTCTAGAGATTTAACATATACGGAATCATACAATATATTGTCCATTTTTGGTCTTGCTTCTTTAACTCAGCATAATATTATGGGAACTATCCATGATTCTCTGTTTATCAATAGTTCATTGCTTTTCATTGCTGAGTAGTATTCCATTATATGGATATACCATAGATATACCATACATTTAAAAAAGAACTTTGTTTAATCTAAATGCCTCTGTCTTTTAATTTGGTTAAGATTATTTGTATTTAAAGTGATTTTTGGTGTGGTTAAATTTTAATCTACCATCTTGCTATTTTCTGTTTGTCCTAACTATGCTTTATTTTCTTGTTCTGCTTTCTGTTGGATTCATTGAGCATTTTATGATTATCTTTTGCCTGTTGGTTGACTCATTTGTTGACTTTGCTGTATTATTTTAGAGATTGCTCTAGGGTTTACAGTATTAATATTTAACTTATAGTCTACCTGTAAGTGAAATTATACCACTTCGAAATAGTGTAAGAACCTTATATTACATTCACATTTTTCTTCTCCTGGCCTGAATGTTGTTGTTGACATACATTTCACTTCTGGATATGTTATAACCCTATACTACATTATTATTTTTACCTTTAAATAGTCAATTGTGTTTTAAAGACCTTTACATAATATGAAAAAATGTGTTATATTTATCCACATAGCTACCATTGCTACACCTCTTCGTTCATTTGTGTTAATCCATATTTCCATCTTGGATCATTTACTTTATACCTGAAGGTCTGCCTTTAGCATTACTTGTAATGTAGTTCTGCTGGTGATGAATTTTTTAATCTTTTGTATGCCTGAAAATGTCTTTATTTTATCTTTGCTTTGATTGTTATTTTCATTGAGTAAGAAAATCATTAGTTGACAGTTTTTCTTTCAGTATTTAAAAAACGTTGATCCATTGTCTGCTGGCTTGCATTGTTTCTGATGACAAATCAACTTGTTTCCTTATCTTTGTTCCTTTGTATATAATTTCTTTTTTTCCCTCTAGCTGTTTTTAAGACATTATCCTTTTCCCTGGTTTCAAGCAGTTTACTTATGATGTGCCCTGTTCTAATTCTCTTCATATCTCTTGTGCTTGGGGTTTGTTAAAATTTTTGCATCCTTGGGTTTATAGTTTTCTTTGAATTCAGAAAAAAATTGAACCATTATATTTTTCTGCTCCTCCCTTCTTTGTGGACTTCAACTATACCAGTATAAGACTTCTTGAAATTTTCCCATAGGTTACTGATGATCACTGTATTATTTTTTTTCAGTTTTTTTCTCTCTGTGTTTCATTTTGAGAGTTTCTGGTGCTATTTCTTCAAGTTTACTCATTTTTTTCTTTTGCAAACTGTTCTAAGTATTCACTTAATGCCCTCTTATGAAGTTTTCCATTTTAGTGTTAAGAAGAGTCAGTGGTCTTGGCAGCCTTAAGTAAACCTTGGTGAGTGGTGTGTCTATACCTTTCATACGTTTCTTTCTCCTGCTTTTGATAATTTAGTCACACACGTTCACTGATCACTACTCTGCTGAGTACTTTACGGGGAATACTAAGGGAATATGCTGGATTCTCCTGTTCCCCTTCCTTTGCTGTGGTCTAGAAATTTTCTTCAGGCTATGATCTCAGGCAGTTGTTGGGCTCACTTTGTTTGTTTCCTGTCCCTCAGGTATCACTGTCCTTTGTAGCCTGATGTCCATTAATTTAAAAACTTTTGTTTCATGTTTTGCTCAGTTTTTAGTTGTTTTGGTGGATTGATAAATCTAGGCCCTGTGACTTCATGTTGGCTGGAAGTGATAGTGCCTCATACATATGTATTTTTTAATAACAATTTTTTATTATATGGAAAATTCTACCGTACTTTTTGAAGCTCTTTCATAAAACAGTCATTTCCAAGTTCTAGTTGTTAATGCTATGTGTATTCATTAATAATAAATACTTATGTACAATGTAACTGTATTAAAATGTTTCTTTTAATGAAACATATACTAAAATATATCATTTAGGAATACATCTATTTACAATTATTTCATTTTAGTAGAATAAACCCCATTGTTAATTTTCAAATGCACTGTTTCAACAAGAATCTATTAAACGCTTGCTTTACCAGCCATATATTGCCCATCGTAAGACATTAAAAAAAGACATAAAAATAGAACATATTTGCTCCAAAAAATTTTACACTGGTGATGGAGATATGAAATTAAGATGAAGCTTAAAGAACAGAACAGCTGTACCCCGTGAGTGAGAGCTCACCTAGGGCATTTCAGCTTTGCACAGGAATTTTATGTGCTGATAAATTTTCTTTTCTATTTTAAATTTCCTTTTAGAAACTCAGTACGTTAAACATAAGATATTATTCTAAAAGTTGTATAAATATTTTCTCATTTAATCATAATAACTCAATGTAGTAAATTTTTATATTATTCTTAGAGTATAAAACTGTGGCACAAAGGAGTTAAATAACTTGTCCAAGGCCATACAGCTAGTAAAATTTTATGGCATATTGAAATAAAGTGGTTATGTGGTTAGACATCCTTAATATTGCATTGCTTTACTTATCCAATCCTGTTCACTGGTTAAAAATGATTAAAGTAATAAAATATTTTATTAATGGCAAATAAAAATTTACATATATCTTAGATCCTATTTTACATTATCACTATTAAGTAAAGACATTTGATAGATTTTTTCCAAATATCATAGTATTTAAAGCTGTATTCTTAAAAAGATTATATGTATCATATTATATATCTAATTACTTTCCCAACATGTAGCCAAATATAGATGTTTATGTTTAAAATGTGCTATTGTACAATGATAAATTTTAAAAACATGTCATTGGAGTTCATTTGGGAATGAAATACTGGTTTTCACTCTCTGTAAGGCTAATAAAGTTGATACACTCTTTTTTGAGGGGTGAGGTGGTACAAAGCTGACTAAATGAAATGTGATCATTTAAAACTCTGTCTAATGGTGGGGGGGAAACCTGCAAATACAGAGGTGGCTAAAATATTTGGTTTATCTGAGAGAGAGAGAGAGAGAGAGAGAGAAAAGGAAGGAAGGAAGGAAGGAATAAAGGAAGAAAGGAAGAAAGAAGGAGAGGGAAAAGGAGAAGAAGGAGGGAGGGAGAGGGATTGAGTGAGTGTGTGTGTGTGTTTGTATGTTTGTGTGTGTTTAGTATTGTTAGATGTATAAAGATGTACTTAAATCTTTTAGGCATGGAAGAATATTTTTGTCACAGTGCAGCAGCTCTGGCACTGGAAAAAATTTAACAACTGTTTTTTTAAAAACTAGAACTGTTTTGCTTTGCTAATGTAGCACTTATTTTCCCAGATGCAGAGGTACTTAAGGTCTCAGTGGTTAACCTTATCTTGGTATTACTGCAGAGAGAGTAGCAATCCGAATCTAGAATCAAGTCATTTAGCTTAGAATAAATGGATAGACATTTCTTTGCAGTTTAAAGACTCGGTTTCCAATGACCCAGTTTTTGGCATATTACTGTCATGGTTCACTCTAGGTTTTCCAAATACTGTTTCTGTGCTTACTGAGCCAAAGGCAGCATGCTTGATTTTGTTAGTTTATACTTGAATACCGTTAATATGTGAATCCATGCATCCCACTCACCATTTATCACTCTATCCCTCCAGGGCAGATAAACACAAGCACAGAAATGTATTTTGGCTCTTTAAGTGTCATAAATATCCTGGGCTATATTGTAATAAAAGAGAAATGCTTTAAACAGCATTTCTGAAACTTACTGTTTTAAAATAAAATTTGAATCATTTAAAATTTTATATAAATATACACGTGTACACACACACACACTCACACATACACACATGCTGTGAACTGTGTTCTTTGCATAAGAGTTACATCTTTTAAATAATAACACCAGTTTTGGGAATAGTATATACTCAAGAAATATTTGTTGACTTAATGAAAGCATAAGTAAATGAAGAAACTACCTATGAAATCAATCAAAATAACTTTGAAATAAATAATTGTATACCATCCAGTATTATAGTTAAGGTTGTCTATATTACTGCAATTACAATATCATTAGTTTTCTTTTTTTTTTTAATTTATTTTAATTTGTTTATTTATTTTTGGCTGTGTTGGGTCTTCGTTGCTGTGCGCGGGCTTTCTCTAGTTGCTGCGAGCGGCGGCTACTCTTCGTTGTGGTGGGCGGGCTTCTCATTGCGGTGGCTTCTCTTGTTGTGGAGCACAGGCTCTAGGCACGCAGCTTCAGTAGTTGTGACACATGGACTCAGTAGTTGTCGCTCTCGGGCTCTAGAGCGCATGCTCAGTAGTTGTGGCGCACGGGCTTAGGTTGCTCCGCGGCATGTGGGATCTTCCCAGACCAGGGATCGAACCCGTGTCCCCAGCATTGGCAGGCGAATTCTTAACCACTGTGTCACCAGGGAAGTCCTATCATTGGTTTTCTTTACTATCAAAGTTTTATTTATAAAGTTCCCTTTTTTAGTAGGCTCTCCCCTTTGCTCTTTCCTGCCCAAGCTAAACATGTAACTGAATTCTGAACTGTAACTTACTTTGGAATGTAACGTCATAAAAGCTTTTTAGCCTATTTGGGAATAGTGGTTTTCTACCTCCACAAAGTGAATTTTCATATTTTAAGCTCATTCCTGAAGAAACATTGTTTGGTTGATTCTTATAAAATTGTATTTTAATAGCATGATTTGAAGTTAATAAATTATAAATTTTAGTGATAGGAGATAGCTTAACCTGCCTTTAAAGTATTACTAAAAAGCTGATTGTATATTTTTCCTTAGTGTTTCCTCTGACACCGTGGAGATGTTCTGTTCCTATTTACTTTCAAATTCCTTTAGATTGTCAGATTTTGCATGTTTCCTTGATGGCCATTGGGAAAAAGTTCTTAGGACCTGAGTTGCCAAAGAGAAATTAGGAAATAGATTTGATGAGCATGCTATGATCATACTTCTAAGACATTCTTAAGTAGAGGGCTTACCTTTGACACTGTCTTACCTTTTTTCCCCCTCATAGTTTTTCATTCTGTCCCTACAGACACTGCCTTCCTTTTGGTCCTCACTACCAATTCAGTGTTCCAAATTTGGACTCAATTTTCTGTCCACTTTTTCCTAACTGAAGTGTTTGCTAATAATGATAATTCTGGATGGGAGCAATCACAGGAGGGCTTTGGAGGGACAAAATTCTAATCTTCAGGGTCCAAAAGGGACATCTCCAAAGGCTACTCAAGATTTACTAATTTCCTTTGTTGAGCTGGCTTGCTTCAGAGTGAAGCTAATATTCACAATGTCAAAATGTATTAAAAGAAGATAAGTATCTCATCTGAACCAGTTGAAAAGACAACACAATCCATATATCTGTGGTTATTGATCAATGTTTATTTAACGGTGTGGTGATTTCAAAGGAAATGCAGTGGAGGAAAATATTACACCTTGTGTAATGATGGTACCAGATTAATGGACTTCATTCAAGTTTGATCTTTGCAAGCTAGGAGAATAATTTTATGGTTATTAATAAGATGGGAAGTTCTATAGGCCCTGCTAGTCTATTCTGAGCTAGAAAGTATTTAGTGTACTATGATCCGAGTGTAATTCATAATTAAAGTTGACCCCCTATTACCAACTATGGTTACATGGATGGAGAAATGTCTGAGTTATCCAAAGAAAAAATTTAAAAATCTTTTTACTTGAAGTTTTTCACTATATTAATCAAAAATCTGTACTGAGCATTTACAATATCCCAGGTATTGTGCTATTTAATGAACACATAAACACTATAAGATAGATATTGTGATATTCCTCATTTTACATGTGAGAAAACTGAGGCACAGATAGATTCATTAATTTCTCCTAAGTTCAAATGATAAAGCAGAACCAGATTTTGAACAAAGATGATATGGCTATTAAAATGTGCTGCTTTTATGAAGAGTACTCTTCAGACATTTTCTTTTTCCTTTACTGGGTTTTCTGGTTTTTTGTTTTTAATATTCAAACCTCTGCTGCCTTCTAAATGATGGTATTTATAAAGCTGAGGTCATGGGCAAGTTTTGCTAATATGGGAACCCCATCATGTTGTGTTTTCTTTAAAGAAATCAAACTTGATAAATAGATCAGATTTTTGGCTTTTATTATCTAGTATAAACCTCACCTAGCATTACAAGTTTTTCATTTATCTTAATTATTTTCCTAACAGCTATTTTCTTCAGACCTTTCTAATTTTAATCGCTGAACCAGTACATAGGCTAATTGACCAGCACGAACAAAATGTGTTAAATGAGAAATAAATAGTACAAATTAATCAATTCAGAGGAGGGAGATTACAGTGGGTGGCAGCAGGCTAGAAAAATGTTAGGAAGTGAGGCTTGATCTGGACTTTGAAGATAATAGAGAAGCAAAAGTGACAGAGTTTGTTGGGATGAGTTAATGTAGTATTCAGATAAATATAAAATATTAAAACATTTCAGAAAGTCAATTTTAGGAGTAGTCAGTGTGAATTTTATAGCTATTTTGAGTCATAATTTCCCTTCTGTTTAGTTTTCTTATGAGTTTTTCCATCAGCAAATAATGAAAATGCTTGTACAAGAGTACATCTATTCTCTTAAGTTCCACTAAAAACGTGTTTAATATTATTAATCTCTTAGAGTAAAAGAAGAAGAAATGATCAGAACCTGCAATTGAAGAAGATGGAATGGGAGTTGAATGGGGAGGCTTTTTTTTAAAACAGCTTTGTTGAAATATCTTTGACATGTAAAAGTTGTATTTATTTAAGATATACTTATTGATGTTTTGATACATGTATACATTGTGAAATAATCACCACAATCAAACCAATTAACATTATCTATCACCTCTACATAGTTACCACTGTTTGTGTGTGTGTTGAGAAGATTCAAGTTAAGATCTGTCCTCTTTGAAAATTTCAAGGATACAATACACAATAGTTAACTATTATCACCATCACATTAGATCTCTGGGACTTATTGATCTTGCATAACTGACACTTTGTACCCTGTGACCAACATCTCCCCATTTTCCCCTTCCCACAGCTGCTGAAAACCACCATCTTACTCTGTTCTATGAATTCTACATATGAGTAAAATTGTGAAGTATTTCTCTTTCTTTTTCTTGCTTATTTCACTCAGCATAACGTCCTCCAGCTTCACCCCTGTTGTCACTGTGTACCTCTTTATCTGTCTATCCATGGAAGGGCATTTAGGTTGTTTTCATGTCTTGGCTATAGTAAATAATGCTGCAATAAGCATGGGAGTGCAGATGTCTATTTTTGCAATCTTGATTTCAGATCCTTTGGCTATATATACAGAAATGGGACTGATGAATCATACAGTAGTTTTATTTTTATTTTTTTGCTCACTTTCTTTTTTCTTTCTTCTCTTTTTTTTTTTTCATAATGGCCATCCTAACAGGTGAAGATAATATCTCATTGTGGTTTTGACTTGCATTTCTCTGAAGATTACATCTCTATTAAAATCCTGATGGCATCTTGTACAGAAATAGAAAAAAAAAAATCCTAAAATTCATATTAAACCAGGAAGGACCCAAAATAGTCAAAACAATCTTGAGAAAGAAGAGTAAAGCTGGAGTTTTCACACGTCCTGATTTTAAAACATATTACAAAGCTAGAGTAAACAAAACAGTATGGTACTGGCATAAAGACAGACACTTAGAGCATTAGAACAGAATTGAGAGCCCAGAAATAAATTCACACACATACAGTCAATTTGACCTTTGACAAAGGTGCTAGGAAAACACAATGGAGAAAGGATTATCTCTTTAACAAATTATGTTTGGGAAATTGCATATCCACATGCAAGAGAATGAAGTTTGATTTGTCTTACACCATATGCAAAAATCAACTCAAAATAGATTTAAGACTAAAACCTAAGACCTGAATTTGAAAAACTTCTAGATAGGGAAAACCTTCATGAAATTGGTCTTAGCAATGAATTCCTTGATATGACCCCCAAAGCGCAGGCAACAAAAGCAAAAAGAGACAACTGGGACTACATCAAACTAAAAGTCTTTTGTATAGGGGTTACTATCTAAGATATATAAGGAACTCCTACAACTCAATAGCAAAAAAGTAAATAATCCAATTAAAAAATAGAGAAAGAACTTAGTAGACACTTCTCTAAAGAAGTTTCAAGATGGCCAGCAGGTATATGAAAAGGTGCTCAACATCATTAATAGCCTGTTAATGTGGTGTGTGGTTGCAAGGATACAGCTCAAAGAAATGGATACAAAGCATGATTATAAAACAAAAATTTAATTATTGCGTCCTTTTGCTAGATTCTTTTGCATCCATTTGATGTAAACATCAAATTTATTGACATATATTTGTTCATAATCTTACTTTCTTATCCTTTTAGTGTCTTTGATATCTGTAGTGTTATGTTCTCTTTTATTTTTTATATTGGTGATTTGTATCTTCTCCCTCATTTTTAATGATCCATCTGGCTAGAGGTATATCATTTTTATTGATCTTTCTAATTTACACTTTTAGTTTCATTGATTTTTCTTATTTTCTCCTGATTTCCATTTCATTGATTATTTTTTCTCATTTTATTTGTATTTCCTCCTTTCAGATAGGTTTAATTTGAGTTTAATTTGCTCACTTTTTTCTATTTTCTTAAGGTGGAAGCTTAGATCTTTATTACTTCTTATCTTTAAATTTAAGCATTTATTATATTACATTTTATAGTTACCTTTAGTTTTACATTTTAGTGCTCTTCGTTTCTTTGTGGCAACTCAAATTTCAATTTTTTTCATACTTTTTGTGCTGAGAAATGTCCTTAACATTATTGATAGAGCAGGTTTTCTGGCATTTAAGACTTTCAATTTTTGTCTGAGTATGTCTTCAATTCACTGTCATTTTTGGAAGATATTTTTACTGGGCATAAAACACTGGAATGAAACTGATTTTCTTTCAGTACGTTCAACATATCCAAGGTAGCATTACACTGTCTTTGTGTTGCACAGTTTCTAGTAAGTGTGCTCTGTAATCCTTGACTTTTGTTCTTCTGTATGGTATATTCCACCCCACTTCCATCTCCCCCACCCCTCTTTTCTTCAGCATTTCCTCTTTGTCTTTCATTTTCAACAGTTTATCAATGTGGTCTCTAGATATTTGTGTGTTTTTAAAATTTTTTGTTCATTTTTCTCCTGCGGCATGGTGTTATCTGGGGTTCTTGGACTGGTGTTTTTGGTTTGTTTGATTCTTGGATATCAACTCTGTTAAATCCTGATCATTATCTGTTCATATATTTCTTTTGCTTATTTGCTTTTCTCCTTTTGAGACCCCAATTTTGTGTATACTAGACAGACCATTTGATATTGTCTCATAGATTTTGAATGCTCTGTTCAGCTTTTATTTATTCCTTTTTTCCCTCTTTTTGTTTCAGTTTGTAAAACTTCTTTTGACCTAGCTTCAAGTTCACTGCCTCAGTTGGGTCTATTCTGTTGATGAGTCCATTGATGGAATTTTTGTCTCCGATCCCATGATTTTTATATGCAGTCATTGCTACACTTTTAATAATGTATAACATTATTCTGTTTAGGAATAAAAAGTTGCAAGAGAACACAGGTCCCAACCACCAATAAGAAAAAGCTGAATAATTTACAAAATCAAAAGTTTTGTTTGGCCCATCAAAGAGCTGAGGTCACAAGGCAAACAAGTAAACCAATTCCCTAGCATGTCAATTTGAAGTTACTCAGAAACCCGGTCACGAGGGAACTTAGCATTCACTCACAGCTGTTTCCCACAAGTTTTCATTGGGTGCTTTTGAAGATGATTCAACACTAGAGAGATCCTTCAGTGGTATAGGCATGAATGTGGTAATTGACTGCTCTTGACAGACAGTTGTGAAGCTCCAGCCACTTCTAGACTCTCATACAAAGCAAACTCCTAAAGTCACTGGGATATGGGAAACAAATTCACCCCTAGGAACAAGGCAAAACTCCATTGTTTCTGAGGCCAACATGTATGCAAAACCCTTCTGCCTGTGGGGAAGGGGTAGGAATCCCTCTTGCTCCCTGGGACTCAGTCAGAGACCCATTAGTGCTGTGGAAAGGTAGAAGAAAATTCCCTCTGAAATACTCCCTGAATGAATATTGAGAAATCATGTTGGGCCCAGGAGTCTGCACTGAGAGCAAATAGGTCTGATAATCTTGGGGAAAGGGCCATAAATTCTCTTTCACTGAAGATTAACCACAGATACAAGGCAAAGTTTTTGGCTTCTATGGGGAGCAGGGATACATTTAAATGCTAAGAAAACTCCAACCAAGAAGATTCAGGAACACAGAAATTGTCTTAAGACTGATACTTAACCAGAACAACAGAGAAACCACCCAGTTTATACCACAAGACCACCTGTAGTACCTTTCTCATAGCACTCTTGTGATGATTGTATTAGCCATTGGATATAAAGAATAGTGCCTTGGGCGAGTAAGGCCTCAGAAAATATTACTACCAATAACAATATTACAAATGGATAAATTAAATATGAAGTAAATGTGGTTACTATTGCTACTCCTATTACTACAAACAATGACAATAAAAATGGGAATATAGGAGGTTTTGATTGCACTCTAGAGTAAATAACTGTATACTGATAACCTTAAAAAAATAAAGATATTTTAACTTAAAATTCAACAAAATAATTATTTTTATCCATCTTTTTTGGTGCAGAGAATATGCATTTTATTTAATTCTCTAAAATTTATTTGCTTCCTTCTTTCAACAAATCTTCTGAATATAGAAGGAATAGTGGGAATAAATTATTTTAGCAAAAATCAATTTAAAAATTAGTCTGATCCAATAATTTTAAAAGGATCTTGAGGCTGAAGTCAGTGTTTTTGAGATAATAGTTCAATATTAGGTTTTCCCCATTTTCCCCTTGCTCCTCTTACAGTTAGCATTAAGGATATGAGGAAAAGGCTTATCTGAGATTGAGCCATTAGGAGAAAGGAAGAACTCTCACCTTATTCCTCAGGCTAGTCCTTGGGTGTGTACAAATTTAAACAAATCTGAACTTAGTAAGGAGAAACCTTTTTATGTGAAAGGATTATTGCACTAAGGGGGCAAGGACTACTGTGTTGGGGTAGGGACACTCTCGCTATATGGGCAGGGAGACTATTGCAGTATGGAAAATCTACCAGTGGATCTGCAAGTGTATCAGATGGCATCAGAAAAGAGCTTTTCTTTTGCAGGGAGTCATATAAAAGGCTAGAAATAACTGGATGTGGGGAAGTGGGATGAATGGTGGTGTTCTCGGACAGTTGATCAGGGAATATTTTTCCCTGAGGCCAGCCAGTTCTCAAGAGAGGCTGTGAAGAAGGAGTTTTTCAGCACTGCAGTGTTGAGTAAATGTTCAGGGACCTGGGGAAGGAAACAAACCTAACTAAAGTTTGGTCAAGTTAGTGGGCATTTTGTCCAGATTGCTCAGTGGGGACGAACAGTTCATCTAATCATTCAGGAGATAAAGAATGAGAATTTGGAGAGTCTTTGTCTGCCCTTGTTGTGGGTAAATAGGGGTTACCCATGAATCTTATCTAAGTCATACAGGGAAGAGTGGTTCTTTGTAGTCAGCCATTTCTGGGAACATAAAAAAGATTGGGAAATTTCTTGACTGTTGCTGTGTTTTGGGAGCACAGGACTCAGGTAGAATTCAACATTGTCACTACCAAGTGGAACTTTGCTGACAACCACAGCAAATACCCTTGGTTGGTAAACTGTCCAGTCTCCTCTTTTCTCAGCTCAGCCTGTGCAGAGGTTGATGTTAGGTGGTTCAGTTTCCTATTGCCTCTCGTTGGTGCTGAGGACCACTGTGAGTCTATGCCACAGCCTCACTTTGGCTCTTGGTTTACATTGTCCTCTCCCCAGCAACAGCGCCTCAGCCACAGAGAATTACAGGTCAGGTTGGCCAATCCTTAACTTAGCTTACACACTGAGAAGGGACTGAAGGGTGCAAACCAGAAAAGCAGGCTGCCTGACCTTTCTTATTATACTCTTCTAATTCATCATGAACAAAAATGTACGTGCTGGGTCACCCTGTACCATGACTTTTTCCAAACTCTGAGTTTTGGAATGGTGAATGGCTTCCTTTTGTTTTTCTTTCTATTTTTCTCCAGTTTTATTGAGATATAATTGGCATATAACATTGTACTAGTTTAAGGTATACAACATAATGATTTCATATATGTAGTATATATTGTGGAATGATTACCACAAGTAGTTAACATCATAGTTATTTGTTAAAATATTTTTCTCTACATACTACTTAATATTTCAAAATATATCAAAAACCTTTTATTAGATCTGTCAAATCATATTCAGGCACTCACTAGTTAGTCAAAGTTTCAATTTCGTAAAAGTCTTTCCCAAAATTGTTGACTTAGTTTGATTGACACAGGTGAATATATCTGTGTATAACAGTAACAACAAGTAAAACTATATTATTGGAAGAATGGAACTGTTTTTAGTTAAACACTGATGAAATAAAGCATTTAATTTGTTCATCATTGAAAGCAAATGATTTCTCTTGAAGTAAAAGATGAATGTCCTATTAAATTTATTAAAATTTCAAAATTGAAGAAGTCTTAGTAGAAGCTATTTCTGTGTCTGAGGAAATGTTCCACACAATACAACTGAAAGAATATTTCCCTAAAATTAGTCTCCAGGGTCACTATTTTTAAATAATTTATTTGATTGTGATTTCGCTGAGGAAGAATTTTATCATGGAGCTAAGAATTCTCATGCTCATGTTTTATAATATCAGGTCGTGTCATTGTGTCATTAAAGTTCTTTGACTCTCTGTGTTCTCTTTCCAGTTTAAATTGATGACATAGCAAATATATGGAAATGTATTCTTCTTGTTTGTAGCCATCATCATATCCAAAGTTAACAGATGCATTTGGACGGTGTGGGTTGGAGAGGATGGCAGGTGATCAGAATTAATTAGGCATGCACACACAGGAATAGAGTTAGAAGTCCAAATTATAGGTATCTTCATTGGTGGTTTGTGAAAAATGGAATGCCAGCTTTCTTATGTGCTTGTAATTTCTGTTCATTTTATAAGCCACTATACAGCATTCTGATCCAATCAGTTTAGTGTATTTATCTTAAGTCTTTATTAGAATAACAAATGCATACACGCTCTATTGAGGTGGACACCATGCTGAATTTAATAGGTTTCCAAGATGATTTAGACACTGCATAGTTATTTCACTAGTTTATTGAGCTCACATCCATTAAAGAAAATTACTGTATCATATTGAAAAAGTAGTGTGGAATAATTTCTGTAGCACATTCAGTAGCAAGGGAAAAATGAAATGTTGACTCTGAATTGCCAGTATGAAATCCTGTCTTGGAACAGTTTAATCTTAGTATGAGATATATGGCAATTTCATAGGAGGTAGTTACTCCAAAGTTCCTAAAAAAGTGTTTTGGGAGCTTGATGCCATTTTGATTCTCCTCATATTATCAATGTTAATATTAAAAAAATCTAGAAAGAACATATTCAAAATACCAGTGAATGAGTTGTATTTTGCATCACTAACCATGTGTCCGTAATGAATAATAAATCCATGCAATTGAAACACAAAATCCAATATCTCCCATCTAAAAGTAAAAACAAAAATAGATTAGAATGGAATAAGAAAAATATCTGAGTAGGAGTTCGTCAGCTAGTGTTGTCCTTATTTATTTCATCTTCCCGTTTATTTATCTTTCTTCCCTACTGGACAGTAAGCAACTTACAATAAGGCAGATTATAGGTCTTATACATGATTGCATTTCAGGTACCTGGCTTTTTTTCCCCTGACATAGTAGCTTAATAAATATTTGCTGAATCACTGTTTTTGAAAATAACCAATGGCTGGCTTAAACATTTATTTGTAAACGTCTTGAAAGAGACTTGTGAACGAAAGATCAACTACAGGCATATATGTTAATCTTGCATTGGTAACATCTTGATTAAACAGTTCTTACATAATATGTTATACTTCCATTTTCACAGGTTCTAAGAGCATTAGTTCTGCTTTTCCTGTTGTATATTGATGCTTTTATGTTCTGCTGTAACTATACACTTTCCAAGTCTAACATGAGGCTTCTAGTGTCCTTTTCTCATTGCTATCAGCTTAGCTCAGTTCTTTATCACAGCCACAAACTAAAAAATGTATCTCTGCCAAAAGCAGAGAGTCTTTTACTTCATTCTCTTTTCTTGCCATTTGACAATGGTGCAGTGACTGGTGACATTTCTTATTATATTGAGTTGTTATTTTTTCATTGTTGTGTTTTACACATTTTTCTTGATCAAGACACTACCTTTAGATAGATAGGTGGAATTTGTTAAATAAATTTTGATTACCTTATTTTATTCCCATCTATGAGCCCATTTCTTCTCCCTTTGTATTTTCCCTAACATTTAGATATTTTAGAAACTACAGTCTCAGCTATGTTTCCATGTTTGATGCTTACCCACATAATTATTCTAATCCTTTAAATTTTTGATTAGAGAACAGGAATCTGGTCTCTTTTATTGGGTCTGTCTTTGTGCATGTATGTATATGTTGACAAGATATCAAAACAAGAAAGCAATTCTTTTTCAACATTCTACAGTTTCATTGTGTATAAAATTAGATGACTATTAATTAGTCTATGATTTCTTCAGAGGATGTCAAAGACAGTACACTTTCTAACCCTTCCTTGTATCATTTTATAGAGTACTGTTTGGTCATGTGCATTAAAAGATCATTGTGATTTTAGATTAATTTAGTAATACTTTTTTCAAAGTAGGCATTGTATATTTTCCTTAATTTTGCAAAGAATATAAAGGCAAATAAAGAGATTTTCTATGAGGATGGGCTTTCCTTGAGATCAGCATAGTCCCAGAATTTGAACCCCTTGTTGTTCATAGGCTTGCTTCTTTAAAATATTTTTTTAGTTCTTCCTATCTTGAAAGGCTTGTGTACATTCACTAGGACCAGGTGGATTTTATAAGGAAGATTCTTCCCTAAGACAATCTTACAATGACTTTGAATATAAAAACGGACTTTATTAAACTTGCTGGTTTCCAATAAGTATATTCTGGAAAGACTGTAATGAACTGTCAGGAACAATTCTCTTCCTTGGCTATTAACTTGGTTGCAATCTCTGACATTAGAGTGTTCTTGATGGTAAAGTAGTCTTAAGGATTTAACCCTCCTCAGTGGTGTGTAATTAGCAATAAGTGGGGTCAAATGTTTTGAGTAAAGTAGGTTTTATTTTATACCCAGGTAGGCAATTGCATAAATATACTTAGCATGTATCATTGAGAGTTTGAGAATTATTTCCTAATGACCACTATTTAGAGTGCTCACATTTGGTTAGAGTATCCTGTCAGATACTCTTGAGTAGAGAACAGGAACACATTTTTATATCCACAAAGCTTCTGTCTAGTTTCAATCCATTTCCATATGTGATCTGAGGCACAAATATTCCAGTGTTTCTTTGGTGACTAAGTAAATAGTACCACTCTAAACCTGGAATATGAAGCTTAAAGGCTTCTTGGGACCAACAAATTCTTAAATGATACGTGACATAATAAGCAGTAAGCAGTCATATCTAAACTCCTGTGACATGAATATAAACGTCAAAAATGACCTTAATTGGGGCAAAATTGAATATATTTTTAAGGTTTGATGTTACTATTTTTCCAGGAAAAAAGAAAGTGTGTGTGTGTGGCGGGGTGGGGGTGGGGGGTTGTATCCTAAAAAGCTCTCCCAAAAGAGGGCATCCTGGAAACACATTTTCCTACTGTTACTTTGCTTCCACCAGATGTCAATACTGGGTAGTGTTCCCAGAATCTGAATCTTTAGTCATTTGTAAAGTAAAATACATACTGTTTTAGTTAGACCTATACTAAAAGCATTGTGCATATTCACTAGGACCAGGAGAATTCTGTGAGGTCATAAAGCTCCTTCATCTTCCATATTAATCAAATCCTTCTTTAATGATTGAATGTGTCAGCAGCTCTAAATTCAAGTCCAGCTGCTTAGGCAGGCTCTCTGAATTCTTGTGTATTCTTCCCCTTTCCCAAACACTGCTGCTAATTAATTTATAAACATCTAATTTCAAATCTAATTATTTCACTTTCCTTATTTATTTTTCATTAACTCCAATTGACCATAGGATAAAGTGTGACTGTCTTAGCTTGACACTTATAATTTCTTTTTGATTTAAACTTGTCTAGATTTCTAGTTTATTTCCATGACTCCTTAAAATATTGCTGTCATTTTGAATGATTTGACCTTTCTTAGAATCTAACCTTCAGCTATTTCCAATAGCAGATAACCAAAAATAACCATACAAAATAACCAGTTAAATACTTTTCCCCAAATGGAAGCATTTGTTAGAAAACATCACATATAGTGATTTAATCTTATATATCCAGGTTAAATATAAGACACAGTATGATTTGAAGAAGGTAAAAGAAATATAGATCTAGATCAAAAAAAATTAGTATTAACTCTTTGTGCTTCTACTATTTAACTAAATTTATAGTATCTTCTTTCTTCTCTCATCTTCTCTCCTCTCATCTTCTTTCCTCTTCCCCCTGCCTCCCCCCTCTCTCTTTTCCTTCCCTTCTCTTCTCTTTCTTTCCCTTTTTTCCTTCCTTTTTTTGGCGGGGGGGACTTTCTTGTCCCCAAACCAAAATGTCTCTGTGCTGTACCCCTTATGGGATTCAAAATTCTCTGAAACTAATCCAACCTGTAATTGAGAAAATTTCTCATAATTACTTTGTACATCTCACCAAGGCTATATCCTTTGAGATTAAACTTTATTTTGTTCATGTGAACATATAGTTGTGTCTGTGGACCTTATTTTTTTGTTTGTTTTAGGGAAAGAGTTTTTGAAATTTTATTTTTTTTCCTTTAATCCTGGATAGTTTGACCAATTCTTTCTAGGAAAAAAATTTTAGTTGTTATGCACTTGTTATATGTATGTCAGAGGGAATTTTATTCATAGATCATCAGATAACCAGATCATTAGAATTAGAATTAATTCACAGGATGTAGACATGGAAAAATTTAAATGTATTACTTATTTTACATGTTACATGAGAAAAATAAAACTGATTTTGGTGATATTAATAACAGAACCCTTGAGCAGGTACTAGAGATTAGTGTTATCTCTTCTAATCTTCACAAAGCTCTAAAAGAAGGCTTGCTCAAAGTTACCAAGACACAGAGTTAACAAGTGCCAGAGTAAAGTCTGAGTCTGGTATAGTTGCTGGCACTCATAAACACTGGACTGAAATGACTTTATTATATATGAATTGCAAAATGTGTATTTTAACAGTAATTCTGTTTGATTTTTATGCATTTTATATTTGTAGATCATATCAGTAATATATCTAATTTTATTAGAAAAGGACTGTGCACATAATAGGCACTTAATACATATTTAAAACATAAAGAAAATTATTATTAAAAATAATTCAGTGTTACATCTTCTGCAGTGATATTGCTTGATCAGATAAATACCACAGTAATTTTGTGATAAATTTTATATACTTCAGATGATTGCAAACAAAATGCCATAGTAGAAGAAATAAGTAACAAATATCAATGCTTTTACATGTACAGAAAGTGTGAAGAGTATTTAAAAATCACTTTTCTGGTAGTAGAGCAATGAGAGCATTCATGTGGAGCCTATTTCATTTTAGAATGTGTTTCTAGTCAAACAAAACCAGAATTCTCCCCATGAGAGTGTCTAGATCAAAGAAACTGCTTCTTCCTTCAGATTCCTAAACCACAAAAATATTTGGAACACATTTCAAGCTCCCCGTGTCCATATAACTTTCCCAGTTGGTTTATTATATGATTACTGGTCATTTGGAAGAAAATCCTTCTTAGGATATATAGTTAGTTGCCATGGGAGAACATTCAACATGTATAATAGCAACATATTTTCCCAACTGTACAATGAAAGAAATAAGGTAGGGGACATCTGGTATATAAATAGGTGATGAAAGATTTTTAGGTGGCTGAGGGGATTGCAGGCAAAGAGGATGATAATTTTACATAGCTATTGAGACAATTAGAAGGATTGGCATGATTGTCCTTTTAATGCATGAGAATAGAATGTTGAGTATTTATACAAGAATTAAGTGACCTGACTCAGACATAGGCAAGAATGAATGAGATCGGGGTTCATAGACAGCTTGTGATCTGAATAAGAGATTCTACCAGATTCACCTATCAGTTTAAGCGGTTATTGATTGCTTAGTATTTATGATATATAATGTAATATAAAATAAGACATTATAAAATGTACTAACTCATGTAGAATTAATTCTAAGTTAAAATGCAAGCTAATTATGTGGAATGGTTATTATTTGACCTGAGCACTTCCTGGTAGGTGGGTAAATTGTGGGGAGGAAGGAACATCAGAACACATTCTTATGCTTTTCTGGTAAGGTCTGAAAGAATTTTAGATAGTACTCAGCTCCATGACACATGCAACTATACCTAGACATGCTAACTTTCTGGTACGACTATGAGTAATCATCATGGCTAAATGAACTGAAGAGAGATTTTTAAGAAATATATATGAAATGAAATTTTATTTCCTTAAGACTGTTTGAGAAAGAACTATACTATTCCTTCAACAAACATTACTCTGCACTGAATATATAATTTTTTCAGATAACTGAAGCTTATCATTATAAGCACCACATCCTTTAAATTAATAGTAAATATTTTGAAAATAAATCTTTACAAAGTGCATTGCACATTTTTATTCTCCTTCAGCAACTGATATTGATAATAATTTCAAAATGACTCACACTCTTTGAATTCATCCAAGTGTTCCTTTACCTTTTATTCCTTCTTTCTGGACATCTGTAGTCACTGCTTCTGGTACATTATGACCCTCCTTCTAGTTATACCCTCCCTTTGAAGCTTTTCAGTCTACTGCGATCTGAAAAAACAGACAGTTCAACTTCTTAGATCTTGTTTAAATGAACAGTAATGAAGGTCTGAGGAAAGATTTAGCCTTTGCCTTAAGCTGAATGGACTTCATGCGTCAGACTTCAAGTAAAAGTTGGACAGTCATCACTAAAACTACAAAGGAAATTCGAGCACTAGATTGAAAGAGGAAAAGTTTGAATTTAGGCCATTTCAGGTATTCTTTCCAGAGAGATTTCATAAAGCCCTTTTTTTGATCTTCTAGATTTCCAACCATGTTCATTTATGTTAATTAAAATTATTGGAGTTAGTTTTTAGAATTCTTATCTCATAGAGCATATGACTAAAATGAAGGATGATAATGTCATTTAAACTGCGATATTTTGAGAATGAGAAGGAATGCTATAAATAATTTTGTTAGGAGAGTAAATATGGACTGAGACTTTCCATGGTTAACTGGGATGGACATATGGTCATCCCACTTAAGTGATATGTAATGCAAAAAATCCTCCAGGTATAATTTTTTTCAATGAATTAAAATTTTTTTATTTAGTTCATTCACTTTTACAAATTATAATTGTCGTGGCCCGAACACGGGTTGGAAAAGAATTTCTAGACACAAGGCAGAATGTAAAGAAGATGGAATTTATTAGAGGGAAGGGTCGCTGTCAGAACAGCGGGCAGACTTCGTAGTAGTCTGGGAGAGTCAAGCCGAACATGCGCTGTTGATCAGATTTTATAGCCAGAAAACAAAGGCATGGTCCGAGGTGAAAATTTCGTTTACTGATTGGTTGAGGCACCGATCAGTAGGGTGGGAGTGGGACAGGCCAGATGCCTTTCCTTATTTGGGACAGGTCCAGTGCGCAGGTGGGCGTCGCCCAGGTGGGCTCAGGAATTTCGTAACCATCGCCACATGGTGGCGAGGGCGATTAACAGTCGTTAGGGGGTGTAATGCTGAAACTTTTTTAGGCAGGGTTATGCTTTGTCCTTGAAGCACCATTGTCCTTGGAGCACCACAATAATTTTTAAATTTTCAGCGTCCAGTACATTTGTCTCTAGTTCCCTAAGACCGGCGCAGGGGGAAGCAAATAGTTACTACTATATTTCTCCTTTTGTTCTTCTACCTTATAGTCTTATAAGGAAGTCACAGATCCTTGTTCAGACCTTAGTTCACAGCTTAATTTTAGTCTTCCCTTACACATTAAAGAAATAGATTGAGGGGGAAAAAAGCAAATAGGACAATTTTTTTTCTGGGGAAAAAAAGTAATTTCTTTGAGTCTTTGGTTGTCCACCTTCATGCTTCAAGATAATTCCAAGACTTCTTTGAAGGCTTAAAAAAGGCTTTGTGATTTTTTCCTTGAGAACCCCACTTAGTAGATGCCAAAACATATTTAGCAGGTGGTAGCTAATTTTCATTTTAATGAAGATAATCTTTTCAGAGTAGGATAACATAAGGTTTTTCCATCTGTGTGTATCCTATTTAGTTTAACCAGGTTGGAGAAATCTAAAAGAAGGTCTATGAAACAAAAAGCTAGATGTTGTTCAATACCAGCCTTAGCTACCTGAAAGCACTACTATTTTATTTTTATTCATTTGTTTATTTATTTATTTGAAGTATAGTTGATTTACAATATTAGTTTCAGGTGTACAGCATAATGATTCAATATTTTTTATAGATAATACTCTAAAGTTATTACAAAATAATGGCTATATTTCCTTGTGCTGTACAATGTATCATTGTTGCTTGTATAAAATAGAGAAGCAGTTCTATTTTAAATACAAAATATATATATGGAGATTATAAAGGTTAATAGATAAGCCTAACATTTTCTTTAAATTATATCTTTACAATTAAGATCTGATGATATTTTAAAGCATTACTTAAGAAATGCTTATTTAAAAAAATACGATTTTTAATGTAAGACATCTTAAAATCTAGCTGACAATTTTCCCAAAACAGAAATGCTAAATGTGTGTTTCAGGAATCAGAGTTACAAATATTTTTAACCTTTCCCTCCCTTGCAAGTCATCACAGATTACTTCCCTACACAATCCTTGTTTTCAGCTTTTGTTCTTATGCACATTTAAACCTCCCTATTTGTTTCTGTTTTACTGCTTGGAAAATTTAAGTACCTGTCATCTCTATGGTGGCATGTAAATTTTAACACATTTAAAAATTTTTTAGGAAAAAGGATTATGGCATATATTTGTTTTTTATTTCAGGAAATGAAAAATTTTCATTGCTCTTTAAAGTCACTTCCTAAATCTTATCTGTATAAGTAATGAATACAACTTCAAAACTGAATATTTACTACATACTTAAATTTTAAAAAATTCAGGATATCATGAGCTCAGTGAGAATAAAACCTGGACTAAAAGAGGGTAAATATTTTATGGATCAAAATAAAATGAGATACACAGAAAGTGAAGGAAGACAATAAGAAGGGGGTATGTAGAGGGGAGAGAGGGATATACTGATTGAGTATAGATAAGAATGAAGAGATGAGGAAGAAGAAATCCACATTTGCATGAATGATTTAGTTATCTTTGCTTTCAGTAGTCTTTAGGGTTGTATAGGAGTATAATATTATTGAGAACTGAGAACCAGCATTATTAAATGAGGCCAAAGTCAACTCATGATTGATTGCAAAGTAGAGTGAATTTCAGGAGCCTATTTAGAAGAAAGCATCACACTTTATTAGGAATAATGAACTTTGAGCATTAAGGGCATTTATATGTGCCAGTTATGCTTAAATAACAACGATAACAAAACTTATTATGAAAAAGAGAAATTTGCTAAATAGATGAAAAGAATAAGGTGATTAATATTAGAAAATTATTTTCTTTTCAAAATAATTCCCTGAAATTTCTTTTTCTAAGAAAGATGCTCTGGATTTAATCGATTTTAAAAGTATTAAATAATTGGGGTTTCCCTAGTGGCACAGTGGTTAAGAATCCGCCTGCAATGCAGGGACACGGGTTCGAGCCCTGGTCCGGGAATATCCCACATGCCGTGGAGCAACTAAGCCTATGTGCCACAACTACTGAGCCTGTGCTCTAGAGCCCGCGAGCCACAACTACTGAAGCCCGCGCACCTGGAGCCCGAGCTCCGCAACAAGAGAAGCCACTGCAGTGAGAAGCCCGCACACCGCAATGAAGAGTAGCCCCCGCTCGCCTCAACTAGAGAAAGCCTGTGTGCAGCAACGAAGACCCAGCGCGGCCAAAAAAAAAGAATAAATTAAATAAATAAATTACAAAAAATAAAATTATTAAATAATTAATAGTTGGATCAGGGATAAATAAAACATGACAAAATTAAAAGCAGTTTAAGTTGCAAATCTACGAGGCACAAGGTTAAAACATCTCTGACAGTTTTGTGCAAATTAATTGGGAAACATAATCCAATTTACAAGCAGCTGATAGAGTTCTGTAAATGTACAGATACATATTCCTTCAGATCTTCTGTGAGTTTCAAGCATTTTAGTAGGATTTGTTTACATGTGTTTCTCTTATTAACAACCTTTATCCAGTAATTTAAGCATCTTTTTCTACCTCAAAGTTTTCAAAGTCAACATTTTTTTCCAAATATCTTATTTTTTCCTTCATAACTTTTGTTTTTGTGCTTTGTTGATCCTCAATAGTAATTTGTCTTTTCTCACTTCATCTACTAAATTGAATTTTTAAAAAAATATTTTACATACATTCTTCTGGAGATTAAATTAAAATTCTTCTGTTTAAAGGGACATAAATCTCTTTGATTTCTCTTATTTTTTATTCAGACTCTTCTGACGTCTCTAGCAACTCTTTTATTTGGAGCTAATCTTCTTCGTGTGTTTCATTTATTATTCTTCTGACAACCGTTACTTTTCCTATCCATACTCTAGTCTGCTTGCTGGGATGTTTTAAATAGCTAAATACTGAAATTCGTGTGCAGGTGTCTTTGTACAGTGGTACCCCTTTGAAGGGGTTCCAGTTGGCACAAAATCTTTCTCCTTTATGGGAAACAGGAGGAATCCTGCCTGCTCCCTGATTTTCTCAACCTCAAATATAGGCTCTGCCTGCCTCAGAACACTGGCAAACAATGACCAACACCTGAATTGGCAGGTCCTCTGGGGTCACTGAAATAAGATCTTTTTGGTGGATGTTTCTTAAATGAGTATTCTTTTTAATTCATCAGGGCCTCACAATATTACTCAAACACATCAGAAGTCCCCCCCTTTTTTTTAAATTCTGGGATTCATTTGTATTCTTTTTCATGTCCCTAGTTTCCATCTATGGTCTCCATTCTTTCATTATGTAAAAGAGTTGCTTACTATTTTTCTGAATACCGATAGAAGTGTAGGGCTATCTTAGATGTTCTGGCCTTGTCCACCAGTCCCAGAGGATTCTTCTCTCCTGAAGAGTGCTGGTTAATTGACTTAGTTTAGGGATGGAAGGACAGCAGGAATGCATTCATGAATGTCCAGTGGTTTATTTTCAGAAGTATATTTTAACTGACAATAATTAGGCAGTAATTTACCTTTTCTGTAATAGAAGCAGATAATACAGTTCAGGGGTGGCCAACTATTGAGTGGCAAGAAATGAAGTGAATACTGGCTAAAGCATCTGGGAAGTGCCTTCTCCCTCTAGTACCAAAATTTTGCAAGCTCCTTAGTACCCTCTCTGAAGTATATGTCATTTCAAGATTCATTGAACAAAACATGCCATCAGCCTCCACTCTCTGGTTGCCCAGCTCTGCAAACCAGTCTGCTAGTTTGGGGCCCAATAACTAGTCACAGTGGAACTATTGTGGGTCCATAGTGTCATCAGTGTTTAAAATTTCTTCCTGCTACACTTTTAAAGTTTTATCTTAAGCAATAAGTGTTTGCTTAATTATATATTTGAGATTGTGATTAATATGACAGTGAAGGCTAATAAAACGATCAGAAGCTATATGCATCAGTCTGTTGATTTTGTTTCTATATATAGGCATAGACTTTCTGTGGATTAAATTTTGAACTTATTTTCATTCTTGGATCATAGAACAGTTATTTCTCTTTTATGTGACTTCTAAGCAGAATAGCTTGCTAATATATATGTACCTTTTTTGGTAATTCCTTTGGAAATTGGCATTTGGACAAGTTATGAATTAAATAGTCAGTGTTTCTTTTTAGAAAACTAATTTAGTTAAGAACCAAATGATCATACTTTTACTACAAAGTGAGCAAGCATTTAAAATATTCTAAAAATGTATTTCTCTACAGTTAAGAAAATTTCCATTTCTACTTTGTAAATTCAATTAATGTTAGAAAGAATCACCTTGTCTGCTTACATTAGTTTAGAAATTACATGTAAACTAAAAGCTCTATTAAAAATTATCCTTCATTAAAACTAATATCAAATATTCCACAATTATTAGAGGTTAAAAGGCAAATTTTCTTGAAGATTTTCTGCCAATATTTTCTATCCTTTCTAGGTAAAGATATTGCCACACTAAAATCGAATGGATAAATATAAAAAGGAGTTAACACAGCAGTTTATTTGATGTTACTAGATAGTCTTACTGAGTGTAACATACACATATGCATCTACTTGATACATTAGAAGAAATGTTCTAAGTAAGAAAGCTGGTCTGGAACATCAAAGGTGTAGTTAATTTTTGATACAAAGATATGTGTTATCCACCCCAAATTCTTGGAAATCTATTAAGCAGTGTTATTTTGAAGATATGGCAAATGTTTTGCAGATATTGTATGGCAATATTATTTTGCAGATAATAGCAGTGATCTAATGCCAGGTGATTTTCAAAAGCAAAGATAAAGAAGTGAATCTTCTTACTACAGGTGGTTTTAAAATGAGTCCCTTGAAATGTGGGTACTTGACTATAGTTTTATTTAAACATTTTCTCCTTTAGAAATCCATAAGTCCTTGTACTCATTGTGTACATCTAGCAGCTGAGAATGTGACAATAAAGTGGTAATATTCTTATTCTGCTTATAGTACATTAGCAAGTACTATATTCTAAAAAAAACATTTTCACTTGAATTTTAGATATCATAATTTTAAATAAGGTGAAGTTTCTGTCTGCTTTCTGAATCTCAGCAAAATAAATTTACTAAGGTCGTTTTAGAAGTGATTAAGCAATTAAGATTATAACATCTTGGTATTGGAAACTTAATTGTACATCAAATTAGTCTACCCCATCTCAAAGAGAGACAAAACCAAATCTTCTTACATTAGATTCGGATTTGTGGTCCTATTCAAATCCTTTGATCTCATTACCAATTTTTAGGAGACTAAACATATTCTTGATGTTCTTTGAATTATCTGATAACATATCACAAGCTTATTTCCCAGATCATTATTCCTGTATTTTTCAATCCAGTGTACTTTTCAGGGGTCTGCCTAAATACCAGCCCCTCCAGGAAACTGTCTGATGCCCAATCCCAGAGCAGTATGATTTCTGTTCCTGTGAGCTTTATATGTTTTTACTTGTCTTATGACACTTATAGCTATGAGTTAATGCTAAGAATTATTTTTCCTACATTGTAAAGATAGGCTAAACCTGTAGGGAGGTTTTAACTACTTAATAAAATGACCAAGGATCTCTACTAGGTATACTATATAGCAATCATGAATATTTATTGAGCTCAGTAAGGTAGAAGGTATTGAGCTGTAAACTGTAGAAGATCAAGAAGTGTGAACCATTTTCCCTGGTCTCAAGCTAATAATAGTCTAGCTGAAGAGATAAGAAATAAAAGCATGAAGATATCAATAAAAGATTTACATATTAGCTCAGGACCAGAATGTGTAGTATGTGGTAATTATCAACTATATTAAGCTGACCGTAACTGCAATATGACCTCATAGGAAGGAAAAATCATATCAGAATCCTGTGTTAATAAAAGGTTTTCATAAAAATTGGAATACTAATTGTGATGAATGGGTAAAATTTGGATAGCTAGAACAGAGGAGAAAGGGATATTTTTGCCCATGGAAAAATGTAGCAAAATCATAGATGTGCACTTGAGTGCCTGGGAAAGTTGCACTGTGAGATGAGATTCTAAGAGAAAAGATAGCAGAATTGAAGAAAAAAGTAAATTTCTAGGGGCCTCTGTGTGATGGAAAGATGAAGAGTTACATGTCAGGACAGTGTGCTACTTAAGTAAGTTTAGGATTCAGGGTAGTGTTGGTGAGCAGATAGCACGCAGAAAAAGAAGAAAATGGTAGACTCTTTGCAGGAATATGTTGAGATTGCCCCCAGAAGACGATGGTCCACTTGTATTTGGCTTTCCTAAACCTATTAATAACACAGTTGTCCCATGTCAGAAGAAGTTAAGAAGGAGTATTTTTCTTTCTTATGTTTCATAGCAGTTGAGATAATTATTATCTTTCTTAAGCTGCAGCCTCAGCTAGCTTGAAAAGCACAGCTCTTCCTGATATGGTTAACAGTGGATCATGAAAATTTGGCAAGTAGTTTGAGAAAATCTTATGAGCAAACAGATAGGTTCTTGAAATAATCATGCTGGCTGGCACCCAAGGGTTCATTAAAGTTGTGCCTTTTCTTTCTTTCTTTCTTTTTCGGCTGGAAATTATTTTGTCATTAAAGTAGAAAAAAACTGAAAATTTCATTTGAGGATAGCAAAAAATGTAGTGCATATATAACAGCCAATTAAGGCTTTTTTTTCAATATGGATATTTATATTAGCAAATAAAGGGAATAAAATTATTTTATTTTATACCAGAATACTGATTCTGGTAAATAATGATACCAGTAGAACTGATGATGATGGTAATAATAATAATAATAATAATAAAATGAAAAAGAGGAGAGGAGTACCTGGCATCACTTACTAAATATGTACTGAAAATATATTCTGGGGCAATGTATATCTTTAATCCTCAGCAGAGTTTCATACTGATACATATTTCTTTTTTTTTTTTTTTTTTTTTTTTTTTTTTTTTTAATAAATTTATTTATTTATTTATATTTATTTTTGGCTGTGTTGGGTCTTCGTTTCTGTGCGGGGACTTCCTCCAGTTGCGGAGAGCGGAGGCCACTCTTCATCGCGGTGCGCGGGCCTCTCACCGTCGCGGCCTCTCTTGTTGCGGAGCACAGGCTCCAGACGCGCAGGCTCAGTAGTTGTGGCTCACGGGCTTAGTCGCTCCGCGGCATGTGGGATCTTCCCAGACCAGAGCTCGAACCCGTGTCCCCTGCATTGGCAGGCAGATTCTTAACCACTGCGCCACCAGGGAAGCCCCTGATACATATTTCTAAATGAGTATTGTTCACAGATGAAGACTGTCATATCAGCAAGTTAAGAATGTTACAAGTATTTCCTGAAATCTTTCTTTTTATATTTTTATATCTTATTTTTTTTTTTATATTTTAGAGGTGAAGAATTATAGAAACTAACATTAATTATATTGAGCAGTAGAGAAACTTCAATCAATATTAAATGAAAATAGGTAGAGTATAGAATGATAATTCTCCTTTCAGCTTTACGCCAGAAAGTGGTGGTGGAATTCTGAAGGATTCTATAACAAAGGAGTTAAACTCTTCTCTAGGAAGTTGGAGATTAGAACATTAAATCTCTGGACAGGACTGTGAGTGACTTTGTGGCACAATATCTGTGTGGCCATTCAAAAGAGGTCATGGATGCTGAAAACAGATTGTGTTAAGTAAAATTATAATTAAAGGAATATGAAAGAAGGAAGCTTATTTTTTAAAAAAAAAGTAGATATACTATTACATATGTCATTTGCATGCACAAAATAATCACAAGAAACGTTGCCAATTATATTGAGAAAAACTGTCATGACTATGGTGAGTACTGATTCTTACTGACTGAGTACATGACAGCTTAAAAATTGTGTTATCTGATTAGATTAAGGGAATAAACTACACCCCTTACCTGTACGCAATAATATTTCTGTTCTCTTCTTGTTTGGATGTCTGGCTTCCATTATGTAGAATACTCCTTCTTCCCTGGATTGTAAATTCCTTCAAAGCACAATACAAAAGTCCACTCCTCTTGTAAATCATTCCTAACTGTCTCAGGCAGAAATATTCCCTTTTATTCATTGTAATAGTATTTTAAACGTTTTTTTATTGTGACATTATATTTTATTGACTGTTCCTTATGTGTCTGACACTCAAAATAGACTATGCTTTTCCTAAGGACAGTGTTATGTTTTCTTCCTTTTGTAAACACAGTCTCTGAAAAAGTGCCTGGTACATAGTAGGTATTCAATAACAATTATTAAATAAGTGCTTCTATTAAAGCACCTATTGCATTGCATTTATTTATTCAATCAACAAGTATATATTGAGTATCTTCTAACCACCACTCACTCACTGTTCCAGTTCTCAGGCTATGGTAGTAAATACACAAATTCCTTGATATGAAATTTACCTTCTAAAGGGAGATAATGGAACCAATTTCACACAGTGGTAAGTTCTATGAAATAATCAAGAAACAGTGCAGTCTGAAGATTGATAGACCTAAGGGTAATTTTAGGAAGGGAGGTCATGCAGGCCCTCACTGAAGTGGTGGCATTTAGTTGAAACCTGCATAACGTGAGGGAGCAAAGATTGGAAGAAGAGACTGAGGAAGAACAAGCATGAAAGTCCCAAGGGAGCAATGAGTACATGTTGTAGGAATTGCAAGAACACCAGGGTGCCCAATGAAG
The DNA here is from genome assembly GCF_009873245.2 of Balaenoptera musculus. Classification (NCBI taxonomy): domain Eukaryota; kingdom Metazoa; phylum Chordata; class Mammalia; order Artiodactyla; family Balaenopteridae; genus Balaenoptera; species Balaenoptera musculus. The sequence continues at coordinate 13,124,191 of NC_045789.1, forward strand.
AGGAAAGGAGAAAAGTTTTAAAAGATGATATTGAGAGAGTTGGGTATTGTAGGCATGGGAAAGGAGATTGGCTTACATTCCAAGTATGATGTGAGAACTCTGGGAAGTTTTCAGTAGGGAGTGACAGATTTTCAGTTTTTAAACATTGCTCTGGCTGCTTAAAAGTGGAAGGAGTCTAGGCTGAGAGAACAGTTGAGGCCACTAAAAACTCCAGTTGAAATAATTGTGATTTGACCAATGGTAATACTTGGGAGGTGATGAGGAGTAATTAGAATCAGGATGTATTTTGAAGGTGTATTAACTAGAAATAACTGATGGATTGTATGCGGAGTTCAACATATAAAAGAAATTAAGAATAATTACTAAATTTTTGACATGAGCAACTGTATAAATGATGATGCTATTTAATAATGGAGAAAACTTGGGAGTAAGTATAACAGTTTATTTCTTTGCATCTCCAATAGAATATGAATTCAATGAGGGACCTTGGCTTTTTCTTCTTTTTATCTCTTAGACAGTGCTTAGCAAAAGTAGGCTTTTAATAAAAAGTAATCATTCCTGGATTTTAATCAACAAGCAGCTATTGTCACTATTCTTATTTGTATAATTCTTCAGTCTTTGTTCATTCAACAGATATAATGGAGTGTCTGCTAAATGCACTGAGGCAATGAGAATACATTAATGAATAAAACAGACAGAAATGCTTGCTCACATGGAAACCATGAGCTTATATTCCAGTGGGATGATTGATACAATACAAATAAATAAATAAAATATATCATAGATTGTGATAAGTAGTACAGAAAAATTAAGTAAAAAAAGGCAATTAAGTTAAGGGGGGTATTGCAGAACCACAGAATGCAAGCACTCCTTGAGGTACCAGCACGCTTGGCATGTTCTAGGAACAGCAAAAGGCCAATTTAGCTGGATCAGAGAGGAAGAGGTGAAGTAGTAGGACATGAATCAAGAGGTAAAGAGATGTCAGATTATGTAGAGCCGTATGGGCTATTGTAAGAATTTTGACATTTACACAGAGAAAAATGGGAAGGAGGTGAGAAGTTTTCAGCAGAGAAATGGCATATTATGATATATACTTTCACAGGATCCCTCTGGCTTCTGTGTTAAGAAGAGAATGCATTCACCACCACCCCCACCACAAGACGGGGGCAGGAATAAACAAACCACCTACTACAATAATGTGAGAAGAGAGGGTGGCAGCCCAAATCAGGGTGGTGACAGTCAATGTTGGAAACTATGATTGGATTGTGGATCTATTTTGAAGTTAGAATCTACAGAACGTGATGATATATAGGATTTGCAAAGGGCATAGAGAAAGAAAAACATATAAAGTTTTGGGCCTGAGCAACTAGAAGAATGGAGATGAAGCAGATAATGGTGGACATGAGGAGCTCATATTTAGACTTACTGTGCCCCCATTGTACATCTAAGTGTATATAACAAGAAGCAGTTGTCTCTATGAATTTTGATAAGAAGAGCTGTCCACACTGGAGTCCTCGAATTTGGGAGGCATCAAAATATAGCTGTTTTTCAAGTCAAAAGACTAGGTGAGATGGTCAAAAGTTTGACTGAAACAACCCCTGGGAGGGTTCAAAATTAAGAAATCATTGGGATAAGGAGAAACCAGCAAAAGAGTATACTGTTTATTAAACAAAAGCCAGGAGAGTGTGGTGTCTTGGAAGCCAAGTAAATAAAATGTTTAATTGAGGAGGAAGTGAGCAACTATATATAATACTGATATTTTGGCTCACAATAAGATTTATCATCCAGTCTCTTACACTTCTGACAGTGAAAGGGGGCACTCTTAATTACATCTGAACAATAGACACAAATCAGTCCTGTTCCAGGCCTCCGGGCATGTGTAGTCATGAAGTGATATTTAAAGTATGGTGAAAACTGAGAGGAGATAATTGTATTCAGAAATGTGGAAGTTTTGATGGCCTCAAGAATAAAAGTTTTGGTAAAGTATTAGTATTAAAAGTCTGATTGAGTAGGTTCAAGAGAGAATGAGAGTAAGGAAATTGGAAATAGTAAGAAAAAGTAAATCACTGGAAAGTTGTGCTATAAAGAAAAAATGGAGTGGTGATAGAAGAGGTTTTAGAGTCAGAAGTTATTTTTTAATTTTGATAGAATATATATCATAAAAGTCGCCATTTTTAACACTTTTAAGTGGACCGTTGAGTGTCGATAAGTAAATTCACATTTTTGTGCAACCATCACCACCATCAATTTCCAGAATTTTTTCATCGTCTGAAATTAAACCTCTGTACTTATTAAACAGTAACTTCCCAGCCTCTCCCTCTCCTCAGCCACTGCCGACCACGACTCTACTTTCCATCTCTATGAATTTGACCACTCTAAGTACCTCATGTAGGTGGAATCATACAGTGTTTGCCTTTTTGTGACTGGATTATTTACTTAGCATATGTCTTCAGAGTTTGTCCATGCTGTAGCATGCGTCAGAATTTTAAAGGCAGAGTAGTATTTCATTGTATTTGCATATTACCTTTTGTTTATCATTCATCTGTCAATGGACACTTGAATTATTTCCACCTTTTGGCTATTGTGATTTACACTTCTGTGAACGTGGTTATAAAAATATCTGAGTCCCTGCTTTCGATTCTTCTGGTATATACTATTTTTTTAAGACAGAAGAAATCTAGTATGTTTGTAGGCTAGTGTATTTGCACTAGCCAGTACAGAATCTGGAAAAGAGATGAATGATTTTTCTCTGTGTACAACAACTATCATTAATGGAGAAAACATACAAACTTAAATAGCAATCAGCCAGAATAAGTGCCTTAAGTCAACAAAGAACTTTGGGGTCCTAGGTAGGCAGAGCATAAAGCATCCTCACTGTCTTTTCAAAGGTCTGTCTGATCAGTTAGATGCCTAGACCTTAATTTGCTGTCTCTTTAGAATCTAATAGCGATTTTAGTTTACAACTCAATTAGCAAATCACATCCTGTTAGAAATCAGAATGGGAATAATTTGAATTGTATAAACCAATAAAGATTGACCTTGGCAGTATTAACATCTGATTATTTTATTATTGTTCTTTCTCTGCCTCTGGGTTTGTTTTTTTTTTGGGGTATAGTTTTTTACAATGTTGTGTTAGTTTCTACTGTACAGCGAAGTGAGTCAGCCATATCTATACATATAGCCCCTCTTTTTGGGATTTCCTTCCCATTTAGGTCACCACAGAGCACTAAGTAGAGTTCTCTGTGCTATACAGCAGGTTCTCATTAGTTATCTATTTTATACATATTAGTGTATATATGTCAATCCCAATCTCCCAATTCATCCCACACCCCCCTTCCCCCCTTGGTGTCCATATGTTTGTTTTATTTGGTTTTGATATTAAAAAATTATCATCTCAAGTTTTATGATGTATAACTGTATTCTAGTCTCAGAGTTTTAACCTGCTTTGGGTTGAACCATAGCATTGACTGGACACAAATCCGTGAATATATTGGAAAGTATGAGTAGAGGATTAACAAATAGAATGACTCCCAGAGCAAACTTTAGTAAATAGTGTAAACAGAATATTTACAGGATTTTTACAGCATTGAAAAACTCCTAAATTGATGTATATGTGTATATATAAATCTGTCCCAATGCTAATTGCTATGATATTTGTCTGTCACTAAAAGCTGACTCTTTCATAATTAGCCTATTGTCCCTTTATTACCCCATCATCAGTTAGACTCTGCAACATTATCATTCAATATAGATAAATTATTCAGTCGTCATAGAATTCTGGAATCTTGCAATTCTTCAGGACAAGGAGGTTGACTAGAGGAGGGAAAATTTAGGCCAAGCTTCTGCCCCTGCTCTGCACCATGCTCTGCTTAATTTTGGAACTCTGTGTTAATGGGAGAAAGCTGGAGCTCCTGGAGCATTGCATGTTCTTGTTCCAAAGTCTTTGCAAACAGACCGCCTCTGCTTAAAAAGAACTCTTCCTTTTGCCTCTAGGCAATCATTAATTGCACAAGGAAGCCTTTTTTTTTTTCTTACTGTATCCTAAGTCAGCTCCCTCTCTCAGATGATTATTTGAGTAACATCTGCTTTACCTATGAAGTTGTCAGCTCCCTGCGGGTAGGGCTCTTGCCTGCTTTCACTCACTGCTGTGTCTCTGCTTCCTTGCATAGTGTCTTGACACTATTGCAGGCACTCAAAAATATTTATTTAATGAATCAATGGATGAATAAATGAATGAATTAGCGATAAAGACTTACAGAGGAAAACGTTTAAAAAATATGTGTTTTATGTGAATTTAATGTATTATGTGGGCTCCTGATAGAAAGTGTAATATGGATTAAGGAACTGGACATTAATTTCTTCCAGAATTTTGAAGAATTGAACAATAAGAACTTCAGAGCTGATGTCAAGGAATCAAGTTCTCTTTCTATTTCATCACTTTGAATTGAAACTTAGGAACTGTGGAACACAGAAAGACCATTTGTAGACAGGCATTTCTCAAGAGAAGACTAGAAATCAAAATCCCATAAATAGAATTGCTATTTTCTTACTAAGCTGCTTATGTTGGCCAACTGATAAATGCTGCTTTACCCATGACAGCTTAAATTTCACATAGCCAGGATTATTTCAGTCTTCCACACATTTTATTGTACTCTAATTCTCTCATGTTTAATCCTTATGTGTAACTATAATTTGACAGAACAATTTACTTCATGATCATTTGGGATCAATGAAAGTTTATTAATTTATCATTAGCAATTGGAACAAACAGTTATTTGGTACTTGTATGCACCAGGTACTGACCTAGGTAATTTACATGTATTATTTAATTTTAAGATATTTATATTTCATTAGAACTAAACAAAAAGAAAATATGCTATTTTCACATGCTGTGGAAATCTAACTCCGCTATGTTCAGTCAAGTTTAAGTAGATTTACTATTACAGTCACAGCTAGCTGATGTGTCCTAGCTGACCTCACATGTTCTCCCAATGAAGAATGGTCATATTAAAATCTTTGATCTTTCTATGAAAAATCCCACTTCTATAGCAATCACTATTCACATAGACTAAGTGACAAAAAGGACAGAGTGACCAATGGTCATTTCTACGTTATACACACGTTAAAACTGTACTTTGCTCTATAGCTGCTGCTGCTGCTATTTATAAAACCCAGCTCTGCTTGAGTCTTTGCTTTTAGTCACAAAGCCTGCCAGACTCCTTTGATCACAGAGTCACCTCATGCTTACAGTCATGCCCACGTTGTTCTGTCTGCTTCTCTTCTTTCTAAGCTGATATTAGAGGTTGTGGTTCAGCATGTGTATAAAGTATTTCTTCTGCCTACTCTGTAACTACTCCAGCTCAGGTCTCCATCCAGCAGTGGCCTAAAGTCCTGATTCTTTGCAAATGCCTTGTAATATGCAGAAATATCAAGCTGAGACCAATATAGGCATTTTTTTGGGGGGGGGGCGGTGAGGGTCATAGTCAGTACATACAATATTATTATATTTTGTATATATTTATAGATTCATGTATTATAATTTATAAATTTACTTACAGTTTATAATTTCACTACTGATTCCACTGTGGGGATGAGAAAAGGTTACTGAGCTATGGTAAAGTTGTGTTGTTCATGATTTTTTGCCTGTTTCCACATAGAATTCACCCTCAGATCTAATCAGTTAGCATCAATCTTGAATAAATTGTGACCAGTGTAGCGCCAGTCTCCTTTTTTTCTGAAAATAAAACCAATTTCCAATTAAACTATCAACTAAAATAGACAGTATGAAAGACAGTGAGTTATTTTGTGTTGGATTAAAGAGGTTATTTTGTACAACTATAACTTTACGTTTAGGATCCACTGTTTAACTTATTAATTTATTGCAGAGAGGCTGGATTTCAGCTGAGAACAATCTCAGATCCTGGCATTTGTTATAAAAATAGATTCCAAAAAATCAAGAAGTACAATGATATAACTAATAATGGGTTAATTCTGTATGATTAGTTTGTAGTCCTTCAACTAATTGTTGAGAATATTTCATATTTATTCTGCTTAAAGTCTACCTTGAGTAGTGCAGGAGTATAATTATACAAATGGTGCAGGTATTACAATCTAATTATTTATGCAACACATATTTATTGAGTACCTACTATGTATACAGCCTTGTTCTGAATGTGTGAGTACATTCTTTGATTAACAGACAGAAAAACAATACTGCTGCTTTGTTGTTGATGTGTCTACATTTTGTGACTTTCATTAAAGGCAGGTTATTCTGATACTAGTTATCATGTTTTTTACTTTGTCAGGATGATTAAAATTTTTACGTGGAAAAAGATTTTGGGAAATTGATTTTCAGTCAGGCTCATACAAGAGAGCACTGTAGACTCAGAACCACTAAATTTTGCCTCAAATCATGGCACATTATGTTTTTGCTAGAACATTATGGTTCTCTCAGATGCACATAGAAAGAAAAGTCACAGAAGGCTTGTAGTTCCTATTTTTCTGTCCTTTACAACTCACATTTTTATTTGAAAATGATGTGGATGAAATGCTTAAAGTTTGCTACAGAGAATCAACTTAAGTGGTCCTAAAGGGAAAGACTCGTTGGTACCTTTGTTTTGATTAATTTCATTTGCTAATAAGATGCAGGTTTCTTATTTTTTTTATCTTTTGATTTATTCTCTCATTCATGTTGTATTAGATATTTTTTATTGCATAACATTCTTAGGATTCTATGTAAATTTAGTAATTATTAAATGCTCAAAATAACCAACCCCTTTGTTTCTATAGGGTGATTAAAACGAAATATTTTTAGTTGTAGGCAACTAATGATTTTCGGCTTTGACACAGAGTTGACCCATCTCCTCTAGTAACAGCACCCCTATCGTTTCAAACTGCAATCAGTTCGGAATATCATTTTAATGATAATAGATTGGAAGAGAGCCCTGTGCAGCTTGACAGCTGTGCTCTATATTTAAGCTCAGTTAAAGTTCAGTTTAAAGCAGCATGTCTTTGTAGTCATGAAGCTCCTTAATGCTGTGACATGTCTGTGATTCTGTGCATCAATCATGGTGACAGAAAGCCATATTCCTCCTTAAGAGGAGACGCTATGGAAGCAGGCAAAGAGATGAGTGTTGCCATGTGTCTCTTACTGTGCAGCCTTCCAGCAGTTTAAATTCCCCTCTCAGCTCCCATTGGCTCCCTACATTCCCCTTTCTTCCTTTCTATCCTTCCTAGGAACATTGTCCTATCTTGTTCGTTAGTAAGCTTGTCATTAAGCACTCTCTTCGGGTCTTACTATTCATAAAAATAGAATCACAGCTTTTTTTTTTTTTTCCAATGGACTAATAAGCATCATAACAGAGGAATAAGAAATTGTACTGGGGGATAAAAAGAGGAGCTTAAATTATAAACATGTTGGAATAGTTACATATATTCAAGATATTTTTCACTTTTTATAGTCTTGTTTCTGCTTTGTAGTGACTCATTTGCTACCTAATGGATACTTCCTAGGCATACCCATTGTTTCATCTTTCTAAAGCATTGTGTAGTGTGCTCCATTTTCAAGCCCTCTTCTCCAAAGGAATCCCTCAGCAAAATGGTTCCTGCTCTTATAGCATATAGTCCTGAACATAAATTTAAAAGTGAAACAGCAGGAAAAGTATTAGCATCTCCCATTTTGTTTGAGCTTTTTGTTTGTTTGCTTTATTCATACAATCATTCATTTATGACTCAGGATATTTATTTATATTTTCTTTTATCATATTTATTGATAGCTCTGTGTTTTTGAGGATCTCATAATACCTCGTACATAAATAAAAGTCTTGGTAAGCTTTATATACTTTAGATACCCTTTTGTTCACTTTTGTGTGTGTGTTACCAAAGAATATTAAATATTATTTAACTATATTGGCTTCAAATATTTTGTTTCTATGTAACAAAAGAAGAACTCATCATAAACGCTTGAAATACAAATGAGTAGTACTTGGGTTTTAGTCAAAGGACTCTGCAATCAGTCAGCTGCATAAGGTAATAGTTTTTACCTCAAGTTTTCCAGAATTAGAATTTTGGGTTTTTAAAAATTTCAGGAAGTATGTGAAAATGATTTCAAGGAAATATTTCAACTAAATCTTACTCGGTTTTGCCTCATTTAGTGACACTCGGTGAAGATACAAATTTTATGTCCTGTCTATAAATGACTTCATCTACTTTTGAGGTATGTCAGAAATGAACAACATTTTCACATATGCCAGAAAATCTATTATGATGCAGTATCAAGATTTTAAAAATGATTTCTAGAGAACTGTCATATTATCTGATCCAACTGAGAAATAATGTTAATACTGATGTCAAGTAGCCAACTAATAAATATTTTCTCCATATTCATACCTCTAATTCTACAACCTCATAATTAATGTGTCCATCTCCTCCTCCCTTGTGTGTGTGTGTGTGTATGTGTCTCTTCTCCTTCCCGTTTTCCCTCCCCCTCTCTTTTTCTTTCTCCTTTCCATTTTTCAGAACAGATTTGGGCTTTTCAATGGATTCTTTGCCTGATAATTCTTCAAGTTAGAAGTTAGGATAAAGGTTAATTAACTCAATAGGCTTAGCATACTGTAACTTCAAATCTGGCCCTGCCAAGACGTAAAAGTTCAGGTTTTCTCTGCACTAAAACCCAATTTGCTGTGCACAGATTTCAACTTTATAAGAAAAAGCCTCAAAATAGTGCAGTTGGTTGAACACTGAAGCTGGCTGTTGATGAAACTTTAAGGAAGTTTCAAAAGAGGAAGAGAAATACATTAATTTCACCTTATGAGTTATCTAAAGTACTCAAATTTATAGAAACAGAACATAGAATGGTGGTTGCCAGAGGAATTGGGGAGGTAGAAAAATTTTTTTAGTGTGTTTAGTACAATTATAAATAAAGAAATAATATGTACATGCATAAGCAAGAAAGCAAGCAGGCATTGACCTAGAAAAAATAATTTCCTCTAAGTGTAATCATTTGTTAGAATGTGACAAGAAGTCTTTTCGTTCATCTTCATTTTTCTGAAACTCATCCATGCTTTGCCATTTCTAAAGCAAGGTATTATAAACTTTTATCTTGCAAGTAGAAGTCAGGTTTGAAATAAAAAGCCCTTTGGAGCAAAGTATGACATTTACTTAAATCCATATGAAATTTCTTTTTTTTTAATTTTATTTATTTATTTTATTTATGGCTGTGTTGGGTCCTCACTTCTGTGCGAGGGCCTTCCCTAGCCGTGGCAAGCGGGGGCCACTCTTCATCGCGGTGCGCGGGCCTCCCACTATCGTGGCCTCTCTTGTTGCGGAGCACAGGCTCCAGACGCGCAGGCTCAGCAATTGTGGCTCACGGGCCCAGCCGCTCCGCGGCATGTGGGATCCTCCCAGACCAGGGCTCGAACCCCTGTCCCCTGCATTGGCAGGCAGACTCTCAACCACTGTGCCACCAGGGAAGCCCCATATGAAATTTCTGACCCAGGTTTTTGACTAATATAATGGAAACAGAAGCCCAGAACCCAAAATTGAGGGCACGCCATGACTGTATAACGTAGGAGAAGAAAAGAGAAAAGTCTGGGATAGAGGGAAGAGAAATATGCATATTAAAAACAGATGTATTAAATTTAATTTGCTTTAGTTTGATTACTATTATTATAATTAATTTTTCATTAAAATAAAAATCAATGGCAGCTTGGGATTGCATGAATTTTTTAAAATGATCAAACCCAACCTTAAGAAGCATTTGCCTAAAAGGCACCAAGGAAAAAAGACATCTTACTTGTGACTTTGCTAAGGAAGCAATTCTTCCCAATGGTTATTGTGAGAAACAAATGAAAATAATATATGCCATTATATCTTCAGGTATTTACCTGCTGTGTTACCTAAAAATTATTCTACTTAGAAGTACTTTGAAGTATTCTTTATTTCAAACTTCTTAGAACTTAAGTACTGATATATTAATTTCTCTAAAATCCTCAAACTTATGTGCAACACAGGAAAGAACCAATAAATAAATACACAGAGATCACATTCACACACACACACACACACAGAAAGGCCTGCTACTTATCCCATGAACTAGAGCTCATGTACTTTATGGGCATGCATGTACTACAGTTCCAATATCTGCAGCTGGTAAGCTGTAGACCCAGGAGAGCCACTGCTACATGTCAGTTCAAGTCTGAAAGCCTGAGAACCTGGAGAGCCAATGGTATAAGTTCTAGTCCTCGTCTAGTCTGATGGCAGGAGAAGACCAGTGTCCCAGCTCAAAGACAGTCAGGCATAGAGTGAATTTGGTCTTACTCACCCTTTTGTTCTATTTAGGCATTCAACAGGTTGGATGAAGCCCACCCACATTGGAGAGAGCAATCTGCTTTACTCATTCTGCTGATTCAAACATTAAATCTTACCCAGAAACACTCTCATAGGTACATCCAGAATAAAGTTTAACCATATATCTGGGCACCCCGTGGTCCACTCAAGTTGACACATGAAATTAACTACCACACGTACCTTATCAAAGGGGAGCTCATCCATCATTCCTTTATTGTTACTTTTATTCAGACTATCAAGTTTAGAAATTTGCAAATCCAGTTCATAGCATATTAGAAATTAAACTTGAAAGTAGGCTGAGATAAGTCTCACTGATAATCAAGAAGAAATATATTCAATATCTAAAATTGAGAAAAAAAAGCAAAGAGAGCATTCTAGGAACAGTTACTGAGCCACGGGCCAATATAATAATTGCTGTTCACGGTAATGAAAGATAATTCTACTCTTTTCAGAACAATGTATTATATTTTTTAGAACAAAAATTATCTCAAAGAGTAAATTTATTGTTTAATATTTAAAGTGATAAATTCCAGTTATCACAAAAGTGAATTTCCCCACTCAAAAGTAGATAATTGGTATTTCATTTGCGAGTAACTCAGGTGCAAATGTGAAAAAAATTCTCTAAAACTATGTTTTCTATCGCTGTTGAAATGTCATAGTTGCTTTAGAAGGAAGTGAATTATTTTTGGTATATGATTTATCTATGTTATGCAAGTTCTATTAAATAAATATAAAAATTCAAAATTTAAAAATATATAAAAGGAGGCTTAATATATATTTCCAGTTCGCTAGGTGTTGGTTGTGTCAAAAAGTTTCTAAAAAAGATTTGCAAAAATCAATGAGTTATTAAAATGCTCAGGATTCACTTGTATTACTATGCCCATATCTTGCCATAGGATTCATTTATTCACACAGAATCATTTATTGTATACACTTTATTTGATAAATACTGCATTAACTGGCCAGAGATCCAAACCCACACAAAACTTCCTGGATACTTGAGCTGAACTTAAAAGATAAATCAGCATTATACAGGTGTTGGAGGAGGTAGGGAATGAAAAGTGCTTACTGAAATGAGAAGGCATCTTGAGACTGATAAATGAGGCAGGCAACTCCATATAATCAATGGATCAGTTTATTATAGGGTAACTTACTTCACAGGGTGGGATTGGGTAGACAGCAATCTGGAAGCATTCATTGCTCTCCCCACTGCTCAGTGGCCATTGGGACAATTTTATAGTTAACCTAAGGTACGGGGGTAGGTGCTTGGAAGCAAGACATTCAGTCCCAAGTCAAGATTCATGAATGGGTAACTAGTGTCATGGGTGCCGAGAATACATCAGTGAAGGTTCTCATCATTGTTTAGAGACAAAGAGAGTATAAAAGCCACCTTGTCCTAATGCTTATTAGACAATATCTGTTAACTACAAAGCCCTTGATGACAGAGAGGTGATTCACTGCATAGTACAGTCCTGGGTAAGGTCTGCAGAAGGACAGGAGAAACTGTAAGGGCCCAAGATGGCATCAGTTATGCTAATGTCCATACAACAGGTGAAGAAATATGTTGGTTAATGAAATTCTTTGCAGAGGGGGCATTATAAACAAAGACACAGTTGTGGTAATTAGTGTGAAATATGCACAAGAGTGTATATGGCAGACAGCACAAGCAGTTTAGTGTTCCCGGAGTGATGTGAATAGACTGGAGAGGCAGATAATAGATGGTGAAGTACTCTGTAAGTTATATTTATTAATTAATTTATTTAATAAATTCACTTTTTTGTTGCATACCTACTATGTGCTGGGGACTATTCTAGGTGTTTGGAAAATAGTAGTAAGCAAAGTAAATCAAGATCCCTGTCCTACTGGAGATTATATTTTATAATGTTAGAAGGTGACCAGTACTTTGTGGGGAAAAAAGGAGAATAAGGTAAAGATGATCAGCTGTTTTGCAGATAGAGATGAGCTGGTGACAGTTTTATATAGGGTCATAAAAGTAGGCTTCACTGAGGAGGTGATACATGAGCAAAATCCTGAAGAAGGTGAAGGAGATAGTGAGCAGATATTTGGGAAGAGAGCGTTTCAGGCACAGGGAAGAGATAGAGCACATATTCTAAGGCTGAATTGTGCCTAGCAAGTTGAAGGAAAAGCAAGGAGGCAGAGGTGACATCGTTGTAGTGAATAAAGAAGAAAGTAATAGGAGAGGAGTACAGATAGTTAAGAGTAAGATCATTTATGGTTTTATAGACCATTGTAAGGACCTTCACTTTTGCTCTGAGTGAAATAGGAAAGCTTTGGAGGGTTTTAAACAGAGGAGACAAGATCTGAGATCTGACTTAGGTTTTAAAACAGGTTTTCAAACTTTTAAAAACTACTGAGATGTGAATGAATATAAGGAGCAAGGGTACAAGTAGAAACACTGCTAATAATGCTATTGATATGTCTGAGCTGGAGCTGATAGTGACTCAAGCAAAGATGTTGTAGCAGATGTGGTGACAAGTATGCAAGTTATTTATATGTTTTGAATGTAGTGGCCAAAGGGTTTCCTCATGGATTGGATATAAGATCCAAGCAAGAAGGAGTCAAGAATAACTCCAAGTTGCTTGGTCAGAGAAACTAGGAAGAAGGAATTTCTATCAAATGAGATGGGAAAGTCAGACATGGGACAGATTTTCAGAAAAATGTCAGGTGTTCAGTTCTGGGCATAGTATGTTGGGATATATACTATCCCAAGTATATAGCCAAGTAGAGAGGAAAAACTCGTGATTAGATATTCAGAACTTTGGATTATACTCTTACACAGTGGAGAGCCAATGGAAGGTTTCATGTAGGCAGAAATACAGTCAGTTGTGTACTTTAGTTTAATGCTCTCTAGTGGTTAGGTAGATGATAGATATGAAAGAATAAAAGCCTGAAATTAGGGTGAGCAGTTAGTGGTTGGTTGCAAATGCCCAGCAAGACAATTTGAGGGAGTAAACAATCAGTGTTGTAAAGATAGCAAAGAGTAGAATGATTTGAGGAATATTTTAGATGTAAAGTCATTAAGACAATGATTGTTTGTTTGTGAGTATCTTAGAGAGAGGGAGGAGTAAAATAGTTTTCTAAATTGATTGGCTTGTTAAATGTAAGTGTCATTATCTGAAATCAAGAATAAAGAGGAGAAGCATGTTTAGGGGGAAGATAATTCAAAATTATTTTTTACCTTTTACAATTTCTGTTTATATGGCATATTCAGGTGTATATAACCAGTAGGTATTTGAAACCTGAGAATAAAATTCCTAATAAATGTTCAAGCAAAGCATAAAAATTAGGTAGAATACAGCATTAATGTTAAAATTGAGACCATGAGAACGGATGAGGGTATGATGGAGAGTAAAAATGGAATCTTCAAAATATTTTAAAAATGAATAAAATATTTGAGATTTATGTAGACGAAGAGGGACACATTGAAGAGATTATAGACTGGTTATAGCAAGGAGAGTCATGAGTCAGTAATAACGGAATTTTAAAGTTTCAAAAATATTGTCGTTTACACAGAGTCACACTGTAAAATAAGTACTGTAATGTGCACTAGAAATGAGAAGAACACTGATGATCATTGTTATGGCAGGCAAAAGTAGAGGGATGCAGGTGAAAGTAGAGAAATGTAGGGATGGGTTGGGTAAAAGCGTCAGACTGAAATGCACCAATTAAAAGACAGAGATCATCAGTGACTCAAAAAACAGAACCCAACTATAAGTGGTTTACACAACCCACTTTAAATATGAAGAAACACATAGAATAAAAGTAAATGGAGAAAATATATCATGCTAACACTAATCAAAAGAAAGCAAAAGTAGCTATATTAATTTCAAACAGAGGAGACTTCAAAGCAAGGACAGTTATCAGGGATAAAGAAGGGAATTACATAAGGATAAAGGGGTCAGTTCTCCATAAAGACGTAACAAATTTTAACATGTATGTGCCTAACAATGGAGTGTCAAACTATGTGAGGCGAAAACTTACAAAATTGCAAGGAGAAATAGATCAGTCAATTACTAGAGTTGGAGACTTTAACAGTCTTATCTCAGAAGTGAACACATCCAAGAGTCCGAAAATCAGTAAGGACATATTTGAACTCAACAGTACCATCAGTTAACTGGATATAATTCACCTGTATAGAATACTTCATCCAACAGCAGAAGAGTACACATTTTTCTCAAGGTCACGTTGAACATTCTCGAAGTTAGAACACATTCTGGGTCATAAAACATAACCGATCCAAAACAATAGAAATCATAGAATGTCTGCTCTCAGACCACAGTGGAATTCAACTAGAAACCAATAATGGTAAGATAATTGGAAAATCCTAAAATATGTACACGTTAAATGACAGACTTCTAAATAACACATGGACCAAAGTAAAAATCTCAAGAGAAATTTAAACATATTTTGAACTAAATGAAAATGAAAACACAACCTATCAAAATTTGTGGAATACAGCAAAAGCAGTGCTTAGAGGGACATTTATATCATTGAAAATATATATTAGCAAAGAGGAAAGATCTAAAATCAATAATCTAAGTGTACACCTTAGGAAACTAGGAAAAGAAGAGCAAATTAAATCTGAAGTATGTAGGAGAAAAAATAGTAAAAATTAGAGGAGAAATTAATGAAATTGAAAGCAGGAATTCAATAAAGAAAGTCAACAAAATCCGAAGCTAGTTCTTTGAAGTTCAATAAAACTGATAAGTTTCCAGTCATGCTACCTAAGAAAAGAAGATATAGGACAAAATTACTATATCAGAAGTGGAAGAGGAGATATCACCACAGATCTCATGGACATTATAAGGATAATAAAAGAATACTACAAACACCTTTAATACACAAGTTTGATAACCTAGATGAAATGGACCAATTCCTTGAAAAACATAATCTTCCAAAACTCATACAGAAAGAAATAGATGATCTGACTATACCTATATCTATTAAAGAAATTGACTCAATGATTGATAACCTTCTAAAACGGAAAGCACCAGATCCAGATGGGTTCAACAGTGAATTTTACCAAATTCTACATTTAAGAAAGAAATTATACCAATTCTCTACAATCTCTTTCAGAGGATACAAGTGGAAGGAATACTTCTTAACTCATCTTAACCGAATTACCCTAATACCAAAGCCAAAGATATCATAAGAAGAGAAAACTACCAGTATCTCTTATGAACATATATGTAGAAATCCTCAACAAAGTATTAGCAAATCAAATCCAACAGTGTACAAAAAGAATTATACACTGTCACCAAGTAGGATTTATCCTAGTTATGCAAGGCTGACTCAACATTTGAAAATCAATTATTGTAGTCCATCACATTAACAGACTAAAGGAGAAAAATCACATGATGATAACAAGGGATGGAGAAAAGCATTTGACAAAATCCAACATTAATTCCAGATAAAAACATTCAGTAAACTAGGAATAGAGGGGAGCTTTCTCAATTTGATTAAAAAAAAAATAAAGCTACAGCTAATGATGAGAAACTTGGAGCTTTCCCACTAAGATCAGGTACAAAGCAATGGTGTTTCCTCTCACCACTCCTTTTCAACATTTTATGGGAAATCCTTACTAATGCAATAAGACAAGAAAAAGAAATTAAAAGTATACAGATTGGGAAGGAAGACATAAAACTGTCTATGTTTACAGGTAGCATGACTGTCTATGTAGAAAAAAAATAGACAAAAAAATTCCTGGAATTAATAATACATGATTTTAGCAAGGTTGCAGAATATTTTTACAAAAGCCAACTGCCTTCTTATATACCAGAAATTAACAAGTAGAATTTGATATTAATAACACAATATCATGTACATTTGTACCCCAAATAATAAAATACTAAGGTAAAAATCTAACAAGATATGTACAAGGTCTATATATGGAAAACTACACAACTCAGCTAAAAGAAATCAAAGAAGTAAACAAATGGAGAGAGACTCCATGTTCATGGATAAGAAGACTCAATACTGTTAATATGTCAGTTCTTCCCAACTTGAGATAATATATATATATATCATTGCATATATATATATATATATGCAGTGCAATTCCAATCAAAATCTCAGAGAGTTATTTTATGGATATCGACAAACTGATTTTAAAAGTTATATGGGAAGGCAAACTATCCAGACAATCACAATCTTGAAGGAGAACAAAGTTAGAGGACTGACACTACCTGACTTCAAGACTTATTATATTTGCAAATGATGTGACCAACAAGGGATTAGTCTCCAAAATTTACAAACAGCTCATGAGGCTTAATATCATCAAAACAAACAACCCAATCAAAAAATGGGCAGAAGACCTAAATAGATATTTCTCCAAAGAAAACATACAGATGGCCAATAAGCACATGAAAAGATGCTCAACATTGCTGATTATTAGAGAAATGCAAATCAAAACTACAGTGAGATATCACCTCATACCAGTCAAAATGGTTATCATCAAAAAATCCACAATGAATGCTGGAGAGGGTGTGGAGGAAAGGGAACCCTCCTGCACTGCTGGTGGGAATGTAAATTGGTACAGCCACTATGGAGAACAGTATGGAGGTTCCTTAAAAAATTAAAAATAGAGCTACCATATGACCCTGCAATCCCACTCCTGAGCATATATCTGGGCAAAAACATGGTCCAAAAGGATACAGGCACCCCAGTGTTCACTGCAGCATTGTTTCCAATAGCCAAGACATGGAAGCAATGTAAATGTCCATCAACAGAGGAATGGATAAAGAAGATGTGGTACATATATACTTAGCCATTAAATAGAATAAAATAATGCCATTTGCAGCAAAATGGATGGACCTAGAAATTGTCATACTGAGTGAAGTAAGTCAGACAGAGAAAGAGAGATATCATATGATATCCCTTATATGCAGAATCTAAAAAGAAATGATACAGATGAACTTATTTACAAAGCAGAAACAGACTCACAGACTTAAAGAACAAACTTATGGTTACTGGGGGAAGAGATAGGGAGTTTGGGATTGATATGTACACATTGCTATATTTAAAATGGATAACCAACAAGGACCTACTGTATAGCACAAGGAACTCTGCTCAATGTTATGTGGCAGCCTGGATGGGAGGGAAGAATGGATACATGTATATGTATGGCTGAGTCACTTTTCTGTGCACCTGAAACTATCACAACATTGTTAATCGGCTATTCTCTAATATAAAATAAAAGGTTTAGAAAAAAGACTTATTATAAAGATACAGTAATCAGGACAGTGTGGTATTGGTGAAAGAATGGACAAGTAGATCAATGGAACAGAATAGAAACCCTAGAAGTAGACCCCCCCCCCCAAATTTAGTCAACTGATATTTGACAAAGGAACAAGTAGTGCAATGCAGTAAAGATAGTCTTTTCAACAAGTGGTGCTGGAACAACTGGACAGCCATATGCAGAAAATTGGCACAAATGTTGTACCCTTTACAAAGATTAACTCAAAATGGATCATAGACCTAAGAGTAAAATGCAAACTATAAAAGTTCTAGAAGATAGTATAGGAGAAAATCTAGATAGCCTTGGATATAATGATTCCTTTTTATGTATAATATCAAAGGCATGATCCATGGAAGAAATAATTGGCAGGCTGGTTTTGTTAAAATTAAGAACTCTTGCTCTGCAGAAAATAATGTCAAGGGAATTAGAAGACAAGCCACAAACTGGAAGAAAATATTTGCAAAAGACACATCTGATAAGGGATGTTATCCAGAATATACAAAGAACTCTTAAAACTCAACAAGAAAATATTCACCTCAATTTAAAAATGTACCAAAGATATACAGATGGATAATAAGCATATGAAAATATTCTCGACATTATATGTAACCAAGGAAAGGCAATTAAAATGACAGTGAAATATCCCATACACTTATTAGAATGGCTAAAATCCAGAACACTGACAACACCAACTGCTAGCGAGGATGTAGAGCAATGGGAACTCCCATTGCTTGTGTGAAAGCAAAAGAGTGCAGCCACTTTGGAAGACAGTGTGATGGTTTCTTACAAAGCTAAACATACTCTTACCATATTGTCCAGCCATCACACCCCTTGGTATTTACTCAAAGGAGTTGAAAACTTATGTTTACACAAGTTAATAAGTTTTAATCATATTTGCTAAAACTTGAAAGCAACTAGGATATCCTGCAGCAGGTGAATGGATAAATAAACTGTTTCATCTTGTCTTTGGGATATTATTCAGTAGTAAAAAGATATGATCTATCAAGTCATGAAAATACATAGAAGAACCTAAAATGCACATCACTAGGTGAAAGTGGCCACTTAGAAGCCGCTAAGTGAAAAGGCTACATACTGTATAATTCCAACTATATGAAATTCTGTAAATAGCAAAACTATGGAGACAATAAAAAGATCACTTGTTAGTTGCAGTGGTGTGTATGTGTGAGTGTGTTGCGAAGATGAATAGGTGGAACAGAAAGGATTTTTAGGGCAGTGAAAATACTGTGCATGACATTATAATAATGGATATATGTCGTCATCTTTTTGTCCAAACCCACTGAATGTAAAACATCGAGAGTGAAACCTAAGGTAACTATGGAATTCAGGTGATTATGATGTGTCAACATAAGTTCATTTTTGATAACAAATGTACCATTTTGGGAGGGGAGGCTATCCATGTGTGGGAGCAGAGGGTATACTGAAAATTTCTACATCTTTCAATTTTGTTGCTAACCTAAAATTACTCTAAAAAATGAAGGATTAAAACATTTGACAGGTAGTGGGTCCAGGGAAGAATCAGACTGACAACAAAGGCTTAGAAAAAGAAAAGGAAACTACACTTTCACAAAGTTTGAATAAGAATTGGAAGGAAGAAATGAACTGTAGCTTTGGTTATGGAGGAAAGGGAGAATTATATTACCCTCTAATAGTGTCAAGTCTCTTCCATTCTAGGAGGAGAGAATATAGGAAAGAAGGTAATTTGAGCAATGTTCTATAGAAGGTGGGTAAAATGTGCTTAAAGTGGGACTAAACTGTAAACAGCTGAAAAGTTGGTGCGGATGAATCCTTCACAAGGATTTGTGGATTTAAAAAAAGAAATTTAAGGAGAACTATGCCTTATGACCACAGACTTCTCAGTGGAGCCCTCAAAGTTGCCTCTTTTTTCAATCAAGGGTTGAGTACAAACTTTGGAATACCTGCAGAAGAAAATGGAATTAAATCCTAGACGTGGGGAAGGAAAGGGTTGATGGGTGTATTAGTTTATGTTTGCTGCTGTAACAAATTATTATAAATTCAGAAACTTTAAAAATGTGATTTCATTACAGTTCTTTAGATCAGAAGTTTGACATGTGTTTCAATAGCTAAAATTGAGGTGTCAGCAGGGCTGCATACTTTTCTGCTCCAGGCTCTAGGGTAAATCCACCTCCTTGTCTTTTCCAGGTTCTAGATGCTGACTGAATTCCTTGGCTTATGACCCCCTTCTGTCTTCAAAGCCAGCAATGACTAGCCAATACTTTGTCATATCTCAGCATTTGACAATGATTCTTCTGTTTCATCTTCCACATTTATAGGATCCTGGTGATTAAATCAGACACTCCCAAATAAACCAATATAATCTCCCTGTTTTAAAGTAAAATGATTAAAAATTTTAATTCCATTTGCTACCTTAATTCCTCTTTGCCATGTAACCTAACACATTTACAGGTTCTAGGGATTAAGAGGTGGACATCTCTGAGACCATTATTTTGCCTATCACAATGGCTGATGCTGAGGGTCAAGCTAAACTTTTAGAGACTATCAGTTGAAATGATGCCAGTCTTGGAAATGGATACTTATTCACCATGATAAAGAAACAGAGAAATCTGGTTTTAGCATGGATTCAGAGTTCAGACTTGTGTTTTTAGAGAAATAATAGGAGTATAGAAGAATGAGGTGGTAATGAGAGTGTACGTTGCATAATGAATCGTGGTGTCCAGGGCTATTAGCACAAGACATTAGACAAGGAAAAGGTTAATAGACTTCAGCATTGAGAGTAGGGTGGAAAATGGAGGGAAAGAGGAACTGGAAGAATCTGTGTGATTAAAAAAAAAAGTAGCTATGATGTATTTAAGAAAGTGAAAGAACCAGAAGGAGGATATTTGAATTTAAGATTTCAGAGTTAGACTAGTTCAGGATGACAACTTTTAGGAAATAACCATGGGAACAAGTGGTTAAAGAACAGTGGAAATAATGGCCATTGAAATGGAGAAGTTCAAATATCAGTTAAGTTATGGTGTTGGGTGGACCGTTCATATGTACTCTGAAGTCACCTAGGATGATGGCTGACCTTGAAGAAAGATCATGAGACTGGTAGTAATTCCTCATTCATTGAGGGAAAACTGTCAGGAAAGTAGTCAAATATGGAGGTACTTGTAGTAGAGGTACAGATAGACAGCATGAAAAACAGAGAAGCAGGGATTTATGATTAAATATAAAAAGAAATGATCTGGAAGCAGCTTAAGGGAAAACATCCTTCACCTTCTGGCCCTGAAATATGTAAGAGGAATGAGTATAAGGAGACTCTTCTGAAGAAAGCTACAGAGAGAAAGTTGAGAACTTTGGGTTAAGTTTTATGTAAGGCACAAAAGTGAAGATACATAGACATTTGTTTACCATAGAACTGCATTTTAAAAGGTACAATGGAAAACTTTGCAAGGAAGGGCTGCATTAGTTGATTTTGTCAGGGGTCAGAGAGAATTATTGGGCAGTATTCCATGCTGGTAAAAACAGAAGTGGAGTTAAAGGGCTCTAAGGTATTTTACCATTTTACCTTTTAAGTGATGACAAAGATAGAAGTAATATTTTTAAAAGGACACTGTGGTAAATTTACAATAGCATGAATAAAAGCAGAGGCCCTATGGATAGTAGGGAGCTGATCAAGTTAAGAGTTCATCGTATCCTTTGTACGTGCTACAGAAAGCCCAGGAGTAAGTCTCAAATAGCCAGCTGTCTTGTCTATAGAGAATTTTCTACAATTACCTTATATTGTTGAAAGAAAGGGAAGAAGGAAGGAAGGAATTCAAAAGAGAGAAATAGTAAAAAAAAAATCATTAGGTTATTTCCCAGTGTTACAATGAGAGTGAATTAGTCCTGTGGTTTCAACATAGGTCTTGATGTTATTTTTTACTGTTGCAGGAGGGATTAAAAAGCAAAAAACTTTGATGATTTTGTTTTTAAATACTAATATACAAGTCTTAATTTAGGTCAATCCAGCATTAAACTAAATTAAGCACCTACCCAACTGAGCACATCAGTATATATATATGCTTTTATATATATACACATTTTCATCTTTCATATATATATATATGTGTGTGTGTGTGTGTGTGTGTGTGCTTTCATCTTTCGAGATCTCCTTTTTAAAATTGGCATACTTTCCAGCTTTTCTAGGTGAGTATTTGTTCAAATGAAGGGATAAGGATGTGGTTGAATGAAAAAAAAAAAACACTCACAATATCAGTAAGGCCCTGCTTTGAAGAATGACATGAAGCAGTGGGGTATGCATCCCTCTTTGTAGTTATACTCTATCACTCCTAATGGGATCTCTATGCATTCACTACAATGAGAGAGAGAAGTAAGCTTTCACAACCTCTTACAATGTGAATAATGAATTCTGAATGCTTCTGATCACATTAATGCACCAGGATAAGTGAATTGAACAAGGAAATAATTTAAAAAATTTTCATTGGATTTGGAAAGTGAAGTTATCAGGGCTACTTGATAAATTTCTGCACACAGTGGGTATTTTAAAATTATTAATTAATAAGATAATAATTATATGTCATTTAGTATGTAGTATATATATGTAACTCAATAGGATTTGTACATATTCAAAATTATTTGTTAGCTCTGTATAGGAAGAGGTAGCAGAAAGAGGGAGATATAGTATTACAAATAATAATGGAAGATGTACTTATCCAAGATACTAAAATAGCTGAACCATTAAATGAATATTTCCTAATACATTTACAAGGAAGAACATTTATGACTAACTATTCTGTATCAGGATCACTTTGGTAAATGTAATAAGTAAGAATGAAAAAATTCAACTTCCTGAATTTTCCTAACTTGGTGTGTTAGTAGCATAGAACAAAGCTACAAAAATTTTATTAGGTTTAAGTGCATTTCTTTTAACATTTCATGAGTAATTGAAAATAACTGTGTACCACTTAAGTTTATATAGTCAACCTTCAACCTCAGCTTTCACTAAATAAGCAGATTATTCTGAAACTTTTTTTTCCATTTTAAGTGAACGTGGCATTATTAGTTCCTAACAATGTAGTTATTGATCTGATTTTTCAGTATAGGGGCCTGGTTACAGTGGTCTATTCTTATTCCCTTGCCTGTATCTTATTGTAAATAGTGACACATATAATGTTAAAGATAAAACGAAAGAATATTTTCCCCTAAAATTTCAATCATTGAGTTTCGTTGCTTGCAAAGTGTATGGAGAGATTGGTCAAATTACTCTTCTCTGTTTAGTTGGCATGAAAGACAAAGTAAGGAAAAAATGAAATAGCATCATCAAAATTACTAATCCTAAAACATAGCTTGGGGTGGTTCATTATCTCTTTTAAGCAATTAAGAAACTGTTCAATAAACTGGAAAAGATAATGAAATAGAGGAATTCGCAAGGCAAGCTTGACTTGACTAATTAACCTTTGTTACTTGGGTTATTGGTATATGTATATGGATTTTAATTATGTCATTTTAATAATTATTGTTTAAGATTGATCATTGTATTCGTTGTTCCAATATTTATTTTTTTCCATTTTAAAATAAGAATGATAATGTTAAAAAAGGGAATGTGACATTGAAAGTAACTTTCAAGGTGATTAGAACTATAGAAGCAATATTTATTCATTTAGATGGTCAGTATTTTTTCATTCGTATAGGCATTTAAGGCATATACTGTGTTTTGCAACATTCTCTGTATGTATTAAGGAAGGAATGTTTGATTGTAGTCTTGAAATGTTGTAGTCTCTTGAAAAAGACAAAGCACACATACATACATGGAGGGAAAATCCAGCTAAAGAAGTGTGTGGTAAAACCTTGTAAACTCAGCTTTCATAGACTAAAAATGAAGGAAAGGGTCAAGCATCCTAGGGCAGCCTCTGAACATATTCTATTAAAGTCACTTCTTGGTCATCACCCAAAGAAAATTTTGTTAAAAAATCTTGCAGAAAGAAGGAAGGATACTTCATATAGGTATCATACTTCATATGAGCCAAAAAAAGTAGGAATAAGCAAAAAAATATACGTGGGGTTGGTAATGAGTTTTTTCCTATATGGCAGAGAAGCTACCTTAGTTTGTAGAATGTCTGAATGAAGCTACACTGTAGGCAACAGAAGATAGGAAACTGGATAAAAAATAAGTCCAGAGTAGATGAGCTCTCATTGGGTGTGAGTAAAGAGAATGAAAACCAGAGAACAAAACTGAGCCTAGGGGGTACCTATTTAGTGGGCAGGGAAGGAACACAGGCATAATATGTTTCACAGGACCAATCATAATTCATCATTATCATGTACATATCATATACCAAAAAGACTGCCCTAGGCACCGAAGATTCAGCAATGACGAAAATGTCTTTGCTTTGGAGGAGCTTTCTGTGTAGTGAGAGAGATAGACATGTACACAAAGCATTCAGCCACACAAAAGGTAAGATCACAGAGTCTGCCTAAAGGCTATGTGGGAACAAACACACAGATCAAAATGCCTCTTTCTGTCTGGGAAGATGAGAGAAGACCTCATTGAATAGTTGACTTTTGAGTTCAGTCTGAAAGGATGAATATTGATTTGCAAATCAGAAACAAAGGGGACTGGGATTCCAGGTTTAGGAATTAGCAGGTACAAAAATATGTGAAAACAAACTGCAAGTTCAGATGACCATACATAGCTCAATAGAGCTGTAGCCCAAGAAGCTCAGTGAAGACTCATAGGAAGTGTGGTTGGCACAAAGCAGGGATGGATCGTGAAAGGCTTCACTTGGATTTTACCTTAAGATGTCAAGAAACCGTTGAAGGATTTAAGCATTTTAAATTGCTTAATGATACTATCGGATTCTGTATTTTGAATAATCATCACTTCAGCAGTTGTGTGGAGGAGGAGTTAAATACCAAGGCCAGAGTTCTAGAGTCTGATCTGGTGGCCACTGATAAGCAGTGCTGAGTAGAATCTACTTAAATCAATGGCAGTGGAGAAGCAGAGAGCAGTGAAAAGCTTTAGAGATTAAAAAAAGCCTGGCTACAATACACATGAATGAGGGAGAGGAGGAATTGCAGAATACATTCAAAGCTTTGACTCAGGTGCTGTATAACCAAATATGGGTATAAGAGTAAGTATGGAGGAGAAAGATAAGTTACCTTTAATAGATGATAAAAGAGAAAAGATCAAGCACTTATCCTGCCTTTATTGTAGGAGCAGTTTCTCATGTAGGAAAAGTTCCTTTTTAGAGATGATTTCCAACAAATGCAGGAGGATAAAATTAGAAAAATCATCACTTTGCAACCTATAATAAAATGATAGATCCAGGTGATGATCATCAGTGGATACAGTGATCAGATGGGTAGTGATAGGGAATTTCATAAGGTAGGTCTTAGGCTGAAATCACCTGAACCTGAAAGCAAGTCTCAACATTACTAAAAGTGGGACAATTGTATATTATATTCATTAGGATGTGACACAGTAGGAAATATACAGCATCACATATGAAGCATTCTTTTATTAAAAATATTGGCCCTATAATTTATCAGGACTTTAGATCTAATTACCAGTTTATAGGAAATACAAAAACTGGTGGAAAAATTCACCACAACCGCAAAAAGCAATCAAAACTATGTCAAGAAGAAAAGAGGTTGAGTGCAGGTGATAGTATAGAATTAAAAAGACACTTCAGAGACACAAGAATCAAATGCTATTTGCCCGATTTGTGTCCTGATTTGAACAACCAACTTTAAAAAGAGCTCTTTGAAACGACCAGTAAAATTTAAATATAGACTTAGTGTAATAGTTAGTATAACTGTTATTTGGGATTTATTGTTAATTTTATTGGCTATGTTATCTAAAAAGCCCTTATTAGTTATAGATGCATACTGATGTATTTACAAATGGAAAGGCATAGCATCTTGGGTTTTATTTAACATAAAATAAAATAAATAAAAGCTTTGTGGGGGATAGATAACATGAGATCTGGAAAGTTTCTTAATCTCTGAAGCTTAGTGTTGGGCATTGAATAGTTGAGTGTTCATTGCAGTAGTCTTCCCTCTTTTTATGCTTGAAAATTTCTGTATTGATAAGGGAAAAACTGTTTAATTTTAATCAGGTTGATTTGAGGTGCCCATCACATGTGCAGGTGTAGATTTTCAGGAGAATCTAATGTAAACACATATTCTAGACTTTCCAGTAATATATGCACTGGAAGTTTATGCAAAGAGTACAGAGTGAGAATGTAGTGAAGTAAACTCTGGAGACAGCAGTTATTTAGAGGGAGGGCAGAGGAAGAGAAATTAGTAGAAGGTACTAAAAAGAATTAGATAGGAAGAAAGTCAGAATGAAGTCCTAAAAAATGGGAGAGTCACCAACATGCCATGTATGTTAACATGCCATATAAATATTACCTTATTGAAATTGTAGGCCATCATTAGTGATAATACTGAGAGGAATTTTAGAGGAATGATCATGGAGAGAGGAGAAAGGATTGGAAAGCTAAATAGAAAAGGATTCTTGAGGGGACTGGAAAATGAGACAGAGTTCTTCCTATTCAAAAAGAATGGTTATGAAGGTTTTTATTTTTCTTTTTTTAATGGTGTTTTGTTTTCATTTGCTTGTTACTTTGTTAGTAGAGAAATGTCAAAGAAGTTAGATCTGTAAGGGGTGACTCATGGGTGCAGAGGCAGATTGACCCAAAGCTAATGAAACAAAGCTGCTCACTAACACAGGCCCCTACTGGCCAGATACCTTTACAAGGCCCTAGGAGGGGCCCTTGTGATAATGTGTGTGCATGAACACAGGATTTTGTAACAGGTGGAAAAGTAAGATATTGGCTGTTACTACTCCAGCTTTCATTACATTTTCCCTCAAGTACAGCAGTTGAGTGGCCACTAGCATTTGTCAAACCGTACTAAAAGGACTTTGAATTGAGAATACCTTTAGTTTAGGCTGAGTAGGATATGCTTTATGTAGTCCAGTTGGAGTTTAAATTATTCTGGCTGTACTGGTAGAGAAGTGGTTTATAGGAATACTCCTTCCACTCACTGTAAAAAATCATTATGGTACAAAGGTGCAGGGCTATCATTTGTATTGTAACTTGTGCTGTGATACCTGGCCCCAGAAGTAGGTGGGACGTAGAGGAAAAGTAAAATTTTAAATATACTACTAAAACATATGTCTGCAATGTTTCTAAATAGATGGTATTTTATATTTGAGAAATTAAATAGAAATATAATTTTTCAAGTGATATTAGAATCCAGGGTAATCATTCCAAAATAATTCCACTTTTTAATAAGCATTTCTCATGTACTACCATGCTCTTTCTCCCAAGTGCTATGATTAATAAAGTGCTTAAACCAATAGAAACAACAATATTCATTACTTATTTCATAAATTTTGGCGATGCCAGGGAATAAATTCTCTATTTTCAATTTTGGAACCATATATCATAAACTCCATGTGGCTGCAATTATGAATTAATGTACTAAAGCAGCTCTCAAAACAGCTGATTTGATATAGATAGAATGAAGTATCATCAAAGGCCAGAAGTATAACAATTATGGTCATATGAAAATGACCAAGAGACAAACTAAAAAAGAGCATTAGGCTTCAAGTATGTCAATTAAACTCCATTATTATTAAAGCAAGTGGTAAGGGAGACTGCCCTAGAAATCTAAGTAGATGTTCCATAGTACTAGAACTATCCAGTAGAATTAAAATGAATATCCTATAAAAGCTCATAATATCTCTCCTGTTTTTTTTAAACCACAACTTAAAGAACAACCACCTAGGTAATTAAGAAGAAATTGAAAACTTGATTTATATAAATCTCCCTAAGGAGAATTGTGTAATTTCAATTTTTTGACTTACTTTTACATCTTTTCTTTTCCATTCTCTATGTATGTATGAGTACATAATGTAAATATGGAAATATCATTAAAATCTTTGCTATTTTAATTGTTTTCTTTAAAAATTAATTTTCTGCTCAGTTTTTTCCCTCCCATATGCCTCTTGTTCCCCAGGCTTTCTTCCTCAAATTCAAATGGTCTCAGAGAAATGGATGGCAAGTAAATGCCCCAAAGCATGACTAAGTATAATAAATAGCAGCTAACATGACATTTTCAAAATTAGACATGAAAAAAAATGTTTCTTTTCTGTTTATTTCCATGTGAATATTCTAGATGAGTAGTTCTATGTCTTTGTCAGCCAGTGCTGTATATAGCACTTTCAAGATACAGTTACCAAATGAACAGTAGATGTTTGTGAATACTCAGTGAAAGAGACATAGAGTCTTCTTTCTATAAACAGGCTTACTTCAGCTTCATGTCCAATAGACTCAGTCAAACATAAATTTTTATTTGTCCTTTTTATATTTATAGTACATAATTTCACTAAATAATTATACTGTTCTATTTTTAAATATTTTATAATTTTCTTGACAATTAAATTTATCATTGTTCATTCATTATATTTTGATTATTATGTAATTTGATTATTGATTAATGAGATACTTTCATTATTTCAGCAATGAACATAAAATTTTATCCCAAGTTATTGTAGAGAGTTTAAGTAATTTATATCCAAACTGCTAGTATCTATTAGATAAGCTCATTTTCTACCTAAACGAACAAGTATTTATTTAATAAAAGAAATAACAGATTGTTCTTTCTACTTCAGGAATAGTGAAGCATTTTGGTAGACATACTATTATGTTGCAAGTGAGCTGCATTGAGTATGTCCCTTTAATTACAGTGGTAAAATGGATTTATATTCACCAATCCTTGATCATCCTTGTATTTGCAACCCAGCTTTTTAAAATTTCAATGACACTTTTTTTTGGTAATGAGTGAAAGGATGAATTATTTAGATTTCGAGGTTTTTATGCAAATATATTTCCTCATATTTCTTCTTGCTGCAATCTGCCCGGAACAAACATGCTAAAACATATGAGTAATTACACTTTAAATGGCTTGTTCTGGATGCAACTCTAAATAGCACTTGTGTTGGAAGCAGTGATCATGGTCTGTATTTGCAAACAGTCTATTAGCCTTTTCAAAGACCTTCCAGGGATACAAGCAACTTGCCTTCCAAAGAATGTGGACTGTGTGTGTGTGTGTGTATGTGTATGTTTTACACTTGAGCAAGATCATCCAGGGAATTAGCACTGATAAATAGATATAAAATGAGATTTTATACCCTATCTTGACAATTTATTAATCTAATTACTTTCTGTCTAACCGAAGTCCTTTAGTTTATAATTTGTCTATTTTACCTAGTTCTTTTTTTCATAGACAGTCATCAAGATTCTTGTATACAGTCATAATTATGTCATGTACTGTTCTGTCTTTTGTTGATTAATACATTCATCACTTAATGTAGATATTATCTCTAATAATTTATAATAAATAACTACTTTTGAGCATTTATTAAGTGCTGACTCTATACTCAGTCAGCACCTGTATGTCTTTTCTCAGTATTCTGAAAAATGGCTCTTGAAAAAAAAAATAGCTCTTGAGATACAGATTATAATTTCAAACCAAGCCTGTGTGACTTCACATGCAATAATCCTAACAATTATTCTTAGTCTTCTAGACTCTTTCTAAGATTCAAATACTTACCAATTTTAGATGTCCCAACTTTCATCATTGTCTGATAAATGTAGATTCTAAATTGGTATATTGGATGATTCTTTTTTATCTCACAGATGATATTGTAATTCAGTAGTGTTCATGAATGAATAATGTGCTCAATGGTCCTATTAGTTGCTTCCAAGAAAAAAGTTACAATTCGTTTAAGTATCTCTTCTCATAAGAAAGCATAACTTTTGCAGTTACACAAAGAAAATACAAAGGTAAAAGTTGTATCCAGCAAACTTGTCTAAGAAGGTTGTTTTGAAGATTAAGTAATGTAGGCCAAGCACTTGGCAGAGTAAACTGTAACTCCACCTGTCTCTCTGAGGTTACAGCTGTAACTGTGCTCTGTGCTCTGTGAGTTTATAGCTGTAACTCTACCTGGCTCTGTGAGGTTACAGATTACTGCATCCCTAGCCTTAAGCATGGGTCCCAGTACAGGAATTGTTCACAAATTATGTATAAATGAAGATATTAATGAATGTAAGGCATTTGGATAAAGGAAAGTCAGAGTATGGTGAGTATTATCATTAAAATTGTCCACTAGGAGACGAGTTTTGAGTGGAACTTTAAGGAACGTGTGTGACGTGAGCTGAGAAATGCATTCCAAATCAAGAGACTACCATATATCTGTATCCAGGATGAGAAAGGACTTATTGCTTAAGATATACAGTAGCACAACACTTTATATGCCATTCTGGGTATGATATTGTGCTGACTCAATTTTCTGTTGACTTGAAGCCAATGAGTACTTACCTTCTTAAATTTATCTACAGTAACTTTTTGTTTGTATGCTAATTAGTATAAAATGTGCTTTTTTTTCTATGCATTTATGGTGACTGAAAATTAGCAAAGGAGTAAAACATAATACTTATTGCTCATAAAATACACATTTTCAAAACAGGTATAATCTTTTTTTTCTGACAATACTGATCTAATGTTCCTTAGGTAATTCATTTCAAGCATTTATTTAAACTTTGATTACTTCCAGGATGGTGTTTCATAATTATACTCATAGACAAGTCATGATTTTAGTTTCCATATTTGGCTATTTACATTGTAGATAGAAAAATAAACTACTAATTAGTAATAATATGTTTAAAGAATCTTTTCATCACTATCAATTAATGACTTTCATCACTACCAATTTAATATTTGCTAGGATATCTGATGTTCTTTTTCAATGTTTCAGCTAAATTTCAGTGAAAATAAATGAGAAGAAATTTTTAAATAAATTTTAGCGATTGCAATTACAACCTGCCCCACAACTTAAAGACTTAAGAATAGAAAATTATTTATTCCATAAAAAAGATCTGCTCTGTATTGTAGTTTAGTGTGATAGACTCAGGACCCAAAAATATGAATGAGTTGCATATAAGAGCATAGAAGTTTACCATTTAAGTGTCATAGTTGGCCAGTTTTTTCTGGTTACTTTAATATTAAATGGTTTTGATTCCAATTACATCTTTCTGTACCTCACTATTTAACTTTAAATTAGAAATAGCACGTCTAATAAAAATTCAGGTTCATTTCCTATCCTAGTTTTAACACTAAATTGCTGTGACTATAATCTTTTACATCACCTTCCTATACTTTTTAAAACACACATTTTGACCTTCGCTGAAGACTTTTTTTAATGAAGAGATATTGCTTCAGTCAAGATAGGAGAAGACTATTTGGGGAATATTCAGATTGGAGGTATTTTTTTCAGACTCACACCGCGTAACTATTTTTATTTCAGTGTAAAATCCTGAGAACTAGACACTTCATAAACAATATTGGCAAATCTATAAGAAATACCCTCTAGGTCAAAATAGCAATTGTATCATGCATAGAAATAGTGAAAACAATAATATTATCAGCTATAGTACTATGGGAAGACATTGGGGATAATTATTAATGTCTACAAATGGACTGCTTTGGGAAGTAATAAATTCTTCATCAGAGAAGATGTTCAAACATCAACTAGATGAACCATCCTCAGGGATATCATATAAAAGATTCAAAAGTTGGATATTTTAATTGTATAGTTTTATAATGTTCATGTCTAACAAATCATTGAAATATTCTAAAATTATGTAAGATGAAAAGAAATATGATACAAACTATTATATATTTAAATCTGAGTTAAAATACTAGTGATGTACACATTAAGGCATTCATAGTAGTGGGAATATCAAGAAAGTTTAGTCTTATTATAAAATGATTTTTTTCCTGAATATGACTTTGCCACTGGTATTAAAAATAAAAGCAATGAGTTTTTCTCACTATTTTATTTAGGAACAAATTTAAGGTATCTCATTTTTCATTCTTGAAACAACCTTATTGTAAAATTTTCAACCATATTTTTTAGAAAGTTTGAAATTTGGGGGAATGAGATAATGGGAACACGCTGGGCTTGAACAAGGATTTCGTTGAGTTATACTGTCATCTTAAATCTATGTCATTCACTTTAGAATGTTTTTTGCTCTTTTATTTGATTGTGCTTTATAAAATCTTCTCCCATTCTTTTCAGTAAAAGTGCGATCCGTATATTACGCTTTGGGGAATTGTGCTCTCAAGTCAGACAGGGTCCAAATTCATTCCCTATCAGTGTGGTTTTGTACATGGTAGTCTCTAAGCCTCAATTTTCTCATCTGTGGAATGAAAAATCACAATTCTTACCTAATAGTGTAGTTGCAAGAATTCACTAAGATAATGTCTCTCCAGTCCCAAACGGTGCTTTGTAAATGACAACCCCTCATAATTGTTTCCTATTATTTACTTTCTCTTTGTATTCTCTTTTTCACTTCCTCCTTTACAGGGTTTCATGAAAACCTTGACTTGAGACAAATTTTGATTATTTAAAAAGAGACGAAAACTTGGAATTTAAAAAATACAAAGTAATATGTTGGAAATAATTTCCTAGGAAGGAACAAAACAAAAACTGTTCAATGTATCTTTTGTTCCATTTATCTTGCCTGTCCAAGTTGCTTAAAAATAAAGGTTATCTCTTGGCCTCTATTCTATTGACTGTAGTCTTTTTAGCTAACAGTTTGAAATTTGAATGAATGCATTAGAAAAGCAGTTTTTATCATGCCAGTAAGTTCTTAAAATTAACTGTCATATTTTAAAAGATATGTTTGGTACATCAAAGTGTTGCTATAGAAGAGAAAATCAATTTTATTGGAATTCCCACTGCTTTTTAATAAATGGCTAACTGAAATTTTATTCAGTGAAGTTTCCTAGTGTTTAATTAAACTGAATCTTTTTCTTTTATTTTGGAGTGTTGAGAAATCTCTGATTCTCTATCAACATTGTAAATAGGAATGCAGTACTTTTCATAAACTTGAACACAGTCTAGTGCAAAGATAGATATTTATCCCTTGCCAAGACAAGATTTTGATAATTTCACTTATTTTTTTTGGACTCAGTCAGAAAGTCCTACTTAGTATTGTTAAAATGGAGAAATAACAGATTATTCCATACAAATTATGATTTTATCTAGTTCTCATTTTTACATGCCATTAACTACAAACTAATATTTAAAACAAAGTCTATAATGAGTTGGATATTTAAAGGTATAGTTATCCATGAACTGGACCTCACATTTCAGACAGATTTCTCTATGTAAAAAGTGAAGGAATGAAGGAAGAAAGTATTATAGCAAATGATCTGTGACATGCCCTGGAATGTTCTAGAGAAATCAACAACTCTACCTTCAGAAAACAATTTTGTGGCCAAAGAAATCAAGAAATATTTGAGTTATAATATGTTGAAAGATAAAATTGAAAGAAAACTATAAGCTATATTTAAAAGCGTCAGGGTATGTGAGGAAACGTATTACCTGTATCTAGATTTTCTATTGAAATAGATCATAATATCCAATCTATCGAATTTTTCATAGGCAAATTCACAACAATCTGTATTCTTATTGAGGACAGTAAGATTTATTAAAAATTTGAACAAAAATACATGTTGTTACATAATTTTATTATTTATTTATTTTTTGGCCACACCGTGCAGCTTGTAGGATCTTAGTTCCCCCACCAGGGATTCCATGGCAGTGAAAGCGTGGATTCCTAACCACTGGACCGCCAGGGAATTCCCGATAATTTTAAATGCTAATAGGCCTTTTTATTTTAAAAGACCTATCATTAATATGAAAGGTAGGGAAGAAAAACTCTGTTTTTAATGAAAAGTAAAGGGAAACTAATGTGATAATTAAAACAGGAAACTTTGTATCAGTGTACAGGGTGGGATTGGGCAATGCTGTAAATCGATATTTCTGAAAAAAAATCATCACTGTAATACTGTAAATAATAGTATTAGTTACTTTCTGTAAATAGTATTATTTACTTTCTCTAAATAGAAAAATAAAGATTCCTAGAATGTGGATTTTCTATGTGAAATGTGTTTTTGTGTTCCTTTTCACCTTAAGTTTGAAATACATTTTTTGGAATAAGGTTCAAGAAGGGACATAACACTGTAATGACTGCTGGTCTAAAGTCAAGAGTATTCCAAAGGGTAGTTCCCAAATTGCTTTGCATATCCTCATTACCTTATGAAAATTGGCATGGTTTAATAATTATAGTGTGACTGAAAGTATAGCAGTTCTGAGTGTATTCTTTATTCTTCCATGTCTTGATATATAGCCTTAATGAGTATGAAGCCACTGTGCCTGGGCCTTTCTTGAATGTGCTTAAAAAGGAGCAAGTGCCTGTCTTCTCCCTAGAGGTGTTGAGAAGATAATTAAAGCTTAGGATACACTGAAAATGCTAACATAATATAAATATTAAATTACTAATAAATCAACAATCAGAAGGTAATAATTATAGTATGTGTAGATTACAGTAGACTTGGTTCTTCTAATAAGCGTTTTTACATAACTATGGAATTTTTACTCTTTTTACTTTTTTCTGGAATTATGTTACCAGTATTGTGATTATATGCACTTGTGTTGGGCCACTTTAAAAAAACAGTGCCACGAGATGCTCAGTGTTTTTGGAACTCATTCATTCTGCAGATATTTACTGAAAATAAAAATGTGCAGGGTATTGTGTTAGACAGTATAGAGGAAGGAAAATAAATCTTCCTGGAAGACTTAGAGTCTAGGAGGTAGAAATGTGACCTATCATATAATATTGCTTATAATGCTCCTGCATGACAAACACAGTGCTATGTTATTTCAAATCCTCTCAAAACCCAGCACACACAGGAAACTATATTCAATATCTTGTAATAACCTATAATCAAAATGAATCTGGAAAAAATGTATATCTATGATAACTGAATCACTTTGCTGTACACCTGAATCATTGTAAATCAACTACACTTAAATTTAAAAAAAAAAAAACAGCACAAAGAGCATTATAATCTTCATTTTTCAGATCAGGAAATTGCCCAAGGTCACTTTGCTAATAAGGTAGCAGAGCTGAGTGAATAGCTTAGTGAATAAGAAAGATCATTGTCTTCTTACTGTAGTACATGGTATTCCTTAATATAAATAACCAATTTCATATAAACAGCACTAAGTTCCATAACAATTTTATAACACAAAAATGCACAAAATTTAAGAATTAACTTGTAAATATTTTGTTTGTTCTTAGAATACTCCAATTATATTAGCCTTAAAACTTAACTTTCTAATCTTCACTTATCTATTTTACCCACTCCATCAAAGACTTTAGCTTTTTTAAGAAGTATTTTTATGTTGTTATAACCTTATACGATTCTTGAGAACAATTAAGTTGCTTGTTCCAAAACCAAGATGGAACCTAGCATGCTCAATAAATGCTGAACAAATTAATGAATGGATTACTTTGAGAATAGGATGTTCTTATTAAATAGTTGAGCACGGAAAAGTAACTTTTTCCCCTAATATTCTTAGTGCAGGAGAACATTTCAATATGTACATAAAATATAACAGGAATAAAATGACACAAAAGGTCAAAATTAAGGGTGATAATAAAATTCTTTGATTTTGAGTTTTATCATAAAAATGGTTGTGAAAATCAACAGATCATTTTATTCAGTGGTTCTCAAAGCAACATTCTGGAAATTTGTAGTATGTAGGTTGGCTAACACAGTGGCTATGGGGCTTTACTGGTGGTGTGAGAATCACCTATCTCAAGGGCTGATTCCAACTCTTCATGCATTGGTGTCATTGACATCATGTTGGTAGCTTGAAAAAGGTCATGGCAGGAGTATTTACTCTGAGGAAATAACAAGCAGTACAAAATCTAGACTTTTTTTTTTTTTAAGAGAGAGATTTCCCACTACTGGTTTCTGCTCATGCTTAGCAGGCAGAATTAAGGGATGCTAAGTATCTGTCATTCTCAGGATAGTTTCTCATAGGAAAGCATTGCCTTAATTTTATAATTTTCTGAGCTTAGACCCATCTCCATTTTCCATAAAAGGAAATTTAATTTTTGCGTGGTTTTAAAACATAACGATTTTTCCAAGAACACAACTACCATGTAAACTGATAAAAGACTGAATTTTGTTAATCACCATTTTAGAAAATCTCTTTACCAAGGGAAATAAAGTTTTTGGTATTTGAGTCCCACTAAACCTCATGAAAGTTTCATTTACTGTTTTCTCATTCAGCTTGATCCTCTATAGGGTTTGTAAGCACCTGAGGACTTTAGCTATGTCTTCTGTATAGTCATGCCAGAGCATTTATATAGTCAAATATAAATCATTTTATCATGAAAAACTGCTTTTCCTTTATATTGTAGTCAATATATTATATTGATTTTGTTGAAGTCAGGTGTATAGGTGGTTATATTATCTGTGAAGTCCATTTTAACCTGTTAAGGAAGCACTGATGCAGTTCAGCCTCTTCATTTTACAGAGGAGGAAGTATGACCTGAAGAGGTAAAATGACCTGACCAAGGTCACAGAACTCATTGGCATTCCAGGCTGTGTTAATTTATCTATTTTCCATTCACTTTCAGTAACCAAACATTTGACATGTTAGCCAAATTTGTAATAATAAATGCATACTATTTATGAAAATGCATATGTACTTCTCCTAACATACCTAACAGAGACCTTGGTAAAATTCTACTGGATTTGAGCAATATAATTTCATTTAAATCGTGTCACTTTCTCTTTTTCTATGACCTAGAGTCCATTTTTCATGTGCAAAGCCCTGTCATGATATTGCTACATTTAGACTTTTATTACGTTGTTATGGAACCCCAGAAATACATCCTGAATTCCACACTTCAAATTAGCTTTAAGCTTAATGCATTTGGGAAGCCAGTTGCTTTGATTTGAAATGGCTGGCTCATGCAACCACCTAGACACAAGTCACTTACCTGAATACTTGAACTGATGTGACCGGTGCATATTAAGCTGACTTTTAGCTTCAACTTTTACCCATGTGGTCAAATTGGGGAAAAAAAAAAGAAGGAAATGAAAACCTTCTTTTTTACAAGCTGCTGTGTCAGCTAAAGCAAGTGAAAACAGTGTGTGGTAGATGCATACAACAGAGGAAATAAAGATTATCTCTGGAACTTTAGCAGAGCAGAATAAAGAAAAAAAAATGGCTTCGTATTCCAGATCCCCATGGATAACTGCCTGTGAATACCATAGCAAAGCTATCCTAAGCAAGATAATTCTTCTTATCCCAGTTTTCTCATGCTCAAGGTCACGTCTAAGAGTAGAATGAAATTAGCATAATGCTTTAAAATATAGGTCCACTGAGTTTAGGTAAAATTTAAAACCTCAGGTTGATTTTTCTTTAAAGCTTGCTTCTAGATTTTGGCATGTGCAATGAGAAAATGTTACCTGGATATTTACCCATACTTGAATTGGCATACTTTAAAGTTGCTGATGTGAAGCAGTTGAGTTCAAGCTCTAGAATTTAAAAGGTTTAACATTATAGTCAGATATGTGAAGAATCCTTATTGAAATACTTTTGATGGTTGAAATTGAATCTGTTGGATTTTTTCTTATATCTCCATTTTTAACAGACCCAATGATAAAATTCACACATGATTTAAATGTATATATTTTATTCTTTATGTAAAATGCAAACATTACATTTATATAAATGTAAATGATACTATTGTTTCCTAAGTATTACTTGAAATTATGTTAATGTAGTAAACTGGTCTATTCTTTGCCTTGTTTTAATCCTCTGATGTTTTCTTCTTTCTGTGGAATTTTGAGAATCTTTAGAATACTGTCAATGTATTATTTGGAATATGATGCTTTTTTTTTCTTTTACGTACCATGGGTAAAGGATTTCTGATTCACTTGGTTGTCCACTTTTGTATATGTAACAAACCTGC
This sequence comes from Balaenoptera musculus, assembly GCF_009873245.2. Lineage (NCBI taxonomy): Eukaryota > Metazoa > Chordata > Mammalia > Artiodactyla > Balaenopteridae > Balaenoptera > Balaenoptera musculus. The sequence continues at coordinate 13,161,697 of NC_045789.1, forward strand.
TCAATGTCTTCCTCTTCCAAAGTCTTCAAGTCCTGCAAGGATTCTCAGAGAATTAAGTATATGCTAACATAAAACATAAATCTCCAAATAGGAAATGTGACAAGCATTGTTTACAAATTACTTTTCCTCCATACCATTTTATTCTAGGAGCATCTCTAAATATGTTCCTCCATTGGCCAAATTTTTAAAATAACGTTCTTTTACATGATTTATCTTTTTTTAAGTTTCAAATATGCAAAGGAGTAGCTTCCCCATCGTAATCTACTTTTTCAGGGAAGGACCATATCCTTCTTTTATGTCTGGCACAGTTATTAAAAAGCTGTTTATCCTTGTTGATTTGACTGTATACATGCTTATTAAGAAGATACCTTTCCCCTTGATTCATACATTTATGTAAATGATAACTTATTATCTGTGATATTTTTGAAAAGCAATCACGAAAAAGTGAAAGAAAGGATGTATATTGTCTGCTTCATGAATTTGACTTTTTAGATGACCTTTCATTTTCAGATTTTCCCCCCACCATGCTTTGTGCTCAGACAGAACTTTGTATCATGGAGAGAAAGGCAACAACCCATAAAAATGGTTTTGCAGTCTGGCATTATGACATTATCATGTTTTTCCGTAAAAAAAATTTATTTCACCATGTGACCATGTGTATGTAACTAAAAAGGAATGTCTTCTCATCTTTAGAATCATGTTTAAGTATGTGTGTGTGTACATGTACTTTTCATAATCAAATATAATATGGGGCTTTAAAAAATTAAAAACACTGAAATGACCCTTTGCTCATTTACTAAACTGAAATAGAATTTAAACTACCAATAGATACAAACTTGAGTCTGAAAAGATTGGCTTTTGGTTCCTAGTTTTTATCATTATTGAACATCTTGCCTTCAGAGGAAAATAATCAGTAGTGAATACCATTATGTTCAAGGAAGACTTGACCTTGAGAACAGGCTATATAAGCAGTTTTTAAAAGTGGAGCATAATGTGAAAGCCTTCATTCAGTAAGGATGCTTAGAGTCAAAACCCAAAAGGTTGGTCTAAAGCCTCTTAGATTCCTCCTGCATTAAGTTCAGGATTTCCCCTGGGTTTCTCAGATATGAGGTTTAGCTGGGAGCTAAGTAGCCAAGATAGGACTGGAACCAAAGTCTTCTAAGTCTTATTCTAGTATTCTTTGAGAATTGCTGCCTCAGAAATAAAAGGGTCTATAACTTTGAACCAGCTTCTTTGGTATCTAAACATTTGGACTTTATCATATTCTATCTCATTTTGGATAACTGTTATAATAAGTTATGAGCCTCAGTTTCTGGATGTAAAATGGAGAAAACAATATTATATGCAGATTATTATTTAAATATATACATATGTATTAACTATATATATCACATATATGTATAGATACATACATCTAGATAGGTATCTCTCAGTGAAGTCTGGCAGATAATAAGTTTTTAATCAATGATAGTTATTATTTACAATATTATTTAACGATAATAAAGTGACATATCTTACTGAACATATACCTTCAGCATAGAATTGTAATAGTTCTAGAATAGAATGTTTACAGGTACAACTCAAGTACTGTACTGAAAATACACACTCAACATTTTTAAAAATATATTTTGTCTTCATTTAAGTATATGTTGTTTAAAGTATTTTAAACAATCAGAAAAACAATTTTACCTCAGCGAGATTTGAAAATGTTTTAGAATTCTAATACTTTAGCAAAATAACAGAGAAACTTAGAAAATAGATGACTTTGTGACATTTTCAGTTGTATACTTACAAAGTAATAAAGCAAAAAAAATGACAAATATTTAAAGTTTTCTTTTATCAAAACTAGAAAATAAAGCACTTAACTTTCATTGTTATTTGGTGTAATAGTTAAAGCCTCTGAAGGGGAACTTATTTCCTTTTTTTTTTTTTTTTTTTGCCTAGTTTATTGCTTTCATTATAAGACAGTATACCTCATGCATTCACAGTTTGCAAGTTTTTTTGTTGTTGTTCTCACACATAATTTGATCCTACAAGTAGGGAGGAATTAATTGAGGATATAAAAATGAATGAAAAAAAAATGAATGAAAACCTCAGTGGAAGTAATTGCATGATGACATAATTCAGAACTCTAAAAAAGAAAAGGAGAAAATTAGCAAAATATGGTTAAAATGAATTTAAGAAAGTGGATTCCAATAGACTTACTCTACTATTGTGAAATGGAATAAATAAAGAAAACAAAACAAAAAAATAGATAGAAGAAGAACTTACAAGTTCTGCTGAATTTCAGAAAATAAAGTAGGCTAAAATAAAATAAAATAAAATAAAAATAATCCAGAATGGTACAGGGGACAGAAGGACAATTTGGAATATAACTTTGAAATTTACCCTGGCGAGTAGAAATATTGAGAAGTAGAAAAATATTAGAAAGGACAAAATCAGTACTTCCCAGTTAAAATGAAAATTTCTTATGTTGAGTAGGTATACTCCTCATGAAGGATGAGGTCTATGTCTTCTTTACAATTTTCATCTGTAGTTGTCTTAGGCTCAGCAGTGCACTCCCCACATAGCAGGCAGTCTCCTTGAATTTCATTGTACTTGGTAATCCAGGATGGTCATATTTTGAGAAGGTATGAAGGAGCTATGATCGGTGATGATAGGATGCTAAAGATTTTTGGGTCTTCCAAAAAAGTCAGCTTTATCAAGTAATCCAGAATAGACTAGCTTTAATGAGAAAATATCACACCAATTTTAAACTTTAGAAAATATCTAAAAATTATTTTGAATATATTGTGTTCAAAGTATCTTTTTCAATCACATGGAATAATATACTGACAGATGTGATTTCATTGTCACTTTTGTTTTAGAGTGCTCAATGATAGGGTATTTTGAGAATTAGAGAATTAAAAAAGCAAGAAAAATTTTAAAGCATTAAATTCAATTTCAGTAAATTAGTTTTTGAAATCACTTAAATAATTGGAAGAAATTAGCTGTAGTAACAATTATTCAATTACATACTTTATAAGCATCATATTTGGTTATAATTATTTAATTTTATTCAGAACAAGAAAATATTTTTTAAGAGGTCAGGAATATATAAATAAGCATATCCACATGTAAGTGATGCTGTTCTCTTTTTATCTGCAAATGTATCTTAACTAGTTGGTATTAAGTTGTTTTTGTTTTGGTTTTGTTTTTGTTTTGATCAAAAGATGATTGATACCTAAGTAATAAGTTTTACTTAATAATGGTTGAACAAGGGGATAGAGACGTGATAAAGATTAACCCCCTCAGACATAATTATTGGTATTGGAAGATATGTCTTGAGTCTTGGGGAATAGAACTAGACTCTAAAGTCTTTTCTAGCTCTAGTGTATTATGAACTCCTGTGGTGGCTTATTGTGTCACATAATGACTCTCACTGTCAGTACACTCTTTCTCTTGACACAATTCCAGTATTTAAAAAAAAAAATTTTTTTTTATTCATACTTAGCAGAGGAATGAGAAAACCTTACTCAAATATCACCTTACTTCTATGTGGGGACAGGGAAGGGAACTAACTCTTATCAAGTACCTTCATACTGTGTAAGACCTAAGCCTTCCTTGTATTCCATGGGGTTTAACCTATTTTTCTGCCTTTCACAACCAAATGTCAGGAAAGAACTGTCCATGTACACTGTGTTCCTGTCCTGTTCCTGTCCTGTTCACTACTGGATCTTGATTAACCTGTCTTTATTATGTAACTCTCTCTTACTTTTGCCAGTCTTATTAGAAGACTCCTGGTTCCCAGATCAGATACATGCTTCTTAGTCCTTCCCATACTTGGTATTTTACATAAAATACTGTATGTAAGAAAAAGGTATGTTTTCCACTTTCTGTTACCTGGAAATGCTCCCCTTAGTTCTCGTAACACTACACTCTTCTGTTTCCTCCTTCACTCCTCCCTTTCCCATCCTTTCATTGTTAGTATTCTTCAGGTTCTGACATGGGGCCTCCTTCCTTCTCATTCTGCAGGCATTTCCAGGTGATCTTCTCTACTTCCATGGATTTCATGGCCCTGTATTTGCTGTAGGCTCCTGAAAAGACACCTTTAGTTCAGATTCAATCTTTTTTTTTTTCCTTCAGATATACATATCAAATTTCATACTAGACTTCTCCTAACAAACCTGCAAATTCATTATCTTTCCTACTCTCCATGTAGATTTCATGCTAAGAGTTTGGACAAGCTTCTCATTTCTTCCCTGCCCCTGACCACCCCACCTGACTAAACATCAATCAAGTTCTATGGAATCTGCCTCTTGTATCAACTTACTTCTCTCAACCCCACTGATTCTTCCCTAGTGCCATCCTTCATTTTCCTGCTTTATGGGCACTTCTTTAGGGAGATCTCCCTTCTCCTCAGTTAAAACAAGTGTCCTTACTATGTGCACTGACAGTACAGTCTACTTCATTGACTGTGGTAATTGCATTCTGCATTGTAATGGCATTTGAACTTTACCATGTCCCCCATTAGAATTTTATGTATCAAAAATGAAAAACTATGCTTACTTGTGTCACTAAGGTCTCCTTTGCATCTAAGACATAACCTGGCTCATCGCAGGCAGTTAAAAATTTGTTGAATGAGACCTATATGTTACACATTTAATTTTAAAAGGCATTATTGCTTTTCAAAAATGAGGAAAGTGAAGCTCAGCAATGCCAAGTATCATACCATTAATGTAGTCTGGACTATGGTCAAACCTTGGGATTTTCTACACCATATTACCATGTTGTATTCATACTGAATCTTCTCTCCAGTTGGACTAATCCCATGTTTGTCTTTCTGTATTCATTGCATGAGTGTACATTCACTCATATCACAAAAGTTCTATTAATCCAGTACTTCTTAGTCTTAGAAACTTCTCTGAACTCTGTGATTCCTAAGTGTTGAAGAATGAAATTAATGTTATTGAATGAGAAAGGGACTGAAGACTGTTCAGATTTAAGAAACCTAAGAAACATTTTATCCTGAGGCCTTTGAGAGAAGAAGAAAAAAGAAAAGGAAAAAAAAAACCCCACTAGAATATAAGCCTTTTTTTAAAGTATTCTTCATATGACTTGTATTTCAGAAGGACGATGATTCACAGTCTGGGTTACGGATAAGTTGTTTCTAAAATATATACATGTGTACATACATACCTACCTTTGTAGCTTAAAAAAGGATACCCCTGATTCTTCTTAAAAACCCAGTGGTCATGTTCATACCTAACATGAAGTTTGATATCCTGTACAACCATATGAACTATATGAACTCAAGAAGACATGCTAATGGAATCCTATAACTTTATTCTCTCAACAAGATATGCTATTTCATTGTTCTTTAGTTTCTTTGTAGGGAAAAACTCAAAGATAACTTATATAATATAAAAAAGAGCTCTTGAAATAAAATAAAACATTTCATGGATGATAATGTCCTAATGAAACCACCATGAATAATAGAGAGAAAGTTAAATATTTTATATTTTATTTGAACTGCTAGAACAAGACATTGATAGACATACATTCAGTATACAGACGAACTGTGATGTTATTATGCAAAAAAGGTGGATGTCATATAAAAATGCTTCGTTTCAGTACTTCATGATTATAATCAAGACTTACACTCTTGGAGTCTGTTTTTTTAATTTTGATGAAGTTCAGGCATCTCTAAATATGAACACATAAATTATATTTTGTGTCTCTAGAGTATTTATGAAATATGTAAGGAACATCTGTGAAGAGTAGAATAATTCTCATTTACAAAAGGAAGAGCTTTGTAACATATATTTAGTTTATGATCTTATGTTAAGAACTGTCAACTCATTCTTTTAAGTCCATATTCCACAGATGTTCGTTAGACACCTACCATTAAATGTTAAAATCTCTTCATTAGAGAGTTGAATAGATTTAGAGGCAACACCTTTTTTAAAAAAGCTTGAGTATAATCTGACTTTCCTATGAGTATAAATGTAACTCATATTTATTTATGATTGTTTATTCTAAAAATATTCAGACCAATTTAGCAGGACTTTCTGTCTGAGGCCGTGAAGAGCTTGCTCTGGGATTCTTGTTTTCTCAGCCTCCCTAATTGAGGGCACCTTCGCACTTTCAGGGTACTTTATAGCACCGAGGAGCCTAATAAAAAGACTTTTCATGTGTTATAACTATGATGAAATAAGAAGAAGAATCAATTACACTGCAAAGTGCTGAAATCAAAAAAGATTGGAAGCATATAGACTCAAACAGTTCAGTGCTCTTGAATTTTCTCACTTTAGATCTTTCTGTTCCATCCATGTTAAAAACTCTTAATATCTGAACTAAATTTACTATGGTAAAATAAGCAATATTCGTATAGAAAGGGAAGCATTAGATTGACAAAGAAAAGTATAAGGATGCTTGCAGTTTAATATTAGGTAGTTAATTTACAAAGACTAGTCTCAAAATTTAAAATCCTCATTTAAAAATCAGTCACCTTTCCTAAGGCAATTAAAAAAATAATTTTATGATGCTGGCTGATTGTTTCTTTCTCATCAAATTGGTTAAATGATGATCACTGGAAATAAAGTTTCACAAGACGTTGTGCATATTGATTTATATCTTAACTTTCCTATACCAGATTTTCCTTCCTTTATGAACTGGGAAGGATAGATGTTATCGTTTTTATTTTACGAATGATGACATCTAGAGAGGTTAAGTTAAGAGCTGTGTTATTAGTAATCCAACAAATAACAGAGAGCCTTGAAATAAAAACTTAGTATTCTCATGAGGGGAAAAAATATCTATCTATCTATCTATCTAAAGACATAGACATAGATAGATAGATAGATATCCCATTACCTGCATCACAGCACTAAAATTATAAAACTTTATTTAAAAAATTGAAATGTAGTATGAGAAGTACTAGGTGTGAAGAGGTACAAAACATACTCGTACATTATGGAATTTATCCTAGATTCTGCCCCTTAATATCCTATAGCATTGTCATTTAACTTCTCTAAAACTAACTTTATCACCTATAAAATGGAACTAATAATACCTGCCTTATCACAGTGACAGATAAATTACAAAAATGTCAGTACCTGTGAGGAGTATTCCTTCATTTACTTAGTCATTAATTCATGCAACAAACATTTATTGAATACATAAATGTACAGGTATTAGTATAGGTGTTGGAGATAAATTAATGGACTTGTACTTACTATATGAAAAGGAAATTTATAAATCATAAGACAGTAGTACAAATATAAACAACATCATCATTTATAATATCAGCCAATTTAAAATATGACACATTGGTGGGACAGGAGGTTGAAAACTGCTGCAGTAGTACAGGTGTGAAGTGAAAAGGGCATGGACCGGGAGGATGCTGATAGGAATGGAGAAGATTTTGTAGTTATGAGCAACACGTTTTAAGTAAGAAAGATAAGGTTTTAGGATCTCTCTCAAATGGAAAGGGATAGAAGAAAAGAGTTGCGAAAAGCCCACTATGATTTCACTCCTGAGACAATGACAAAATGGTAGTAGGAACATTAAAAGGTGGGCAGTTTTGGAGGAAGCAGTGACAATGTCAGTTTTTGTCAGGTTGATTTTGAGGTGATAGATGCATATAAGATGAAAGAAGATTCAAAACTGGAGTTTAGAAAAAAGTGTGGTGCCATAAACTGGGAGTTAGCGGCACTTAGATACGAGGAAGAGTAGATATCTGATGAAATATTGAAAAGATCAAAGATTGTACTTGAGAGAATGTATGTCTATACTAGGATGCAGAATGGGCAAAGGGAGAAAGAAAAGAAAATAGTGGTAGTATCCCAAAAACATATGAAGAAAAAAAAATTAATATATGTCAACACTAATATTAGAAGAGAAGCCAAGAAAAGTGGGGATTGAAAGAAAAAGGAATTAATTTAATAATGAGACTATTGTGACATTTGATAGGGTAGTTACAGTAAAATTGTGGCAATTAGAGAAAGTACAATGGATAGAGGAAGGAGTGATTGAAGATGAGATAGTAACAGTAGCAGTTTGACAGCAGAAGTGTCAAGTAGCCATAGGTAATAGAGTTTCAAATGAAGAAATAGTGAGATAAATGATGGGCAAAAAGAAGGAAGAGCCTGCACCCATGGGAGCATGTAGGTGTTTCTGTGAGAGCAAGTTCTCTTAAGACAGGATGAATCAGATTCTGGAGCTCAGCTAGAATGATGACTGTAAGAGTCTGAAGGGAAGGATGAGATGTACTATGATAATATATAGGGAGTATGAAGGTTTGAGGGAGCAACAAATAATGTCCAAGACTAATGGTGGTCAAATTTCTGCTCTATTACTGATAAAAATTGGATTAGAAAACATGGGGCATTCCTTAGCATGACAAGCATACTAAGCTTCTTAATTTTTCACCCTGTAATTATATAGACTTCCCTGCATGTCTCAGGCACAGCTGAAGAACTCCAGTCTTTCCCCTCTCTGCAATCAACTAGGTCTGCTCCAATCAGTTTACCACAAGGTATATTCAGAATACATGCTTCTGCAGGCAGACTTGCTCAAAAGATGAAAACAAACAATGGAGTGGGGAGGAGAGGGGAGGGGAGAGGAGGAGAGGAGAGGAGAGGAGAGGAGAGGGAAAAGGAGGGAAGGAGGGAGGAAGGAGGGAGGGTAGGGTGGTACCAGATCTACTCATTTTCTTTTTAGAAATCACAAATGAGGTAAGTCACTTCTCATTCTCTGGGGAGGAAGGAGAGAGCAAGGTTAAAAGACCACACTGCTCCTTTCTTTAAAAGTCCCACTCTTTTTGGAACTAAGAATAAGGGGTGGGCTTCCCTGGAGGCACAGTGGTTAAGAATCCACCTACCAATGCAGGGGACATGGTTTCGAGCCCTGGTCCAGGAAGATCCCACATGCCGCGGAGCAACTAAGCCCGTGCACCACAACTACTGAGCCTGCACTCTAGAGCCTGCGAGCCACAACTACTGAGCCCTCGTGTCACAACTATTGAAGCCCCCGTGCCTAGGGCCTGTGCTCCGCAACAAGAGAAGCCACCACAATGAGAAGCCCGTGCACCACAACGAAGGGTAGCCCCCCACTCGCCGCAATTAGAGAAAGCCCGCACGCAGCAACAAAGACCCAATGCAGCCAAAAATAAATTAATTAATTAAAAAAAAGAAAAAAAGAGTAAGGGGATTACCACTTGTAGCTGATTATCTAAGAAGGTACCCAATTTGTTCACAGAACACATCTGCATCTAGCAAATCTGTGTATAGCGCAGTACATCATAGAATTCCTTTGTATGAAAGACTTTATAATGTGTTTTAAATTTATTTTTCCTGGCTGTATTAACTGTCTTTAATAGCATAGAGAAGGACAATTTCTAGATAAAAGGTGAGGAGCTATGGTTAAGAGTTTTGAACTTGACATATCATGAACAAAAAAAGCATTTTGATTACACTAAGACTCTACCTCATTTCTTGGAGAACTTCACGCATAAATCCTCTTACATTTGTGTAGCTTTATAATTCTCAACCACATAGAAATGTTGTGTATAGGGATCTGTATAAAATATTTTAACTTTCCTCACTTATTAGTTGAATAAGTTGCATTAACCCCTTACATATATTATTACTAACATACTCCTGCAATTTCCAAAATCCTTATCATTAGCTCATTTATCCATCTTGGAATCACAGTGTCAGGATATCTTGAATTGAATGAGTTAGCTATATCTATTTCAACAATGACATATTCAACAACATTATTTTTTTACTCTTATTTTTGGTAGCGCAGGTTCTTATTAGTTATCTATTTTATACACATTAGTGTATACATGTCAATCCCAATCTCCCAATTCATCCCACCACAACCAGCCCCCCGCCTCTTTCCCCGCCTAGTGACCATATGTTTGTTCTCTACATCTGTGTCTCTATTTCTGCCTTGTAAACTAGTTCATCTGTACCATTTATCTAGAGTCCACATATATGTGTTAATATACGATGTTTGTTTTTCTCTTTCTGTCTTACTTCACTCTGTATGACAGTCTCTAGGTTCATCCATGTCTCTACAAATGACCCAGTTTCATTCCTTTTTATGGCTGAGTAATATTCCATTGTATATATGTCCCACATCTTCTTTTTCCATTTGTCTGTCGATGGGCATTTCGGTTGCTTCCATGACCTGGCTATTGTAAATAGTGCTGCAATGAACATTGGGATGCATGTGTCTTTTTGAATTATGGTTTTCTCTAGGTATATGCCCAGTAGTGGGATTGCTGGGCTGTATGGTAGTTCTATTTGTAGTTTTTTAAGGAACCTCCATACTGTTCTCCATAGTGGCTGTATCAATTTACATTCCCACCAATAGTGCAAGAGGGTTCGCTTTTCTCCACACCCTCTCCAGCATGTATTGTTTGTAGATTTTCTGATGATGCCCATTCTAACCGGTGTGAGGTGACACCTCATTGTAGTTTTGATTTGCGTTAATTAATTTGATTTGCATCTAATAGTTAGTGATGTTGAGCAGCTTTTCATGTGCTTCTTGGCCATCTGTACGTCTTCTTTGGAGAGTTGTCTATTTAGGTCTTCTGCGCATTTTTTGATTGGATTGTTTGTTTTTTTAATATTGAGCTGCATGAGCCATTTATATATTTTGGAGATTAATCCTTTGTCCGTTGATTCATTTGCAAATATTTTCTCCCATTCTGAGGGTTGTTTTTTCATCTTGTTTATAGCTTCCTTTGCTGTGCAAAAGCTTTTAAGTTTCATTAATTCCCATTTGTTTATTTTTGTTTTAATTTCCATTACTCTAGGAGGTTAGTCAAAAGAGATCTTGCTGTCACTTATGTCACAGAGTGTTCTTCCTATATTTTCCTCTAAGAGTTTTATAGTGTCCGGTCTTACATTGAGGTTTCAAATCCATTTTGAGTTTATTTTTGTGTATGGTGTTAGGGAGTGTTCTAATTTCATTCTTTTACATGTAGCTGTCCAGTTTTCCCAGCACCACTTGTTGAAGAGACTGTCTTTTCTCCATTGTATATACTTGCCTCCTTTGTCATAGATTAATTGACCATAGGTGTGTGGGTTTATCTCTGGGCTTTCTATCCTGTTCCATTGATCTGTATTTCTGTTTTTGTGCCAGTACCATATTGTCTTGATTACTGTAGCTTTGTAGTATAGTCTGAAGTCAGGGAGTCTGATTCCTCCAGCTCCGTTTTTTTCCCTCAAGATTGCTTTGGCTATTCGGGGTCTTTTGTGTCTCCATACAAATTTTAAGATTTTTTTGTTCTAGTTCTGTAAAAAATGCCATTGGTAATTTGATAGAGTTTGCAATGAATCTGTAGATTTCTTTGGGGAGTATAGTCATTTTCACTATATTGATTCCTCCAATCCAAGAACATGGTATATTTCCCCATCTATTTATGTCATCTTTGATTTCTTTCATCAGTATCTTATAGTTTTCTGAGTAGAGGACTTTTACCTCCTTAGGTAGGTTTATTCCTAGGTATTTTATTCTTTTTGTTGCGGGTGAATGGGATTGTTTCCTTAATTTCTCTTTCTGATCTTTTGCTGTTAGTGTATAGGAATGCAAGAGATTTCTGTGCATTAATTTTATATCCTGCAACTTTACCATATTCATTGATTAGCTCTAGTAGTTTTCTGTGGCATCTTTAGGATTATCTCTGTATAGTATCATGATCATGTCATCTGTAAACAATGACAGTTTTACTTCTTCTTTTCCAATTTGTATTCCTTTTATTTCTTTTTCTTCTCTGATTGCCGTGGCTAGGACTTCCAAAACTATGTTGAATAATTGTGGCAAGAGTGGACATCCTTGTCTTGTTCTGGATCTTAGAGGAAATGCTTTCAGTTTTTCACCATTGAGAATGATGTTTACTGTGGGTTTGGCATATATGGGCTTTATTATATTGAGGTAGCTTCCCTCTGTGCGCACTTTCTGGAGAGTTTTTGTCATAAATCGGTGTTGAATTTTGTCAAAAGCTTTTTCTGCATCTATTGAGATGATCATATGGTTTTTATCCTTCAGTTTGTTAATATGGTGTATCACATTGATTGATTTGTGTGTATTTAGGAATCCTTGCATCCCTGGGATAAATCCCATTTGATGATGGTATATGATCCTTTTAATGTGTTGTTAGATTCTGTTTGCTAATATCTTGTTGAGGATGTTTACATCTATATTCATCAGTGATACTGGTCTGTAATTTCCTTTTTTTTAGTATCTCTGTCTGGTTTTGGTATCAGAGTGATGGTGGCCTTGTAGAATGAGGTTGGGAGTGTTCCTCCCTCTGCTATATTTTGGAAGAGTTTGCAAAGGATGGGTGTTAGCTCTTCTCTAAATGTTTGACAGAATTCACCTGTGAAGCCATCTGGTCCTGGACTTGTGTTTGTTGGAAGATTTTTAATCACAGTTTCAATTTCATTACTTGTGATTGGTCTGTTCATATTTTCTATTTCTTCCTGGTTCAGTCTTGGAAGGTTATACTTTTTTAAGAATTTGTACATTTCTTCCAGATTGTCCATTTTATTGGCATAAAGTTGCTTGTAGTAGTCTCTTACGATGCTTTGTGTTTCTGTGGTGTCCATTGTAACTTCTCCTTTTCATTTTTAATTTTATTGATTTGAGTCCTGTCCTTCTTTTTCTTGATGAGTCTGGCTAAAGGTTTATCAATTTTGTTTATGTTCTCAAAGAAGCAGCTTTTAGATTTATTGATCTTTCTATTGTTTTCTTTGTTTCTAGTTCATTTATTTCTGTTCCGATCTTTACGATTTTTTTAAAAATTTTATTTATTGATTGATTGATTTTCGGCTGTGTTGGGTCTTCGTTTCTGTGTGAGGGCTTTCTCCAGGTGCGGCAAGTGGGGGCCACTCTAAGTCGCGGTGCACGGGCCTCTCACCATCACGGCCTCTCTTGTTGTGGAGCACAGGCTCCATATGCACAGGCTCAGCAATTGTGGGCCACGGACCCAGTCGCTCCGCGGCATGTGGGATCTTCCCAGACCAGGGCCCGAACCCGTGTCCCCTGCATTGGCAGGCAGCTTCTCAACCACTGCACCACCAGGGAAGCCCTACGATTTCTTTCCTCCTACTAACTTTGGGTTTTGTTTGTTCTTTCTCTAGTTCCTTTAGGTGTAGGGTTAGATTGTTTATTTGAGATTTTTCTTGTTTCTTGAGGTAGGATTGTATTGCTATAAACTTCCCTGTTAGAAGTGCTTTTGCTGCATCCCATAGGCTTTGGATCGTCGTGTTTTCATTGTAATTTGTCTCTAGGTATTTTCTGATTTCCTCTTTGATTTCTTCAGTGATCTCTTGGTTATTTAGTAACATATTGTTTAGCCTCCATGTGTTTGTATTTTTTACATTTTTATCCCTGTAATTGATTTCTAATCTCATAGTGTTGTGGTCAGAAAAGATGCTTGATATGATTTCAATTTTCTTAAATGTACTGAGGCTTGATTTGTGACCCAAGATGTGATCTATCCTGGAGAACGTTCCGTGTGCAGTTGAGAAGAAAGTGTAATCTGCTGTTTTTGGATGGAATGTCCTATAAATATCAATTAAATCTATCTGGTCTATTGTGTCATTTAAAGCTTGTGTTTCCTTATTAATTTTCTGTTTGGATGATCTGTCCATTGGTGTGGTGAGGTGTTAAAGCCCCCCACTATTATTGTGTTACTGTCAATTTCCTCTTTTATAGCTGTTAGCAGTTGCCTTATGTATTCAGGTGCTCCTATGTTGGGTGCACATATATTTATAATTATTATATCTTCTTCTTGGATTGATCACTTGATCATTATGTAGTGTCCTTCCTTGTCTCTTGTAACGTTCTTTGTTTTAAAGCCTATTTTATCTGATATGAGTATTTCTACTCCTGCTTTCTTTTGATTTCCATTCGCATGGAATATCTTTTTCCATCCCGTCACTTTCAGTCTGTATGTGTCCCTAGATCTGAAGTGGGTCTCTTGTAGACAGCATATATATGGGTCTTGTTTTTGTATCCATTCAGCAAGCATGTGTCTTTTGGTTGGAGCATTTAATCGATTCACATTTAAGGTAATTATGGATACGTATGTTCCTATTACCATTTTCTTAATTGTTTTGGGTTAGTTTTCTGTAGGTCCTTTTATTGCCTTGTGTTTCCCACTTAGAGAAGTTCCTTTAGCATTTGTTGTAGAGCTGGTTTGGTGGTGCTGAATTCTCTTAGCTTTTGCTTGTCTGTAAAGCTTTTGATTTCTCCATCAAATCTGAATGAGGTCCTTGCCGGGTAAAGTAATCTTGGTTGTAGGTTCTTCCCTTTCATCACTTTAAATATATTGTGCCACTCCCTCTGGCTTGTAGAGATTCTGCTGAGAAATCAGCTGTTAACCTTATGGGAGTTCCCTTGTATACTATTTGTCATTTTTTCCTTGTTGCTTTTAACAATTTTTCTTTGTCTTTAATTTTTGTCAGTTTGATTACTATGTGTCTCAGTGTGTTTCTCCTTGGGTTTATCCTGCCTGGGACTCTCTGCACTTCCTGGACTTGGGTGGCCATTTCCTTTCCCATGTTAGGGAAGTTTTCGGCTATAATCCCTTCAAATATTTTCTCTGGTCCTTTCTCTCTCTCTTCTCCTTCTGGGACCCCTATAATACAAATGTTGGTGCATTTAATGTTGTCCCAGAGGTCTCTCAGGCAGTCTTCACTTCTTTTCATTCTTTTTTCCTTATTCTGTTCCATGGCAGTGAATTCCACCATTCTGTCTTCCAGGTCACTCCCGTTCTTCTGCCTCAGTTATTCTGCTATTGATTCCTTCTAGTGTATTTTTCATTTCAGTTATTGTGTTGTTCATCTCTGTTTGTTTGTTCTCTAATTCTTCTAGGTGATTGTTCTTTAATTCTTCTAGGTCTTTGTTAAACATTTCTTGCATCTTCTCGAACTTTGCCTCCATTGTTTTTCTGAGGTCCTGGACCATTTTCACTATCATTATTCTGAATTCTTTTTCTGGAAGGTTGCCTGTCTCTGCTTCATTTAGTTGTTTTTCTAGGGTTTTATGTTGTTCCTTCATCTGGTCCATAGTCCTCTGCCTTTTCATTTTGTCTATCTTTCTGTGAATGTGGTTCTCGTTCCACAGGCTGCAGGATTGTAGTTCTTTTTGCTTCTGCTGTCTGCCTTCTGGTGGATGAGGCTATCTAAGAGGCTTTTGCCTCAACAACATTATTTTAAACATAAAAAATGTGAAACTTATAGGGTAATTTTCACATAAATTGATAAAGAAATTTAGAAACAAAAAGCAAGAATTGCTAGTACAGGAGAGTGGTTGTCCATGGCAGAAAAGCAGCTGATGGAATAGGAAAGGTGTACTTAGGTAAGTGCCATGCTGCTAGTAATATTCTTAGTAATAGTATTATATTCATTATTGTGTGGGGGGAAACCTGTAATGACATACTTTATGACAAAGATGAGAAAGAAAATTGGAAGGAGTGGAACAATTTGGAAAATAAGAAAAAATCCATTCTGAAGTAATAAATATCACAGAAATCCGACTCCTTTTCTCAAGCCCTTTGAAATGTGTAACATTCTGACAAGTATAAAGGTTTACAAAAGATTATTATTCCAAATTTAGAGGTAAAATGCGAAAACAATTTGGGAAATTCTCATTTAGGAAAGTTTATGTCAGAGACATGAAAACACTTCAAGAAATGCTGACATAATTTAGTCAAGTAATTTACTTGTCATCATGACTCTTGGATATTGTTACACTGTTTACATCTAATGTAATTTTTGATGGAATAAAAACTATACATGGGACATTTTTCACTTTACCTTATGTAAAATGTTTTGTTTATTATAGTGGACTAATATGCAAAAGGGAGTTATAAAAGTAAAGATACTGGCAGTACCTACTCAGTTAAATGATCAGTATAAATTTTCTTCACAATCTCTAAATAGAACCCCAGTCAAGAGGCTGATGATCCAATATACTTCCAGTTCTTCTTACATATTTGTGTCATGTTGGATACTGTTGTTATACACCTGGTCTTCAGTTTTCTCACCTTCTGTGCTTTGTTTTCAACCAACCAAGTTATGGTAGATTGATTTTATTATCTTATCAAAGAGTTAGTAAAGGCACTTACAAAATAAAAAGGCAGCAAAGATTAGATTGTAATTTTTTCATAAAATTAGGTGATAAAAAAGCAGGGGGTATTTTTCAAAAGCAGAGAGAGAAGGATAATTTTGAAGATGGGATCCAGTTATGAGAGTTGCATGAGGAGAAATTTGGAGGCAGGATTATCTTAAAGTACTAAATGAAGGATAATCTTGAAAGCTAAATTCAGGAGTCAGAATATCTTTAATATCTTTATGGTATGGAGGGCTTAGTTTGTTTAAGTGAATGCATATAGAGAATGGAAAATAAAAGGTCAGACTAATCCATGAGAAATATCTGCAGTTAGAGTTTGGGTTGAAGTACAGTAGCAATAAGATATAATGTAACTGAACATATAGGAGTATAATTTAGATGGAAGAAAACTGTAAAGTTAAGGAAGAAGAGCATTCTAAATGGAAGAGAGAAATTCAGTCAAAGCTATAGGGATTTCAAGTAATATTTGGGAGAGAAAAAAGCTTAACTTTAATTTTATTGAGGATAGTGAGAAATCATTTCAGTAGCGTTAAGGATGGTACCAGATTGCAAAAGAAACGGAGGGAAAAGCTGGTGAGAAAATGAAGGCATTTGGCATACATCATAACTTAATAGGAGCTTGGCAATGAAGAAAAATAGAGAAAAACTTCCTAAAATATTGGGATGAAATTTACTTAATTGCATACTGGCAATTATTTTCTCATCTGTGGTTTGTCAGAAGTAAAGAGGCTTTTCACATATTCTGTCTTCTCAGATTTGGTTTCCAAGTCATGTTGAGGATGAAGTTATCTTCAAAATTTCAGGGGTGTGATGTTGCAAATTGGACCACAGATGCTTCTTACTTCTGTAAAGCTTTTTTATTATTTTGATTTCCTTTTTCTAGTAAAAGTTTGTATTTCACCCTTCTCACTTTTTCCTCAGTTGTTAGAGACTGCTGCCTCAGCTCTAAATTCTCTGGCAGATGGTCCTCAGGGATGACTGCTACAGAGTCACTAGACTATAAGAATCCATTCCTCTTCTCTAACTTACTTCAAGGTTTAAGTTCTTTGGCCTCTCTGACCCATAACAGAACATGAAGGGGACTCAAATCTAACCTGAGATGTGATCTTCAGGGTAAATTGATCCAGTGAGATAGACTCAGTTGTGGAAAATGTATGTGTTGTAAGGTTTTAAAAAGGGCCAATAGCATAAAGGCATCTTGAGAAGGATTTCCCTGGAAAGTTATCAAAATTCTGATAACAAAAGATAAAAGGTCACTGTATGTTCTAAAGATTTTCCAAAGTCTAATGCTCATTTTGTCATTTCCATAAAGACTGATTCCTTTTCCTTTCTCGGATATAAGAAAGACTTAATTTTAAAATTAAAAGCATATTTTAGATGACATAAAATATATGTAAATACATTTGTCCTTCAATATTTTAACAAATCATTACACTTAGTTGAAAGTTATGATTTATTTGAAATGAAAGGTAATTGAAGCTAATTTTGGGGGGAATATTTGTTTTTCTCTTTAATTTTTGCAATGAATTAGTAGTCTACTAATTAGTAGTCCTCTACCATCTAACAAATTACCCCAAAACTCAATGGCTTACAACAACAAACATTTATTATCCCATGGTTTCTGAGGGTCAGGAGACCAGGTGCTACTTAGCTGGGTGACTAGCTCAGAGTCCCTCACAAGGTTGCAGTCAAGTTTCGGACCAGGGATACAGTCATCTCAAGGCTTAATTTAGGGAGGGTAGGTTTCCAGGCTCACTTACCAGGCTGTTGGCAGGCTTCAAGTTCTCAGTGGGTGTTGGCTGGAGACATCACTTCCTTGCCTTGTGGGCTTCTTTATAGGGGAGATTGCAACATGGCAACATGCTTCCTTTAGCATGTATTAGCAGATGCTGAAATAAAAGCAAATTGTCAGTGTTTATAATAAGTGCATGCATAGTTCCTACATTCTAAGAAACCTTGATGTCTTGTAATCATTGATAATATGCTGAATATACTTAGCATAGAATCACAGGATCAGAATAATTTTTAATTGTATCCCTACAGTCAGTCTGTGTCTTGTCAACACAAATCTAAGAATTGAGCTAATAATCTCAGCTTGAAAGATTCATTCTATTTCTGAAATCCATGGAGTTTCCTATACTTGGCCAGTCCTCTCACAAATGCTTGTAACATTGCATACCATTGTTCCTGTGAGATGAGGAAGATCATAGATATCATCTTAAAAAGCTCCATTTACTCCACCTGAAATTCATGCTCCCTACCTTTTATTCTTTAAAAATCTAATTCATTCTTTAAGTCACTGCCCAAATGCTGCCGTCTCCAATAAGATTTTCCTGGTGAGCCCAGATGGTTATAATCCTCCCACTTCTGGTCTCTCCAACACGTCTGTGTTTTTGTTTCTTTGTGTTTTTATCAAAGGCACCATTAGACACTGTCTTTTATGACAGTTGGGTTAGCTAGCTATGTACCACCAGATCATATATTTCTTCACGCATTTGTATTCCCATTGTCCAGCACTGAGCTTTACATGTAGGACACATTTAATAAATATTTGTTGTAAGATAGATGGAAATAATGAATCCATTGCTAGAGCTGATTAGTGTCCCCGGAGCAATTGATCTCAAATATATTTGTTGCAGAGGTCAACAGTAGATGAGACAATGACTGGTTTTATATCTCCTAAGAGCTGAATAAAACCTTTAATAAATTTACTGTGGCTGGAAACCTATTCCGTATTCATTTAACATTAGCTCTTTTCCAGTTTTCAGCATAATCTATATGTACCTTTCTTTGTAAAATCTCCTAGGAACAGTTTGCCTGTTTCATTATTTATGCTAGTTTCTATAACCTATAAGTAAATTATTTCTTTTTTGCTTAATTTAATCTTATTATATGTCAACAGTTTGGTAGATGTTATACAAGTATACTTTCATATGCTTATGTTATACAAGGCATTTACTCATATATGGTTTTAAAGCATATGTATGTGTAGAATTGCTATTCAGACAACATACTGTCAAGTATTGGTAGGCTGGTTATTGACACCTTTCTGAGGAAGGCATTCTTGTTCTTCTTATTATTAATTTTACTAAATACTTCATTGTCTTCCATAATCAAAGAGAGGTATGAGTCAAAAGTATCAAACTTAGAGGGAAGATAATCTCATTAAGTCTGCTTACTCTGCATAAACTCGAGGAAAGATTGAATGTCTCTACATAAGTAATTACAAATTCATATATTAAAACGGGGACTGATTCCCCATTTCTAACTTGGCCACAGTATTTCTACTTAAGGGACAGGTTTGTGTACAAATAAGAGGGGGAGTTACTGAACCCCTGAGCCCTAATCATAACTTACAGAGATTGCGAAGTGCTCATGCATATGGAAAAAGATTGTCATTAATTAATAATAATTAATTTATTATTTACCTAATAATTATTTACCTAATAGTAATTAGGTAAATATTATTTACCTAATAATTAATTTATTACCAAATTTAAGCTTTTTACAGTATGGTTAAAAGTAAAAAAGAGAGACTCAAGTAATCATCACTCTTAATTTACTCTAAAAGGAAGTTTAAAAATATTTTCCTAGTGTCTGCATTAATAGAATATCTTTGGCTTTATGTCATTGCTAAACAATGAAATATTGAAGGGAAATGATATTTTAGGAGCTCTGAGTGAGGGGTAGGTCTCCTCCATGTTGCATAATCCAAAATGGAGCAGCCCTGATGAAGGACAAATGTGGAGAAGTGAAGAGAGGGGAAGCTGCTTGATGAGATGCAGATGGACTCCTAGTGTCCAGCGATGTCAGTTCCCAAAGCTAATCCTTACTCACGTGCTCTGGAAATAACCTCCCTTTGGGTTCCCTTCTCCATACACATCCTACAGCTTCTGCATGGCAGAGGGAAAGCAGGCACCAGGTGAATTTTATAATGAGGTTAATGAGCGTTAATTCTGTTCCTCTCTCTTTTGAAGCCTTTTACAATCTGGCCATACCCTTCCAAGGCAATCATATTGTATGCTTTTTCCGCAACCCACGTGGAGGACTTTAAGCAAAAGCAGGATTGGATATTGGTTTGGGGGTGAACTGTGTAACGCTAAAACTCCTTGTGATATTTTTCATCCTTTATTGATCAGTGTCTCCTGAAGATGTAGTTTCACTGCATGCTTTTGTTTAGATCCATTTACCTGCCTGAAACATCCTCTTTACTCATTTATATCCTATTTATTGTTTCAGACCTTGCTCAAGGTCACCTTCTCCATGATGTTTTCTAATTTTTTACTCTACTTCCAGCAAGTCATACCTTCCTTTGAAATCTTTTTAGAATATTGCCTGGGTGTTGTAGCACAGTGTAGCACAGTATTTCCCAAAATGTCTTTTGAATATTCCTATTTGAAATGGGATTTCTGAAGTGAAATAATTTTGGAAAATGTGACATGTTCTATCTCACTGTTGGATACTTAAAAAATACATCGGCATATCAAAGGCTTTGGGAAGTCCTGCATTCAAAAAGCTTGCTCACTTTCTTTAACTCAGCATATTTTAAACTTCTACAACATTGCGTCCTTGTTTCATGTAATAACTGCTACCTTCCTACAGAATATGATTAAGAAATGCTGGAGTAATAGAAATATATACAGGTTTTGGTGCCAACTTGTGTTTGAACCTTATTTCTCTGGCTTACTAACTAATCTATTGATATTTACCTAATCCCTCTAAGCTTCTTTTTTTGCATTTGGCAAAACGGGAAATATTTCATACAGAGTAAGTACCACAAATAGGTTAATATGCTTTGTCCACATTTTGTTTCCCTGGAGGCCCTGAAGTTCAATCGTCTCATGGAGCTTAGTGTATTCTCTTCGTGGAGGCAGAAAATATGTTGTGTGAGCATCATTTAAATATTCAGTACAATCCTGCACACTCTAGGCTTAGTTCAGCCTGAGCAAAGCTTCATAGCGTAGCTATATTATTTTGTTTACATTCACAATTTATGTTGTAAAAGATGTATATATGTATATCTGTTAGGTTCTATGAAAATGACTTTTGCACTAGTCCCAATTTTGAGTGCTTCATGTCACTGTTCTTTTACACTATCTGTACAATTGATAGTTGGTGGAATTTTGGCTTGTTTATATAATCTCACAAATATTTTCAACTTCAATTATTTTAAATACAGAGATTGTAGTTATCATTCTTATTACTGCTAATACATATCTAGATCACAATATTCTAGTGATGCCATGACATTGGCAGTTGGATAATTCAAAATATTTATAAAATCATTGTGAAAGGTTCTGTGTTCTTTAAAAGGCTGAGTGGCCAGGCCTAGGGTACACCTTAACACAAATAGTAGATTCTGCTAAATAGGCACACTCAAATCTAACAATGAATAACTTCATTCTCTCTATATATATGCTTTGTTTTTCCTTTGACAAAGTTTGGATTATAGTTTTCAAAGAAGATTTGTTTTGCTTTTGAATCCATTTCTCACAGTTAATCTAGTGATACATTCCTGCCTGGAGGGCCTCATTTGTGGGTTCTCTCCTCTGTAACAACATGGAATCTCTTTGGGAAGAACAAGTTGAGTTTACTTATCCCAAGGCCACTGCAATAAAGAACAGGGAAAATTCAGTTTTGTGTTTTACTCTGTAGGCTATAGATGAAATTACTCAGATTTCCCCCAGGGTAATGAGCAGTGAGTGACATGTAAATGATATTGCAATATTCTAATAATTTCCAGGGCTAGTTAGTACAGTATCAAACCAGCAGTGAACATAATTAAAAACTTTTTCCCTATTTGAGAGTTAAGTACCATAACTTTGCAACTAACCTAATGATAGGTGTTTCATTAAAACTAGGTACGTATTGAATTTTACTATAAATATTTTTACAAGTTATGTTCCAAACAGTGCTTATGGTCAATTCTCACTTCTCAGTATTGGCTGCTTTATTCCCAGACCACTCTCTGCCAAGTTCTCATGCCCAATTGTGCCATCCTGGAGATATGTAGGAACATAGACAAGCAATGGTCATAATGGGAAGAACTTGGGCTTTGCAGTCCAATCAAGAATTTGAATCTTGATTCTCTAGCCTACAATTTTCTTAGTAATGATATCTACCTCACAAAAGTTTAGTGAAGGTTAAAGTAGGATATATATGTAAAATACCTTACAGAGTGCAATAATCATAATAGGTACTCAAATATACATAGTTCTCATCTATGAAATTCTTCTATGGAAACAGTTTATAGACTTATATTTGTCAGTTATAGGTAAGTGAGCATAATATTTATAGTTCTAAATTATCCAGGCCAATTCTGTTCTTCAGCACAGAGAATTGTGCATTTGATACTATTGTTTTCCCATGACTTTGAGACTGCCTCATGAATGCCAGTGCCTGTGGAATAAGAGCTATCCGAGTGGTTTTGTAAAGGATTAAATTGTAATTTCACCATCATAACCTCCCCCCTTCCCCTCGCCAAACACACACCTTTCTAGTTTAATGATTAAAAAGAGTAACTTTGTTGGGATTATGTGCTTTAGTTAAGCTTTTGGAAAGTTCTGAAAATGAGAAGCTATAAAGAAGTGGAATGAGTTCTCTTTGCTCATAAGTGGAAGCACTTTTCCCACCACTACTTGTTTTTGGTATCCTTCAAGAGCTGGTAGGTTTATCAACTTTTCTGCCTCAGTAAGGTGTGAGTAATATATAAACTAAACGGATTCAGGACCTTAATTACACCTGAAAGATCCCTTCACGGAAACCCCAGGTTAGTATTTGAATAACTGGGAGAAGTTAGATGTACACTGGGGGCCAGGAACCTTGGCGGGGTGGCACGTCTAAGAATTCTGCCACACTGAGGATCAAAAAAATAAAAAAGTTAATTTGTCCAATATAGAACAAGGATTTGAAATCTAAGTACAGTATTTTGTAGTATTTTGTTATATGTCACCTTTTATAAAGTTTACACTAATAACCAAGCTAAGTGTAATATTGCATGTTGTATTGTATGTTGCCAGTTAATACATGGAGTTTTCTAACTTGACCGTTCTTTACTTGAGATATTTTCATTTATTTAAAATAAATTAGTGTTTCTGAGGAATTGGGAGGGGAGGAAAAACTTGGGAACTTACATTTATTTAGTATATGTTGTCTGGTCTAAATATTCCATATACCTATGAAAATGGCATGTCTATAGTACATTCTGGTAAAGTGCCAGATATACTAACTTCTGAAGTGAATAGCTGTATAGCATAATTACTCAATACTTTTTTAAGCAGTAATGAATTTAACAGATAATTTACTTTTATAATAAAAAATGAAAGTGTTCTCTCCAAAAGGAAAATGAAAAAAGCGGTTTGACATCAGTTGTTTCTTGAACTATTGAGCTTGAGTGACATCCTATAAACTTCTTTGGAATATTATTAAAATCAAATTATTTATATATGTGTGTGTATGCGTGTGTGTAAAACAATTACTCTTCAAATTACTTTAGGGGGGTATGTGCATGTAAAAATGAAAGTAAAAGTTATTTAAGGGGCAGCATCTCAAAATGTCATGATTTCCATACATAGAAAAAAAGCCAGAAAATTCATACTACCATTCAATTCAGTATAGAGAAATTTCACTTTTTTCAAGATGCAAAATGAATCTAGAGTCATTATTCTGCATAGCATATAACTCTCTAATTGTATTTAGAGGAATAAAATAAAGTTTGCCAACAACGGAAAAGGGGAACCAGACAATTTGTTGACAGCATATCCAATGAACACAGTTTCGGACAATAGGATACATGTTAGGCCTCACTGGATCTATTCATCCTCCTTTCAACAGCTGGCATGCCTCCTTCACAATGGCAGAAAAGCTACAGAAAGTTTCTCTCTTTTGCAAACAACACGTAGAGCAACTTCCTTGCCTCTCCATGATCTTTATTGTACATTGAGATATTTTTCTACAGAATAGGTGAAGAAATTACACTACAATTAAAGAGTGATAACTAACTTAATCTGTATACAGGAACAGTAAAGATCCTGTTTCTGTTCATGCTAATGACAAATAATTGGAAGAAACCCTATAAGAACATGGTGATCCATGAGGCTGAAATGTGCCAAAGACAGCACATTTTTCTGGCGCATGTTACACAGTTTCATCCAAAGTATGAGCAGTCTTGTGTCATGTTGGTGCTCACTTGTGAATGGCTGTCATTGCAGTGGTTGGGTATGGAAACTTGCTATTAAAAGCTGTTGATTTTCATATCCCTGTCTCTAAAGTGCTGCTCAGTCTAGAGATTTAGTTTACTCTGATTAACATTGCACTTCCCATTAGTTACCTGCCAGAATCTCTTATTTAGCAAGTGTTCTTTCTTGTAAGTAGTTACCCCTTTAAAAGTTAAAAATGATCACATATGTATTTGGCTGTTCACTAATTCATATATGCTACACATAGTATGCTGACATTAATTTGTTTACAAAGTGCCTCAAATATCACCAAAAAGCTGTAGGATCAAATAGCCTCCAATAGGCATTAGTAAACTACGTAATGATGTTATTTCTTCTTTTTTTCATTCCTTCGTAATTCTATCTGGTACATTTACCTTCAAAAAATATATATATTTATTTTCTCAAATTATAGAATATGTCCTGTTTCCTACTGCATGTAAATGGTTTATCTACAAACTGGCTGGGATTCCTTATTTCCAAATTAGATAACTTTCAGGAGCTCTTTCCTATCAGATTATATTCTGATAGGTTTCCAGGTTTAACTAATGTATATCTACAAAAGGTGCTAAACTTGTATTTGCAGGTTCTACAGAAAAACATGCTCGCTTGGATTCATAGCATATTTGAGAATTTATTAAGCATTACTGAACTATGATTATTTCTCTAGCTATATTTGTTATATCTTAATTCAAGAAGGATCTTTGGGATTTGTTAAGTATTTACACAAATAAATTTCTAATTACATTTAGATAAATAAAGCAAAGTTTTATTGGGAAATGGGACTCTAGAGCATGAAACCTCTTAGAACATCCTTTTCAAATTTTCACTGCTTTAATGAAAGCTATCTACAAGGTGAAGTCCAAGGCAAATAAAGCTGAAGTGTGGATCTCTGAACAACAATTTTGACTCAAGACCTTATATGTTGACACATTTTGCACAAATATTATTACACTCTTAATATGATTGGTGATACCTTTTAAAATATTCAATCCTATAATCAAATTTGATTTATTGAACACACTGTTATTTATTGCTTAATATGCAACAAGCACTTTTCTTTGTACTGATTATTTTTTATGAATATAGAAAACAAACTCCCTTGCCTCATGGAAACTGTATTCTAGAGATGGGAAGAACATAAACAATAACTAAATAGTTAAGATATGTAATCTGTCAGATGGTGATATGTATGATGCTAAAAAAATGAATGAAGGAAGGAGGAAAGGGAGTGGAGACAGAGGCTCCAATTTTAAATAGGGTGATCAAGGAAGGTCTCACTAAGAAGGTATCATTTGAGAAACGACCCAAAGAGGTTGAGAAAACCAGCCATGTGTTTATCTAAAGGGCAGAGCATTGCAAGCAGAAGGAAGAACAAGATCAAGATCTGTGACATAGGAACATGTGTTGTGTGTTCTAGGAACATTAAGGAGGTTGGGGTAACTGGATGTTAATGAGCAAGAGGCTGAATACTAGGGTCTGAGATCTGAAATTTAACAAAAGATCCAATTCCAGAGGCCTCTATAACCCCCTGGAAGGATTTTTTTGACTATTCTACAGATCTGTTGATATGCCTACCATTCCTGGCTGCCTCTGACATTCCAGCTACCTTTTACAACCACTTTTGGTCTACCCCAGGTTTTCTCAGAGTTTTTATGTTGGTTCCTTCGATATGGCTCCCTTTACCTTCTGAAGTTTCTGTTTATTTGATTTGGTGGAGGGAAGCCTTTACTAGTTTGTCATCTTGTCAGAACCTTGAAGCATAAAATTGTTTTGAAATACAATTTGAGAAGCAAATATTTCAGACTTCGAGGGGCTATTAAACTTAGCTACACTCTCTTTTTATAATATGTAATTTCTGACGTTTTCCAGCCTCTGTAAATAATACCTAACTGCAAGAGGAAGCACATTACATTTTTTGGACAATTTAATAAGAAGAAAAAGTTTCCTTATATTAAAATTAGACACCTTTAAAAAAAGTGTGTTCAGTACATCTATAAACTCACATAGATTAAATACACAAGTTATAGAATTATGACCAAAAGAGACATTAAAAATTACCACTTCTAATTCTTCAGGTTTTCAACCTTTGATAAGTAATTTATTGATCATATAAATGTGACTTGTTTAAGAGGTTAGGTGCCATCTCAGACTGACAAGACATCAGGTGTTTCTCACTAATTCTAAGGGAACCTTGGCTAGAGGAAATTCTTCAGAATGTTAAGCAGCACCAAGGAAGATATGGCTGAAAATGAGACAAAGTAAAAGTAAGTGGAAACATAAAAATTCAAGGTGTTTTAGCTATAAGTAGAGACCTTAGAGAAAACAATTGCAGAGCAGATCTTAATGAAAGCTGAGTCCATTAATAGATGATAATCACTCTCCAGAAGTGTTGGATCTTTAACTTTTCTTTTAATAGCCCTTTTTGGGAAAACTGAGCTTACAATATCAGCATTAAATAGCCTTAGGAAGCATCAATAGGATTAAAGGAATTAAAACTAAAAATTCAGACTGAATGAAACAGTCTGTGGTTCATTATGTCCTCCTTTTGTAGAGAATATAGGGCAATAACATAGGTGTAAGCCTCAACAAAGTGTATCCTTTTATACCAATGGTTCTTAAACTTTAGCATGCATTAGAGTCACCAGGAGAGTTTGTTAAAAACAGATTGCTAGTCCCCACTCCAGTGCATAGATGACAGTGAGGCTGCTTTTCTAGGGGCCATTCTTTGAGAACCAGGATTCTCATAGGTAATTATTCTTAGGGTCATATATTACCTAGGTGATTACCTTAGGATAATATATTTTGGGTGGTTAGAAAAATGTCTTCACATAGGGATCCAGGATTTTTGCAGCTTTTGGATTCATTGTCCTAGAGGGTCTCATGTGCATACAGACATCAGGAGACAAAGACCATGCAAACACTTGGTTCTTAACGAACGTCTTGTACTGGAAACGGCATATATCCCATGTCTCATCACATTCTTTTGACCAAACGTAACTATAAAAGAAGCTAGAAAATGGCAATGGAATTTCAGCTCCTAACAACAGAGATTCTGATTCAGTATATCTGGAAAGGAAGGTTTGCTTTTTAAAAGCTCTATCACTGATTGAGTTATTTGCTAAGTATCAGAATTCTGGTTCTACCACTATGGTTCAACAAAGAAATATTGAGGGTCTGTTACATGAAAGACACTGTGCCAGCCAGTGGGGACTATTAACTTTAATGAAAAGTTAAACATTAGCCCTGTTTTGGGAGGGCTTCCAGCTTAATGAGAGAGAGAGATAAACACAGGACCCTTATGCCAAGTTAATTCTCTAGATGTGTATTGAAACTCTGTCTCTACTTCCTTATTTCCTGTTCACTCTTTAACCCATTTTAATTTGGCTTCCACTCCCACTAGTTCCATTGAAGTAGGTTTTATTAAAATAATGAACAATGTCCATTTTATCAAACACAGGACAAGGGTATTTATCTGTGCTCAATTTTCTGAGTAGCATTTCATATATTTAGCCATCCCCAATTATTTGAAAAACTTTTCCTTTTTGCTTCTTTTAATGCTCTTCTTAGTTGATATTTCCCCTGGCTCAATCGTTGTACCTTCTAATCCATCCTGGATTACTTTTCTTCTTCTAATTAAGACTGGATTGCTTCTGGGATTTATTTGGGTCTCTCTTTTCTCCATTTATGATATTTCCTTATATGATCATGTCCAGTCTTAGGTCTTTAATCCCCAAAGGTATGTTGATGACTTTCAAATGTATGTGTCCTACTCAGACCTCTTTCTCTTAAGCTTCATTTCCACATATTCATTTGCCAACCTAACATCTCCACTTCAATTTTAATAGACATCTGAAACAGAACATATACAGCTGCTTTTTTTTTTCTTCAAAAGAGGAATACTACATACCATGTCATTGAGTGAAACTGTTCGAAGAGGTAAATTAAGGATAGTTTGAAGGCATTCATTGTTGTCTCTTCTTTGAGCACATCTTATTCTGAAAGCAGAATATTTTTGGCTCAGGAATGGACTAAACTTTTAACATAGATACAGTTTATTAGTATAAGAACTATAGATTTTGGAACCCAGAAGCTCTAGATTCAAGTTCTAGCTCATTTATTTCTAGCTATGTGATTGGTAATTCACCTAACTCTTCTGATTCTCAGTCTCTTCACCTATAAAATGAGGATGAAGGGAGATACCTAACAGGAATTTCAAAGTTTAGAAATATTGTTGCTCTTTTCTTACAAATAGAACTAACAGCGGCAAGCATACACAACTTTGGCCATTTTTGTAAGATTTACTGTAAGATTATCTAGCAAGTGATTACTAAAAATAGGACTTGAAAGTTGAATTTTCATAAGTTTTTGACTTACAGATAGTCAATGACTGTGATACAGATCCTGGTAGCTGAAAGAAATTGGGTACATTTTGCAACCATTACATCTAATAAATACCTAAAAATATTGCCATCCTTGTAAGGAAACTCATATCTCATTCACTGCTGTCTAGTCTACAGTTATAATAGAACCATGTTTTCTCACTGTTTTTAAGATATTTTATAGGGCAACCCCCTAGCAATATCTTTATGCAGCTCCCTAACATTAGTTGCTTATTCAGTATATGAAACAGCATAAAATAGGACATGTCAGAAAATTTTTTTCAGTAGATTTCTGTAAAATCTTTGGTTTTGCTTGTTAAAAGTGCTTATGTAATAAAGAAGATAAAATTTTTACAGGTGGATTCAGAGATAATGAAACCATGAGGTGTGAAATTTATATTAGGAGAGTACCTTTTTGCTACCTGAAATATGCCACAGGATGCATTCATTTTCTTTAGAAATGAAGACCATATTTTATAGTTCTGAAGTGCTTAATTTCAAATGACTTACCTAGTTAAGTTGACTCAGATTGGTAAAATGATTTTTTTTAAATGTAGAAGCAGAGTGAATTTTTGTCTTAAGCATAAAATTAGAATTTTTACTGTGTAGAAAATGGGCTAAACTAAGTTATTTGTGTGCAAAGTATGTTTGAATATTTGAAGAGCATGCATAGCATTCACATTATATATATTTTTTCATACAGGTATTTCTTTCACCTGTGATTTTAATTATAGTACCATATATCAGTTCTCACATTTTTTTTAATGGTAATTGAAGGTAGTAATAAAAGAATCCAGTGAATTGTTACAGGAGGAAAAAAAGTTGAATCTGTTCCATTTCTAAAAATATCTGCAAGTCTTTTCAGTGAATGTACTTTTCAAGAAGCTACCTTCTTATCTTTTTTTTTTTAATGTGCATCATTTCAGTTTGGGAAGAGTTTGAATTGCTCTGCTGTGTTAAAAAGTCTCTTCATAAACCAGTTATTTCTGTTCTTGTCATACCATTTAAGTTTGTAACAATAGGATATTGCTTCAATTAAATGTGTGATATGGGGAAAGGGACTAAAACACAGGATGTAAAGCTCTGGATAACTTCACAGAGTCAATATAAAAATACTTAAAAATTAAAGAATTAAACAGTATCATTTTCTAATTTTTTAATATAATGGTAACATACACATAACAAACTTTACCATCTCTCCCATTATTAAGTATACAATTTGATAATGTTAAATATATTCATAATGTTGTGCTACCATCACCACCATCCATTTTCAAAACTCTTTTCATCTTGTAAAATGGAAACTCTGTACCCATTAAACAGTCACTCCCTATTCCCCTCTCCTTCCAGCCTCAGGACACAACCATTCTCCTTTCTGTCTCTATGATTTTGACTACTTTAAGTACTTTGTATAAGTGGATTCATATAGTTTTTGTCCTATTATGACTGGCTTATTTCATTTAGCATAATGTCTTCAAGGTTCTTTCATGTTGTGGCATATATCAGCTTCTTCTTCCTTCTTAAGAATGAAAAATATTCCATTGTATGTATTTACTACATTTTGCTTATCCATTCATCCATCAGTGAACACTTAGGTTGCTTGCATACGTTAGCTATTGAGAATAATGCTGCTATGAGAATGGGTGTACAAATGTCTCTTCAAGACCCTTCTTTCAGTTTGGGGGAGTATATACACAGATGGAATTGCTGGTTCACATGATAATTCTATGTTTAATTTTTTGAGAACTGCCATACTGTTTTTCAAAGCAGATGTACCATTTTACATTCCCACCAATGGTACTCAAGGGTTCCAAGTTCTCTACATCTTGCCAACACTTGTTATTTTATGTTCGTTTGGTTTTTTTAGTAGCCATCTTAATGAGTATGAGGTGTTACCTCATTGTTTTATCTGCATTTTCCTAATGGTTAGTAATGTTAAGGGTCTTTTCATGTACTTATTGACCACTTGTATATCTTCTTTGGAGAAGTGTCTATTCAAGTTCTTTGCCCATTTTTGAATCCAGTTGTTCTTTTGTTGAGTTTTAGGAGTTCCCCATATATCTGGATTTTTTTAAAAAAATTTATTTATTATTTATTTTTGGCTGTGTTCGGTCTTCGTTTCTGTGCGAAGGCTTTCACTAGTTGTGGCAAGCGGGGGCCACTCTTCATCGCGATGCGCGGGCCTCTCACTATCGCGGCCTCTCTTGTTGTGGAGCACAGGCTCCAGACGCGCAGGCTCAGTAGTTGTGGCTCACGGGCCTAGTTGCTCCGCGGCATGTGGGATCTTCCCACACAGGGCTCGAACCCGTGTCCCCTGCATTGGCAGGCAGATTCTCAACCACTGCACCACCAGGGAAGCCCCATATATCTGGATATTAATCTCACATCAGAACCATGATTTACAAATATTTTCTCCTGAAGTGAATCTCTTGTAGACAGTATATACTTGGATCATGTTTTTTTATAGCTATTCTGCCAAACTCTGTCTTTTGATTCGAGAGTTTACTTCATTTACACTTAAAGTAATTACTGATAAAAAGGGAATTTTGTCATTTTGCTATTTGTTTTCCATATGTCTTATACCTTCATTATCTCTCATTTCCTGGATTACTGTTTTCTCTTTTGCTTAATTGGTTTTTTGGAGTGAAACATTTAAATTCCTTTCTCATTTCCATTTGTATATATTCCATAACTATTTCCTTTGTCGTAAGCATGGGTATTACATTTAATATTCTAAAGTTATAACATTCTAATTTGAGTTTATACCAATTTAACTTCAATAACATACAAAAACTCTGCTCCTTACACCTTCAACCTCAGTCCATTCAGTTGCTGATGACACAAAATTATATCCATATACATTGTGTGCCCCAAAATATAAACTAATGATTATTTAAATGTATTAGTCTCTTAAATTATGTGGAAAATAAAATGTGCAATTACAAACCAAAGTTACAATCAATAATACTAGCTTTTAGATTAATGATTGTCTTTTAAATAAAATATCAGTGTCTTAAATCATGTAGAAAAAAATGGAGTTACCATCATTATAATAAAACTGACTTTTATAATTGCCTAAGTATTTATAATTGCCTAAGTATTTACCTTTATAATTGGTAAGTATTTACCTAAGTATTTTTATTTATAATTGCCTAAGTATTTACCTTTACTGACATCTTTATTTCTTAATGTGGCTTCAAGTTACTAGCTAGTGTCCTTTTATTTCAACCTGCAGGACTCCCTTTAGCATTTCTTGCAGAGCAGGCCTAATGATAATGAATAACCTCAACTTTAATTTATCTGGTCATATCTTAATTTCTCCCTTAATTTCACCCACTGCCTTCTGGACTCCATAATCTCTGAGAAATTTGCTGGTAATCATATTGAGGATCCCTTGTATATGACAAGTGCCTTTTCTCTTGCAGCCTTGAAGATTCTCTCTTTGACTTTAGACAGTTTGATTATGATGTGTCTCAGTGTGGGTTTCTTTGAGTTCATCTTACTTGAATGTTCATATACCAATCTTCTTGGGTATTTATATTCATTTCTTTCATCAAGTTTGGGAAATTTTCTGCCATTATTTCTTCAAATATTCTTTCTGATCCTTTCTTTCTCTCTTCTCCTGAGATACTCACAGGCCTTTAAACTCTGTTCACTTTTCTTCAATCTTTTTTCTATCTGTCCTTCAGACTTAATAATTTCCATTGTCCTATCTTAGGGAGGGAGGTGCAAGAACAATGACTGCCAATATAAAATAAATTTTTTTTTTTAAATTGAAAAATAAAAAAATTAAAATTTCTAATTTTGACTGGACAAAAAAATGGCTGCCAGCCTCTTTTTCTACACCTCTAATATCAGAAGTAGCAATCAGTCATCAGAGCACAGATCCCTGAAATTTGGAGGACAGGGTCCATTTTGCCCACAAGCTGTATGTTAGGTGCTCCTGAAATGGCTTGCAGCTGCCAGCTACATAACTGAGGGGTGGAGGATGGGTGGCTGGTACTGTGGTAAGGCCTGACATTGACTGAAATTAACTGCAGTTCACATTCTAAGTCTTCCTCTGGAAGCTGCAATCCTTCAATATATCCTAGAGTTCCAAAATAGTTTTGTCAGATAGAATCTAACCCTCCAATTGTTGTCTAGGTAGGGAAACAGATTCCTGATGCTTCCTACTTCATCATCTGCCCAGAATTTCTATAAATAGTGACATTTTTATTAAGAAAAATCCAGATTATTGAACTTTCAATATCTTTAAAAAGTACAAATAATTCTTATTAGAAGAACTGATTTGGAATCTCTATTCCCCAAAGACCAAATTTATATAAAAATATGTATAAGCTATTCAGAGAGGATCTATGTTCCAGCATAAAATGATTGTTTTAAAGATTAGCCTCCTATTATGCTCCACGTGGAAAAGTCAGATTATCTGTCCCTTAAGCAATGTTCATTTTCTTTTCTCCCACAGACTTTTGGAAAACATACAGCAAAGTCAGATGTTTAGGTGGCAGTACTATCAGTTTAAATGTGCTTTGGGTTTCTGGGTAACTTTATGAGAATTCCAAATGAAATGTGAATTCAAATGTCATTGGAGAGTTAGGCTGAGAAAAAGGCCTTGTGTTACAATGAAGAATCCTTTCATGAGTTTGACTTAGCTCACATTGTGATGGCATGTCACATTCCAACATAAATGCCCTCCCCTGAAATGGTAGAGATACTCATTGAAAATTTATCTACTTGGTCTATGATTTGCCCTTCTCATTTTAAGTCACTCTATTATAATATATTTAGGGAAATTGAGGCTTTAAAGGTATCTGCAATATAAAAATATTTCTTATATTACAATATGCTTTCAAATATTAATGTAGAATCATTTAAATTATCTGTGTGGAGTTTTATCTCCTTCCAGTTATATCTTTCTATACTAATCATAAATAATTCTGTCTGTGATCTCAGCAATATCCTCTTTGAACTTGATTATCTATATTTAAAACAAAATGATGCTTGTCTGTAAAGTAGATAATTATGGTGGGTGAATTGGGAGTTAATAGTATAATGTACTTTGAACTCTGAGAACAAAATGCTAAGTAAGCAGTAGACACTGGGAGATAATGAACCAGTTAGTTTCTATACCTGGTCACAGTTTTAATATTACAGACCTAGGTAAATTAGTAAAGGTCTTTAATATATAAAGTCAATGACTCTGGCATTGTCATTCTATTAGGATCACTAGTCACTAAAATAGAAAAAGTTCTAAGGTCTTAAAAAAATGAAAGTCTAGATAGAGATTTGTTCTGAACCCTGAATTTAAGAATATATCATAGTGCATATGTTATTGGAACTCAATAATAATGTGTTTGTTGGCAATCTGTATATCTTCTTTGGAGAAATGTATATTCAGTTCTTCTGCCCATTTTTGGATTGAGTTGTTTGTTTTTTTGATATTGAGC
This sequence comes from Balaenoptera musculus, assembly GCF_009873245.2. Classification (NCBI taxonomy): domain Eukaryota; kingdom Metazoa; phylum Chordata; class Mammalia; order Artiodactyla; family Balaenopteridae; genus Balaenoptera; species Balaenoptera musculus. Next base: position 13,195,879 of record NC_045789.1, read on the forward strand.
TGCCTGAGCTGCTTATAAATTTTGGAGATTAACCCTTTGTCAGTTGCTTCATTTGCAAATATTTTCTCCCATTCTGAGGGTTGTCTTTTGGTCTTGTTTATGATTTCCTTTGCTGTGCAAAAGCTTTTAAGTTTCATTAGGTCCCATTTGTTTATTTTGGGTTTTATTTCCATTTCTCTAGGAGGTGGGTCAAAAAGGATCTTGCTGTGATTTATGTCATAGAGTGTTCTGCCTATGTTTTCCTTAAGAATTTGATAGTGTCTGGCCTTACATTTAGGTCTTTAATCTATTTTGAGTTTATTTATGTGTATGGTGTTAGGGAGTGTTCTAATTTCGTACTTTTACATGTACCTGTCCAGTTTTCCCAGCACCACTTATTGAAGAGGCTGTCTTTTCTCCACTGTATATTCTTGCCTCTTTTATCAAAGATAAGGTGACCATATGTGCGTGGGTTTATCTCTGGGCTTTCTATCCTGTTCCATTGATCTATGTTTCTGTTTTTGTGCCAGTACCATACTGTCTTGATTACTGTAGCTTTGTAGTATAGTCTGAAGTCAGGGAGCCTGATTGCTCCAGCTCCATTTTTCGTTCTCAAGATTGCTTTGGCTATTCGGGGTCTTTTGTGTTTCCATAGAAATTGTGAAATTTTGTTCTAGTTCTGTGAAAAATGCCAGTGGTAGTTTGATAGGGATTGCATTAAATCTGTAGATTGCTTTGGGTAGTATAGTCATTTTCACAATGTTGATTCTTCCAATCCAAGAACATGGTATATCTCTCCATCTATTTGTATCAACTTTAATTTCTTTCATCAGTGTCTTATAATTTTCTGCATACAGGTCTTTTGTCTCCTTAGGTAGGTTTATTCCTAGATATTTTATTCTTTTTGTTGTAATGGTAAACGGGAGTGTTTTCTTAATTTCACTTTCAGATTTTTCATCATTAGTGCATAGGAATGCCAGAGATTTCTGTGCATTAATTTTGTATCCTGCTACTTTACCAAATTCATTGATTAACTCTAGTAGTTTTCTGGTAGCATCTTTAGGATTCTGTATGTATAGTATCATGTCATCTGCAAACAGTGACAGCTTTACTTCTTTTCCAATTTGGATTCCTTTTATTTCTTTTTCTTCTCTGATTGCTGTGGCTAAAACTTCCAAACCTATGTTGAATAATAGTGGTGAGAGTGGGCAACCTTGTCTTGTTCCTGATCTTAGTGGAAATGGTTTCAGTTTTTCACCATTGAGGATGATGTTGGCTGTGGGTTTGTCATATATGCCCTTTATTATATTGAGGAAAGTTCCCTCTATGCCTACTTTCTGGAGGGTTTTTATCATAAATGGGTGTTGAATTTTGTCGAAAGCTTTCTCTGCATCTATTGAGATGATCATATGGTTTTTCTCCTTCAATTTGTTAATAGGGTGTATCACATTGATTGATTTGCATATATTGAAGAATCCTTGCATTCCTGGAATAAACCCCACTTGATCATGGTGTATGATCCTTTTAATGTGCTGTTGGATTCTGTTTGCTAGTATTTAGTTGAGAATATTTGCATCTATGTTCATCAGTGATATTGGCCAGTAGTTTTCTTTCTTTGTAACATCTTTGCCTTGTTTTGGTATCAGGGTGATGTTAGCCTTGTAGAATGAGTTTGGGAGTGTTCCTCCCTCTGCTATATTTTGGAAGAGTTTGAGAAGGATAGGTGTTAGCTCTTCTCTACATGTATGATAGAATTTGTCTTTGAAGCCATCTGGTCCTGGGCTTTTGTTTGTTGGAAGATTTTTAATCACAGTTTCATTTTCAGTGCTTCTGATTGGTTTGTTCATATTTTCTATTTCTTCCTGGTTCAGTCTCGGCACGTTGTGCATTTCTAAGAATTTGTCCGTTTCTTCCGGGTTGTCCATTTTATTGGCATATAGTTGCTTGTAGTAATCTCTCATGATCCTCTGTATTTCTGCAGTGTCAGTTGTTACTTTTCCTTTTTCATGTCTAATTCTATTGATTTGAGTCTTCTCCCTTTTTTTCTTGATGAGTCTGGGTAATGGTTTATCAATTTTGTTTATCTTCTCAAAGAACCAGCTTTTAGTTGTATTGATCGTTGCTATCATTTCCTTCATTTCTTTTTCATTTATTTCTGATCTGATCTTTATGATTTCTTTCCTTCTGCTAACTTTGGGTTTTTTTTGTTCTTCTTTCTCTATTGCTTTAGGTGCAAGGTTAGGTTGTTTATTTGAGATGTTTCCTGTTTCTTAAGGTAGGATTGTAGTGCTATAAACTTCCCTCTTAGAACTGATTTTGCTGCATCCCACAGGTTTTGGGTCCTCGTGTCTCCATTGTCGTTTGTCTCTAGGTATTTTTTCATTTCCTCTTTGATTTCTTCAGTGATCACTTGGTTATTAAGTAGTGTATTGTTTAGCCTCCATGTGTTTGTATTTTTTACAGATCTTTTCCTGTAATTGATATCTAGTCTCATAGCGTTGTGGTCGGAAAAGATACTTGGTGCGATTTCAATTTTCTTAAATTTACCAAGGCTTGATTTGTGAACCAAGATATGATCTATCCTGGAGAATGTTCCATGAGCACTTGAGAAGAATGTGTATTCTGTTGTTTGTGGATGGAATGTCCTATAAATAACAATTAAGTCCATCTTGTTTAATGTATCATTTAAAGCTTGTGTTTCCTTATTTATTTTCATTTTGGATGATCTGTCCATTGGTGAAAGTGGGGTGTTCAAGTCCCCTACTATGATTGTGTTACTGTCGATTTCCCCTTTTATGGCTGTTAACATTAGCCTTATGTATTGAGGTGCTTCTATGGGGGGTGCATAAATATTTACAATTGTTATGTCTTCTTCTTGGATCGATCCCTTGATCGTTATGTAGTGTCCTTCTCTTTCTCTTGAAATAGCCTTTATTTTAAAGTCTATTTTGTCTGATATGAGAATTGCTACTCCAGCTTTCTTGTGATTTCCATTTGCATGGAAAATCTTTTTCCATCCCCTCACTTTCAGTCTGTATGTGTCCCTAGGTCTGAAGTGGGTCTCTTGTAGACAGCATATATACAGGTCTTGTTTTTGTATCTATTCAGCCAGTCTGTGTCTTTTGGTTGGAGCATTTAATCCATTTACACTTAAGGTAATTATCGATATGTATTTTCCTATTCCCATTTTCTTAATTGTTCTGGGTTTGTTATTGTAGGTCTTTTCCTTCTCTTGTGTTTCCTGCCTAGAGAAGTTCCTTTAGCATTTGTTGTAAAGCTGGTTTCGTGGTGCTGAACTCTCTCAGCTTATGCTTTTCTGTAAAGGTTTTAATTTCTCCATCAAATCTGAATGAGATCCTTGCTGGGTAGAGTAATTTTGGTTGTAGATTTTTCTCCTTCATCACTTTAAATATGTCCTGCCACTCCCTTCTGGCTTGCAGAGCTTCTGCTGAAAGATCAGCTGTTAACCTTATGGGGATTCCCTTGTGTGTTATTTGTTGTTTTTCCCTTGCTGCTTTTAATATGTTTTCTTTGTGTTTAATTTTTGATAGTTTGATTAATATGTGTCTTGGCATGTTACTCCTTGGATTTATCCTGTGTGGGTCTCTCTGTGCTTCCTGGACTTGATTAACTATTTCCTTTCCCATATTAAGGAAGTTTTCGACTATATCTCTTCAAATTTTTTCTCAGTCCCTTTCTTTTTCTCTTCTTCTTTTGCGATCCCTATAATTCGAATGTTGGTGCATTTAATGTTGTCCCAGAGTTCTCTGAGATTGTCCTCAGTTCTTCTCATTCTTTTTACTTTATTCTGCTCTGCAGTAGTTATTTCCACTATTTTTTCTTCCAGGTCACTTATCCGTTCTTCTGCCTCAGTTATTTTGCTATTGATCCCTTCTAGAGAATTTTAAATTTCATTTATTGTGTTGTTCATCATTGTTTGTTTGCTCTTTAGTTCTTCTAGGTCCTTGTTAAACGTTTCTTGTATTTTCTCCATTCTATTTCCAAGATTTTGGATCATCTTTGCTATCATTATTCTGAATTCTTTTTCAGGTAGACTGCCTATTTCCTCTTCATTTATTAGGTCTGGTGGGTTTTTACCTTGCTCCTTCATCTGCTGTGTGTTTTTCTGTCTTCTCATTTTGCTTAACTTACTGTGTTTGGGGTCTCCTGTTCGCAGGCTGCAGGTTCATAGTTCCCGTTGTTTTTGGTGTCTGTCCCCAGTGGCTAAGTTTGGTTCAGTGGGTTGTGTAGGCTTCCTGGTGGTGGGCAGTAGTGCCTATGTTCTGATGGATGAGGCTGGATCTTGTCTTTCTGGTGGGCAGGTCCACATCTGGTGGTGTGTTTTGGGGGTGTCTGTGACCTTATTATGATTTTAGGCAGCCTCTCTGCTAATGGATGGGACTGTGTTCCTGTCTTGCTAGGTGTTTGGCATAGGGTGTCCAGCACTGTAGGTTGCTGGTCATTGAGTGAAGCTGGGTCATGGCATTGAGGTGGAGATCCCTGGGAGATTTTCACCGTTTGATATTACGTGGAGCTGGGAGGTCTCTTGTGGACCAGTGTCTTGAAGTTGTCTCTCCCACCTCAGAGACACAGCCCTGATGCCTGGCTGGAGCACCAAGAGCCTTTCATTCACACGGCTCAGAATAAAAGGGAGAAAAAATAGAAAGAAAGAGGATAAAATAAAATAAAGTAAAATAAAATAAAATAAAGTTATTAAAATAAAAAATAAAAAACAGTTGTTAAGAAAAAAATTTTAGAAAGTAAAAAAAAAAAAAAAAAGGACGGACAGACCCCTAGCACAAATGGTGAAAGGAAAGCTATACAGACAAAATCACACACAGAAGCATACACCTACACACTCACAAAAAGAGAAAAAGGGGAAAATATATTTGCTCTCAAAGTCCACCTCCTCAGTTTGGGATGATTCGTTGTCTATTCAGGTATTCCACAGATGCAGGTACATCAAGTTAATTGTGGAGCTTTAATCCGCTGCTCCTGAGGCTGCTGGGAGGGATTTCCCTTTCTCTTCTTTGTTCGCACAGCTCCCGGGGGTTCAGCTTTGTATTTGGACCCGCCTCTGCATGTAGGTCGCCTGAGGGCGTCTGTTCTTCGCTCAGACAGGACGCGGGGTTAAAGGCGCAGCTGCTTCGGGAGCTCTGGCTCACTCAGGCGGGGGGAGGGAGCTGTACGGAGGAGGCGGGGCGAGCCTGCGGCGTCAGAGGCGTCGTGACGTTGCAGCAGCCCGAGGCACGCCATGCGTTGTCCCGGGAAGTTGTCCCCGGATCACGGGAGCCTGGCCGTGGCGGGCTGCACAGGCTCCTGGGAGTGGCGGTGTGGACAGTGACCTATGCTCGCATACAGGCTTTCTGGAGGCGGCAGCAGCAGCCTTAGCGTCTCATGCCCGTCTCTGGGGTCCGCGCTGATAAGCTGTGGCTCGCGCCTGTCTCTGGAGTTCATTTAGGCAGCGCTCTGAATCCCCTCTCCTCGCGCACCAGGAAACAAAGAGTCAAGAAAAAGTCTCCTGCCCCTTCGGCAGCTCCACACCTTTTCCCGGACTCCTTCCCGGCTCGCCGTGGCGCACTAGCCCCCTTCAGGCTGTGTTCACGCCGCCAACCCCAGTCCTCTCCCTGCGAACCGACCTCCGAAGCCCGAGCCTCAGCTCCCAGCCCCGCCCGCCCCGGCGGGGGAGCAGACAAGCCTCTCGGGCTGGTGAGTGCTGCTCGGCGCCGATCCTCCGTGCGGGAATCTCTCCGCTTTGCCCTCCGCACCCCTGTGTCTGCGCTCTCCTCCGTGGCTCCGAAGCTTCCCCCCTCTGCCACCCGCAGTCTCCGCCCGTGAAGGGGCTCCTAGTGTGTGGAAACCTTTCCTCCTTCACGGCTCCCTCCCACTGGTGCAGGGCCCGTCCCTATTCTTTTGTCTCTTGTTTCTTTTTTCTTTTGCCCTACCCAGGTACGTGGGGAGTTTCTTGCCTTTTGGGAGGTCTGAGGTCTTCTGCCAGTGTTCAGGAGGTGTTCTGTACTGGTTGTTCCACATGTAGATGTATTTCTGATGTATCTGTGGGGAGGAAGGTGATCTCCGTGTCTTACTCCTCCGCCATCTTGAAGCCTCTCTAGATAATAAGGTTTTAAGCAGAAATTGATTGTGCAGGGTAATGTTCACGTGTTGATACTTTCTTGTTTTCAGTTTTTAGAATTATTTATTTTAAAAGATATTTGGGGGCTTCCCTGGTGGCGCAGTGGTTGAGAGTCTGCGTGCCAGTGCAGGGGACAGGGGTTCGAGCCCTGGTCTGGGAGGATCCCACATGCCGCGGAGCAACTGGGCCCATGAGCCACAATTACTGAGCCTGCGCGTCTGGAGCCTGTGCTCCGCAACAAGAGAGGCTGCGATAGTGAGAGGCCCGCGCACTGCGATGAAGAGTGGCCCCCACTTGCCGCAACTAGAGAAAGCCCTCGCACAGAAACGAAGACCCAACACAGCCATAAATAAATAAATTAAAAAAAAAAAGATATTTGGTATGTTAGTTATATAAAATGAGATATGCAGACCTTCCAGTAATTTTGTCAACTCTGTATGTGGAAAAATTCTTTTTGTTATAGAAGTGCTGGGTCTGGTGGACCCCAACTAGGTCCTTCCCTTGCCCTGTGTTGCTTGTGCCTATCGAATGAGACCAGGTTCGGCAAAGCAGAGCAGAAACTTTATTCCTTGATCGAGGAATGGGGAAGGGAGAGCTCTCAGACCCCTTCTTCTGGGGGAAGGGAAGTGGGAAACTTTTAAGGGTTAAGAGGTGGGTGTGCCATCAGAACCCGGAGAAAGTGGCAATAAGTTCCAGAAACAGCCAAAACATGCACAGTCCTGTAGGCTCTTTTGTGCAGGACACTAACTGTGCTAGCAAAGTGCAAGTCCTCCCTTTCAGAGGAGATCCTAGCATGGTAATGAAGCAAAGGCAAATTTCAGACATTTTGGGTCTCATCTGTACAGATGCTGCCCTGGTGGTCAGGCTGGAGCCAGTTCAGGGCAGTGGACTGTCACCATCTTGGACCTTTCTGCTCAAGCTGATTCTGTGGTTTTGCTTATGTGGCGTCTGCCTTAGTTGTTGTTAAGTACGCACTGCTGTGGGCATAGACTAACAGATTGTGGTATGGAAAGAAAGAAAGTAGGAGCCTCTGTACAGGTAAGGGTCTCTTTCTGGTGACACTTCAAGATGTGTATCCAAACCTTTCTCAATATTTTTAGAGGGAATTCTGAGCTAGGTGAAGACATTTTCTTTCTTTCACTACCTTCCCAGCTAAACAATGTTTCCTCTACTTGCCTCTTTTCTTATTTATAAGATAAAGATGAATTTAAATATTCAAACTAAAAATACAAGTATATGATTAATACTTTGCTGAATAATTTGGAAGTCATGATAATACCTGTGATAATAAATTCACATACAGGTGCATTTGCAATTCTCCTTTTGTTCTAATTTAGAATTGGTTGTAACTTACATTTTTATTCCTATATTTGAATTTAGGTATCCTATTTTACAAGATCATGCCTAACTAATATAAGGAAAGTTTAAACTATTCCTGTTTCTTGAGTATCTAATATATTCAGGCTCTGTTATAGACACTCTAACAAAAATAGTTTCTATAGCCCAGGAAATTATATTTTGCTAAGGAGACAAGGCATATATCCATGGTGGAGACAACACCGTGAATAAAGACATGAAGGCATAAAAGCTTAACATGTTTTTAAGAGTTATGGATGTGGTCAGGTTAGTAACTTCTTTCTTTCTTTCTTTCTTTTTTATAAATTTATTTATTTATTTATTTTTGGCAGTGTTGGGTCTTCGTTTCTGTGTGAGGGCTTTCTCTAGTTGCGGCGAGCGGGGACCACTCTTCATCGCGGTGCGCAGGCCTCTCACTATCGTGGCCTCTCTTGTTGCCGAGCACAGGCTCCAGACGCACAGGCTCAGTAGTTGCGGCTCACGGGCCCAGTTGCTCCGCGGCATGTGGGATCTTCCCAGACCAGGGCTTGAACCCGTGTCCCCTGCATTGGCAGGCAGATTCTCAACCACTGCACCACCAGGGAAGCCCCTCTTTATTTATTTTTTAAAATTTATGTTTTGGCTGCGTGGGGTCTTTGTTGCTGCGCACAGGCTTTCTCTAGTTGCGGCGAGCGGGGGCTACACTTTGTTGCAGTGCACGGGCTTCTCATTGCGGTGGCTTCTCTTGTTGTGCAGCACAGGCTCTAGGTGTGCGGGCTTCAGTAGTTGCAGTGTGTGGGCTCAGTAGTTGTGGCTTGAGGGCTCTAGAGCATAGGCTCAGTAGTTGTGGCGCACAGGCTTAGTTGTTCTGCAGCACGTGGGATCTTCCCGGACCAGGGATCGAACCCATGTCCCCTGCATTGGCAGGTGGATTCTTAATCACTGCACCACCAGGGAAGTCCCAGGTTAATAACTTCTTACAAATCTTTGTTTTTAACAGGCATATTTGCAAATGCGAATTTTTAGAACATGGTTTTATTAACTTGTACGTATGACCCTTTACAATAGTTAAAAAATTAAGACTTCAACATGTTTTTAATACTACTATAAACTATAATTACTTCCTTTCTAAGACATAAGTAGACAAGGATGATATATTTTGTATTTAAAATCTTGTATGTAGTGCTCACTTCAGCAGCACATATACTAAAATTGGAACGATACAGAGAAGATTAGCATGGCCCCTGCGCAAGGATGACATGCAAATTCGTGAAGCGTTCCATATTTTTCAACAAACACGTGAAAGAATGTTCAACATCAATAATCATTAGAGAAGTGCAAATCAAAACTACAATGAGCTATCATCTCACACCAGTCAGAATGGCCATCATCAAAAAATCTACGAACAATAAATGCTGGAGAGGGTGTGGAGAAAAGGGAACCCTCTTGCACTGTTGGTTGGAATATAAATTGATACAGCCACTATGGAGAACAGTATGGAGGTTCCTTAAAAAAGTAAAAATAGAACTACCATATGACCCAGCAATCCCACTACTGGGCATATACCCTGAGAAAACCATAATTCAAAAAGAGTCATGTACCACAATGTTCACTGCAGCTCTATTTACAATAGCCAGGACATGGAAGCAACCTAAGTGTCCATTAACAGATGAATGGATAAAGAAGATGTGGGACATATATACAATGGAATATTACTCAGCCATAAAAAGAAACGAAATTGAGTTATTTGTAGTGAGGTGGATGGACCTAGAATGTGTCATACAGAGTGAAGTAAGTCAGAAAGAGAAAAACAAATACCATATGCTAACACATATATATGGAATCAAAAAAAAAAATGGTCATGAAGAACCTAGGGGCAAGAAGGGAGTAAAGACACAGACCTACTAGAGAATGGACTTGAGGTCACGGGGAGGGGGAAGGGTAAGCTGGGACGAAGTGAGAGAGTGGCATGGACATCTATACAGTACTAAATGTAAAATAGATAGCTAGTGGGAAGCAGCCGCATAGCACCGGGAGATCAGCTCGGTGCTTTGTGACCACCTAGAGAGGTGGGATACGGAGGATGGGAGGGAGGGAGACGCAAGAGGGAAAAGATATGGGGATATATGTATATGTATAACTGATTCACCTTGTTATAAAGCAGAAACTAACACACCATTGTAAAGCAATTATACTCCAATAAAGATGTTTAAAAAAAAACCAAAAAACTTGTATGTAGACTCACCTGAATATGCCACTCTCTTTGTGTCAGGATAAGTGATGCCTTTTTTCCCTTCCATGTACGGAGCAGATCATCAGTCCCAAATAATGGAAATGACTAATTAAAAATTGGTCTAACGGGAATATTTAGGAGGTGTTTGTTCTCTGCCTGTTGCTTGGTTATTCTTCCCTCCAGTTTGGCCAATGCAAAGTGTAAATAGAGTATAATTTGTTGATCAAACACTGTGTGTGTGTGTGTGTGTGTGTGTGTGTGTCTGTGTGAGTGTGTAAGTGGTGGAAGAATTATTTCATCTTGACAATAAGTTGGATCTGGTTTTCACCTCCAGGTTATAAAATAAAACTGACAGTTAAAATGTGCTAATAAAAATAGCTGGGAAAGAAATAGACGCTGTGTCATCATGTAAGCTATATAGCTATGTATGTTGCATTTGAGAAACTTTAGTTTCAGGAAGTAAATCTAGGATATTTGATGTTAAATTAGACTGCTAATATGTGTGTATTAATACAAAGGATAAAGAGATGACATTGCAATACTATTGGAAGTGCATGACATAAGAAAGAACTGTCTTTCCTGAGATTCTTCATGTGGAACTTACAAGGTTGTTTTCAGAATACTTGTGTTTGATACAAAATGCTTCATTTAACAATACTTTTGTGGTAAAAAGCCAAATTTAAGATGAGAGTTTATAGCTGAAGGAAAAAGTAAATAAATAAATAAGTGTATTTGAAATGTTGACTAGGATTTCCTGTTCTTTGGTTATGCTGCCTGTGTGCAGTAAGATGAATCATTTCTTTTGTGTACTTCTTTGCTGTTTGCAGAAAGATGAACTGCTTTTTTTGTGCATTTGCTTTCAGTATGTCTTAATTCAGCACAGAAATGACTAATTTCTTATCATTTTGGCAGGTTTCTGCCATTTATTAAGCCAGGTTTAATGTTTAAAGCAATTTTAAGTGTTCTGTCAGGTAATAGTAAAATGCTTCCATTAAAAATGTGTTAGCAATACTCAGCAGAAGTCAATAACATCACCTGCTATAAAAAAAGTTTGATTAGAAACTTTTCTAAAAGACCCATTTAGAACCCATGACAAGCTGAAACATCTCTATATAAACATACATCACTTCTTTGCGAATAGACATTTAGATTATCTGGTTTAAAACAAATTGGTTATTTCAGCTCCAATTATAGCACATTTATATCACACTTCCTAAAAAGCTGCTAAAGAAATTTTTATATCCCACTCTGATACTATTAGATTTCAGTGTAAGGATTAACTTAGATTCTCATAAATATTATCACAAATTAAAATGAGTCTTCATGAATGTGAATTAAAATTATCAAGATAAATCTAAAATTTATTGCCTAAATATTAGTTTATAAAGTATATTTCTAATTCAGGTGACAGGATAGGTCAGAAATTAATGTCTATTACATATGTTGATTACATCAATAAAATATTAATAGTCTGGGTATTAGCTATATAATAGTGTAATTAAGAAATAATTTATGTATCAGTTTAAAAAATTTCTTCACCCTTTTCTCATGTTCTTAGCCATGGCAGGTATTCAAATACATAGGAAACGTAAAGGAAGCATTTAAAAAGGCTGGTCAAAGTAGTCAATGAATCCATGCAAACATAGAAGAGCAGTGGTAAGAGAAAGCCAAGCTGACACAGTAAGACTATTAGACACTCTGCCTTCTCTAGCAAAAAGTAATCATTGCTTGCTTTCCCATGGTGAAGCCACATAGGGTGGAGAGGTCAAAACTTGCCACACTTGTCAATAATGGACATAGTTTCATCCTTGCTTTATCATGAATTGACTCTAATAATGCATGTTTAATATCATAATTATCTTTTGCTAGAAGACTTGGGGCTTCAGCTACAGAATTATTAAATCAACAAAATTGATAGATGTAAAGTGTGTCTGCTTCTGTTTATACATATATGTGTATTTGTGTGTATGTGTAAACATATACATGCATATTTGTGTTTGCATGTATAGTGTGTTTATCTTTTCATATGTGTATATAATACCTGTATTATATTTATATGTGGAAAAAAGTCATTTTTATATACACATAATTTTATTTTTTTACACTGCAATGAATATAGTCAAGAAACATGTATTATGTGTATATGGATGTGTATGTGGATATGTACATATATAGTTATTCCTTTATCATGTTATTGACCCTGAGGTATATGTCTCTTTTTGTCAACAGGGTCTTCATTAGGTTTATTCAAAAATACAAAAAGTACATTGTCCCAATGATTTATGATTAAAAAGTAAATAATTTAAAAATGTGTGCTTGCTTAGAACTGGAAGAGTCAGAATGAATGCAAATAAAGTATGCATGGCCAGATGGGAAAGAAACTCCAGATATGCTGTAAAGTCAGAATCCCTGTTAGAACACTTTTATGTCTTTTGGGTGCAATCCTGGAAGGCAGTATCCCATAGTGATGTAAAGCAAGGATGTTGGAGTAAGGAGGTAAAAGCTCTGGCCCTTGTTGTGGAACCTTAGGCATATTTCTTGCATGGAATCCTAATTTTAAAAACTGTATGTGTGTGTAGTAGTGTACATATCACATAGTTATTTTAAAGATTAAATTAAATACTGTAATATGAAGAAAATAATAGAACATGTTAAGCTTTGTTTGGATTATATTACAGTATTTAAAAAAAGAAAACACTAGCATGTATTGAGACATATTTAGTTACCACAATTTACTTACATTTCGCAGGCATAGTATCATTTAATACAGTTAATAATCCTTACAGATGGATATTATTTTTATTATTAGATATTACAGGTGATGAATGTGGAGTTTAGAATTTGAATCCCTTGCTCAAGGTCATATACTTAACAAATGTCAGAGTCAGGATTTGTAATCAGTTTACTCTTAGAACTGGGATGTTTAATCAATACACTGACAAACACACAGTCAAATCAAAGTTAGCCACAACTCTTTTCATCATCATCATCATTATTACATATGAAGGAAAAATGCCATAATTATTCACTAGAACTTATATTAGTTCTTCAGGAAATATGTCTCCATTACTTCTGCTCAGAGATTTGTATGTCTCTAAATTTTTAATAAATATTATTGAATTTACTATTGTAAAAGATACTGAAACTCTTGTTCCAAAAAAAAAAAAAAGAAAGAAAGGAAAGAAGGAAGGAAATAAAGAGAAAAAGTAAATTAAAATCGTTGTAGAAATTTGATTCCTATTTACTTTAAGAATGGACTCTCAGAAAATTTCCTGATTTTTCTCCTATTATTCAGAAAAGAAAATTCTACAAGTTATGAATTCTTAAAGATCTCATGACATGAGACATTCAGTGTATTTAACCACTTTGTCCTGCAAAGGCTTTTTGTATTTATTATAATGTCTTCCCGATACTCTTCCAGCAAAACACTTTGATGTACTATTCATCATTTCCATTTGGGAGAACTAACTGCATTCCTGCTTAGCTCTCACACTGCTTCCAGTACAATGTGTTTCAGTAATAAATAAAGTGCATGCTTTAAGTGAAAGTATACGTTTTTCAATTCATAAGTCTCTTTGGCGTAACTCCGGAGGGCATGACAGAATATTTATGTTATTGTTTAATGGCGATACTCACTTCTTTCTAGGAGCAATTTTTGATGAATCTGCCAAAAAGGATGATGAGGTGTTTCGCACGGCAGTTGGCGACCTCAACCAGAATGAGGAGATCTTACAGACTGAGAAAATCACATTTTCGGTGACATTTGTTGATGGCAACAACCCTTTTCAAGCAGTTCAAGAAGGTAAGGTCCATCAGCACTCCACTTTTTATTTTGTTTGTTTCTTTGGTTCAATTCAAATGGCAATGAAATTAAAAATTTAAAATGCCATTAAACATGGACATCATTTTTGTATCTTTGCTGCATTGCTTTTCTTTTAGAGTATTTGGTAAATTTTAATGCTGTATTCCACTTCTGAAAGGGCAGAGTGTGGAAAGTTATTGTTTTACTTGAAATATAATATGAAAATGGTCATAAATATTTATAATATAAACTTTACAACATTTTATGACTTCAGTGTAAATGAAGCATTCCTTAAAAATACGACTTTCTATCTGAATTTTTACTTTTGTCTTCTTTGAGGTAAGATAAGAAAGGAATTTATGTACTTACTTAAATTTACTTAAAATAAATTTAAGTAAATTTGTTTACTTCCTTCTTTGAGAAGGAGGTTTTCCTTCTCAAAAGTTTTCCTTTTGAGAAGGAAAACTTTCAGACACTACATACAAATCAAAGATTTTGTGCTGGGATCCTAACATACTGACCTAGGCTATAAATTTTTTACTCTCTACAATGTGCCAAATATTAAAGCACTTTTCTCCATTCTCTCTGTATACTTGAGTGAATTAAAATTTTTCATAGGTACAAAGTCATACAAATACAAATTATTTTTATTATACTGGAAGATCATTTATATGAACAAAGGTTTTGATTGAAAGATCATACACTAATAAAATTCTAGTTTTGATGCTATTATTCTAATGAAATATTTAGCCTTTTGATTGGCAAAGTAATCATTGCCCATGAAAGTATTTGTTGTTAATCTGTTTTATATTTTATTGTGATAATATATGTAGACTAAAGATACTAATACAAAATTAATTTAGTTAAATGAAACATTTATTAAAAACTTAAAGAGGATTTGGCAGAAGAAAATATGGACAAGATATTAAATGGAGTAAAGTTTGGCAGGAAACTTTTTAAAGAAAAGTATTGAAGAGGTAAGGAAGATAAATGTTTTTAATTTAATGTATCTGCATGATATACAGGTAACCTTTTTTGGAATGTGTTTTTGATCAGTGGCATTGGCTACTATCAAAGCTTATTTATGCTTATTTCTGTCAGTAAGGGAATGGTTAGAATGATTAGTGGTCTAATGGATTTTACTTCTTATTAATTTGATGGAGTGAAAAAATATTATTTTAATAAAATGAACAGAAATGTTTTAAGTAAAAGTTGTTTTGCCATAAAATAGGTTGTTCATATTAATATGATGGAATTTTAATTTTAATAAGCAAACATCAATTTAAAAAATCAGATTAATAGAAGCACCCAGTTATTTTCTTACATTTTAAATCAGAATTATCCTGGGAATTTGTAACTTTAAATCATGGTTATGTTGACAAATTTTCTATAGAAATGTTTAAAAGCTGTCTAAATTAATGTTAGAATTCATAAAGCAGTCTGCAAAAACAATAAAGTAGAAATTGTGGAAAATACCCAATAATGTAGAAGAATATATGCACTAAGAAGTATATATTATTCTTTAAAAGAAGTATCTATGATATTTCTTTCTCAACTGTTAGTTTTATTGACTGGAATGAAAGCAGGAAAAAATTAGGACTGACTGACTTTTGTGACTGTCTTCTTATTAACTACATATTAATAATTGTAAATTAACTTTGAAGACGTGCTAAAATATTCATGCTTTTAAAAAATCCACTTTGACTGAAAAAATGTGGATAAAGCAATGAAAAAAATACAATGAGCAGAAGGGAATTAGAAAGACTGAATAAATATGCCCCTCACACCTTTTTAGAGACTACAATTTGAAAAACAAAGACAATTTTTAAAGTACCACAGTTAATCTGTTTACATATTGCTTTGTGTAGCCATTCTGCTGCCAACTAAATTCTGGAAACAAAAATATCTCTCAAAAGAACTATTGTGACTTGAAAGAATTTGTGGATTGAAAGAAAATTGAGAAAGTAAATAAGTTTTAAGTTTCCAAGATAGAGACAGCTAGATATTTGTCAAGAAAGAATGAAGAGCTTGACAATTTGCCTGATGGGTTTTGATACTAACAGGATGTTCTGGACCAGTTATTTTGATGGTCTGCTCTGGCTAATGAATCTGAAATAAGTTCTAGGAAACTCTGGAGCTAATTTGTTTCTCCATTCAATATCAAGAAAGATCTCAGCTAATTTTAGAAGTAAAAATAATTCTTTCTAGAGCTCTTATTGTAATTGATTAGTTTGCAAAAATAAGGGAAAATATTCAACTGAAAGAGAACAAAAAAGTATTCCGGAGTATTTTCTTAAATGTTTTGAGGAAGTATTTTAGAAGAAAACTTCAACTGAACCATCAAAGATGGCCAACTTTTCTATCATCATATCTTGGCTGCAATACCATTAAAATCTATAATAGAGGTCCTTAAATCAGCTTATTTGTTTTTTACATTCTAAAGATGGACACGAAATTCAGTGATATCATTATTACCGATTGTTTATGCATTGGCATTCCTGATGAACATCTAAAAATTCATGGTTTTGAGCATGGTTTTGCTGTGATATATACTATTTATGTTCGTGGGTTTTAGATGGCATGGTTAGTAGAAAAATACCAATCTAGTTGATCAGCAGCAGTTGCATTGTATAATTCACTCAGTTCGTTCATCCTTGGTTTTCCTCATCTATAAATAGTGAAGAAATTAGAACATAAATGATGTATTTTTAAGGTGAATTTCATCTCTATAGATGAGATGTTGCACAAATCTTTAGAACAAATTTCCAGATTTAGATTCTTAAAGGATTATAGAAATTATAATTATTCAGTTTCTCTTTAGAGAAGTCTTCACATTGCTGAAGATGCCTTCTAGTTTTTTCTGTGGCTGACTTCAAAATTGATTAAAGGATATATGGTAGCTGTCCTTTGTTCTGCTACCTCATCCAACTATTGACAGCAACCCGAAGAACTCATTACTATCACCGAAATCCAGAAAGGGTCTTTTGCAGGTTCAGTTGACCTGGACCAAAGCAGCTGTTGCTAGATTTCTCTCCTTACATCTCTTTTGTAGATTGTTTCCTCTGTGGGACCTATATACTGGATATAACATAGATACACAAATGGCTGATGTGAAAGGCACTTCTGTCTCTACTGAAAGCAACAGCAATCGCTTATATTGTTAGCACTTAACTGAGACCAACACCACTATGGGCCATGAAAGGTGGGGATTTATAAGAAAATAAGGTTAGGGAATGTAAGGAGAATGCATTTGTAAAAATGTTCACATTGGAAGGTGAATGCAGAAATATGACTGCATGTATAATTCTTGCATACATCAGATGTATCAGGAGGGATGTTAAGCACTGTTGATATTGAATGGCAAGATTCAGTTAAAACATTTTGAAATAATTATTAGGAAAAATACCTAAAAATGAAATGCATAGTGAAAAGAGTGTAAGGACGGATTTATACTGTAGAGTCACAAATGATTCTATTTGAAAGAAAAAGGAGTAACTATCATAATTTTTCTCCTTTCTGCTATGTTAAAAACCATTATAAACAATATAGTTATAAAAGCTGCTTTTATTACAAAAAGCAGCCATGATTGAGATTGCTCATCTTCCAAGTTGCAGCCTGGTGCACCTTTAACTTACTCCTTTGCACACCAGGGCGTGAACATTGATTGCTCCCAAAGAGTCTTGTAAAAATAGACATCTCACTTTAATACAGTGATGATTTCAGTTGGATTTGCCTCATATATCTTACAAAATAAAACTACTGTTAAGTGTCAAACAATAAGACTGCTTTCATTTATGGTTTCTGAAATCAGTCTCATTTCTTTATTTTTAATATACACATATCCGTATCATGTGTGTAAAAGGGATAACAGAAGAGTAGCAGAGCCATAAACAGTATAAGGAAATCTAAGTAGGAAAAAGCACTTCTCTGAAACACATCACAATTCATTGTGAGTATTTCTGGTGCCACAGGCTAAATCTGAGTTCAAAGAAGATGTATATGTAAAAGAATGATTTATGTGGCTGCACTATTTGATGCTTTATTCCAGGGCTTAGTCTCATAATTTATATTTCTCTCTGCTTTAATAGGATATTTTTACTGTGATAAAAAAATCTGCTAATTCCAAAATTCTTAGATTGGATTCTGCAACTTTCCTAGCATAGGTTTGCAGTGTGTATACCTCATCAGCCAGTGTTTCCTGGACCAATTTTGATAACTCCAATTTCAGCTTATTTTTTGAATTGCCTGACAACTGAACTTGAAAATTAGTGGCTCCAGGAACCAAGAAAAAAATCTCTGAACATCCTGTAGTTATTCTTCTCATTCATTCATTTGTTCATTTTTCCCATTTTTTCATTCCTTCTTCCCTTTCCACATCAAGGCCAGTGTCGTACTTTGTCTCTAGGCCCAACGCTCTTTATGTAACTGGTGCCTAGCTACACGTGCAAAGGGGTAGAGGAATAGTGTTGCAGCTGACTGGCCATCTTCAGACACTCACAAAGCAGGAGGGATTCTCGATGTACATTTGATGGCTGTCTGGACCACCTGATTCTCTCCATGAGTCTGGGATGTTTAGGTTGGTCAGTTCCCCAGTGCCAAGTTCTGGATCACTTTTCTCCCTACCGCCACTTTCTAAGGACTGGCCTATAAGATCTGGATTCAGAATCTGCTTATTGTGTGATCTTTAGTACTTATCATCAATGTAGTATTAAAATATAAAGAACTCTATATCTGTTAGGGACAACTCAGGCATGCATTCTTTTAATTATCTCATACTATGCCTTTCCATTAAAGAATTGCCCATCAGGAAGGATTAAAATAATATGTATTGGGAATCTAATTTTGAGGGTACCCAGTGAAATCAATCTATCCAAATACTTATTAAAAACCTATTACTGTTCCAAGATTGGGCCAGCTACAATAGGAGATAGCAAATGAGAGGAAATAATGTCTGCCTGCAGGAAGCGTAAACATGTATCTGAGGTGGGCTGTGGATTTTTAGAGCATGAAAAGACATTATGTCGTTGCCTTCTACGTATAACTTGTGTTTTTAATTGTGGTAATAGTAGAAAGAAACATGATGTTCTAGATTTTTAAAACATTTCTTTTTCAGAAAAGAGAGGGAATTTCTTTTTTAAAGAAATTCAGTATTTTTAATATAATTTTATTGAAGATACACATTGCAAAGCTAAATTTTCTTCTTTTTTCTGTGATTTATTGTTGTACTCCCGTATCGGTAAGCCTTTCCCTTAAGTCATTCAATACCACACTTTTAAAGTAACAGATCTCTATTACTATGAATAGATTGAAACACAGATATTTATAGGTCTTTATATCATAACTTTATAGCCTTTCTGCTTTGGGGTCTTTTACCTACGATCTACAATTGTGTACTGTTGTGTAAGTTACCTCATAAAATATATATTTTAGCAATGTGTGCTGCTCTGGATCTTGTTTTATTTAGAAGAATCTTTAGCAGCTTTCTATGAAAGCTGTGTTTAATGGAAGTAAAGATGTATTCTTTGGTTGTTGCTTAAGTCTTCTTTCTTTCTACCAAATATTTTTCTTGTAATAATATCATACCCCTTTCTTCTGTTCTCTTGCTACCTCTATGGATAGAGTGCATGATTATGGAAGCATAATTCAGTTTTTAATCGGCCTTTTATGATACTGATTTGGTAAAAGAATCACCTATGTGTCATAAAGTGACTCGGAATATATGGCTTATGAGGTTAAAAACCACACTTATGTACACTCTGCAATTGTAATGAGTCATAAAAATAGTTTGTTCATGTTGACAAACCAAAAATGACTTAACTGTATTCAGAATTTAAAAACTACTATCAGTAATATCCAACTTTCACATGATCCAGTCTACTTGCTTAATTTGAGAACAAAAGTAATCTGACTTTCTATTTTAACATTTAACAACTTATTTTTGCATGTACTTGGCAAGTATTGTTAGATTTATGGGAATCACATTATGCATAGTCTTGTAGTATCCATACAATATTTTGTCAAATTATTTTGTAATTTTCAAAAGAATCATCGTTGAAACACTTGCTTTTAAAAGCAGGACACACAAGCCAATGTGCAATAGGTAATTGCATATTCTGGGAAAAAAAGAATGACTCAGCAAGTACTTTTGGGGTGCCTCTAAGCTTTCAGCCTTGAGCAAATCACTGTGTATAATGCTGTGCTCTCCACTGGCTGCCTCATAATCTTAACACAGTTAGCTTAACCTTTATTATCATGTGTTAGATCCTGACCTACAAGTGCTCCTCTTCCTTTTGACCTCCCATTACAGTGCTTTGTAAAAACTCCTCATTCATCCCCTTTTTGATCCTTGATTCTTCATATTGTACTATGTTCACTCACAATATCTACATTTGGTTCAGTATGTACTTTAATTTGATACCATGTATACTGCTTGGGGGAAAAAAACATGGCAGTTAAGCGCATGGGCCATGGAATTAGATAAATCTGCCTTTATATGAATGCTGCTTCATCTCTTATTACCTGTGGGACCTTGAACACACCTATTGTATCTGAGCCTCAATTTATTCATAAAATGGGGATAAATACATACTCCATAGGAATACTATGATCATGTGATTATTGTATGATGAGTACATGGGGTAACAATTGTGGTTTGTTCCTCTACTAATCTAAATGCATTTTAATAATAGTGGAGTACATGATGACTTAGCACCATTGCATGTGTCCATCATAAATTTATATACCTTCCCAAACATCCTTTACCACATGTATTGGTAGTTCCCATGCATACCATTGATAATACTAAGCTTAATAACTGCCTAGTCAGTGTCTTTTATTTTCCCCCTTGTTGTTCCTTATCAAGATCCCGAATGCTAGTGCTGAGAAAATGTTATATAAATTAAATGCTTCTGCTTTTTTCTGTCTTCAGGGGATAGTTGTGCTAGTCAGCACAGGAAGATGAGAATTACACTTGTAGTGTAATTTATTTGGCAAATAGTAGTGATATTGCAACATGTGTACTTAGGGTTGGGAGGATTTAAAATACCTTGTTACCATTTCTGGGAAGTAGAGAAAGCCTGTGGGGACCAAATTAAAGCTTTCTGATGATTTGTGTAGGCTTAATACAATCAGTGAAGTAAATAAGGCACTGAGTCATAACTAAATGGAATTCAGTTGTAGAGAGGCATAATGTTGTAGAAGAGTGATATATGTGAAGGTCAAATATAGAAATGAATTCAAGGAAAACTTTATACTTTGAGAGGTGCATCGTCTCTGGTATTTTGAGTTTATTTCTGACATGATTGTTTAAAAGGTTATCTTTCTATGTTCTGCACTTTTTTATTTCAATATGGGCAAATATTAACTCTAAAAACTTGATCACTGGTTTCTTTGAATTTCCAGTGTTTTCTTCAGTAACTCATAATATCATGTTATTTTCTCAGGAATTCATGGCTTATTTCAAGACATATTTGCTTTTTGGTCCCTGATAGACTAATATAATATGATAATAAGAATGGCTAAGCTGATTCCTTAAGCTGTATTTTCAAACATAAAAAAGACTTAAAAACATAGAAAAGACATAAAATGTCTATTATACATGAGGAATATGTTTCAAAGTAAAAAAATACATATGTTTTCTCAGAATTTTTTTTTGGGAAAAAAAACTGTTCTACAAATCAAAGTCAGATATGATCTTTGTATAGAAAATGTTTTTGAATAGAATGACTTTGAATAATCAGTGTTAATTTTTGTACCTTACTTTTGAATTTACACTTATATAAAATCAAACAGAATATGTTGAGGTGGTCCTGTGTGCTTATTCATATTATTAAAACTGAGCACGGTGTAGGTAGTTCTGATGATAGAAAGTTACTAGGGGATAAAAAAAAAAAGGTGACACATTCTTATTGGTCAAAGAGAAACTGACACATCAGCCTCATTCTGTCTGCTCCCAAATCCTGTTCTTATTCTGCTACATTAATTTGTCAATAATCTTTATGTTTGAAATTTTTGAGTTTATCTTTTTATTGTTTTGAATTTCTAGGTAATTTTGCCCAGTTTAAAGGAGTTTTACCTCTATATTAACTCATCATATATATACATTTATATATGCACACCCATACAAATACATATGCTTATATTAAACTATATATTAAACTATGTCTATATGTTATATACCATATATGCCATACATGTCATCATATATACAAATGTTTATATGATATATATATATACCATATATATTATATATATTATATCTCTATCTATCTATCTCAAAATAAGTTCACCAAGCACTTCTTTCTTGTGGTAATCCTTCCAAAGTTGATTCATGCTTTTCATGGGTAATTTTAACCCCCTATTTACTATATCTGTTACAGTGGAACAAGGCAGGTTTGTTGTTAAACCACCATTATTCATTATCAAAAATTTATGCCAGGGCTCCATGAGAGCACAGAATGAATCACTAGTTTACACTTCCTTTCCTTGGAAATTGCTTAAACCTTAAATATGAGAAGGGGAGACCAACTGGAAGAAAACTATGAATCACCAAGAACAATTCATTATTCTTTAAAAAATGAAAATGACAAGTGTTCATTTATTTGTAAGATACATTTAATGCACGAGTCAGTACACTGTATTAGGAGTTTATACAGATGAGTGAGATAAATTAACCTCAAGCACCCAAGGAATTTATAATCTAGTAAGAGAGATATACAAAAAGAGCTAAAGAAGCAAATAAATATTCTTTTTTTTAAAAGGGTAGAATGGCATAAAGCAAAGCAGATGATACTATGGTGATACTATGATAACAAATAACAGGTGGGCTGTGTGTGTGTGTGTGTGCAGTTTAAAACCAGGAGTTCATTTTTGATGGAGTGATTATGGAAAATACAAAAAGGAACATTTATGCTAAGATTTGAAGTTTCCAAGTAGCTAGCCATGCAGATAAGAGGAAATAGCATTCCAGGCAATTACATATGAGAAAACCATTTGGAGGCAGGGCTTGCTCCATGTGTTTGAGGGATTTGATTATCTTTTGAACACTCAAGTTTTTATTCTGTTGCTTTGCAAATGTTTATTTCCATCAGTGAAGTCATTATTTGCTGGGTAGCAATGTTATTCATGAGTTCATTACCCAAATCTGCTTCAGTTTTTCCCTTTGGAAATGGAGTGCGTTCTAAAGGAAATTCTGATGGTCCTGCGGGTCTCACTGACATCTGGGGCGTGAGGATGTCATTCTTGAACCCCTTTGGGATTTGAAATTCACCTGTCTGTAACTGATTTTGATTATAGGTATGGAAACGTTTGGGCTTTTCATATAAGTGAAAAGGAAAAAGGAATGAGACGAAATGTTAAAAAAGAAAGAATTTTACTCAATTTTCTTGGTCTTTTAATACAGAGTAATGCACGAAAGAAACATCATTTTGTGGCTTTTATATTTGCTGTATACTCTTGACAAAAGAGCCTCATTTGGAAAGCCCAAGAATGAGAAGTGGCATTTACTTATAGTTTATTATATTCCATGAGCTGTTAGAAGTGCTTCATTTTTTTCACCTAATCTTTAGACTGCCTTATAAGCTATAAGGCAGTATAAGCTACTCTTACTAGCTTTTGACAGATGAAGAAACTGAGATACAGTTAGGTGAGCTAACTGGTCACATCTGAAACCTTTAAAATAGTTCCTGGATTACTCTGGTTTCTGTTTAAGAATGCTAATTGGGAGTCCCAGACATATATCAGTGGGGGGAGGGGAGTGAGTTCAGGGTATGTATTTTCCGTCTCCTGTGTGAGGTCACCTTGAGCTGGGTGTTTACCTCAAACCAAAGTCACGCTTTTCTGAAGGCAGCCTGCTCTTTGTCACTCTTATTCAGGACTCCACAAATTTCTCTCCTCTCTATCCTCTGGGCCTAGGACTGGTTACTACCTCACTGCTACGACCTCTGAATTCTTGTACTACTCCTCATTTTTCTGCTGCATCCCACCCATATCTGTGTAATTTATGTCTTTGAAAAATAAATCCTTCTCAAATTATGCTGTTTTGAGTTTGCCATGGTTTCCTATTGGGATTTTAGCTCGTATCAGTATTAACTACTACATTCAACTGCCTATGCGTAAAAGCTCATCTTAGCTCACTCTATGTGAGCTGATGACTTGTTCAATCTAATCAGGAAGTGTTATCTGTTGGAATGTATTATTCAGACTAATGCATGCACATCATATTGCAAAACTTAGAAAGAACACCTCACACAGACCTTTATCTTCTGTCTCTTACAAGATGAAATCTTCATGTTCGTTGGTATTTTAGCAGCACAACAAAGGCTGACTTGATGTTAAAGATGCTGAGAGGCAGTGTCCCTCCAGAAGGGCATGAGGTCTGACCGGAAGCAGGACTGATCTCCAAATGGCCACCCCACAGCATGGTTGAGTGACTTCTCTTGGAGAAAACATAATTCTTTTTACTTAAAATAATATGACAAATGGAATGAACTTGATGAAAACTAATGTTCCAGTTGTGGATCTTAAATGTCTCTTTTTGAAAATCCTCTACTTTAAGGAAGTTGATGAATCCATTGTTCACAAATTCTTGAATATTTTACTCTGTTTTCTATGGGGAGAATTTCCTTATATCTTTCTTTTACTCCATCCTTTGTAGGAGTGCTTTATTGTACAAACTAGACTCCTTATTAAGTTGCTACAGGAAAAAAATTAAAAAAACATATTTTATTGTTGGACAAATTGCACAGCCAAGATTTTTTGGTTACCTAGTAACTTATAAAGAGTAATAAGGAGAAAATAGCAAGTTACAAAAGAACTGTTTTGCATTTTATCTCTTTATTTCCCAGACCCATGGTTTAGTAGATACTAATGAACAGCAAATGGCCAAACAGCAGGCAGCAGAGAAAGAGTAAACAGAAAAGGTCCACAAAAGCATAACCAACATTGTAAGATCCTTTATTCCTTCCTTCGTCCAACATTATTCAGCATCCCAGTACAAGATAGTGAGGTAGAATTAGTGAAGAATGTAGATGTAACTTAGGAGCACTCTGCATCTTCAAGGATTTAAACCACTAAGGAAGAATAAATATATGTGCACAGATAACATAATTACTAGGCAGTGGTTTCTTGAGGAACAAAATACAAAATTCAGTAGAAAATGAGATGATTTACAGCCTAGGGATAGTGAGTTAAGGGAGAAGGTAAAGAAGAAATAAAGAGGAAGAATAGTAAGGCATGCTTTCTACTCTGAAAGGAGAAAAGATCTAATCAGAGAAGCAGCCATGTTCAAAAATACATCTTTGTGACTATGAAAAATATGATCTGGAGGTGGGGCTGGGCTGAGAATGGAAGCATCAGGCCACAAGGACAGAAAGGTAACTTTTCTGTCAAGGTGTTTATCTTGTTCCCAGCTTCAAGATCACACCTTTCCAAAACCAGTGGTAGAATAGTGAATTCAACATGGAGAAAATCATGATTCAGCAAGTAAAATTAAGCATGAATAAAGACATTAATAATGACATCAGCTTTCATATAGCAAAGTCTTAGTGTTTTTTTTTTTTTTTTTTTTTTGGTAATGCAGCAGAAGTACTGAAAATGATTTGAGCTCAAAGTGGCTGCTTCAAAAGCACAATGCCTCCGCTGTGTTTTAAGAGCAAGTGATATTTTTAAAATAATTATTCCACATCTACAGAAGAGTAATTGCTTTTCACATTAAAGAAAGAGATAAGCCCTCAAGTTTTATAATATAAAAGTGTTATGCATATGCATTGACTAATGCTCTCAGAGGATTTTTACTACACATTTGGCATTGTGTGCTGTAACTCAGAGTGTCATGGCACTGTTACATGAAAACATGGATTGTTTCCTAACCGAGGTGGACAGAAGTAGGTGAAGAATAATGATATCCTGTTTTGTGGTTCCTTTATATGCACAGTCTGTGATTACTCTCTTTTCTTTTTCTTTAAGTGAGGTAGTTGTTTTAAATTAAAAATATTTTTTTATTGGTCATATTATTAAAGTAGCCAATGAAGCTTGTTTATTTGAATAAAAAATGCTCTGCAATCTGTGAAAATCAGCATTCATTGTTTGTTAATTATTGATTAATTTATTTTTCCATCTAAATAAATATTATTAAGAACTTTTAATTTGCAAGATACTATAATTATTGCTGAAAGAGATATCAAGAGGAATCAATGTGGTTTCTAGCTTCAAGTATCTTATGTTTAGCAAGTAACAGACATAAGTAACATTAACATATATATAAGCAATTGTGAAACAAAGTGTAATCAATTATAAAGTTCTCAGTAGCAGTAAAATGAAGTGTTACGGGATTTCTAGGAGTGCCGATCTTAGTTTTATATTTTTACTTTCTTCCTCACCCACGGTTAGAAATAATTGTTTGTTTACTGCATGTTCAGTGTGACCCCAGTATTTGGTACCAAACATAACAGTACATTTGAAGTAATTTGACATCATCTCAGCTTTGTTGCCAACCTTGCTGTGCTGCTAATGTATGTGCGTTCATTCAATTTATTTGATAATATTTATTGAATGTCTACTCTGAGCTAGGAATTATTTTAGGAACTCATAGTATAGTAGTGAAAACATAAATATCTTGCTCTCTTGGAATGTCTATTCTAGTTGAGGGAACAACAAATTATATATACAATTTCAGGTTGAAGAGTTGGTATGAAAAATTTTTTAAAATGAAGCAGCATAAGAGGGATAGCGATGATGAAGTGAGGGGTATCATTTTAAGGAGAACAGTCAGGAAAAGAGCTCTTTAAGGAGATGATTTTGAGCAGAGACCTGAAAGATGACAGGGAGCAGGTGATGTGGGCCCCTCAGGACGGCAGAGAGTGTGTACAGGTTCTGGTAATAATATCAGCAACTCAAATTCGCCTGTCTTCTCAGGACCACGTTAATACCTGATTTCCATTAATTGTGGACCTATTTTCTTTTTGTAACTACCTGTAAATTATCTGGCCAGTACCTGTAGTCTCTTACATCTTCAGGCCCTGCCTGGTTTTTGCAAATTTGTTTTGTAAATTGAAGCCCTTATTTGAACTTCAGCCCTAGGATTGATGCCAGCCACCTATTTCCACACATTATAGATGCAGCCTGTCTGACTTTCTGTTGTGTGTAGAAACCCTGTCAGCAGGCTTGTGAAGAGAGTCAGTGTACCTGCTAGTTACTTAAGCTTAATCTCTTCACCATCAACAGTTTGTATGGATTATTGCTATTATCTGTTACCATAAGTTGAATAAACTGTTTTCATCCACGGTATTAAACTGTTCAAAATAGATTCTTCTCCTCTTCCACGGTAGCAGTTTTAGGTGGATCCATACCCCCCACCCCCAATAGAACTACATTTTCAAGTTTTCCTTGCAGTTATATAGAAGGCCAATAGAATGTGCGTGGAAGTATGGACAAGTTACAAGTCATTTCCAACTTAAAGACAAGCTACTTGCCCTAGACAACACTTCTCCCCTTTCAATGAACTGGAATATTGCTGTGTCTGTGACCCAGCTCTCACCATGCTGGTAAGGACTATGCACTAGCAGGTTTCAGAGGAATGAGACAGAAGGAACCTGGCTCTCCTGTAGAGCAGAGCTACCCTGGGTGAACTGTTATATATTAGCATAACCCCCTATCTTATTTAAACCTACCCTCTTTGGGTCTTCCTTGTTCCAGTAGGTTAAACCTTAGCATAACAATTATAAGTACCTCTGTAAACATCTTACCATATGAGACCGGTATTCTACTGCTCCTGCTACCCTGGGGAGGATACCCAATGTTGAGGAACCAAATACTTCACTTCTGTTTTTTTCCCACCACAGTTGTGTCTGTCTTCCTTTTTGCTTCTGCTTCTCCTCCTCCTCTTCTTCCTCCTCCTCCAACAGATGCAGTGAGGTATAGTTTACATATCATAAAATCCATCTATTTTAAATGACGATTCAGTTATTAGTAGTAAATTTACAGAGTTGTGCAACCATTACCAAAATCCAGTTTTTAGAGCATTTCCATCACCAACAAGATCCCTCATGCACATTTGCAATCAGTCAGTCCCCATTCCCACATCAGCCCCAGCCAACCACAGATCTGTTTCTACAGATTTATTGCTTCCAGGCATCTGATGTCAATGAAATTAGACAATATGTAGTCTTTTGTGTCTGACATCTTTCACTTAGAAGGAGTTTTAGATGTTCATACATGTTGTAGCATGTATCAAGAATATATTTCTTCCAATGATGAATAATTTTCCATTGTAGAAATATCACATTTTGTTTTTCCACTCAAAAGTTAAGAGACTTTGGATTGTTTGCACTTTTTGATTATTATGAAAAATGCTACTATGGATATTTATGTAAAAGTCATTGTAAGGACATATATATTTTATTTTGAGTCATAATCTGCTTGGACTGCTGTAACAAAACACCACAGACTAGGTGACTTAAAGAACAGAAATTTATTTTTTCACAGTTCTGGGCAGCAGGATAAAACTTCTAGTAGTGTTGGTGTCTGATGAGAACACTCTTGGGTTGCTGCCTTCTTCCTGTATGCTCACATGTCCTATTCTTTGTGTGTGCATGGAGGGAGAGAAAAAGCAAGGTCTTTGGTGTTTCTTTGTTTAAGGACACTAATCCTTTCAGATCAGGCCCCACCCCTGTGGCCTCATTTAACCTTAATTACATTCTTAGAGGCTCCATCTCAAAAATGCAGTCACACTGAGGGTTGAGGGCTTCAACACTCAGATATTGGAGGGATAGAAACATTCAGTTCATAACATTTTTCTTGGGTAGATATCTTGGAAGGGGAATACTCAGTCATATGGTAAATTAATGTTTAACTTCCTAAGTAACTGTGCAACTGTTTTCCAAAATGTGTACAGTTTTACATTCCCTCCAGCAATGTATGAGGAGTCTAGTTTCTTCACATCCTTGTCAGTTTTGTGAAACATATAAAGTGGTATCTAATTAAGGTTTAAATTTCTGTTTCTCTGACGATTAATGATACTGAGTATCTTTTCCTGTGCTTACTGGCCATCTGTATAATTTCTTTGATAAAGTGTTTGTCCAAATCTTATTTGTATTTAATTAGATTTTATGATTATTTAACTTTAAATATTCTTTATATATATACTTGATAAAAGTTCTTTATCAGATATATGGCTTGCAGATATTTTCTCCCAGTCTTTTTTCCCTCTCTTCTGAATGGTACTTTTTGAAGTGCAAATTTTAATTTGTTGAAGTTGTTTATCAGTTTTTTTCTTTTAAGTATCTTGCTTCTGACATCATATCTAAGAACTCTCTGAATAATTCAAGGTCACTATGATTTTTTCCTGCTTTCTTCTTAAAATTTTATATATTTATTTCCTTATATTTAGGCCTAGGAGCAATTTTGTGTTTGTATTTGAGTGTGGTATGAGACAGTATTTTGGCATGTGAATATACAGTTTGCCTACTCTATTCCATAGAAAGATTATCCTTTCCTTCATTGAGTAGCCTTGGCCCCTTTGTTGAAAATCAGTTGACTGTAAACATATAGGTTTATTTCTGAACTTTCAGTCCTGTTCACTTGATCTATATGCCTGTACTTATGCCAGTAACATATTGTAGACTTACAGTAAGTTTTGAAATTGAGTAAATTCTTTTTCCTCTTTTTTCAAACTTATATTTGACTATTGTGTCCTTCTCATTTTATGTAAATATTAGTATCAGCTTTTAATTTCTTCAAAACAGCTTTCTGGGAAATCAACAAGGGTTGTGTTAAATCTATAGGTCAATTTGAAAAAGGTTGCCATCTTAAGAATATTGAGTCTTCTATTTCATGAGCGTAGAATGTATCTCCATTTTTTAGAATGTTATGATTTTAATATAATAATAATATGTTTTATTATTTTAATAATATTTTTTTGCTTTTCACTGTGCAAGTCTTATGCTTTTAATTTCTTCCTTAGGATATTATTCAGTTTCATGATACTGTGAATGGAATCATTTCCTGTATTTTATTTTCAGTTTGTTCTTCCTAATATATAAAAATAATTTATATACAAATATATATATATATATATATTTTTTTTTTTTTTTTTTGACCTGGTCACCTGTGGCCTTGAGGAACTCAAAAGTTTTTCATGTATTCCTTTGGATTTTCTACAAACAAGATTATGTTATGCAAATGAAAAGTTTTAATCCTCCCTTTCTAATCTAGATGGCTTTTAAAATTTTATTTATTTAAAAAAAATCTATTTTAATGATTACACTGCTTAGAACCTCTAATACAATGTTGAATATAATTTTGAGGCAAGAAAACCCTTCCTGTTTCCAGTGTTAGATGGAGAACATTTTGTCATTCACATTTGAGTATGAGTTAACTGTTTATTTTCCATAGAGGCCTTTTATCACGTTGAGGAAATTTATAGGATTTATGGGAGTTTATCAAGGCCCACGATGACTCTCTTATTCCCCAGATAGCCTTGTTAAGTTTCTGGCTAGTCTTCTGGTCTGTTGCTTGATCAAACTTGTATTGCAACCTCAGGTTTGTAAGGTATTGACCTTCCTTAATTGTTTGATACCTAGATTGTTATCATTTTCTCTACTGCCTATAAGTATGATTTTTTTTCCCCACATACCACTCCGAATCAAATCCTCAACCCCCTGGCATGGAAGCTTTTGGTTTTCATGTCCTTCCCTAGCTGCTAGAACTGCCTTTCCAATGGAACTGAGGAGTGGGGTTGGGGGTGAGGCTAAAATGCCATGGACTTACTCTTCTTATATAATGTTCAGTAGTTTGTTTGTTTTTTTTTTTTTGAATAAGTGATTTTCAATTTGTTGTATGCCTTTGGTTAGATTTAAGAACCCTGAAAAAAAATTTTGGTCAATTTTGTCCAGTTTTATCATTGCTTTTGGGGGAGATTTGCTGAGCTTCACACTTTGTCATTTATGAAGTTCCACATCATCCCTCCCCCTTTTATAGTAGGGATAGAGAACTTTAGATTATAAGATTAAGATTTTATAGAGGAAGTATCATTTTAGCTAAAAAATTAATGGTAGGGAGTATATGAAATTCATTTATTAGGGTATTTCAGAAGGAGAGAAGAGTATCAGAAAAGTAGACTCTGGGTAGGGAAAAACCAATAGTTTAGTTTGTGGAACCTTATCTATTTTAAGGACCAGAAAATGTTGGCATAGTAAATTAAAATGAGCTGGTAATAGGTTTTGAATATCAAACTAATGTTTCTGAATTTAATATCTTAGGAAATAGCAAAGAATGAGAAGGTTTGAGTCATGGAATGATTGTATATTTATGTATATCTACGTTAGGAAAGAAAACAGCATCCCACAATATATAAATGATAGACTAGAGGTCAAGAAACTGAAATCAGGAAAGCGGTTGGAAATCTGTTGAAATTGTCTAAATGGGAGGTAATAAGTTATCTGACTAGGATAGCTATAATGGAAAGGGGGAAAAGTGAACTGCTATGAAGCTATGCCGCTGGAAGACTTGGACCTTACTATAATTCTGGGGCCAGTACAAGGAAGAAAATCAAAGAAGATTCCTAGCTTTTGGCCTTTGGAACTAGACAAATATAAAATTAATAGAAATAAGGAACATAAAAAGTAAGACATATAGGGTAAGTAAGTGTAAACAGTAGCTAGCACTTACTGAATTCTTAGTATGTTAAGGCATAGTCATATGAGTTTTACATAAATTATTTAGTTACTCCTCACACAGGCCTTTGTATATATTAGAAAAACAAGGTGGTGAGGTTAGTCAACTTTAACCAAAATTAAATAACTAATAAGTGTCAGAGTTGGAATTTTAACCCCTGTCTGAATATATGTTTCAGGATATAACTGAAAAGTGGCACTGGGGCTCTATAGAGAAAGGATGGAACAATGGTTTAACATCACTTTGTCTGGAGGTGGAAGTTTAAGCTGATATGGGATGAGATTACCAAAGAGGAATAGAGGGGAGGAGAGAAACAAATTGATGTATCATTGCAAATACTTATATTTTGTGAAAAAAGGAAATAAAGAAAGAACAAGTTTGAAATTGAAAGAGGAACCAGTAGAGATCATTATCCCTGAGGAGAAAATCCTTCTTTGGGAGGGTGGTTATCTTTTTTTTTTTTTTTTTTACCTTTGCTTTGGGTCTGTATCACAAGACCCCACATAAATTAAATTTATAGTTTGACCCACTTTTTTAAAAAAAATTTTTAATTTAATTTTATTTATTTTTTTATACAACAGGTTCTTATTAGTCATCCGTTTAATACACACATCAGTGTATACATGTCAATCCCAATCTCCCAATGGGGGGTGGTTATCTTAACTGTCATTAAATGTTGTTTGGATATGGGCTGTACCAAGTCCATGGATTCTAGAGATGAAGAACCCCTGATTAAATTATACAGAGAAGTTTCTTTATAGTGTTTGTGGTATTAATAGAAGACCAGCACAAGCAGTAAGGAGCAAGTGGATGGGAAGGAGTGAACAACAGCAGTAGAGTCTTTATTCAGTGTTTGATGGTGAAGTTATATGTATATGAATAGCTAGAATTTAGTGAAACATTGCATGTGAACACATGGGGGTATTTTTGAATTGAGTAGAAAAAAATCTCAAGGGGGTGGGAAAGAAATTTATAAAACCAATTTGGCTTAGTAAGGTGTTAAAAAGAAAGATTTGGTAAATCTTGAACTTTGACCTAAGGAAACAATCATTTTATTGATATGGAGAAGGAAAGTTGAGGAAATTCACAGGAAGTGGTTATAATCATCTCAATAATACTTAAGGCAGTGGAACATTGCGGAAGTGAAGTGGAGAGTGGAAAAGGTTTGGAAATGCTGCTGGGGAATGCCAATTAGGGATGGTTGAAAATACTTCTGAGTCATAGTAAGAATCAAACCGAGATTTCATAGCAAGAATCTGTAAGAGATTATGTAAGACCACCTTTCATAATATTCTTCAGCAATATTCAGAATCTGTCAGCATAATGAAGGTCACCATTTTAGGTATAAATATTGTTTTATCTATATTTATGGTTAGGTGTTATCTTCAGAAATTTCTTAAAATTATAAGAAATCTTGTGAGTGAATGAGCCATTAGAAAGGGAAAATAATTTCTCTTGGAATGGATGCAATTTCCATATTCTCCTTGTTTCTGTTCAGTCCACATGTGAATATTTGAGGAGTTCTGATGTTTCTGTAAAAGAGAGTGGTGAGAAAGGGAAGAGAAGTAAAGAGTTTAGAATTTTGCTGTAATTCTGTTTTTCCCTTGGGATTTTCCAGTTTATTTGTTCACAGTGAACACCAATCTCTTTTAAAAGAGAAGATTTTCTAAGGATGTTTAAGAGGCTTCATTTATCCTATGGTAGTTTATAGAGTATATTATTTAGCTCTTGGTTCTGGGACAATCATCCTAATTATTTAAAGTGGTATAGTGGAAAGTGAGTCCAATCTGGAGTCTAAAGCATGAATTTTGTTCCTGACTCTGACTCTTAAGCAGTTTCTATGAGTAAATATTCCTGAATTGTAAAATGGGGGTAAAAAATACCTAGATGACTTCACAGATGTATTGTGAGATTCCAGTAAGTGGTGGATTGGAAAGTCTATATGATCTATTAAGGGATGGCATTTATTTTATTTATTTATTTATTTATTTTTTTGAGATGGCATTTATTTTATTTATTTATTTATTTATTTTTGAGATGGCATTTGTTTTATTTATTTATTTATTGAGATGGCATTTGTTTTATTTATTTATTTATTTATTTATTGAGATGGCATTTGTTTTATTTATTTATTTATTTATTTTTTGAGATGGCATTTGTTTTATTTATTTATTTATTTATTTTTTCAGATGGCATTTGTTTTATTTATTTATTTATTTATTTTTGAGATGGCATTTGTTTTATTTATTTATTTATTTATTTTTTGAGATGGCATTTGTTTTATTTATTTATTTTTTGAGATGGCATTTGTTTTATTTATTTATTTATTTATTTTTTGAGATGGCATTTGTTTTATTTATTTATTTATTTATTTTTGAGATGGCATTTTATTTATTTATTTATTTATTTTTGAGATGGCATTTGTTTTATTTATTTATTTATTTATTTTTGAGATGGCATTTGTTTTTAAATCCACAGTAATCAGCAGCATGCAGGCCCATGCTAGCCTGGACCTGAAGTTTCCGTTTTTTCCAAATTAGTTTGAATATATAAAGTTCAGCACCATTAGGAAGCTTTTGAAGATGAAAAATTTGTTGTCTAGGTTAATATTTAAATAAGCTCTAAAGTGATCTGTGAGAAGCTAATACATTTCTGAAGATTTTAGGCTGATTGTTTAAAAAAAAGTTACAAGTTTTTTTTTTTAATTAATTAATTAATTTATTTATTTTTGGGTGTGTTGGGTCTTCGTTTCTGTGCAAGGGCTTTCTCTAGTTGCGGCAAGCGGGGGCCACTCTTCATCGCGGTGCACGGGCCTCTCACTATCGCGGCCTCTCTTGTTGCGGAGCACAGGCTCCAGACGCGCAGGCTCAGTAATTGTGGCTCACGGGCCCAGTTGCTCCGTGGCATGTGGGATCTTCCCAGACCAGGGCTCGAACCCGTGTCCCCTGCACTGGCAGGCAGACTCTCAACCACTGCACCACCAGGGAAGCCCCAAAAAAGTTACAAGTTTTTATAAAAACTTCAATTTAGTGAACATGCATTAGTTTATATACATTGAAGCAGTATGTTTAACTGTTATTATGTTGAGTAAAGTACCTTATTTTCTTTATATGATTAGAATGTACTGTAATAGCATCTGAATGTAAATACATCATATATATATATATATATATATATGTCCTGCT
This sequence comes from Balaenoptera musculus, assembly GCF_009873245.2. Classification (NCBI taxonomy): domain Eukaryota; kingdom Metazoa; phylum Chordata; class Mammalia; order Artiodactyla; family Balaenopteridae; genus Balaenoptera; species Balaenoptera musculus. The sequence goes on from NC_045789.1 coordinate 13,230,216, forward strand.
TATCCTCAATGTGAACTATACATCACAAGAATAAACAGGCACTCAAGAAAAAATAGATTTTTATCTTCTCTCGCCTGGGTGATGAAAGAGACTCCTCCAGCTTATATGAAACATAGCTATATTATTTACTTAGTTACTAAATTAAGAAAACTATATGTAAACATGGAGCTAAGTCCTGGAAATAGAAAGATCTCTATCTATGATCATCCTTGCCCTTAGAAGATTTTATTCCAGTGGAATAAGATATATGCATATTTTAGTAGTCAGCAATGGCGTGGCAGGTGTTCATACCAAAATAGTTTGAAGAAGAACTTGATTCTGTTCATGTAAGCAAGATTTTTTTCCTTCTGCTATGATTTTCCTGGAGTAATTAGCATAGTAAACGCTGTGGCACCACTAACACCCACATAGTCATATTCCTTCTGTTTGTGTAAAAGGTGGCACCATTGAGTTGGAACTCAATATTTTCCATGAATGCGTTATTCAAAAATACTTTATCTATGAATGTAACTGAAATTTTATACCATAGACTTGAAGGTTATAATTTTTGCCAATTGTTTCAAAGCAAACTGTGTAAAAGGATAAGGGAGAATAAATATTTAATAAAGAAAGGTTTGCTCAGAATTATATAACCTAATGTTTGCAATATTTTGATTCCCATTTTTATTATCTTTTATTTATTTAGACCTAAAGACCCCAAAAAATTCCACTATATATGGAATTTCACCATCTTATTAAAAAAGAGAGCCACATGGTATGGCATAAATTTGTGGCTAGCATTTGGAAAACAAGTTATTTTTGAGCCATATACATCTATGACAAAGTCCCAGATTTAGTACATTTAATTAAAATTAATATTATGGCTCATATATTAAAATTTCTCAGATTCTACAAAGACACAGGCTCAGCTCCAATTCTTAAGACTGGTCAGGAACAGTGAGATCAAATCCTAGTTAAGTCACATTCTTTACTAACCCTGAACCTATAGATGGTAACTCTCTGTATAAGCCTCAATCTCCCCATCTTTAAAATTAATAGGGTAATAACAGACATGGCCATTTAAAGTATAGTATGTAAGAGGAAGCTTTTTATAAAAATTAGAAAAAAATCATAAAAGAAAATGGTGTGTAATAGATACTCAGAAACCAATAGCTATGAAAGATCATCATTCATCATCATAATTCTGACCTGAACTACTGAAAAGAAATGAACCCATGCACAAATGACCATAAAGTAATAATAGTAAGCTTTTTATCTCATAGTTAACAAGATAGTTTTAGAGCTTTAACATTTCTCCTAAAGAGAGGCTTACCATCTATAGAGAAACAAATTTGTATTCATCATGTTTCTGACTTGAACTACAGAAAATAAATGAACCCATGTACAAATGACCATAAAGTAATAATAAATTGTCAGGTTTTTTTTCTCTAGTAGTTAACAGAGCAATGTTTCAGAGCTTTAGAGTTTCTCCTAAATAGAGGGTTACTGTCTCTAGAGAAGCAAATTAATATTCACCTGACTGTATGAGGTTTTTCAAGGTATATTGACACCTAGATTGCTTTTATATTGACTTTAATGTCCAGAGATTGGGTAGTCTATAACCCCTTCTCTCAACACACACATGTACACACATGGAACATATATCTAGTAAAGCTGCTTCCTGGATTTTTCTACATGAAGCAGCATTGAATGTGGTATTCTGAACTTCAGAATACATTTTAGATACATTTTCTTTTCTCCTTAAAATTCTATATGGTAGCAGCAACATCAGCAAATCAGCAGAATCACCACATTAACTAACATTAAGTAAATAAAGCCTTATTATATACCGGGTCTTATTTGACATTCTTCATATACAAATTAACTCATTTAATCCTGACAGTGCTATGACGTAGGAGTAGAATTATCCAGATTCAACATAGGAAACATAATGCACACCGAAGCAGAATAAAGTAGCAAAATCTATACAATATTAAGTATAAAATAGGATTTGAACTCAGGCAATCTGACTGCAGAGTCCCAATCATAACAACATGCTATAAATGACCTTCCCTGGCTTCAAGCAAATATTTCTAAATGGAAATCTCATATTGCATTTCTTGCCAAAATATTTTAAGAATTTATTTTTGAGGTCTAGGTCAGCTATTGGAAAGTAGTGAGACAATAACTCATTTAAACTTTCCTTTCAGTTTCTCTTAGTATATTTGAGTGTTTAAAACTCTCCAGAAAATGGGCATAGAGGGAACCTATCTCAACAGAATAAAGGCCATATATGACAAACACAGAGCAAACATCATACTCAATGGTGAAAAACTGAAAGCATTTCCACTAAGACAGGAACAAGACAAGGATGTCCACTCTCGCCACTATTATTCAACATAGTCGTGGAAGTCCTAGGCACGGCAGTCAGAGAAGAACAAGAAATAAAAGGAATACAAATTGGAAAAGAAGAGGTAAAACTGTCACTGTTTGCAGATGACATGATGCTATACATAGAAAATCCTAAAGATGCCACCAGAAAACTACTAGAACTAATCAATGAATTTGGTAAGGTTGCAGGATACAAAATTAATGCTAGGAAATCTCTGGCATTCCTATACAGTAACAGCGAATAATCAGAAAGAGAAATTAAGAAAACAGTCCCATTCACCACTGCAACAAAAAGAATAAAATACCTAGGAATAAACCTACCTAAGGAGGCAAAAGACTTGTACTCAGAAAACTATAAAACACTGATGAAAGAAATCAAAGATCGCATAAACAGATGGAGAAATATAACATGTTCTTGGATTGGAAGAATCAATATTGTGAAAATGACTATACTACCCAAAGCAATCTACAGATTCAGTGCAATCCCTATCAAACTACCAATGTTATTCTTCACCGAATTAAAAGAAAAAAATTTACAATTCGTATGGAAACACAAAAGACCCTAAATAGCCCAAGCAATCTTGAGGAAGAAAAATGGAGCTGGAGGAATCAGGCTCCCTGACTTCAAACTATGCTATAAAGCTACAGTAATCAAGACAGTATGTTACTGGCACAAAAACAGAAATACAGATCAATCGTAAAGGATAGAAAGCCCAGAGATAAACCCATGCACATATGGCCACATAATTTATGACAAAGGAGGCAAGAACATACAATGGAGAAAAGACAGCCTCTTCAATAAGTGGTGCTGGGAGAACTGAACAGCTACATGTAAAAGGATGAAATTAGAACATTTCCTAAGACCATACACAAAAATAAACTCCAAATGGATCAAAGACCTAAATGTAAGATCAGACACTATCAAACTCTTAGAGGAAAACATAGAAGAAACATTCTTTGACATAAACCACAGCAAGATCTTTTTTGACCCTCCTCCTACAGTAATGAAAATAAAAACAGAAATAAACAAATGGGACCTAATTAAACTTAAAAGCTTTTGCACAGCAAAGGAAACCATAAAGAAGACGAAAGGACAACCCTCAGAATAGGAGAGAATATTTGCAAATGAAACAACGGACAAAGGATTAATTTCCAAAATATACAAACAGCTCATGGAGCTCAATATCAAAAAAACAAATAATCCAATTAAAAAATGTGCAGAAGACCTAAATAGACATTTCACCAAAGAAGACATACAGATGGCCAAGAGACAGATGAAAAGATGCTAAACATCACTAATATTAGAGAAATGCAAATGAAAGCTGCAATAAGGTATCACCTCACACCGGTCAGAATGGCCATTATCAAAAAAATCTAGAAACAATAAATGCTGGAAAGGGGGTGGTGAAAAGGGAACCCTCCTGCACTGTTGGTGGGAATATAAATTGAAACAACCACTATGGAGAACAGTATAGAGTTTCCTTAAAAAACTAAAAATAGAACTGCCATATGACCCAGCAATCCCACTACTGGGCATATACCCTGAAAAAACCATAATTCAAAAAGAGACATGTACCACAGTGTTCATTGCAGCACTATTTACAATAGCTAGGACATGGAAGCAACCTAAATGTCCATCGACAGATGAATGGATAAAGAAGATGTGGTACATATATACAATGGAATATTACTCAGCCATATAAAGAAACAAAATTGAGTTATTTGTGGTGAGGTGGATGGACCTAGAGTCTGTCATACAGAGTGAAGTAACTCAGAAAGAGAAAAACAAATACTGTATGCTAATGCATATATATGGAATCTAAAAAAAAAAAAAAAAGTACTGCTGAACCTAGTGGTAGGGCAGGAATAAAGACATAGACACAGAGAATGCACTTGAGGACATAGGGCGGGGGGAAGGGTAAGCTGGGACAAAGTGAGAGAGTGGCATCGACATATATACACTACCAAGTGTAAAATAGTTAGCTAATGGGAAGCAGCAGCATAGCACAGGGAGATCAACTTGGTGCTTTGTGATGACCTAGTGAGGTGGGATAGGGAGGGTGGGAGGGAGGTTCAAGAGGGAGGGGATATGGGAATATATGTATACATGTGGCTGATTCACTTTGTTGTGCAACGGAAACTAACACAGTATTGTGAAGCAATTATACTCCAGTAAAGATCTATTAAAAAAACAAACAAACAAACAAACCAGGGCATTGTGACTCATCTCTGTGTTTTCAACATAAGAAGAAAAAAAAGATGAAAATATCTCAATACTCAAGAGAATGAAAAGACAAAACACAGACTGGGAGAAAATATTTGCAATATATCTGATAAACGACTATTATCCAAAATTAACAAACTCAGCAGTAAGGAAACAACCCCATCAAGAAATAGAACTTAATTGAAGGCCTTAACTGACATCTCTCCAAAGAAGATATATGATGAAAAATAAGCATCAGCTCCACATCATGTGCTATCAAGGAAATGCAAATTAAATCCACAGTGAGATACCACTACAGGCCTATTAGAATGGCCAAAATCTGGAACACTGACACACCACATGCTAGGGAGAGTGTGGAGCCTCTCATTCGTTACTGGTAAGAATGCAAAATGGTACAGCTGCTTAGGGAGATAAGTTGGGCAGTTTTTCACAAAACTAAACATACTTGTATTATAGGATCCAGAAATCTTGATCCTTGTTATTTACCCAGAGGAGATGAGCCCTTTTTATTCCCTATTAATCTTGCAGTTAAATTTTTAATTTCATGATACCTTAGAAATAATTGTCTAATAGGATTGTGCTATCACAAAATCTTAGACTGGAGGGTCCTCAGAGATTATCTAATTTAAATTACTAGTTTCACACTTTAAGAAAATTAAGTCTAGAAGAATAAGTGTACTGAAACCTTGTAGGTAACTAGAGGCCTAACCAGGGACTAGAACGGGGATCTTCAGACTATTATTGCCCCAAAGTGAGAAGGTGTTTAAGTTGGAATGAAGAAACAATGTTTCAGTACATACTGAGAGATAATAATACAGTGTTTAAGAAGCAGTCTTTATGGGAAGAAAGCTTGTGTTAGAAAAAACCCAACACTTACTAACTTTATGAACTTCACAGAATTTTTTGTCTCTAAATTTCTCATCTGTGAAATGGAAATAATAATATTACTTAACTCCAAGTTCTATTGTGAGGATTAAGTGAGGTAGTAAATGTAAAGCATTTATAACAATGCCTGGCACAAAGCAGTTTTCTTTTCCAATGTAATTTATATTTATTAGAGAACCTTTTGTAAAATACAAGATAATCAGGAATAAGATACATCATTGATAATCTTAATACCTACAAAAACTGTTATATACTTGAAGACTTATCCATTTTAATCTTTCATTCTATTTACTTTTTATTTTTCATTTGTGTTTTTTAAAGTCTATTTTGCACAATTATGTTTAGAAATCTGATTTTTGGCAACATGGAAGGCTAGATATCCTAGATTTCATTTGCGTAAAAACACCTAAAAATATTGCATAAAATTAAAATCAAATAAACAAAAAACCTATCACTTGAATGCATAGGTGAGTTTTTAAGAAAATACGAAATTCAGTTGAGTCAAGGAACTAAGGCATTTGACAAATGACTATAGTTCATGAGTTCTCAAGATGTCACTAGGCCTGGGGGTATCTTCCATCAGATCCTGACTGGCCTGGAGATTTGCTTTTGATGGTTTTGGCACTTGTGTGGAAAGGTTTGGGCCCATGCTGGTTTGGGAGTCTGCTCTCAATGGACATGTGACAATATGCCAAGAACAAACAACAAGCAACACGATACAAAACTCAGTTACACCCGCTTGGCCCCTGGCGCCGGGTCGGGAGGTGGAGAGGCACTGGGGCAGCGGGCGGGGGGCAGGTAGCGCTCCGGGCAGCTCTCGGCCAGAGATCTTGGCGGCTGCGCTGCTGGGGGCGAGGGCGGCGCGGCGCTGGTTCCGGGCACAACGGGGCAGGAGCCGTGCCTCGCGGCCGTGTCAGCAGATGCTCACTGGTGGACCGCAGAGGAGAGGAACCGAGTTATGCTTGACCTGAAAGCAGCGGGATGGTTGGAATTAAGTGAGAGAGATGCCATCTACAAAGAGTTCTCTTTCAAAAATTTTAATCAGGCATTTGGCTTTATGTCCCGAGTTGCCCTGCAAGCAGAGAAGATAAATCAACACCTGGAGTGGTTCAATGGGTACAGCAAGGTCCAGATGACTCTAACATCACATGACTGTGGAGTGCTGACCAAAAGAATGTGAAACTGGCCAAGTATATTGAAAAAGCAGCAGCTTCTGTGTGATTTCTTTCAAAACGCAAGTAAAATCTTATATGCACATCTAGCTCCAATGTATTTTGAAGGCAATTTATCAATACATGAACAAATTAAGCTGTACATTTAGTTCACCTTTTGAACAATCACATTTTGTAAAATCAGTGCTTAAATAAGAATGATTTAAACTTGAAAAAAAAAAAACTCAGTTACAAATATGCATCTTAGTATTTGGGAACTGATACCTCTTTTAATGAAGGAAGAAATTTCAGTGAAAAAGAAAAATTACAATGCCAAACAAAGAAATGAATCAACAAGGGAAAAAAGTGTATAAAATACTATGAATGAAATACATTGAAGACAAGTGCTTAGGTACAACCTACAAAATAAAATCAGTTATTTGCACAGTATTGCCGTGAATCTACACACATTTTAAAGATATTCAAATATTTTGTATTTCTCAATAAAATCATTTTGAATTTGTTATTCATTTCTTATGTTTCATTATGTCGTTTTTTATATTCCTCTTTTATTTTTTGTTATTTTATTTTTTACAGCAAAATTGCCTTATGGCCAATTAGTCATGCAGCAAAAGTGTTTGCGGCGAAAATGCTTGAGGGAATGATGTCTATAGCAAAGATGCTTAAGATGAAAATACCAGACAAAAAAAATTACAAAGCAAAATATAAAATAAATATAATGAATATGTTTAAATAAATAAGACACAGAATCAAAATAACTAGTAAAAGCATAAGACCCTCAAAGATTACCAGGCAGAATTCAGAAAAAAGAAAAACAAGCAGAAAACAAAAAACAAAGAGAACTTCTAGAAATAGAAAATATAATGATTGAGATAAAATTTCATTGGAAAGTTAACAGAATAAGCACAGCTGAAGAGAAACTTACTAACTAGAGTACAGATCAGAGGAAATTCTGTGGAATCAGTCAGAAGGAGGCAAACATACTTTAAAAATGAGAAATTTGAAGAGACATGAGCGATTATCAAGGATCAAAAAAGATATATGGCATAGAATGGAAGAGAAGCAGTATTTTAAGAGTTAATGGATGTTGGCATCTGGTAACAGCATAAATGAAGAAAGTTAAGTGTGTAATTTTGTAGTAAACTTTAACGTACATTATTCTCTTTTTAACTTAAATCCTTTTTTTTTTTTACCAACTTGTTCCTAGTATCCAGGATGTGCTGATAAATGTTTAAAAATTTGTTCTCTAAGCAAAAGAGAAACAATTTTTAAATTGGCTGTATCTTTTAGCAGTAGATACAACACACTTGCAGGTTTAATCTGCATATTTATATTTTCACCTTTACTTTCTTAAACCTAGACAAACAGCAGAACAGTAAATAAAGCTCTAATTTATAGTGTTTGCTAATTTCCATCAATGTGTAAATATTCCCACCATAGCCAGTTTCAGGCTATCATACGCTGTCACTGAACACCGAGTTAGGAAAAGGTGTGCAGTAGCCCACTATTATATAATATTTATATATAACATAGTATTTCTACCATATAGTTACGGAAAAGTAACATCAAGAACATAGCTAATAGTAAAATAATTGGGAATGTGATAGTTTTGAATTTACCTTTGTCTTTAATATAATTTAATTGAAAGTTTGTATAATTTAAGTTTTAATAATTGCTGTGTTTAACAGCTTCTTACCAAATTCCTGACAGTACAACAACAGGCTCTCACTAGGCAGTAGGAGCAGCGTACCAGGCTTATGTCTCCAGGTACAATTCTCCAGTGAAGTCTGGGAGGGTAAGGAAGATGCTGGTTGTGCAGGACTAAGAAGGAGACTGGAAATTCCCCCAACCCTCTGTTCACTAGCTTTCAGCAGATATTTTTGTTTCCACATGTGCCCTTCATCCATAACACCTGTGGAACTCATGCCTCCAAGCATGGATTCCCAGGAGTTTGCTGAGGGCAAATTAGATCTCTTATTGCTCCTTCTTTGGCAGGCATTTCAGTAGACTTCTTCTACCTTAAGTCAGTGATTACCACTCTTGTCTTCCCAAATCACTTTAAACCTTGTTTTATCTTTTAAATCATCTTTTCTTACTTTGTTACAGTTTTCTTTATTCTTACGCCATTAATTTTGGGGTGGGAGGTGGTTATTGAAGAGGTAAATGCAATAAACTCCTAGTGTCAGTCCTTTCACAGTTAGTCAGAAATACCAATTGGTATTTCTTGCATGTTTATCATAATCCTAGGGCTTACCAAATATTTAGTACTGAGGAAATTATACAAAAAAAAAAATGGGATAGCACAAATCCAGCAGTACCTTTGTACATGTTGATCTGTGTGAAATCAAACAGTAGAAAAGATTATTTGTTGTTTTTAACGTGTACTTTATCAACCCATTGAATTTGTTTTTTCTCTTAGGTATGCTAATAAAAAGGCCAGTCCTGTACCCTCAGATATGCAACATTTATAGGCTTCAGAGTCTGAGGATCTTGATAAGGTCTAATCCCCTAGGATGTTAATAAGTATTACGGTGGTGTCAGGTGCTCCATCTTAGTATGTATAACACATAGGACCATTTCAAACCTTCTCAGTACATCTGTCTTCTTGTATATTGCTGTAAATCATCGCCATTGAACAACTTCAAAAATGTTTCACATGTAACACCCCTAAGTATTTAATTAAGCACTGGGATTTGCAGAAAGGTGTCGAAAGTGAAGGGAAAAGAGGTGGAAATGGAATTGGATATAATATGCCACTTGCTGTAAGGCACAATTTCTTCTCCTCAGATAGCCAGAAATCCTGTTACAGGTTTATAACGATGTATAAAGAAGGTGATGAATAGAAAAGAACATAAGCCTAGTAGTGTGTATTTGGGGAAATGTGTTCTAGATGTATAAAAATTAGTTTTTTAAAATTCTAATAACTGAGTATTATATCACTAAAATACTGAAGGACATATTTTAAAAATGCATTTTCTGTTTTTTTTCTTCTTTAGTTGGAAGAACATTTGAGGTTGAATAATAAGAGTGTAGGTGTTTATTCACAATAGCACAATGAAAGTAATTATACCATTCTTCCTTCAGCATTTCCTAAATTTGAATGTAATGCTTGTAGGAATCCATTTGAAAAGTGGTGTTAAAAATTATTCCTGAGCTCAACTGATTACAACACAGTGGTACAGTGGTGTTTAGTTGGTGTTGTAAAACATTTCCAAACTTCTAATATTGTCCAAGTTCACATCATGAAATCTTGAGTCTAGACATCTGTCGTTTTACAGAATAGGCTATAAGGAAATCAGTTAAATAGTATTTGGCCATTTTCTACTGCTCTGTTTATATGTGTTTAGAGTGAACAGAAATCTTTAAAAATGGCTACCCTGATGTCTGCGTATCATATATTTCCATCTTTATGTTTCTTCCCATTTCTGTATGCATTCTGTGTTGCACGTATCATGAATTACTTAGATTTCCTAGAATCATCATCTTATAGCTCCATGTTTTTTCTGCTTACAAGTAGACTTCTTGTTCTCTCTGTGAGAACGATTTTCCCTCTTTTTCTGCCCCACCAAAACTTTCTCACTTTTTAATAATTGCTCACATGCCGTTTTCTTGAGGAAGCCTTTCCTATAATACCAAAGCTTTCCTTAACCTGGTGTGTTTTCCTATGGATTCTTCTCTTTGGTTCTTCCACGGCATCCTGTGCTAATGCTGGATCTATCACCCTGTATTGTAATCAGTTCTTTTCTTGCTTCTAACCTACTGAACCCTGAACTTCTTTCGAACAGGGATTGTGTCTTATTTTTATTCTTAACAAAAAGTAAGTAATTTGTTACATTAATAGTTGGGCAGTTTCCTCTACTGAGGTATTTTATTCTGATGGAATTAAGCATTGATAAAAGAGTGAGGTGGGAAGAAAATACATTAGGGAGGCTGGAAAAATTAGTAAGTTATACTGTACAGGTTTACTAAATTAGACTGTTTTCACTATAATTCATTTGGAGACAACATCTTTGTGGGAAATTAAGGTATTTAGTGCATTGTAATTGTGAACTAAGTAGCAAAGCTCATGTCTGAAGGAGATATCATATTCCATGAAGGAGATACTTCTCTCTTTTATATTGTGAATAATAATGGGATAAACAAGAAGGGATCTTTTTTCTATCTCTTTTACTCTTTTCCCTGTCTCTTGTTCTGTCTCTCTTAAGTAATGTGTTCTGTAATGTTCTCTAAAGTCCCCAAGATTTGAAGTATCTGGATAAAGGCTCTAGATCGTGTTCTAGATAATAAAGCAATATTTCAAACGAGTAAGGCACTCAGAACAGAGTCAATGTACTGCCAGAGGGAAGGGTAGAAAGTAACTCCAAGTTGGGATGCTTGGTGGTTAAAGTTTAATTTAGAGTGTGGTACAGTGCAAAGGCCCAGGATTTAGTGTTTGTTTACAGAGTGCTAGAATTGTTCTGTCAGGAAAAGAGGAAGCACTTTATTAGAATTGAGTTGTTTCACCTATAAATAAGGTATTGAGCTTTAATTATTTTGAATTATTTTTCTGATCAGAAATTCTGTGATTGTGAGACAGAAGTATCATTTGTAATTAAGTGTTTTAGATTTTGTTTTAAGTAGAGTTTTTATTTCATTTGAGCTGTGACTGTAAATATTTTTTCAACATTAAGTAACTTTACTTTGATGTCTGTTTATCTTTGTTCACCTCCACATGATACGATAAATAATGAATAGATTTTGAGTGTCAAATCTGATTTCAGATCCAAAGATCTGTTGCCTAAATTGGTATATGTGGATTTCATTTAATTTCAAGAGAGAATGTTAAAAAACCACTTTTCTAAGTGAATGTTTTGGTAACTTTTCAAGGACATTAGATATGCTTGATTTTGTGTTTAATTATTTTCTGCCCAAGAAACCACTTTCTATTGCTCTGATCATCCACAAATAATATGTCTTGACATTTAAAAGACTGAAGAGTAACCATATTTTAATATCATTAGAAATAATGAATGCTTTGTTCTATCTAAGATTTACTTCCTTGATGTTCAGAATTTCAAATACTTTCCATGTGTTCACTGTTGAAAAGGTCATTCAAGTTTGAAAATTGTGTACTTTAAAATCTAAACTTAGCCTTAAAATTTCCATCTTTCAACATCCTTGCTAGTACAATTAGTTGTTATTGGAATTAGACTATTATCACATACAACCAGAGAATACTTTTCCTCCATATTTCTTAAAGAACCAGTTTGCTGGTTTATTTTATTTATTTTTCCATTGAAACAGTTTCTAATTTTGTATTTTGGTTCCTTACCTAACCTTTTCTTCCCTTAGAAATTCAAAGACTGTCACTGCAACTTATACATTGAAAATAATTGATACGCCTACTAAGTAGATTTGGTTAATTAACAGTTTCACAGTGTTCCTGAATGGCAGAATGATTTCAGAATTCAGTATAATTCATCCCCTAGTATCTATAGGAAAGTAAAACTATGTACTGCCAAGATACAATAGGAAAGATAAAGAGTGGCTGAGGACAGCAGAATTGATGAGAGATGAAACACTAAAGCCCTCCTTTTAGGAGTTTTGTAAAAACAACTGAAACTCGTAAAATTGGACTACCTTTAAAATGGCAATTGGTACATGTTAGAACTCCTGGGAGAAACAGCCAAAAAAAAAAAAAAAAACAGAAAAAGATGGGAAGGAGGAAGGAGGAAACAATTTTTCATTTTATATTAGTTACCAGCAAATTTTATGCTAAACTGCATGTAGCGAATTTCTAAATTCTGTCTGGTATATTTCTTTGTAACTTCTGTCTCTCTTCTCTTTTCCACTCTTCTTGAGCCAACTATTATTTATGATATGGTAGAGAGAAAATAAGAGAGATTAAGTTTTATGACTCAGAAAATCATTCAATTATCAGTGATAAAACCTGTATTATCCACAAGTCTAACGTTTTGGGGAGAGCAAATAATGATTTTTGGTGTAGCATATTTCTGATGTATTTACATATTCAATACATCAGAATCTCCACAGATTAAAGTTTAGGGCATAAGAGCCATATTCATTAAAAGGCAAACAAAACCTCTACAAATTGTCCTAAACCTAACTAAAGGTACTCTGAATAACAAAATGTTTATCCAAATATTTTTCCAAGTCAACTGCATTCTTCTAATTTCTTTTTCTGATACAGGGGAATATTAGCATTGTCGTTACATGAATTCACCATGAAGATGATCACTCTCACAAAAGATGAACAGTATGTCAGTTGAAACACAGAAACATGAGTTTACCTCTCATCTCTCTGCTTTTAGTACCATCTACAGTATTATAAAAGGACAAAAGAGTCTTATGTTTTATTCATTAAGTAAATATTTTTTTAATTTGCATTTTTAATATTTTCTAAGGTGAGGGATAACAGGATTGTGGCAGAGCTGAACATTGTAACTTTATTGTTCCTAGGGCACTCTTAAAACTCCCAAAGACCTATCTGCCACAAAGTACTGCATTTGCTTAACACTCCAGGTTATTAGCACATATGCCCTGTTGCACTTGAAGAACCCATGTTTTATTTAAGTACAATGGAGACATCTCCTTTTGATGCTACATAGGTAAGAAGGTAGAAGTAGAAACACAGTCTTCAGGAAGAAATACACACAAGCAAATGAAAGTAGTCAAAGCAGTGTTGGGGGTGTATGTGTGTGTGTGTGTGTGTGTGTGTGTGTGTATATTCATGTATTTGAAATAAGATGGAAGAATCTCAGCGGCAGGGGAATATCTCAGGGAAAACTTAAGAAAAAAAAATATACACTAATGAAAACATTTCTTGTTTTTTCAGACTTTCCAGACCATACTGAAACATCACTGATCTTGTATTTCATTAGAAACAACAATATCTAAAATTAAATTGTAATTCACGTGCATTACTTGCTGAGAGAAAGATGGATAGAGAGTGAGACAGAGAGAGAGGGATTGAGAGATTTAAGTTGATTCATTGGGTCAAAGAGAAGTGTTGGCAGCTGCAGTAGAGAAGCTTTCCCCACATTGCATTGCCAGAGCTTCTCAGTTCTGACCCACAGGCACAGTGCCAAGAGCTGCCAGGAATGCCAAGTGTGTGCTGATTTTGTGATGTAGAGAAATAGGGATTTGGGTGAGAATACTTAATTGTCTTGAACGACTGTGTTTGGTTGGAATGTGAGCCAAAGTCTCCAGACATAAAAAGAAATAGTGATGAAAATCCTCAGGCACAAACATACTTTGCATTTATTGCCTGAAAGTAAGCAGGACATTTGAGTCAGCAGCACTTTGAGTTGACTTCAGGCCTTTGTTTTCTAAGTATTGTGGCTAAATGAAGGTAGCAACATTTTTGTGTGTGTACCCTTCAGACTAAATATATGTTCTCAGCTGCCCTCAGACATGGGATGTTTGTTCACCATTGAGGTTTTATTTCTTTATTATTTCTCCATCAAACTTAAGTATAAAAACTTCTTGCTTGTTATTTCCCATGAGTTTCTTAGATAGGATTTTAGGTGTTAGAAAGCCTTTTTGCTTTTTTCTTAATAATTTGGAGTTTGTGAGTTTATTTTGTTTTGATTTGATTTTAATTGAATTAGGAGGAGACACTAGAAATTTAAAAAAAATTCTTGTACAAGTTTATTATATACCTTTAGGAAAGAAAATAACTTGAAACATTTAAAAATATTCTTATTTGTAAAAAAATCATACAAAAATATAGTGTTTTAACTGATTTTTACTATAGAACATTTCAAAAATTTCAACACAACTAACATTTTTGAAGTACATTGTCAATCATTGAAAATGATCTTCAATATCTCTGTCATTTCAAGTACATTATGTTACTACCAATTAATCTGTAGAAAAATCCATAATTTTCTTTAGTAAACAACAGTTTTAACCTATTTCATCTGGTTCTGCCATGTGAACAGCAGTTTATCAATATTATATTTGCATAAGAACTTTATGAATACATCATATTAGAGAAGTTGATGAGCGCCTTTTGTTTCTCACAAGAACGGGTTGGTAAGATTGAATTAATGATTAGAGGATGATGTTAAGAATTGGCATCTGATTAATCATGGACTGGACATGTTGAGTATCTTGCATAGCTCTTGTATCTTATACTATCTAAGTAACAGAGTGTAGGATCATTTCATATTTTAGGGACTATTTAAAATTAGATTTTATCAATTTTGACTGTTGGTACCATAGAGTTTGTGAGCCGGTTTAGTCCTGCTTGAATTACTATTTCGTTAAAGATTATTAATCACCAGCTGCCATCACACAGTGGCAGGTTTCCAAGATAGCACTCTGAGGACTCCTCTGTTCATCCCTCTGTCCCAGGGTGACATTAGTGTAGAAGCCTTTTTGGCTTCTTTGCAAAAGAACGTAATTGCCTCTAAAAATGTGTATGTTATCACCAAGTTTAAACTCAGAGGATGTTCAGGGGAAAATATCCTCAGATATTTCATCCAGAATAACTTAAGTCATTACCCAGTGATGCTATTTGTTAAAAATCACATGGATTCAGGGAAAAAACGTTCCAGGTTCTTTGTACTTCAAAACCCTTTGTTCACCCTCTACCCGCCCATCCCCCAGTGATACATTTCACCGGGTCACTGGTGGTAGGGGATAGTGTGGGAAGAGAAAGACGTCGGCCATTGAATCCTGTAAATTATTCGGTTGTACATTCTAGTGGTTTTCATGTCGTCAGACTTCAGCATACTGTGAATGGTGACACGTCAAAGGTTGCATTATTGGATAATAATGCTGCTCTGTAAAGTGTGGAAGCTCAGCTTCCAATGTCCCCTGCCAGCACTGACAGATCCCACAACAGGTGCAAATTTGACTTCACACTTCGCAATTGAGCAAGCCAAGCTTGAGTATTACCTGACTGTGCTTAAGTTTTCACTTCTATTGCTGTCTGTGTTCTTAGAACTTCTCGGGATTTTTTGTTTTGTTTTATTTTTCACAGTAAAGAAAATTTGGAAAAGTTTATGAACTCAACTTCCAAAATTTTTCATAATTTCTCAATCATCAAACATATGTTCTGAAAAATATCCTCATCATAATAACCAACTTATTTTCAGTTCTCATGAAAGTTAAATCATCTTTATTTGAATTTCAGATATATTTACATTTAAAATATTCATTTTCAAATCCATATTTTTAATAATACATGAAAATGTAGCTATTACCCTTAGTTTTTTCTCAAATAGTGTTTTAAAATAACTAGTTTTCAAAATGTTTGAATTCACTAACAGAGAATAGACAAACATCTAAAACAGAATCCCTTTGGAGAGTTAGTTTTTTATCTTATATCTGCTGTTTCTTTAAAAATTGTGTTTTCATCCAAGAATCCTATTATGACTGTGTTAACAGGTTCAGTCAGATAAATAAAAGACATGATGGGAATAAGTTATAAGCTGCAGAATAAATTAAGTAAAGGTATGGTTTGTTAGCTCAAAAGAGAACAAAGTCTATTTTTGGTTTTAATGAAATACAATACTTGGTCTTTTACTCACTCAACAATATTTTTCATTAAATTGTTGGAATTGTGTTGTGAGTATATTCATGGGATTATATGGGACCACATACCTTGTAGTTGAGATATTTTTGTGGAAATACGGGTTTAAGAGAATGTAAATTTCTTTTATGAAGGAGATGAATTCAGTTGGATTTCTTGAATCTGTGGATTGGCATCTTTTTACCATGTCTGGGAATTGCTTCAAATTTTACCTGTGCCCCATTCTTGCTGTTTTCTACTTCTAGAACTTGGATTAGATGTGTGATTTTGACATACTCACTTGATCATATCAATACATATCTCTTAACTTCTCTTTTACATTTTACGTCTCTCTGCCTTATAATATATTATCCCACAACACAAATTCCCTACCTATGTATGGTAATCCACTCTTCAACGCATCCATCGAATTTTTTATTTCAAATACTGTATTTTTCATTTGTAATAGTTTTTATTCTTTTTTTATATCTATGTGTCTTTATATTATCAAACCTTTCTTTTATTTCTTAAAATATAAATATCACTTTTCTATTCTGTTTCTCATAATTTTAATTTCTGAATTTTTCACATCATGACTCCTATCTTTGTTTCAGCTAGCTGTCACTCATGGTGCCTTATTTCCATATGTTTTTCATGACTTCTTTTTTTAATGTCAGCTGCTCATTTTTCTTAAACTTTTACCTATGAAAATTCCTTGACACCTAAGATATAAATTGAGAAAAACTTTGCTTTGCTTTTTGTCAGCGATCTGGAATGTCTAATGAAAATTGACCTCATTAAATTAAATTCTTACCTTGAGATTTTTTTTCTGGAACCCAGAGAGTAGGGAACCTAGACTCTTTGATGAGTTCTGGCTTATGAGTTTGAATTCTCAGGAAAATTTTTTCTTTTCCTCTGCTTTGAGCCATTTTTAGAGAAGGAAAGATGGTAAATATATTTCTAGTTCACCTGTATACTGAGGATGCAAAATTTTGGTGTCCCAAAATGAAGGGTCCACAAGAACCAACCCTCAAGTTTAGTGGCTTAGCAGTCGTCTCCAAGGTAAAAGACAACTTCTTGGTTTCATATACCTCTATGATCCTCTCCTTCAGTCCCTTGCCTTAGTGTTGCTTACTTTCTTGCCAACTCAAGTATATTCAAGATTTAAGAAATAGATGTTTTATCTAGTATTTAATATATTTTTAAAGTAAGACAATCAGTCTGGGCATCTAATCTGTCATGTTGCAATAAATGAAAATTTAAGTGGATTGCTTTAGTGACTGAGGAAAATGAGATAGAAGAACCAAGGACATTGAACTCCCATAGACCTTTAAAATCCTGATAATTTAACTTATTTGCTGCTTCTTTGGAGGGAAATCAGCCCTGGCAGCTCGCTTCCAGCTGAAATACCAGCTTTTATTCTAATATTAGTAGAGGAATTGTTTAATGATGTTAGTTCAGATTATTTTCCTTCCTAGTATATGTTACAGTTGTTTCCAAGTTTACCAAGAGTCTATGTTTTCTAAAGAGACCAGTATCTGGTAATATCATGATATTAGTTCCAGCTAAGGTAATGTGGTGAATAGAGGTTATTAGAAACATATAAATGCAAATTGGAAATTTAGAAATCTCACAATCGACATTGCTGCTTTTCATTTGAAGGTGTGTTTCAGAGCTCATAGATGAAAATTCTCAAAAGTTTTGTTTTTTATTATGATCTCTTGACATGCATAGCTCACATATTTTATTGTAATGCCCAGTGTTACATCAATTTTAGATTTGTTGCAGCTTGACTGAATTCATATTTATTTTCTATTTGATGAAAGTTTATGGAATAGACAGATGATTTGTTTAAAATAAATCTTTAAAATGTAGAGCCTGGACACATGCTGTTGTTGTTCACATTTTAGCATTTACCATGCTAACTCAGTGTAGAAGCTAGAGTCAGAGAACAACTGAAACATGAAGCCTGGATTTGATTACTCTTTTTACTGCATACTTGCCATGTAACGTTGGGCTTACTGTACCATTAGTACTTCAGTTCCATTGTTTGTAAAATGATACTAACACTAGTAATAGGGAATAAAATAATGAATGTATGTGAGGCAGTTAACAACAATTAAATGTTAGCTGTTCTTGCAACACTTTTGATACTTTTATTAACTAAGTTCTCAATGAATAGCAAGGGTCTTATAAGTGATAACTAAATTCAAGAGCATAAAGCAAAATAATTGCACAGTGCTCAAAAATAGGGAAGTAAGAGTAAAAGAGAATAAAAATTGCTTGAAATTTACAATACAATGATAAACAGATAGGACTTATAAAGTAAATAAAAGATATAATATACAATGAAATTTAGAATCTATCTGAAAGGGATATTTTTTATTCTTAAACCATCTTCTTGGTTGCAGAGAAGTTTAATATTTGCATTTGAAACATCTAATATCCTTAACAAATAGCACATCTTCAATACTTTATAATTTTTAGTTTTATTTGTTTAGTTTTCCTATAAGTAAAATATTTATTACAAAATAATTTTCTGATTTCCAAGTATTTCTTTATCATTAGATTTAAGATCATCATAAGCAAAATTTACAGTCATAGTTGATAACTATGCATAATTTATTCCACTTTCCTAGTCCAGCTAACTTTTTATGGCTCCAGTAATAGTATTTTATGATTATATTTTCAATTTGTAAACCAGAAGGTAATGAAACTCTTCCCTATTAATATTCTAAGAATCACTTAATTTTAAAATGTGTCAATAACTGGTGCTCTCTAAAAAGATTTTATGTGCTTTAATAGTGGAATCTAGTTTCATCTCCACTGTCTAACCAAAATAGCATCTCTAAAATATGGATTAGGGCTATTATTACTTTTCAGAGAATATATTTAAGATTTTTTTTAGTTAGTATAAAAACAATTAAAGTTAATAGAATTGATTTATTATTTCTGTGTTCTTGCTTAGGGTACTTTGATCACTTTTCCATAGGGTATTTAAATAGTGTGACAGAAATGCTCTAAACCTGAAAGTCATAGAGATCTAGGTTTAAGTTCAGTTCTGCCACTTTAACCTGAGAGATTTTTTTGAATGAGCAACTTAATATCTATTAAGTTCTGTTTTCTCCTATACAACATGGAGATAAACACATAGAGCTCTGATAACAAGTATCACACAAAGATGATATAAAATGAAATTATATATGTAAAACACCTGGAACACTGTCTGATAATAGTTTTCATAATAATAATTATATGTGCTTGGATTTGGCAATTAGTAGTCATTAAAATATATGTGTGTGTGTATGTAAGCTTGAGACCTTTCTGAATCCTGTGGTTTCTAAAACAAACACTTCTGCTGACACAACGTATAAAACACACTTAGACACAGATGTTTGCACTAGTATCTGCAAATGGCATATGAAATATGAAATATATATGTATTTAAGTGCATTAATTGTATTTAACCCTTAAATAATATTAGCTATTTCTAAAAATGTTTTCCTTTTAATAAAGTGTTACCCAAAGTGTACTATCAGAACACTGGGTCACATGCTCTGTTTAAAGAATAAAGGAGGTACCACACCAAATAATGTTGCCTATAGTTTGTTGCCTATGCAACCTTACAAGATTCAAAGTTTCTTGTAAAATGTTCTAAAAATTCCAGTTTTAAAGAAACCTTTTAACATTTACTTCAAACACAAGGCTACCAAGATTTTTTTTTTAATTGAGCCATTTTTTTTCAGATGTATTTATCAACATTCTGCTGAAGGAATGTTTCACTAAATAAACTGTGTGATACGGTGCTATTCAATTGCATGAAAAATTAATGTTAACCCAGAGACCAAACTGAAATATGACACTAGAGATCTAGTTCGGAAAAAATTACATAGAGGCCGAAGTCCCAGATATGCCTAAAGTGAAGGGATCTCTGCTTGGATTACAGAATGTAATAAAAGAAAGTCTGATGTTTAGGTAATTAAATTTTGCGGGGCGAGATCTCATAATGACAGCTAAAAGTAAAATATGGAAAGTCAAGGAGTGAAGCACAAGTGTCATTTTGAGAATAAAAAGAGTTAGGATTTAACTGGTAAATCTCTTAGTCTCCTTTTAGCTAAAGGAGGGAATTAGACATATGGCCTCTATCGGATTCTTTCAAGTACTTACACTTATAATTCTAATATAAAAGATGAGAATGAAATGTATTTTCCTCCAACATTTACATATTACATAATACTTTTTCTATTTATAATTCACTGTAATAAGTGCTATTAAATTTGACTATAATAAATGCTATTTAATTATTATTTCAGTTTTTAAAACAAAGAGTGTAGGTACCTAGAGAAGAAGGAAGGAAGGAAGGAAGGAGTGAAGAAAAGAAGAAGGAAGGGAGGGAGGGAAGAAGGGAAGGAAGGAAAAAACTTGTCCAAAACTTAGTAGCTAGAAAATTTTCAGCTGAGTACTAATTTTGTGCTCCTTCTTCTCTTCCCATTTACTGCCATTGGTTTCTTTGGTTGGTCAGAGACATGAGGGAGTGCCTGGTGTGGTGGAGAGAACAAACCTGACACTCTTAATTTCAGTATTTCACTTTTTTCTTTATATATGTGTCATATATATATAAATACTATGTAAGAGGACATTTTTGTTATTATAATAAAAGGGATATGAAATCCTTTTATTACATTATCAAATTAAAAAAACAGCTTTTATTGTTTAACTATAATAAATGACTTGATTTCAAGATATTTCAAATTGGGTGAAACTTGAACAAAATTGAGGACTTCATCTGATGAGATAGTTGTAATAAGAAATTGTCTTTTTTAATGGCACAGTGTATTTTTATCAAAACTCGTGTATTATAATATGGATATTAACGAATTCTATATATACTTGCTTTAAAGAAAGCAGGTACTATGGTATTTATAGTAGTTGTGGTGCTAGGCATAATTTGATACCTGTGATGTGCTCACATACCTACACATCCACATACATGTATTCAATTCACTGGCTTACAAATTTATTAAGAAACTTACTTTACATTGAAAGCAAAGATAATAGTTATTGGGAGAGCCAGAAATCTAGACCTAGATCTTGGTTGATATTCTAACTATTAAGAATATTATAAAATACAGTGTGTTGCTTATATATGAGGGTAGTATTGGCATTGAGAATAACCTGCACAGATGTTTGATCTTATACAATGTTGACTTTATTTAAAAGAGATTTGACTTTCTGTAAGTTTTATAACCATAATTTAAATGGATACATGTTTACACATATAAACAAATAAATAGTATAATTCTACTAGAGCCTGGTTCTAATGGAAATAAAGATGCACACAGAAATATGTGTCTTTTATTTATATGTCTATTACATGCATATAGATATCTATTTTATGTATATATACACACACCATTCACGTTAATTTTCCTAATTGATATCTGTATGCTTTCCCCAAAGTAATAAATAAATAGAATCTCACTAAAATAAACAATATGAAACATTTGGAACAAAACTTCAAGCTCCTCAAGAAATTGTTTCTGGATTATGAAGCAAATAGAAATTGTGGAGCAGAAGCTTTCATTTTTATCCTGCTCTTACATTTGCCAGCTTTGGGCATTATGGCTATTAACTTTTATAGACATCATACATTTTTATGTTAACTGTTCAGCTTTCTGTTTGTTGAGGAACTAGACTTATGTTTCTTGAACAAATGCACGAGCAAATTACCACATGCCTTCAATATCTTTAAAGGACTTTTTCCTGTTTAACAATTTATGATTGATTTTTTTTGAAAATCAAAGAAATTTCAAATGCTTATTGGTACTAGAAGAAAAATAACATGTTCACGTTTTCTTGCATGGTCGTCCTTAAGATAGTATATTACCATTGCTATACTTCAAATAATCCCACTCAAATTTATCAGAAGGTAAATGAATGTTTCTATATTCAGAGAAGTCAAATACTCCATCATATCAGAAAAGTTGGGTATTTATGATTCATTTGCAATGGATAGTTTGCATAATTATTTTACCCCTTTTGCTTTTCTCATTATAGAATAACTTTCAGCCAAATATTTTGATGGCTTTCTTACTCTACTTTTTATTAAAGAAATTTAAATTTATATATTTATGTAAACATTTGATGTATATCTCTGAAAGATATAGTTTCTATTAAAACATAATTACAATTCCAATAACATCACAATAAAGAATATATTCTTAATATAATCAAACATGCAGTCAGTATTTAAACTTCTAATCTTCCCATAAGTGCTATATTTTACATATAAATGCTTTATATGTAAGTTTTAAGCATTTGTTTGAATAAATATCCATATAAAATCCCCATATTTGGATCAGTTGATATGTCTCTTAAACCTCTTTTAATCTTTAAATTCTAAATCTCTTCATTTTCCATTGGATGTATTTACTGGTGGAACTGAATACTTTTTCCTGTACAGTTGCCTACAGTATGTATCACTCTGATTGCATAACTGTGGTGGTGTTTATCACGTTCCCCTGTTTTCTGTATTACCTGTATATTGATAGTTAAATCCATCAAATGAAAAGTGGTCAGATTTAGATTGTGTTTGTTTGATTTTCTCTTTTTTTTTTTTAACATCTTTATTGGAGTAGAATTGCTTTACAATGGTGTGTTACTTTCTGCTTTATAACAAAGTGAATCAGCTATACATATACATATACATATATCCCCATATGTCCTCCCTCTTGCATCTCCCTCCCACCCTCCCTATCTCACCCCTCTAGGTGGTCACAGAGCACTGAGCTGATCTCCCTATGCTATGCAGCTCCTTCCCACTAGCTAGCTATTTTACATTTGGTAGTATATATAAGTCCATGCCACTCTCTCACTTCGTCCCAGCTTACCCTTCCCCCTCCCCATGTCCCTCAAGTCCATTCTCTATGTCTGAGTCTTTATTCCTGTGATTTCTTAACAATATTATTTCATGTAGGGAATTGGTTCCCTTGTCTCTTTTGATTCTTCTTAATGGTAGTTTACTGATGTATACTTTACATATTGTACATAAATATTGTATATAGCTTAATGAATTATGATTAATCTATACACCCTAGTAAGTAGTATCAAGATCAGGATATACAACATACTTAGTACTCCAGAAAGTTTTTTCATGCCCTTTTCCAGTTCCTATCCCCCATTTTTCACACAGAGGCAAACACTACTCTTACTTTTTTCATCACAGATTAGTTTTGTCTGTTCTTGAACTTTGTATCTATTCTTTTGCATCTGGCTT
This sequence comes from Balaenoptera musculus, assembly GCF_009873245.2. Taxonomy (NCBI): domain Eukaryota; kingdom Metazoa; phylum Chordata; class Mammalia; order Artiodactyla; family Balaenopteridae; genus Balaenoptera; species Balaenoptera musculus. The sequence goes on from NC_045789.1 coordinate 13,253,663, forward strand.
CTTTGCTTCATTATGTTTTTGACATTTATCTATGATGTTAAGTGAATCAATAGTATGTTTCTTTTTATAGCTGAGTGGTATTTCATTATATGAATAGATCACAGGATGTTTATCCTAGCTTCCACTGATGGATATTTATGTTATTTCTAGTTTGGGGCTATTTTTTTTTTAATATAAATTTATTTATTTATTTTTGGCTGTGTTGGGTCTTCGTTTCTGTTCAAGGGCCTTCTCTAGTTGTGGCAAGCGGGGGCCACTCCTCATCGCGGTGTGCGGGCCTCTCTTGTTGCGGAGCACAGGATCCAGACGCGCAGGCTCAGTAATTGTGGCTCACGGGCCCAGTTGCTCCGCGGCATGTGGGATCCTCCCAGACCAGGGCTCGAACCCGTGTCCCCTGCATTAGCAGGCAGATTCCCAACCACTGTGCCACCAGGGAATCCCTAGACCAATCTTTTAAAAATTGAGTTATTTTCTTTCTTTTATTGATTTATAGGTGTTTTCAAAAATATATTGTGGTTGTGATTCCTTTGCCAGTTGTTGTATTGTTGAATATTTCACATTTTTATTATGTCTTTACTGAGCACTAGTTTTTAATTTTGATAGAATTCAACTTAATCTTTTTTCTTCTAAAATGATTATTACCATTTGTGACTTGTCTAATACATATTTGCCCATTCTACATCACTAATATATTTATCTATGTTTTCTTCTAGAAATATAATAGTTTCAGCTTTTATAACCTTAGCTTTTAAATTTAGATCTATAACCCACTGTATTAGTCTGTGTTCTCCAGAGAAATAAAAATAGAGATATATATGTACATAGATAGACATAGAGACATGTGTCACTATACATCAATAGGATATGTGTAAATATATGTAAATATATGTGTATATATATGTCTCAATAGGGTATATATAAATCATTTAATCATATATATCAATATTATAATATATAAATAAGTATATATCTATGATAGATATCAGTATTTATATCTCTATATATACCATATATATCTCTCTATATATCATATATCTATATGTGAAGAGATTTACTATAAGGAATTGGTTCAGGTGATTATGGAGACTTAGATATCCCTCTGTATTTTGGAGACCCAGGAAAACTGGTGGTGTAGTTTCTGTCCAAGTCTGTAGGCCTGAGAACAAGGAGAACTGATTGTGTAAGTTCATGCCAAGTCCAAAGACCTGAGGATTAGAGAATCTATGGTGTAAGTTCCAGTCTGAGGGCAGAAGAAGGATATTCCAGTTTAAACAGTGAGTCCGTGAATGCAAATTCTCCATTCCTCCGCCTTTTTGTTCTGTTTAGGCCCTCAAGGGATGGGATGATGCCTGCCCACACTGAGGAAGGTAATTTGCTTTAGTCTACAATTCAAATACTGATCTCACCCAGAAACACTCTCACAGACATACCTAGAAATAATGTTTAACAGACTATCTGGGCACTCCATGACCCAATCAAGTTGACAGATAAAATTAGCTCTCAACCATATCTTGACTTAATTTTTATGTGTGGTGACTGGTGGGGCTAACCTGTTCAATATTTTAAATTATTTTTCATGATTATCTGAATATGAATATTTTCCTTATAAGGAATGATGATATGTGGGTACAGAGATAAAAATGAAGTGTCGACTAGATTTCTAAAAATCTATATGTAAATCTATATTTATATTATAAATATATTTATATTTATATTATATAATTTATATTATAATCTATATTTATAATATAAAATATATGATATTAGAACATAGATATAAGAAATATCCCTCTTACATTATTTTTAGAGATAAATATCATTTATGTATAGAACTGAGTGCTGTAGAATAAATGAAATTATTGTGATGTTCATAGGTCTACTATTTAACATGCTCAATTTACTTTAAGTGATTTATTTCATAAGCTTTTATGACATTATTGATACTAAGGTAGAAGTAATATATAACACAGGAAGCAAATGGAATAAACAGAGAAGAACTATATACATTTTTCTTAAAACTTCGTTAAGCCTAAGAATTCATGTTTACTGCTTTGTTGAATCTGTGCTATGTGAGCTATAGTGAATATACCTCCCTGATATTATCCCATGTTACATAATTTTGTCATTGAAGTGGAAGAGGATTTGAGTGAAATAGTCTTAATGCTTTACCTTGGAGAAGTATAAGACAAAGAACAGTTTTTTTGAGAGTATTCACTCTTATATTTTCTTTGCAGTCCCGGTTCTTATTATCGGCCTCATTTTCATGTATGTTTTTTTGCAAAGCTATCTGTTGGTTTCATTAACCAAATACCTGCTTAGATAAAATCCAACCAGGGATAAAAACAGTTTGTTTAATCTTTGGCAGTAGTTGTTTTATTACACAGAATGTATCTAGTGCTTTATTAAAAGAACAGTAGTGGTATTTGGTATGTGTGAAGAAGAATATGTTTACGAAGTATGATTTCTGTTCCCCCCACAGATTCCATGGTAGAGCATGGTGATTTTCTGTCTTTACAAACTGTTCACTGATCTGGCAAAGAAAATTGCCTTAACAAGAATAAATAAGAATTCGTTCATTAGCTGTGCTTAATTAACACAAATAAAACAGATAAACCCAATGTTGAGTGTGCTGTTGCAAGCTTTCTATTTTAGAAGCACCCCTCAGCATTTATGATTTATTAAATTTATTCAGCAAACATTAATCGAGTACCACCTATTGGTCAGAGACTTTGCTAAGTACTGTGGATCAAAAAATATCTTAGAGGAGTTTACCATCAGGAAAATAGATGACTAAATAAATAGTTGAATGACAGGTACATTGACAAAGGTTATGGGCAGTTGTAGGCTAGACAGATTGGTTAGACTGGAGCAGAGAGACCCATAGAGAATAATGAATAATGAATTTGAAGAGATCATGGGAACGGCAGAAGTTAGAGGAGTTTAGATTTTTTTTTTTAAGAAGGTAGACATTCTTTTTTTTTTATTATTTTTAATTTAATTTAATTTATTTTTTACACAGCAGGTTCTTATTAGTTATCTATTTGATACATATTAGTGTATATATGTCAATCCCAATCTTCCAATTCATCACATCCCCACCACCACCACACTGCCCTGCTTTCCCCCCCTTGGTGTCCATACGTTTGTTCTCTACATCTGTGTCTCTATTTCTGCCCTGCAAACCAGTTCATCTGTACCATTTTTCTAAGTTCCACATATATGCGTTAATATACAATATTTGTTTTTCTTTTTCTGACTTACTTCACTCTGTATAACAGTCCCTAGGTCCATCCACGTCTCTACAAATGACCCAATTTCGTTCCTTTTTATGGCTGAGTAATATTCCATTGTATATATCTACCACATCTTCTTTATCCATTCATCTGTTGATGGGCATTTAGGTTGCTTCCATGACCTGGCTATTGTAAATAGTGCTGCAATGAACATTGGGGGTGCATGTGTCTTTTTGAATTATGGTTTTCACTGGGTATATGCCCAGTAGTGGGATAGCTGGGTCATATGGTAATTCTATTTTTAGTTTTTTAAGGAACCTCCATACTGTTCTCCATAGTGGCTGTATCAATTTATATTACCACCAACAGTGTAAGAGGGTTCCCTATTCTCCACACCCTCTCCAGCATTTGTTGTTTGTAGATTTTCTGATGATGCCCATTCTAACTGGTGTGAGGTGACACCTCATTGTACTTTTGATTTGCATTCCTCTAATAATTAGTGATGTTGAGTAGCTTTTCATGTGCTTCTTGGCCATCTGTATGTCTTCTTTGGAGAAATGTCTATTTAGGTCTTCTTCCCATTTTTGGATTGGGTTTGTTTTTTTAATATTGAGCTGCATGAGCTGTTTATATATTTTGGAGGTTAATCCTTTGTCTGTTGATTCATTTGCAAATATTTTCTCCCATTCTGAGGGTTGTCTTTTCATCTTGTTTGTAGTTTCCTTTGCTGTGCAAAAGCTTTTAAGTTTCATTAGGTCCCATTTGTTTATTTTTGTTTTTATTTCCATGACTCTAGGAGGTGGATCAGAAAAGATCTTGCTGTGATTTATGTCAAAGAGTGTTCTTCCTATATTTTCCTCTAAGAGTTTTATAGTGTCTGGTCTTACATTTAGGTCTCTAATCCATTTTGAGTTTATTTTTGTTTATGGTGTTAGGGAGTGTTCTAATTTCATTCTTTTACATGTAGCTGTCCAGTTTTCCCAGCACCACTTATTGAAGAGACTGTCTTTTCTCCATTGTATATCCTTGCCTCCTTTGTCATAGATTAGTTGACCATAGGTGCGTGGGTTTATCTCTGGGCTTTCTATCCTGTTCCATTGATCTATATTTCTGTTTTTGTGCCTAGAAGAGTTTAGATTTAATGTTATGATATAACATTACACATATTGGATATGAATTGAAGGAGCAAGAAAGGAGGTCTCTTTATGATGTTTCATATTTGTAGTTTGAGCCTGGCAGTTTGGTGTGGTAGAGCTACCCCATACTTTAATTATATTTCTATAATGTTATAGCTAAATGCTTCAGATAATAGAGTTCTGAGTCCTGGCAAGAATCAAGTTTTGTCCATGAGAATGGAATGATACTGTAATTTTATTTGATGATTTCATGGATCTGTAAGGTAATGTATTATTTGTTTGTTTGTTTTAGTTTTTTAAAATTATTGGCACATAAAAATACCGAATAGTTTCTTCTATGAGGTTCCACTTTCATCTTCCATGTGGCAATTGCTCCATGTGACAGAGTCCTCAGTGGGTTCAAATTATATTAGATGATAATAACAAATACAGATAAAAGGAATTGTGGTTGCATTAAAAACTATTTTGATACTGTTGAGGGGGCAGTGTTGATTTGAAAGCAGCACTGTGATAGTGGGTATCTGTGGGTTGAAGATAAAATGCTAATTTTCTTTAGGGCTTTGGGGAAATTTTGGCAGCTTTCGCTTTAAAGAGAGAGTCATTGAGGAGACGATATTTTGGTGTATCTAATATACTTTCTTCCTCACAATTCCAGTTTCGGTTAAGGCAAAATGTTTAATTACTTCATTTATTAAGGAGATAAGATCATTGGTGTAACTGCTGGTTTTAATGGAACAGAAGTTTCAGAGATTCCAGAGAAGGAAGTGGCAGGAAAAGCACACGTGGGAGTAGAAGTATTGGGAGAATGAAGTGCTGAGACAGGAGTCTAGGAAAGGACATATTAATGGAGGTGAGAGCGGACTTGCCAGAAGGAAGTGCACATCTATGGCAGGAAATAGAGACTGGGAGATTTGACTTCAGAGTTGTGAAACCCAACAATTTCTGGATTTAAGACTGTGAGGTAAGTGATCCAGAAATACAAACCTCCATTTTAAGACAACTGTATATGTTGTCAAAATGTAAATACAATAAGTACCTAACTACAGGGTCTCTATGCTATCCCAAATAAAAAATATAATTGTTTACTTAAGCATATTTTTTACTTGAGATGGAAAAATTTTGGATGCACTTGCACATACAGTCACATATTTTTATCCTGTGTAATTACAAGTGACTATATCACAAAGTATGCTAGACTTCTGAATCACTGGTTTCCACTTTTGTTCTTTGGCTGTTTGTACCCCCATTTACCTGAGCATATTCACTTTAAACCCCATGAAAATAAGTATTTTTTATTATTGTATTAAACTATATTCTACTTTTCCATCAAATATATTAGGATAAAGTAAAAATTGAATTTAAACTTCCATTCATTTTAGTGAGTGGAATTTGCTGGAAAAGAAATGCACATACACATATACAAACATATATGCAGACACAGACACTGTAGTTCAGAATCAAAGGTTCTAATGAAAGGAATGGTCTAAATGAATAAACATTTATTTTGCTTTGAGGCTAAAAGAACGATTATTTTTGCTTCAGTTTTTTTTACTTCCTTTTCAGTGGCCCAGGGACCTGGGTGGGCTTGTATAATGTATAGATAAAAAAGAAAATGCCTGTCTACGTTCTGACACCAGGCCCTTTCACCAAAGAAAGTTGTGAACATTAATTAAATGTGATTTGCTCAGCTCCTCCAAACACAAATGCTGTCTGGGCCAGACCTAATGGGGCTTCAGCTATGCCTTTACCAGCGTAGCTAATTGAATTCCCTGTGCAAGCCTTTTTCTGTCTTTGCTGTTTGCTCAGCAGACACACTCATTTTCTTTGAACACTTCTTTCTGACGAATATGGTGCCAAAGTTAGAAATATGGGGATCCACGTTTTAATGAGATGAAATATTTTAATAGAGGAATTAAAAGCATTCATCACTAACTACTGAAAAATCATCTAACAGGAATAAGGACTATCCTGTTTAAACTCTGATTTAAATCATGAGTAGATCTACTCTCAATGAATATCATTTATTTAATCGATTATACTCCCATGAACACAGATCATGATATGCTTTACAGTTGTGTTTAATAACATTTTGACCATATATAGTTTATTTAACTCTGGGTTTAATATTTTATAGTAATAATAAAGGCTGACGCTTCTTTTTCATGTAAAAAGGTGGAAGAAAATAAATTACTAGCCTAATAACTAAATGGTATCATAAAGAGTCGCAATATATTAGCATACTCCATAGCTATTTGGAGACAAAATTTACAGAATTAGAACCTTAGTTTTCTTTCTCCTACCACTGTGTTTTACGTGTCTGAACAAAGATACACATCTACAAGTTATTTCAATTTACCACAGCGTACATGGATCTTCAGATACAAATTTCAACGAATTATATTCAGAAGAAAAAGAAAATGCTCTGAATGACAATGAGGGAGACTCCTTTATCAAAGCCTGTGTCAAGAGAAGACTATCAGCTTTTTCTCAATAATAAGTAAAAATATATTATCCCATGTAACTAAACCAAGAAAAAATAGAGCTCTCTTGCTCCTTCTTTCTTTCTTTTTTTTCCTTCAGCTGTAGATAAAGTTAACTCTGGTATTAAAATGAGGCATGCCTAATTTTAAACATTTTACCCCTCCACATTGTAATTTAGTCAAATAAATACACAGTGATATAATTTAAGCTGGTACATGTAAAGTAGAAACATATACTTTTAAAGTATTAAGAAGATCTTGAACATCTATTCAACAATTTTATAGCATGATATATTCATATTTTAGTGGAGGAGAGAAATAATAGAAAGTGTTAATTAGGAAAAAACAACATCATCAAATTCCGCTTGTATTTCAGAAGCAACAAGAAAAAATACAAGTGAGGAGATTAAAGGAAAAAGAGTTAAGTGACAGCCCAGACTGTAGGAAGACACACAAGCAAATAAATACAATAAGAATCCAAGAATATGATTCACACATGTTGTGTGATAGCCTACAGTTGAAACAGATAAGCAGTGCCCTGGAGCCTTCACTTACCACCAACTTTCAGATGTCCCTGAATAATCAGTTTTTCTTTTCTAAAATATGGGTCTTAATTAAAAGCAAACTTTTCTTGTACTATTTGAAACAAACAGTACAACAATTTATTACTAGAATACTGTAACAGATTTCCTGACATTTTTGATTTGATAATTAGAAATTCAGTACTATAAGTCGCTGACAAATTGATGGTTTATATAAAAAATAAATATACTATGACATTTCAATTTTTACCTGCTCTATATGACTTTGCTTCAAAATATATATTTTAATAAATTATTTATCTTTTTAGAACTTGTATATAGCAACTTTGATCTGTATCCCTATATGATTTATGTCATCTTCGGAAAACAATTACTCTAATTGGTAAAAGAAAGTGTTCTTTAAAACGTAAGTCCTCACATTAATAAAACTTCCAGAAACAGCACAGTTTTAGCATGTGATTTATTGATTTTCATTGCATGGGAGAGCGCACAGGAAATTGTCTTCCATAGAAGGTGACAGAGTAATTGTACGTTTAGGGTGATATGTGGTATTAGGACTACTTTCTATGATTAGGTTGTGATGATTTTAAAGTTTTAGTGCATTTTTAAACATTTCTGTAATTGTTAAACATGTTGTTACACAAAACAATTTAACTATTTCCTGTCACTGGGTTAGAATGATGAGGAAAGGTTTTGTTGTGGTATGGGGAATGAAGTTGCTAGTATGTACTTTTTCAGGTAGTATTAGTAGTTTTGTGAGTTAGTCATAGTTTCTTTACACTTGGAAGAAATATATGGAGAACAATGGATAGTAGTGTCTCAACAATTTGGAACACTATCTGGTAATGACATTAAAAACACTCAAGTTGTTTCTGTACAACTTTCTCTTAAATTTTTGGTAGCATGTGGCTCTGCCCTGACAAATCATAATCTCATGTGGATGCAGAAATAAAAATGGATATGCTGTAAAGAACATAGGGCATTAATTTAATACTAAAGTTATGTATGAAACAAAATTATTATGTATTATAAAATTAAAATAATATGGCATTTCAAAGCTTTTACATCAAAATGAGTATTATTACTTTAAAGTCACTACCTTGGAAGTAGTTTTGATTTAGTTATTGCCATTTACAGGTTTTCTAAAAGCAACACTTGATAGTAACATTGATATCCTGTATTTAAAGGAGAGAGAAATGAGAGAAGGGTATACTGGGGAAGGATGTTATGTAAGAAACCCATTGGTTGCTAAACAGAGCCTCATACGGTAACAATTGCATCACTTTGGTGGGGAATCAAAACAAACTGGTCTTCAACTTTTCAGATGTAAAATTTTGAATATTTCAAAAAGAATAAAAGAACACTCAAAAAATAATTTCATTTAAGTGGACCAGCTCACATTAATAAACTTGGAAGAGACTGATTTATAAATAAAAATCATTTTGTATTATTCCTGTATAGTTACCAAAATACTTGTATCTCTCATCTAGATGTTCCCTTCCTGATCAGTAGTTGAGAAAACCAAATGAACAATGACAAAGCATTTGGGAGCAAAGAAAAAAAAACGATTATCTGAATGGATAATACATTGAGGTTGAGGTTTGAAAGGATAAATTCATTTCTCTTCTACAGCTACTGCTTTCCAGTACACAAAATACTCATAGGCTCCAGATCCATTAACACTCCTGGGAAATGCTGGCCAGTACTTGTCAAATTTAAATCTGTTTCTGTAATCAGCATATAGATCAGTTTTCTTCAGTTATTCACTTTCTTGCTTATAAACAGATTCTGACACTGACATTGGTATTAGACTGTTACCTTCGTTGAACCACTTCTGTGTTCCCAAATTTTGTAGCAGCATATTTACATGAAAGCTCTTGGGTTATTCTTCTAGACAGTAGAGAACATCCATGAAGAGATTATTCTTCATACTTTCATGCTGAAAATTCTAAACGTTTCTTAGTGTGGAAACCATGTATGCAGTACTTTATTATTTTTATCTATCAAAATAGTTTTATTTTATTAAGAAAATTTTTATTGGAGTATAGTTGCTATACAATGTTGTCTTAGTTTCTACTGTACAGCAAAGTGAGTCAGCTATACGTATACATATAGCCCCTCTTTTTTGGATTTCCTTCCCATTTAGGTCACCACAGAGCACTGAGTAGGGTTCCCTGCACTATACAGTAGGTTCTCCTTAGTTATCTATTTTATACATAATATCAATAGTGTTTATATGTCAATCCCAATCTCCCAGTTCATCCCACCTCCCCCCTTCCCCCTTGGTATCCGTAGGTTTGTTCTCAATGTCTGTGCCTCTGTTTCTGCTTTGTAAATAGGATCGTCTATACAAATTTTTTCAGATTCCACATATATGCATTATATATGATATTGGTTTTTCTCTTTCTGACTTATTTCACTTTGTATGACAGTCTCTAGGTCCATCCAAGTCTCTGCAAATGACTCAGTTTCGTTTCTCTTTATGGCTGAGTAATATTCCATTGTATATATGTACCACATCTTCTTTATCCATTCCTCTGTTGATGGACATTTAGGTTGTTTCCATGTCCTGGCTATTGTAAATAGTGCTGCAATGAACATTGGGGTGCATGTGTCTTTTTGAATTATGGTTTTCTCTGGGTATATGCCCAGTAGTGGGATTACTGGGTTGTTTGATAGTTCTATTTTTAGTTTTTTAAGGAACCTCCATACTGTTCTCCACAGTGGCTGTATCAATTTACATTCCCACCAACAGCGCAAGAGGGTTCCCTTTACTCCACACCCTCTCCAGCATTTGTTGTTTGTAGATTTTCTGATGATGCCCATTCTAACTGGTGTGAGGTGATACCTCATTGTAGTTTTGATTTGCATTTCTCTAATAATTAGTGATGTTGAGCAGCTTTTCATGTGCTTCTTGGCCATCTGTATGTCTTCTTTGGAGAAATGTCTATTTAGGTCTTCTTCCCATTTTTGGATTGGGTTTGTTTTTTTAATATTGAGCTGCATGAGCTGTTTATATATTTTGGAGATTAATCTTTTGTCTATTGATTCATTTGCAAATATTTTCTCCCATTCTGAGGGTTGTCTTTTCATCTTGTTTATGGTTTGCTTTGCTGTGCAAATGCTTTTAAGTTTAATTAGGTCCCATTTGTTTATTTGTGTTTTTATTCTCATTACTCTAGGAGGTGGGTTAAAAAAGATTTTGCTGTGATTTATGTCAAAGTGTGCTCTGCCTATGTTCTCCCCTAAGAGTTTTATAGTGGCCTTACATTTAGGTCTTTAAGCCATTTTGAGTTTATTTTTTTGTATGGTGTTAGGGAGTGCTCTAGTTTCATTCTTTTACATGTAGCTGTCCAGTTTTCCCAGCACAGCACCACTTATTTTTTTTATATCTTTATTGGAGTATAATTGCTTTACAATGTTGTGTTAGTTTCTGCTGTGCAACAAAGTGAATCAGCTATATGTATACATATATCCCCATATCCGCTTCCTCTTGAGCCTCCCTCCCACCCTCCCTATCCCCTCTAGGTCATCACAAAGCATCAAGCTGATCTCCCTATGCTATGCAGCAGCTTCCCACTAGCTATCCATTTTAAATTTGGTAGTATATATATGTCAGTGCTACTCTCTCACTTTGTCCCAACTTCCCCTTACCCCGCTGTGTCCTCAAGTCAGTTCTCTATGTCTGTGTCTTTATTCCTGCCCTGCCACTAGGTTCATCAGTACCATTTTTTTAGATTCCATATATATGTGTTAGCATACAGTATTTATTATTCTCTTTCTGACTTCACTCTGTATGACAGACTCTGGGTCCATCCACCTCACTACAAATAACTCAATTTCGTTCCTTTTTATGGCTGAGTAATATTCCATTGTATATATGTGCCACATCTTCTTTATCCATTCATCTGTCAATGGACATTTAGGTTGCTTCCATGTCCTAGCTATTGTTAATAGTACTGCAATGAACATTGTGATACATGTATTGTTTTGAATTATGGTTTTCTCAGGGTATATGCCCAGTAGTGGGATTGCTGGGTCGTATGGTAGTTCTATGTTTAGATTTTAAAGGAACCTCCATACTGTTCTCCAAGGTGGCTGTATCAATTTACATTCCCACCAACAGTGTAGGCGGGTTCCCTTTTCTCCACATTTAATAAACCCTTTCCAGCATTTATTGTTTGTAGATTTTTTGATGATGGCCATTCTGACCAGTGTGAGGTGTTACCTCATTGTGGTTTTGATTTGCCCAGCACCACTTATTGAAGAGGCTGTCTTTGCTCCATTGTATATTCTGGCCTCCTTTGTCATAGATTAGGTGACCATAGGTGTGTGGGTTTATCTCTGGACTTTCTATCCTGTTCCATTGATCTATATTTCTGTTTTTCTGCTTGTATGATATTGTCTTGATTACTGTAGCCCTGTAGTATGGTCTGAAGTCAGGGAGCCTGATTCCTCCACCTCCGTTTTTTTTTTGTTTTTTTTTTTTTCTCAAGATTGCTTTTGCTATTTGAGGTCTTTTGTGTTTCCATACAAATTGTAAAATTTTTTGTTCTTGTTCTGTGAAAAATGTCATTGGTCGTTTGATAGGAATTGCATTGAACCTGTAGATTGCTTTGGGTAGTATAGTCATTTTCACAATATTGGTTCTTCTAATCCAAGAACATGGTATATCTCTCCATCTGTTTGTGTCATCTTTGGTTTCTTTCATCAGTGTCTTATAGTTTTCTGTGTACAGGTCTTTTGCCTCCTTAAGTAGGTTTATTCCTAGGTATTTTATTCTTTTTGTTGCAGTACTTTAAAAAAAATTGTCTTGTGCTAATCATAATAGTATGTGTGGCAGAAAAGACCAAAGTTGGGTGTAAAACAAACTTAAGAAAAGATCAGTTTTATTCAGAAAAAATGCTACCAACCAGTAATTACCTATCATAGGCAGATCTATAGAACAGAAACAGATTCTTCAAATTGCTATGCCTGACATACTAAGCCTATGCTATAGATAAGCCTAGGCTATAGCCTAGCTATAGATAATAAGACTCTCAGCTAGACTAGATTGCAAAGAGCTGGTTCCTGTTCAGAAATTGGCCAGAATGAAGACTCAGAGAATTTCAAGTTTGCTTTTACTTTGGTTTATGTAAACCAAATAAGAAGCAGTGCAAAGATAAATGATACCTGTGTAAGTGAACACAGCTTTTCCATGCCTCCTTAGTTCCTCACAGAGAGGGAACCAAAATTTGGTCATCAATGCAGCCATTGAAAAAGTCTCCTGATTTTGTTACTATTAGAACAGAGGAGGAACCATATCTTCACTTAACTGTTTACTTATTACTTTATTAGGTGATTCCTTACTTTACCATAGATACCTATTCATTCATTCTATTTCTTCCTGTACCACATTATATATATACCACCTTTAATTATATATATAAAAATATATTTTCCTTGCATATACCTAATAAGCTTCTTTGCCTTTTTATGAAGTGTGATTTTCTTCTGTTGAATTAGATTTAAGTGAGAATATATGCTACATAAAACAAAGGATGATTTCACTGTTGCATTTATGAAAAAAATAATTTGAATATTCTTTTCATTAGGACAAACCTGTGCCTTAAAATTAGTCATTTTACTATTAGAAATTATAGCTGTTATTGAGGCCATTTTGGCTAACCTTTTCAGAGGTTACTAATTATTTTAATTTGTAACTTCTGAGATAATAATATTTGTATTTCAACTATTGTATGAGGTTGTCAAGTGGATGAATCTTTGAAATAGCTGTGGGCAGAGTATATATCATTATCAGCTAACATGACAGCATGGAGGCATTATTCACATTACTAACGACACAAGCAGAAAAGGAGAATGGAACACATTTTTTTGTTTGTTTTGTTTTTAGCTGTTCTTCCTATTTCCTTCGTGATATGCTTAAGTATTAAAAATGGCAATAGAGATGTTCTGAGGAAATTTTGAAACGTGATGGAAATTATAACAAATTATAATTATGACAAATTATAAATTTATTTTAAAATCACCCTGCTTAAAAGTCTCAGTGGACTTACAGAAAATATTATAGCTAATGTATTCCTTTTTCCTAATTTTAAACTCCCTACATTTCTAATGCCACCTTGGTGCCTATAACTAATCTACTTTTATAAATGAAAGTATTTTTTTAAATGCAACTACTTTGCCTTAAGTTTCAGTTCAGAGTGATTCCTGTTAAAGTAATTCTTGGCATGGGCTTTGGGGTGACAATGAGCTAAGAACCTGGTTTCTGCATGAACAATTATTTATGGCAATATAAACTACATAAATATTCTGAAATGGGGCTGGGATTTTTTTTCAAGTTACACACCCATGTATATTTGTCCCTTCAACTTCCAAGTCAAACCATCTAGATTAACCAACTTTGGAATATTTTAAAATTTAATTCCAGACGTTTAACTTCTGTTGTTATCATTAACTGGATAATAATTCTGTTGTCTTAATATTGATATAGTTTTAATTTCTCAACTGAAATAATGAGAGTTAATTACACAAGTAATTATTATGAAAAATAAATGGCAGAAAATATTATTTAGCATAATCAGTTAAATGGGGTTTTCTTTAGCTCATGACCAAGGCTAAATGCATATTTCTTATTCTTTATAGCTTTAGTCAAGTAAGCTTAGTTTTAGATAACTAAAAATATTATATACTGTAGCATCACATTTTGCCCTTTATATATTACCCATTTTCATACAAAGAAAAGAAGTGTTTGAGGTATACCAAATCCTTTTTAGTTGGGGAAGTCCAGAGTGGGTCTTTTTCTTAGTTGAAAATGAATATGCTTATTTTTCTACTTTATTCTCCCATAAAAATCTCAGTGAGGCCCCAAGCCTGTCTCAACCTCACACATATTTCTTTTCTCTAAAAAGAAAGTGAATAATGATGCAGTAATGTAAGAGGTAGCCAAATTGAAAACAGGCTATTGCATCCAATTTTCTTATTAAATATTTTCAAAAAAACCTCTGCAAGTGGTAAATATCGAATCCTATGCATTGAAATTACTGGGTCTCTAAGTAAAATTTAAGGATATATTTACTGTTTCAAGCAGAGAATAATTTTATTATGATGATTCTCTAAATGACTAAGATGATTGTCACAAAGCAATCTCTGTATCTGTTAAATAGTTAGCTATGTTATGTTATAACTTGAGGTTGAATACAATAAGAAAAATCCAAGATGTATTTTTAATATATATGCACATAAAACATAACAATAAAAATTGGATATGTGCTAATCACATTCAAGCAAAAAATAAAATGAAATAACTTCAAGCTGTTCCTACCACTTTGTGATATTCCTAGTTTCTCTAGATACTACTTTGTAAAGCCAGGGAAAAAGAATAAGAAAAGTCAGTGACAAGTATTAAAATATAACTGTTAATCCTAGAAGTTTGTCAGTGGAACATGATTGCAAGGCACTTTTGCTGCCAAGAAGCATGGCATAAAGCACAAGAGTGCACAACTAGGCAAAAATAGGGAAGGGATGAATTTAGGAATATCTGGAAAATATAAATCAGTGGTTTGCTAAGTTATGCCCCAAAATGGCTTTTAAATCCTGATTAACGAATAATATTTGGAATTACCTGGACTGCTTATTATAGCAAGTTCATTGCTATAGAATAATATATATTCTACTGCTTAATAAACAGTCTGTTGTTGGGACTTCCCTGGTGGCACAGTGGTTAAGAAACCGCCTGCCAATGCAGGGAACATGGGTTCGAGCCCTGGTCCAGGAAGATCCCACATGCCGTGGAGCAACTAAGCCCATGCACCACAACTACTGAGCCTGCCCTCTAGAGCCCGCGAGCCACAACTACTGAGCCTGCGCACCACAACTACTGAAAGCCACGTGCCTAGAGCCCGTGCTCCACAACAAGAGAAGCCACGGCAATGAGAAGCCCGAGCACCGCAACAAAAAGTAGCCCCCGCTCGCCACAACTAGAGAAAGCCCGTGTGCAGCAACGAAGACCCAACGCGGCTAAAAATAAAAATAAAATCATAAATAAAATTAATTAAAAAAATTCTATTGTTTGCTAATGTGTTATAGAATTGGGAAATTTAAAAATATCTCCTTATTGTGAAGTTTAGACTTACCTACTGAGTAACAGAAATTCACTTGTTATTTAAAGTTCACAAGATACTGTGCTATTGAGCTCATTGAATACAATGAATATAAAGTAGACCAACATAGTGATGTTGATTAGCTTCATGCAATTCATGTGCTAGGTGCTGAAGCCTAGCTCTTCAGGCACTACTCATACACAGAGCCTTGCTCTTTGGCCTTAATACAAGAGAAGCAAATAGAGACTTTAAAAAATCCCAGTCTCTTGACTGACAAAAATATGAAATGACAGGAGTAATTTCAAATAGCTCCTAGAAAATTAACCATAATATTTATTAATAGCATCATCTTTGCTAATAAGGAGCAGGACATCAATAAATACTGGGCAAACAAAATGGACTTCAGAGTTCAGATCAACTATGCAAGTAGATCAAGGTCATATGAAATCATGAAAGGTTACAGATAACTGTTTTAAAAGCTTAAATATACTGGCTGGTAAGTAACTGAGAAGTTCACAGAAAATTTTCTTTTGGCTCTGAAGATTATTCTTTTAGGAGGACTATGCATATGTAGTAAGTTGATTATCAGTATAATTACTAAAAGCCATTATCTAGTGTGTAGGCAAAGTTACTGCCTCATATTTTACCATCTTTGTTGGAAAAAGGCACTTCACAAAGGTGTCCTGTTTTGTTTGTGTTTGTTTCTGTTTTGTGTGTGTGTGTGTGTGTGTGTGTGTGTGTTTTGCCTTTTTAAAAATTATTTTTATTTTGGGAAAATACACATAACATACAATTTACCCTCTTAACCGTATTTAAGTATATAATTCAGTGGTATTAAGTATATTCATTTTGTTGTACAACCATCAACACCATCCATTTCCAAAATTCTTTTCCTTTTGCAAAATTGAAACTCTATACTCATTAAATATCTACTCATTCCCTTCTTCCCCCTGCCCCTGGTAACCACATTCTACTTTCTGTCTCTATGATTTTGACTACTGAAATTACTCATATAAATGAAATCATAAAGTATTTGTCTTTTGATGACTCCCTTATTTTACTTGGTATAATGTCCTCAAGATTCATGCACATAGTAGCATATGTCAGAATTTTCTTCCTTTTTAAGGCTGAGTAATAGTCCATTGTATGCATAGACCACATTTTGCTTATCCATTCATCCGTTGATGGACACTTGGGTTGCTTCCGTGTTTTAGGTACCATGAATAAATGCTACCATGAAAGTGTGTGTACGGATATCTCTTTGAGACCCTGTCTCCATGTCTTTTGGATATATACCCAGAAGTGAAATTGCTGGATCACATGGTAATACTATTTTAATTTTTGAAGAACCACATACTGTTTTCTACAGAGGCTGTACCATTATACATTCTCACCAACAGTGCACAAGAGTTGCAATTTCTCCACGTCCTCACCAACACTTCTTATATTTTGTTTTTGTTGTTTTTTTTCTTAGTATTAGTCATCCTAACAATGTGAGCTGGTATTTCATTGTAGTTTAGATTTGCATTTCCCTGACAACTAGTGATATTGAAAATTTATTTTCATGGGTTTGTTGGCCATATGTATATCATCTTTGGAGAAATGTCTATTTGAGTTCTTTACCATTTTTAAGTTAGGTAAATGTTTTCCTGTTGTTGAGTTTTATTTGTTCTTTATATATTCTGGTGTTAATCTCTTATCATATATATGATTTGCAAATATTTTCTCCCATTTTTGGGGTTGCATTTTTACTTTGGTTTTTATTCTGTATCTTTTGATGCACAATTTTAAAAAAAAATTTTCATGAAGTTTGTTTTGGCTATTTTTTCTTTTGTTGCCTGTGCCTTTGGTGACATAGCTAAGAAATCATTGCTAAATTCAATGTTGCAAAGATTTTCCCCTATGTTTTCTTCTAAAAGTTTTATAGGTTTAGGTCTTACATTTAGGTCTGATACATTTTGAGTTATTTTTATATGGCATAATGTAAATGTCCAACATCATTTTTGTATGTAGATATCGAGTTTTCCAAGTACCAATTATTGAAAATTCTGTTATTTCCCCATTGAATAGTCTCAGCCCCCTTGTCAAAGATAATTTGACCATATAATTGAAGATTTATTCCTATGCTCTATATTCTATTTCCTTGCTATACATGTCTATCTTTATGTCAGTGCCACATTATTTTGATTACTGTTGCTTTATCGTAAGTTTGAAATCAGGAAGTGTGAGTCATATAGCTTTGTTCTTTTTTTTCAAGATTGTTTTGTTATTTGGGATTCCTGTAGATTCCATGTGAATTTTAGGATGGATGTTTCTATTTCTGCAAAAAATTTGTTTGGATTTTGATAGGGCCTGCATTGAATCTGTAGATTGCTTTGGGTAGTATTGACATCTTAACAATATTGTCTTCCAATCTATAAACATAGGATATGTTTCCTTTTATTTATATCTTCTTTCATTTCTTTCAGGAATGTTTTGTAGTTTTCATTATACAAGTCTTTCACCTCCTTGATTAAGTTAATTCTTAAGAATTTTATTCCTTTTGGCGGTATTGCAAATGAAATTGTTTTCTTTATTTCCTTCTCAGATTGTTCATTGTTAATGTATAGAAATGCAACTGATTTTTGTGGGTTTACTTTGTGTATTTCTAACTTTAATCTGTGTACTAGTACTAATAATTTTTGTGGATTCTTTAGAGTTTTATACATACAAAATCATGTCATCTGTTAACAGAAATAATTTTATTTCTTCTTTTCCAATTTGAATGCCCTCTATTTATTTTTATTGCCCAATTGCACTGGCTAGAACTTCCAGTAGTGTATTAAATAAAAGTGGTGAAAGTGGGCATCCTTGCCATGTTCCTCATTTTAGAAGAAATGTTTTCAGTCTTTCCATAGAATGTGATGCTTACTGTGGGTTTTTCCATATATGGCTTTTACTATAGTGAAGTAGTTTCCTTCTAGACCCAGTTTGTTGAGTGTTTTTATCACGAAAGGGTGTTGAATTTTGTCCAATGTTTTGCCTGCATCTATTGAGATGATCATATGTTTTTTCCCTTCATTTTATTAATGTAGTATATTACACTGATTGATTTTCATGTCTTGTACCATCCTTGTATTCCAGGAACATATTCCACTTGATCATAGCATATAATCCTTTCAGTATGCTGCTGAGTTTGGTGTGCTATTATTTTCTTGAGGATTTTTACACCAATGTCCATAGGAATATTGGTCTGTAGTTTTCTTTTCCTGTAGTATCTTTGTCTGGCTTTGATATTAAGGTAATGCTGGCCTCATAGAATGGATTAGGAGGTGTTGCCTCCTTTTTAATTGTTTTGAAAAGTTTGAGAGGTGTTTGTGTTTGTTCTTTAAATATCTGCTGGAATTCGCCATTGAAGACATCAGGTCCAGGACTTTTATTTTTCAGTATTTTTTTTTTTACTACTGATTCAGTCTCCTTACTAGTTATAGGTTTATTCTGAATTTCTATTTGTGTGTGTGTGATTTAGTCTTTGTATATTTACTATTTTGAAAATTTTATGCATTTCACCTAGGTATACAGTTTGTTGGTATAAATTTTTTCATAGCACTCTCTTATGATCCTTCTTATTTTTGTAGAATTAGTAGTAATGTCCCCACTTTCATTTTTGATTTTGGTAAGCTGACTCTTTTCTCTTTTGTCTTAGTCAGTCTAGATAAAGGTTTGTCAATTCTGTTGATCTTTTTGCACAACCATCTTTTGGTTTCATTGATTTTCTCCATTGTTTTCATATTTTCATTTGGTTTCTCTCTGCTCTAATATTTATTTTTCCATACTCTGCTAGCTTTGGGATTAGTTTGTCCTCCTTTTTCTAGTTCCTTAAATTGTAAAAATGAGTTGTAGATTTGAGATCTTTCTTCTCTTTTAATATAAGATTTTATAACTATAAATTTCCCCATCAGCATTGATTTTGCTGTGTGCCGTAAGTTGATATGTCATGCTTTCACCTTCATTTGTTTGAGTATTTTCTAATTTCCCTTGTAACTTATTCTTTGATCCATGGATACTTAAGAGTGTGTTATTTAATATCCACAATTTTGTGATTTTTTTCAGTTTTCCAACTTCATCCTTTTATGGTTGTGGAAGATACTTTGTGTGATATCTATCTTTTAAAATCTATTGAGACAGTTTGCTGGTTAACATATGGTTTATCCTGGAAAATTTCTCATGAGCACTTGAGAAGAATGTGTATTACGTTGTTGTTTGGTAGAGTATTCTGTGTTTATCTTTTAAATCTAGTTGGTTTATCTTGTTTTAAAGCCTCTATTTCCTTACTTATCGTCTATATGGTTATTCTACCCATTATTGAGAGTGGAGTATTGACATCTCCAACTATATTTATAGAGTTGTCTCTTTCTCCTTTCAGGTCTGTCACTTTTGCTTCATATATTTTGATGGTCTGTTATTAGGTGCATAAAAGTTTTTATTTGTTATATTTCCTTGCTGTATTGAACCACTCATAAAATGTGCTTCTGTTCTTCTTATAGGTCTATTTTGATCCAAGATCTATTTTGTCTGATATTAGTATACCCATCCCTGCTCTTTTTGTTACTATTTGAATGGAGTATTATTTCATCCTTTTATTCCAACCTATTTGTGTCTTTGGATCTAAAGTGAGTTTCTTGTAGACAGCATATAGTTGTTTTTTCAATCCATTCTTCCAATGTCTGTCTTTTGATTGGAGAGCTTAATCCATTAATAAAGTAATTACTGATAAGGAGGAACACATGGTATTTTGCTAATTTTTTTCTGTACGTCTTACAGCTTTTTTGTCCTCCATTTCTTTTTAACGTTTTCTTTTTCAGTTAGTTGATTTTTTTTGTAGTGCAATGTTTCAATTCCTTTCTTAATATTTTTGTATATATTCTGTAGGTATTTTTTTGGTGATTACTATGGGGATTTCATTTAACATCCTAAAGTTATAGTAATGTGAATTTACACCTCCTTAATTTCAATACCATATCAAAACTCTGCTCCTTTAACAACTCCATCTCCACCCCTTTCAGTTGTTAATGTCACATAATTATATATTTATACATTTGTATTCAAAAGCATTAACTAAGAATTGTTTTTTTTAATGCAGTCATCTCTTAAATCATGTAAATATTTGGAGTTACAAACTAAAAATATGATATTATTAGCTTTTATAGTTACTGTATTTATGTTACTGTGGTCTTTTTTTTTTTCTTCATACAGCTTTGAGTTATGGTCTTTAATTGCAACCTGCAGGACTCCTTTTATCATTTTCAGTCTACCAGGTCTAGTGATAACAAACTCCCTCAGCTGTTGTTTATCTGTGAATGCCATAATTTCTCCATCAGTTTTGCTATATCAGCACACTGCCTTCTGGCCTCCGAAGTTTCTAAGGAGTAATCTGTTTATAATCTTATTGAGGATTCCTTATATGTGACATGTTGCTTCTCTCTTTCAGCTTTCAAGGTTCTCTCTTTGTCTTTGGGTTTAGACAGTTAGATTATAAAGTGTCTCATGGGTTTTTTTGCATTTATCTACTTGGGTATTCATATTCCAAGTTTCCTGGATGTTCATATTTATATTCTCATCAAATATGGGAAAATTTCTGCCATTATTTCTTCAGATATTCTCTTTGCTCCTTCCTTTATCTCTTCTCCTCCTGAGAAGCCCACAATGTGTATGTTCATCTCCTTGATGGTGTCCAGGAAGTACCTTAGGCTCTGTTCACTTTTCTTCAATTTTTTAACTTTCTGTTTCTGAGTTCAGTCCAGATACTTTCTTCTTTCTGTTCAAATCTACCTTTGAATCCCTCTAGTGAATTTTTTCATTTCAGTTATTGTACTTTTAACTTCCAAAATATCTTTTTGATTTCATTCTTATATTTTCTATCTCTTCATTGATATTTCTAATTTGTTCGCACATCACTTTTTTTAAACTTTCTCTATATCTTACTTTAGTAATCTGAGCATCTTTAAAACCTTATTTTAAAGTTTTTGTCTACTAGATCTGCCATCAGATCTTTCTCAGGGATAGTTTCTATTTTTGGGTTTTTTTTTTTCCTTTGAAAGGGACACACTTTCCTGTTTCTTTGTGTGTTTTGTGACTTTGTTATTGTTGTTGTTGGAAACTGGATATTTAAATCTAAAAATATGGTATCTGGAAATCAGATTCTTGATTTCCTATGGTTCGCTATTTGTTTAGTTTTGATTGCTGTAGGCTGTCTCTGTGCTGAGGATCAGCCTGAGGTATAAACTGTAGGTTTCTTCATGTCTTTCTGAGCCTGAACCTTTCCCTTTTTGCATGCATGGTGACTTCTTAATTTCCCCCATACATGCTTTTGAATGTCCTACTCTTTAATGTCTAACTTCTAGAAGGGGAAAGGGTGGAGGTGGGGGGATGAAAGGCAGAAAACAGTGCTGGCCCTTTAAATACGTTGGAATTCACTTCAGCCAGTGGAAGAGGAGTTGGCAACAATGAGAGGCGGTTCAAAAACAATATCTGTGCCAACAAACACATGAAAGGATGCTCAGCATCACCAATTATTAGAGAAATGCAAATCAAAACTACAGTGAGGTGTCACCTCACACCAGTCAGAATGGCCATCATCAAAAAATTTACAAACAATAAATGCTGGAGTGGGTGTGGAGGAAAGGGAACCCTCCTACACTGCTGGTGGGAGTGTAAATGGATACAGCCACTATGGAGAACAGTATGGACATTCCTTAAAAAAGTAAAAATGGAACTACCATATGACCCAACAATCCCACTACTGGGCATATACCCTGAGAAAACCATAATTCAAAACAACACATGCACCCCAATGTTCATTGCAGCACTATTTACAATAGCCAGGACATGGAAGCAATCTAAGTGTCCATCGACAGTTGAATGGATAAGGAAGATGTGACACATATATACAGTAGAATATGACTCAGCCATAAAAAGGAACGAAACTGAGTTATTTATAGTGAGGTGGATGGACCTAGAATCTGTCATAGAGAATGAGGTAAATCAGAAAGAGAAAAACAAATACCATATGCTAACACATATTTGTGTAATCTAAGGAGAAATAAAATGGTTCTGAAGAACTTAGAGGCAGGACAGGAATAAAGATGCAGACATAGAGAATGGACTTAAGGACATGGGGAGGGGGAAGGGTAAGCTCAGACGAAGTGGGAGAGTGGCATTGACATATATACACTACCAAATGTAAAATAGATAGCTAGTGGGAAGCGGCTGCATAGCACAGGGAGATCAGCTCGGTGCTTTGTGACCACCTAGAGAGGTGGGATAGGGAGGGTGGGAGGGAGATGCAAGAGGGAGGGGATATGGGGATATATGTATATGTATAACTGATTCACTTTGTTATACAGCAGAAACAGAGCAATGTAAAGCAATTATACTCCAGTAAAGATGTTAAAAAAAAAAAAATCTGTCTGCCTCTGTCTCTGCACCTCTGTGATCAGAAGCCACAATCAGTGATCAGAACATAGATGCCTGCTATTTGGAGGATGGGTCTTTATTGCCCACCCTGGGTTCCTCAAGCTACATTGAAACTATTTTAGAAACAAATGCTGCCTGCCTTGGGACTGGGGGCTGGGATCTGGGTAGCCGCTGCTGAGTTAAGAGCTGAAATTCACTTACCATCCAAGCCTCTCCCTGGAAGTTTCAGTCCTTCAGTGTACCACAGAGTTCCAATATAGATACCTTGGACAGATTCTGTCAGTGTAATTGTCTGGGTAGAAGATGGAGTCCTAGTGCTGCCTACTTGACCATCCTTCCAGAATCCTCTTAAGTCTTGGGTTTTTAACATTATTGAATTTTTAAAAAAAGACTCTTGCTGATCATTAAGAATGATGCAGCATTGGTTAAGAGCGGCAATAGACCAACATAAATTATTTGCTTTGTGATTATAAATCAATGATTCCAATAATATAAAAATTTAAGACAGTTGTAGGATAACAATAAAAATTTCATATTTATAGACTGCAAGTCTCTATTATTTTTTGTCATCCATTATAAAAGAAGCAATTCAGCTTGATTCATCCTTTCTTTGAAATCTTTGTTTCACTTATGCTTAGAAGATACACATTGTTTAAATTTAAAGACAGTGACTGCATTTATTATTTTCTGTTCACATACAACACAAGAATAAGTAAATGGCCATGACCATCTTATACTCTAAAGAGGTGCTCCATAAATGCTGTTTCAATGCATACCTATTTTTTGGTCTACAATGTGTCCTTACAAAATTTTATTAACTGGGTAGAGATCCCAATGTATGAGAATTCACTGAAGAAAAGTGTAGAAGAAATATGCTGCTGAGATGAAAAAATTAAAAAGAAAGATTGGGATGAACTTTTAAAGTTCCTTATTAAAATGAACCCCATTTTCTTGTTAAAAATTACATTTGACCAATAGCTGTTCAACTTAAAATGTTGATTACCTTTCAAAAACAAACGACAAGTTATAGTTAAAATATATTTATTCCACTTCCTAAACTTTAAGAATAATGTACTCTTTTTCAATGATTATGGCCTCTTCTTCATGTCCTCTCCATGTCACTAGAAATTGGGAACTTTCAGCATATTGTACCACAGGTGTCATCAAACTGAAAAAGCAGTAATGCTCTCCTTATCCTTTCCAGGTCGTTAAATGTGATCAGTAATAAAGCTTAAGTGAAACAGTTTGTTATGGTGGAAGCTTCTGGTACTTCTCTATAGAATTCATGAGGTCAGATTCCACAGTGTCAAGGAAAATCAACCTAATGAAGCAATTTAATTAAAATTAATTGAGTATGATTCTGTCTCTTAACTATGAGATTGATGTAGGGTTATTTCAACATTTTCTTTGCTTAAGGTGAAACTACAGTCCCAGACTTTTCTTTTCCTTAGTCTTTTTTTCAGAATGGGTAATTTTTAGTAGATAATAATGGCTCATAGAACTTATCAGTGTAAAAGACCTTTGAGGTCATTTAATCTACTCCATGATGAGGTAGGATTATTCTTTTGTTCTATTTTTATGTTTCTCATATCCTTCCTGGATGTGGTTCTTAAAAAAGAGTCTAACTAAGCTGAAAAGGAATCATATATTGAAGCCTCTATGAGGATTTGTTTAAATCATATACACTTACCTTAAGAACATAGTGTAATCCTGCTGACAAAGTTGTGTGAGACAAGTTTGGTAGATTTTAGTTCAGAAATTTAGATTCATGTTCATGTTACGGATCATGCAAGTCAGCCTGATTGGCATATATCTGATTAAATGGGGATGCCTATTGACATGGTATACCGTTAGCATGAGTGAATACGCTGTCATTTGGAAATATTGGTCCCCTTATAAAATCAGCTTTGCTATTCCAGTAAGTCAAATAGCTTCCATTTTGGCTGTCTCTACTGTGTTTGCTTATGCATAAGTATTGTAGTCCTCCTGCCAGGTAGTCAGTATTTGTAATTAAAATATTCACTAGGTTTGGCAACATTGAGCATAAAGAGGTAGACGTGGTGGTGACCAAATAGGAATATTTTGGGCCTTATTACAAGGGACATATTTTAGTGTCATAATATAGCATGATAGTTTTTTGGGCATAACTAAAAAAGATATAAAAATTCCTTTTAAGTGCATGCCTCTTCACTCCTCTGATATCATTTATTGCATATATGGAGATAATCCTTATAGAGATTAAATTTTACATCTCTTAAACTTTGTGCTATCTTTAAAAATGCCATGGGAAAAATTTCCCTTATATATACAAGAATGAAATTAACTCTTTTTGTTCACGTTTATGTCCTTGAGTATTCTATTCATTTTTATTTTATAAACCTGGAAGAATGGTAAATTTAATTGATCAGGAAACATGTATATTGAATAAAATCTCTCTAGTGTTGCTCTATACATTATATTAATCACTGCCAGATAGAGTAGTAATACAATTACCAAAGACTCTGGAATATAACCAGTCTATCTACTAGAAAGCTTTGTGTATTATAAAACTCTATCAACCTAGACACTGTCAGCATGGCAAAGTACCTGAGCAGGAATCATATGGAGAGCTGAAGCAAGGCAACTGCAGGCAAAAAGATATCTTTTTAAACAAACTTGTGGATAAAAAGCTTCCACAGCATGACATATCTCTGACATGCTGGGAAACAGCAGCTGACAGAGCAAACCAACATGTAACAGTTGGATTCAGAGGTGAAGATATAGGACCATAAACCAAATGAGGCCTGTGAACAGCCGCCTGGGTTGCAAATCAAAACCATTATATACCTATTCCTTGTGGGGTCAACTGTTGAAACTAACAGTGCCCTTTCCTTTAGACTTTCATGAATGGAAGCAGCCATTGGCGGGTGACCAGACAATGGGAAATATCATTTTATTTCTGAAAGAGAAGCTATCCATCATCTGGGAAACTGTTGACTTTATCCATTGTCCATTTCCATTTTGTATCCAAAGTCTTATTCTGAGCCACCTTCCAATATGTATTGCTAAATAACTGAGCTGCAGTTGAGTGTCATAATTTCTTGTACTCAAATCAATGATAGAGAACTTCCAAATATTTTCTGTACTATGAGTGACTGAGCTATTCCTCATTATATCCGTCTTGACTGGCAAAAGTGAGGAAGCATCTTCGTAGATGATGAGGAGACTGGTTGTACCAAAACTTGTGAAAGCGTTTCCTTCATTCTGGCTATTGTAAAACAATGCAAATAACATAAAAGGCTTCACAAGCCTGTATACTGAAAGAACAATAAATCATTAGCACCACAGGAGAGAGTTTTAATAGTCTTTGATTAATCTATAATCTACCACTATGGCAATATTCTTTGTTAATGGAATTTTCAATTAGATTGTTATTAGAAACACAATTCGTTTCACATTTATTAAATATTCTGCATATCGTAATGTTGTCATTAGGTAGTGTTTAGCAAACTGATCATTAAAGCAGCAAATGAGGGTCACAGATTTATCATTTATAGGAGCTTGCAGTGCCTTTAAATCATTTGTTAAGAGTTGCTAAGATTCCATCATTTTCTGTATTCTAATGACTTTTGTCTTTTCCTTACATTTTTTCTTCTTATTTTACCTCCTTGTTGATGAATACTTGGCAAGAAATTAACTATTTAGAGCTCATTTGTATGCTTATGAACAGTATCCAAACACTGCTTGCATGATACTACCTACCTCATAAGGTTTTCTGTAAGGATTAAGTGCAGAGTAAGAGTTCAATTAATCTTAGTTATTTTATTATTGCTAATAATAAATACATATAGGGTAAAGTTTCAGTAAGTGTTGTTTTAATGTCAAAAATACTAATTTAATATGTAACACTTATATAGTAATTAAAAAGTGCCAGGCACTGTTCTAAATGTTTTGCATGTTTTAATTCACTGATTTTTTTAAATCATTCTTGAGGCAAATAGTATTGTTATTTCTGTTTTTCAGATAAGAAACCTAGGGCACAGAGAGGTCAGTGAAGTGGTTGGCTCAAGGTCAGCTTGCGTTTTGGACCCAAGGGAATTCAACTCCAAAGTTAATACACTGTTAATCAGTGTATTTTACTACCTTTCTGTCAGCAATCTCAAATGAAGTAGTATATTCTTAAATGTTGATTTGTAAGATGGGTGTTTGTAACTCTGAATATGTATATATCAAATAGAAATAATATATATTAGCTAGCACCCAATCAAGCTTCTGTAGACTTATAATTTATCAAATATATTATATGAGAAAATAAATTCAGATGTCCATTTACAGCCCTAAAAATATTCTTTTTATCATGATGTTGGTCTGGCAGTTGAAATAATAACCATCTCCAAACACCTGCTTTCTAGTTCCAAATATATGATGTTTTCTCCTATGGCCTTTAACAGAGTCTTTAGCGAGGAAGGATAGAAGGTAAGGAAGGTATTTGTCAGAAATGCCCCCAGAGGAGTTAGTTGATGGAAGTGTTGTATCAAGGTAGACTAGGAACTGGAGCAAGGAAAATGAAAGGAGAAGGTACAATGGCCTGAATAATGAGAAGCAAAGAGACGGGTGTGGGAGAGAAGTGTGTGAATACCTTCCCTTTACCTTTAGTCCTTTGGTATAGATTTCCTTTCCTGAGCTACATCATTTGTCAGATTTTTTAAAAACAGCTTTTGATAGTAGCTGTCATATCTCTCTTGGATCTTTCCTTTTCTTGCATTTACCAACTGTTCTCAGATCTTATGGTTTTTAGATATCCTCTCCATACTGATGGGTCTTGTAGTGATAATTGTTGAAAGTATATGATGGATCCATGGAAATTCCCTATACTATTCTCTCTCATTTGTATGTGTTTGAAATTTTCCATGATAAGCTAAACACAAAATCAATCAAAACAAAAGAAAAAAAGTGAATTTGATCTTTGGCAATAGAAATAATACCAAAGTCTTAAGATAATAAACAATAAAAATCTCACCTATTTCATAGTGCTGGTTGGACTATTTTGGAATATTTAATTCTAAGTAGCAGTTTAAGACAAAGTATGAAGTGATTCAATAAATCTCAGTCACCAAAGTCTGCTAATTGGGTATGAAAAAAAGATTAATGGGGATGGTGTAGCTCAGTCTTTTCATTTCATATTAGTTCTATGAATGTAACCATGTAGTCAGTGTTGAATTTTTAATAAACTGATGGGTCTCTTTTGAATAGAACTGAGATTCAGGTACCAATACAGGTAGTGTAAATTTTGATAATAGAATTAAAATGAATGCGTTCTCAGACAATGCAAACATTTATTGAACATTTGCTATGTATCAGGTACTATTTTGGGCCCTTTACACATTTTATTTTCCACATGCTATTTTGCTCAGTACTAACAAGGACACCACAAAGTAGTTGTTTCTAGTGGTGTATTTTCAAGTGTGAAAATTGAGGATCATTGGACAAAAATCACTTGTCAAGGGCATAATGTGAGTAACTGGTAGAGTAGGCATACCTATTGTGGTCTCTGCGACCTTAAACCCAGACTTGTTTTTGATCTTCCCTAATGCCTTCTAGTAGAGAATATGTGTCCCCTGGAAATTGAGTAAGTATTAGCAGGAATAAATGGGGTCAGTTTTAAACATACCCCCAATTCCTGGATATCTAATTTTACAGCTCTTCACTGTAAACCATGGAGAGATCTATTTCCTTTCTTCAACAAGGAAGGACATACTTTCATACATCTTTTTTCCAGCCTTGAAATTTAAAATCAATGTACTGATTCAACCAGCACTTTCCTTTTACCCTTTATCGGGTTTCTTTTTCCTTTAGTTTTAATCTCTAATTCCAAAGGGTACACCTCTTTAGCTTGTAACAAAATTTCAAGCATACTCTTGTTTCTTAGAGGGCTATTCTTTTTGTTGATAAATAGCAGAAGAGCATTTTTCTCTTAGCCACCAGTTTCTTTCGGTATGCAGAATCTTTCCCCTCTGTCCTCTTCTATCACCCTGATATTTTCCATCTTACTTAATCCGATCTTCTCTGATCCTCAACCATATTATAACTAGTATTTCACAGTATTTTTAATACTTCAATATATGTTATCTGATTTTCTGAAAAAAAATAATGTCATTAATGAAGACAGGTATCTTCATTAGTATAAACTGTTCACTATTGAATGTTTTTTTTTTATTTTTATGAGCTGGTACTTGATTTTCATTTTATACTATACTCAGTTTATTTAGATCTTTTAATTATCTCTGAATAGTATGTGAAAACTGTCATCATTTAGCTTAGGAAAAATAACCTTATAATGAAGTTACTTGCAGCAATATCAATGACTAGTGCCACTAATAGAAGATAAGTAAAATTGAATGGCAAAGGTTAGAAATAGAATTGATTTCGTTCTTCTGATCTTTAATTACAAGTATTAAAATTTTTCTAAGTGTTAAATTGACTGCAAAAGAATGAATTGGCTGTCTATTGACCTAAAAAAACATAATTTTAAAGCAGATACTTGTTGCCCTGGAGAGGGAAGGGTCACTGTATTTGATATGTACATGCTTTCTGTGACTGACTCAATTCACCTTTCCTAGCATGGAGAAAAACGGTCACGACTTTGCCTTACTTGTGAATACCAAATATCAGAGGACAAAAAGAGCTCTGTATTGGAGATTTAGAAAGTTCTAGAATCAGGACAGGGTGTAGCCATGGGTCCAGTAAGATGTCAAACAGAGCATTTCAGGAAAATTATTTAGCACAGGATGGATTCTGGTCCAATATTAACATTAAAGTAAATATGTAGATACAACTTATGTTATAGAATATAACAACTTAGTTTTAACACTTTAGCTTTAACATTCATACATTTAACATGTATGTATTCAGAAATCCATTGTTCTGTGAGCTATAGGAACACAAATATAAATCAAATCAATTGAGGATTCAGCCCTTAAAATTGGGCAGATGTAGTATGATATGTGTATGAATAATTAAACATGAGGTAGAACACAATACATTTCAAAAAAGAAGTCCAGAAAATAACACAACAAGAGGTTAAGAAGAGTAGGAGATTTTGTTCTGCTGGTATGGTTAAGGGAGGCTTTAGGGGGAAATAGTGACTAAATTGAATCTCAAAAAGTAAAACTGAATATTATGTTTTCATTGGTAAAGGCATCTAAGTAGATGATCACCATTAATAAAATAGTATTTTTTAAATAAAAACAGAGTTATCTCAGGGTTAGAGATATATTCATGGAAAACTGTTATGACAAGGAGAACCTTGAAGTAAAGTCAGTAATGAATGTACACAGTGTAGTCTCAGTACTCCAGACAAGAATAATGACAGGTGTGAACTAATGGTGAAGCATATGCATTTGTAGCACAAAGAGAATGTCAAGAAGAAAACACTAAGGTTTCTATGCCAAAGATATTTAGGTGAAGATAACCATCAGGCAATTGGAAATGTGTCTTAAACACATGTCGGAAGGTAGATTTCTAGGAGTTCAGTTACTTATTTTTTGGAGGAATGGTATAGAAAGAAAAGAAAATTAAGGTAAATTTCTTAAAAAACAGCTTCATTTAAAAACCAAGAGGAAGAAGCTAGAACATGCAATACAGGAAAGGTCATAGAAGTTGGAAATGATCTAGGAGAAAGTAGCATCAGGGAAACCTGAGAGAAGAAGGGTTTCAAATAAAAGAGGTGTTGTTCCTGTACATTAGGAGGGTCTGTTGCAGACCACAAAGGCTACCTGTTATATGATTTGTTTTATAGATGATATAGAAAAGACAAACCTATTGGGAAAGAGAACAGATCAGTGGTTGCTAGAAACTGGGAGTGGAGGGTAATAATTCAAGACAAAGGAGCAACATGAGGTAATTTTTCGGATTAATGAAACTGTTCTTTATTAAGATTGTGCTGGTAGATACATCATTCTACATGTTTGTCAAAACCCATAGAACTGGACACCACAGAGAGTTATTTTTAATGATTGTAAATTAAAAAAAAATAAAATGAAGGAAAAAGTGAGAAACAAGTCATCGGTTTGTTGATTAAAAAGAGTAGGGCTTCCCTGGTGGCGCAGTGGTTGGGGATCTGCCTGCTGGTGCGGGGGACATGGGTTTGGGCCCTGGTCTGGGAGGATCCCACATGCCGCGAGCGGCTGGGCCCGTGAGCCACAGTTGCTGAGCCTCCGCGTCTGGAGCCTGTGCTCCTCAACAAGAGAGGCCACGATCGTGAGAGGCCCGCGCACCGCGATGAGGAGAGGCCCCTGCTTGCCACAACTAGAGAAAGCCCTCGCGCAGAAACGAAGACCCAACACAGCCATAAATAATAAATAAATAAATTAAAAAAAAAAAAAGAGTAGATTCACAATGTGGAGGATTGAGAGTATAAGGTTTATGGTTAAGAAGAAGGAAAAGAAAGTGGTTTAAGGAGGTTTATGGATTAATTAAAGGAATATTTTGTTTGGAGAGAGGAAACTTTAAACAAAGAGGTTAAGAAAAGAGCATGAATATTCAAAGAAGATAAATAATGAATATAGAAAGCTTTGAAGCCATAGTAGGTAATGGAAAAAGAATAGGAGTTGCTTTGTTCTTACGAAAGGGAAAAAATAGAGAATTAATGTAGATACAGAGAATCATTTTAAGGGAGCATCACTTCATGTTGAAGCACTAGAATTTGAGATGGAGGTATGGCAAAAACTCATTTAACCAGGTCCAGTTCACCTCTTTCTTGTTACTAGTGTCTGAATATTCAGTTTTTTACCCTCCCAAATGCTATGCTCTCTCATAGCACCATAGTGTGAATGTTGATTAGTCTAAACCAGCGCTTTCAAAGGGTGACACTCAGACCAGGAACATCACTCTTACTTGGGAATTTGTTAGAAATACAAATTCTGCTCCAGACATACTAAATGAAAAACTCCAAAGACAACATATAAATGGCTAACAGGAATATGAAAAAGATGTTAAACATCACTAATCATCAGTGCAATGCAAATAAAACCTCTATGAGAAATCACCTCACACCTGTCAGGATTGCTGTAATCAAAAAAAATAAACAATGTTGGTGAGGATATGGATAATTTATGCAAAATAGTGCAGCCACTATGGAAAATAGTATAGAAATTCCTCAAAAAATTAAAAATAGAACTACCAGATGATCTAGCAATCCCACTAGCACTACCATGTTCATTGCAGCAATATTCACAATAGCCAAGATGTGTAAAGAACTTCAAGGTCCACTGACAGTTGAATAAAGACAATGTAGTATACATACATACAGTGGAATATTATTCACTCTTTAAAAAGAAGAAGGACTTCCCTGGTGGCGCAGTGGTTGAGAATCTGCCTGCCAATGCAGGGGACACGGGTTCAAGCCCTGGTCTGGGAAGATCCCACATGCTGTGGAGCGGCTAGGCCCGTGAGCCACAACTACTGAGCCTGCGCGTCTGGAGCCTGTGCTCCGCAACAAGAGAGGCCGCGACAGTGAGAGGCCCACGCATCGCGATGAAGAGTGGCCCCCGCTTGCCACAACTAGAGAAAGCCCTCGCACAGAAACGAAGACCCAACACAGCCAAAAATAAAAATAAATACATAAATCAAACATACGCATCTGATAAAAAAAAAAAATTTAGGATTATGTTCTCCTAGAGCTTTAAAAAAAAAAAAAAGAAGAAAATTCTGCAATATTGATGAACCTTGAGGACATTATGCTAAGTAAAATAAATCAGTCACAAAAAGACAGATACCGCATGATTCAACTTATATAAGGTATCTAAAATAATCAAATTCATAGAATGAAGATTGTTAAAATGTCCATACTACCCAAACCAACCTACAGATTAAAAGAAGTCCCTATCAAAATACCAATGGCATTATTCACAGAACTGGAACAAATAAGCCTAAAATTTGTCTGGAACCACAAAGGAACCCAAATAGCCAAAGCAATATTAAGAAAGAAGGAAAAAAGATGGAAGTATCACACTCCCTGATTTCAAACTATATTACAAAGCTATAGTAATCAAAACTATATGTTATTGGCACAAAAACAGACATATAGATCAATGGAACAGAATATAGAGCTCAGAAATAAAATCACGCGTATATGGTCAATTAATTTATGACAAAGGAGCCAAGAATATACAGTGGGGAAAAGACAGTCTCTTCAGTAAATGGTGTTGGGAAAACTGGACAGCTACATGCAAAAGAATGAAACTGGACCACTTTCTTACACCATATACAAAAATTAACTCAAAATGGATTAAAGATTTAAGTCTTTAATAAGACTGTAAAACCTGAAACTATAAAGCTCCTAGAAGAAAGCACAAGCAGTAAATGCTTTGACATCAGTCGTAGCAATATTTTTTTGGATCTGTCTCCTCAGGCAAGGGAAACAAAATCAAAAATAAACAAGTGGGTCTACATCAAATAAAAAAGCTTTTGCACAGTGAAAGAAACCATCAACAAAATGAAAAGGCAACCTACTGAATGGGAGAAGATTTTTGGAAATGATATTTCTGATAAGGGGTTAATATTTCAAAATATAAAAGAACTCAAACAACTCAACATAAAAAAAAACAACAATCCAATTTAAAAATGGGGAGAGGACTTCAATAGACATTTGTCTAAGGAAGACATACATATGGCCAACAGATACATGAAAAGGTACTCAACATCACTAATCATCAAGGAAATACAAATCAAAATCACAATGAGTTATCACCTCACACCTGTCAGAATAGCTATTATCAAAAAGACAACAAAAAACAAGTGTTGGTGAGGATGTGGAGAAAAGGGAACCCTCTTGTACTGTTGGTGGGATTGTAAATTAGTGCAGCCACTATGGAAAACAGTATAGAGGTTTCTCAAAAATTAAGAATAGAACTACCATCTGATCTAGACGTTCTATTTCTGGGTATTTACCCAAGGAAAATAAGAACACTAATTTGAGAAAATATTTGCACCCCTGTGTTCATTGCAGCATTATTTACAGTAGCCAAGATATGGAAGTAACCTAAGTGCCCATTGATTTACAAATAGGTAAAGAAGATGTGATGTATATATGCAATGGAATATTCCTCAGTTATAGTAAAGAATGAAACCTTGCCATTTGTGATAACATGGATGGATCTAGAAGATATTATGTTTAGTGAAATAAGTCAAAGACAAATGCCTTATGATTTCACTTATATGTGGAATCTAATAAATAAAACAAACAAAGCAAAACAGAAATAGGCTCATAGATATGAGAACAAACTGGTGGTCTCCAGAGGGGAGAAGGGTAGGGGGTTGGGTGAAATAGGTGAATGGGATTAAGAAGTACACAATTGTAGTTAAAATAAGTCATGGGGATGTAATGTACAGCATAGGGAATATAGTCAATAATATTGTATTAACTTTGGTGAAAGATGGTTACAAGACTTGTCATGATGATCCATTTATAATGTACATAAACGTCGAATCACTATGTTGTACATATGAAACTAATATGATACTGTTTGTCAACTATACTTCAATAACAAAAAAGAAAAAGAAAAGGAAATGTAGCATAGTATTTATGTAAACTTTAAAAACATGAAAAACAACTCTATGTAAGTTGTTTTTATGCTTATATACACGAAAGTATAAAATTTCATATCTAATTTCAGAGATGGGTTACATTTTAGGTCTAGAGTGGTTATCTTTGGTTACTTAGTGGGAGGATGGTAATAATAAAGGTGAAAATCATATGTGGCTGTTGGAAGTGTTTTTTATTATTACTTAAACATAATCTCAATATATTGGACATCAAACTATATGACACAATTTTAATAATAGTAAGTATAAGTTTGTGTAAATGAGAATGTGACATTTTTTCCCTGCCCCATCCCACTCTTTCTTTTTTGCTCTGTCTTACGTAGCAAGGACATTGTGTTAGCATTCTCTTGAATTTAATGGAACTGTAGTTGTGAATTACAATGATCAAATTATATTACAACGGACAGATGGCAGTTCCAATTATATGTGTTTTTCATGAATGGAAGTTAGTTAAAATTGTGAGCCAGGATCTAACTACAAATGTCTGTGAACATGACATGTTATACTGCTACATGTCTCTGAACGTATTTCTAAAGCAGTTTTATCTCCTCTAAAGTAAGTGACATATTACAGAGCCAAATAAGTCATGATAACATAATGTTTGTGGTTGTCATAAGATTTTTAGGTATAAGGGATATTCCAAATCAAACATAGTTTGTAATGTTAATATATATCAGAAGATAAATCTTGGGCTGTGCTCATTTATTTTAAGTCCTGCAATAGTTTATGTAGCGTGATAGTTTTCTGAAACGAATGTCCTAAGCTTTACAATCACCACTGATATCCTCAAAGTGAATATAAGTAAACACAGTGATGTATCCAATTGCTGAAATGTCAATAATATAATTAACCCATATAAGTCTTACTTATTTCATTTATAAAGTGGTGAATTTATTTTATGGAAGCTTACTTGAGACAGCTATTAAGTGGTTTAATAAATAATAATTGTCAACACTTAATTTTCCAAATCTAAATGTTTTATTAGTGTACAAAGATTCTACTTATATTTTTCAAGACGTTGTGATAGACATTGTGTCTATCTGTGCAGACACTGTGCAGATATTGTGCTGAACTGGATAGTCGCTGGTGAGGGAAAGGGGTTCAATAATCAGTTGCAAAGATGAATAAGATAGGGTTGATCTTCTCAAGGGGTTTACTGTGACAGATACATACAAGTGAAAGGTGCTAGGAAATAAATATGGTAGAAAACTGGGGTTAACTTCCTGGAAAAATCAGGGAAGGGTGAAGTGATATATAGCTAGTAATATAGACAAAAAATGTGTAATACTCAATCTCATGTGAGCTTTTAAAATGCCTCAATATTTTAAACAGATGTAATCTCCTTTTTTATAGTAATGGATGAATTTGGTTTTGTTTATATGCAGATATTTTCTTAGAGTTTACAGTTTCTTTAAGTGCTTATAGACATATGATATGGATATATGCAAGTTTATGGATCATATAGTTTTAATTTCCCAGGATGGTTCCAAATTCAGTGTGAGATGGGAACAAGGATCTAGAATTCACTGACTTTAGAATTCCACCTTCCTTATTCTCCCACCTATTCCCACCATCCTCACTTAGGCAGTGCGTGGAACTGCAAGTTCTACCCAATATATTTAAATAACCCTAAGCTAGCCAAAACCTTCAGAGAACTGAGGCCTATTTTGCATCATATATGGCAAAGAACTTTAAGTAGATTTGAAAGTTGTTATCTTTACTACCATTTCAATGCTACCATCACTTCTTCATGATGATTCAATTATCTTATACTAATTTGTTATAATTAGGTATGAAAAAATGCATTTACAGTCTGTAGAAAAATGATAGGCTAAATAACCCTGTCAAGTTTCCCTTCCGTCTTGATGAAGTCTCTTTTGCCATTGCTTAAAGATTAAGTTAGAACACTGAGATTAACATTTTTAACCCATTTAGTGAGCTGGAGGGAATTTCATTCCTGCCTCAATTCAAGCATTCATACGCCACAAACAACTTAAAATTAAATTAGCCCCTTAAAGAAAGCACGTGAATGTAAGTATTACATAATCATGGCATCAACATCTAGAAATACATCTTGATTGGCAATGGTAAAAGATAAAAATAAAATAATAATAGTAACTTTGTTTAAAATGGCATTTCTGTGTTTCTATGTGGGAATTATTTTCTTATTTCTTTGGATGTTAAACCTAAAGCTCTTCACATCAGCAGACATTATTACAATCTCTAATATTATCAAATGTCGGGTATATCAGACATAGAAGGCAGTCTTTTGGGCTCTGTTGCCTTAACAACAAATCTTGGTCTTGATAATCCTTATCCAGTTGAATTCTTGGCTCTGAGACTAGTAAAACTCTTGCCAAATTCAAATCAGCCACCTCTCCTATAGCTGTAAAACAAATTGATCATTCACTGAAGCATTCATCAAGTTGTATTTCAAGAGATATACATCACTTGATTTTTGTGATCCTACCCAGTTTGGATACAAATCATAATCATTTTATATGAACTTATTTTATACTCTGAAATCATTTATATAAAAATATTAGTGATATATTATTTCTAAGATATACTAATTTGTGATGTGAATACTATATTTTTATGTCTTTCAAAGGATTTTATATTTCAGTGAGAAGCCTGTTTAAATTGAACAATAGATCAGAAACATCTTGCTTATTTAAATAAAGGAGTTATGCTTCAGTATTTTCAAAGAGTTTG
The DNA here is from genome assembly GCF_009873245.2 of Balaenoptera musculus. Classification (NCBI taxonomy): domain Eukaryota; kingdom Metazoa; phylum Chordata; class Mammalia; order Artiodactyla; family Balaenopteridae; genus Balaenoptera; species Balaenoptera musculus. Next base: position 13,290,909 of record NC_045789.1, read on the forward strand.
GGTCAGTTAGCCTAGATTTTGAATTATTTGGAACTTTTTCTGAATTTCCTTTTCTCCCTTTTCTTTTGTTATTATAAGTTAAGTTTCACTCTAAGTTTTTTTTTTTTTTTCCCCAGATAAGGCCGAGATCTGATAAGCTGTGAGCAAGTCAAATATTAGCTACATGGCCTCAAATCCTCAAATCTTCCACCTCCCTGGAGTTACCATGTTCTTTGAGATTTAAACAAAATGGACCCAGCCAGTCACTGCATGTTTCCACAAACCTACAGAAATTCCTTGCAGGGCTAAGGCTGGGGGACTGGGATTTCCTCTTCTTCTAATCATTTATGGTTCATATCAGTTGCTTTTTGAAGCACATCAACTCCCTGGGTCTAGCCTTGACTACTGTTATTATAAATATATAATATATACATACACATATGTACCAATTTATTGATCCATATTCTTAAAATTAATGCACTTTATTATATATAAATTATAAATCAAGAACAAAGTCACCAAAAAAAGAGTCCACTATATTTCTTAGTTCCCTCATTTAATTTTTTTTTAACTTGATGTTTCCAGTAAAAAACCTTAGGTTCCTGTTTTAATCAGATTCTTCCAAATCATGGACCTAATATATGGCTTACTTAAAGTTTACTAGGTTTTGGCCTTGTCTGGAAAACAAATAATAATTGGAGTGAAATCTGGTTTTATAAGGATGACAACAGAGATAAGGAAGGTCCAAAAAATTTCAAATAATATCCAAATCATTGGTTTATAAAAAATTGCCTGAACCTCATTCTCTTCTACATGAAAAGGCTGTCCTCCTGTGTTTCCTCCAACCTAGGTGGAGTTATTTAGTGCCTCAGTAAAGTGAAGTATCGACTACTTTCTATCCTCATTTTCTAAGATCTGATTAATTAGTATTGAATAGAAATAATTTTTTAACTGAAATCATCCTTACAGGATTCTTTTTCATTTTATATCTTAAATCTCATATTAGTCAATAATTGTACTATTTTTCTGAACCTATAAATACATTTGTTTATAAGTAACTTTGTAGAGTTTTGCTACTTTATCAGACAGGAAACAAATGATACATACATATAGGTAACCAATGAGAATTGAATGAAAGCACTCTTTACAGAAGTACGGTCAAGGGGAACCCCAGGGCCAGCAACAGTAGGGCACTGTCACTGACCTTAGTCCTGAGGGGAGGAAGCAAGGGGAGAGAGTGGTTGCTGGAACCTGGAACGAACCACAACCTCTGTCAGAAGTATGTGGCCAGAGCTATACTGCTGTACTCATTGCGCTGTATCCAGTAACCACTTATATTGTTTCCCTGATAATACTGTATTCCAAGGAGGGTACAATGACTTTTTAAAGGTAACTTTAATGTATGAAAATCTCTAGATTGAAGCACAAAGTCTTCATTTTAGTAATCACACACGTGTTTTACGTAAGAAAATTACTTTTTGGAGTGACTGTGTTTGTCATGGGAAACTTTTTATTCTAAGCTATTTCTGGTTCCCATCATCACACACACCAGTGCCAGAAAGCTATTGTTGCTGTAAAAGTATCAGTTTCCAGGGTTCTTGACTTTACTACCTTTTTTATACACAGGGTCTTTATATACCTTATATTATATATTTTGGCAAAGATTATGTGTATCTCAAGAAAATACATTTACTGTCTAGAATTTTGTAGAAATGCTGATACTCTGTTTTAATAAAATAAAGTAAAATCTTTTGAGGAGAGAACTGTTGTTGCAGATTCTATAAAGAAAATAAACTAGAGACAAATAAAATTCACCCAAAATGATATGACTCATCATTTTGTTAGATGGCTTTTAACTTTTAAATACTAGTCACTATTCCAACTCTAATATGAATCACCTTATGTCATTTTTGAAACAGAGTTAAGCTATGGAAATCAAGAATTTCTCCTTGTTTTTCCTTCAAAACAATGAAATTAAAACAAAAACCCCATGTAAGAAAAAATTAGACAAATAATTGTCAAAGTATTCAGGTGTAAGGAAAGACTTTCTTGTGAGTTTTATTTCGTTGAATTTTTAGTATTCTATTACTAAAATACAGTAGCAACTTGCCATTTAAATGTATGTTTTGCTCTGTTGTCCAAATATTAAGCATCACAAGATACCTTTTAATTTATCTTTCATATCGTCTATTTCATAAAATAACCATAATGTTCCTTCAAGTGAAGATTATGGGAAAGTAAATGTTCTTACTTTTAAAATAAGTTTTTTTCTATTTTCTGTATCATTTACCAATCTATCAGCATCATTTTCCACTAGATCATTCCCTTAAGTAAAATCTACTACTTAATTAATAAAAATATAACTTTCTCAATGCTTCTTTCACCTTCTTAGTCAAAACATATTAATTTAGATTTTTAAAAATATTATTACAGTTTTAAACCAGTATTGGGTATGCACTGGTAATATAATCACGATAGCATTAGGGAGAAAGTGTCCAGAAGAACAGTTGAGAAGATGAAAATTTTGGTATTTTAGGACTAGATTGTGTGACCTACAGAAATGTGGAGTGTATAGAAATATATGGAGTATATTATATATTGAGTATACAGAAAGGTAGTCTCTTCTGTCTCTAAAACTAAAATATTCCACTTCTCTCTCAGATTGTTTTTCATTTGACTTAAAAATGGAAACAACTTTCAGTAATAGTTATCCCAGCTGTAAACGTAGAGAATTTCACTCAGTTGCATTCAATGACCTTTCCTGATTTACAGTTCTGTGTTTCTTGATTTTATAAATAAACTTAAAATTTATACAAGTTCTGTGGCACCATATTCCATAGTTATGCTTTAAAGAATATTTGAAGTCAACTGTCTTTCCCAAAATCTATGAAGTGTAGTGATTTCTAATTTAAAAATCCCTGTAGATATAAACTTTCATATATCTATGATTTTCATTTGCTTGCTTTATTTCTATTCTTTTTAATTTTCTATTTTGTTGGAAAATGAGTTTCTTTTAATTTTATGTGCTGAAAATAATTTTTAATAAAAATATTTTCCTGTGTAATAACTTGTAATTGCATTGCAGTTTGGTGCATATTATACCATTCACTCCTTTATTTAATCTTTATCACAGTCATGTGAGATGAACAGGAAATGATTATATTCCCATTTTAAGTTTTAGAAAACTGGGCCTCAGTCATTAGGGACATAATGTTAAAAATTGAGTTAATTACATATAAAACCAAGGACTTATAGCTAGGTCTAGTTGGATTCTAACAGACTCATGCTTAATGAAACAGAATATGATACTTGACATATTTTTTCTTTCAGTTTAATTCAACTTAAATAAAATTACTAAATGCTTACTAGGTTAAAGTACTGTGATGAGTAAAACAGTTGTATAAGGTAGATTAAGATAAAAGATAGGAAAATACATGATATTACAAGTTATGAGAACATTACTAACCTGTAAGAAAACAATTTTAATAGAGAGTAGTGATAGAAACCAGAATTCAGGAATTCAGGAATAAGGGAGATGTAAGGGTGTTGAAGCATCTGGTGAGGACTGTCCTCTGGAGAGGTTTGGGTTGGGTAAAGATGATGAAGGGACTGAGAATGCATGCCCAACAGAAGGACAACATACAAATGAAGGGTGAATTGAACACATTTGCCAAAAAACGTGTAAGAACAAGGCAAAAGTGATTGAGAATTAACAGAGTTGAGAGCCTAAGAAAATGAGTAAAGGGGTTAGCCTGGGAAAATATTCAAGTCAAGGAAATATGAAAGAAGCAAAACATTCTTTCAGTAAGAATAAAAGCTTAGAGTCTTCATTTTGGAAGATGCTCCTTTCTTAGCAAGTGATAGAACTTTCGTTTTCCCTAAAATTTGATAATCCTGAAGTATGGAAAAGAGATTGAGGGAGAATGGGATAAAGTCCTTAAAATGTGAATTTTAAAATTGCCAGAAATTAGTAATAAGAACTTTTGATGGAGTGAATCAATACAATCTTTCCATATTTTCAAATAACAAGTGGCAGCCTATGAACAGTACACATATATGCAAAGGGTTGCTTGATTATGAGGGCTTGGAAAGACTTGAAAAGCATGAAATACCAAGCTGTACAAGGCTAGTTTCAAGAAGAAGGGTTACTTTACATTTACTGTGGGGTGGGAAAAGAGCTGGAAACACCTGGTTAGAATCTTTGTGCTTGTGGAAATGGCCTTTTTCGAAAAGAGAGGTGACAGGAGCTAAACTAAGGAAGAAGGCAAACCAGTGGTGCCAGCATCAGCCAGGGGCTTAGAGCTCTTCCAGTGGGCTAACTTAATACTCCTGAGCCTCCTCTCTGCCATGCCTCCAAAGAGAGAAGGGAGAAAGTCACCATGGCCGCAGCCACCAGAGCCATCAGGGAGACAAAAGGCTTGTCTCTCCCTCCTTGCTCAATGTCAAACAGCTAAACATGGGAAGAACTGGGACTGAACCTGGCAGCCTGGCTCTAGAGGCTGTGCTCTTAATACGGTAATTTTTGCCTTGGTGGAGATCATATACACTTGCTTTATAAGTGCAGTATTAGTTTTTAAAAATTGTAGGGGCTTCCCTGGTGGCGCAGTGGTTGAGAGTCTGCCTGCCAATGCAGGGGACGCGGGTTCGAGCCCTGGTCTGGGAAGATCCCACATGCCGCAGAGCAACTAGGCCCGTGAGCCATAATTACTGAGCCTGCGCGTCTGGAGCCTGTGCTCCGCAACAAGAGAGGCCGCGACAGTGAGAGGCCCGCGCACCACGATGAAGAGTGGCCCCCGCTCGCCGCAACTAGAGAAAGCCCTCGCACAGAAACGAAGACCCAACACAGCCATAAATAAATAAATAAATAAATAAAATAAACTCAAAGTTTAAAAAAAAAAAAAAAAGTAAGCTGAAATATTTAAAAAAAAAATTGTATAGGGTGGTGTGAGAATTATTTCCATTATATTCTAGTTTTTTGCATTGTTTATATATTATTTATCTGTTTTTTTTCTCATAAAGGAAGACATAAGTTCAAGTTGGCATCTTGCGTTGAACTGGTGCAATCCTGTTCATAAACTCAAATGGTTACCAGAATATGTGGAAATTGTGCATATCTTATTTTGATTGACTGTTTTCTTAATTTAGAAGTGAGACTCTTCAGTTTTATTTTTATGATACCAGAAATCCAGCAGATTCTCTCAACTCTGTTAGACATTCAGTTAATCACCAATGTTTAATCTACACTTTATCAAATAACCAGATCTAATGCTTAACTTAGCTGACTAAATGCTTTGATACTTTGCATCTCAGTCTTCTAATTCAGATATTTTTAACATGTAAAATTAAAAAATAAGACACAGAGAAGATGTGCATTTATCCTTAGCCTTTTCATTATTATTTTACTTGTTATTCTTTTTTCTTGCAATAAAAGTAAAATAAAGCAAAAAACAACAACAAAAAGTTACCATAAAACATAAGAAAAGTAACCACTCTTTAAAAATATACAACTTCTTCATTAGAATAAAAATGAAAGAAGTTAATATTTTATCTGGTTAGTATATACAGTGCTTACAAATTTACAAGATTTTGAAGAGTTCTAAAATTAATTAATTGTGCTAATTTTGGGAAGCATAATGGGTCACAATGTGGAAAAAAGAAAAGATAAAGTGATGTCTGAAGAATGGATGCAAATCTCTTAGATTTGGATAGACTACAGTTGTGTTTTTTGTTTTACATACTATAACTATGACTTTTGGTACATAATTTCCTTTTTTCTTATATTCTTTGAAAACAACCAATACCACTAGGTCACTTTTCTTTCACATAAAATATTACATTAGAGGAATTGGATTAGAATTAATATCCTATTTCTTACACAGAAGAACAAATGTCTCAAACACTGATGCTTTTGTTACTATATATTCAAAACCCTTTGGCTATATTTATTGATATTCTTCAAAGATGGTTCTGTGTTACGTGTTAAGCTGATTCTTCTTATTTATAATAATATGGAATAATGAAATAGTCATCCATTTTTCCTGAATATCTTTGATATCTTGACATTACATATAAAAATGAGGACATTTTCCTTCAGATGAGATGAAAAAAATCTATTCTTCAATGATTTTATTTTTTTGAAATCAGTACATTGAATAAAAATGAATACTAACCAAACAAAATATATGAAATCATGACATTGGAAATCTGATGGACTTTGCTTTTCAAATGGTTTAATGTATGTTATGTTTTACTTATAGTTTGGTTGTTTAAAATTTGGAATCTATGTTTTTCATAGCTGAAGATTCAGACATGGTGGGCCACGTTCCAAGCCTAATTCAGATAACTCTGTTTCATACAATTGCTGATTTCATTTCTAAGACTTGTTATTTAACTGTATTAGTCAGGGTTCTCCAGAGAAACAGAACCAATAATATATGTGCCATATATATGTGTGTGTGTGTGTGTGTGTATGTGTGTGTGTGTATACTATTCTGTGTATAAATTTATTATAAGGTATTGGCTCGTGCAGTTATGAAGGCTGAGGAATCCTATGATCTGCTTTGTGCAATCTGGAGAACCTAGAAAGCCAGTGGTGTAGCTCACAGGCCTGGGAACCAGAGAGCTGATGGTGGATACTAGTCTGAGTCTTAAAGCCTGAGAACAGGGCACAGAGGGCAGGAGAAGGTAAATGTCCCAGCTCAACCAGCCAGGCAGTGAGAGTGGATCTTCTCTTTCTCCACCTTTTTTGTTGAATTCAGGTCCTCAGCAAACTGGACGATGCCCGTCCACACTGGAGAGGGCCAACAGCTTTACTCAGTCTATAGATTCAGTGGCTGCTCTCTTCCAGAAACACCCTCACAGACACATCCAGAAATAATGCCTAACCAGATATTTGGGCACCCCATGATCCAGTCAAGTTGACACATAAAATTAACTTTCTAGTAGACAATTGGGAAAAAATATAATCAAACACAGTTTGTTTTTTTTTTTTTAAGTGTGTGGTCAACTAGTTTTGATAAATGTATACACCTATATAACTACCATCCTAATTGAGATATATAATATTTTCATCCCTCAAAAATGTTCCCTTATACTTCTTTGTGGTTTTTTCTTAAATTTTTTCCTTCCAGTTTTATTAAGATATATTTGACATACAGCACTGTATAAGTTTAAGGTGTACAGCATAATGATTTGATTTACATTCATCATTGATTGTCAATAATTTTAGTGAACGTCCAACATCTCATACAGATACAAAATTAAAGAAATAGGAAAAAACAATTTTTTTGTGATGAGAACTCAGGATTTTCTCTCTTTTAACAACTTTCATATGTAACATACAGCTGTGTTAATTATATTTATCATGTATAGTACATCCCTAGTACTTATTTATCTTATAACTTGAAGTTTGTATCTTTTGAGCCTTCATAAAAGTGAATTTCTTTCCCTGTTTTGAAAAAAGAAGAAATTCCACTTTCCTTCACTTTTGCTCCTGTAAACTCCACTATAATCCCAGGTATGGACACCTGCTGCAGCCCCAGTTTCCACTTACTTCAGAGCCTTGGAGCATAATATGGGGGATGATGGGACATGAGCTTTACTTGCACTTTTCAGTTAGTGCAAATTATATAAAATACCATGAATCTGGTATCACATTTTAGCTTGTTGATGAATAAAAGATGAATATATATTATTGCCTAAGTAGGCATAATTTTGTGTACAGAAAATTTCACCAAAATACCTTGATTCAAAATATTTCTAAGCTTAACAGATATTAATTTTTCTTTTTTAATAACTCCATCTTCATACAAAATATTACTTTGTTTAATTTGTCTTAGCAAAGAGAGAGTTGCCTGATTTTTGGAAGATAGACATTTATCCTTTATCTTACACAAACTATCATTCATGTAACCTCACCCAGTTTTGATGCAGAAGCACATATCTACATTGCTGTAAACACCTGGGGAACACTGTTAAAATAAATCAAATCTGTCCATTTGCAAGGATACATCAACAGACTAGAAAAGTAATATAGAAGAGTATGATTCAAGAATGAAAAAAAAAGTTGTCAAAATTAAGTAACATTTTAAGTCTGTAATTGAAAGGAACATTAAAGAGTATGTCTTCTCCACAATAAATACGATATTCTACCATGTGAAGCTGAGCCTCTTGCTGCCTCACAGCAGGGTGCAACAATAAAACAATCACCCCTAGATTTTACTTGACACTATTCTAATAGACTTCACTCTCCTGAGTATGAACAAGGAATTTAATATAGTTTATTGGTCAGCGCTTGGAACGTTCCTTTTCTCCGATGTCTTGCATCTTTTGCTTAAGACCCTTGTCGAATGAAGTGTTTGTGAGCATCTCCTACTCTTGCATACTTACAGTGGCGTGAGCTTTAAATAAGCTTTAAATATTTGTTTTTGACATATATATTCTTCTGACCAGTTTGTTTTCAGCGTTGTCTTCCATTGACTTACTTTACCTGAGTTTCTAATTCTGTCTGCCTGTAAAATGCTTTCTTGTCTTTTTATTTTTTAACTTCCTCCTTGCATTCACTTGAACAACCTTCAGGGCACGAAAAGCTGTTATCAAGATCACCAGTGATCTCCATATAACCCTACTTATTTTTATTTATTTATTATTATTATTTTTTATACTTCATCTGTACTTTATTTTTTTTGGAGTATAATTGCTTTACAATGGTGTGTTACTTTCTGCTTTATAACAAAGTGAATTAGCTATACATATGCATATATCCCCATATCTCCTCTCTCTTGCATCTCCCTTCCAACCTTCCTATCCCACCCCTCTAGGTGGTCACAAAGCACCGAGCTGATCTCCCTGTGCTATGTGCTGCTTCCCACTAGCTAGCTATTTTACATTTGGTAGTGTATATATGTCCATGCCACTCTCTCACTTTGTCCCAGCTTACCCTTCTCCCTCCCCATGTCCTCAAGTCCATTCTCTTCATCTGTGTCTTTATTCCTGTCCTACCCCTAGGTTCTTCAGAACCTTTTTTTTTTTTTTTTTTTTTTTAGATTCCATGTATATGTGTTAGCATACGGTATTTGTTTTTCTCTTTCTGACTTACTTCACTCTGTATGACAGTCTCTAGGTCCATCCACCTCACTACAAATAACTCGATTTCGTTTCTTTTTATGGCTGAGTAATATTCCCTTGTATATATGTGCCACATCTTCTTTATCCATTCATCTGTCGATGGACACTTAGGTTGCTGCCATATCCTGGCTATTGTAAATAGAGCTGCAATGAACATTGTGGTACATGACTCTTTTTGAATTATGGTTTTCTCAGGGTATGTGCCCAGTAGTGGGATTGCTGGGTGGTATAGTAGTTCTATTTTCAGTTTTTAAAGGACCCTTCATACTGTTCTCCAAGGTGGCTGTATCAATTTACATTCCCACCAACAGTGCAAGAGGGTTCCCTTTCCTCCACACCCTCTCCAGCATTTATTGTTTATAGATTTTTTGATGATGGCCATTCTGACTGGTGTGAGGTGATACCTCATTGTAGTTTTGATTTGCATTTCTCTAATCATTAGTGATGTTAAGCATCCTTTCATGTGTTTGTTGGCAATCTGTATATCTTCTTTGGAGAAATGTCTATTTAGGTCTTTTGCCCAGTTTTGGGTTGGGTTGTTTGTTTTTCTGATACTGAGCTGCATGAGCTGCTTGTAAATTTTGGAGATTAATCCTTTGTCAGTTGCTTCATTTGCAAATATTTTCTTCCATTCTGAGGGTTGTCGTTTCACCTTGTTTATGTTTTCCTTTGCTGTGCAAAAGCTTTTAAGCATATTACCCAATTTAAAACTGTTTCAAAACTTTTACCCTAATTAGTTGCTTAATATAATATAATATATTATAATATCATATAATATATTGTAATATCATATGATATATTTCCTTATCTGTTTATTATCTGCCCCCCCACACCTATAATATAAGCAGTTTTCATGGGAAAATAGCAACTTTGCTCTGTTTATCATGTATTCCCCATCTCCAAGAACACAGTGCCTGGCACATGTTAGGTCTTCAATAAATACTTATTGAATGAACCAATCAAACAATCAATTAATCATCATTAGGGATTATAACAAGGAGTGTGGCTGTGCTGGTACCTGTGTATTACTAAAGAGTAAAACTCAAAATTTCTTTTGAACAAATCTTTGCTGTTTGGCCTAGTATTTTTCGGTGGTCTGGGAAGTGATGCTGTCCATTCTCAGAAATAGAGTGGGAAGGCAAGGATATTATCTACTGGATATGAATGTCTACTCCATGGCAAGTACTGGGCTGTCACTTTCACATACATTTCTTCATTTCCTCCTAACTACAATCTTGTCAGGTAGATGTTGCTATTATCTTCATTTTGCAGATGAAGAAAGAGGCAAAAAGAGAGATGAAATAGCTTGTCCAGGTTCACCCACACATGAACTAAGCATGAGGATCCCATGCTGTTTTACAGTTTCTTTGGTGCTAGATATTAAGTGCTATAAATTCACAGAAAATTAAAGGAACTGAGCTGATAAATATGTCAGTTTCCAAAGTAAAATACATGTTCATCTTAAAATACGTGTGTTGTTTTTTATTGTCAAATGATATCAAAATGTCTCTAAAGTAAATAACACAACAGAGAGAAAGTGATTTTATTGTTTTCTTTTCCATGTATACTCACTAGGGGCTGATAACCATTACTCATGGGACACATGTAGCTGTAGAGTAGCCATCTGACTTGGGGAGCCAGATAAAATGCAGGATGTCCTGCTAAATTTGAATTTCACATGGCACACAAATAGTATTTTAGCCTAAGTGTGTCTCCAGTATTGTATGGGAGATACTTATTCTTAAAGAAAGTATTTATAGTTTATTTGAAATTCAAAGTTAGCCGTGCCTCTGCATTATTTGCTAAATCTGGCAAAACTACATGTGGCCAAGTGCTCCCTAGCCCTCCCCATACTTGTCCCATCACTCTGCCAGATGGCTTTTGTTGAAGAAGTAAGGACAGAGAAGAGAAGGGCAACTTTGAAAAATCTTTCAAATGATAAAAGCCAAATGACTGCTCCTGTGGTTTTTCAGAGTGAGGGGCTGGGACTACTGTAGAACACGGTTCAGGATACGCTAAAGTTACCTCCAGACCCTTCTGAGCCCCACCCTCTGTCTTTCATGCCTTCTCTCTCATGGTCAGAAACTGAACAACTGTGGATAGATTCCTTACATTCTGTAGCCTCAGTTTCTCCATCTGAGAAGCATAGTATTCTTAAGTGTTAGAAAGAAAACAGGTGATGTGATGTGACTGACTTTTGTAGATATGGTGGTTGGTCAAGACCTCCCTGAGGCTTTCTAACAGAAACTCGAATGATTAGATGAAAACAGTCTATTGAGAGGGAGGGAGGGAGGGAGATGGGGGGAGAGCGAGAGGGAGAGAATGTTTGTATCTACAACTACAGGTAAGATAGGGCCAGATGGTACAGCACATACAGAATATTTAATGGGGACAGAGGGTTCCATACTGACCTGTTTTTTGTTTGTTTGTTTTTTTAATTTCAGTATTTGCTGAGGTAGAATTGACAAAATTGGTAGATATTTAAAATGTACATTGTGTTGATTTCATATATGTACACATTGTGAAAGGATTAATTAATACATCCATCACCTCATATATTTATCTCTTTTGTGTGTGAGAACATTTAAGTGCTACGCTGTTAGCAAATTTCAATTATAAAATACAGTGTTTTTTGTCTTAATGATCAGGGAAGGCTTTGGGGAGAAGGTAAAGTTAGCAAAACCCCTTCCAGAACAAAGGAGATGAAGTAGAATGCATTCCTTGTGGTGCCTTCATACAAGCAGAAGTCCGATGTGAAAGTACAAGGGATTCACCTTGAAGAAACTAACACCATGGATACAAGTTGAGGGTGTGCATAGGAAATTGGATGAGGTTACAATAGGAATATGCTCTTGGTTCTTAACTGTAGAAGGCCTGGACAACAAACTATGGAGTTTAAATTTTATCTGTTAGATACCAAAGAAAATTAGGAACGGGTAACTGGAATGACCAAACACAGCAGGACCCAAGTACTAAATGGGACTTTTTATAGTAATAGCAGCCTAAATTACAGTGATTGCAGTGAGATAGAAGGGCATATGTGAGAATATTTTGACAGAACAATCAGTAGGACTATCCTCAGGATTTGGTAAGGCAAGAAAAAAGATCAAACATAACTTGAAAGTTTTGAGTCTAGATATCTGGGAAAACAGCACACTCTTAATTGAAATAGAGAAGTCAGAAACAGGTTAGGTTGGAGAATGATGAGATCAGGTTTCACCATTTGAAACAAGACATTCAATGAAGTGTATCAACAAGAAGTTAAATATATGGACTGAGAAAGCATGAGAGAGGTATAAGGTGAAAATAAAAGTTGGTAGCTGATGTCTTTTTCTTACCATTTTAATTTGTGTTAATGAGTTGTGCAACACCAATTAAATAAATCAACTCATTCTGAAAAGAGCTACTGTGTAAAAAAAAAAGACAGTAAAACATTAGCTGACTGAAGTCTGAGCTAATGTGCACAACAGTAATACAACTGAATGCTTCGTTTGGTGTCTTTCCATCCAGATGTTACCTACTGTGCTTGGCTTGGCATATATAATAGGCAAGGTCACAGGGGCCAAAATAAATGAAATTCGTGATCTAATTTCACCAGTGGTTTCATTTCTGTTCATAAGTATCAATATATATTATTGACATGTTTACAGAAATGGCAAAGAAGGCAAGCCCACTAAAGCACCTATTTTGATTTGGATAGTAAAGGAATTTTTTGTAAAAGCCATTTTAACTCCCTTTGCCTCAGTTTGCACTCCCTAAAATGGGGATAATTATATTACCTGTTGCAGTCACCGAGTTGTCACTGTAAATAACCTGCCAGATCATAATATAGTTGGAGTTCATTTTTCAAGGTTTAACTGACACTAACTTCATTCTTTCATGTGCTCTTTCTCTATGTGCTTCTAATCTAACCTAATTTTTATAGTTGTTAAATATGGCCATCATATTTTTGTATTTTTTAATTAGAAGCCAATCTTCTCCTCAAGTAAATAAGGACAATGGGAAAAGTAGAAATCCAAAGAAGCTTCCTTGAACAAATTCATAAACGATTATGTTTACAAGAAGAAAATGAGTGCAGTAATAAAATGTCTCTGAATAAGTAGCATGTGATCATTTAGCAATTAATAAAATATTATGATTTAAAAAGAAGTATTCTTTATATTTATCATACCCCATGTGTGTCTATTAAAAGACTTAAAGTGAATATGGACTCAAGACAAAATTGCATTAATGAAAATATCCACAGAGTATGGAAGAACTTATTATCTTGAATTTGCTCTTTCAGTGCTGGAAATACCTATTTGTGGTTCACTGGGACTGTGGTATTTTTCTCTTCTCAACCAATTGTTTTGTTATTTTGCCTTAGTAAAATTCACTACATTTTTTTCTATGACTATCTTATTATTATATATCCCAAACACTTTTTTAAATAAGAAAAAAAAGACACTTTCAGTAATATAATGGTTATTAAACATTCCAAAATGTTCTATCTGAAAAATGGAGTATTTAGCTACATTAATATTACCAAACTGTTGAAACCAATTTCTATGTATTCTTTATTCCAAGATATTTAGCTCTTAGGATGGTTGGTTAGTGGCTGAATCTGACTGGCTGCTTGAATTCATTCCTCATTGGGAAGTGAAATAAACTGATACCATTGTAATGATATTAACTTTAAACATCCCCTTGTGTGCTCCTAGTGAGTGTAGCAGGGCAATTTAAAAGTTCAGTGTTGGAAACAGACCTATTAGTCTTGTATCTGCCATATAAACAGCTGGGATCACCTATTTGGCATGCTTCTAACCTAAACCTCAACAGTTCATATGTGATTAAATGAGGTAAATTTGAATAATAGTTGGGGCAGAGTAAATGATCATTAAATAGTAGATATTCCTTGAAGGGAAGCCATTATCACTGGCCATTGCTTTTTTACTATACAGACAGATGCTTTCATTGGCTAACTTTCTTTGTTTTTTAAAATAATTTTTTTGTTACTGTTTCAGAGACAGATAACCCAAGCACAAAAATCAGTCCTGATTTTTATCATCTATTTTATTTTTGGAGACTATTAGTTAAGAAGCCTCTACTCATATTTATCCATTTGTTTAAAACAATCACTTCTCACTTCAGTTTTCTGTGTCTTACATAAGCCCTGGAAAATTCTCACAATTGTATTGCCATGTTACCATTTTAGATTAATAAAATTTTATTGTTTTTAGATTAAGGAAAGCCCTTAGGTCTGATTCACAAACACCTGTGTTACATCAATAAATATAAAGTTTTGTAAGTCCGTGTAGGTAAGTATAATCAAACACAAAACATACACAATACAGATATTTATTATAGTATATATTTCTTTAGTGTGTGCTTTAAGATAATCAAAGAAAAATAATTAACTTTTCAACAGGGTTTCTTGGTAGTAAGCCAGGACCTGAGGTTTTTGGTGATTATCATATCTTTTAGTGTGAAAGAAAATACGTTAAAAAATTTGAAGCACCCACAAATTCCACCTGAACTACTTGAGTTAGAAGTTTGCTTCTCACAAACTAGTCTTGGGAAAATTCTGTGTCTCAGGAAACAGCTCTTGTGTGTCATGTTCCCACTAACTTTATACCCTCTCCATTGATAACAATATGTTGCAGTAACCAAATGTATGCATTCATAAGTCTCTCCATGTCATTTGGATAGGTCATAGGTTGAGAATCACTGATACTGCTTGTTGCTCAGGATTCTCAACTTTAACCATGGTAAACATTCTAATACTAGAAACTTATATTATTTCTTATATATAAAGGCTGTCCTAGAGGTACAGTGGACGCAGGATATTTATATGTAGAACGTTGTCTCAGTCATAGGGAAAAATGCACCTTGAGTGCCTTTTGAAACCTGACACTCCCTTTCCCCTGTTAATCAAATAGCTTTTCAATTAATTTCTTTTCATGTATTCACTTATTCTTTAATTCATTAAAAATGATTAAGCACCTACTAGGTACAGATTTTGATAAGAGCAGTCATTTTGGTTAAGGAAGCCATAGGTTATAAAGAGAGTGCTATTGGAGCTTGTATTTGTTGTATATTACGGCAGATATAATATGAGAAAGATATATACTATGGAATTCTCAACCAGGGAGTACTTACCAAGCCTAGAGGGAATGTAGGTTCTAAGGAAGATTTCTGGTAGTGGATGAGGCCTGATTTTTGAAATTCATAGAATCTAGCTTGTTAACAAGAAGAAAGTGCATTTCAGATAGAAGGAAGAGCTTGAACTATACCACAGTGTTGAAAAATCTCACTGTGTATAAATGCCTCTAGCATTTACCAGATTTAACTCTGGAGAAGTTAATCTCTATTGACTAAAATATTTTCATCTATCAAATAAAGATAATATAAGTTTGTTGTAAGGATTAAATGAGATAATTTGTGTAAATGGTTTGGCTTTATGTTTAATGCATAATAAAAACCTAGCATTTTTTTGAATCTTTACTTTGCGCCTACAGTTCTAAGTGCTTTGTGTAATTATGCAGTGAGTCTCACTCCACAGTCTTCAAGCTTAACCACTAGATAAATGTTAACTGGTATTGTGTATAGAAGTGATATATTAAAGCAAAGTGGATGGTAACATTAAAATGAGTTTTAACATAAGACAAAGTATTTGTACATACTCAAGCTATAACTGTGTTCTTACTGGACAATAATTGGAAGTGAATTACATACTGTAGATGAGATTTGTTAACTCAACAAAGTTGAATACTGCAAGTATTTTGCCATAATGGTAAGTCTGATTTTTTATTTGTATTAAAAATATTCTATCTATAATATGTGATGTGCGCAATGGATAGCGCATTGGACTTCTATAATATGTGATGTTAATATTTTCATTGATAAAATTTGTCAGTAGATATATTAGAAAATACCATATTAAAAAATAAACAAAGCACCTCCCTAAATAAAGCTAGGGAATGTTTTCTTGCCTCAATTATATAGCAAAATCAAACAAAAAATAGACTTGTTGTATATCATTTTTGACAATTCATTGTTTCCTCATATAACATTTCATTATTGCTACACTACATAGGATATATATACTGTAAATTATTTTTTTTAAATGAATCTTCATAGAACTTTTTTGGTATTGTAGGTAGGTCACTTGCTTGTAATTCCCAAGTGGGTCTTTTATGTGCCTTTTAAAAATTGGTAAAAAGCACTCTTTTCTCGTCATCTAAAATTTAACTACTCTCCCACAAGTGTTTATCTATAAAATACTACTTGTAGTGAGAGTTCCTCTTCCAGTTCTTTAGCACTCTCAGGTGGATGGTTTTTTCAACTGACCTACAACCATTAAGCTTGCTTAAGTATCCCCAACTATTTGGTCCCTGTTTCAATTGTCACTGTTTTACTTTCACCACTTAGGGTAATTCACCAGAATAGAATGCAGTTTAGCAGGGATGACTGCCTTGAAGTGCAATCCAGGTGGAAATAACTATTGTATATATGAAGGTTTAGAAAAAATTGACACCTAGAAGAAACAACAGAGTCATAATTAAATACAGTCTGACTCTGAGAGAGAGATATATATATCTATTGTGTTTAACAGTGCCTGTGAAGATGACATGTAGAGATAGAGCTTACCACTGCAAATCAAAGCCCAGATTTAAGACCATTATTGAGAACAAGATATTAGAAATTAAAAAGTGTTCAAAGGGAAAGAGCATAAAATATTTATGATTAGGAAATACTGACTTTAAGGGAGCCTAAAGAGATGCGGACTGTAAAGGTTTTAGAGAAGTTTCAGTGTGATGAAGGAACTGCCTTTAGAGAACTCTTTTACTGTCCTTGGAGCCTAGTGGAGGAGAATGGGCTTTGGAGAAGGTGAGGCTGGGTTAAAATTCTAACTCTGCACTTAATAGCTGTATGATCCTGTGTACATTTCTAAGTCCCTCAGCCTTTTCATTTATAAAATGAGAAAAACATTATATATGTCATGAGATTATTGTAAAGATTAAAAGAAATAGTGTATGTCAAGTACTTCGTACAGTGCCCAGTTTTTGTTAATTGATTATTAATTGTAATAACTATTTATAACTATTTAAAAACTATTCCTACAGAATATGTTAATAAACTACATTCTCCTAAATAGTTTCAAGCAAATAATTTACTCATATTGGATATCTAGCACTTTTACTTTTCTCTGTTTCTCTGTTAGTGGAGAAATGGGAACAAAAATAAAAGACATTGACACTGATTTATTCACTATTCTGTGCCTAGAAACTGAGTGCCTGACCCTGACCAGATACCTCATAAATATTTGTGGAATTAGTGAAAAAATGAATGATATCATTTGAATGATCTAAGACTAGATGAGTTTAGGGAAGTGACTGATATGGAGAATTTTGATTTATTTCTTCTCCGGGTGTTATAGGTTATTTTGCGTTATTCCACTAAGTTCATCATTTATGATTTTGTTTTGTTTAAATAATAATAAATTTCTTTATATGTTGCATGCGAGAATGACAAAGGGACCACATATCTCCATTTGTTGTGTTCTGAGTGTGTCCTTTATTTTCATATAGTAAATTAACTAAGAGAAAGGAAAGGTTTCCTAGTCTTTGTCTTTGGAAAGTATAGTAATGAGAATAGATAATAGTGTTTGTATAGGAAGATGGAGATGTTTCCTTATATATGTAGGATTGCTTGGGCCCAGCATACTGTACGTTGAAAGGTGTCTTTCTTTCATCCAGTCTCTCTTGCTCACTCTCACATTCTCACCCTCTTTCTCTCTCTGTCCCCGGCACTGCATTTGTAATCTGATAAGAGTGAAGATGACAAGTGGTTTTCAGATGTACCTAAGTATAAATTCTAAGTGTCACCTATTTATATATCTTAATTATTTCCTCTTTAAAATGCCAAAAATGCCCCCCCAGTTTTTGTGAGCATTTTAAAATAATAAGTGCAAAGTACCTTGGACATAGTAGGTGATCATTAAATACTACTTTATTTTCCTTTACTTTAAATAAATGTTACCTGATAATACTAACATTTTAGGCTTTACAGACAAACATCAAGTTCTATACACTTATGTGAAAGGTAAGCGAATACACCACATAAAAAGAGAACTTTCTAATAAAATTAACTTTTTATGTTACCAAGCCAGACTTGGGTCCTCTTGCCCTCCCACAGTAAAGCCAATCTAATGACACCAGGTTGTGGTGAAGGAAAGAGCAACATTTATTGTGAGGCGCTGTGCAAGGAGTCTGGGGCAGCTAGTGCTCAAAAAGCCCTAACTCTCTGATGGGTGTCAGGAAAGCATTTTTAAAGGCCAGGTGAGGGAGGGGAGACTCAGGATATAGGATCAACTTGTGCACAATTCATGGTGAGGTAACCAGGTGGTGTCACAGGGGTTAACATTATTAATCCTTGAGCTCCAGTAGGCCTGGGGCTAAGTGCTCATGGTCATCAAGTAGTTAATGTCTTCCATTTGGTGAGGGTTTTAGCATCTGTAAAACAGCTCAGGAAATGTGCATCAGATACTATTATCGGAATACTTCAGAGAGGAGCTAAAGCAGAGGCTATAGGGGAGGGGTCTGTCTCAGGAAGGCCCAATAGGGTCCTGCTTAGTTACATTTAGACTTAATATTACTTTGAATGTATTAGTCTAAACAAAAAAAGAAATTATTCATCAAGGAATCTTGAACAGAAGCAGAATAACTAGCATAATATATTTTCAACAGTTATCATCCCACTCACGTTAATCAATACGTGTATACGACCAGACTTATGATAATAAGACAATTCATTCATGTGTTTATTCTGTCAATAAATAAATATTTATGGAGAACCTACCATGTGCCAGGCATTGTGTTGAAAGTGCTTAGGAAATATGAGTGAACAAAACAGTCCTGCACTGAAGAAAGTTATATTCCAGAGGATTCTAGATTCTTTTGATACATAGGAGCATATTAATTCCAGAACTGGTGTTTTTTGGCTTCACCTTTGAGGTGCAGAGTATCAGAATTTTACTCTGTAAAGTTGTAAAAATCACCTAACTTGATATATGTAGAATTTGGAATGTCTTAACATTTTCTGTTAATTCAGGTCCTTTTATTTTTACTTCCTGAGATGATTTTGTATACATCAGAAAGGAGAATTTTTCTCCTTCTCTAAGAGTGTAGAGGTTGGGAATCTTACTAGCTCTGAAGGGTTAGGATTTGTCACCCTATTTCACTGGTGATCCCATGAACCGTATCATTTTTTACTTCAGAATTTGATTAGTTTCCCATGCCAGCCCTCATATCCCAATACATATCGTTTATTTAATTCAACATTAAAAATAAAAACAAAAGCAGAATGGACTAGTAAAGGTCAATGCCACTTTTGTTGTCCTATTCTTCCCTCTGGTTGCCCAAGGGAATTTGATTTGCCTATTTCATGAAGGTACATTCCTGCTACTGCTTCAGCTATTAACTTCTCAATCAGCTTATTTCTATGAAGCAGAAGCAGTCTGGAAGAACTTGACTCAAAGTTGGTTTCTCTATTGTCTGTATTAGAATGTCAGTAACTTATTACAGGATCTTATTGGATGGTCTTTGTCCTGCTTTATCACTTTCCCGGCAGAGGTACAGGTAATAAAAATCTCTATGACTAGGACCTTGGATTTGGATAGTTCAATTAGATGTGCAGGAAATCTATCAAAAATGTGACTCCACATCCCTTAACTCCAGCGTTTTCATTATTAGTGTGAAACGTTAGTGACAAACGAGGTATGATCGTCTAGACACCTCATCAGCCTGCTGGCTTGCTGCCTGAAGTAAAGGGCCAGTTCTAGAAACGTCAGGGTTTTGATGGGGTTCTAAGCGTGTGATTCAAAACCAAAGCCCATGAAAAATTGGGAACATCATACATTTGGGGACAGTAATAAACTTTCATAGTTCTCTGAAATTCCGCAGCCAGAATCAAAGCTGAATATGAGTTTCAGGATGTTGATAGTAAGGTTTAAGATATGAGTTTTCTTATTAGCTATGGTTGTAAGTACAAGGATTATTTTAAGAAATGATTGGCAACAGTTTAGGAGTAATGATAGTAAGGGAACTTATCTTAATGAATTTTATTAAAATTTTATATTTAAAGCAGTGATGAACAAATACTAATATTTGCTATTTAATAAATTTCATGTGTATGGATAGATATCATCAAAGAAAGTTTGTGCTAAAGTATGTGTGATTCATATATGTACACGAGTGGTTCTCCTTGGGGACTATACTGCCCTCTACGGGCATTTTGGTAATCTGTGGGGTAACTTTTGATTATCAGGATGTGGAGGGTGCTAAGAGCACGTAGTGGGCAGAGATACATGACCTACAAAATAAAAAATTCTTCTGCCTACAGACTACATTCCCCTGTTTTAATGCCCACTCATGCAGCAGGAAAATGTGTTTGATTACCTGAGCCTAGACGCTAATTGTATTTTACATGTAAACCCAAAGTGTGTTTTGTATAGTTAAAATACAGACTGACTTTTCTTTAGTTACAACTATTTTCTAAAGTTAGAGAAAATGGTGCTTTATTATGTTTGAAAGTTTACCAACAGCTCTTTTCCATTTTGTAAGATCACATTTCTAACGGCAATGCCAGTCATGGTTTTTAGTCACCAATTCAACATATTGTATCTTTCTTTCTTTGGAGCCATTGCATTCATGGAGATTGTATGTGTATTTACAAACATATGACTGCTTCATTATGGAATACACAGAATTGAAAATTTAAAAACTTATTTTTAAGTTAATTTTTCTTAATTCTCCTATATATATGAGATAGGAACTTACATTGAAGTCTTGCAATCAGCTGCATTACATTGTCTATAAACTGCATTGCAGATAATAAAAGGAACAATAAAAAGTATGTTGTGAAAAGGATCTGAGTTCACTAGAATTGAGAATTATTGATTTATGTATATGGAACATCTGGCTGGTTGTCCATACAGCCAAATACAAATGCTGGAAGTATCAAAATTGTTGGTAGTTTCTTTGGTGGAAATATGTGGGTTTAAAAGAAATTTCTTGGCAAATTCAAACTTTTGAGATGAAGGCCTGAAAATAATCCTGAAGTCAGCATAATTAATTCTCTTTAAGAAATTCAACTATAATATATATATTAAATGCCTCATTATGCAAGACACCTTGCTAAATGCTGGGGAGACAAAGACAAATATGAAATAATTTACTCCTCCAGGGAGTACATATTCTATTGGGAGGGACAGACAGATATCTAAAGAATATTAATGCAATATAAATACTAATAGAGCTATTTTTACAGTTCTATTAAAGACTGAAGGAGGGAACTGAGAGAGAACCTGGTGGGAGACATACTTTGAAAACTGTGTAGGGGCTCATGTTGCAGAAAGCCTTAAATATTGTACTAAAATAATGTCATAAGAAAAGAGAGATGAAAATAAAATGCTATTTAGAACAAGCAAATAACATAAAGAAAACTTATCTCAGCTGTTTCTGTCTTTGAAGGTATCTGATCCTGTTGTAAAAGAACACACTTGTTGGTCACTGTTGAGTTTCTTGGAAGAATAAGATGATGAGCTCAGTGAGAAAAAGATAAATCAAAATTCCTCTCCATAGTTAAATTTTTTTTTGAAATTCCAAGGAGATCACAAGAAAGAAAATATAGGGGGATAAGAACAAATGGAGGAAAATAGGTAGATATAATGTTGGTTATGCAGTGGTGGAAGAGAGAAGACCACAGGAAGTAAATAGACAAAATTTAAGAGATCATGGAATTGGAAAGAAAGGTACCCATGACTATGTAATTCTATAGGAGTCTACAGAAGTCCGGGTAAACACTGTACTTCCCACAGTTTTTGTAAAGAGAATGGAGGCAATTTTATTTAAATTCTAAAGAAAAGACTAATTGCCAGTATAAAGAATTTAGAATATCCAACAAATCAACATAACGATTTTATTGCAGGCTCTAAAAGACTACTTTTTTTTTTTTTTAATAAATTTATTTATATTTATTTATTTATTTATTTTTGGTTGTGTTGGGTCTTCATTGCTGAGCACGGGCTTTCTCTAGTTGTGGTCAGCTGGGGCTACTCTTCATTGGGGTGCGTGGGCTTCTCACTGCGGTGGCTTCTCTTATTGCAGAACATGGGCTCTAGGTGTGCGGGCTTCAGTAGTTGTGGCATATGGGCTCAGTAGTTGTGGCTTGTCGGCTGTAGAGTGCAGGTTCAATAGTTGTGGCACATGGGCTTAGTGGCTCCGCGGCATGTGGGATCTTCCTGGACCAAGGCTCGAATCCGTGTCCCCTGCATTGGCAGGCGGATTCTTAACCACTGGGCCACCAGGGAAGTCCCTAAAAGAGTCCTTTTTTTACATATCTCTGAAAGATTCAGTTTTCCTTTCTCAATCAATCATGGACGAATGCTTTTTTAAATAAAAAATCATGTGCCTCAATGTCACAGCAATGCAAATATTTCCACGTTTATCTCCTGGTGGGATGGTAGTGTCCTGTTTGTAAACCACTACTGGTTCAGAGACTATCCTTTGAGTAGCAGTGCTCTGGAATTGAGCAGCACGGGTCTGTATCTTAGCTCTCACATATTATTATGAACTTGTAAAAGACAATCTCTCTCACTTAGTTTTCTAATCTGCAATAAAAATTGTATCTGTCTCGTATTTTTTTGGTAAGAAACATGAGAGAAACTATCACAGCATTGGTTCTCCATTTTTTCATAAATAATAGAATTTCTGATTTTTGGTTGGATACCTGGACTAAAGTCTACTTTTCTCAGACTTCTGTTGCCAAATAACTTGGTTCTGGACAATGTCTTTTAAGAGGAAATGTTTTGTGCAACATCTAGATTGTACCTTCCAATGTCACTTCCTGTCCAGGTGGAATGAAGATGTGCTATCTGGTGCTTCTTGGGCCATGAGCTAGAACTCATACTGAGGTTGGTTGATCACCAAACTTGAGTCCTTTATGCCATGGATCATTATACTAGCCCTGGAGTGTCTACCTTCAGGACCCTTCTAAGACAGAGAGAAGTAAAATTCCATCTTATTTATTTTAGATTTTCTATCACATACAAAACAACCAAACCCAACTGATCAATGAATACATGAGAAAAAACATGTAAAGCAGTGCTTGATACATAGAAAGCACTCAGTAAATATTAATGCCAATTATTAAGTATAGTCAAAAAAGTTATTAATTTATTCAGTAAGTCTTTAATAACAATCTTTTGTGTGCCATTGTGTTTTGTAATGGTGACACAAAGATGATTAAGTTAAATTATTTGCACATAAGAAGTTCTTGTCTTGAAGTTACAATGTGATGCTGAATCATTATCAGTTTGTTAATATTTTTCAAATGGTTTTCAAAGGGGAGAGTTTGACATATACCACATTAGCATTACCTAATTAAGAGGAAAATTAGGTAAGTTTAAGTGTCTGACAAATATTCTCCTTAATAAAAGTTGCTGTTATGAGGTTTTAGGAAAATACTAATGATAAAGAGTTAACTCTGTAGGACTAGTTATCATTATTTGTGGTTTCTAACATGCATTCTGTAATTTGCATTTTGCCTGGAGATTCCAAAAATCAAATACTCAGAGGTAATCCCACTATTAAAGTTTACGACTATTTATACTTTGGTATAATACTTATCATTTATACTTTGTACTATCTGTAAATACAAAGTTATTTGGGGGAATTGCCTAGATAAAAACATTCCATCCTTAAAAATTGTAAATGAAGAATATATTCAGGACTTTTAGAGAAATATTAATGGAAATTCATTCTTAATTGTTTATTAAAGTAAGCTGGCTAAGCAGACTTACCCAATTAGACTGGTATTTTTTAGTTGGGTTCTCTGCTCAGAATCCCATAAGGCTGAATCAAGATGTTGTCTGGCTGTGTCCTGATCGGTTGGCTTGACTAGGTAAAGATATACTTCCAAACTCCTTCAGGATGTTGACAGAATCTGTTCCTTTGCAATGGAAGGTCTCACCATTTACAGGCCACTTTCATGTCCTTGCTCTGAAGCCTCATCAATTTCAGCAATGGAGAAACTCCCTCTTAATCAAATTCCTCTCAGTCTTCAAATGTCTGAATTCTTCTACTACCAGCCAGAGAAAACTCTGCTTTTAAAGAGTTCATATGATTAGGTTAGGTCAACCCAGATAACCTCCTTGAGTTAAATTTGAGTGATTAGTCATTTTAAACACACCTGCAGAATCTCTTTTTCCATATAACGTAACATAGTTACAGGAGTAACAACAGAAGACAGGGGTCATGGGTGCCATCTTATAATTCAGCCTATAAATTAATCTTATCAAAGTGCAAATCAGTTCATAAAGTATACAAAAGTAAGAGGGCTTCTGAGTTGTTTATATTTTAAAAAGCCCTTCTTTTGAATGTGGTAATGTGATAAAAATCATATTGGCTGTTCTTATTGCTACTTGGCATGTGTATTTTTGTTTAGAGAAGGTTATTTTTTAAGATCATCTTTGAAGGTATTTCTTTCATTTAGTTTTGTTCTATATTATCATTTCTTTAAAATATTATTAGTTATTTATCATTTAATGAACAATTAAAAAGCTTAGTTTTATTTTTCCAATAAATTATTAAAGTGGCCTGCTGTGTTGACATTATTATTTCTAAGAATTTGCATTTATACCACATCAGCAATTTTACTAGTTGATGCCATGGTAACATTCCAATTTGATACTTATTATCCTTTATATAAACAGTTATAGTTTTATAATCACAGCCAAATCCACTACATAAGCATCCCCCCATATCCATATATGGTTTATAGAATATTAGATCTTGAAATATATTTGAGATTTTATCTTAGGAAAGATGTTTGGGTATCATATATTTACAAATAAATCTTTTAGATAATGCTTCACTCTGTTTACTAATACTGCCATAGTTTACATTATTCTCTTATTATTTTATTTACTATGTTAATATCTTAAAATACATAAATATATTATAATAATGGGCTGACATTATGTAATAATTACTATATATGTGTTTGTTGTAAGTTCCTTTAGGTAATGTGCATAAATATTATATTATTTAGATTCACATGAATAACCGTATATTACTCCACTTGAATATTAAAAATAAATTTTAAATGTTTGAGATCCAGCTTCTGTGTGGGATCACTCAGAGATAGAAGTATGCTGAAAATCAAACCCAGAGTTGTTATTGATTACATTTTGATTTGCCCTTGACTTTACTTTTTCTGAAAAATTTTGGATAGGTTGTTTTACATCTTTTTTAATTTTCATTATGTAAAATAGTATAATAAGAGTCCAATGGTCTAACTTACAAGGGGATGGTAAATATTTCACTATTTATCAAGAATTCTGTCTCTGAGTGGGCTGTAACCAAAAAATGTATATATATTTAGATGCATGGAAACATTTTTTTAGGGGTAACTTCCTAGGAATTTGTTCTTGGCTAGCCTACAAAAACACCAATAAATTGAATTTGTAGCTGTAATAAAACAGTTAACTTTTCTGTTTCTGTTAATCTAAATCGTAGATATTGAGAAAGAAATGTGTTTTTATGGAAACTGGTACAAAATGAAATCTTCTAATGGTTTTCTACTTGAGATGTTTTCTGTCATTAGACATCTTAGCAGAATCAAATGAATCCTTTATAAAATCTTCAACCATTTATTCCCTATTAAAGTGGCAAACACATGTAAATGACATAGTCATTATCATGGGTGTGTAGGTCATAACTCTGCATTTTCACATTAGTGGATTGAGTCACATTTGAATTCACTAAATGAATGCAACACATTTTCTTTCACTAGTCAAAAATCCAATAATGGTTTTTAAGATTGTTCCATGAAAATTAGATTCCTCAATTACTTTCTTCTGCCTTACACTTTGACCTTATACTAAGACATTTATTCTTTTAGCCAATTTACTCACTGAAAAGGACAAGACAGAAGAAGTTTTGAGTTTTGACATGCCCATGATATTATTATCAGAAATACTGTGCATTAATGCAAAGTTGCCTGGCCCCATAGTGGCCATGTGCCCTGCCTTCAAAGGCTTTGAGATGTTGTAATTATGAAATAAGACATTGAGTGGTAAATTTGTATTGCATATTGTAGAGGAATATTGAATGCTTTGATGATATGACCTTCTCTTCACCCTCTTTCTCTTTTTATTCACTGAATGATCATTTTCTTGGTCATTTATTTCCACAGTCTGTTATAAATGAAAGCTTGTTCAGCTCTTTGTGTTTTATTTGGTGTTTCAAACAGCCCTAGCACCAGTCTATGTTATCTGACTTTACAGGATTATATAGGAAGCCGCTTCAGTGGTTTGCTCTCATGAGTAAACCCCACTATACATATTGGATCAGTTCATCCATTATTGCCTCAGAGAAAACAGTTTGTGTTGTTCATATTTATTGACTTAAACGTTTAAAATTATTCTGAGAGTCTTGGATATTTTTCATACAGGAAGCTCACAGTTTTGCATCTTATTGTGTCTCGTTATTTTCAATTCTGACTTGGTATAGTAATACCAGCATAACAATCAGTACCTCCAGAGCAAAAGTGAAAGTGAAGAGATGGGACAAATCATAAGTATCCACTACTTTTGTGGTAATTGGCATCATGACTTGGCTCTAAAACCTCCTCACAGGATGCTCTTCTGTTGTGGCTTGGGCACCTGACACAACATCTGGAACACGGTGGACAAGTAATAAGCAGTTGTTGAATGCATGAAACATGAAAGGGGAGAGGGTAAAGGGAAGGAAAGATAGAATATCTATCTTCCTTCTTTAAGAATATTTGAAAGTGCCCTGAGAAAGCCTCACATTCTTATCTTAAAGCAGCATATATGCAAAACTGGGAGGAAAACAGTCAGCTTCTTCCTGTACCCTAAGGCCACTTGTATTTCAAAGGCAAGATGAAGGCTTTCTAGCCAGAAATTCCTGATAATAGAGCAAAGAAATGTTAAATAATAATGACAGAAAATAAGGTATCTTAACATTTTATAGGTGGGTAATAGAGCAGAACAGAGGCTGGCGTGTGCCTCTCAAAGTGAGAAAAGTGGTCTGTGATGACATATAAAGCACATTTAATCCACTAACACATTTAATTGAAAGCACCATATGGGCCTTAATGATTTGTTAGACTTTCTTCAATTAATGAATTTTAAAGTAAACATAGTGCGTCTATATGTAAAATAAACGAAGCACAAATTTTGGGGGTAACGTAATAAACACATTTTGGATCATATGTGTTCATTTAGGCTTGTATACAACTGTATTAAATTAATATACAATTGTCATTAAAGCAATATATATTAGATTGATCAATTGAACTATAAGAAAATACTGTTTTATTAAGTAACAACTAATTAAAGCAAGTTAACCTGTAAAATCTCGCAGTTCATTCCTTCACGTATTTCCATGAACTGCCGCCATGTTCCAGACATTACAATTGCTTTCAAGAAAAGCAGGACATCCCAAATTATTTATGTGACAAATGATATAAACAGACAGTTTATAAAACATAAAATACAATTAATGATTACATTTTAACACGAGTAGATTAAAAATGTATATTAATATAATACTCTTCAAATTGTAACTGATAACTATTATTATTAATGTTGTTATTAGTTCTTAGTTGAACATTCACAGTAATGAAAATACAAGAATAGAAAGAATATAAAAGTTCATGCTGTATTTTCGAAATGTAAATATTTTTGTGAGTTATTAATGATTAAAGATAATGATATTTTACCACTCTATTTAAAAAAAATAATAAGTCATATGACTCCTAGCTCTGCACGTGTACTTTTTGGAGGTTGATTCTGTAGTATATTTACAATCAGTGCCATAACTGTAGATAATGAAGAAGACCCTAATAACTGACACCAACATGACTTTTAGTTTTTAAAAGTTAAAAGAAAAAGTTTTAAAAGTTTAGGGGGCACCCATATTGTTGTAATTAGTTCAGGAACGTGGATTTTATTTAGTCAGTTTAATATACCGGTATTAAGTTGGAATTTAAAATGTTATGTTAAAATATGCTGATTTGAAGTGCTTTTACTTTAAGAAAATTTTCAGTAAATCATTTTTTTGTAGCTTGTACCAGCCACATTTTGAAATGTTGGTGATGAACAGCTAAAATTTGTGCATGTGTCAAACTGTGTTTGGTATGGCATATGTTGTAAGAGAGGCCCATGATGTATGAGCATTTGAACAAGAATAATGAAGAACAAAAAGTCCCCATGAAAAGTAGTGTTTCTTTTTGAACCATTCACTTAAACATCTATCTTGTGCCTACATCTCGGAAACTTGACAGAAATGTGTCTCTTTTCATGAAACTTAAAATCACCGTTCCTATCTTTCATATCCAATCAATCTGTACCGAGGCATTCAATAGCTACTTCTGTATCTTAAAAAGAAACTTTAGCCTTTCAGAATTGCTGTTTCTTGTAGAATTACAGTCTATTATAATAACATTGTTCACATAATGAAGAGTGGTCAGGCCACTTTCCATGGTGCTGCTAATGTAAGAAATATGGGAGATGGTCCAAAGTCCTCTACAAACTGCTTGTTTGATTTAGTACCAGTCCCTTAAAAAAATCACTATGGCCTATGTACCAGACTTTAAAATCAAGGTAGACAACTTCTCCTTTTATTGCTTCATGTTTGTAATCTCAGTTAAATAGGCAGATTCCAAATCGCTATTAAAACTGCAATTATGAATATTCATATGAATTGTTTTCTGTATTAAATATCTGTCGAGTCTCTTTTTTTTCCTACCGTGAATTAGATGTATTCTTCATCCCAAGCTAGGATCACTCCATTTCAGTGATATAGCAAACATCTTTAAAAGTGTATGAGAGTGTTTCTCACTTAAAATTAATTTGACACTCTAATGATGCATAGTGCTATAATACGTTCTTTTTGAAGAAAGGTTACAAAACATTGTAAAACATGAAATATTATTCAGGGATGTTTTAAAAGGCAGTGCATTCTGTTGACAAGATAAGGTAAATGGTCATAGAGTATGTATGTGTTGAGCAGAGTCTGGTCTAAGACAAAATATTTCCATGCTACAAATCTCTTCTTATACCACTCCCTTTGCATCCCTCACCCTCCACTTCCCACTCTCCACCATAGTTACATGCCCCACTTTTACAATTCTAGAGGCCCAGAATGTTCCTGGGTTGGCGTATCGCTGCTCTACCTTGTTTACCTCACTCCAGTTCTAGGACTGAATGACATTTTAACACCCCACTAAAAAAAATGTAGCTATTGGACACCACAATCAGAATCTATGCTCCTTAAATGCAGAGGGTTTCCTGAGGGACAGAATTTCTAACCTCCATTCCATGTGTAAAATTGTACGGCTATTGTACTATTTCTATGTCATTACTGCCTTTGTTGTAGAAGTGTATCATAATGATTAAGAGCACAAATGTAGGAGCTACCTCTACCGTTATTCACTGAATGACTTCAGACAAGTTACTTAATCTTTTGTGCCTCAATTTCCTTGTCTGTAAAATGGGGTTAATAATGATCCTGACATGAAGGAGTGTTGTGAAGATTACATAAATAATAAACATAAAGTGCTTAGAATAGTTAAAATAGTAAGTGCTATATAAATATTAGCTCCCATTATTAATAAATTCATGATTCTAAAATGGAAATTTTAAATAAGTGATAGTATTCGAAGAAAGAAGATTTTAAATTCCAGTTTGTTTTGCTAAGATTTTACATGAGTCTATATGTCTTAGCTGGGTACGCTTGCCAGCAGCCAGGGGTTGGTTTGCAAGTATAACCAATGCTTATTAAGAGTAAGAAGTTAGAAGTCTGAATAGGTTGGATAAATTGGATAGAAGAAAAAAGAGTCTAAGTTCCTTATTACTTATTTCAATTATACTAATGGGACTGAGGCGAATAGTGGCATGTAATTCTAAATTGGCGAAGAAGCAAGTTAGATGAAACTGTAAGTGTAAACTATCTAGGTATCTATCTGAAGGCTCATTCTGTTAAAAGCAGATCATCTGATAATTTTGGCCTCACTGAAAGCTTTACTTTTCATAGAGTTGAATAAGGCCTGCTATTTTGGATCTTATTCTATCAAGGAAGCATCAGTTGGCAAAGTGGAAGTGACAGGAATCTTGGGAGAAGGTTATGATATCATCTTTTGCAATAAAGCAAAGGAAATGAATGCTTTGTAGAGTCTAATATCTTCCCTAGATTTTAAGCAAATCTGAACAAAACAAGTTCACGGCAAAGATAGGAGTGTTCACATGCTAAAAGCTCTGAAAAATGAAATCTTTATTATAGACTCACAGATTTTCTAATGAGAAAGAAAGCAAATAGATATCTAATAAACTAATGCATCTGTATAGAGAAGGAGCTTTCTGTTGGGAATTAGCTTTTTTATTGCAGTATGTGTAAAAGGTGGGAGAAAGCACAAACTGACAAATACATTGTAAGAAAAATGAAACTCTAAAACATGGAAAGAAGGGTAGGGGAAATTTTTGAGTACAAAATATATTGTGCTTATATTATGCATGTTCTAGAAAAACAAGAAAAAGTAAGGTTTACTACTTAGGTCACTGATGAGAGATAAAACAGATCTTCTCAATTTGTATTTTCCTTCCATATTGCCCATTTACAAAAAGCTAAGAAATGGCATAAATATGGAAAGAGTTGAAATAGAAATGTTGAAATAGAAATGTAAGATAAGAGAGGAGAAAGTGTTACAAATTAGACAGAATATTTTCCTCTCACAAAGATACTCTCGTCCATGGAATATAAAACCTATGTGCCGACACGAAAACTAAAGCAATACTTTGTAATGCTCTAGGATTACTGAAGCATAGAATTTAAGGATTTGGAGGAACCTTAGCTGTTGCTTTGACATCTAATGCTTCAATCTTCTGCCCTCTTCTTCTAACAAATTAATACACAAACAAATATGTTGATTTTCAAAAGGTGAAATGATTAGCTAACTAATCCCTAGATCTTGATGTTTATCCTTGGCAAAAAGAAAAAAGTGAAATGGATGAGTAATCAAGTGGTCTGTGAATGATAAGACCAGAAAGAGGCAAGCCCTAGAAGCCTTACAGGTTCACAAGGAAAAAAATCCCTTCCAATGTCACTCTGTAATTTTACAATGTGGCTGAATATGGATAGATTATGAAAAGTACTATAGCCTTAATATGTCTTGATTTAACTGAATTATTTAAATGTCTGTCATTTTCTCTTGTGGACAAGACATAGAAATGTGTGTTTAATGATGGTAGAATTTATGAAGTTGTAGCTAGTTGGGAAATCACCTAAGATGGTCTTTTAACGTATGGGTGTCATCTGGAGGAATATCTTTAATGGCATGGATAGGCTCACTACTTATTATTTACTGCACTACATCTTTTCAAGAAGCTTTAGAAAGCATACTATTCCAAAAACAGGCATTAGTATGTATCGACATTTATTTGATGTAGCACTTTATTGTAAATAAATGGAGAAAAGAATGATTATTCAGAAATGCTGAGAATAATTAATTTTTAGGAATAAAATAAATTATATCCTAACTTCACATACACCAAGATTAATTTATATATGAATTAAAATATTTAATTATTAAAGTTCTAAAGAAAATAGAAAGTACTATTTGCTAATAAACCTTAAATGTGTTTCTCATACTCAGTGCTCTTAACTGAGCTCTATGCCCCAAAACCCACCTCTGTTGGACATGTCCATTTTGCTGTCTCACACACATAGCAAACTCAGCAGACCCAAACTGAATTCATTAGCATGGCTCATATTCTCCTCCTCCTCCTGGAGTTCCATGCTAAGAAATGGAAGCATCATATACCCATGTTTTCAAACCAGAATCCTGCAACTCATCTTTGACTCCCTATAATGTATTCCCTAAATCATATTAGTTATCAAGCCAGATCAGGCATTGACCAAAATTCTATTCTAGAAATATTGCTTTGACAGTAAGTACAAGAAGGGATGAATTTTCTTAAGTTTCTTATTAAGAAACAACACAAATTATAACTGGGTTTCAAGCACAGTAACCCATTTAGTCCTTTATTAAATAAGTATTTATTAGCACCTACTGTAAGTAGAGTGAGAATAATTTAATTTTCTGTAATATAAGGTACATGTGGTACCTGACATTAAAAACAGCACAAACCCGAGTGAGTGTTGTAGCATTTCAGATAGGTGGCTTTGGTGGATTAAAAAAAACAACTTGATATTGAACAGATTAGAGTCAGAATCCTAGCTTTGATTCCAGTTGTATACTCCTAGACATGTTACATGATCAGGAAATGGGGATAATGAGGTGACGAAAATTAAATGAAATTATATAGATAGTTCATTTGATGCAATTTCTGGCACATAGTAGCATTCAATAAATAAACATAAGTTACTTCTCCCTTTTTTCTCTCTTCCCCAGAAAAGTTAAGATCATTTCTGGCTAGAGAATCAAAGAATGTTTCATAGTAAGCAAAGTGCTTAATTTGTTCTGTAAATGTGGATAGTATTAGAATAGGAGGAGACAGGAGTGAGAATATTTTTGGAGGTACAAAGAAAGATTTAAGTAAAGATGTATAAGTGGGAAAGGACAGTGTCTCTTTAAGCAGTAGTTAAATATCAATTTAGATGGAACATGGGATACACTTGTCCCAATAAAATAGATAATCCATACAAGAAGGAATCACGTCTGTTTTTGTTTTCAGTTATATACAAAACACCTAACAGTGCTTGACACTTAGTAGCTACTTGACAAAATATTTGTTGAATGAAATAATGAATAAAAGATTGTAGGGCAAATGGAAATTATTCTGGAAAATCTTTGCCTACTGACTCACTTAAAATGCAGGAAATTAGACCAATAATGCTTCTTTGATTAAATTCTGGTCTGCTGTAGTGATTGGTGAATAGTTAGGAAATCAGGGAGGAAGCTGGAGAATAAAGAATCCCATTCAGTGATGCATAGCACACCTAAAACTTGATCAAAAAGGTCAAATAGCAGCAATTTCAAATGGTCAACCTATGTAATCAATTCACATCTGCTTTTCCAATATCCTACGCAAACTAGATGCACTGCCCCTTGCTCTTCTTGTCTGAGATGTGATCCGTCTTCAATTTAACATTACCAGCAACAGTAAATGAGTTTCATGTTTATGGTATGTTCTATAGTATTTTTTGATAACTATTAACTGTCAAGTAGTAGTTTAGTAAGATACTGAAAGCTGTTTTTCCTCCCATATCTGTTCAGGGAAGCAATCTGATTTTATAGAATTAGAAGGTAAAATTTTCAACCCAATGATATTTTTCTTTTCTTTATACATGAAAATGGCTGCTTTCTTTTTTTTTTTTTTTGGACTGCATTGGGTCTTCATTGCTGCTCATGGGCTTTCTCTAGTTGTGGTGAGTGGGGACTACTTTTCATTGCAGTGCACAGGCTTTTTATTCTTCATTATTCTTCTTATTCTTTGTTGCGGTGGCTTCTCTTATTGCGGAGCATGGGCTCTAGGTGCGCGGGCTCAGTAGTTGTGGCTCGCGGGCTCTAGAGTGCAGGTTTCAGTAGTAGTGGTGCACAGGCTTAGTTGCTCTGCGACATGTGGGATCTTCCCTGGCCAGGGATTGAACCCGTGTCCCCTGCATTGGCAGGCAGATTCTTAACCACGGGGCCACCAGGGAAGCCCAGAATGGGTGCTTTCTTAATTGGCATAAAAGAAATGGAAAATTTCTTAAAATATCTTTTGTTACACTGATATATGCATCATAATGTACAGAGTATAATAATAAAAAATTAGAACATATGATACCTAGAATGCATTTCTTTACTTTTAAGCTAAAATGAAAAAAAAAATTAGTTATCATAGATGTGGTTGAACAAACCTAATTTTTGTAATCACAAAGCAATTTATGAAAACAAGTAGATTGACTCAAATGGCCTGTCTTTTGATGCAGTTGCTAAAGCAGTTAATCCATACTGGTTAAGCTAAAAAAAGACTCAGGTTGAAAATCAATTCTACCTACCATAAAATGGGTTCAGCTCCAGTGAAATAATTTGGTTGCTCCTG
Organism: Balaenoptera musculus; assembly: GCF_009873245.2. NCBI lineage: Eukaryota > Metazoa > Chordata > Mammalia > Artiodactyla > Balaenopteridae > Balaenoptera > Balaenoptera musculus. The sequence goes on from NC_045789.1 coordinate 13,325,128, forward strand.
TCTGGGATCACTGAGTATTGATTCTAGAGAGTCAATGAAGTTGCAAGTTCGTTGGATTTCTCAGAGTCTTCGGTGAAAATGTTGATTATAACTGAAACTTGGAGTTTTTCTGACCCATTGAAGGAAGAGTGAAATAAATTAGCATTGTCTTTGGTAAATAAAACTTTATTTTCTTTCTATAAGAAAATTCAGACTCCAAATATTTTAAATAATAGCCTCAATTATCTACTTATCCAATAACATAACTTAGTTATCAAAAATTTTAGCTGAGTTTCTTTCTAACTAAAGCTTAATCTCTATTTATAAACACAGATATTTAGTCATCAGAATTTATCACTTATTTATTAAATGTGAAGTCATAGGCCATCCAAACACAAGAAAAAGTCAGTATAGAAATAAAAGCATTTCACTTTACAAAATGGAGTTGTAAATTGTTTCTGGATTTCTTTGCTAACTGAATAAATCTCAATATGAATTGACGTTAAATGACTTGCTATTAAAAACAAACAAATTAAAACAGAAACAAACAAATAAAAAACCCCTCCAGGAATAGGAAGCCTATCACTTTATGTGACCTATAACACACAAAATAAGTGAACTGAATTTTGATCCCTACATAATATGTATGTATATTGCTGTTTTGGTCAAGTGCCTTCCAGGAAATTCTCCATCCCATTACTAATATCCTTTGGTTTAGCTATCCACTAGAATTTCCCGTTTCAGTATTTCTGTACCCTTGGCCAGATTAATCTGTATAAAGTGTGACTTCTCCAAGCTACTCTCCTTCAAAATAACCTAAAATGAGTCCCTTTAATCTGTGACCTCAGATCCAAATAAATCATTCATCTTGCTATTCAAGGTTCTGAAAAATTTACTCTTAAATTATTAATCTAATCAGTATCTCCTATGATTCCATTTGACTCAACAAACAATCATAACATTTATTTTATTACCACCACTTGTAGGGAATAGTGCTGGGCGAAATGGGTATAAAATGTTCCACAAGATGCCATCATGTCCTCAAGAAACTCAATACCTTGTAAGGATACACATACAGACACACACACATCACACAACTAACTATATATTTAAGGTGTGTATGTATGTGTATGTGTTGTATGTGTCACATTAATGGTAGACTAGTGATATTTGTACAAATTTGTACACATTGCTATGTGAACATAAATAGAAAAACAATATGAATTCTGACTGGGACCGGGGCAGGTGACTGATGGAGGAGAGAAGAGGAACTATCATTTATAACAGGAACTACTTTGTACCAGGAACAATTATTAGATTTTTGCCTACATTCCAATATTTATTTTACAAAGCACTTTATGATTATGTATCCATATCCACATTTTCAAGATGAAGACATTTTGAGTCACTGATACCTGTAGCACCAGCTCTATGTGACTCCAACCCCCTTTTCAAAATACTATTTTAAATTCAGGGTTTAGAGATTAAATGATTTGAGGGAGAGGGAAAGGGCAACAGGTGAGCAAAAATGCAGAAGCAAGAAGCATGGAACATACTCAGGGAGTTTAAATTGCTCTGGTTTGGTTGGTGGTTAGGAGCCATGGAGAGGATGGAGTGACAAGAGACTAGAAAGACAATTTGGGACAGATCACACAAGTCTTTAGATGTTTAAACTGAGCAAGTGATTTATTTTACTGGTAATGAGAGGCATTGAATACATTTGGTTGAGAGTTTTTCTTTTCATAGAAATATGAAAGAAACTGACTTTCTTTGTAATTTGTCCTTAGATATTCATAGCAACCCATAGAAGTTAAAAATCATAGAAATTATAAATTATGTTAACTTTACACTTAAAAATAAATTAGATGGGCTTTAAAGTACTTGACTGTCTTAATTCAGATAATATTTGAAAAGTTAAATGTATAGCAGTTTATTTTTCTTTACTTGATGAAATTCTTTTAAAAAATTTGACATTCGTGTTGGAATGTTGGAATCAAGAATATGAGTAAAAAATGGGCCATTTTATTTAGAATATCCTAGATTTTTTCCCCATTCATGTTTCACAATACATTTATTTTAACCATGAATTATTGCACATTAGTGGTTATATTTCATTTACACATTTAGAATGGTAATGTTGAACATTTTAACATATAATTAATGTAATTTAACATTAATCCTATTTAATGTTAATCTCATGTTCATGTTCCTTAAAACAGTATATATTGTCTTATAATAGGAAATTTAAAAAATTATAATAACCTCTTCCACCCACAGATTTATAATCTAGTTGGGAACGTTATGTAATGAACATAACTATACTCTTTGAACTTAGAATTTATGTTGCTTCCAACTGATATAAGTGCTACTCAAACTCTCTTGATCCATTTTTTCAATTTTCCTGGAGAATTGTATTTGGAAAAAACCCACTGGTCTCCTTTTCTTATTTTATGTCGTTAACCACCTTTCAGATGAATTCCAATGTCTGTTGATTAGCTCACTTGATGATACTTTTTTCTCAGCCAACAATTAGTGAAGCTATATCAGTTTGAATCTTGAAATCAGTTGGAGAGAGAACAGTATTTATAAATTTAAAAGTTAGAAATAAATACTTTGTAAAGAAAAAGTCCTAGCATTGGACTAATTTCAAATGAAGGAAGGTTCATGTGTTAGGCAGAATAATGGCTCCCAAATATATCCATTTCTTAATCTCTGAAACCTACAAATATATTACCTTAAAGGGCAAAAGTGACTTTACAGATGTAATGTAAAGATATTAAAATGGGGAGATTATCCCGGTTTAACTGGGTGTGCCCAGTGTAACCACAGGGTTCTTATAAGTGAAAGAGGGAGGCAAGAGAGGCAGAATCAGAGAAAGAGATGGGGTAATGGAAGCAGAGATTGGAGTACTTGTTTAGAAGATGGAAAGGGCTGTGAACCAAGGAATGTGAGATGCCTTTATAAGTTGTCAAAGGCAAGGAACAAATTCTGTCCTAGAACCTCCAAAAGAAATGCAGCCCTTTGGGCACCTTGATTTTAGCACCATAAGACCATTTTGGAATTCTGACCTATAGAAGTATAACAGAATGAATTTGTGTTCTTTTAAGGCACTAAATTTGTGAAATTTGTTTCAGCACAGTCACAGTAGGAAACTAACACATTTCTTTAGAAAAAAAAAAGGAGTAGGGAGTGCTGAGCAATTATGTCCCAGCAACTGCCGAGAGTATACACTCATGATTTCTCATCCATTTCATTTTTACTCTATTGAATATCATTACCAAATATAACAATATGCCCCTCAGTAGCAACAGACATGTACATAGGCTTTGTCCCTTTAGGAGTACTGCTCCCAAGTATTTATTTTTCTCTCCATGCTAGACAACAATTCTTGAGGAATGTATTTATGTGTAATTTATTATTACCCTAAACTCTGAACCAGCTTGTAGACCCTGATAATTTCAGCACTTTTTCCTAACAGGCCCAATAGACCACTTTTTGTAAAGATAGTATAATGACAAATATTGAATTATATACAGCAAATTTTATAGAAGGAAGTGATTTGTGGAATGGAATGGTCAGGGAGAGTTTCTAGAGAATATCGGTCTTGGCAATGCAAGATATGTAGAGACATAGAGTTGGGGAGCGGAAGGGCAGAGAACACTCCAGGAAGACAAAACATATGTTTCATTGAGAAACTCATAGCTTATATTTAAAATATTTCCGGAGTTGGGGGGTTCAGATCATGATGGTGGAGTAAGAGGACGTGGAGCTCACCATTCCCCCAACGAGCACATCAGAATACATCTACATGTGGGACAATTCTCACTGAAAATGAACTGGAAACTGGCAGAGGGACTTCTGTACAATCAAGACTGTAAGAAAGATATACACAGAATCGGCTAAGAAGGGAAGGAAAGAGATCAGTTTGGAACCTGTGTCCCTGGGAGGGGACTTAGAGCAAAAGGGAGGTTACATGGGTGGAGACCCTCCCTGGGGAGAGAGTGGTTCCAGCCACAGATTTGGTGTCCCAGTCCTGGGATCCTACAGAGGGGAGACGAGCCCCCTTGGCAAGTTGGAGGACTGCTAACAGAAGGGTTGTGGGAAGCCTGGACTCCTCTTGTGAGGCAGGGCAGAGAGAGTTCTGTCCTAGTAGCTGCCAGATTTCCTGCAGTTTCCTCACCATGAGCCCCAGCCCAAGCGAAGCACATGTTTCAGCCCTGGTCACTCCATGCCACAGGTTGGCACTGGAAATGGAGCAGCCACAACCAGGGAAAAGGCTTGACCATGGGATGCAGAGATGACCTGGTCTTGGTGTGGAGCCTGGGTGAGGGGGCGGCAGCTGTTGTTTGCACTTACTCACGTGGTGCCTCAGAAGCAGCCCAGATCTCTGAAGGTGGCTGCTGTACCACAGCTCAACCCCCAAGATATGGTAAGAGGCCATGTGGGCCCTGCCTGCACTGTGTAGTGATTCCACAACAGGGCAGGGGTAGTGGAGGCTGGGGGCAGTGATCAGCTGTGAGGAACAAAGGGGATGCAACTGAAGCTGCATCTGAATGGAGCCACGGGTGTGTGCACAGGCAGCTCATCGGACCTCTGTCTATGGCTGAAACCAGCCAAGAGACCACATGGGCCCCACGTGGGCACCGCTTGCTTCAGCCCTACCCCACTCTGAGACAAAGGTCCTGCTGCCAGGAAAGGGAAAACACACTCAAAGGGAATAGAGCCAGCTCAGGCCTGATCCTCAAGGCTTCTGCTCCAGCAACTCAGTGTCAGACCTTGCTCCTGATAAGGCAGTGATGGTTACTGAGCAAAGGGGAAGCCCTGTCTCACAACCTATGCCAGCTCTAGCCCCTCCATCTCTAGCTTCATTACCTGCCAAGGTGATAGCTGCCAGCATACCATGAGGAAAGACATGACTTGTGTCCATGTCAAATCCAGCTCTCTCACCAAAGGCATTAGTCGCATGTAGTATATTTGGGAGCACTTCGACATAAGATCACCCCTTCAAGACCTTAATAGGACCCTATTTCACCTAAATTCATAGAACAGAGAAAGTTAAGCAAAATGAAAAGGCAGAGGAACTACTCTCAATTGAAAGCAAGAGAAAAACCCTAAAAAATAAATAATGAAATAGAAGTAAACAACTTACCAGATAAATAATTCAAACCATTGGTAATAAAAATGTTAACTGAATTAGGGAAAATAATTGATGTACACAGTGAACGTGTTAACAAGGAACTAGAAAATATAAAAAAGATCCAATCAGATATAAAGAATTCACTAGTTGAAATAAAAAACACACTAGAAAGAATGAATAGCAGACTAAGTAATACAGAAGAATGCATAAGTGATCTGGAAGATAGAATAATGGAAATCACCCAATCAGAAAAGCAAAAAGAAAAACAGATTAAAAAAAATAAAAACAGTTTAAAAGATCTCTGAGATAATATTAAGCATTACAACATTCACATTTTAAAGGTCCCAGAAGAAGAAACAGAGAAGGGGGTCAAAAATGTATTTGAGGAAATTATGGCTGAAAACTTCTCAGACTTGAAGAAAGAAACATATATCCAGGTACAGGAAGCACTGAGGTTTCCAAACAAGATGAACCCAAACATATCAACACCAAAACATATCATAATTAAAATGGTAAAATTTAAAGAGAGAATTCTTAAAGGCACCAAGAGAAGAACAGAGTCATATATAAGAGAATTCTCATAAGGCTATCACCAGATTTCTCTGCAGAAACTTTGCAGGCCAGAATGGGAGTGGCATGATATATTCAAAGTGCTGAGAGGGAAAACCCTGCAACCTAGGAATACTCTACCCAATAAGATTATCATTTAGAATAGAAAGCAAGATAAAAGACTTCTCAGACAAGCAAAAACTAAAAGAATTAATCAACACTAAACATACCTTAAGAGAAATGGTAAAAGATATTCTCTAAGTCTAAAAGAAGTAAGAATCTATAGAAAAGGGAAAATTCAGCTAGGAAAGGAAAACATATAGTAAGGACTGAGGAGCAAGCACTTAAATAAGCCAGTATGAAGATTAAAAGACAAAAAATTGTAAGAGCATATATAACTACAATAAACAGTTAAGAGATAAGCATGAAGATGTAAAATATGATGTTGCAAACACAAAATGTGGGTTAGGGGAGTAAAAAATGTAGATCTTTTAGAAAGAGTTTGAACTTAGATGACTACATCCAAAAACAGCAGAATACACATTCTTTTCTGGTGCACATGAAATGATCTCCAGGATCGGTCGCATGCTAGGCCACAAAACAAGTCTCAACAAATTTAAGAGGAGAGAAATTACATCAAGCCTTTTTTCTGATCACAACTGTATGAAACTAGAAATCAATTATGACAAGAAAAATGTGAAAAGAATAAACACATGCTACTAACACATCAGTGGGTCAATGAAGAAATCAAAGAGGAAATCAGAAAATACCTTGAGACAAATGAAAATGGAAACATAACACTCCAAAATCTATGTGGTGTAGCAAAAACAGTTCTATGAGGGAAGTTTATAGCTACACAGCCCTTCCTCAAGAAACAAGAAAAGTCTCAAATAAACAACGTAACCTACTATTTAAAAGAAGTAGAAAAAAGAAAAGCAAAGCCCAAAATCAGTAGAAGGAAGGAAATACTAAAGATCAGACAGGAAATAAATAAAATAGAGATTAAAAAACAACAGAAAAGATCAGTGAAACCAAGAGTTGGATTTTGAAAACATAAACAAAATTGCTAAACCTTTAGCCAGGCTTACCAAGAAGAAAAGAGAGAGGACCCAAATAAATAAAATAAATGAAAGAGGAGAAATAACAATCAATACCACAGAGATGCAAAAAAATCATAAGGGAATACTCTGAACAGTTATATTCCGACAAGTTGGACAACCTAGAAGAAATGGACCAATTTCTAGAAACATACAACCTACCAAGACTGAATCAAGAAGAGGCAGACAATTTGAACAGACTGATAACTAGTAGTGAAAATGAATTTGTAATAAAAGCAAACAGAAGTCCAGGACTGGATGGCTTCAAAGAGGAATTCTACCAAACATATAAAAAAGAACTAATATCTATCCTTCTCAAACTATTCCAAAAATTAAAGAGGACACAACACTCTCATATTCTTTCTACAAGGCCACCATTACACTGATACCAAAACCAGACAAAGGCACTACAAAAAAAAGAAAATTAGAGGCCAATAACTTTGATGAATATAGATGTAAAAATCGTCAACAAAATATTAGCAAACTCAATGCAACAATGTAAAAAAAAGGTCATACACCAAGATCACGTTGGATTTATTCCAGCAACCCAAGGTTGGTTCAATATTTGCAAATTAATCAATGTGATACACCATATTAACAAAAGGAAGCATAAAAATCAAATGATCATCTCAAATAGATGCAGAAAAATCGTGGAACAAAATACAACATGCATTCATAATAAAAACTGTCATCAAAGTTGGTATAGAAGGGACATATCTCCACAAAATAAAGTCCGTTTATGACAAACCCACAGCCAATATCTTATTTAATGGTGAAATGCTAAAAGCCTTTCCTCTAAACTAAGGAATAAGACAAGGGTGCCCACTCTCACCTCTTCTATTTAACATAGTATTGGAAGTCCTATGTACATCAGTCAGACAAGAAAAAGAAATAAAGGCATCCAAATTTGAAAAGAAGAAATAAAACTGTCATTATTTGCAGATGACATGACACTTTATATAGAACATCCTGAAGTCTCCACCCAGAAACTATTAGAACTAATGAATAAATTCAACAAAGTTGCAGGATATAGGATTAATATACAGAAATATGTTGCTTTTCTATACACTAATAATGAAGTATTATAAAATGAAAGTAAAAAAAGCAATCCTCTTTTATATAATGGAATATTACTGAACCATAAAAAAGAATGAAGTTCTGCATTTGCAACAACATGGATGGACTTAGAGTATTATGCTTAGTGAAATAATTCAGACAGAGAAAGACAAATACTGTATGATATCATTTATCTGTGGAATTCAAAAAAAGATACAATTGAATACATATATATATCAAAACAGAAACAGACTCAGAGATATAGAAAACAAGCTAGTAGTTACCAGTGGGAAAAGGGATGGGGGAGGAGCAAATTAGGTGCATGGGACTAAGAGATACAAATTACTATGTATAAAATAGATAAGCAACAAAGACATATTGTACAGTACAGGGAATTATAGCCATTATTTTTTAATAGCTTTAAATAGAATATAAACTATAAAAATACTGAATCACAGTGCTGTACACCTGAAACTAATATAATATTGTAAATCAACTATACTTTAGAAAAGAAAAAGAAAAAAATATTTCCATATTGTTTGTATGATTAAATAAAGAATTTGACATTTTAATGTGTAGAAAGCAACCTTATATGACTTCTAGTTCTTAAATCATGATAAATGCAGGTTCTATATGAATATTAACAAATACAGTTTGTACCATAGAATTATAAAGTGAAAAAAAGAGTGAACATTTTGTTACAAATCCTCATTTTAAAAGAGCCTCAATATTAACATAATTCAACTTCTTAAGTATAATCTACTTTTTAATCCTGGTCAAGTATGTAAAGGTGAATAGATAGTAGCATATTTTTAGGTAGACTTCAGTGCAGTCATAGAAAAATAAATTTTATGTATGTGTTATTTTTTCAGGGATAAATGTCTGCCCATTTCAAATGTTTGTTTGTTTGTTTTAAATTAAAGGGGTTCGTATACTCGCGTTGTAAAATGTAACAAAGTTAGATACTAAGAATACCCATTTATGGAATAACTACAAGTAATAACTGATGTAAGCATAACTTTATGACTTTATATAGTTCTGTGTTTAAATTCAATCCTATTTCACATACCTTTACTGAATTATAGCTAAGTTATATCTAATAGGAATAGTATGATTTGTATCTCCTATTTACCAGTCTTCCTCTCTTCCATATTTAATTCCAGTCAGCGTAATAATGCAAGCATCTATTGGATCTTTAATAAAATATTCCTAGTGGTTTTGGTTGTATAAAAGTCAGACAGTTACATTTTAGTCTTCATTTGGTTCATTTCAAGCATTCTTGTTTTCTGATTTCTAAATTGATACTACAGAAACCTACACAGTGCTGGGACATAGTTTTCTGTCTGTCAGTGTATGATCTCTAAAGTACCATCTACAACTGTCAGCTTCCTGGTGAGTTTTTCCTTCTCTAATCTTTGTGATGTTTCTTTCCTGTTTCAATTTTACTGTGAAGACATGAAGAACTTTGCAACAAAAATTGACTTCTAGGTTAGTACTCTTGAAAAAGTCTTAGGTATTCAGAAATCACAAAAATCTAGGCTATTTCCTATGTCAGTTTTCCCAGTTGTAGCAACCTTTCCATTTGCTTTAATATTTCATCCACTAGGTGTTGGCTAAGTAAGGAATGTGAAAGTATATTTAGTTTTAACATTTTTAAGTTATTTTAATTTCAAAAAAGAAACTAGAAACATTGCTAATATTTTTAAACTTTAGCTTCAGTTGATTAGTGGACATAATTATTTTGCTTATGAAAATCAGAGCTTACTAACACAGCCCTCTGATTTTCTTTAATAATTCAAGATCACTTATTGTCAAACAACAAATGATATTTGAAAGAAGAAATAAGAGTATAGGGATATGAAGGGAAAAGAGTGGCAAATGCCCACCAGATAGTCCTACCTAGTTATCTTGAGGCATTTATATTCAGTGCTGTTTAATATCTCCCTTATTGTACTCCAAATCATGTTTTATTCCCACTGTCTTTCTCAAGATACCATAGAACATGACAATTTCTTTTCATTTCTTCTGCGTAGTCTATATCATTTAAGTTAATTAATTTAAATTATTCTAAGATTTCCTGAAATTACATTGGACTTTTAAAAATTTCCATGTTTAGACAACTAAAATTCTACACAAGTGATTTGGGTTAGACATCTGTGGCTATAATGTCTTTAAACACATTTAAACATTTTTTTTTTTAAATCAGTGCTATTATCTAGTCTAGAATCTAGTTTGGGAATTGTGCATATCCCTTGCTGATCATCTTTTTTTTTTTTTTTTTTTACTTTATCATCATTGTGGACTTTTACGATTCATTAATACCTATATTTGGAAGTGAACACAGTAAATAAATTGATCTTGATTTCTCAAACTAGGCCTTCTTGCGATTTCAGTAAAGGGTTTGTGTGGAAGAGCAATTATATAAGATTCTTAGAAAAATCCATGAATTTCGGTTTACAGTATTTGCTTTTTACCCCACTCTAGGGCAAGGAAAGGAAAGAAGAATTTAATGATAGATATAATAACATTTAAAAATGGAAAAAGATAATCAGATGAGATAAAAAGAGTTGTAACAGAGAACAGAAGAAAAAATTGTTTCCTGACTTTTTCCTCCTATATAACATTGTAGCATCACTTAGTCTTCTTCTTGATACTATATTTACCAACACTGCAGAGTTATATGTTGAAAGTGATGCTTTCGATATGAGTGTTTGATCCAATTAAGTGTAAAAATTTCCTTCCGGAATAATTTTTTAAATCTGATCTTGAAAATGAATCCATAATCTCATGAAAGAAGAATATTGCTACCCTAATAGTCTTTTAAAAGTTGAGAAAGGCTTTAGTATAGGATAAAATGTCAAATCAATCCTCTTCCAACTCAGTTTCTATGGCATTTGCATCAGAGATTGTTCCCTTTTGGGGGGATTTTTTTCTCTGCTTCGGGTTATGTTTTTGTCAATGCCCATCTGAAGGCAAAGAACAGATACCTGGCAAGACCAGCTCAAGTAAAAAGAGGTTTATTAAAAGGACACCAGTCAATTTTAAGTAACTCAAGGAAAGAAAACATAACTGTATATCACAAGGACTGGAGATGAGCAATAGAAAGCTGTCAATGACAGATTTTCTCTATGGATCAACATGGATGCAATCTCTGCTTCTTTGGCCAAGTCAGCGTGATTCTATTCTATCTCTTAAAGCACATCCCCCGGTCATCTCCCTGCAGTGATTTTTGACTTTCTCATAGTCTTGGCATTTCTTTGTAGTGGCACTAATTAACATTTTAATTCCAGGACTCTCTTATCACTGACTGAAATCTCTGAAATTTTAGGTCAAAGCTTTAAAACAGAGAGAGATTATGCCTCTCTCATATTTAACTACAACTACAGAACCAACTTTATTTTTCTCCCCTCCATTGTAAACTAGCTCTTTCTCTAGTGTTACCAATCTCAGATTGATGATCCTGTAATTAATCTAAGATTTATCTTTACTACTGACCTTCACCACTCCTAGTTTACCAAATAATTTTGATTCTGCATTTATAATTCTTCTGTGATCTACATATCTGCAGTCCTGTACAGGAATTAAGAGTAAGGATTCTGAGCTAGGATGCCTGACTTCAGATTCAAACACCACCCGTTATGTTGGGTATGGGACAATAGTCCATAACCTCTCTTTGTCACAGTTTCTTTCACTATAAAATTGAGCAAATTATTATATTTATCTCGTAGGTTGTTGTGAGATTAAAATGATTAACATTTGTAAAGCAGTGAAACAGTCACATTTTAAGCACCATGTGGAATTTAGATAGTAGTAGTGATTTTCATTCTAACTACAACTGCTGTGAATTTAGCCCCCCTAGACTGTGGTAGTAACCTACTTATAGTTTTCCCTGTTAGACTTATCTTTCTAAATCATGAGTGGAGTTATAATTTCCATACTAAAACATGTTTGTGTCTCTTCCATGCCATCCAAATCAAAGTACACATTTCGCACATCATTCAAAGCCCTCTTCAGTCTTCCCTGATTTATTTTCCCAGATTCATAGTTTTATTACATCCTTCCACAATCACTTTGCTTTAGTCACATGAGATTTCACATATTTCCATGTGTGTAAGCCTTTGCTTAGGCTGTCCACCTTCCTCAGTTCCAGCCTTACATGCACTTCAACTCTTGTCTGTCCATTCAGTTTTCTGTAAACAAAAACTTTTGAAATTTTTCCCCCTTAGAATAAAATGATAATTTCTTCCTTCGTTTTCACACAGCATTTTCTAATTTCTTCTCAGCTATATTGCTGAAATCCTGTTAGTAGTTCCTGCTTATATGTTACCGTCCCCCACTGAAGGTAAAGAACATCGACATTTTTTGTATACCTATAATGCATGGCAAAGAGGCTTATGAATAGTAAATACTCATTTTCAAAATTGATTAATATATGAAAGAACTGAGATACAAGTTTGAGAGTAGAGCTTGGGTTTTGAGTTACTTTGCTGGGTTTTTTTTTTAGAGTCCTTATATGTGCAAGCTAGGAACATTTATCTTGGAATTCATGTCTTCAATAACTTCAGTACTGGCAGTAATTTTTCTGCTGTTTTATCCACTATCAGCTCTTACATTTTTATTAATAGTCTAATTCCATTAAATGAGAAAAATGCCATACAAATAAAAGTCAACATCAACTCTGGCTTGAAAATAGTATCACATTTTGTGTATACAGGTAATATTTCATTGGTGTTACTATAAGGTGCTACCTGTTTCGTAATATATTATGAAAGTAATTTTAAATGTCATTTTTTCTTAAGGAAATAATGAATTTATCTCTGACATAGTGGAAAAGAATTGTCCAAAATAAATTTGGTTTAAAAGATAACTTTCCAAAACTTTTAAAAGCTGGTCATTACTTATAGGGACTTCTTCCTTAATGTCAGCAGAAAGTTAGTACAATCTCTTAAGGGAGAATTTTTAAATTATTTGAAAAGTTTTTCCTTCTCTTACATTAAAACATTCATAATTTTTCATTAGTATCACTCCATTTGTTGAAACCCATTAAAACTCTGAGTTCTATATATTTCCCATTTCTCTCTACTATTTTCAACTTTTTATTTATTTTTTCTTCTAACCCTTCCCCTTCCACTTACAGATAGAAATATCTCTTTTTTCTACATTTCTAAATTGTTGACTGGGACCCCTGTAACAAAAGACAGATTAACATGAGGAAAGCATATACATTTAATGTAAATTTTACATGACTTAGGAGCCACACAAAGAACACAAAGAAATGGTTAAACCTGAGTGTTTTTTTGGCTGGACTTGATAAAGAGTGGAAAGTCATGTAAAGATATGATAGGACAAAGTAGTATACTGGGGAAACCTTGGCAAGGCCTGTTTGTTCAGATTCCTACCTTTGTTCCTGAATCTTAGGAGATAAGAATGCTCCTTTCCTCTGGGTATAAGGAAGACACCTTTCACATTAGGTTTTATGACCTATTTCAGGAAGTCACAAATTCCTTCCTGCACATACTGTTTCTTAAATTCTTTCAGCTTGAAATATTCAATATGCGAAGATGCCATATTTTGGGGTACTGTGTCCTAAACCCCGTCATGCCCTACCTCTCCTTTCTTTCCTTCTCCCTTTCCCCAGTCTGTATCCTACTGTCTTTTTCTTCTACACATCTGTTCTATATTTCAGGACTTTCCTTTTTCCCACTGACACATTCTGTTGATCTTTATACAATTTTAAAAATTCTTGCAGAGGTTTCTGGAGAGGACAGCAGTGCTATTTCTGTAGTTCAGGAATCAACATTTTAGTTCTGGACAAATACCTCTCTGTGTAAAGTAGATGGTTTGTTATATTTCATTTTTGGACTTGTCTGAACTGTGAATCGTCTTTGCCTTCTGTACTATACCAACACCACACACAGAAAGAGGGTTCATCTTTGTTTTTGGAAGTAACTTTAAATGCTCAATCACCTGAGGAAGTCTCATCCTCACAAAAGCCTTTTTTTCATAAAAGTTTTCTGTGCAATAGTAAGATGAGCACCAGGAATCTTTCTCCAAGAAAAAAAAGAAAAAGAGTTAAGAACCAAGATGTTTCACAGAACAAGGGACCATGTGTACTGAGACCCTATTTTATCTTTTATTCTACCGAATCTTATCTGTCAAGGTCATTTTATCATTGACAATCTTATATGTATTTAATACTCTATAAAAATAGAAAGTATGATCATTTCTCTATTATTGTTATAGGACATCATATAATTTTTTGTGCATTTGTTTTTCCCCATTTCTCTTATACATAAACAGTCATATAGAGTTCTGATTTATAGAAACTCTTCACTTCAGATAGTGATAACTAGGTAATAGATTCTATTAAATTTAGAAAGAGAGAGATGGCACTAGTGCCATGTAAAAGTATGAGAGCAAGAAATGTTTCTCTTTTGCTGCATATTTTTTATTTATGTTTATTTTATTGTTTTGAACTTTATTTTATATAAAATATTTGGGACATGTTATATTATAGTTCAATACCATAAAAACATTTTATCACTTGACCGGATATGCCAGATCGCAAACTGAAATAGAATGCAACAGTCATTGCCCAAGTTTTGCAAATAGTGGGATATGTTTTTTTATGTTTTCCTGTAGTCCCATTTGATAATGAAACCTGTTTAATTCAAGAACCACTTGTGTCCCATCTGCTATTTTCTTGCTAGTTTACTTTGTTATTGGGAATGAAACCTTTTAAGAGGAAAATCTCAGCCAAATCGGGTACACACAGAGTGTTTATAAATAGAACTTGTATTTTGACATCTGTCATAGATGTTCATATCTTATAAAAACACAGACATTCAAGTTGCTGATGTCCAACTGACCAGTTGATATGATGTACCTAGTTCCGCTCTACTCAAATTGTCATTCATTGGTTTCCTCTTGTTTTCATTACCTCATTCCTGGTTTTTTTTCCTTAATCCAACCTAATAGAGCATTTGTTGTGACATAAAGGAATGAAATGTGATTACCACTGATATTCTCAAATGCATGTTTATTCTGTGTATTTAGAGTCTTCATGAGAAAACAGGAGTAGGAAAGATGAAAGGGAGATAAATGTTTTCAAATCCTTCAGAGAGAGATTCGATATATGAAAAAGTATAGAACTCCATCGTAAACTTGGCCCCAACTTTTTCAACCTTCGCCCCTACTTCTTACCCACACTGTCTCTGTTCCAACTAATGTGGTCTGTTTACTGCTCTAACAAGTGTGTTGCACCTTTCCAATGTGTTTCATCCTTTAGTTCTTTTTTGCCCCATGTTAAAAACCTATCACCTGATGCCCAAGGCAAATACTACCATTCCATGAAATCCTCTCTGAATACAAAGCAAATGTTTGCAAGTCATCATGCATCTCTTTATAATATTTCTTAAATTGTTATTTATCTCTTTGTAATGATGCCTTATTCCCCACCTGGTTTGTGAACTCTCTAAGATGTCTGGCCTTCTGGCTGGGTACAATGCTTTTCACCAAAAGGGACTGCAAATTTAACGTTGTTGAGTAATTCACACTTTTAGGAGACATTTATTTCAAAGTCATAGTTTGAGGTTTGCAGGATCAATGGAAATTTATACAGTAAATTGGGAGGTTCTAGTGCTTAATCCATTTGTGCCTTCCTATGAGGTGTCACAGTAAGGGATCAACTTAGATTCAACAGAGAAGAACGAAGCAGAAACATAGGATGAGTGGAAACTAGTAGCATCCAGATGCCCCACACTGACAATAGGGATTTATTAAATTATGATCACTGTTCTTGATAAAAATTCTTAGAAAAGACAAAGTGATACTTATTTATGATTTCAAGCATATGTCTTTTAAAATTACTTGCATTGAGAATATTTGCTTGTTTGATTTAGAGTAGTTTTTTATTGAATTGATCATAACTTGTGAATGCTGCTCAGTGCTTAATATACTGTTTTTCATTGCCTCTTTCCTCCCACAGCTTGTTGTACACAAACGCACACACACAGTCATACAGGTCTACGCTTACACTATTTATTCAGGTGAATACTGCTTACTGCTGTCTTAAAGGACAGACCATTTGTTCTACTCCTGACAGTTTTGGTAAAGCCTAAATATTTAAAAAGGATTGTTTTAATACTAGAGAATGAATCCTTTTGAATTTTGGGTTATTGTATCATTGATATGAAAGAACTATATATTTACCTTTCTACTTATTTTTTAAGAGTTTTACCTGCTATGATTTCCCCAATTTATACAATAAATTGACAGATTTATTGAGCATATTAGTATATTTGAGCATATACTAATTTTAGAGAGAGCAATATTTTGGAGTTGAGGGTTACAGTCTCACTCTTGTTCTTTGGTTTCAGTGTAGACGTATTAGGTTTGGAAGTCCTTAATGTATTTAAATATTTAAAGACCTTGAAGCAACTTTCAGTGCTACACGGTAAAATGGGAAGTGAAAAGAAGTGATAAGAAAAAAAAGGAAACATGGTCAGCATGTAAATTTACGATGTAATAGAATTTGGCTGAAAATCAGTTAAATTTTTTTTCTCCCTTGCTTTCAGGATTTGACTCATGAACAAGTGCCCCAAAGCATTAAATTTTCTCAGTGGTCCTTCATTACATAAATACAGGAGAACAGAATGCAGTAAATCTGCATCCAGCTACTTTTTAACTATTGTAGATCTAGTGATTAGGTAGTAACTTGCAATAATTTTGCTTTACTCCAAAATATTAGTGCTGTCCCTATATGTCTTCCTAAAATTGTCATCAGCTTAGACATATTTCACTCTATATTGCCTGATAAAGTAGTCTGTGTTATGCTGTGAGTAAACCCATGGTTGAATAAACTCATGAGTAACCTCAGGTATCTGAATTAATATGTAGAAAATTTATGTTATAATAGACATGGAATGTAGCTTTTAAAATATATTTATTGTGGCAGTTTTTACTATAAAAATGCAAAACTTTGGAAGAAAATGCCATCTAGTTTTATCCTATGTTAGTGGTGAGTACAATATCAGAGTCAGAATATCTGGAGGTTCCTACACAGTGATGTTTAGTAGCTCCTGTGTAGGCTTTATAGTAGGTACTAATTAAGTCACTGTTAATTTACCAGTTATTTGATACTTTTACCTGAAGCAACTTAACCATTTAGTCTTGCTCTTGGAATGCTAAATTGATGGAATAATTATGGTAGAATTTTTGCCCATTTATCAGTTAAAAGAACTCATAAATCTTACTTCTTGTGGTCCTTTTAAATATTTACATTTTTCACTGGTGTGCATGAACTTGGTGTCTAAAGAACCATTATTTTACTTCTGGTCTGTCATTTAGTTCCTGTGTCACTTTGAGCAAGTTCCTTTTTTCTGGGCCCTAACATCATCTTTATATTCCCTGGAGATATAATTTTCTTGGATACTACTGAGATTATATACGGCTCTCTCTATAAAAGATAACTCTTTCCTCTTATCTACCCAATTCATCCTAAGCATAAATTTCTTTCCAGAAGTCTTCGCCAATTAGACAAGTTATGTGTAAAGAAGGTGCATTATCTCCAGAGCATCAATGTTGGAAACAGTATTACCTTCCCATTAAGTATTTACCAGACATATAGAGAATCCATGGGATATAAATTGTCAAATCCTTGGGAATTTATCACAGTGGGAGACGGATAAATATTAATTCAGTTGAAGATGAGAAGCTTATATAATTTAACTATAGAGAAATCCAAACATAAAATCAGAGATAATCTAATACAAAATGGTACAGAATGCCTTTTTATAATGGCAAAACAATAAAATAGGTTACCTTTATTCTAATTAAGTATAAGAAAAGTGTGTGGATCTGCTTCTGTTCTGATATTGAAAATTTTCTCATCTCTAATATTTATATGATCTTTAGTGCCTTGGTCAGAATAATGTGTGATTTCTCTAGGAATTGTATTTATTTTGGTAGAGATGTATATACAAAAAATTCTCCTATAACTTACATGACATTTTCCCTAAAGTTTCAGAAGAAAAAGCAAAAAATGTCTTCAATAAATGCTTCTTGGGACCCTCTTATGCTCAAGGCAGAGTAATAAGCAAAGATTCTATTCTTAAGGAAGATATAAGTTGTCAGAACAAAAAAAGTATCATTCTACAATTCTTTTCCATGGTTTTGTTTACCATGTCTTCTTTCTCACACAGCTCTCTTTACGTTTCCCATTACACTTTATAAATATAAGGCTTTTCCATAACGTATAGGAAAAGAGACCATTACAATCTTCCTGACCTTTCTTCCTTTGCTTACTAAATATCAACTTAGTCTCACAAAAATCTTAATAAGAAGCAAAAAGCATTTTATTTATGCATTTTTGCATAATAATTTTATTTTATTGCTAAACATCCAGTAAGCTTTATTACTTAAACTATTCTCTTAGTAGTGTTGTGGACTTCCACATTAGGTTCAAGATGCAGTTGCTTCAACTCTTGTCTGTTATAAAATAATCCTCACTCTCCATCGATTGTATGTGGATTCCTGAGGCATAGTCTTACTCCAGACATCAATGATTCAATTTCTTCTCAATGAAATTCCTCCACTTGAGTTTCTGACCCAACAGTTCACAGGACGGTATGATTTCTACTTTTAGTACATCTCTTCCTAAGGCTAGGACAATAGTATGCTTTTACCTGGCTCCATCTTTATTTTCTGTTGTCCTGGCCAGCCTCTAGTGACTAGGACTCTGATACTTATGACAATTAACAGCTTGCTTAGATTTCCGAATGTCTCTCTTCTGGGTTTCCCATCAGTATTTAAGGCATAAATTGGAAAACTGTATCAGATATTTTGTATAGGCAATGCCAGAAAAAACAAGCAAAGAAACAAACAAGCAAAAAACCCTCAAACTGACTTGAACAAATAAACAAAGAAATGTGTTGGCTTAAAAACAAAATCAAAAGATAAATCTATATCCAAGTTTGATGTAGAAATTCAGCAACACCATCATTCCTGGCTCTCTAGTTTTCCTCTGAATTCCAGGGTGTTAGCTTTATCCCAGGAGCTTTCATAACCTCACATCCTATTGTGCAAGAGTAGAGAGAGACCCTTTTTCTGAAGCCTCTGCAAAGTCCTGGGATTTACCTCTCTGGTATTAGTTGGATTTGTGTCCATCTCTGAACAAATTATTGATTTTTAAAGCAGGAGATGCACTGAAATTTTAAGCCATTCAGAGTCCTCTGCTGGAGCTGGGGTGGAATCAATTCCACAAAAATTTTAAGATTTTCTTCTAAGGAATACCAGGCAAGAAAGAAAGGTGGATGCTGCAAAAGAAGTCAACCAGTGTTCCTTACAGAAATTCCCAGGAACCTCATATCCTAACACTGAGCTTGAACTGTTTGCAGAATATGATTAGATCACATGCTTTTCTAGGGACTTTGGCTTGCCCCCTGAACTCAATGACTGTTAATATCTCATCCAGCTGGGAATTCACCCCCCAAACATGTCCTGATATAGGAGGCAAGTCATTATCATCTTCTAACCCTCTTTTGCATCCTGCCTCAGTTACTATAGTCAAGGCATTAGGATCAGTAATGAGTATGACATTTCAGTACTCACCATGAATGAGGACATTAGTTCAATTCAAAATAATAAGAAAACTAGTGAAAGAATATCTCCAGACATTCACATGGACCAAGAAGGAATTCTAGAGATGTGGTGCTAGGAATGATACACTTGCCCTTAATAGGTATTAGTGATTCTAAACCTTAGCTGTTGAAGTGATCCTATGAGAAGTAACAACTGAATATTTCTTATGGAAGCTGCCTCCAGACTTTGTTTTTGAAAAGTTCAATGCTTATTTTTCAACCTTCATCTTTTTCTACATTACGGAAAGTTTTTGAGAGAACTCCTGCCTTATTTCTCATTCCAACTATTTGTTGGTTTTGAAGTCTCAGTACTTCAATAAGAGAAAGTTGCAGAAGAGCATGCTTTATTTTCCAGTAGCAGAAGTAATTTAAACAGATATTCAAATACATATTTGAAAATATGTATCTGTATTGATAAAATATTCTTAGAGATAAGTGATTTTTTATTTGTAAAACTGAAGTTCATATTGTATCAAATTAAATATAAATTATTCAGTAAGTGTCTAATATTTGATTGATGCTCACAGAATGTTAATTATAAGAAAATTATTTTTTCATTTGTTTCACTAGAAAAATGGAAAAGTATTTGTTTATTCTTGGCAAACACACCTTTGCATAAGGAATGGACAAACCAAACATATAGACCATATGTACTTCAATTTGCATATATATTTGATTAAGAAAAAAACATAAATATTCAAATATAATAGAAAATATATTGAGAGAATAAAATATGGGTGGCATCCTGACCAGGCTTTAAAATAGTTGAGATAAAAACAATTATTAAACTATTTCTACTAACAAAAACAAAATGAGACATACAGATTTTAAATCATATAATTTTTTAAGAGTTTAACTTATGACAAAGCAGTAAAAGAAAACTAGTAGAGAAATTAATTAAATAAAAAACAACCATTCTTCAAACAATGTGAATTAAAAGGCAATAATCAAAATAAAATTTCCTATGGAATGTATTTGTATAACTATTCTAAATATACCTCAAGTGAGAGTTTTGAATTTTAAAATAGTTAAGGGAATTAGTCCCCCCGGAATAGGCTGCTTCACTTATAAAGTGTAAAACTTCCAAATACAAATAGTTGAGTAACTACAAGGAAGTGTTTAGAAATAAAAAAGCTGGAATCAATGTTCTCTTTTCCATCTAGCTTTCTTTTCAAAGTTGTTAAATAAAATACATAAAACTATGACTCAATTTTGTAGCTCTCTTTGACACTTGTTCTGACCTTTCTTTGCCTTCAGTGTCAGCCATGATACATAGACATGAACAGCTTCTACACTTTCAAATACAAACTTATACTGTACTCTTATGACTTTTGACATTCATAGCCATTTCAACATTCTGATAACTAAATAGTTCAAAGGTAATAGCCAAAAAGCATGAACAACACTTTGGTTAACTATGTCTTGAGGTTCTGAACCTTGAAGAGCCTAATCTGAAATATCCTTCATTATAACCTATATAGGCAGGGGGAAGTGAGACTTCAATACCACTAGACAGTTTGGATGACAGCCAGATGAGCCAATGTTCTAAGCGCTGTCATTGACCTTGGAGTGAATTTTGCACAGGTGCAAATTTCTCTGTCTCAGACAGGCAGCTCTGTGATTAAGTAAGTAAGCACACCCACAAAACTATAGAACTTGGCAAACACATATTACCTGTAAACAATATCCTTTCTCTAAAGGATTTTGAATGGAATGCTGAATATGGAACCAGATTTATAGTATAATATAGTATACTATTATACTATAAATACTACTTACATATGAGGTTTACATATAAACCTCATATGTAAGTAGTGCTCAAATAACTGGAGTGGATTTAAACAACTTAGATTAAATAGTGAAAAACATAATCAGACCTTATAGCTTGCCAATCCCTTGAAACAAGATATAATTCTTTCACTTTTCTTTAGTATCTCTTCCGTTGAGCAACATTCTCTTTTAACTGTATAGGAAAAAAATCAAGAGATGGACACAGTAAGCAAGTACATTTGTTTATGTATTTGTCTAAGAAGAGTTCTCATTTTCCTTGGATATTTGAGGTCTGTGACAAGCATAAAATATCTTGAGTAGAATACTAAATAAATGCACGAGTGATTCTTAGCCAAAGACATGTTAAAGTGGACAAAGTTAAATTATCTGACAGCTGTACAGTCATGGATATAGGATTTAAAATGCTCATGTGAATGAGGGATATTGTGAGTGGGCATTTTAGGATATCTGTGAGGAGAGGTAATAAATGCATTATATTTTTATTTAAGTGAGTTTTTTCATTTGGTTCTTTTTGATACTCTGACAAACATGCTAGACCACAGCACAATACAAGCTAGATTTTTTAGACCACTGGTGTCTAATGGGATGCTTGTTATTTGATAAGCTTATACTAAAACATACACCAAATATACAGATTATGGCAACTGAATATGTAAAGGGCTTCATTAATAAAGGTACAGTGTGTATTGTCTATGTGTAACCTCATGTGTGTTCATATGTTGTTGCAGAAATTGGAAGAGTTATGTTTACAAAAGAGATAGCAAACTTATGACTTTCAATGGCAACAGTATGAGTTTCATCTATGTCAATTCTCTTTTGAATCAATACATGTTAAAACTGCATTTTAATATTCAGTCTGGTAATGAGCATAAAATAAGGTACACATTAATTTAGTAATTGAGTAAAGAAAGAAAAGATGCTGGAATAAAAACTCAGAGCACTTACTCTGACTCCTATAGAGTTATTACTGTTATTGATTGCTATATGAAACTGGTTTGTTACAAATACAACTAATAAACCTACTTTAAAACAATGGTTAGTTAAGTAACTGTTTAGAGAATTGAAGAATTAAACCCAATGAATATCACAATCTGTGGACATATCAGATATTGCTCTTTAGAGATATGTCCTTAGGCAAAATTTATTCAATTATGTTATCAAAATATGTTCAGTAAGATATAGAATGATACCACTTTGGATGCAACTGCCAAAATCTAGACAGAGAGAGCTAGAATTTCTTGTGACTTTGAAACACTGGAGGAATGTTACATAATCAGTGATGTTGTATTCACAAGGGATAGTGTGATAGAAAATAGCTGACTAGGCACAAATCACCTTGGTCTGAAACCAGTTAATATGAATAAGCAATGTGATCTTACTGAAAGCTCCGAATCATATGCATTCTGTTTCTTTACACAATGGTATTTGTTCGGTCTATAACAAACAACAACAACAAAACACTTGAATGTTCTCCTAGCAGGATGACTGCAAGTATGTATTGGAAAACAAGTCTCAGTTTGAGTAAGAAGGAGTGTGCAGTTTAATTCCCACTTTTCAAAACTGATGGGATGGACATGTGTTAGACTCAGAGATGCCAACAAAAATGATTAATGGCCTGGAAACCAGGACCTCTGAAGAAGGGTTCAAAGAGTTACTGTCACTTAGTTTGAGAACACAAGGCAACTCTCGTATATAAAAGACTATGGTTATAAAAAAGATTCCCAAAATAAAAAACTGTGTGACAACCAAGACATACGATTAAGTAAACATAAGAGAATTTAGACTAACTGTAAGAATGTTATAACAAGATATTTTTTAAGGGTGTAATTTTCATTGTTTAACCGTAAAAATGAGAAGTCCCTTATCTGTATTGATGCCAGTAATGCCTAAATAAATGACAATATGAAGAAAACTCCTTCATTGCTCATTCTCTATGATTTATCAAAAACAAACAAAAATGTTTACATGCTTTATAATGAAGAACCCTCTCTGATAATTCTATGAAAGTTAACATAC
Organism: Balaenoptera musculus; assembly: GCF_009873245.2. Taxonomy (NCBI): domain Eukaryota; kingdom Metazoa; phylum Chordata; class Mammalia; order Artiodactyla; family Balaenopteridae; genus Balaenoptera; species Balaenoptera musculus. The sequence goes on from NC_045789.1 coordinate 13,348,392, forward strand.
AAACCACTTAATGCATCATGGAGTACTTAGTGTCTTTATTTTGCTGCAGAGATCTCTTAATTATTTGCCATACTAAAGGAATATAATGTGTGTTTTGTAAGACTAATGTAACCTGCAGGGTGTGGACATGTCAGAGTCCTGAGAGTTCTAAGGGCCTTAGTGGCCTTTAATACTATCTTTGAAAGGACAGCTCATGAGTCAGTTTAATGAAGAGTTGGAAAAAGACACAGACCTTTTCATGGCACTGAAAAAGCTCATCGAGTGTGCCTTGTGAGAAGCAAGATACCAAGCGACTGGAAGATGGTAGAAGGAGATAGACAACCCTTAAGAATAGGGGCGACCCCTGAGAGGAAATATAAAATATTTATGTGGAACATGTAGTGTAGGGTCAAACTACCGGGGTTCAAACCCAAATCTATCAGTTAATTACATGCTTTATGCTTTTTATCTGTAAAATGACAGTGATGATGATATGGACCTCATTATGTTGTTATGAGAATTAAGTGAAATATTGTTACTAAAGCACTTAAACCAGTGGCTGACACAGTAAATAAAAACTATATAAGGGTCAGTGATTATCATTAAGAATTATTCCTATGAGATTGATATATTTAAATACTCTTCTTGAACCAGTGAATTTAGAAATAGCATTTTAATATCCAGACTTAAAATGACCATTTGGGAAAAGGTATTAACTTTCTGGACTTATTTAGATGAGTTAAGCTTTTTTTTTTTTTAAAGGGAACTTTTTTGTTGTTGTTGTTTATTTTTGGCTGTGTTGAGTCTTCGTTGCTTCATGGGCTTTCTCTAGTTGGGGTGAGCAGGGGCTACTTTTCGTTGCGGTGTGCGGGGTTCTCATTGCGGTGGCTTCTCTTGTTGTGGAGCACAGACCCTAGGCGTGCGGGCTTCAGTAGTTGTGGCACGCGGGCTCTAGAGCGCAGGCTCAGTAGTTGTGGCACGCGGGCTCTAGAGCGCAAGCTCAGTAGTTGTGGCACACGGGCTTAGTTGCTCCCCGCATGTGGGATCTTCCGGGGCCAGGGCTCAAACCCGTGTCCCCTGCATTGGCAGGCGGATTCTCAACCACTGCACCACCAGGGAAGCCCGAGCTAAACTATGTTAGTTGAAGATTTTAAAAAAGAACAGAATTTTTTTCTAATAGTATTCCTTTTTCCTAGAAGTGACCCTTTTCAAAAGTAGCTATTTTTACTCCTATGTATATTTTATGTCATTTTCTTTTATATCTATTGTGAACAAAAGAAAGGATTTCATTTTCCTGTTAGCATCACTTCTGTTATTACCTCCTGTGTGTGTGATACTCTTTACTTGGCCTGGTGTGTGCTGTATATTGTAACTAATGGGTATATCCCCTATGGAGAGGACAACATAATGCAGCCAGAGGCTGTGTCTAAGGCCAGGCCATGACCTGCAGGCAGAGCAGATGATCAGCCATTAGCGCTGGCCTTCCCCTAGGGGTCTAGACCTCAAATACAGGCATCAGACTGGCCTTCTGGCTATTGGCTGAGCTCCAGGAGACATAATATATGCAAATGAATGTTAAACATTGTTCTGCCATTTTGGGGATATTCAATATATGCCTATTGTCACTCCTAAAAATAAAAAAAATCTTTAATTTCTCTGGCAGACACTGCTCTAAGCACTGGGAATATAGTGAGGAAACAGGTAGAGAAGGTCTCTTGCTTGTATGACGCTACCATTATATAGACAAGTAACTACGTAACTAGTGACCATAACTTCAAAATTTTTAAGTACTGTTACAAAAAAAAAAAAGATAAATAGATAAAGCAATACAGAGTAACTGGGGTGGAGTGTGCTATTTTAGATAAAGTTGTAAGGAAACATCTCTCTGAAGAGACATTTGAACCTGAATTAAGTGAGGGAACCTGCCATGTGAGGATCTGGGTGACAAGTGATGAATGTTCCAGACAGTGTGAAGAAAATGCAAAGAACTTGAGTCAGAAAAGAGCTAGATGTGTTCAAGGAGCAAAAAGAAAACCTGTATGGATGAAACAAGGGAGTTAAAGGTAAAAGTCTTACAAGATATTATCATAGAAGTACTCAGGAACCATTCATGTAGTAATCTTACTACATGTAGTATTTAATTTCATTCTAAGTGTAAATCATTGCAAGAATTCAAGTAGTGAAATGGCATTGTCGTGTTTACATATTTTTTCATTATTCAGGTTTTGCATGGAGAATGCACTGTAGAAGGCATAGGTTTTTACAAAATTCAATAAGGAGAATACTGGGTTATCTGTTCCAAAGATTATGGTGGAGTGAAAAGGATGCTATCTGTGGAGATGGTGAAAGGAAATCAAAATTTCTTTTGAGGATAGACATCTTGATGGACTGATTGTGAATGTTGAGAAAAATGGAAACATCCTGGATGTCAGGGACTGCTTTTCTCTTTTGTCTTGTCAAAGGAGAGCTGAGAAGAAATCAGTTGTTTATGATTTGAAGCTAAGGTAGAAGTCAGTTCAGAATATGTAAAATTAGAAGTCATCAACATACAAATCATGTTTAAAGCCTTGAGGATAGGTGAAATCATCTATGAAGAGAGTATAATACAGAAGAGTAGAGGGCCATAGATTTAGCTCAAGGGCCACTAACACTTAAGAGTTGATTGGAGGAAGAAAAGCCAAGAAACGTCACTCATAAGAAGCAGCCATTGAGGCAGAATGAAAAGCAGAAGGCTGTTTTTTCCTGGAAGCCAAAAAGCTATATTTTTAGAAGGAGAAAGTAGCCAACTATGTCAAATCATGCTGAAAAGTTGAATATGTTGATAAAAAGGATTAACCATTGGATTTAAGCAAGATAGAGGTCTGTGGTGACCTTTGCAACAGAATTTTAGTGGGAGTAGTGGGGCAAATTCCCAACAGGAAAGGGCTTGAAAAGAAAAAGGGTTATGTGTGTGGCAGGGTGGGGGATTGAGATCAAATAGGATTGACAAATATTGATGATCCCTTTGGGGATTTTTTTTCTGTGAATGGAAGTAGAGAATCACAAGAGGAACATTATATCAAGAGAAGACTTAAAAGAAAAAAGATAAAAATAATGCAAAGGTGAACATTGATGATATGAGAAGGAGGCCAGATAACTGCAGGACCTAAAGCCTTGAGTAGATTAGCGATGATGGGATCCAGAGTACATGTACATTAGATGCTTTTAGATAAATGTACAAATACTTATTAAGTTCAATAAGGAGGTCAGATAAAAGCTTATAAATGTAGGTAGACTGGCAGATCTGGTGTTGGGAAAGAGATCTGTTCTCTTGACTGCTTCTCTTTTTTTCAAAGTATGTGTCAAAATCATCAGCTGAGAATAGGCGGACAGGTGTTAGAAGTTTGAAGACCAAGATATGATATAATTATCTCAGGGAATGGAAATGAATAATAATGAGTTGGTGATATGCAGAATACACCAGTGCCTCTTTGCTTTTGGTTGGGATTGTGTTCTGTGCATATTTGGAAACTCACATGAGCCATTTTTTTTGTTGTTACAACATCTATATTTTAATTCTTGTTAAATAAATTTTTATGTGAAACCAGATAGCCTAATAGTTAATAAGTGTGGTCTTTTGAGACAAGTAGCCCTTACTTCAACAGGATAAATTCCTTAATCCTATAAGCCTCAACTTCTTTATGTACTCAATAGGGATGATATCTTTCCGATAAAGAACTTGAGTTCAAATCCTGACTTCACTGATGACTAATGCCTCTGGCAATTCACTTACATGAAAAACTATCTGAAAAATTAGAATAAAAACAGTTCCTAAGTCATAATATTATGAAGATTAAAGAGGATAAATCCTTTGCAAATGTCCAGTCTCTTAACTGGACAATGCTCAATGAAAATCATCTATCAATAACAATGGTAGCAGTATTTGTACTACTCAGAATCCAGTAGTTGATATTCATGGCCTTGGAGGTTTACTTTTACTTACTATGTTTTAGTCAAAGTATTTAGTCTTATTCCAATGTTAGTTGAGTCCGTAACTGATAGACTTAACCTACGTAGATTGAAGCGTGGTCCTGTACTTCAATCATGTGTGAAATTTAGCATATTATTTTAAAACTCTATGTTGGATAGCAGCAAAAGAATGGGGAAATCTGGTACAAAAACTCCAATCTGAAAACAAAGATGGACTATTTAAAGTAAATTACTCTTTCTAGGAAGACCAATAAAAAATAGTTTTGATTTAATTTAAAAATTTTAGGTCCTTTAAATAACAGCCTGTTAAGAGGCCCACCAGCAAAAGAAAACATTTTGATTGTCTACTCTAGGGACAGCTTTCTAAAAAATACATGGAATTATTGGGAAAGGTCAGTTGCCTATACTAGTTAGAGAGAAGGTCATATCTTAAAATGTCGTTCCTTCCATCTATTCATAAACAAACAGGTAGTGATTTTTCAGTGGAGATCATTAAAACCTCCAATAAAACCTATACTTTCAAATGTGCACCAGCTTCCCTTTATAATATTACCTCCACAAACTGTTTTTATATAACCTGTATTCTTGTCAGACTGGCCTTGTGGCTTATTCTCTGACAGGTCCCATTTCACATTTACTTGCATGCCTTTGCTAACAGTGTTCTTTACTTGTTAATATTTTCCCCTCATTCCCTCATGTTAAAATCCTATTTATTTTTATTGTCCTTAATCAATACAGAGGGATTTTCCCCAATACTTCCCATATGCAGATGGCCTTCTCCTTTCTATATATCATTGTTTTTGATTTTTATCATCTGTGTCTCTAAATAGTTACTATTAAGAGTTAATTAAGTATATTAATTGATATCAATGTACTTAATGTTAATGTTAAGAGTAATATTAAGTATATTCTATATGTGTACATATGTATTGTCTATGCTGTCAAGCTCCTGGAGAGAGGAACTTGTATTAAAAGGCTTGGATACCTCTACTGATAGTAACTTATACATAGAAGGTGTTTAATTAATATTTGAAGAAGCAAGTTTTATGGATGCTGCACTGTACCAGCACAGATCTCTCTTCAGGACTGAAAGGTTTCTTCTCCTAGCTGGTGGAAAGATTTTCTAGCCAAAAGCTGTCCTTTTTGGGAAATGCTTTGGGTGAGATAGCACTCATTTCGGGGTTATTTCCACATCCAGTGACCAGTCAGCATGGGAGCAGAAAGGCAAAGCCCCTTTGCCCCACCCTAGCTAGCCTCAGATCTCCCTGAGGGTTGGCCTAGGCCTTGTGACTGCACCACAGCTTTGCCTACAACTCTGTCCCTTCCTGTCGCTTCTCCTTGTGCGCCTGAAATCGGGTGCCCTAATAAATCTGCCACATTGGCACCTTCATTTCACAGTCTGTTTCCTGGGGGACCCCAACCTATGGTAGCCAGGAAGAACTGTTGCAAACTAAAAAGTGCATTTTTACGTTATGCTCTCTTTCAAGCTTTTGAATCACATCTGCTATTAGGCAGTAATATTTTGAGCTTAATTTGTTCTTAAAGAATATACAGATATCTATGAGTCCACTTGATCATGAGGTTCTAGATGATCAAGTTGTGTTGTGACTAACATTCATTAAAAAGACAGGTTATTACACTAATAGGATGCAGTAGTCTTTAGGTTTCACGATGCTAGGCAATTGATTATATGGAGAAGTGGTTAAACTGTCCTTATTAATTAAATCCACTATATGGCAACTCTACATGAACCTATATTTCATGTATTGAATTAATGCCCATTTTAACTTTATTTTATACTGGATCCATTATTTTTTATCCAAACTTTGATCACTGCAAACCTTAGTGAGAAAGAAAAAGATTTTCTAGAATTGGTTTTCTGTTTGTCTTATGCCAGAATGTATTCATGTTAAATAAAGATCACATTATTTTCTAGTTTTTATTTTATAAATTATGATTATTCTTGTGTGGATTTTTATAATAGGCAACACTGATTAGAGTAGGAAAGTAACAACCACCTATTTATGCTGTTTCACTGTATTTTCAGATTTTCATTCTGTGTTCTGGTTTCTTCATAGCTCTGTTTAGTCAGATATAAGAAAGAGTAATTGATATTTTTATGATACAGCATTCATGATGAGTAGTAGACAGTTCATATGTGGTCTAGCCCATAGCCTCAAGTGGTTATTGAGGTCAAAAGTGACCAAATATTTTGTGTCTAAGTGCTACTAAAATGCAGACTTCAAAGAGTCTGTCATGCTGCATATCTTGACCCTTATTCTGTGTCAGTGGTCCTTGGAGTGTGAGGGACACAATGTGTGCATGTGCTTTGGTGGCAGCTGCAGGGCTCACAGGGAAGGTCTTATGAAATATGAATAGACTAACTCCTCCACTCCCTGTACCTTCTCCTCCTTCTCTTCTCTCTATCAAGACTGCACAGCTGGTGAGGAAAGATCAAATACAACTAGGAACTGAAATCAGCCACTTCCTCAGCCAAGGGTTCTAAGAAGGGTATCATGTCATTGAAATCAAGAAAATGCCAAATTCCTGACTTACTTGAAAAAGTAAGATAGAATTTAAGCTTTCTACATAACAAATGCTAAGTTTTAACGGTGCTTCTATGGTACTGTCCAGGCTGAGACGAACACTAATCTCTTACTCTGATTAAAAATATTAAAGCCATGTTATAGTGAATATATGTATATCTTACCTTTCTTCTAAATAGATTGAGCTTTAATGTAGAGTCAAATGAATACTTCTTTAAATGCAGTGGAACCTTTAATCTTTCACTTTATCCTAATTCCATTTCCTTGTTTAAATGAAAAGAATATTTTATTATATCTTTTTATTTTAGAAATTCAGTTTATCAAAATTGACCTCAATAATATTTTTGCATAAACTTCTTTAGTCATCTGTGTATATTTTCATAACTCAACTTCAGAAGACGAAATATGATGAAATCGTAAATCGTAGTGATTTCCTACCTGTGTGATTTTTCCCTGAAAAAGTCATATGCAAGTTCTCTGTCTATTTTTGCTCACAATTTACCCCCACTGCCTTGAGATCCATTCATATTTGTTGAATGAAAAAAGACTTTCTAAAGAAGTAGGCAAGACAGAGAATACTTAAATTGTAATGCATCTAGATATGATTGCTATTTTTTTTTCTGATACCTTAGGGTCTTTTTAAAAACAAGACTAACACTAGGAGATTCTGTCTAGTCTCCAAGACCTTGCTGTTCTCTGTTTCTTCCCAATTCTGAAAAATATCTTACCTTGTCTCCATGTCTTCTTCTCACACACTATTTCTCTTTTCTAATGAGTGTTAGTAAGTTCCCTACAGTGTTATTGAGGTATTGTGTTACACAAGTATGGGCTGGTTGGTGCTAGTAGCTGAAAAGTACTATCAGTAGACTTTGAGTGGCTATAAAATTACAAAGGCTTTTTTTCCTCCTTAAATCTAGGTAGGTTACAGGAAAGCATCAGCTTTGGTAGGTTACAAGAAAACGTCAGCTTTTATTTTAGCTGTTGTGACAATCTATGACCTGTACTGAACTAGAGTGAACTTTATAAAGATATTTTATTCTTGTATTCAACAAATGTTTTATATATTATTCTAGGTTCTGTTCATTGTTGTTCTAAGTTTACAATTAATGGTAGAAGAAAGAAATATAGATGACAGAAAGAAGGAAGGAAGAAAAGAAGGAAGTCAGTGAGTGATAGGTACTATGAAAAATAAGACAGAAGAGGAAATTTAATAAGGCAGAGTGATATGTTTGCTGTAATTTTGTTTAGAATGGTCACAGAAGGCACTTATATTTTCTTTTTTTTAATGAGTAGAGATGTGAATTACGTGAAGGAGTTAGCCATAGGATTATTGAAGGGATAGTTTTTTAAGAGAAAGAATAGCGAATGCAAGGACCCTGAGGCCGGAGCATGCTTACTCCTGTTTAAGGACTAGAAAGGGGGCTAGTGGGGGTTACAACACAGTGAAAGAGGGAGAGCATTGGTAAATTGGACCAAATTACAAGGGACCTTGAAGGGCTTGAGGCTTTATATTTTACTCTGAGATTAGAAAACATTTTGGGTTCTAAACAGAAAAGAGACATAATGTCATGTAAATTTTAAAAGAGTCACTCTGGTTGCTGAGTGGAGAATGGAAAATAAGAGATAGAGTAAAATTCATGTTGTTCGTATTAAAAAAAAAAGATTAGAGGCAATAAGTTTAGCATGGTAGAGTGGACACATCAGGGAACCAGGCTCCTTAGATCTTTCTCCCCCAATATCCTCTGTACATGGCATCACCTCAAAGTCCAAGATGGATGCTTGTGCTCCAGCCCTCATGTCCATATTCTAGCCTTTCCTTTAAAGACTCTTTTTGTAATTTATACCTGACAATTCAGCACCACATCACTGGCCAAAATTAAGTCCAATTGTCTTGCTCCCAAATTCAGAGTATGGATCCTCCTTCATCCTTATCTAACAGCTCACATTTTCTAGCCAGCCCTACCATGTCACACACATCATTCTTGCAAATTTTGGAGACTCATACACTTATTCAAAGGAGCCTTCTCTAGCCACAGGTTAAATCATTACACCTTGTATTACCCCCAGTTAGCATCTATACTTTTTCTTTATAGAACTTAACACAATTTGTATTTTTATACATGTATAAGTATTTTGTTAATACTTGTACCTCTTACTAGGCTCTAAAAGACATGAAAGGGATCCATGTCTTCTTTGCCCATCATTGTATTCTCGAGTACTAGCACAATACCTGACATGTGATTGTTTATTAGACATTTGTTGAGTAAATGAACATCTGAATAAAAGAATTCACGTAGTAATTGTAGTAGAAATCAAGCCAAAGGAATTGGATTTAAAGGTCTTAATGCTAAAGCCCAGGAGACTGGAAATTCCCTGGAATTATTTTAATAAATATATCAAATCTATTAGAAGAATTTGTACATAATACATGTTGCTTGTGTATGTATAACAACCATCATAATATCTCGTTACCTCTTTATAACACTTTTAAAAAATTTGTGAGCTTGGAAAGCTACAAACTAAGTAGCAGAATTTGATATCATTTTATAGACCTAAATAATAATTCTTATAATATTTGGAAATATATTAAGTAGTCTTCTGAAAAAAAAGCACCTGCTCATACTTTCAATCTTACACTAGTTTTCTTGTGGTTTTAAACTTATATAGTGAACTAAGATAAAAATAAAGGTAGTGTCAGTCATCAGTATATAGGCCTTTCTTTGTTAGAGATTTTAAAAGTTATAGAATACTGGGGACTAATTTCAGATGAAGGTCACAAACCTAAAAGAAAATTACTTGGATAAATTTGAGCGTTATTTTTCATTAAAAATCAATACCTAAGCTCATTGCTACATGCATTGTTAAAAATACATGTTATGAGTAAGAATTAACAAAATGTATTTGGAAGTTTTCATTGATCTTTAAGAAGAGACGTTGCTACTATTTAATGAAGCAGAGAGCTTTTCTGGTGTGTGAGGCAGAGTATTTTTTTGGAGTCCTGTCAGCCATGCCGACAGTTGATAGCTTCTCACAGCCTGACACTTCTAGGTAGAGGTTTACTGTAGCATACAAGAAACAGTGACCTGGGATACAGCCAAATGACTGCTAAAATGATATGAAAAGAGATTTCAACTCTTTATGGCACTACTAATGTACCTGAAAGTTAAAAAGTGCATTTTAGTAGTTGTGAAAGGATCCAGATAGAAAGACCAGTGCCCTCACTTTATCCACTTCAGCTCAGCACAGAGAGGCACCCCCTGATTGCTATCGTCACTTGTAGTGGAAGCTCAAGGGATGTACAAGATTACTTCATTCTCAATTTAATCTTGGCCCTTTCTGTGTGATCCTTGCCTCTCTGATAAAATTTAAATTTAGTGGGATTCAAGAGAGAATTTTTATTTTCATATGCACTTCTGTAGATAATGACCTAGAAAGAGATTGCCATTATATGCTTAAGTCATCCAGTTTGCATACTGATTCTCTTTCACTGAAAGCTTGAGCAACATTTGACTGGTGAGCTCCAGGAGTTAGGTTTCATTGCCTACTGTCAATGCAGGTAATCCTCTGATTTATAGAGGTACATTTTCCTGGAAAAGCTATTGTAAGTTGAAATAACATTAGTCAAATTAAATTTTCTCCCAGAAAAAAATCACAAAGAGGGTTCTTTTTAGAGACCTATAGTCAACTTCTTATAGATAGAAAGAAGACACTTTCACTGAGGATTGGGATTCTATCAATAAAGGGGTTGAATGGAGTGATATATCTGTACAGCACAAAATGTTCTAAAAGTCATATGTATGATTTAAAGAGTAATGCATTGCTAATCAGAGAAAAATGTATTCAGTATGATTAAAAATAATTATTGTGTACCAAAGACATGGTTTCATATATTGCAATGGTTCTGAATAGTTGCTGACCCTAAAAAGATAACTTAATCTCTCTCATCATACGTGACATCTATTAATCTGGTTAAAATACTTATTTCACAGGTTGGTTTTAGGTATAGAATATCAGCTGAGAGTTAAGTAAGATAGAACTGGGTTTGTATCTCAGACCTATTAATTAGTAGATGAGACCCCAGGTGATTTACTAAGATTCTTTAAGTCTGATTGCTAATTGTCCCCAGTATTCATTCTCTTACTCATTTTTGGTAATCATTCACCTTCCCTTGGACCTAGGGAAAGTCATATGACTAAGTTATGGCCAGTGGGGTTTGAGAGGAAGTGATGTAAGCACATTCTGGTTCTCACCCTTTTAAAGTACCTCCTTGCCCTCCGGTGCTCTTATATCCTTCCAGTGGGTTGGAATGTGGACACTGTGGACACTTCAATCATACCAATAAAGGCAACACCCCAAGGATGACAGAACCACTAGATGGAAGGACTCTGGATCCCTGATGATCTTGTGGAACAAAGTTGCACTCCTTATCTGACTGTAGCTCTGGGATGAGAAACTTACTCAAGCCTTTGTATGTTTGTGTCTCTTTATTATAGCAACTTCGCCTCTAGCCAGACAATGTTGACTTTGAAGAAGGGAGTAGATTCCCCAAAGCTTCAGTTTCACAATCCATAAAATTAAGATAGTAATAGTACCTATTCATAAGGTTATTTTGAAGACAAAATAGTTACTGTATAAAAACCATTTAAAATAGCAGCTTGCACATAATTAGTATTCAGTGAGTGTTAGATGTTTATTTTTATTTTTTGAATTATTAATTTAACTGTTGTTTGTGTACTTAAAAAAATTTGAAGTGAAATATTTTTATCTTAGTAAAGCATAATTAGCAATACTGAAAAAAAAATGTGGGAAAGAAAACCTTTAATTTCAATGCCATGAAATCAAATAGTTTTTATTTTTAACTCCAAAGCATTTACAAGAAAAGTTCCTGCAGTAAGTTTCTGGCATTTTTGAGAAATTTATACACAGACTTCTGTTTTGCTGGTATTGTATGTGTGTGCATGTGTGTATAGGTGTGTTTTGCATTACAAATTTTCCTCCAGCACATCAAGTGCGCAGGCATTCCTCTGCCTTCGAAAAATGTATCTTTTGGTTTCCAGAGCTGCCTTTCCATCAGGACTTGTAGTTATATGTTACCTTAATGCCACATGATTATCCTAAACTGTGGCTCCCTTTTACACTTCACTCTTTTACAAAAAACACATTTCCATGGCTTCCTCTTGAATGCAGAATATTTTCCAAATTCCTTAGCATGGCATTGAAAATACATTTCAATTTAGCAACTAACTAATTATAACAGTGAGCATTTATCCTGGTCTGAGTTTTCTTACGGCATTACATACACAATAGCCATTTTTCTGTATTCATAAGAATCTCTATTCTTTACCTTATGTCACATTTTATTTTCAAGGTGTGTTCTTTAGAATAGTACTCTTGACAGTCCATGAAAATTGCATTCTTTTGTCAAGAAAAAGTATGAAATTCTGTGGATTATGTTCCTTTTTTGGAGACATCCAACATACATTAGCTATTAAAGGCTCTAAATAGTTTTAGAAAAACAAAACATATTTAGGTTTAACCCAGTTTCTCCAAACATATTACAGAGATACTTTATTTATAAACAACCTATTAATCTTGGAGAACTGGTTTTGTGGATCCCATTTTGAGAAACCTTTTCCCCAAAGATTGCAATCACTAGAATCACAAGAAGTGCTATTATACTTCCCTCATCACTACAGACACAATCACTCCCTTTCCTTTGTGCTGTTAGAGCACTCTTACTTCACTGTGATTCCACACTCTGTCTTACATTTAAAATTCTTACAGATGTGTTGCTCCCTATGTAGATTGTGAGCTCATTTAAAGTAGTACTGTATTTTTTCTTCTTGCTATCATGGTACATTGCCTAATATAGCATATATGGTGGGTGATTAGTAACATTTTTCTGTATTTCATCCTTTTTATTTGAGTGAGAACATAATGTTTTATGAAAGAAAAAATACATTAAGACTTAACCAAATAAATGGTGTCTTTCACATGGTCTAAGCTGTTGCTTATCCACATAATTCCTCCATTGGTTATAACTGTTATGGAACTTTATTAGACTCTCCATCTGAATGATTCAGTTTCAGAGAATGGAATCCACTTAACTATTTTAAATAAAAAGGGATTTTTGGCAGGTTGTTAAATGCCTTGGTAGAGTTGAAGAAACTGATTGAGCTGTCAAGAATGAATCAAAAAATCACCCCACTGAACTGAGCTACCCAAGGGAGCTAATGCTTCTTCTCTGATGAGAAACCACTGGATTAAGAATCACTCCACAGGACCATGATCCACATACACCCCCAGTCAGGCAGCTACTACACTCAAGAAACCTCTACCCTTTAATATTGCTGGATTCAGAACCGTAGAAGACTTAATTCAGAAGTTACCAGACTTCAGGACATTGGGAACTTAGTTAATGCTGCTGGAGAAAAAAATAGATGACTTCATGACCATGTTTGCAAGTAAAAACAAAAGCACAGCCTCTGCTGCACTTTCTCCTTCCAAATCTTCTTTGATTCTATCTGATTGGAAGACTATAACTATCATCGAAAACCCTAGCAGCAAGGGAGCTTAGCAAATGAATGATATCCTCTTCCAGCCTCGACTGTACAAAAAGACACACAGAAAGTGGGTGAAATGGATGTTGGAGCCAGTCCAGTATCTAGCAACAGTACCTGTGCATCTCCTTGTCATTCATATGTAATACTCTCCCTTGTTCTAATGCTTTCTCACCTTTCTGTTTACCCCACTGTACTTGATTTCCTGTCCCCTCCTCTTTTTCTCCCTGCAGTCAATGTAGCTTGAGTCAACAATGAGAATTCCACCTCCACCTGTATAAAGGAATTTTATACAGCAAAAGAAGAGAAGCAGTGGAATGCTTTATCTAATTGTTACATGGTAGGTGAACTAAGAGCATTTCATGAAAGGATAACATTATCTTAGACACAACATTGCATTTATCCATAAACAATACTCTGTTCCACAACTCTGCGTTGTAGCTATTCATCTCATTTTACTAAGAACAAAACCAAGGTACTTTGAAAAATTATTTCTCAAAGATCATGCATCCTGTAAGTTTGGAGCCCGTGGTCTCTTCATAATATTATGTAGTCAAAGATCGCCGGCAGTTTGAAGCAAACCGAACTCCATTTTCCCACGTTTCACCTGGAAAATAAAAGGAGAGAGTTTAAATTTTAGCACAGTGTGCAAAAGCCCGTATCACTGTTTCTGGCATGGGACCTGTTTTATGGTCAGCAGCGTGGTCTCACTGATGCACATACATCAATTCTTACCTTATTGAAAGGTGATGCTACATTCTCTGAACCTCAGCATCCACTGCAGCTGTTGCTTTAGTCTCCACGGCTTCGTATCGTTGGGTAATTTACATGCTCTGTCAAGTCATACCAGAAGAATCACCTACTCATTAGTTCAGCACAAAGGAAGTTTATATGATCTGCAAGCAGAATATTCCTCCACTTTTATTCACTTGTGTCACCTTTACTTGTTAAATATCCATTCTGTGTGATAAAAATCCAATCAAATGAAATGACGGCTAGTATAATCTGTAATATTATGAATCTGCTTCCATATGTTTCTGAATTATGCTAAACACCAATAAGTATGGACATTGAACTGTGGATGTTTAACTGCTTTGTAATTCCTTTTGAAATGCCATTCTGGGGTCAGTTGAAAGAATAACATAGGAGAAATATCTTTTGAAGCATCAAATCCATTTATATTTATTAATATAAATCCTGATTATATTATAGTTCCCTAGGTTTCTAAGATTTGGAAATCATTTAACAAGCCCATTTATATCTTTTCACTTTATCTTATTTTACTTATGGACCCTATGCTCATAATGTAGTAACTGTATCAGAAGTATTATCACAAAAATGTAACAAAAATAAACATCTCTTTAAACCAGCATGAACTTTGGGTGAGATTTAAGCATTTTAAGTCACTTGTCTTTGCTAATTAAATGTAGAATATAGTATACCAAGTTTTCTACCCTCTTTCAAAGCTCATATTTGTACCTAAAATTGAGTAAATCACTAATAATAAAAATATGTCATGTACTATCAAGTAATATTATGTAAATTAAGAGATTAGTTAATATCACGATTTTTAATCATTTTCCGTAAACACAAATTAAAAAGTTACATGATCCTAATTATTTTAATTTTTATTTACCATGTCTGTTTTAAAGAGGTCACAATGACATTATTATCCATTTAACAATTATTGAGGAATAAAAGAAAACAAACCCAATTTTAGAGGGTAAAATTTAAGGTATAATTCAGAGCTTACATATGATGGTAAACAAATAATCTTGTCTTAGTTATACATATAGTTGCACAGGCATTTATTTTTTAAAAATTACATAAGCCTTGCTACATGTCATATACTTTTAAGTGCTGGAATAACTATATTGAACAAGAAAGTCACGGTCCCTGACTTCTTTGAATTTATAAGCAAGCAATGGAGAGATATATTAAAAATAATAAATGTAACTATTAATTTTAATTGCGTTAAGTGCTGTGAAGAGGCAGTACAAGGGCTATAAGAACATGTAAGTGGCCTGGACCCAGCTCAGTCAAGGCAGAGGTAGAAGTAACCACGTAAAGCCTCTCTTTATGCCCTGACAAAAGAATAAGCAGGAGTTAACCACGATAATTGGCTGAGAGGACAGGGAGAGGGAGGGATGGTGTTGGCTGTGGTGGGAGAGCATTCGAAAACGAAGCAGAATTGCTGAGGCTCCACAAAATGTCAGCAAGTCGTGGTCCTGGGAGAGGAGACTGGCGGGATGGAGATTATATAGAGTCTTGCAAGGTATATTGAGGATTTTGAAGAAACTCATCAGTGAACCTTTTTGTAGTCTTTTATTGGGTATACTTTATTTGTAGAGAACTGTAGTATCATTGACAGAGAATGCTACTGTGGTGCCCCTTATTTGTAACGTTCACTGACAATGAAATTATCCCATACACAAAATAGGAATTAAAGAATGCATTGTTTCTCAGGGTGTACACATTTCTTCCACAATTTTTCAAAATACCCTGGTCTTGTTTGGTCTTGTCAGAAATTCTTATTTGAAAATATCAATTCAGTTTCCTAATCTGCCTGTTATTTAGAGGTAAGCAATGGTTATTTCATGTTCATTCTAGTTTATGTGGAGATTGAGCTTGGGAAGACCAATCTTGCCTGTAAGGCTATGGAGAATTTTCTTTCTAAATCCCTCCAAGATCAGTATTATCCTGCTCTATATCACATTTTGGTAAACCCTGAGTTATCATTAGAGTCAGAATTATTAAACTCTCTTCTTCAAATTTCTCAGAATATTTAGGAATTCCTACAGCAGTGGTTCTCAAATTTCCGTGTGAAATTTGATTCTGTACCCCGGGGTGGAGTTCAGGAATCTGTGTTTTTAGCAATACCTTCGGTGAATTATTTTGCAGGAGATTTATAGATTTGCACTTTGATCATTTCTTTAGAAGCAAAAGATTTGATCAAGAAAAAGAGTCCCCTGGACTCAGAAAAACTGACAGGTCTGTGCAAGTAAATTGAGCCTCAGATTAATCATTTCTAAATGAGAATAGTAAATTCTATGTGTCTACTTTTCCAGAGGTCTATGCTTAAAGTGGACATCCTGATGTAGCAAACTAAAAGTACACGTTCCCCCAGTTCATCCTAATTATAACTAAAAACTTGTTGTTGTTGTTGTTTTCCTATTTATCCTTCAGAGGGACTTGAACCTTTTCAGTATACATGAGCCCAGGAAACTGCCCTGTGATTCTTGTTTCTGCAACCCAAAGTTAGCTAGCATACAGCTAGCAGCAAAATACTTAGACTACTTGGTAGGGTTCTGATAACTTTCATTCTTTTCTGTAACTTGAATTATTTTTTTCACATTAAAATCTTGGACCAGCAAAGGGGTTTAGTAATTGTCAGATTAATCACTGGCCTCAACATATGGCGTCCCCCATCAGAACTGTCAGCCTCCACACTGTTCACTTCTTGTGTCCAAGTCTAGAAAGTGATTGATGTCCACTACAAAAACAGAATTCACTTTTTAAAGCTACTAGTGTCATTAGGCATAAAGGATATTTGTTAATGTATGCACTATGTTTAATAAATGAGTAACTCTGTAGGTAAATCGTCACACTGAAGATAATTTAAGAAAATTAATCTCTGTCATGCTGTAGGAATGCCATATCATCCCGTAAAATTAAGAGATATGTTTTTAGAATCTCAGATTAAAGATTTTATTCCTTTTAGATTGGCTGAGGGAAAAATAACTGGTATGTATCTGCGTGTGTGTGTGTGTGTGTTTAATATTTTATCACCATAAAGATTAGCTTCCAAAATGTGTTTTAAGAGTACTATGTGTGATGTAGGTAGACTCTTTATAAAGTAAATAACTTCTGTGAAATACTGGGTCCTTTTACTCTTACAAGATATCAATATGCTGATATAGGAAGATTAATCACTGTATTGTATGTTTTAGGTGAAACCATGAGCCCAAAGTTATGGTACTATATAGTGATATTTGCTCATTATCACTCAAAGAATCTCTAGTAGTTATTTTCCTTTAATACATGAATTAAAGAATTAGTGTGGAATACACACTTCCCCCACACACACCACCTTCCCCCCACACCCACATGGGTGAGTGTGTGGGCATAGATGTGTGCTTATGTGTGTGTTCTACAAGAGCATTAAGTTATTAAGTTGCATATTAAAATTGTTAGTGTCAATTAGAATTTATTTATTGTTGGTTTTTAGTTTTTATAATTAAATGTCTGCTAAAAACTGCCTAGGGAGAAAATGTGCTAGCAGGAAATGTTAGCACTTCACGTTGAAATATTGCCCCATCCTTCTGTAAGAATCGTTCTTTCTACTTTTATAGAAAGACAATAAAAAGAAAGAGGCTCTGGGACTTCACAGCAGTCCAGTGGTTAATACTCTGTGCTCCCAATGCAGGGGGCATGGGTTCAATCCCTGGTCAGGGAACTGAGATACCCCACATGCCATGTGGCACGGCCAAAAAAAATAAAAATAAAGAGGCTCTGCTACCTACATGTGGGAAAAAACAAAACTTTAAGGTGTTGAAATGAATAATGAGGGCTTCCCTGGTGGCACAGTGGTTAAGAATCTGCCTGCCAATGCAGGGGACACGGGTTCGAGCCCTGGTCCGGGAAGATCCCACATGCCGCGGAGCAACTGAACCCGTGAGCCACAACTACTGAGCCCACATGCTGCAACTACTGAAGCCCGCGAACCTAGAGCCCATGCTCTGCAACAAGAGAAGCCACCGCAATGAGAAGCCCGTGCACCGCAATGAAGATTAGCTCCCGCTCGCCTCAACTAGAGAAAGCCCACGTGCAGCAACAAAGACCCAACACAGCCTTAAATAAATAAATAAATAAATAAATAAATAAATAAATCTTTTTTAAAAAATGAATAATGAGCTGAACTCACTGTAGGAGTATGTAAATGAGGGTAGAATATTAGTATATCCCTGAACAGAACTAGAGAAAATTTTTTTCTGGGTCCTGTAGAATTTAATTATTGAAGACATAGGGAAAAATATGTGTGAAGTGATCTCAAATTCTGAGTGGGGAATTATATGTGAAATAATTGCATCACATAATTAAGAGAATGTTTGCAATACTGAAAGTTTGGTTCAACCAGTAACTGTTAAAAATTGGAATAGTTTGCCAGTGTGGACCTGAGAAGTGTTTATGTAAAGACTAGATAAGTATCTATCAGAGATATTGAAAAAGAGATTCCTGCATTGCATGGGAGATTCTTATAATTGTGTTGAAATATTTTTCAGTTCTAAGGGTCTGTGTTTCTAAGCATTTATCACATTTGCCAGTACTGTCTTGACTTCTTTAAGTTACCTGTTTGATCTAGATATTTAAAAAAAAAATCTACTGAATACCTAATTTTCCCCTCTTTTCTATCCCTATTGCCTAAGTTCAGATACTCATTCCTTTTTAATTTTTAGTAATGTGAGAACCTCAATCAGTCACCCTGTCTCCAAGTTTTTCTCATTCAAGTCCAAGTCTGCTTAAAATTGATCAGTCTCCCCATATGTTGAAGAGGGAAATATTAGATCATTAGCACAATATTCAAGAATCTGGTACTGCTTTTCTTGTTAGCCTCCCCTTCTAGTGCATTCCTTTTTAAAGGAGATCTTATGGACTGAATTGTGCCCTCCAAAATTCATATGCTGAAGCCCCAAGGCCCAATGTGACCATATTTGTGGTAGGGCCTTTAAAGGGGTAATTAAGGTTAAATGAGGTCATAAGGGTGGGGCTGTTGTCCAATAGGGCTGGTGTCTTTATTAGACGAGGAAGAGAAACCAGGGATGTGTCTGCACAGAGAAAAGGCTATGTGAGGATATAGTGAGAAGGTGGTCATCCGCAAGCCAAGAAGAGAGGCCTCAGGAGAAACCAAACCTTAATCTTGGTTGGACTTCTAGCCTCCAGAACTGTGCAAAAATAAATTTCTGTTGTTTAAGCCACCTAGTCTGTGATATTTTATTATGACATCCCTAGGACAGTAATACAAGGAGCCCATTTTATATTCTCCCTGCAAATGTCCAGACAATTTTGTTGTTACAACTCCAGGGATGCT
Organism: Balaenoptera musculus; assembly: GCF_009873245.2. Lineage (NCBI taxonomy): Eukaryota > Metazoa > Chordata > Mammalia > Artiodactyla > Balaenopteridae > Balaenoptera > Balaenoptera musculus. Next base: position 13,367,534 of record NC_045789.1, read on the forward strand.
GCTGGCATCTGTGGGGCAGAGGTAAGGGATGCTGCTAAACATCCTAGAATGCATGGGACGGCCCCACATGCTTAACCATCTGAAATGCCTCCCCTTCTAATCTACACCCTCATCCCAGTGTTAAATTACAACACGTAGCTCATGTTCTCTTCTCAATGAAAAGTTTTTCATCACCTCAAAACAAACAAACAAACAAGCAAGCAAACAAAAAACTTTGCTCCTCACTTCTACATTCACTGCTGTCTTATATTTTTTTAAAAATCTACTATTGCATTTTATTTATCAAATATTCAATATTATTTGTCTTCCAGTGCCTTCTATTCAGAATGTCTGTGAAGTTTTTAGTAGTATGTTTTCACGACTTGTTGAAATATATCTGAAATATATCTTAAAGATATATTTAAAGATCATCTATTCTAATAAAGATAATCTATTAAAGATTATTTTAAAGATAATCTATTCTAATCATTTTGTAGGGAATCATAATTCTCAGTGAATTGACCATTTATCCAGCTCTTAATTGCGATACCCAAACTCTTACCCTTCTTTTTTTTTTTTGAATTTTATTTTATTTTTTTATACAGCAGGTTCTTATTAGTTATCCATTTTATACATATTAGTGTATATGTGTCAATCCCGATCTCCCAATTCATCACACACACCCCCCGCCACTTTCCCCCCTTGGTGTCCATACATTTGTTCTCTACATCTGTGTCTCTATTTCTGCCCTGCAAACCAGTTCATCTGTACCATTTTTCTAGGTTCCACATATATGCATTAATATACGATATTTGTTTTTCTCTTTCTGACTTACTTCACTCTGTATGACAGTCTCTAGATCCATCCACATCTCTACAAGTGACCCAATTTCATTCCTTTTTATGGCTGAGTAATATTCCATTGTATATATGTACCACATCTTCTATATCTATTCGTCTCAAACTCTTACCCTTCTTTCCTACTGATTTCTCCAAAAATCATTTCAATTTACTCATGGAAAATGTTTATTTTGTTGTATGTATAAAATGTAAGTTAATATCAAAAATTAAAATGTAACTTACCTTAAGATGCAATTGTTAGAGATGGTTGAGAAAAACTTAGTAAATATCTATTGGATTAAAAAAGAACATTCTACTTTTTATTATAAATTTAAAATAATAAATATGTGAGTGAGTGTGTGTGTGTATGTGTGCATCTTAATCAACGTCCTTTTTGGAACGAAGTCAATGTTGAAGATTAGGTTACATTTGGATGCCTCTATCAAATGACACAAGCCAAGTTTTTTGGCCAAAATATGTTGCCTTCATTATCTTTCATTTTCATATGATCTTTATATGTAAATAACGTTTTGACTGTAAATGGATAAATTCTATATTTCCTTGTTATAATCTATATCAATTAGGAAACATTCATATGTTACTAACAGAAATTCAGCTGTAAGAGCTTAAATACAGGAGAGTTTATTCTCTTGCATTAAAAAAATCTAGCAGTTAGCAATCCTAAATTGATAAAAACATCAGGAAACATGGTATTTTATATTCTACTAAGCCATCATTAGTACATGGCTTCTATCCTCAAGGTTGAAGATGGCCTGGATCTCCAGCTATGACATCCTCTTTTTGAACAGGAGATAAGCAATGGGAGAAGGCCGAAAGGGCATCTGCCAGATACCTTCTCTCTCTTAATAAGCTCTTTAATAAGCATCATAATAACATCTACTTTTATCTCATTGGCCACTCCTAGTGTGAAGGGAGGCTTGAAATGTAGTCTTTTTGGTGGAGACCTTGTCATCTTTAATGAAATCAGATCTTTGTTACTATGTAGAAGAAACTACATATTAGCTAGTCAGCCATCAGTCTTTGCCAACGTATGCTTTATTATTATTTTGCTTCTCTTTAGCTATTTTCAACTTGTTAAGGGAACATGTTATAAGGTCTATCTTGGTATAATTAAGGTGTTTTAATCTTTGGTTGCATACTGTACTCTTAACTCTAACATTTATTATTGAGCACACTTGGCACTTGTCTCAAGAAAATTAATGGAAAAAATGAAAAAAATTCCATTTTATTTCTGAAAAAGATCATGTAAATCTGAGGGTGATACATAGAATCTTTACATATAAATCAGTGAATATAATACATAAATTCTTGTTTTCATATGTGTAAAATCTAGGACACACAACAATTTAGGAAGTGATTATCATTCGAGGAAATAGTGGTAAAAGTCATTGGTGTATGATTGGCCATAGGGTCAGATTATTTTTTCTGCAGTTAACATTAATCATTATTTTTTTTAGGAACTTAATTGAATGTTGTGCAAAGGATGTATTATAGTAATTAATTTTCCTTAAATACAGTTTTCAAATGGCCTATGTATAACTTTATCACGTATGACAATTTAACTTTTTTTTTTTTTTTTTTTTAGTACATTTATTTTTATTTATTTATTTATTTTTGGCTGTGCTGGGTCTTCGTTTCTGTGCGAGGGCTTTCTCCAGTTGTGGCAAGCGCGGGCCACTCTTCATCGCGGTGCGCGGGCCTCTCACTATCGCGGCCTCTCTTGTTGTGGAGCACAGGCTCCAGACGCGCAGGCTCAGTAGTTGTGGCGCACGGGCTTAGTTGCTCCGCGGCATGTGGGATCTTCCCAGACCAGGGCTCGAACCCGTGTTCCCTGCATTGGCAGGCAGATTCTCAACCACTGCGCCACCAGGGAAGCCCAATGACAATTTAAACATATCTAAAAACAATCTTCAGGTTCCTTCTCAAATGATTTTGTTTTCTCACAGTTATCTTATCTGATGTTCAGAGTTATAACAAAGTATCCATTTTCAGTGCATGATTTTTGTTCTATGAAGAATACAATTTTAAGTCTTAAGTTACAAAAGCAAAAGGAAAAGGGGATGAAGGAGGCAATGTTTTGAGTGAGACAGAGATATTTTCATGCTGAAGACCCTTTCACTAAGTCTTAGCCCTTAGTGTTTCAGTCCTAAATAAAGAAAGGTTGAATATGGGCTTCTTTCAGATAAGTAACACTGGCAAGGTTTATGCCCATCCAAGGTCTGTTAACCCTCTGTTCAAGGTGGTGAATATTCTATGTGTATTTCTCATTCTGCAGTTAGGCTGTTCATGCATGATAATAGAAAGCTAAAGGGATTAAGACTCCTTTTTATGCCTTCTGATCCTATATTATTGCGTGTCTACCCATCCGCATATTTCATTAAACATTCTTTTCTAAGGGCATTGGCAAATGACTAGTATACCTTTTTGTAAGGTTTTTTTTTTTTTTTTTTGGCTTAAACAACAGGAACAAAAATCTTTTACCATGACTATTACACTAATCTAGTAATTTATACTTTCTCAAATAAATAGGTAGACATAATTAATTGAAGTTATCAAATATTATATATTTGAAATCAATATTGATATAATTTTATAGTTATTTATCATGCTATTTAAATATAATTATCTTAAATTTCAAAGTGATGAAAATTTTCAAAGTGATTGAAATTCACTTAAAATTTTCAGCACATTGTAAAATAAATGACGTAATGACATTTTTTCTGTATCATGATTTTCTAAATGCACAATTATCTTTCTGCACTCTTATTTTTTAGAATATTTGAAACGAATTTTTCATGTAGTTTTCACTGTTTACAATTTTACTATTGGGCTTTTGTTCTTCAAACATAACTTCTACATTTGTCAATAGTATATTAGGATATTTGGATATGTTCTATATATTGATCTAAATGCATTATACATATTTTTTCGTATTACAATTTCATATATGCTACAAGGGCATATGTAAAATTCATTGAGCCATACACTTAAGATATGTGCCTTTTATAGTTGTATATCTGAATAAATTTTTTTTTTTTTAAGATTTTATTGATTGATTGATTGATTGGTATGTTAGGTCTTCGTTTCTGTGCTAGGGCTTTCTCTAGTTGCGGCAAGCGGGGGCCACTCTTCATCGCGGTGCGCGGGCCTCTCACTATCGTGGCCTCTCTTGTTGCGGAGCACAGGCTCCAGATGCGCAGGCTCAGTAGTTGTGGCTCACGGGCCTAGTTGCTCCGCGGCATGTGGGATCTTCCCAGACCAGGGCTTGAACCCATGTCCACTGCATTAGCAGGCAGATTCTCAACCACTGCGCCACCAGGGAAACCCAATATTGCTTCTGTTTTATGTTTTGGTTTTTTTTTTTTGGCCGCAAGGCATGTGGGATCTTAGCTCCCCAACCAGGGATTGAACCCGCACCCACTGCATTGGAAGGCGAAGTCTTAACCACCGGGCCACCAGGGAAGTCCTGAATAAAATTTTAAGATACATATAGATGTCATTTTTTTGTATCATGTGATAAAATTATTATAAAGTGAATGATATATTGTTATTGCTAATTTTTAATTTTAAGTGTAAGGACTTTTATGTATTTAATTTTGGTATTCTTAATGCCTAGTACAGTACAGAAGCTTCACAAATGTTTTCTGATTGAACGAATGAAGAATCCATTGTAACAGAAACGTTGTACTTTTCATTATTATCAGTTTACAGATCTATATATGACAATGAATCGTGTTCAGACATGATTATTGTCCTCAAAGGGCTTACAATTATACTATTATTTGTGTAAAGCTCTTATTTTTTTCTTAGTAAATATTTTCTTTAGGAATTTGGGGTTTATTGATACTCAGATCACTCTCCTAATTTTTCTTAGAATGTTACTTTTGAAATAATATTTTTGCGAATTCTCATTCGCTTAGGGTCTTTATTCTCTTATTATCGTAAATTTAAATCTGAAATGGCTTTGTGCTTTGAATGATAATTTTACAAAATCAAGACTATGGAAAACACCTATTTATGTATTATCTATATTTTTATCTCATACATTTATTTTCATAAATAAGTACTCAACATCTGTTTTCACTTATTACCTCATCTATAAAATTACCATCTGAGATTCAAAAATAGGCTTCACAAATTCCCTTATTATTGTCTATACATGTTACTGTTAGTAGAACCCTTAACAATTTTATTCAAAGTTTATTTTCTTTTCAATAATAATTTGAAGATGTTTAATAACTTGGTTATTAAGCCTATGTGATTAGATAGCATAATCTTGAGGTAGACCTGGAAATGTATATGGAAAGACACAGTTACAAACTAGAGAGGGCAGTATACATCATATATGATAAAGGGGAAAAAGGAAAAATGAGAAAGAAAGTTGGTGACCTGGAGGGTTGAAAGTAGGATTGCTCAGGATGAGGAATTGGTTTTGTGGAGAGATTCAGGTCTTCATCTTCAAAGAGAATGTGGATTAGTGCTAAAAGAAGTGATAGAGAGTGGGGCTACTTAATTTCATGGAGGAGTTTTACAGCAGAATAGAAAATATTATCTCATTTTACAATTTTTATCTTTACAAAAGATAAAGAGGATAAAGATAAAGATAAAGATAAAAGATAAAGATAAAATGAGATAATTTTTGTAAAGATAAAATGAGATAATTCTTCCAAAGTGTTTTGAAAACTGAAAGTTATATAAATGTCTCTTTTCCTTCTCCTCCTCCCCCTCCCCCTTATCCTTATCCCCGTCTCCCTCCCCCTCCTCCTCCTTTCACTTTATTGGTGAGATTTTTGAATTAATATAATATCTTGCCTTTAATGTATAAGTAGCTTGAGATATGTTGTGATTGTAAATTTTAATATATTCATGATGACTTTTGCTCATTTTACCGAAGTTTTTTTTTTTTTTTAAACATCTTTATTGAAGTATAATTGCCTTACAATGGTGTGTTAGCTTCTGCTTTATAACAAAGTGAATCAGTTATACATATACAATATGTTCCCATTTCTCTTCCCTCTTGCATCTCCCTCCCTCCCACCCTCCCCATCCCACCCCTCTAGGTTTACCAAACTTTTGAATAGTTCCAAAGAAAATGCCATGAAAGCACAGTTTGCAATAACTACAGAGTGTGTTTTAAATGCTTCTTTTCTAGAATCTGGATTGACTTAGAAGTATTATTTTAACCTTCAAAAATGGCAATTTTACGTGATTCTATCTTACAGATCACTCTTAGCGGTTTTGCAAGCATGGGTTTGTCAGACTATCTCAAAATGCTATCAAAACGCTAACAAACAAGTGAGAAAGAGAATTTTGTATTGTTTCCTTACTAGGAATTTTTATTTAAAAATTTGAACAAAATGACCTATAGACTTAAAAGCCAACTAGTAACAGTCTCTGAATATTGAGGTGAATCATTTCAAAGATTAAGAATAGGAAATACATTGTTTTCATTTAGATGTTTGGACTTCATTTAAAATATTTATTTATGTAATTCCATGTTGTTAAATAAAAAAATCTGCAACTTCAACTTTCCTTCCTCCTATCTGTAATGGTATTGGTAATAGGGGGAAAAAATTCATTTTTGTTTCACCACCAAATTAACGTTTTCCCTCATGTTTCTTAATATTAACGAACAACTATCTGGACTTTACTCAGAGTATGACTTTATTTGATGTGACTTTTTTATGATATCAATTTGTACATCGATGTCACATTTCAACAAACTGAATTTAATTCTGTGGATTTGGATAATAGTATGTTTCTAAGATATTCATTTAATTATCTTCAGCTCTATCACTATATTATATGTAAATCTATAGTCTCAAGACATTTTTAAAAGCTTATTTTCAAACTGATATGAAATTCCAACTTGGTTAAACATTTTAAAATGCACGTCCATATATGATTATTATTTACAACTACGTAGGTGACTATCTTTTCTAATTTTAAATGTAATGCATTTTAATACGAACGGCATGTCATCTAGTCAGGCAAGTAACATTCATGAATATATCCTTTTACTTTTAAAGATTTTAATAAAATTAAATATATATATATAAAATTCTGAGATTAACACATTTTTGAATTGATAATGTTATAATATTTATCATTAAAAATATAAAATGGCACAGTCATGTGAAATATTTGAAATATCTTAGGAAAGTCACACCTTAGTATTTGTTAATAGTCTGACATTACTTAAAAAGTAAGAATTGTGATATATTTGGGCAACTAGAAGTTATGTCTGGAATTTCTTTTAGTAATTCAGGTTACTATTGATCCAAATGCAGTGGAAAGTAGCAAACCAGGTGCCAAATATGATCCATGTGAAAGCATTTTCCCCTGGAGAAGTATTTGTCTCTCTTCAAGGGTAGCAGTAAAGATCTTGATCTGGTGGTCTGAGCTATGTCATCTTTTTTTAAGATAGTTTAAAAGTCGTTTGCTTTGCTACGAAAGTGAATTATGTGGTGTTAAGTACTACAGTAGCACCATTAAACATTATGTCATCAGTCTTCTTAAGATGTGGAAAGGTCAGTGTCCAAAAGGCCATTTTTTAATTCCCATTTTAACTCCAAGCTGAAGGCAGTTTTCACTGTCTTCCTTTTTTTCTACAACTGATATAATCCAGCAAAGAATAAAAGCCTCCCAGTACTACCCAGGCATATTCAGCCAAAATCCAAACATTATGGAGATTGTCTTTAAAATATAGACAGAGATTCTTTATTTTTTTAATTTTTTTTAAGATCCACCTTGATTTTCTTTTTCTTCTTTTCTTAAATCAATTTTTATTGGCGTATAGTTGCTCTACAATGTTGTGTTATCTTCTACTGCGCAGCAAAATGAATCAGCCATACATAGACATATATCCCCTCCCTTTTGGATTTCCCTCGCATTTAGGACACCACAGTACATTACGCAGAGTTCCCTGTGCTATACAGTATGTTTCCATCAGTTTGTCTTTAAAATATAGACAAACAAATGGCGCTGTCCCCAAAGTTGAACAGTAATATTAGCATCAGGTAGCTAAGATGCAGCCACAGTATTAAAATTTCCTGGAATTCTTTGGATTTGTAATTAGTAGAAATATATTGTGAAGTTGCTTGTTCAAAATAATCTCTCTAATGTAATTTTAGGAATAAACATAATATTGAATTTTGTATTCTCTTATAGAAACTATAATTTTTGTTTGTTTGCCAAGATACCTTTTGGGAGAATTGAGGAGGAGAAAAATAAATAGAAGAAATAATTTATTTTAGTTCTAAGTCAGTCAGTATTCCAACCAACTGAAAAATAAAATTTTCTGCTTTGAGTACTACCTTTAAAAATAGACTGTATTTAAAGGCATCCTGGTAGAACTGATCTTTATTCTTTCTATATTGCTTTGATCAGTTAAAGAAACCATGTCACAAAAGAGATATTCCTGGTGTTTTGTTGTTTTCACTGTGTGTGTGTGTGTGTGTGTGTGTGCGTGTCTGAGCTTTTCCAATTCTTTTTTTCATGTTTGATATAATCCTCTGGTTGAATTTTTTTTTTTTGAAAAATACTGTCAAACTTACAAAGTAAGAGACAAGAAACAGTAGTTAACATAGATTTTTGAATACCTTTTATGTACTTTAGTTTTTTAAAAAACCTGTTTCTAAAAACTCTAAATTGTAAATTGACATTTTAATACCTGATCATAGAAGCATTTCTTGTTTTGAAAATGACAGGGTTGGAACATATGATTTAAATATAACATTAGGGATGTCAGAACTGGCAATGCCTTGCTACAAATTTTAAGATATTTAACAAATGCAAAAGTGTTTAAAGAAAAGGGGTGGGTGATGGTGAAATCTAAGAAGTGAAAAAGCAGACAACTCTATACAAGCTATATTAATCTATTCACTGTCCTGAAGCTAATTCGTTTCTCTTAAATTCATGATATTATCCCTGCTTAAACTTCTTGTCTTTTATCTAAATACTATGGACTTCTTGTCTCTTACATATGCCTTCCCTGCTTAAGCCAGCTATTGACCTGGATCTCAGTTTTAATGCAGATAATAAATAATATTACAGATCCTCCTCTTTTTAGGTTGGACAGCTGTAGGTAAGAGGAATTTAGAGACCCAAACACTTATAATATATTCTTTGAAAATGAGAGGGTTTGAACAATATTTTGTTCTGAGTTCATATGTTTATCTTAAATATCTATCACTCAAGGTATTTATAAACTCTATATGTTGTATTAATTTTATGTTCTTTTTAGTCCCTAGACTAGGGATGTAACCATTGCAAGCACTCAAGGATATTTAAATAAATGGGAAGAAAGGCATGGCATAAATAAGATTAAATTCAAATACTGAGAACCCCTGTCCTATGCAAAAAGGGCAAGATACAATGACGGTAAGGCATCAATATATAAACGTAAAAATGAAGGTAGATTTTAGGCTGCTGACACTGTTAAAAGACATTATTTAAGGGTTCGAATTGGAAAAAGAAAAAGAAAAGAAAAGCTGTCATTTGGTGTTAGTAATCATTATTACATACTTTAAGAGCCTGGAGATTCTCAAGTATCTTTAGGCTTAAAATGAACTATCATTGAATAATCTTGTTGAGGGAATGGGGGAGGAGATCCCTATCATTCCTGCTGGATTTAACCAAAAGCTTAATTAAGTAGATTTTAATCAAACAGGTAATCTAAGGATTATAAGTGCGGATCTTTAAAATTAAGGGTGGAAATGTCCTCGAAATGAATAAAAGACCAGAAGGTGAAATATTTACAAAAGAGCTGAGGTCTCTGGGAAGCACCTTTCCTGAAAGACAATAAATATTTGGGTGATTTCTGGCATTCACTTTTACAAACAAACTTGCTATTAATAATACGTCTGAGTAAGGGTTTCTCTAGGGAACAATCCATTTGTTTATTCAAAATATATTTGTTGAACCCTGTGGTCTCAGGGACTATTCTAAGCTATTTGGATGAACACAAAAAGACATAGACTAGTGAGGAGAGAGGGATGAATAGGCAGAGCACAGAAGATTTTTAGGGCAGAGAAAATACTCTGTATGAAACTGTAATGGTATATGCATGTCACTATATGTTTGTCCAAACGCATAAAATGTACCACACTTTGAGTGAATGTTAAGTGTGGTCTTTGGGTGGTAATGATATGTCAGTATAAGTCCCGTCTGGTAGGGGACATTGATAGTGGCAGAAGCTGTGCATGTGTGGGGACAGGGAGCATAAGGGGAAATCTCTGTACCTTCCACTCCATCAATTTTGCTGTGAACCTAAAACTGCTCTAAAAAAAGCATCTATAAAAAAAAAAAAGACAAAGATTCTAGACATGAAGCACATATTCTAGCTATTGGAGTCAGACTCTCTAAAACAAACATAAAAAAATGGCATGTTAGAAGATTATATGGAATTTACAAATAAAACACAAGACTAGAACAGGGTAAGTGGTACTGAGACTGCCAGGAGTGAAAAAGAGGTGAGGAATTTTACATAAGGTGGACAGCGTAGGTCTCATGTCAGTTACATATTAGCAAAAACTTGGAGGAGGAAGTGAGTTATCAATGTAAATACCTGAAGAAAGAGAATTTCAGGAGGAGGGATTATCTGGTAAAAATCTCAAAGGCAGGAGCATGTCTGGTGTGGGGAAAACAGCAAAGAGATGAGAGCACACTGAGCCAGGTGGAGATGAAGTAGAGGTAACAATGATTAGATCATTTAAGGTTTTAGAGTTAACTGTAAAAGTTTTAGATTTAACTCTGAGTGAAATGGGGAGACATTATAAGGTGTTGACATGAGAGACACATAATCCTTATATTTTAGAAGAGTCCTTTGGCTACTTCAGAGGATAGAGCAGAAGAGGAGAGCAAAGTTGCAAGTAAGGAAAATGATTCGGAGGTATTATTATACTATCATCCTCGTTAAGATGGTGGCTCTGCCCTTAGTGATAAGCTGGAGAGGGGGTGAATGGTGTTTGGATTCCGCATATCTTTTGAAGAGAGAGTCATCAGGATTTTCTCTCAGATTAATGTGTGGTATCAACACTGAGCATCATTTTCTTCTAAATTTTTACTAATTTTTATGTGAAACATTATATGCCATTATGATCTTAATTTTCATTTTCCTGATTACAAGTAAGATTGAACATTTTCGTATGTTTATCAGATATTTATATCTATTTTAAATAACTTTGAAATATCTATTTATGTCTATCTTCAAATATCTATTTTGAAATTTAACATTTTTTTACTCTTTGGCTGTTTGTCTTTTTTCTTGGGTTATTTGACTTTTTAACTGATACTCTAGCTTTTCTATATATCTTTTAAAACAAATTGTTAATTATCTATGTTACAAATGACTTCTCCCAGATATTGGATTTTCTTCAATTTATTATTAGATAAGGAATAGCATTGTTTTTCTTCCTGGAATACATTTTAAAACCATTTGTATTAAATTCATATTGTAGTAAATACAGTTTTTAAAAATTTTAAAATATCTGTATTATGCCCTTATTTTTAAAACATTATTTTACTAGATTCACAATTCTAGATCTATAGTTATTTTCTCTTAGAAGGTATTATTTAATTGTTTTCCAGCTTCTGTTGTAGCTATTGAGAAATCTAGTGTGAAACTAATTGTATTTCTTTTGTAATTGATCTTTCTTACCCTTTCCTTCAGACTTGCTTTTAAAATATTCTCTTTATCTTTGGTGTTCTGCAGCTCCACTATGAATATGTCTAAGTATTGCTTTACTTTTACTCATCCTGATTCATGTACATAGTGCTTTGATATCAATGTTTTCAGGTCTTTTGTTGTGCAAATTTCTAAATTGTTATCTGTTCAAATACAGACTGTTCTTTATTCAGTCCCTTTGGGATTTCAGTTACACATGTGTTATTTTATTCTCTTTTCCATATATCTTATTTCTCTTTCATATTTTGCATTGACTTGTCTCTCTGTTCTGCCTTTACCTAATTTTCCAGTTCACTGTTTCTTTCTTCTCTTAGATCTACTCTACTGTCTGCCTATCCATTTAATTTTTATGATATTTTTCATTTCTAAGAGTTCTATTTGATTCTTTTATGTGTAGTCATTTTAAAAATAATTTCTAGTTCTTGTATATTTTTCTATACTTTAAATCTTTAATCTTTTAAATTATATTTATTTTATTTTCTGCAATTCGTAGTTCATTTAAAGTACTTAGGACTTTAAATATTTTTGTTGGCATTTTGCTGTTGGTTATCACAAATGTACACCTAGGTTTTTGTATATTTGCAGTTTTTGACTGTGAACTCATATTTGTTCACAGTCTGTGAAGTTACTTAATATGAAGAAATGCCAAAGAACTAATTAAGAATCGTTTTATTCAGAGAAGAGTTGCGTTTTCTTCTGCTAAAGCCAGGGGGTGCTGCCAATCTGAGATGATCACTAGATTTCTGCTAAATGCAGGAGACTCAAATGGGAATCACCAGTTTCTGGTGGGACCCACACTTAATCTCTGTACTTCTTTCTTATTATTAGCATTTTCCCCAAAGCAGCCTAGCTTTAGTACTTGCCAAATCGTGTTAGGTTTATCTCACTTTGTTTGTTTTCATAAATTTTATTGTTCTCAGAGAGTTAGCATAGAGTAGTTCATTGGTGAGTATTTTGTTTTATTTTGTTTTGCTTTTGTTGTTGTTATTGTTTTTTATGTTAAGTTCATCTGTGTATTGAAAAGTATATAGCAATTTATCTAGGAACTGATTGCTTTTTTAAGTGACATGTCTCTTCAGATTTTCTTATCTGTGATATCACTGGGAGGTAAAATGGCTTTTCCCTCAGAGATATACTGAATCAACAGCAAATGTAAATATTACATACTCTAAAAATTTGTGTTAAATGGATGCACTGGTTAATACAGGAGACCTAAGCTTTAGACAAAAAGTGATTGTGATATAATTTTTCCCTCGAATCTAACTTCTCAATTAATGGCAGGTAAAATTGTTAATGTATTTTAATCTTTTCAGCATTAAAAAATAAAGTGCTTTTAAAATAACTTTACTCTTTGTAAATCCTATGTTGTTTTCATTTAGAGGCATCCTGGTGAAGAAGTAAGCACAGGAATATAGGAGACAGACTGCCTGGGTTTGAATCCTGTTTCCACTACTTAAGACATGATACTTGAGCAAGTTTATTTCATTCTCTATGCTCTAGTTTACTCATTTGTATAATAGGGAAAATAATAGTATCTATCTTACATGCTTCTTGTGAGAACTAAATGTGTTACATTGAAATTGCTTAGGGTAATGCCGGTACTCAATAAATATTGGCTATGAGTATCGTCAGGCAGAAAAAAAAACTCACATCCTAAATTGATGATAATAGTTAACAGCCTTCTAATGAAATACCCCAAAATAGACAGTACTTTTCCTTCTAAATTAGTGATAAATTAATGCGTTACAGAGTCTGTCTCAAGAGATCCAAATTCAGTCCTAACACTTCCCACCAGTGTTACCTTAACAAGTTGAAGTATCAAATCCTCAGTTTTCTTACCCACAAGATGAGGAAAATAGGAAAACCTTTCTGATAGGGCTGATGTGATCATTTAAAAATAATTAGCATAAAATTAATGTATAGCATCTGAGTACATAAAATAAATGTCAATTTTAATTATTAATTTTACTTAAAACTGTCAGCTAAGTTTCACATTCTACTAAATTTTATGTATTAAGTAAAGAACTATATAGTGTTAGCTTCCAGGTGTGCTTTCTTAACCTGTTAGGAAGCTGTGGAAAACTGAATAATCCACTCCAGAAAGGCATGACAATAATATGCACACAATACAAGGGGGAAAAGTAATATTAAACTAGTGGTATAGTGTCTGTTTTTTTTCATGATCATAATGAAAGTGCTAGACTATCATTGAAGTGATAAAATTGCAGAAGGAGTTTCTAGATGTAATGTGTAGTGTGTTGAGACAGAAATAACTTCCTTGATTAGGCAGAATGCTGTAAGCAGTGTTAGCTCCATGGTTTTACCCCCAGTAGACATCTCAATGCTGACTCCAAGATGCAGAACTCCCATGTGCCATTTTTCTAAATTTAATTGTAACTGAAGAGGTTCTTTAGTGTGGGGCTTTAAACAGCATTTGTTGAGATTGACACTGTAATGAGGAATAAACATCTATATGGATATCGTTAAATAAACTCCATACTACCTTCTTTCCATAACATTAGTATTTTTTGGCCAGCAGTTTTGCCTTCTGTGAGCTGTGGCCATGAGATGGAGACTATCCAAAACACTTGGTGACCAAGAGCCTCTTTCTACTTGGAGTCAGAGCTGAAAATAGGTTCCTACATTTCTTCAACATCATGCATTTACTGTGTAACATTAAGGTTTTCCCTGAACGCATTATGGTTTAATTACTTACTGTACAATATCATAACATACCAGTTGTATGAGAACTCAAGGGGATCTTAAGCATGATATTAAAATCATCCCTAAGATTATGTGGAGTTCACAGCTGTTAGGAAAGGATGCTGTAGTTGGCGCTTGCCTCTTCCTATCACTATCACTCTGACGTCTTGTGTAAAGTGCAGTTGTCCTTGTATAGTTTAGAGTGCTACTTCACTTCCTGGTTTCTGGGAACCAAGAAAGAATTTCATTATCAAGAAGGAGAAAGAAATAGTGCTTACCTTCCTCGCCACTCCCCAAATTGAATAACATATATTTTGGGGGAAAAAAGAGAAGTTGTTTGCACTGAATTGTAGACCCATATAAGTCTTGGAGATATGGTCTAAAAATATAATTGAAAACATGAGTGCATGTTTGTGATACTATACTATAGAAATATAATCTGTTCACATGTTTACTGTTTCTTCTTCTGCCTCTGCATAATGGGGAGTGATTGAGTAGAATATAAATAGAAAAGAAGTTTTGACATTTGAATTTGTTTTGAGTGGGAATACCATGCTAAGTGGGTATAGATAATAATAACCTATTGTCTGCAAAGCCAAAACATGTCCTGAAACTTTTAATTCAAGACATCAGAAATTCATAACATTCATTTTTATTGTTACTTTAGTTGCAATTTCTTAATACTCCTGGAAATAACTTGTTGGTAAATTTCTTTTTTTTTTTTCTTTCTTTCTTTTTTTTTTTTTTTTTTTTGCTCTTCCTTTATTTACTTACCCCTTTCTTAGATATTTCAGTATCATAAAATTTTGGGGGGTTAGAGAGGGCAAGCTTTCTTATTTTACAGAGGAGAAATTGTTTCTATGTTTATTCATATAACCATTTCCTATACCTGGTCAATGGTAGAGATGAGCATAAGTCAGTTTTCTTGATTTCAAATTTTGGATGTTTTCCAGTTTTTTACCCTATGCTACATTGTTTGTCACTTTCACATTCTACAGTTACATCTTGTTTGATATTTCACCTAAAATGTTTACTTTTATGCCTAATTTTTAATTTCAAATGAAACCTCTCTTCCTTAAGTATTCCAGTGGCTCTGCTTCACTGATTAAAATAATTCATGGTTGAGTTGTGAGTGCTTTTGGCCAGTCTAGGCCACATCCTGAATTTGGGATACTATTTAATTGTTTCTAGAATCGTTAGTGAAAATGCATCTCTATTAGTGGAATGTGTGTTATATGTTGAGCTGAAAGTTTGCTTTCTATTATTTCTTGATCACTCTGGGTATCCCTCTCTCACTTCCTCTACCCTTAGCAGCTTTTCTATGGTGAAAGTCTTAAGCATCAAAACAAAAATAATTAGCTCAAATCTTGGTACAACAAAGTGAGGACAAGTTTAAGGTGAGTGTTCTGCAGAGAGCAAGGAATTTACAGTTTTTTTTAAGACAAAATGGAACAGATACATTGAAGTTCAGTTGGTTACTATTAAAATTCTCAGAAGGCAGAGGGAGGCTTACTTTTTTTTTTTTAACATAGATCAAGATGTAGGGGTAGCTAGACTGGGGTAGTAGTTTAGAGGACTTAGTTTGGAAAACTGGAGTTTAGTAAGAGGGGTAAGAAGGAAGAGTAGTGGGCTGAGTTCTTGCCTGACTCAGCGGGAAGCATTTCTTCGATATGAAACATATGCAACCCATTTTGGAACTAGACACCAACGACTCTGTTCCTCCTGCAGATTTATAGACTACCGCCCTCCAGTTTTAAGTCCATGAAAAGAAAGATTGGATTTGGATAGGAAAACACCAAAGAAGAATCTTTGTGAATAGCTTGCAGATTTATATAGGTGGAGTAGTTTCTCACTTATAACCATTTAATAAATTTAATAAATAAAATAAAATACATAAATTGAAGTATTTATCCTCAATGATAAATAGTGAGCCTAGCTGACTCCCAAAACTGCCAAACATTACCAAAGAAAAAAAACTTTAGCTTTAAGGTGAAATAAATGCTGTCCCAGAAGTAATCTGGCAAGTAGAGGGGGGAAAAAAAAAAGGAAAGGAAAAGGAAAAAAAATAGAAAAAGGAAGAAATAGAGTCTTCTATGTTCTGATACTCTGATATATCCAAACATTATCACCTACATTTAAGTTTCAAAGCACATAAGGTGAAACGATTGAATCTAATACATATAGCACTTTTGGTCAAGAGTGCAACACTTAACGGATTTCCTCCTGCCTTTTTATTTTATTTTTAAAAAATTGTTATTGGAGTATAGTTGCTTTAAAATGTTGTGTTAGTTTCTGCTGTACAGCAAAGTGAATCAGCTATATGTATACATATATCCCTTCTTTTTTGGATTTCCTTCTCATTTAGGTCACCACAGAGCAATGAGTAGAGGTCCCTGTGCTATACAGTAGATTCTCATTACTTATCTATTTTATTTTATTTATTTATTTTTAAAATAAATTTATTTATTTATTTATTTTTGGCTGAGTTGGGTCTTTGTTGCTGCACGCGGGCTTTCTCTGGTTGCGGCGAGCGGGCTTCTCACTGTGGTGGCTTCTCTTGTTGCAGAGCACAGGCTCTAGAGCACAGGCTCAGTAGTTGTGGCACACGGGCTTAGTTGCTCTGCAGCATGTGGAATCTTCCTGGACCAGGGCTTGAACCCGTGTCCCCTGCATTGGCAGGCGGATTCTTAACCACTGCACCCCCAGGGAAAACCAGTTATCTATTTCATACACAGTAGTGTACATATGTCAATCCCAAACTCCCTTTTTAAATAGTTATTTTGATGGGGAAGGTAGTCTGCATCCTTGAATTTAGCCTTTAAAAGTCCTAGATCAAAGAAGAGATATTACAATTAAGAAATTTTAAAAAATATTTCTTTTATAAAAGTGCTTCTTATTACTTTGCTTCACAACCACTTATTTGAGACAGCACTTCCTTTATTTTAAGAATTTCAACTTAGATATTTTGATATTTCAACCTAGATATTTTGATTTCAGACATATCATCATATATATGTGAAAATAAGTCATAATTTTTAGATCTTGCCTAATAACTAATTATGGTGATTTAATTTTATGCAGCATTCACTGACAATTGTACCTGATGAGCTATTAAAAATGTATAAATCAAATAGGCTTATATTTAGAAGTACTGAAAAAAATGACAGGGCAAACATGTTAACATTGCTAAATATGGCTCTAGGATTGAATACAGTTGGTACTAAATTCAACCAGGATTTCCCCTTGTGATGTCTTCCTAGTATTATTACGAATATGCAGGACTTAAAGGGACCTCTGCCAGGAACATGGGATTAAGTTGCCTATATACACTCCCTAAGAGACCCTTAGAGATGATTTTTAAGAACAAAGGATTACCTTTGAAAGATTGGTTAGTTTCCATTGAACTTTCCCTCTCAAAATTTACATTCATCAGAAAGAACTTTCTGGGAAGTCTCTCTTCCTTAATAAATCCAGATTCATCAACTACTTTATATAATGTTGTAGTACTCACGGTTGAATTGTTAATTAGTATGTGGAAATACTGTTCCCACCCAATAGATAAGACTGCAAACTAGATGTTCTACTTTTTTGTACTTGGTCTACAACTAGGATATAGGGTTACCAAGTCAGCAAGGAATATGCACTTTGTATGCAACTTGCATGACCATGAATTAACTGAGATAGAAGTTAAAATGAACACTTAAACAATAATTTATGTGCACCCAGCTAGCTCAGTTGGTAGAGCATGAGACTCTTAAACAACAATTTATAAGTGTTTGTTAGGGTTGTCATAACAAAATATCACACACTGGGAGACTTAACTAACACATATGTTTTTCACCTTTTTGAAGGTTTCAAGTCCAAGATCAATGTCATCAGATTTGTTGTCTTCTGAGGTCTCTTTCCATGGCTTGCAGTTGGCCACCTTCTTGCTGTGGCCTCAAATGTCTTTTTCTATGTGAATGTGCATCCCTAATGTCTCTGTGTCCAAATTTCTTCTTAGGAGACCAGTCAGATTGGATAAGGATCCACCCTAATGGGCTATTTTAACTTACTCACTTCTTTAAAGACTGTATTTCCAAATACAGTCACATTCTGAGACATTGGAAGTTGGGGCTTCAACATATGAATTTAGGGGAACACAATTCAGCCTATAACAATAGGAAAATGTTTCCCAACAGACTAGGTCAAATTCTTCTGTTATATGCTCTTAAGTGACCTCAAATTCTCTATATAATTAAGTACAATTGTATTTAAACAGTTACACACTTTGGTTCTTAATGCCTATTATGTTAAACAAACATATTTTACTGTATCCCTTACTATCCCACATAGTAAGAGTTCATAAATATTATAGTTGAATGAACAAATTATAATTGCTATAATTAATATAACTTTTATTTGCATTGTATCTTTAGCAATCCCTTCTCATATGCCATATTATATGATCTTCAAATAAGACTCTAATTAGGTAATACCAATACCCCATTTATATATATAAAGAAAGAAAAATAATATTCAATAACTTGAGTAAGTCACTTAAGAATATCTGTGAATTAGATATTTGATCCTGAGTCTCTGACCCCTAATACCATATTTTTCTAAAACCGGATTTAAAAATTCTACAGTTATACTAACTAGGGAACTGGCATAGCAAAGGAAATGTCAGTAAGGAAGACAACAAAAATACATAAAACAAATTAACACAAACATATTTTAAAAGGAAGAAAGAAACAGAGATAACATACCTAGTAAAGCAACCTAAGAAAGCACCTGTGGGATGAGAAATAAAAATAATGGAGCAAGGAAGTAAAGTTATAAATGAATCAATGTTGTGGATTTACACAACATGCTAAAATAATAGTGTATGCAAATGGGAAATACAGTAGCACATGTATCAATGAGGAGGGCATATCAACTGAGGAAGAAGTTTACCTTGCATGGGTATGGTTTAGAATTACAACAAAGAATTTTTCTATTGCTGCCATTTATAACCTGTTAGAATTAGTGTCATAATCATTTGATACTTGTAAGCATCCATAAACAAAGTATTAGATATAATGGGAAGACTGTCACCTTCAATATGTAACAGGGGAGAAAAAAGTCTAGAAAGGCATGAAGCCAGATCAGCTGTTTCTGGTACACTGGGCTGTCAGCACTCCGACATGATGCTTGGGTCACTCTAGGCCAGATCTAGACACAAATTATTTCCCAAGCGTTTCTGATGTAATAGCATGATGGTTAAAGTCCTAGGTTGAAGTCTTAAAACACAGAAAAAATGATTTAGATCTGAATAATGGCCCCACTTTTTATTAACTGAAACTGTGCTTGATTACTTAAACTTTCTTAGGTTTGGTTTCCTCATCTGGAAATATAATGATAACCACAGTGCTCATCTTGAATGGTTGTTGCATTGGTTAAAATATATAATGCATATAAAATTCCTAGCTGTCACCTGATTCATTAATTATTATTACACAAATGGGAAAAATAAGCATTATTCTTCTAATGCATTACCTATAGCTGTATTACCATGTTTTTATTCCATGCAACATTGTGTCTTTAAGAAATAATGTGCCATGTCAGTTATAGGAACTGAGCCTCTGAGAAATGTACACGACACACACTATTTCATTCAATTATTGGGAGTATTTCCCAACGAATCCTATCTCTGTCAATCGTTTATCTTGTGGATAACTTCTGGTCTTGTAACGCATCATCTTAAAAGTTTAACATATGTTTGTAATATTATGCTAAGTTTATTGCATATTAACCATATGGATAACATTTTGTTATTTCTCTATGCAAGTAATTGATTTGTACCAATAATCTCTGAGCAAAATGTTTCTGCTTCTCTCTTGAATTCTTGAAATCCCACTTCAGTGTAAATATTGCATATAAATATTTAAAACCTATATTTTACCATGTAGATTTTTGTTTTCTTTTAAAACATATATTCTGTTTTCACAGCCAAGATTTAAACCTGGGCACTCTGTCTCCATGGTCAATGCCAAACATGTATACAGTGAAAACCATCTTGTCTCTTTTAGTGCTGCATAATACACTAATTTTTATGCAGTCAAATGTGCCAGTATTCTCGTTATAGTTTCTGTTTTACCCGTCTTGACCCAAGGTTAAAATTCTCCTGTTTTTCTTCTACTCACTTTATAGTTGTGCTTCTTAAAAAACATGACTTTATTTTCTGGAGTAGTTTTAGGTTCATAGGAAAACTGAAGTGAAAGTACACAGAGTTCCCATATACCCCCTTGCTACACACATGTACAGCCTCCTCCACTATCAACATTACCTGCCAGAGTGAGACATTTGGTACAGATAATGAGCCAACATTGATGTATCACCCAAAACCCATATTTTACATTAGGGTTCACTCTTGGTATTGTACATTCTGGTGATTTTGACAAAGGTAAGACAAAGGTGCATTCATCACAGAGTATCAGGTAGAGTTTCACTGTCCTAAAATCGTCTGTGCTCTTGCTATTCATCCTTCTTTCTCCCCTAACCCCTGGCTAGTTGTGATTTTTATGTTATAAAATCTTTACACTATCCAGGATGGTATCATAATCATTGTTCTTGCCAGAAAATCCAATGATGTTCTTTTAGGTGTGTAGTCCATTGCAACAATACTATTTATTGTGTAATTAATTCTATATTTATTACATTGAAAAACTACAATTTTCACATTAAGTTCCCAGTAAATACTTGGATCTGTTTGTGAGCTGCCTATTCTTTCCTACATCTATTTTTTTTATTCTTCTGAGAATGCCATACTGTTTTGGCTATAGTGCCTTTAAAGTAAGTTTTTAAAGCAGGTAGAGAAAATGGCTCCATAGTATTCTCTGCTTGTAAAGTAGCTTCAACATTCTTTCTCATTTGTGTTCCCAAATGAACTTTAAATAATACATTTTAATCCCATCACACACACCCACATATACACATGCAAAGTCATTGATATTTTGTTTGGAATTGATTTAAAATTAAACATCACTTTTGGAGCACTGACATTTAGAGCTTTCTGCTCTGATATTTTGGGTACTGCCACCAACAGTAATGAGATTTAATTCTGATTCTCATTTTTTTTTTTTTTTACAAGGAATGTTATCTTTTTTTTTTTTTTTAACTTTTGGGTTTATTTATTTATTTATCTATTTATTTATGGCTGTGTTGGGTCTTCATTTCTGTGCGAGGGCTTTCTCTAGTTGCGGCGAGCGGGGGCCACTCTTCATCGTGGTGCACAGGCCTCTCACTATCGCGGCCTCTCTTGTTGCGGAGCACAGGCTCCAGATGCGCAGGCTCAGTAATTGTGGCTCACGGGCCTAGTTGCTCCGTGGCATGTGGGATCTTCCCAGACCAGGGCTCGAACCCGTGTCCCCTGCATTGGCAGGCAGATTCTCAACCACTGCGCCACCAGGGAAGCCCTGATTCTCATTTTTAATGCATATATGTAATAAAATACATATACACTATATGCATAGGTTTATACACACATTTACCGTATTCATACAAGTGACATATTTCTGTTTTGTATGTATGTATCTATGTTTTGGATGTCATTTGAATATTAGAGGTGAATATCATATCATCATAAAAATGAAGTATAATTTTTATTTCTTCATTATGAATACTTATGCAGCTTGTTTTCTTGAGTTGTTGGATTTGATAAAATTTCCCAGAGTGTTAAACAGTCATTAAAGTCTAGCATTCTTATGTTTGTTATGATTTTTTTGGCAAAGCTTTTAGTATTTTGAAATTTAACATGAATTTTGTGTAAGAATTTTAAAAAATATATATAAATATTTTTGTTTTAAAAATCTCTTTTAGAGTTTATTAAAATTATGAATAACTGCTGAATTTTATCCAATATAAAATATATTTGTACAATTATAGCTTTTATCTTTTAACATCGCTGCAATAAAATATATTCAGGGAATCCTTTAATATGGACATGCCCTTGCATTTGGGGCTTAAATCTATTTGGTTCTGTTGCATTATTCTAATGCACTGCTGGAATGATTTTCTAATATTTTATTTGGAATTTGTAATCTATATTTATGTATGACATTAGCCTATAAATGTTTTTCCCTCTGTTTTATTTGATGTTGTTCTTAGGGCTTTACTAGCTTTCTAAAATAATTTAGGACTCTTTCCGTCTTTTAAAAAATATTCTGAATAACTTTGACTGCAATGAGGCTCACCTCTTCCTTTTTTTTTTTTAACATCTTTATTGGAGTATAATTACTTTACAATGGTGTGTTAGTTTCTGCTTTATAAGAAAGTGAATCAGCTATACATATACGTATATCCCCATATCTCCTCCCTCTTCCGTCTCCCTCTCATCCTCCCTATTCCACCCCTCTAGGTGGTCACAAAGCACCGAGCTGATCTCCCTGTGCTATGTGGCTGCTTCCCACAAGCTATCTATTTAACATTTGGTAGTGTATATATGTCCATGCCACTCTCTCACTTCGTCCCAGCTTACCCTTCCCCCTTTCCGTGTCCTCAAGTCCATTCTCTACGTCTGCATCATTATTCCTGTCCTGCCTCTAGGTTTATCAGAACCTCTTTTTTTTTTTTTAGATTCCATATATATGTGTTAGCATTTGGTATTTGTTTTTCTCTTTCTGACTTACTTCACTCTATATGACAGACTCTAGGTCCATCCACCTCACTACAAATAACTCAATTTTGTTTCTTTTTATGACTGAGTAATATTCCATTGTATATATGTGCCACATCTTCTTTATCCATTCATCTGTCAGTGGACACTTAGGATGCTTCCATGTCCTGGCTATTGTAAATAGAGCTGCAGTGAACATTGTGGTACATGACTCTTCTTGAATTATTGTTGTCTCAGGGTATATGCCCAGTAGTGGGATTGCTGGGTCACATGGTAGTTCTATTTTCAGCTTTTTAAGGAACCTCCATACTGTTCTCCATGATGGCTGTATCAGTTTACATTCCCACCAACATTGCAAAAGGTTCCCTTTTCTCCACACCTTCTCCAGCATTTAGTGTTTTGTAGATTTTTTGATGATGGCCATTCTGACTGGTGTGAGGTGGTACCTCATTGTAGTTTTGATTTGCATTTCTCTAATGATTAGTGATATTGAGCATCCTTTCATGTGTTTGTTGGCAATCTGTATATCTTCTTTGGAGAGATGTCTATTTAGGTGTTCTGCCCATTTTTGGATTAGATTGTTTGTTTTCTTGATATTGAGCTGCATGAGCTGCTTGTAAATTTTGGAGATTAATTCTTTGTCAGTTGCTTCATTTGCAAATGTTTTCTCCCATTCTGAGGGTTGTCTTTTTGTCTTATTTATGTTTTCCTTTGCTGTGCAGAAGGTTTTAAGTTTCATTAGGTCCCATTTTTTTATTTTTGTTTTTATTTCCATTTCTCTAGGAGGTGGGTCAAAAAGGATCTTGCTGTTATTTATGTCATAGAGTGTTCTGCCTGTGTTTTCCTCTACGAGTTTGATCGTGTCTGGCCTTACATTTACGTCTTTAATCCATTTTGAGTTTATTCTTGTGTATGGTGTTAGGGAGTGTTCTAATTTCATTCTTTTACATGTAGCTGTCCACTTTTCCCAGCACCACTTATTGAAGAGGCTGTCTTTTCTCCACTGTATATTCTTGCCTCCTTTATCAAAAATAAGGTGACCATATGTGCGTGGGTTTATCTCTGGGGTTTCTATCTTGTTCTATTGATCTATATTTCTGGTTTTTTTGCCAGTACCATACTGCCTTGATTACTGTAGCTTTGTAGTATAGTCTGAAGTCTGGGAACCTGATTCCTCCTGCTCCATTTTTCTTTCTCAAGATTGCTTTGGCTATTCGGAGTCTTTTGTGTTTCCACACAAATTGTCAATTTTTTGTTCTAGTTCTGTGAAAAATGCCATTGGTAGTTTGATAGGGATTGCATTGAATCTGTAGATTGCTTTGGGCAGTATAGTCATTTGCACAATGTTCATTCTTCCAATCCAAAAACATGGTATATCTCTCCATCTGTTTGTGTCATCTTTAATTTCTTTCATCAGTGTCTTATAGCTTTCTGCATACAGGTCTTTTGTCTCCTTAGGTAGGTTTGTTCCTAGGTATTTTATTCTTTTTGTTGCAGTGGTAAATGGGAGTGTTTCCTTAATTTCTCTTTCAGATTTTTCATCATTAGTGTATAGGAATGCAAGAGATTTCTATGCATTAATTTTGTATCCTGCTACTTTACCAAATTCATTGATTAGCTCTAGTAGTTTTCTGCTAGCATCTTTAGGATTCTCTGTGTATTATATCATGTCATCTGCAAACAGTGACGGCTTTATTTCTTCTTTTCTGATTTGGATTCCTTTTATTTCTTTTTTTTCTCTGATTGCTGTGGCTAAAACTTCCAAAACTATGTTGAATAATAGTGGTGAGAGTGGATAAGCTTGTCTTTTCCTGATCTTAGAGGAAATGGTTTCAGTTTTTCACTATTGAGGACGATGTTGGCTGTGGGTTTGTCGTGTATGACCTTTATTATGTTGAGGTAAGTTCCCTCTATGCCTACTTTCTGGAGGGGTTTTATCATAAATGGGTGTTGAATTTTGTCAAAAGCTTTTTCTGCATCTATTGAGATGATCGTATGGTTTTTCTCCTTCAGTTTGTTAATATGGTGTATCACGTTGATTGATTTGCGTATATTGAAGAATCCTTGCATTCCTGGAATAAACCCCACTTGATCATGGTGTATGATCCTTTTAATGTGCTGTTTGATTCTGTTTGCTGGTATTTTGTTGAGGATTTTTGCGTCTATGTTCATCAGTGATATTGGCCTGTAATTTTCTTTCTTTGTGACATCTTTGTCTGGTTTTGGTATCAGGGTGATGGGAGGCTCACCTCTTCCTTAAACATTAGTTAGGACTCTGCCATGAAACCACAGAGAATAATTTTGGCTGTATGCCATTGATAGATTTTTCCTTTTTGTTCACTTTTCCATAGTTTGTAACTTCCATTTTGTTTTACTTCCTGATCCGTTAAAGGCATAATTATTAATTATTTGCAAGAGCTTTTAAAATTTATTTTTATTTTATTGCATGATCAAATAATATAACTGAAAGTAGGTAATTTTAGGAATTATTTAAAGTGTGTGTGTGACCAAATAAGCAGTTTTTCTACTAAATGTTTAGTGGTCACGAGGCCATAAGATTCTGAGTCCGTATTCTGAAAATAGCAATTGAAAGAAGTTTTTAATTATTATTAAATTTATGTATTTTTACTTTTATTTAAAAAAGTGCAACACCACCTTATATCTGGGTGTTTTTATCTTATGTATTTCATTATTATATTTAAAACAAAACAATAGTGATTTTTATCTTCTTTTAGAATTATACCTTTTGTTATTATAAACTGCATTATACTTTGTTTTTATTGACTCTGGGCTTATACACCAAGTTACCTGACACTAATATCACTACTTCTACTCTCTTTCACACCTTTTTTTTTTTCTACAGTAGCCTGATGTCATCATAATCCTTTTATTGTCATTTATCACTTGTATTTTTAGATGTGATTTTACAAAGAGTCAATGGCTATATTTTGACTTTGAAACCAATCTGAGCCTTTATTTTTAATAAGGTTACTTACAAAATTTTATTTAATGAAAAATAATATTTGCTGTGTTCCTTTCATCCTACTATCTTTAAGAAAAAAATTGCCTTCTTCCTTTACTTCTTTTGTTGGTTCTTCAACTTCATTTATAATCACTTTCATTCTAACAGTTATATTTGTCTACGTTTCTGTACTTATATATAAAAGTGAAAAAATTCACTTTGCCCATTGCCAAAATATCTGAAATGCTCACTTCCCTCATCAAGATGAGGAAACATTAGGTGCCTCAATCCTGACTTTCTTTTTCTACTTCTGAGTTCTGTTAAATAGTTTTAAAATAGAGTTTTAAACTATTATTAAGTCTTCCTAGAAAATTTTAAGGTATGTTTACGATGTTTTATAAATTCTTACTTAATATTTATGTTTTGGATCTCAGTCACATTCTCATCAATTTATATGTAACTAGGGATACAAAATTTATTGCTCACTACTCTTCTTGTATTCATCATTTTTCATTATCTTAATCTAATTTTTGTTTCGTGGAAATAGTACTGGATTATTTACCTTAAATATGGTTAGGGATGGTGTATTTTATGTATACATTGCATGCAAAAAATGTCCTTTTCCTTTCATGAATGTGATGTCTTGGCTGGTGTGCTGAATAACTTTCCTTTATGAATGACCCATACACCTTTTTCTTCTTTGCTCTGTGCCCTGGAAAGCTGTACTATATGGACCACATTAATAGGATTTTGCCCTTTGACTTTCTGAGGATTTTGCCAAAAGGGAGGAACATGAAATCAGGGTATTTCTTCTCTTAGCTTTATCCCTGTGGGGTCACTGTGGCCTGGCTACATCTTTTGACTGAAGATTATAGCGTCGATGATGAGACCCTCTCCACAGGCTTCTCTCTTTCTAGATTCCAGGAACTACTCTCTCCCATTACACCTTCAAACCTGGGAGGTAACCATGCCCTAGGGTACTGAACTCTGCTTTGTTGTGTTTCTTATATCTGCCCATACTTTTTAAAGTAGTCCCTTCCTCATATTTCATCATTTGTACCATTTTTACCACTTAAGTTTACCATAATATTTTTGCTTGGCCCTTGACCGATACAGCTGATTCTTCTTGTAGGCCTCGCTGTTAGGGCCTATTGGTGGATTATCAGGCAAGAGAAAATAATGTTGGACTGAGCACGGTAAATAGACCCCCAGGCTGTCAGGAACCTCTGTGTTGAAGCATGAAGGAAGGGAAAGCAAGTAGTGTTCTGGTTTCTCTAGGTCAAGATATGGGGCAGCTTCAGCCTGGCACCGTAATTCCTCTCCAGTGTTACAAAGCAAAGTAGGGGAGCAATCCCCATATGTTGAAGGCATTCATCTGTGTTGTGTATCTTGCTGCTGGCCCCTACTTTTGGCCACCATGAGACTGAGGTCTTCGCTTTGGGCTCTGCTGGAGTGGCAGCCCTCCTCATAGTGTTTCCCGCAGTGCCTGTTCCTACCCTCTCTTTCTGAAACCTTAAGTCTCAGTTGTATCCAAAATCTTCTCCAGGTTTCAACAGTAGCCTATGGTTAGCAGAGGCAACAGGGCAGAATATGACCATGTAACCCCACAGTAAGCAATTCCCTTGCATTTATTTGATGACAGAGGGAAAAGAACTGTAATGTTTTCTAACAACAAGGCAAGCAGATATCGCAAGATATGTGTGGACAAATAAAGAGAACAGATGTCTTCTTTATCTCATTATCTGTTTGTGGGGACATTGCCCTGGTTCTGACACTGTTGTCACCAGGCTCCTTTGTTCCAGTGGGAGGGAGTTAGAAATAGAGCCTCAGAATAGTTTTGTATCAATAGAAATGGTATTATTGCTGCACATTTCTGTCCTATTAATATGCAAAAGCTTGTGTGAATCCAAAAGAGATAGAAGAATAATTCAAGTAAGAAAACACAAGACTTCCCTCAAAGATCGAAGAGATAGCATAGAACGATTTATTGTTGGCTACCTATTTTGAAGGTAATATTTGTTGACAAAGAAATATCAGGGTCTTTTTTAGAGTCTTTTCCTGCCTTGAAGGATGCTCTGATTTGTTGGTGTTTAAGTCCTCTTAATATAATGGCATTTTTCCCCTACAAAATTTAAGGGAGAGAAGAACAAAACAAATAATTGGTGGCTGTTAAATAAAGCTGACATTCTGTTTCTGATTTTATAGTGAGAATTACAGTTTGGGGGAACTCAATATCACTTTGTAACCAAAATAATGTGATGCAATTCAAGAGTTTTCCTGGAGTCCCTGCTAGATATTATACATGTTGTTATAGCACAGAGTTTTAACACATATATAAATAAAAGCCTAATAATAGATATAATGGTAAACATAGCAAAGATGGGGAAGGAAATCCATTATTTTGATGTCATTTTTGTTTTATCTTTTCCTAACAGTTGATACTCTTCCTAATAGTAAATAACGCATATGTTATAAGAAAAATTTGTATCTCCAGTAGTTCAGATATCTTTCCCACCAACCCCTGTCCTTCTTTCCATCATGGCCTTTCCTCTGGCTATGCCATGTTAAATTCAATGCAAAGACTTTCAGAGCATTTTATTTTTTACTTCCATCTGGAACCCAGTCACCTGTTAGTCTTAAGTTGGCATGAATGAAGATAGTTACTCGTATTCCATGTAATGCTAAAAAATATAGAGCAATAAGATTTTGCTGTATTCATTTCTTAGGGCTTTGTAACAAAGTAACACAAACTGGGTGGATTAAACAACAGAAATTTATTCTCTCTCAGTTCTGGAGGAAAGAAGTATGAAATAAGAGGTTCACAGGGCTACACTCCTTTTCAGCCTCTGGAGATGGATTCATCTTTTCCTTTTTCACCTTCTGGTAGATCCAGGCATTGCTTGGCTTGTGGCAGCATCACTCCCATGTCCGCCTCTGTCTGCACTTGCCTGACTTCCTTGTGTCAGCGTCTTCACTTGGTGTCTTCCTCCCTGTGTGTGTTTATGCTTAAATTTCTCTCTTCTTATAAGGACAACAATCAAATTTTATTAGAACCCACCCTAATGACCTTGTCTTAACTTGATAACATCTACAAAGTTTGTTTCCAAAAAGGCCGCATTCATAGACACGAGGGATTAGGTCTTCAATAAACATTTTGGGGGATACAATTCAACTCATAATATTGATACTTAGCTTATCTAGTTTGTTTATTGACAGATAATTTCACTATGCTATTAACGGAAGTAAATCATATGGCAAAATAGTCTTTTTAATTGTTCTATTTTTATATAATATTTTTCAGAATGGCTTTGATTTGGAGATAAATGACTTTTGCATAAGCACAAAACAGTTATAGTTTTAAGGATTAAAAGTATAACAGAGACTAATACTGGCAATTTACAAGCTGAATGCCAAATTGTTTATATAATATTTAAAAGAAAAAAGCTGCAGAGGATACTGTGGTTTAGTCTGGTTATAAAATAAAAAAATAAAAGGTTAAATTATTAGATGATTTTTATATGGGTACCCATTAAAACAATAATAGCAAGTTTAGGATATGGATTGTAGAAAGTACTTTTCTTTTGTGTGAGAAATTATTTCCTTGAATAGTATTATCCTGTAAGACTGCTTTAATTCTGTATTCTCTAGTCCTAACTAAAATGAGAATTGGGGAAATGAGAACGCAAAATTTCCACGTTATCATGTAACTTAATACATTAAGATTGCTCTGTGAGTTTGTAAATGCAACTGCAGTTGGGGAAGTAAAGTACTTATAGTTTATTCATAAGTGTCCTAGTTGAAATCTGTTTTGTAAAAACACAGAGCCAAAATTTAATAATTTAATAACAATTTTGGCACTATTGTTACTAGGGCAGCCATTAGCATTTAAGATGAAAAACTTATGGAAATAATAATTTACATTACTCAACTTTATTTGGTCATTTGTTCTTGTCTCCAGTCTATTACTAATACTAATTTTAGCTAATATTTCTTCTGATTTTATTATGTGCCAAAGCTATTCTAAGCTTTACATATATTAACTCATTTATATTCCAGGTAAGTCTATGAGGTATGTACTATTATTATCTTCATTTTACACATGATAAAACTGAGACACAGAGATGTTAAGAAATTTGTTTGTTTATATAGCTTACAAGTACTGGAGTACAGTCTTTTAAAACTATGTTATCATACCTCTTTTACCAGATTGCCATGTGACTTTGGCAAGTCTTTTTATTTCTCTTGACCTTAACTAATTTGTTTATACAAAAATTAAATAAATAAGGAATGTAATAAATTCACAATTCTCATTTTTTTCTGAGACTAAAGCTTCTCTTTTAGATGTTCAGAGGAATTCTAGAAATAATGAACTCTGATCAAATACATTTGGGAAATACAGACATCCTTCTCTTGGAGATTCTCAGAGCATATTTACATTGGATCTGAGCATTTCTGTAGCAAAAATATTTCTTTCATTTGAAGTAGTTTTCACATATTTATTTGATCAACAGTTTTTTAAAGGAATGCCATACGACCATACACCTATTAAAATGGCCAGAATCCTGAACACTGACAACAAGACATTTCTGGTGAGAATGTGAAGCAAAAGGAACCCTCATTCCTTGCTGGTGGGAGTGCAAAATGATACAAGCCACTTTGGAAGACAGTTTGGTAGTTTCTTACAAAACTAAACACATCTCACCATAATGAGCTCCTTGGTATCTACCAAAATGAGTTGAAAACTAATGTCCCCACAAAACCTGCATCTGGATATTTATAGCAGCTTTATTCATAATTGCAAAAACTTGGAAGCAACCAAGATGTCTTTCAGTAGGTGGATAGGTAAATACACTGTGGCACCTTCAGGCAATGGAATCTTTTTCAGCACTAAAAAAGAAAGAGTTTTCAAGTCATGAGAAAACATGGAGGTACCTTAACTGCATATTAGTAAGTGAAAGAAGCCAATCTGAAAAGGCCACATACTACATGATTCCAACTATATGACATTCTGGAAAAGGCAAAACTATTGAAAGAGTAGAAGAATCATTGGCTATCATGGGTTGTGGGGGAGGAGGGATGAATAGGCAGAGCAGAGAGGATATTTAGGGCAGTGAAAATACTCTGCATGATCGTATAATGGTAGATACATGGCATTACACACTGAGGATATTTAGGGCAGTGAAAATACTCTGCATGATAGTATAATGGTAGATACATGTCATTACACACTGAGGATATTTAGGGCAGTGAAAATAATCTGCATGATAGTATAATGGTAGATACATGTCATTACACATTTGTCCAAACTCATTGAATGTACAACACAAGAGTGAACCTTAATGTAAACTATGGCTTTTGGGAGATTATGATGTATCCCTGTAGGTTCATCAGTTATAAGAAATGTTTTACTTTGGTGGGAGAAGTTGATAATGGGGGAGGGTATGCACATGTGTAGGCAGGGACTGTATGGGAAGTCTTTGTATCATTTGCTCAATTTTGTTGTGAACCTAAAACCGCTCTAAAAATAAAGTCTATTTAAAAAGTCACAAAAACTTTATCTTCCCCATGGTGAGGTTGGGGTTGTGGGGAGAAGGTAAATAGGAGAATTACCTACTGGTAAAATGTATTTTGAAGACACAGTTTGGGAAATTCTGAATTTAGATCCTCTAAAATTCTATTAATCTGTAAAAATCCAATTATCTGGTATTTTAAGGAAGGTAATGTCCTCTTAGTGGCTACCTCTAGAGTTTATCCTTATGTAATTTTTTGGGAAGTCTTTTTCTAAGCTTTCACATTCTCTCTTGTTTTCTTTTCAATTCTGCAAATCATATTTGGGATTCTCTTTCTCTCTCTCTTTCTTACACACACATACTTAAAGAAATCAAAACAAAGTACATTTTCATTATCTGAAGAGATTCCATTTACTCTCTGTAAAACTGAAGGATGATTTAAGATTCAATTTTATATAAAATCTTTATTAAAAGAACTAAAAACCTTCCTCCTACATAAGGAATTTTTTGTAATATATAAACATTGGAGACTTGTGTTGTCCTTATCTATATTAAAGGATTATATTAAGTGAAGCAGTAATAAAATTATTTTCACCTATTGCTCCCAACTTGACTTAAGTGCTCTTCCTCCAAGCTCTGTAGTACCTTATGCTGACTTTTTTCCTAGTATTTATCTTGTTTGATAGTTGTATAATATTTAGATAGGCAGAGAGCAAAGGCAGGGTCATTTCAGGAAAGACAATAAATAAACATGGGTAAAGGTCCAGAGATGAAAATAACTATGACACATGTTGTAAGACACAAAGGAATGCAGTTTGGATAGAATATGGTATTTCAAAGCAAAGAGTCAACTATTTATTATCTGTAGAACCAATCATCTTTTTATTCTTGTAGTTACAAGAACTCATTTTTCCTGCATATACACCAAATATAGTTCTAAGTTTCAGGTTATATGGTCACCTGCCAATATCTGTAATTGCCTAAAACATTTAAGATCAGATTTACTTTCATTTCATTTGATTCTGAAGGAGCCAAATTGATTATTATGAGTTTGGCCTACAATGGGAGTTTCTTATCTGTTTTTTTTCCTCATTATCTGTAAACTGTGAATACAGATGATGTGTTTCAATTGCTTATTTTCAGAGGACTTGTAAGGGAAAGAACTATTTGGGCAACATATTTAAGTTAAAGTTGCTATGCATTTATACTTTTACTATATTTTCTTTCAGTGATGACTATCTTAAATGTGATATGCAAAAATTCCAAAATGTAGCAAATAAGTATCAGTGTCTGCACAAGTAAAGGAGAAAAATTAAATAAGCAGAGGAGACAAGTAGTTGTAACTAGAATATTCCTGAAATGAAGATTATATACAAATAATAAAAAGAATACACTAGCAAAACAGATGGTCATGAGACATGGGACAATTAATTTCTCTTTCTATCACACACACTCTCCCTCTCTCTTTCTCATTTACAATAAGATATATTGTAAATGAGTGTACAGACAGAAGTAATAAGACAAGATAAAGAATCTTCATGCATGGGGAGTATATCATTACAACTTCAAGTTCTCTTTTAAAGACAGTTTTTCTGCCTTGTACTTTTATCTAAATGTTTACAAATTGTGGTACATGTGTGTGTTTATATTATTGTGTGGACAGCAGCTTTAAATGAACTATCTTAAATATTGTGGTAAGTAGAATAGTGGCCCTGACTATGTCCGTATCTTAATCCCTGAAACCTGTGAACATATTACCTACATGCAAAGGAACTTTGCAGATATAATTAAATTAAGGATCTTTCCCAGATTATCTGGGAGGGTGGTAATCACAAGGGAAAAAGGGAGGCAAAAGTGTCAGAGCAGGAGAGAAATTTGAATATGCTGCACTGCTGACTTTGAAGATGGAAGAAAAGGCTATGAGCTAGGGAATGTAGTGATCTAGATACTGGAAAAAGCAAGGAAACAGATTCTCCTCTAGAGCTTCCAGAACGAATGCAGCTCTGCTGAAGCATTGGTTTTAGCCCTATAAGACCAATTTTTGATTTCTGACCTCCAGAACTGCAAAATAATGCATTCATGTTATTTTAAGGCACTAGTTTTGTGGTCATTTTTTACATCAATAGAAAACTAATACAAATATTAAATATTTTATTTGCACCAATGAGATATAAAGTGAAACTGGAATCTCTTCTTTCACCAGGTCAGCATAGACAATTATACTACCTACAAACATTTCACCACAGTAGTTTTAGAGAATAAAGAAACATCTTTAGGGGATAGCAAATTTAACAAGATAAATGATCTAACTGTGAAAGGCAGTTTCCATCCTGGAAGAAACCTTAAAGTCAAAAGATAAACCTTTTATCATTTCCTTATTGCTCTATTTTTGTAAAACTTAAGTTTATAAACAGGGCCAGAGGCCTGTATAAATGACTTACAGGATGAATGTATGAGAAATAACTGAAATGTTCGTTTCAGTCTCAGGTCTACATTACACAGACTATACTTTTGAGGTCACAGACCATGAAAGTACTCTAACCCAGAAAAATGCACACATGCTAATAGAGGTAGAATTTTGCAAATGATTGTGAGATTGTTTTCACTGTTTCACTTCTACATTGGCCAACACCTAGAAACTAATATTCTCAGTTGGACAGAATATAATATGTTGAGACAATAATTTATTCTGGATTAGATGATGAAAAAAGTTTGTCACTCAAAGGATATCCTAGTTGAGAGAATTTTGGTCAAATACACTTATAAATCAACTAGAATGCCAAAATGAATTTTCCTTAATTTCAGCAATTCGGAAGTGTATTCCATGTAGTATAGTTGCATGAATGATTACATCATTTCAGCAAGAAAACACATTCTTCCAAAATATTACTATAGGATATTGTTCAATTATCTACTCAAAAACATGGCATTGTGTTAATATATTCTCATTCATTCCCTTTAGGATAAATATTTTGAGAGATAGCATTCCATAGTACTTAGATTTAAGAAGTCTTGTTTTCCATGACTAAAACTTTGAGCCAATATGCAAATTAAAATAAGTATTAATTGGACCTTAGAAATGTAAAATAATCAGCAAAAAATTAAAGCTGCATAAATAATTCTAAGGTAATCTATTCTCAACTAACAATACTGCAAATTTACTATAAAGGAGTATGGAATAAAATCTGTTAAAATCCTCTCTAATCCGAATATCATTTTAGTGTATATTCATATAATCCATGCAGTAATTAGTGAGATATAGTATTATATATGCATTTCACTTTGGGGGGCTACTTTACGAAAGAACTTGATTAGCCTTCACAATTATTTCCGGGAATCCTAGGTTCTTAGATTTTAAGGAGACCCCCAAAATTGACTTATAGTCTAAATAGCAGCATTTTCTTTGGTTATATTCCTGATAAATGCCTATCCAGCCCCAGATTGAACCATTTCGTGAATAATCTCTGCCTTTATCTCACTGTCCAGAAATAAGATAAAATAAGGTATTATTTTGAACTTTTATTTCAAAAGAGAGATCAAAGGATCAAAGGATGAAGTGCATTTAGGTCAATGGGAGCTAGTGCAAGTAACAGGAAATCTTTTAAATTTAGTTAATATCTATAATATTTTTATTCTATAATATATTAATTATACTGAAGTCCTAGAAATGTATATCACTAATGAAATAATTAGAGATGCTAACAGATATTAATATATAAAGATGCTCATTACAGACCTTTTAGTAATTAAAAATTAGAAAACATAAATATTCAACAATAGAGAGTGATTAAATAAATTAGGGCTTATCTGTACCTGGGAATGCTATATATATGTATTTAATTTTTCAGAGAATATGTAATAAAACAGGAGCAAGTTTATGATAAAATAGACTCAAAGTGCTAAAAAACTATCAATCCTTCATGGTGATAACATTAAAAAATAAAATATAGTAAAAATGGCATATATCCTTGTTAGTACACACAAGCATAGAGACTATTTGACACAGTTGTGATACAATGAAACATCGTGAAGGAAATTCAACTAATATCAAAAGAAATAATAGTGCTTATTTGAGTGACAGAATTGTGCACAGTTTTTTTGTTTTTTTTTAAGTTGAGATAACTGTTTTTTTTTTTAAGGTTTGCATTTTTTTTTTAATTTATTTATTTATGGTTGTGTTGGGTCTTCGTTTCTGTGCGAGGGCTTTCTCCAGTTGCGGCAAGCGGGGGCCACTCTTCATCGCGGTGCGCGGGCCTCTCACTGTCGCGGCCTCTCTTGCTGCGGAGCACAGGCTCCAGACGCGCAGGCTCAGTAACTATGGCTCATGGGCCCAGTTGCTCCGCGGCATGTGGGATCTTCCCAGACCAGGGCTCGAACCCGTGTCCCCTGCATTTGCAGGCAGACTCTCAACCACTGTGCCACCAGGGAAGCCCTGTGCATAGTTTTTAATTTTCTTATTCACCCCCTATTATTTTTTTCAGAGTGTCTATATTAAGCATGCATCAATTTTTATTTTTCCTCAGGAAGATACTAACTAAAAACAAGCAAATCTCTTTTTCTAGTAGTAATGTGATGAAACAAACCTGATGGCTCTTCTGCAGAAAATTCTTTGCTATTAGTGAAGGACTAATGGCAATTCCATTGTATCCAACAAAAGAACCTTAAACTAAACCCAGGAGTAGTAAAGCCAAGTACATCAAAACAATGTGTGTGTGTGTGTGTGTGTGTGTGTGTGTGTGTGTGTGTGTGTGTTTTGCTTTGCTTATATTGCCCTTTTGATTTATGCTTGAAAATCAAGTATGAAAAGAAACATTTCTATGTTGATAGTTTTATACTCTATCTTCCTTTACCTCATCTCCTGCCATTTGTTTTGTCCACTCTATTATTACAGAGTCACATCGATACTGATCAGGGTTCTTGGCCTTCTCCAATCAATAGAAATTGATTAGAAGGGCAGACAAGAAATTCAGGCAAGGCTTTATTGGGGCTCCTGCTCCAGCTGCAGAAGGGAGCAAAAACAAGTAACAGGTTCCCTAGATCGCTCCCCAAGGTGGGGGGCGAGCTCGTTCCTTCTAGGGGATGAGGGTAGGGGTGCGTCCAGGGGTCGGGCTGGAAGGGTGGCTTAGGTGGTTTGCCCACCCCTTTGTGGTGCTGAGTGCCCGGGGCGGGGGGGAAGGGCATGCGCAGTACCCGGCTTTTGCTCCCTACACCCAGTTTTTGCTCCAGGCTCCTCAGAAATGGCAGTAGGGTTTTTTTGTCTTTTGTATCTTTTGGGTCCAGAATTTGCCCCAACTGCGCAGGCACACAGTTATTTATAGTCCCATATAGTTTCTTTGTATTTTGTAGCTCGAGGAGACGTGTCCAGGTGCAAGCTTTGCAGCACTGCAGCAGAGTCCCAGGTCCCAAGCCTGTCTCAACATCAGCTTGCATTTGTAGATATTTTCGACCCAGTCTCATTTATTCTGTTCCATGCTTTCTTGCATCTATAAATGTGTTGGGCAGTTTATGTTGTAAATATATAATAATGCTTATATCACAAGGTGTAGTGAAGAATCAACTTAATAATATCTATAAATTCCCCACCTGACACATAGTAGATATTAAAAAAAATGGTGATTCTGTTCTTTTTTCCCTTGCAAAAATACACACAGTATTTCATCTGATGGAAACAGAATTCTGTTGACAATTCCTCAACATTAAACATACTTTAAATCAGTTATAATGCAACTTCATGTTTCCTATAATTGTGAATGATAGCTTAAAGTATTTCATATCAAGTTTAATATTTGCTTTAACAATAGAAATTTGAATCCACTTATATCTCTAAAAGAGCTTATAATTTTTTGAAAATGTGTTAATTCATGTTATGGTCTTTTTTAACTACAGTTAGGTGTTTTCATTTTCATGAATCATAGTACACTTTAAGAATTTTTAAAATGTCAATCTACAAATGACTTTTTATCATTTTTCACATTGGCAGTATTGTTGGTACCCCATAGATTATCGAAGTCATGAGACAATTATAGATAAACAGCTATCTATAAATCAGATTCACAGACAGTCTTATGCATTCTTACCACAGTAAGAGAAATGGACAGTTGGAGGTATCATAGTGACAGTTTATATTTCTGGCTGAAACCTTATATTCACATAATTTCATATCATAAAATTCTCTGGAGCAGCAATCAAATCTTTTTAGTCCACCTGATACAATATCTAGAATAAATTAAGGTGTAGGTGTACTTAGTTACTTAATCAAAAGTACCTATATTTTTGTAGCATTTAACTGCCCCTGAATACCTTTACACAACTTCTGAAAATATCATTTTAAAATTAGAAATGTAGATTTCTTATGTACATATATCTTTTAAATAATAAAGAAAACAACTGTTTTTATATTTTTTCCATATTTATTCCTTCCTTCTGACTCTATTATACAGCAATTAGAAAATATTTCTGTGGTTCTGTACATTTCCATGCCCAAATTTCCATGTTTTTTAAAATTTCCATTATTATCAATAAAATAATTCCTTTTACTACTGTTCTCTTTTGCATTTTGTATGTTTTGCATGCATTTAAACATCATGTAATGGAAGATTTCATTCAATACTAAAACACTGAGGTAAACTGAAACTTATATGGAGTCATTAACTCCCAAATTTACTTATATGATGCCAAACCAGAGATTTATAACAAGCAAATTGGCTCCGTTTTCTATTTATCTCTAGAGATCCAGGATTATATTGACATAGCTAAAATGATTCAGGAAGTTTGACCAATATGATTTTTACCGTGACCCTATACCAATTAAAGTAATTAAATTTTAGAATATCATTATATTTTAAGTAAGACATAAACTGCTGACAATAAAGAACAATCACATTTAAATAGAACATATAGGTAAACTTCAGTTGTTTGCTGCCTAGAATATTCTGTATATTAAAAATGATATATCTCAACAAATCTTCACCTTGGAACATCTGTATAATCTCCATGTGAACTCTAATAAACTTATTTTTAATAATAGCTTATTATGTAGGCTTCTTTCAAATGAATATATCTTTATCATATGACTATAAGCATTTTTTATGAAAGAAAAGTATTCATTACCAATGAGTGAAAAACATGTTAGTTTGGACATTTAAAAATGTCAGTTTGATTTACCACTGTAATATAGATTACAAAAGCATCCTTACTCAGTGAAAATGATCTGCCAAGGCAGATAAATCAAAAACAGTGTAACAGGTTAACTAAAAAAATTTTTTCCATGGGAGGACTGTAGTTTTGGTGGTAGAAACTCTCTTTCCTGAGAAAATAGAAAGGTATTTGGATTCAAAAATTAGAGTAAACAAAATGATAGAAACATAAATATAGAAATGCAAAGTCAAGTCCATTTTAATTATAGCATTGCTACTGTGATTTTATATGTAATATTTTGATAGCAATCATCAATATAGCATAATGTCTTTATTTTAATGAGACAACTTCATGCAGTGATTTTTGCTTTCTTAGCCAAGTGGAATTATATATAATGATGATAAGATCACTAGCAGGAGATGAATGAAAACTTGATTTATGCTGTGCAGGTACACAACTCTTTATAAATAATCTTGCAACCTGATACAGAAAGTGACTATAATTCTGGCATGTTTGACATTCCCATTCAGTCCAGCAGCTTGTTGACATATACTTAATTTGCTACTTCTTGAAGGTGTTGCTTGAAGTTCCCTTCTACTTGACAGTTCAGCCTCACTTAGAGGCTAACAAAATGGAAAATGAATGCATTAGCTAAAACCCTGTGGAATATCCATTTTATGTCATTTTATGACTTTGATAATGTTGAAGACTAAGCTCAGTTCCTTTAGATATTGACTAAGGTGAACTTTTTTTTTATTGGCTTTTTTAGATATTTGTATATACCTTCAGCTTTCAATTGGACTCTTTCTTG
Source organism: Balaenoptera musculus (assembly GCF_009873245.2). NCBI lineage: Eukaryota > Metazoa > Chordata > Mammalia > Artiodactyla > Balaenopteridae > Balaenoptera > Balaenoptera musculus. The sequence goes on from NC_045789.1 coordinate 13,406,818, forward strand.
AAGTGGTAAATACTGTGCCCTACAGTTCTCAAACTATAACTGAGGATTAAAATATGGACATGTGAAAGAAATTAAAAATACATCCTTGGTTCCCTACCATTTATATATTTTAACAAGATGCAAAAATTTTAATATTTACAATACAAATAGTGCTCTTAGTGTCTGGCATCTTTGACAAATGCTTTCAGATGTTGTTCTTGGTTTGAATACATATTTATACCCATGCAGACTTCTCAGATTTCTCCTCATACTTATTCATTATGATGGATATATATATACACACTTTTCAAGACGAGAGCATATGATTTTGTATAAGGAACAGGCAAAAGTATATTATATGTCAGGGCTCCTAAGATAAAGTAACTGATATCAAACTGGATTTCCAAGGGAAACACATTCTTCGGTGAAAATCTGTTCAGGTCACCAACATGCATATGATATTGTGATATCCTAGGCATCACAATGAAAGGTTCTTTGTAACGGATCCCACCATATATTTCTAGCCTAATTAATCTCTTAAATTACCCTGCCAGTCCTCTGTTCCTATTCTTTGATTTTCTAACAATAAGAGTCCCTTTGCTAAAGCCATTCCCAGAAATTCATCCTCACTGTTTTCTATCTGAAAAAAAAACATTGCCTCTATCCTTAGAGATCTAACCCAAAGTCCATGAAACATTTTATTGATACTTTCACTCTTTGGGCAATACTTGTTATTCCTTCTATGCCTTGGGACACATTTTATATTATTATCTTCTTTTATTGCTACTTGACTTTTAGATTCTTACATTACTTTTGATGTATGTAATAGTCAGAGGCCCACTGGGAGGCAGAAAATACACAGTAACTTGAACAGGGAAAGTTTAATATACAGAATAACTAGATAGAATATTGCAGTAACAAAGGGTTGACTAGTAATAATTAAAGAGGGCTCAATAGAATATGGGAATTGCAGATATAAAAAGCAGCCACTCCTTCTAGAGTCGAGGTGTTATGCCCAAGGAAGAATCTCCACACCTCTTGCAGGACTGATATCCAGACTTTGAGAGGATACAGCCATGGCTCACGGGATAATGGATGAGTCACTGAGGTGTGCTGTGCCAGCAGAATTTGCTAGAAATCTTTTTCAGTGCTGAAGAAGCCACTCATAGGGAGGACCCTAATTAGCACCACTCCTCTGCAAAGCCAAGGAGGCGCCAGTTTCCCACTGCTCTGCCATCTGAGGGAGTAATGTGAAAAGCCATCCATAAGATGTTTACATGTTGTAAAACAACCCAGGGGGATGCTGGTGTCAGCTGTTTACAGGGTAATGTGTCACCGGTATTTACCATTAGATTGCAAAGTCACCGTAGCAGGTTTTCAAGGAAGCCTTCTACAGGGAGGTGCCAGGCCTTGGAATTCATTTTTAAGCTACCCGAAAGCCTACCAGAAGGAGTTGCTGGTTGCTGGGTGCTTCAGGCCACCATGTACTATTGAAACTGGGCACTAGAGAAACTGCAGTGCAGAAGCCTGGTGAGAGGAGCACACTGGGACCAAAAAGGGAAACCCTTCTTCCTCCACTGTCCCTCTAGCACCATCTACTGACAAAGCTTAGAGGCATGGAAGTTGGCAAAGGAAAAATATTTTTAAAGCCCATCTCCATTTTTGGAGAGCAGGCAATGGAGGGTGGATTTGGATCTGACAAGCAGTGTATTTTAAATTAGCACAGTATACGTATTTAGTGACCCTTTGAACAAATGAGAATTTCTTAGAAGAGAGAAATTGCTCCTTATCCTTTGTTTTGTGCCCAGAAATAGTTGTTTCCATACAAATGGTAATCAAAAACATCTCAACTAAATTTTACCACTTTCAACCACTACATTCTTGTAAATATGACATAAATTCTCTGACATTTTACATGCAAAAATGTGTCTCATCTCCATCAAAGTTTTGCATAAGTGTATATTCATTTTGCTTAGTATGTATGGAAGCATGTGTGTACATGTATGGGTATATAAACTTAACATCTAATTAATAAGTCTGACTAATCTCCAAATTAATCAAATGAGCTTGCTGAAAGTTAGAGGAAAACTATTTTAAACCTCAGAAAGATAAATGACAAGTCTTGATATCAGCTAGTTAAAAATATAAATTTCCAACCTTCAAAGAAAAATGCTACACATTGATCTTCTATTAATTTCAATAAAGGTAAATATAGGATTTTTTTAAAGTTTTTATATTTAATCACTATAAAATGTTTACTAATATTTTATCAATATATTGATGCCTGAAATATATCAATCTTATACCTAAATAATAATTTTAAAGTTCATTTTATTGAAGATTTAATTGTCTCTAATTTAGTTGCATTAAAAATCTACTACTACTAATACATTAAAGCAGGATTCCTTGTCAGTTTGTAGACTTACATAGTGATTGTCCAAAATCCAGCTAGGCAAAATAAATATCAGAATTTAGTAAAAAGCTTCTATAGGGAGAAGGAAGGAGTGTTTGGATATGAAGCTTGAATATGCTAAAATTACAAATAATTTATATAAGTATATTCTAAGGAAAGATGAATAAATATTGATACTAAAAGGGCTTAGGCACTTGATTCAGGAGCATAGATTGAAATACTATTTTTATTCACCTGCTATCTGGAAAAACAACTTATCTTAAAAGCTTAGATACTTCTTCTGAAAAGTAGAGATTCTACTAATATTACCTTTTGTGGAGTGTATTTGGATTTAGTGAAATATTGCATAAAACATTTAACTGAGTAACAGCTTACAATGCTCTTGCTTGTGTTTAGAAATGAGGACAAATAACTTTTCAATGAATAAATACTACTAATTATCAAGATAGCTAGGGATATAGTATACCTATATTTTCAAGTTATTTCTCTCTTTTGAGGCCCATAAATTTGTATGCAACTTGGCTGTCGGTTATGTACCTTAGAATTGCATTTATTATCTTTCCCCTAAAATCTCCTCACACTTTTTAACCATCTTTGGTCATGTTTCTTACTTTCATCTAATTATATAAGTCAGGGACTTGGGAGTTAAAATGGACCCTACATTTACCTGCATTCAACATCTAATTGGTCATTAAATCAATTGAATCTATCTCTTTAGACACAGTTTAATATATTTCTTTTCTTCCTATTCACTATTCAAACTATTTATTTCTAAATATTAATAATAATGTCTTTTTTGCCATTTCTTAACTGAACTTAATTAATCTCCACAATATACAAAGAGCTCATGCAGCTCAATATCAGAAAAACAAACAACCAATCAAAAAATGGGCAGAAGATCTAAATAGACATTTCTGCAAAGAAGACATACAGATGGCCAAAAAGCACATGAAAAGATGCTCAACATCGCTAATTATTAGAGAACTGCAAATCAAAACTGCAATGAGGTATCACCTCACACTGGTCAGAATCACCAGCAATCAAAAAGCCTGCAAACAGTAAATGCTGGAGAGGGTGTGGAGAAAAGGGAACCCTCCTACACTGTTGGTGGGAATGTCAATTGGTACAACCACTATGGAGAACAGTATGGAAATTCCTTAAAAAAGTAGATATAGAACTACCATAAGATCCAACAGTCCCAATCCTGGGGATATATCAGGAGAAAACCATAATTCCAAAAGATACATGCACCCCAATGTTCATTGCAGCACTATTTACAATAGCCAAGACATGGAAACAACCTAAATGTCCATCGACATAGGAATGGATAAAGAAGATATGGTACATATATACAATGGAATATTACTCAATCATAAGAAAAGAATGAAATAATGCCATTTGCAGCAACATGGATGGACCTAGAGATGATCATACTAAGTGAAGTAAGTCAGACAGAGAAAGACAAGTATCACATGATATCACTTATATGTGGCATCTAAAAAGATGATACAAATGAACTAATTTACAGAACAGAAACAGGCTCACAGACTTAGAAAACAAACTTATGGTTACCAAAGGGGAAAGGGGGGTGGGGGAGGGATAAATTAGGAGTTTGGGATTAACATATAAACACTACTATATATAAAATAGATAACCAACAAAGACCTACTGTATAGCACAGGGAACTCTACGCAATTTTCTGCGATAACCTATAAGGGAAAAGAATCTGACACAGAATGGATATATGTATATGTATAAATGAACCATTTTTCTATACACCTGAAACTAACACAACATTGTAAATCAACTGTACCCCAATATAAAATAAAAATTAAATATAAAAAAATTTATAATCTGATCATGTTACTCCTCCCCTGAAAACTTTTTATGCCATTCCCCCAGTGACATCCTTCCCCTCTTGCCCAGAGGGTAAAGTCCATACTCTTTAGGATGATATACAAAGCCCTTGAGTTCTAGCCTCAGCCTAGCTTTCTAGCCATATTTCCCTTTATTCCTCATAAATATCTAATGCTTAATCTCTAATAAATCCTAAAGTTTCCTTGAAATTGCCGTGATTTTCATGATTCCATATTTTTGAAAATCCTGTGTCTTCTATCTAGAATGCTATCATAATAATGTTTGTTTGATTTGTATCAAAAAATCTTTTGATTTGTTGATGGCTTATCATATGTTTGATAATCTGCTAAATTCTTCTAATGTATTTTCTAAATTCTAGGGCAATTTGATGAGGAAAGAGGTACAGTGAAGTTACATATCATATCCACGTTACAGAATTATAAACAGTAGAGCCTAGTTAAGGATATGATTGACACTAGAATCTGTACAATCAAAAGGTTGTTGCAGAACTACTTTAATCATATTCATCTGTGTGAAATCTTTTCTGACCCATCTACACATGAGACATTGATAATCATGCTGTCTTTCGTTATAACTAAATCCAAACCTGTTTCTGTTATCTCCAGCATCGCACAGAAATTCAATTTTGTTTTTTATGTCTGGCATTCCCATGAGACTGATGTGGGGCAAGGATTTTGTTATTCTGTGTTATTCCTCCATGTAGAGTTAGTGCTCCATAAATTATATTTGAATTCATGGGTGAATTAATGATACAAATTCTGCCTTCTATTTTGCATTCTAATTAGCTAATGCAAGAGATACTGGAAGTGTCATTAGTTCTATCTGTTATCTTTGCATTCATAAAGCATTTTGGAAGGAAAATGGCACCTGAGATACATGTTAGAAGATGATGATGAGATTTTGACAGGGGGAGGTACAAGGAGAAAAGGCAATACACACAAAAGGCCCAACCTTAAGAGCCATTTTGTCTATTCTAATGGACAGCTAATATTGTGATTCAGTGTACTGCTTGCAAATGATCTTGCTCTCAGACTTACTAGCTGTTTGCTTAGCTTTTAGGATATGGGCAAGTAGCAAATATATATAGAAGTCAGAGGAACCTTTCTCACCATTAACCTGATGAGATGCTATCCCATCGGAATTCCTCTTTCCACCTAAAACCAAAGAGCCTCCCTGGAAGTACCCCTTCATTCTTTGCATCCCTCCTGACTGTGAGAGGCTCACATGAATCTTATACAAGACACATCTGAAAACACTGAATTTGTTTCTGCCTATGGACAGCTACCATCTTGTAATACATATTTGAAGCATGTTCTTTACATAAACATCTTTGAAGCCACAGCACCTATATATCTGTGGTTTTATATGCATTATTATATCCTTCACAATAATTATGCAAGGTTCATTTTCTTTTTTTTTTTTTTATGAGGATATTTATGTTGCAAGAGTCTCATTCTCACTATATGTAGCTAATTAGTGTGATACATTGGTGATTCAAAACCATTTATTTCTGTTTTACACCAAAGTCTTTGTTTTTTCAACCAGGGAACTCTATCTCTCAGCTTAAACAGAGGTTCAGAGGGTAGGAAAGCATATTGTGTGTTCTAAGAATAATCTACAAAGTGGACAATTTTGGCCATATCTGAGATTCTCAGTGTTGTTTGTGCATTAGAATCACCTGGGGAGGTTTTAAACTTTATGCTCAGATTTCACCACAGTCCTCCATCACAGACAAATCAAATCACAATCTCTGAGAGAGGAGCCCTGCAATAAGAAGATTTTTTAAGTTCTTGGGTGATTTTCATATGTAGCCAATACTGAGAACCACTGCACTGAAATAAAGGGCATGTGTACAGGGGCACAGTGTTTTCAAAACTGACTATTAGAATCAGGTCTGCAGCTTAGACTCCCAGCTACCTTATTTAGTAACTTTGTGACCCTAGGCTAATTATTATTATTATTTTTTTAATAATAATCTTTTATTTATTTATTTAATATTTATTTTTGACTGTGTTGGGTCTTCGTTTCTGCGCGAGGGCTTTCTCTAGTTGCTGCAAGCGGAGGCCACTCTTCATCGCGGTGCGCGGGCCTCTTCACTATCGCGGCCTAGGCTAATTATTAAATCTCCACTTATTTGCCTGTAAAATGGGAATAAACTAAAATATGTAAAGTGCTTAATATATGGAGTAGGCTTAATTAATGACAATTCTTACTATTTATAAAGAAATAGCAAATAAATTGGAAAAGTGACACTAAGACTATGTTGGGAAATACCTGACTAAGCACAGGAGAGGATTATCATGAGTGTAGATGACAAAAACAAATTGGATTAGAGAGATATTTTTTACTCAGATGCTTATGATTGTTAAACATTTCCTATTTACATATCCTCTGTAGTTAGTAATCCTTGGTATTAATTACATACAGGTTTTAATTGGCATAAGCTTATAAATTCTCCGTATCTCATAATGATGAGAAAGGATAAAAGAGTGTCTGGTTTTGATAATGTATGAATAATGATAATTATGGTGTTCTTTGTTTTACTAAGCATCATATATTTTTCAGATGAATGGAGTTTTAGATGTCTTAACTAGTAATTGCATAATTCCATTTACAGTCTCCTTTTTATTAGACATTGCTGGTCTTAAATCATCTAGAGGCAACAAACAACAATGAAAGTTTAGCTGTTTTACATATTAAGACACTGTCACATTCAGTTTTCATTTGGTTCTCATAAGCCCCAAGACAAGAGAATGAAGAACCTATATGTGGTTAAATGGCTTGTAGGGAAAGGGCTACAAAAAGAGCCCTTCCCCTCTAACTCTTAATCTAATGCTTCTTTTATAACATACACACTTATTTGGAATATGTTGAAAGTCTAGAAACTAAGAATGTTTTGGCCCAGTTATGAGGGAAGTTAAGGGTGATCTGAGTTAGAAACAGAGAAAAAGCTAAACTAAGAGCCTTATTGCTGAATGACACTTTCCTGATTTATTGCCATTCACATCTGACGTAAGCCATGCATAAATTAAGAAAATGTCATTAAAGTAGTATACCAATAAAATAAAGTAGAAACCTCAAAAGTATAACAATACCAGTAGAAAAAATATAAAATTAAGAAAAATTAATAGCCTTTTAAGAATTTTATATAGGCAACTTGGAAGGAGATCAAAAATGAAATGTTTGCTTTTTTGTAATTTATAAGCAAAAGCAGGATCAAGACCAAAGTGAGTATAAAGTTTAATGGAGGATATATTTGCTTCTAATAAATAATCAAAAGTAATACCATAAAGCTTATTTGTATGCTCTTCATATAATTATAAGCAACTGTAATTTCTATGAGAAATTTTTTTCTAATTAATCTCATTAAAATAAATAAAATGCATGAATTGCTTTTCTGTATAGTCTAAATAGTCTATTTAGACTATACAGAACTCTAGTGAGCTTAATGGCAAAATATAAAATGTAGTAACATGAAAACTTCATGACACCAGTATAACCCTACTACCCATTGCAAAGTCAGGTCAAAATAATCATTACAAATGAATAGATTTGGATAAATCTTATGGAAATAATAATAAGTTGACTAGACAAATGAAAATTAATACTCTTGATTTATTCCAGTAGAAAGCATAATCTTAGCTAACAGAGAGGAGACAATTTTCAAGGAGAACCACATGATTTAGAAGAAAAAATCCTAAGGAGGTGAAAGGGAGAAGGGTAGGTAATATTAAACTTGTTTGCTCTCTCCTAGTTACTTATGTTTACCTATTTATTTATTCTTTAAAAAATATTTTTTTTTAATGATGTGGTTATCAGATATTTAGTTAATAATGACTTTATTCCACGTATCACTCATCCAAAGTAATATTAGGTAGTTTTTTGAACTAAGGCTGAATTTTTAAAAACTTTTAGTTCTAAGTAAGACACTTTCCACAGGTAATTCTCATGTGTTATTCCAAGTAAGAGTTACATGGTCAATTTCAGATTTAAAAAAAAAGGCATGAGATTAAAAAAAAATTAAATTGGTTCTGTGTTGTAGGACTTCTCAGAGACTTTAATAACTTGATGTGCAATGATAATCTTTAAAAGGTGCAAGCTGTAAGCAACAATTTATAGAATTGTATTTCTATGGATTCTTCTTTTTTTTTCCATATCATCTCTCAAGAGTAGCATTCCTTAGAAAATATTTTGAGAAGTATTGAACTTACTAAGGGTAACAGAAATAAGTCCAAGGAAAGGCAGCTAGTCAGAAATTAGTTTCTGACTGTTTAAGAGGCCAGATATATGTCCCCAAGTAGATTCAAGGCCAGTGTACAATCAAGAGGGTGTATTTTAAAGAAAGAGGAGAAGGTAGTTTGTTCTCATTATCAATTTAAGCCTTGCTTGTATAAACTACAATGTATTAGGAGTTATAAATTGCATGTTTATTTTCTCTAAATCTGCCAACAAAGTGATAATTATGCCATTTTATAGATGATGAAACTGAGAATTAAAGCACTGAAGCAACTACTTAAAAGCCATACAGATAGTAAGTGGCAAAGCTAACTCAGATGTGGGTAGGAAACAGATTTTCTTCCATCATACCTTTTCTTTGTACCTAAAACATTTATCACAGGTGGTTAAGATATTGGAGCCATATAAAACATAGTTCAGTTATAGTATAAGCTGTAAGAAAATGTAGCATAAAAAATATAACCTAAGGCTCTAGAAATATATTACTTGTTAGAAAGATAAAACATAAAGAATTAAAAATAATATGACTAAATATAATTTACACTAAGAAAGATGTGGAGGCCTTGATTGCTATGAGAATTCTGAAGTTGGTGAAACAATAATAGGTAATTTGTAGGATTTGAAATATATTCTCACAGGATAGGTTGAACATCAGTAGCAGGACATTAATAAGTAAAGTAGAAAGATCTTAATCCATAAAAAGTAAAAAATATAGGCATGGAGTGGAACGGTTTCACTAATACAGAGTCTGTGTGTAGGGAAATACTGAGGAAGGTAAGAATTAGGTAGAAAAATATCTGAGAGCAGGTAGAATCAATTTCCCTTTACCCTTTATGAATCATGTGACTTTAAACTCTAAGATAAAGTCTGTTAACAGGAAAAAAAATATGAGGAGAACAAAAGAAGTTGTCTATAGCTAATTGGCACACAATGATTAAAGTTAGGATCTGTGAATATTTCATAGAGAAAATTTTAATAATATGTGAAAACAACAACAATAGTGTGGCCTTTCCTATGGCTAAAGAATATAAACTCCTGGAGAGCATAACTGTTTTCTTTTGCACTGTCAATCCCTAGCACCCAGAGCAGTGATTAGATCACAGTTGTATACTTGACTTATGGCTCTGAGAAGCAAAATTGGCCATCCACACTCACAGATAGAAAGATTGGAACACAGATAGGAAGACAGGTCTGTTTGACCAGAAAGCTCAAATGTATCCTTTTCCCACCAAAGCCATGCTTTATATTTATTAGGAGCAATCACCCAAAAGCTTGGTAGAATATGTCTAGATCATAGTACAATAAACAACATCTTACATCTTGCTTGAATTACACTTAATTTTAGTGTAGCCATCACATGAATAAGATAAATTTATTGTTTGGTGAAGGGTATGAGCCTTATAAACGCTGATATCCTTCTAAGCATTTTATTTATTACCTTCCCATGGATACAACAACAAAAAATCCTTGGTCCACAAAAATATATAGAAGTATGTGGCTATGTTCCTAGGATCGAGCATTGTCTATCCCAGTGATTGACAGGCCATAATTTCTGTGATGACTCCAGGGACATAACAGTGATTCCCACTGACATTGACCATAAAGGTGAGAGTACACACTGGTGGTAGTAACAACAGAGATTATGTCTATGATGGTGGCTAATAACTAATACTATGGATAATACTAATAAGAGGGATTTGTTGGTCTTGTTGGTAATTCATGAAAAATCAGATAAAGAGAAATGTCTCTGAAAGGTCTGAGGTAGATAATCAGGGGTAGGCTGTGTAAACAGGAGTTTGAGGAGTGTGACATGTGAACCAAGAAAGACATAGAATGGAGACAGTTTCGTCTTCTTAGGCATCAAGTAATCTTTCTTTTTAAATAGAATGTATAAGCTACTTTAAGTCCTTGAATTTGGTGAAAGTTACTGAAACCTATTATTTTGTGCAAAATATATGATCTTCTTTATTATACAGACATGTTTAAGCCTCTGTTGTGAAATAGCTATGATTTTCTTTTCTGGCTTTTGCATGTTTGTTTCTAGTAATTCTTTTGCCAGGCGTTGTTTAATACCTGAGACCCTCTTTTCTGTTAAAAGTCTTCCTTTTTGGGTGCTAGCCTCATGGCAACCATTTTATATTCTGGAAAGAATAAGCTCATTATTAACATAAATTTCTGAAGAGGAGCATTTCATGTTTTATTCAGTAACCCTTACTAGATCTTTGTATCTGATGCCCTTTAAAGGATGCAAAACAATGTCAGTGCTCAGTGAGTGAAAAAATGAATGAGTGAATTGATGTATGAATGGGTGGATATAAACATTTTTATTTTTAATTAAAATAAATTTCATGATTCATTTCATGTTCAGAACACTTAACATAAGGTTTTGTATATTGCTGACAGTTTTCATTCCTTGTAAAGCTTTTAGAAGTATGCCACCAAGTCATTTGTTCGGTGTGGACCTATGTCTAAGTAACGAAATTTGACAGCAAATTTTGAATGGTGACAATGTCTAGAAATATTTCCCCAAGTTATCAGATTAACAAATATCTAGAAGTTCCCCTTAAATATTCAGATTTCTGAACTTTGTGACAGCTTACTTAACTTGAATCTCCAACTAAGTGACCTAGGTAACTGTATCCCCCATCAGGTAATTTGGTAATGTTGGTCAAGAACTGTATCTTAGGGGATTCCCTGGTGGCGCAGTGGTTGAGAATCTGCCTGCCAATGCAGGGGACACGGGTTCGAGCCCTGGTCCGGGAAGATCCCACATGCCGCGGAGCAACTAGGCCCGTGAGCCACAACTACTGAGCCTGCGCGTCTGGAGCCTGTGCTCCGCAACAAGAGAGGCCGCGATAGTGAGAGGCCCACGCACCGCGATGAAGAGTGGCCCCCACTCGCCGCAACTGGAGAAAGCCCTCGCACAGAAACGAAGACCCAACACAGCCAAAAATAAAAATAATAAATAAATAATAAATAAATAATTAAAAAAAAGAACTGTATCTTAAATGAAACTCACACTTACTGTATTTGAACTGCTAAAATCAAAATAAGATTATTCTGATTTTTCAGTTAGTTTCCACATCCTCTTTTATTCTGCTACCAAAGTCACTGATAACCAGATTTTATTAATTTTTAATTAAATTTATACAGAATTCATAATGATTTTACTATAGAATTTTGTGGACAATATTTGCAGGTAGATAGATAGATGGATAGATACAATTTTGCTTAATAGAATTAGCTAACTAAATTAATAGCTTCACTCGGGTTGGGTGAGGACATACAAAAAAATGTTTAACTTATTTAAGAAAATACACTTGATTTAAGTATTCTACCAGGGCATTTGCATAGAATATGCTAATTATACATGTCTCTTATCTGTTCATTGAAGTAGGTCTGTCAGAACAATTATTTAACGTTTGTTTAATAATTTGTTTGCGTTACTTTATGGCCCTGAAGGGAATAAATTCACATTTGCTTATGAATACCCTACATTTCAAATTTTTAACTAATTAAGGATGATAACCTTTTCACCCCAATTAACTCCTAATTAATGAAGTTTTACATTATTTGTTCTTTTTTCCTCTCTTGTTTGATTTTGGTAATAGGTAAACAACACAAACGAACATTGTTTTCCAAGATTTGCTAGCCTGTTGCTGTGCTCTACTTTAGTACTGCTGAAATAGGAAACACTTCCATATTTTCTAATGTAATGCTCATCTTAGCACTTAGTTCCTTCTAAGAACAGCAAACTAAGGCTAAGAAAGATAAGCTATTTGTCCAAGATCATGTAGTAAGTAGGACAACTGGGATTTACATTTTTTGTCTAGTTCCAAAAATCCTTATTTTTAATTCTATTTTAAAATATTTCTGTGTTACTAATAAACTAACAGAGCTAAGCCTACATTTTACAATGTGTAATCTATATAACATAATTATGATTCTTATCAGTCAGTATACCACTTTGTTTTATATTCCAATGTATTCACTGTCTTGCAGACATTTTATACATTATTAGATAACCAACAAGAACCTGCTGTATAGCACAGAGAATGATGCTCAATATTCTGTAATAACCTAAATGGGAAAAGAATTTGAAAAAAATAGATACATACATGTATATGTATGTATCACTTTGTTGTACACCTGAAACTAACACATAGTTAATCAACTATGCTTCAATATAAAATAAAAATTTTTTTAATTAAAAAAATAATTCCTCTTATTTTAACATACTCTTTGGATAACTTTAATATTAATAAATAAATCAAGTATATAACTTTAGTATTAATAACCAAACTTTATTTATCAAGACATATTTTTCTTTCTCCTTTAAAAAACACCTTGTATCAACCATAAGTTAAGTACGGGTTCACAGCACAGACTTGTTACGGGCAGACCCTGGGAGGTACCTTCTGCTGAATTTACTAAGAGATCCCTCATAGATTCTTTTGAGTTGTATTTTTTATAATTTTGTGGTTTTATTACACTCATTTAAAATAGAGCAAAAATCTTTCTTCTCCTAGATCTACAATCTCCTTCACTTTAAAAAGAGAACAAGGTTGTTCAATTTAAAGTAGTATGGATTGCAATGGTTCATTGTGTAGCTACAGAACATATCATACAGCAATCATCTGACCCTTCTTTCAGAGAACCATTTGAGACAGTCTCTGTCTTTCTCAGGAAGAGGTAGAGTGATTAAGCTGTCATTATCTCCTAGTGTCCCTGAAAGGACATGAGTTTCAAAGCTATATTGCCTGACACTTAAACTCATACCTTGAGATACTGAGAAAGAGGATGGATAGGGGAAAGAGAGAGCCAGCTTTAAAATTCTGTGGCCGTTTAGGAAGATTTTAGAACTTTTGCCCACACTACAATTTAACTTGCATTTCATGTAACAGAAAAAAACAGAGCACATAAAATGAACATCATTATTTTATGTCTGCTTCTTTACATCACTGCAAAAAGAAAGTAATAGAAATTTACTAAGAGAACCCAAGGGTTGTGAATGACTTTTCAGAGAATGAGTGTGTATGCTTCACAGAAAACCAAAGGGATGTTCTCCTAATTACTAATGGCTGGCCTGAGAGATACAAAATGACAGTGGGATTGAAAAGTTAATGTATAACTCAAGAAAAATTGCTGAACTAAGTGCTAGGAAATCCAGCTCCAGTCAGAGGTAAGTACTTTTATTCTCAAGTCAGGAAAACCTGGGTTCAGATGCTAGTTTCACTATTTACTAGCTTCATGATCTTGAGCAAGTTAACTTGCACAAGGCTTATTTTCCTTATCTGTAAAATGAACGTAACAACTGTCACCTACATTTTAACGCTGCTGTCACAGTTAATAATATAGTGCACAAAAAGAGCATTAGACAATGATTGGTATATAATAAGACTGCAATAAATATTAATGGTGGCTATTAACTCTCTCATTGTATATATTAAAAAGGATTAAAAATAGTTAAGTATTTAGAGAATAAAAATATAAACAATTATTTATGGCATATTTTGTGGTGATGGTTTCACGAGTGTTTACTCATCTCTAAACTCATCAAGGTGTATATATTAAATATGTAGAGCTTTTTGCATGTCAATCATACCTCAATAAAGTGGTTCAAAAATTTTAATACAATAAATAAAAATATAAGCTTAAGAAAATTTGAAAAACAAAGGAAAGAATAGTATGTAAAAATTAATTCTACTTAGCCCTAGAAGTTGGCTGCTCTTTTTCTTTTAGAATCCAAGTGGACAAAGCAATGAGTGAGCGTGAGCAATTACAATGTTCATAGTGTCCATTGGGAGAAAACAAGCCAAATTAGTTAGATCATAGGGAGATCTCAACTGATTTTAAAAGGGACACTGAAAGATGCAGTGGATATTATCCTAGCAGAATCTCTAGAATAAATTTAATAAGGGATGTCCAATAGCTGTCTCAAAGCATATGTCAGTGCAAGCCAGAGGCATAAAGATAATTCAACAAAGCAAGTACAGTCCTAAGAGGGGCCACAGCAATACAGGTTAACTATTCATAGCTCTTTTTTTTCTTTCCAGTTTTATTGAGGTATAATTCCCAAGTAAAATTGTAATATATTTAAAGTGTACAACGTGATGATTTGATATACATATACATTGTGAAGGAATTCCCACGGTCAAATTAATGAACACATCCATCACCTCACATAGTTACTCTATTTCTTTCTTTTTTTTCTTTTTTGGTGAGAACAACTAAGATCTACTGTCTTAGTAAATTTCAATTATACAATACAGTATTATCGACTGTAGTCACCATGCTATACATCAGATCCTCAAAATTTATTCATCTTATAATTGAAAGTTTGTACTTTTTACCAACCTCAACCTTTCACCTTCCCAACATTCTACTTTCTGTTTCTATGAGTTCTACTTTTGTTCTTTCCCTTTTTCTTTTTCTTTTTCTCTTAGATTCCACATATAAGTGATACTAGGCAGTATTTGTCTTTCTTTGTATGGCTTATTTCACTTAGCATAATGTTCTCTGGGTTCATTCATGTTGTTGCAAATGGCAGGATTTCCTTCTTTTTAAAAGCTGAGTAATATTCCATATATCTTCATAAATACACACACACACACACACACACACACACACACACACACATATACACTTCTTTTTCCATGCATCCATCAACAGACACTTCAATTGTTTCCATATCTTGGCTATCATGAATAATGCTGCAATGAACATAGGAATACAGAAATCTCTTTGATATAGTGATTTTGTTACTTTGGATATATATCCAGAAGTGAGATTGCTGGATCATATGGTATTTCTGTTTTTAATCTTTTGAAGAACTTCTGTACTGTTTTCCATAATGGCTGTACCAGTTTATATTCCCACCAACAGTGCACAAGGGTCCCCTTTTCCTTGCAACCTCACCAGTATTTGTTATCTCTTGTCTTTTTTTACAATAGACAGCCTAACAGGTGTGAAGTGATACCTCATTGTGGTTTCGACTTGCATTTCACTGATGATGAGTGATATTGAGTATGTTTTCATGTATCTGTTGGCATTAGTACGTCTTCTTTGGAAAAATATCTATTAAGGTTGTTTGCCCATATTAATTGGATTATTTGTGTTTTTGCTATTGAGCTGTATGAGTTCCTTGTATATTTTCAATATTAACCCCTTATAGGATATGTGGTTTGCAAATATTTTCTCTTATTCCATAGGTTGTCATTTCATTTGTGGATGGTTTCTTTTGCTATGCAGAAGCTTTATAGTTTGATGCTGACCTACTTGTTTATTTTTGCTTTTGGTGTCAAATCCCAAAACTCATTGCCAAGAGCAACCTCAAGAAGTTTATGTCCTATGTTTTCTTCTAAGAGCTTTATGGTTTCAGGTCTTACTTTCAAGTCCTTAATCCATTTTGAGTTGATTTTGTGTATGGTGTATGAGGTCCAGTTTCATTCTTTTGCATGTGGCAGTCCAGTTTCCCCAACACCATTTATTGAAGAGACTGCCCTTTCCCTGTGGTGTACTCTTAGCACCTTTGCGCAAATTAATTGACCATATATGTGTGGGTTTATTTGGGGGCTCTCTGTTCTTTTCCATTGATCCATGTGTCTGTTTTTATGCCAATACCATACTTTGTTGATTACTACAGCTTTGTAATATAGTTTAAAATCAGGGAGCCTGATGCCTCCAACTTTGCTTGTTTTGCTCAAGGTTGCTTTCGATATTCAGGATATTTTGCAGTTTCATAGGAATTTTTAGGGATTCAGTGTAAATCAAGGGCAAAATTTAGAATATCAAGTTATGTCCAGGGGTAAAAAGGTTTAAAATGAGATCTTTTGAGAAACCCTTGATATTATGCTCTTTCTATTTTTTAAAATAAGCATTAACATATTTCTAGGTCTGAGAAATAGAATTTTTTAAAAAGTCAATTTAATATTTTAGACGTCTCCAAGGGTGTTTGGCTCTAGAACTATTTTTCTTCCATATGACCTAATAATATCCATGAAACTAGTGTTTTCAGAGCACTAGGAGATACCCATATTAAATCATAGTATTCAAGTATTTATTAAGCATAAATATTGCTTATTAAAAGTCAGATTTTGATAAAAACATCACAGTTAAGGTTATACAAGACTCTGGGGTGTATTGACACACATGATTCAACCATAAATCCCACTGAGGGCCTATTAAGAATCAATATTTGCTCTTTTATCCAGTCATATTAGTGGCAGTATTATTAGTAAGAAAATTTACCATTTGTAGCCCTAGAGCCCAGGGAGATTTTTGCCTTTATCTACTTCATATTTGTTCTTTAATTCTGTGTAGCAGTTTGCCTAGTATTTTTTAAATTCAGATAAGTAACTATACATGCCCTATAACTAATGCAGGTTTTAATCCTCACATAAACCACTGTATATGAAGAATAAAATGTTTCCCAGTTTTAAAGGACTGTCATGATTTACCTTAAGCTAAAATAATAAATATATTGAGGGCAAATTTTAGTATGGATTTTTATTAGCTGCATACTGACTAGGGATATGCTGTTTTGAAATTCTTGGATGTCAAAAAGGAATAGTTTTAGGCACCAGGTTTTTGCTTAGCCTATTGGCAACTGTGGTGACATACTGCTGCAGGGCATTTTCCTGTTAGAATCTTACTCCAGTTACTTTCTATTGGATGATGATCACTGTTGAGAAAAAACCAGCACATGTTAACCTCTGCAAGAGCAACCATCATGAAATGAAAACACCAATGCTTTTATTTATTTATTTATTTCACATAGTTTATTGAAGTATAGTTGCTCTACAATTTTATGTTACAGGTGTACAGTATAGTGATTCACAATTTTTAAAGGTTAGACTCCATTTTTATAGTTATAAAATATTGGTTAAGTTCCCTGTGTTGTACAATGTATCCTTGTAGCTTTATTTTATACCTAATACTTTGTACCTCTTATTCCCCTCCACTTGTATTGCCCCTCCTCCCCATCGCTCCCCCCACTGGTAACCACTAGTTGGTTCTCTATGTCTGTGAGTCTGCTTCTTTTTCATTATATGCACTAGTTTGTTGTATTTTTTAGATTCCATATATAAGTGATATCATACAGTATTTGTCTTTCTCTGACTTATTTCACTTAGCATAATGCCCTCCAAGTCCATCCATGTTGCTGCAAATGGCAGAATTCCATTTTTATGGCTGCATAGTATTCTATCAAGTGTGTGTGTGTGTGTGTGTGTGTGTGTGTGTGTGTATGTATCACATCTTCTTTATCTATTCATATGTTTCTGGACACTTAGACTGCTTCCATATCTTGGCAATTGTAAATAATGTTGTTATTAACATTGGGATGCATGTATCTTTTCAAATTAGTGTTGTTTTTTTCAGATATATACCCAGGAGTGGAACTGCTGGCTTGTATGGTGGTTCTATTTTTAGTTTTTTGAGAAACCTCCATACCATTTTCTACAGTGACTACACCAATTTACATTCCCACCAACAGTGTACAAGGGTTTCCTTTTCTCCACATCCTCGCTAACATTTATTGTTTGTTTCCTTTGTGCGAGAAGTTTTATTTAATGTCTCACGCAAAGACATAGTAAAGCAAATTTTTTTGGCACCATAAACATTTAAAATCTTTCTGTTTTCATTTGATTTTGTATTTATTTAGGCCTTAAATATTGCCATTATTTAGCATTAGAAAAATGGAACATTGTCTATAGGTGATTTCCACATTCTGGCATAAAGATTAACCATTTTATGAGATGGAGGGTTGAAGGAATGGGGAGTTTTAGTCATTTAATCAGGCAGTATATAAACATCTTTTATGAGCCAACCACTGTATTACTGGGGATATGGTAATGAATAAAGCAAACCCTGTTTATACCCTCAAGAAGAAGGTTGTATCAGAGAAGAAAGACATTTAGCAAATCATTTCCAGTAACTAAACATGTTGTTTCAAATATACAGAGGGCTTTAGAGAACTACTTGGTTAGAGACAGCTTAGAGAGTACTAATACCTCTTGTATGCTTTCTGGACACTGCATTTTCTCTTAATTAGGTCTGCAATTCCTACTGAGATCTGTGGAACCTTAGTGATGGTATGGAGAAAAAAAGGAGGGCATGGAAGGACGTTTGCAGAATGTTCTGGGAATGAAATATAATAAAACATAGCCCTTGGGAATGTATTAAATAAAACTGCCCTGTCACTTTGCATTCGAAATATGCAATGAAACCACTTCTTTCAAATCAGTTAGCATGGGTTGAAAATCTACAGAGTATCAGAAACTCTAATACAGCAAAGACTTAAAGACCCTACCCTGCTCAGAGCTTGCCTTAATGGAGAGCTAAATCAAAGAATCACATAATTATAACATGCTAATACGAAAAGGCAGTGCTCAATGACAGCTACAGTTGGCTGTGAAGATAAAGAAGAGTGGTTGAGAATAATAAAGAAAAGATTTAAAGAAGAGGTGGCTCACAAGGATAAAATTTAACACGTGAAGATGGGGTTGAGGGTAAAGAAAGTATAAAAACAAAGGTAGGAAGATGAGAGATAATCTAAACTTTCTAAGCATGGAGTAATATTTTTTGCAGGCTACATGAGAGAATAAAGAGATTGGGAAAATAAAGTAAGATGAGCTAAAAATATACAGCAAAAGATAAACAGGCCTGTAGGAAGCATTATAAACAGAGGTAGCTGAAGATGCCTAGAGAAATAGGCTTGGAGCTACAGTTGCATATAGTGCAGAGGAAATGCTTGTTCAGGAAATTTTGCAGGTAATGCTTAGAGTGCTGCTTCTCATACTGACTGTACATTAGCTTTACCCACTGCCTCCTGCATTAGAGTTGTCTTAGATCCTATTGACAAGGCAGATTTCAAGGGATACTATCTGACATAGGAAGACTTTTTAAAGTGAGACTATTTCCCCTTCCCCAACCTCCAAATAACTCTGAGGCTCACTAAAATTTCAGAATAATTGGTTGAAAGGCTGTGGCGATTTCCTTCCAGTACATTTCTTAAAGTTTGCATACATAGATGTATGCATACATATACATCTGAAGAAAGAAAAAAAGAAATGGTATTGAGTGTACATATTCTTGCACAATTTGTAGAGTGTTTCCATATTATCTTGTTGCTCAACCTCATTCTTTGAAATGACTACATGGTATTCTGTAAAATGGCTGTCCCATTAATAATTTAATTGTTTCTGCATTCATAAACAGTTACATTTCTTGGTCTAATTTGTGTAATTGCAATGGATATTCTTAAGCACAAATCTTTGGAATATGTACTTGTATTTCTGAAAGGTAGATTGGTAGAAGTTGAATTTTTTGGTCAATAGAAGGGTTATTAAATTGTGGTGATTGCATTTCTTTATATTACCAAAATGGTCATCGTTTTTATAACTGACACATTATAACCACATGGCTACTAAGGTCACATAACCCAATTTCAAAATATAACTGGTGTTTGCTAAAACTATTTTTCAAAATAAAAAATGGAAAATATCTTATGTTTGAATCTTTTGTATCATGCAATATACTGAAAACTAACATTAAAGTAACAAGGTAAAAGATAAGCATTGATATGATTCCAAATTCAAATAGAATGCCTAAAGATTATAAATAAATAATAAGAGCATGGCAGTAACTATGTATTCCAGAGATTAGCATTCTGAAGGATAACATTCTCGAGGATAATGTTACTATCAAAGTCTAGTAAGACTTAATAAAACTATGGAAATATGTAAAATCCTTCCTATTCAACCAGGATTTGTATCCATAAAAAATGTCTCTGTTCCTATGTGAGGACAAGATTCTATACAGATAAAAGATGGTTCTAATTCAGTCTGCTTAGACTCTATAACCCTCTCACAGAAGTCATGATTTGGAATTTAACACCAGAGATCCTAGCGTTTGCTGTCCAGAGACTCAGGCCAAGTTAATGAATCCAAGTACTTTGAAACTGAAGTGAAAATACATTCCACCTTTAGAATCTCTGACTATGAGATAAGTAATAAATTAGTGGAACATAATAGAATGTACGATGGACTAGCAAATTACTTCTTTTAAAAATAACAGCTAAATGAGGGGGGGGGGAAGACTTTATTCAAGATTCATGATTCTTAAAAATTTAACAATTAAAATCATAAACAATTTAGCTAACACAGATCAATTTTGACAAAAATTCACTTTATTTTCCTTTAAAGCACAAATACACAAAGGTTTTCTAAACATTATCTTATGCTTTGATTTATGTATAGTACAGAAAAGAGAACTCTGTAGCCCAAAATGGCTTTCCCCATCTTGACTATGTACCGGGAAATATAGATATTATTTCTTTATACTGTGTTCCGTGATGACACCCAGACCCTCCTCCTGGATTGAGTGCCGTAGTTCCCCTTCCCACCTCATATCATCTTTCACTGGTTGCCAGTATAACAGGGATCCCGATGTACTATGTCTAGTTTTTCCTTTAGATGACTCCTTGAGAATAGCATCACAAGGGTTAATTGGACTTCAGGAGCCTTCCACAGTGGTTTTTAAATTCATATACTCAGAACCCCTTTTACACCCTTAAAAAATTAGTGAGGACCCAAAGACCAAAGAGGTTGACAAAGTGTGGCCTGCCGGCCCAATCCAGCCCATCTCCTGTTTTTGTGAATAAGTATTATTTGAACAGAGCTACCCCTGTTTATTTTTATATTGTTTATGGCTATTTTCTCTCTGTAATTGCAGAGTTGAGCAAT
Source organism: Balaenoptera musculus (assembly GCF_009873245.2). Taxonomy (NCBI): domain Eukaryota; kingdom Metazoa; phylum Chordata; class Mammalia; order Artiodactyla; family Balaenopteridae; genus Balaenoptera; species Balaenoptera musculus. The sequence goes on from NC_045789.1 coordinate 13,428,070, forward strand.
GTGACAGACGCCATATGGCTTGCCAAGCATAAACTATTTACTCTCTTGTCCTTTACAGAAAACATTTGCCAGCCTCTGGTTTATGTGGATTATAACTAGTGATTTTTACCACATGAAAAGCTAAGCTTCGATAATTTTAAAATCGAGAAATACATAACAAGCACACTCTTCATTAGGCGCCAGAGCTAATAGTCATGCAGCCTTTGGGAAACCACTGTACATTCATGAGAAAATGAGAATGAAAAAGGCAAATAACACCTTAGTATTATCATGAAAGTAGTTTTAACCTTCTGTGAGACCCTAACTGTGTATAAGGAATGCAAGAGGTCCTCAGACCATATTTGAGAGCTGCTGGAATACTATACGGCAAATAGGAGTAGCTACTCAATAAATACATGGATGAATAAGCAATAGCAACAAAAGAGACCAAACATTTCCATAGTGCCTTACCATTTACAGAGAACTTTTATGTCCATTTCTATTTTAAGAAAATTTAAGGGGGCAAAAGTATTAAAGAAAAGGGTTTTGGTGTAGGAGATATTAGAGGATATTTGCAAGCTGAGGAGAAAGAGGGACTTAATAGCCTAGTGAACATGATTAAGGATGTATATAACAGATAGAAATAATTAATTTAAACTGGACCATATAAAGGAACTTAAATGACTTAGTTGAATTTTTGATATGGTGCAGAAAATGGTATAATATAGTCCTACAGTGAAAAAAAATGAATATGTTGTACTAAAGTAATATGTGGGGAAATAGAAGCGGAATCCTAGAAAGAGCGAAGCACAAGTCATCTTCAAAAGAAAATCTTCAAAGGAGGGTTGCTTTAGGAAACTTTACAATGGAAGACAGACTGCCTTAAAGTTACAGAAGTTCTCAGTGTTAGAGTCTTTCTTAACTTATGCTGTATCTGTACCCTTCACGTAAATTTTTTAAAACATTTTAACTTTATTCTCTGACCTGCTGTGTAAGAAAAATTTAAAACAAAAAATTTCAAGAAGAAATTTAAATTTATCTTGGGAGGAGTCAGAAATAGCCAAAGAATATTTCAACACCTCTTTGAAGGTAATTTAAGAATTACTTCTGGTAGCCGGTATACATACCAGATACCAGAAGTGGCTTTGCCTTTACCTGCTCTGTTTGGTGAAAGTAGTGGGATTTGGACTGGCATCTAGTTATTCTCTTCACCTAGGTAACTGCACTCAAATGTACTCTCCATTGTATATTAACTACAATCCAGTTGTTGTGGTTAAACAATGTGTGATATATATTTGAGTCACATAAGTGAATTAGGGTCTTTATTCAAGTTTTTATGGGAAATGGCTTCTTTTATGTATATTGCTTAACTATACACTTTATTCCTGGGGAAGATATCAAAATGCTGCACAGTATTCAATCATTCTATTGAGAGAATGTTTAAAAGAAAAAGAGAGATCAGCAATTATGAGCCTAAACCCATCTAGAAACAATTTGTTCTATTATGTTATTGAAAACAAACTTCAGTAAGCCGTAGTGTTTTACCTCCTTCAATAGTATATTTACATTATTTGTACAGCAGGATGAGAAAGTAATCCCTGTGGAGATATTAAGGAAATCATTTATTTTTCTGTTATATACACAAATGTGTTACTGTGTATTATACCATACACATAATAGCTTTTAATTGGGAGACATGAAAATTGAATATCACTACCATGTGTGACATGTGAATTATGATGTGATATTTATAAATATTTTAGTAGTTACCATTTACCAGATGGAAGTAATGTGTGTTTTTGCAAGTCTGAAACATCTTTTTTATGATAATAGTCCACACTTGAGGTAATTTATTCTGTCCTTGCAATATGGATGTAAGTTCTCTTCACTGTACGTAGTATTCTAAGCTTTTAGCAAATCAAACAATCCTAAACATGAATACACATCAAGATGAATAACAATTCATTTGACTAATGAATGTTCAATTGAAATGTTTTCTCTCTGTACGTGCTATACTTTGAAATAAAAGGGCTGAACAAATTTCCCATGTGCATTTTTGCTCATCACATGTAACCTTGGAAAAATAACTCTAAAGGTGATATTTCAACATGGAGGAAATGACATTAAAGTCTACGTTCTATTAGACATAAAACTTTATCCCCAAACATTAGAATGTTATTGCCTATTTTCAGATGGTAAATTAATGTCATTTTCCTTTATCTGTATTTTGTAATCCAGAAGAAACACCTGCTAGAGATTGCAATTTCTGTGGAAGAAGCTTTCCCTCCTCCATTTTTCTTTCTCTTTATAAGTTCCTTTCCTCTACTCTCAGACTTCTATCCTCTCTATCACCACCCTTTTAAAGTACTGTGGATTTTTTTTAAAGCCATGTAGACTAGGCTTGGTGTGAGTTCTATAGTTACCAGTACTAGCAATAGAAATAAAGCATTGTATTGTCACTCTTTCCTTTCCTACTGATTGACTCCATGGCTTATCTTGGCTGGCACCCTGCGCATCAATTGGTGTGTCTAGGAAAGCTATGGCAGTCAAATTGTGAGCCTTTCAAGCAAGCATGTGTAATTTTAGCATATGATGCGTGCTTGAAGAGATGCTTTTCGGAGCTTTCAATCATTTTAATGAGGTATCTTAGTTTGATTTACAAATTTGGTAAGCACAACTTGGTGTTGTTATGTTTAGACTTTGGTTATTTCATAATGTGTGTTTTGAGAGTCCTTGATGCAATAGAAGGATAAAGAAACTTCATCTTTCTCCTCCTACTGTATCTACAAACAGAACAGAAAAGAAGATAAAGCAGAATTAGAAATGACTTTTTGGGTATCAAACAAGATTAAAAGGTTTCAAGTCTCTTAGGATAGAATATTGATCATAGCAAGGTACACACACACACACACACCACAAACACACAACTCTGAAACAAAATAACATTGTTTTTTTACCAATGGTTAACAGGATTGTGGTTAAATCTTAGACTTAAGAAAGTTATCTCCTCGCATTTGAATCCATTTGAAGCTCTACATGAGATCTTACAGTTTTAAAATGTCCCAGGGAAACATATATCTTTGAGTAATGTGATGGAATTATTAAAGTGCTATGAACACTTGCAAGGGAAGCTAAATTAAAGGCACAAAATTTAAAAGGATATATTATTTCATACATAAATTGCCAGCATCTACTTTATAAATGCGAATTAGATTTGTAGTCTATAAAAATCCTTAGGTAGCTGTGATTTACATTTTTCTGTTGGTTGTTACAGTTTAATAATTCTCCTAATGCACTGAAATTTGTTCATGCCACTTTTTGAGAGGCTAAAATGAAAATGTTACAAACAGGAATACATTAATGAAAATGTTACAAACAGGAATACAGCAATAGACATAATCAGGTAGCTCAGCATCTTTACAAGACTGCAATACTGGGGAGCTTAAGGTATTTGGAATTAATAGCTTCTCTCCCTTTTCTAGGTGGCTGTTTGCCTGAAATAGAAGAATCGGGGGAATAGATTATGAATATTCAGTTATATTAGATTATGTTATTCTTGGCATTAGATCTTAAGGAGCTTTATTTGGTGGAATGCTGTAGAAATGCTGCATAGAGTCAGTAAGGTATAATTAGTGAATAATGATTTAAAATTAGGAGACCTAGTTTTTCATTTCACTTTAGTCCTTAATAAACTCAATGATCTTTTACAAATTATTGCTTTTGTGGTATCAATCTGTTGCTATCTGTGAAAATAATTAATTCCTGATCTCCTATATTGATACAAATTATTTCCTGAAAAAAATACAGTGTTTTCAAATTTTACTGTGCAAATAATAGTCTAGCTGGTTGTGAAAAATTTAGATTCCCAGCTGCCATTTCAGAGCTCCTAACTCAGTAAGTCTTGGGTAGTTTCCAGGAATTTGACGTTCTCATTTGTACCCACGGCAGGTGGACCGCATGCTACATGTGTACTACATGTTGCAGATGGGGGCACATTTTTGTGCAGCCCTAAAGTGGTTGGCTAAGCCCTCACTTACTCCCAGATTCCAGTTGGAACAGTTTTTATGAAAGCCAATGACTTACATTAATTCTTCCTAGTAAGTACTAGAGGCAAAATATTACTTAGAGAGATACTATTTGGATATGTATATTTCTTTTCCTTAAGGAGTTGTATGTGCTAAAAGCCTTCAGTGAGCAACTCCTTCATTGAGTTATGTACATCTTCTCTTATTTTATTCTACAAAGCAAAATAATTGATACTAAAGCCTTATGCAGCCTCATAAGTAGTATCTCTTCAAGTGAAAATCAGGGAAGTAGTTCAAAGAAATGTTTGGAGATCTGTTGCTCCTACTGTACCATTCCTACATTTGAAAAACAATGAAAGTAATATTTTTGCTTGTCTTTGCACACTGCTTCTCTAAATGAGTAATCTAAACAGGTTACTCTTACTTGCCATAGGGCCTCAGATTTTGTTCTTCATAACCAATCCAAATGGGAAACGAAACTGAAACCCCAATACAACTAGTTTCCCAACTAATCCTGATTCCAAGGTCTGCTCTTATCTAATCAAGTAGAATTAAAGTATGGATGCTTTATATGGGTTGACACATGGTCAGCTTGTAATCTTCCTACCAACTCCTCTCCTCATTAATCTAGGCTGTACTTAATGATTGCTTTTCCCACATAATGGAACAAGTTAATTGCAAAATTCTGCTTCCACTAGAACTGTCAGGTAAACTTTGCTGGATTAAAGCCAACTGAAATTTTCCTGTCAGAAATGTACTCACCTGTTTTTCAAAACATGTAAACTGCACATTTTAAAATATTACCAAATATATAGTTTTTCAACAGGCATCATATATTTTTCAGAGATAATGAGATAGCTGATGACCTGTGTTATCTTTCCACAGTTATAATCTCACATATGCAGAAGTAGAGGATAGGAGCTCATTTGGTAAGCTGTTTATATCTCTCAGTTTGCATCTGATATTATTAGATTGTTTCATTTTCAGATCATAGGACTCATTACTATATACTCCACACTTAGAGTGAGGATTAGCTTATAAGCACGTAAGTATTCAATAATATTAGTTTACCTACAAAAAGTATAGCGTTCCAGATGCAGTCTTTTCTATACAAATAGGTGCAGCGTTGCAAATAAGCTAGATTTGGATGCCTGATTTCCCAAAGATTTTCTCTATGGCAGTACAGGTCAATTGAAAACCAGAAGTTAGCCCAAAGGAACCATTTGTAGTTCTCACTTCATTTTTGTACCTTATCACTTACATAATATGGTACTCAAACAAACATGTATATATACATATACATATATATATATATATATATATATATATATATATATATATAAAATTTTCCTATAGCAATTTTGACAACTGTGAGTTTTCCTCTTGAGGAAATGCGTAAGAATGTCATCTTTAATTTTATTTTCCTTTTATCTTCTTTCTTTCATACAAGCCAAGGACTGTGAAGAAAAAGTCAAAGTGCAAATAGGCAGGGCTGCAGTAAAATGAATAAAGCTCCTTAGCTGGCAGTAATGAGATGCTTCTGGAGAAGTTACTACCAAATTGCAATGCTTGCAACTTTATAGAAACTCTTAGGAAAAACCTAGGGGTCATCTTACTAAATATCATGGTTGGATTTTTAAGAAGGCTGCATCATGTTATGCTCATAAACTCGTTAGAGTGATGTAGCCCAGACTTTCTCTAGGGATCATTAATAACATGCTTTAGGTGTTTGGCCCTACTGGACAAAAGGTCTTACCCTGCTTGCCCACAGGTTATTTGTTTTACTTAAAAGGGCTTATGATACTTGGGACCATAAAAGATTTGAGGTATAGTGATCACAAAGAAAATGTGGCACACCTGCAATTCTTAATGGTCGAATAAAAGGGTCCAAAAACCCAGTAAGCAGCTTTTTATGTAATAAAGTAGTTTCTTAGATCATTCATATTAATAAATGATATTTTCTGGGTGCTGATCTCAAATATCTTAATTGTATATGAGGAAATAAGGGAAAGTTTATGTACTCATATTAGGTCATAATTTAGAAATGTTACTAAAATTTGGGGAGATGACGTAATAAAAATCATTCAATTGCAGCTACCACTCAGCAATCTAGGTCAAATTGTACATCATCTTGAAGATAACAGACATGTGGGCAGGTGCTGAGCAGTAGTATCTTCTGTGCTGGGCTAGAGGAGCCATCTAGAAGCTGATGTGATCTGCAAAACAAAGGGCAAACTGAAGCCAAGGCCACGAGTCACAAAACTACATTCGAGAGCCAACATCAAGTATCAGGGGCAGTGAGAGATCTAGCAGAGGGAGACATTTAGGGCATATGTGTTAGGAAAGGTGAGCTATAGATAAGAAATCAGAACCTGAAGGGATTAAACCAAGTGAAGAAGCTGAGTATGACATCAGGTAAAGCAAAGATTTCATAAAGTCAGCCATCAATAGCACAGGTCCAGTTACTGATTCTTCTTGGTTGGCAGTTACATAGATTAGAGAAGTGGTTCTCAAGCTTTTTGGAATTAGGGACCCTTTGCACTTATAAAATTAGTGAGGGCCCCACGAAGCTATTTTCTGCATGTCTGCTATATCAGAAATTTAACTTAGAAAATATTAAAATAGTTATTTATTAAAAAACCATACTATTAAATAATAAATACATTGCATGTTAACATAACATTTTTAATGAAAATAACTATTTTTCAAAAAGAAAACAATTTCGTGAGAAAATATTGTTTTACATTTGTACAAGTCTATTTTATGTTTATCTCATTGGAAGATTCTGTATTCAACTAGTTTCAGTATTTTGTTTATGTTGAAATATATGAGGAAAATCTAGCCTCACACAGATATATAATTGGGAAAGGAAGGAGTTTTTAGTAGCTCTTCCAGATAATTGTGGATATTTTTCTTTGATACTACACCAAACTCAACAAATGGGAGTTTCTGAAGTGCTAGTTTCAATGTGGAATCTTGAAATCATATCAATGAACTTTTCTACTCTTCTAAATTAAAATCCATAGGTCTAGTGTGCTCTTTGAATTCATATTTATCCGTGAATGATTTTATAGAATGCAGTGGTTATTTGGAAAATACTGGCTCACGGAGTTACACAGATTTCCCAAATGTTGGCGTACGTCATTATATAATATCAAAACACCACATTTATTACTATTTCCACTGATTTCATCCAAAAACCATTTAAGTATTGGCACCCAGTCAAGTTCAGCATGGCCGATACAAGTTTTTCAAAGTTCTAATTTTGCTTTGAAATTTTGAATTTTGTTTAAGTTAACAAGTAATATGATTTGTTCTCCCTGAAGTGACAAACTCATGTCATTCATTTTTAAGAAAGTGTTTGTCAGGTACTGAAATCTGAATTACCATTTTTTTTGTCAGTCATTCTTCCAAGTACAGATGATGTTTGAAGAAAACACATGACTAGTTCAGCTCATGTCTTAAACAATAGCACAAATGCTTTATGCAGACATCTCATTTTGCCATATGACATTAAAAAGGTCCTCAAGAGTTAAGATTCAATAACATTTGTATTATTTTTACTGCTTTATCAAGGACATTCTTAAGTGAAACTGGATTTGTACATTCATTTGTTCATTCATTCATTTACCCTATCTATCTGTCTATCTGCCTACACACTTATTAACAGTGAGTTTGTGGCTATTTCCCACTAACTAGTACAGTGCAGTGTCACTGACTTAATTAAATCTAAGGCACCAACAGTTTTACCCAGCATTACTTTAACAACATCACTGCAAATGTCAATGCAATGAAAAAGGGAAATGATATCTCTGATAATATTATGAAAATTGTTCTGATTTAGATGACTCCCTAAAAAGGTCTAGGGGACTCCCAGGGATCTTATACCACACTTTGAAAACTGCTGGTTTAGAGGCAGTTTGATTGTTTTTAAAAAATGCCATGTCTTGAACCTCTTTTTATTTTCTTGATTTTTTTTTTTTTTTGGTTTGTTTTTCTTGATCATTTTCATTAAGAGAAAAAGCATCAACTCTGTAATAATTTCCTGTCCTTTCTTCTTTATGTAACTGAGATTTAGCATAAATCAAATTTTTTTTTTTTTTTTTTTTTTTTTTTGCATAAATCAAATTTTAAGTTGCTCAATCATTCAACAAATATTTATTAAAGGTTTACTCTGTCCTGAGTATTGTTTTAGAAACTAGACAACCCCTTTTTGTAAACATGGCATGAGGGTAGAAATTATTTTTCTTCTCTCCACCACTTTTGGGCATGTAGGCAAAGCTCGGTAAATATGTTACCCGGCTGGTTTTCTGCCTCCTGCTTCTCCTCCCTGTCTTGTCTCCCCATGTCCTTATTATAATCATCTGTATCAGGGCATTGAATATCAGGTTCAGCTTGGCAGTAGCCACCCAAATAAAAGGGAATTTTTTTGCTTGTAGGTGTTTGTTTTTCTTTACAGCTAATCCTTTGGACAGTATTTTCCATTTTATGGAAACTTTTGAACTTTGATCCATTCTTCCACCTAACACTCCATTTCTACTTCTCAACCCCAGAGCTGTTAATACTCTTTACCTCCTTTTTAGTCACTAGAGAAATCTACTCCTTCTTAGAGCGTTAAATCCATCCCCTTTTAATATCTGGTTAAAATTACTGACTGCATAGCCACCGCCTTTACCAGCTTGGCCTTCATTCCTCCGGTGGGGAGGGAGGGGTGCCTCTAGTGTTCTTCTTTTCTTACTGTTCGATGTTTTTAGACCTTGCTTTTGGTTGTACATCAAGCCTCTTAACTCTGGTTTACATTAGTACCATCTTGGACTCCTATGCCCCTATTTTTTTCAAACCTCCTGCTGCATCCCGTTCTCTATTGTACTTATTCATAATTCTTCCACTTGGGTAGATGAGGTGAAATGAATTCTATATTCATCCTTTTGGCCTAGGTTGCTCTCCAGTTTAAAATATTTCACTCAGCTATCCACACAAAAATACTTGAAATACAGATACCTAAATTTATTGTGTGACTTACATGTATTTAATCATCACAGTAATCCAAGATGTAGGCACTATTACCAGTTCTATTTACAGATAAAGAAACTGAGTCATAGAAAGTTTCCTGTGTTCCCAACAGTGAGGCCTGGGTCCCAAGCAGATAATTTGTCTTCGGTGCCAGCACGCTTTAGTACACAATACTGCTTCCCACCAATCTGAGGGATTCTCCATGGTCTCTTTTTCAACATTTAAAATGTCTGGACACCACGTTTCCATTTTCTCTCAATATTATCTTACCTTTTCTGTCATCTACCAATCCATGGCCATTTTAAGGAATAAAATATTTTGCTGAATATATGTAAACTCTTACTACTTGTCTCAGAACTTAGATTTTAGCCATTGCCGGGGTCTCTAATAGACAACCTCCTCCTTTCCTAATGATGCTAATGCCACTGCTTCCCTTGGAGCCTAGCCTAAATTTTTGCTGAAGCATCAGGTAGACACAACCAGGTCAAACTCTACAAAATCTCGACCTCCAGAACGTCTGCTCCTGGAATTTCCCATGGCTCAGTCACTCGCATTTGCTTGTAGAATGGCAGATCTCTGCCACAGTTTTCTCCTGGGTCAGTTCTGCATGCCACTCTTCAAGAGCTGCTGAATGATTTAGGTCATATCTTCCTGTCCTTCTCTTCCTTTTCCTTTCCTTTCTAATCTTCCTAGGCTGCATTTTGTACCTTTAAATAATAAAATTCATTACTTTGAAATATTAAAATGCCTGTTTTCAATAACATAATGTGATGTCTTATACTTCAGATATCTTTGATTTTAAATATAACTGTGTTCTTCTAAACATAGCTATACTGATGAGTTTATTCATATGAACTTTATAAGATATATCCCATCTCATATTTATTTATTTTTTAAATGATTGTTGTCATTTATTTATTTATTTTAATATTTATTTATTTGGTTGCACTGGGTCTTAGTTGTGGCAGGCGGGCTCCTTAGTTGCAGCTCCAGGGCTCCTTAGTTGCGACATGCAGACTCCTTAGTTATGGCACGCAGCCTCCTTAGTTGTGTCATGAGAACTCTTAGTTGCGGCATGCATGTGGGATCTAGTTCCCTGACCAGTGTTTGAGCCCAGGCCCCCTGCATTGGGAGTGCAGAGTCTTATCCGCTGCACCACCAGGGAAGTCCCCCAACATATTTAGCCCTTTGTCAAAAACAGAATGATTTCCCATGGAATGATTGTTTTAGGGAATGGAATTGAATAGAATGTTCTGTTGTATGATAGAGGGCAGCCAAATGGTAAATGAAAGAACAGTGTTTCAATTATTTTCTTTTATGAAATTAAAATAAACTAATACTCATGTATAAAAATTATCTAGTGATCTCTACCTGTTGGACACTATTAGCTTCATGTGCATTAATGCATTCAGTGTATGTTTGATAAATATATGTCTTTAGGGAGGATCTTTTTGTCTCCATATCAGTGGTCAAAGGACAAGGTAAATAAATCAAAGATTATCACTTTCTATTTATCTTACTATATTTTACTATTATCTGTCCTCTTGAGGTAATTTATGTCTATATTGTTTATGAATGGTGGAAATAATGATGTGCTACTGTTCATCTCTTCCCAGTTCTGCCTTCATTGATGTAATAATATAAACAGCTTAAAATCAGCCTTGGCAGAAGTATTTACACCACAGAAATGAACAAACACTTTGAATCAGGATGGTGTTTTTTTTCTTTCTTCATGGAGAGCCAGTGTTAAATTTTTCCAGCACATAACTTGTTTTAGGCCTGATGTAACCTACAGACACAAATTAGGCTTTCAGTTCTCTCTTCTCTCCCTTTCCATCCTTCTTTCCTGCTACCGTTTCATGACTCACTTACTCTCCACCCCTTTCTCTCTCTCGTTCCATCCTTTCTTCTTTATCTCATTCCCTGTGTGTGGGTGGTACTTATTTCCTCCTGCCAAAGACAGATTTTCTCCATGTAGCAAGAGACATCCAAGGAATGAATCATCATCCTTAGAGTTCCATGATCCCCAAAGTAAAGCTCCTTCTCTAACTACATTTTGCAAACTACATATCAGAGGATTTGGAGTAGATTGTGATGGGTCATATGTTTACACCTAGAAAAATCCCTATGGCAAAGTTAATGGGTGACTAGGTTGGTAGGTCTGCGTCATTACCACCCAAGAGTTTAATTTAATGAAGAGGGCCACTGGGATTTGGAGTCATACCAGAATCATTTGATTTGGAGATATAGGATAGTTCCACAAAAGAAGTTGGGAGTATTAGATATACAGAAACAAACAAAAAAATGTCTTAATTCTAAGTCCCAGTATGTTAGAAACAGAGTAAATTATTGCTTGAAATTAATAATTATGAATTCTTGATCAGGGGTTCTCATACTATTTATCTTTGTTTGCTATACTTCCTTATTAAAATGATAAATATAGATAGATAAATAAAGTTAGTTTCTTACCAATCATTGCCATCTTTTGTTTTATTCATGATTAACTCAGCAGGAATATGGGGAGAAAATGAGATTTAATTTATAGCATTTTAAACATTAAAATATTTAATACATATAAAGAATTTTGTTCAATGCCTAGTAATAGCTGTCATTGCCAATATTATCACAATTGTTATCATCAGTATCTGTACTCATTTGAAAGAATGAGACACATGGAGGGTATATTCATATTTTTCTTACATGCATTCATATACATGTTTATGTATATATATATATATATATATACACATAAATAAATGTGGAATTATATACTTGTATATGTACATATTTTTATATTAAATGAAGAAATCTGTATCGCTTTACTTTAAAGTTAATGATTATCTGTAGGAATTTTAGATTTTGGCAAACTTCTACTTTTTGCGCTGCACCCTTTTCAATATTGTTTAAGTATTATAATGAGTTTGCTTTTCTTTAGTGTCAGAAATATACATATATAATATCTTTTTGGAGATGGAATTGTTTCATGTGCTTACGATAATCTGTTTAGAAATATCTCCATTTTATAATGATTCTTCATTTTAATATATTTAAAACATAAAAATATTAATTAGTTGTACCATAAAAAAAAATTATAGATACAGACACAGTTATACTTTCTTAGTTCAAATATTATTTAAAGCTTAACCATTTCTTTCAAATGTTTACCATGACATTTAAGCCTGAATTTGTTTTATTGTGTCATCACAAATCCTTATAAAAATATCCCCTATCTGTCTTGTTGAGAAATTTGTTATTATTTCCAGAAGAATCCCCAGTGCTTTACTTTCCTGAAAAGACAGAGTTATGAGAACAATGTGCTGGCGTGACCAGCCCACTGGGAACTGAAGAACTAGTAGGCAGGTATTTTCTCTGTTGTTCCATGAGGCTACATAATCTATTCATTGGGATTTGACTCTTTAATCTTCTCCTATAGTTTCCACTTTCGAATGGATTTAGTTTTTCATGGTGATAAAGGCATATTAATTAGAGTTCAGTTAAAATGCCTTTTACCATTTAACTATACTATGCCTTTGATCAGCTGTTGGATTGTCATGTTCCAATGCAGACTTTCAGGGCAGGGCATGTGTTTAAAACAGTGACTGCTAGTATGTACTTTAAGAAGTGGGCATGAGCAGAGCAGGGGAGTGGACTAAAAGAAAATGTAAACACAGGTCTGATGGCACTTTATATAAAAATATATAAGAGAAAAAGGCTAGGTCTTACCAAAAACAGAACCAAAAGCACAAGGAAAACGATGGGAAAAAAGCTCAGCTTAATGCTATCCGATATGAAGGTATCTAGTACCCCCCCCTCCTAACTTTGTAAGTTGAAATCTTAATACCCTGTACCTCAGAATGTGGCTTGTTTGGAAATAGAGCCCTTAAAGAGGCAGTTAAGTTTAAATGAAGTCATTATGGCGGGCCCTAATCGAATTTGACTGATCGTCCTCATAAGTTGAAGAAATTTGGACACACAGATAGAAACCAGTAATGTTATGTACACAGAAGAAAGGCCATGTGAGGGCATAAAAAAGGTGGCCATCTGCAAGCCAAGGAGAGAGGCCTTAGAAGACACCATATATGCTGACAACATGGTCTCAAACTTAGAGCCCCTAGAACTGTGACAAAATAAATTTCTGTTGTTTAAGCCACTCAGAATGGTACTCTGTTATAGCAGCCCTAGCAAACTAATATACTAATAGCTTTTGCTTTCTAGGGTAGAGAGAATTATAAGAATCTACCTACCTCAGGCATTTGGTTGAAACTGAGTGATGTAAATCGATGAAGAAGGAAAGGAGGTGTTTCTAATTTTATATTAAGACGTGATATGAAGCTTGAAAATGCTTGAGTACTACACTTTACTTGTCAAATGGCAGACATCAGCAGATACATCTTTCCTTAAAACCTGCCTTCATCTACGTGGACCGGTTCTTCCTATCTCGGTAGATGTGGAATCTACTCTTCGAGGTGGCTTGTAACAATTGGAGCAGTGTTCTGCCTGCACTGCACTCTATTTCCAAAGAAGAAAGTTTGAGACCTTGTTGTGAGGGAGTAGGGGGAAAGCAGTTGTCAACAGAAGGTAAAGGTTGTGCGTTGGCTAAAATATGGAGGCAACAGGTCCTGTAACAAAAGAATTAATTTCAATAAATAGTTGTGGCTTTTCTTGTGTCTGATAGCCTTTGGTCTACTCTTCCCATTTTCAGCTTCTAGCCACTCCTACCACTCTCATTTGCTTAGCCCTTCAGCTCCACCATTCTCCACCTTCTAAAATCTCCCTACTTTCCTGTAGTTTAATAAGTAATCTCCATTTCAGTCTAAAACTGACTTCTATTTTCTTTGATACTACCAAGCCATTATAGTCTTTACCTACTTTATTCTCCATTGTACTGTACATAATTGGCTTCTAACATGAAGTCAGATGATCTTTTCAATATTGTAGAGAACTAACACTTTGGGATAGCTATTTACTTCAATATTCATCTTTTATAATATTTGTACTTTTTTTCTGGATTCATGGTTATGTTGTTTTAATGATTGAAATTTCCAGAAATCTATTTGATAGTGGGTTATTATGTGTAAATTTAATTGCAAAAAGCAACAAAATAAAACAAAGCAAATAAAACAGGGATTGTAGTATTTTTTACATATTTCTACTTGAAAAAAGGGAATTGATCACATGATATGCCAAAAGTCCTAAATCTTATAGAAACATATATATGTTTCTCAGAACATTTTGTGCTTCTCAAAAATGCATTGTTTAAACTTCAAATATTCAAATTGCAAGCTCACTGCAGACGATTAAACTATTGAAAGAGCTGTAAAGTTTATAAGCATTAAGTGATCATTTTTCTAATAATTTATTTACTTGATGTTTTTTAGATTGTTACAATATGTAATTATTTGAATAAATCCATATAATACACATTGGTGTTATTTATATATCTGTTGAAAGTAAAGACTTTTAATAACCTATATTGTATTCTAAAAATGATTATACATCAGAACAAATATTATTATAGTAATAAATATATAAATATTACTATAGTAATAAATATGCTTTATTTCAGATATGTCACTATTTGTAAAACTTTTTTATTTGTAACATTTATTTCTTGGTGATAGCTGGGCATTTTTCACAAATTATAACAACTAATTTTGGTTTTGCAAACACAGATAGGATACATTGATATAGATATAGTTTTATTTGCAATATTTATACATAAACTTGCAAGATTCCAGACATTAATTATCAGTATTTTATAAAGCCAGATTGTACCTATAATATCTTGTTTATCTCTTGCCCATGTATTTCAGTATTTTTCCTCTGAATGAGCTAACCACTTGTGGGAAATTTCAAGAAAAGTGAATCTGAATTCTCAAATGATACAAACAGGTCAGTTATTTTATTACAGTATAGCAAAGTGTTACAGATGTCAGTGGCCAGTTGAAAAGGTTGAAAGGTGGAGTTGTTGAATTGAGACCCACAGTAACCCAAGAGCAAATTACTTCCTTCAGATACCTGACATATGTTCAAAATACCATTTGAGGTATTAATTTCTGAAGTTCCAGAGACTTGAAAGACTGAATTATTTTCTGAAAATGTTTCAGGCACTGGCTTTGTTTTGGGCCCCAATAGGAAGACATTACAAATATTTCATCTAGTAACCATTTCTTTGCTACAGGTATCTGCTCAAAAGTCAAAAGAAGGGAGAGACAGATGACATGATAATTTAAAAATAGTCAAGTTGATTTTAATTAATGTCATTGACATATTTTAAATTTGCAGAAAATTCAACTGTTGCTGCAATAACAAATATCCTTAATGATATCAGATCAGGTTTCATGATCTTTTAATATGATGCGATAATAACTGGAGCATATACTTATGAATTATTAGAAGACCTAAAATACTAGCAAAGCAGCCAAAATAGTTTACGTAAAAATTTGGCAGTTCAAAACACTTGCTCTTGAGAATGTATGTTTTCTTTCTCATCATGGTTGCTGGAATAAATTTAACCTAGTAATTTATCCATTACTATTTCACCAGGAAAATATTTCCATTAAACAAATTGGAGGAATGAAGTGAAGATAAATGTAACCCATCCAAAATTCGTAGTAAACCACTGAGAGGGTTCAGTTTATATTTTTATCATAGTTATTTAATTTTTGTTTAGTGTTACAGAATTATTTAAAATAACATGTCTAGTTTGAAGTTTAATAACATGTACCATAATTTTAAATAGTTTTTCCTTCTGTATAATCAGATATTATTTAAGAATCTAAAAATGTGATTAAGAGATAATTACTCAGGTAATGTTTAATATGCAATAGGTGCACATCATACATTAGTAAACCTACATTTTAGTCAATAAAATAAAATTTGTATTGCATAGAACTTAAAATATACATCCAAACTTTCTAGTGAATCAGTAGAATAAGTAGAACTAGGACCAAGTTCATAATTTCATGCTTTCCATCATAGGTCATGGGAGCACATGAAATTGCCAGATGAGTAGCTATTAAGGTGAGGCCAAGGTGAGGTCTGAAGTTCCCGCCTACAGAGAAATGTGTGTGGAAACGTGCATAGACTTTGTAATGATCATTTACAAAACAGGAATGGGTTACAAAATGAGTATTTTCTTTGCAAAAGAATGCAGAAAGGCTCACGAGGTCACCAAATTTTTGAAAGGAATCAATTCTAAAGATATGGAGTCTTTCATGTAAGAATTTGTAAAGGGTAGTAAGTATTTAAGGCAATTAGATCTGTGCAGATGAGGAAGATCCAAGCTTTCATTTACATCCTTAAGTTGCATGAAAAATATTATTAAAATATTCAATGCAGGCACAATGATATGCAAAGTAAAGATTGAATGTTGGATAAGAGAGGAACACTTATGTTCTGTGTGTGTGTGTGTGTGTGTGTGTGTGTGTGTCCCTTAAGGCAGGAGAGAGATGTGTAAGAAAGAGATTTGTCTATCAAAAAATCATATTGAACAGAATTACTCCTCTGTATCATGAGTATGAATTTGGTCTATAACAATTGGAAAGAAGAAATATCCTATTTTATTTTTCATAAGCAGATAAATTTGGCCCTAATTCTATTCCAGATTCCATCTCATGGACACATATGAGTTCTTTCTCTCTCTAGGATATACAAGATTCTGAGGAGGGATTTTTATGGTATATGGAGGGGAGTTTTTAGTCTATCGTGACGACTGCTAAGATGTGCATTGCCCAAGCTCTGTTAGCCTTTTGGGGGGAGGTAAACTCCTTTCATTCAGTGCTAAATATGGCATTAGGAACTGTGTTTAAAGTCACACTATTTGTGTCTTCCTACTCCTTTTTCTCACACACACATACACACACACACACACACACGCTCTAATTATTCATAAACCAAGAGGTCCTATGCCTTGACTAGCTCTGCTTTCACTGGTGCAGGTTCCAGTCTGCAGTTGAAATGCCCACTGCTCTTCCTCTCCCTGCGTCCTTCCTCAGTATTGGATTTGCACTTTTCTCTGTCCTTGGGTGGCTCTGGTTCCACCGAGTCCACTTGTAGCACCAACATTTCATAATCACCCTACCTACCCACAAAAGCCTGTATGCTCATACTTCATAGTACCTTCCCATATGGTGGACCTCATAAAATATGATTGTCTTTGCTATGCAGAGGAGGAAACTCTCCACTCTTCCTGCCCACCTTAAGGCTGAGGGAGCCCACATTTTTGTACTCCTACACACCATTGTAAGCACACACTCAGCATCTTTTCTTCCAGATTCTAGCGTCTGACTTTGGAACGGCAACACAGGAGCTACGGGTGATGAAGTCTGGACTCAGAATAAAAACCTTTGTTGGATCGAAATCAGTGGGAAAGAAAATCCTTTTACTCATTATCTCAACAGTGAAAACAAAGACCACATTATTATTTAAGTCAACTAACATCCCATATTAGTATATTTGCCCAACAGAGTTTTTGTACAATAATATATTTTATTTATTTATTTATTTATTTATTTATTTATTTATTTATTTTGGCTGCGTTGGGTCTTCGTTGCTGCGCTCAGGCTTTCTCTAGTTGCGTTGAGCGGGGGCTACTCTTGGTTGTGGTGCGTGGGCTTCTCCTTGCGGTGGCTTCTCTTGTTGCGGAGCACGGGCTCTAGGCGTGCAGGCTTCAGTAGTTGTGGCACACGGGCTTAGTTGCTCCGCAGCATGTGAGATCTTCCTGGACCAGGGCTCGAGCCCGTGACCCCTGCATTGGCAGGTGGATTCTTAACCACTGCACCACCAGGGAAGCCCCAATAATATATTTTTTATTTACAACCTTAGTTGGACCCTCAACACTGCTTGAGGTTCCTTTTACTTATTTCTTAAAATCTTTAAAGTCTTGAGTAGTGGTAGCAAATCATTTGTAATTTTTCTCAAGTCCTTGCCTTAATTTATACTAATCTCAGTAGTCTCTTAATATCCCTGAAATTTTCTCTTTTACAAGAGATTTTTCATCTTTACCCTTTTTCCTCAGATAGATACATGCTCTAGTCAGTTTAAGTCTTTCCTCTTTCCAGCTGTGCTGTCTCCTCTGTTCCCTTCCAGCATCCTCCGGAACCCTCAACCATTAATAATCTTTCTGCCTCTCCCTCCACACTAGCTCCTTTCCCCCCCGATATGCTGAACTGTCTTCCACCCTTAAAATAAAACAACCAAACCTTGCGTGTGGTTGGGCGAGGGGGAGGGTGGTGGTGGGGAGACCTTCCTTCAAATTAAAATCACGTGTCTGAATCCACTCACTTCAACTGTCTCAAAATGTCAGTGTCTCCACGTCTACCCATTTCTGCTTCAGTCTCCCACTTCTGAAGCTCTTTGATTAGGTTTCTTTATCATCAAATGGAATGACCTTTCCTCTGCCCTCATCGTGACTAATCTCTCCCTGGTCACAGATGTCATCAGGCGCTCCCTTCTTGAATCCCAGCCCCTGCCCCCCGCCCTGCGTTTCGGCACCAGTTCGCTTATAGCTCCTCACAGCGAACTCTGCTGCAGCCGCACGGGAGTAGTCTGAGGAGTCATGCCCTTTCACACCTCTTTACCTCTGCACATGGTCTTCCTTTTGCTCAGAGCTTTCCATCTCTCATTTTATGCCTGGTGAATTCTTACACTTCCTTAAAGTTTCAGCTTCATGGTTAATTCTTTTGTGAACCTCCCTTATGCTTTCCCATCATGAACCCATCAGGAAGAATCACACATTCTGTTCTGCTTTAAATGCTTTGCACTTTATTATGTCAGTGTTTACATTCTATTAAAATGTATATGCTTGGTCTCCTCTACCAGAATGTGAGCTCCTTAGAAGGAGGGACAGATCCTTGATATATAGCACAGACTTTAGAATCACACAGATCGTGGCTCAGGCCTTGTTGGTCCACTTTTAGCTGAGTGATCTTGGACAAGTTGTTTAAGCTCACTAACCTTCAGGTTCCTAAACTGTAAAACCACTCTCACAAAAGATTGTAAGAATTAAATGATTTAATGTATACAGGGAGTGACAAAGTGAACTATCAAAGGAATGTCAAATAAATGAATGATTAAGGCAGTGAAACTCTGATTAACATGGCTATGGACACAATAAACACTTGATAAATTCCTATTGAATAATTAGATAGATAAATGAATGAATAAGAGCTGTTTCATTTGTTTGAAAATTATTTACCTCCATCTTCTACATTTACTTCTCCAATCTCAGAGGAAGTTTAAATCCCTCCTTTCACTCTGTGAAAATAATATTTACTTAATTATTCATTCCTGTTCTTATTTTCTAGCATGGTTACTTGACGTCATTTTTTATTAATTAATTAATTAATTAGGCTGCATTGGGTCTTCATTGCTGAGCACAGGCTTTCTCTAGGTGCGGCCAGCGGGAGCTACTCTTCGTAGCGGTGCGCGGGCTTCTCATCACGGTGGCTTCTCTTGTTGCGGAGCACGGGCTCTAGGCGCACGGGCTTCAGCAGCTGTAGCACGGGGGCTCAGCAGTTGTGGCTCGCGGACTCTAGAGCGCAGGCTCAGTAGTTGTGGCGTACGGGCTTGGTTGCTCCGCGGCATGTGGGATCTTCCCGGACCAGGGCTCGAACCCGTGTTCCCTGCATTGGCAGGCGGATTCTTAACCACTGCGCCACCAGGGAAGCCCTGACGTCATTTTTCCTCACAAAATATTTTAATTCTACGAAATAAATGACATGGCATGGCTCCCTTGTTTTTTTTTTTAAAGCAGAGACTACCCTGACACATAGTAGCTACTTATTATTATCGTCTAGTTCAATTGTAGCGCGGTACTGAGTCAGTTCCAATTAGCTTTGAGTGCATCTAACTCCTACCCCTCCCACAACTACAAAATACTAACAGTGGCTTCAGGAACATATAAGACTGCAAGTGGGCAGATCTGAGGTGGTGTGATGGCTCAATGGTGTCAGGGGTCAAGATTCTTTTTTCTCCTCTTTTCTCATCATGCGGCTTCACCTCATGGTTTAAGATGTGCTGGGGCTCTAGGCATCACACATTCATTCCAGCCAGTGAAAAGGATGGAGCAGGAAGAAAGGTCAGCTTGCCCTTTAAAGCTGCACACAGCGCTTACCTAGCAGTCGCACTCAACACTTATGCTTATATCTCAATGGGGGGACATTATTATTATGGTCATACTTAACTACAAGGAAAGGTTGAGGATGTAGACTTTATTTTGAGTGGCCACACACTAAAGAACACAGGGAAACAGATGCAAGGGTAGAAAACTAGGAGTACTTGCCAACATTTAAATAACAACAAAATAACTATATTATTATGCTGCGTTTCCCAGGTGCCCACAAGGACAGTTAGCCCAATGGAAGACTTATTACTACTTCTTTATATTTAGGACAAACTGTATAACTGTCTCCTTCTTCCCTTCCCTGAATTTTATGGTATAGAACTATGAAAAGATAACTCTAAGGGCAGAGACATCTGCAGAGAGAGCCATCAAAATTTTTGCTTATCTGTGCCTCAGAACCATGGAGTGATATTCTTATACCTCAATGAAAACAGCTAATTTAATGATAAGTGTTTAGAGCATTTAAACTTCTGGAGAGAAGTTTTGTGTGAGTGTGTGTGTGTGTGTGTGTGTGTGTGTGTGTGTATTAAGGTAAATACTTTTTATCAAGTTAGAATCTAAGTAAACAAAATGATATAGAATTCAGGTAAATAAAATTGAAATAAATTTTTAAAAACTAATCTCAAAATAGCAAATATTTATAAACAAGGAGGTGAAAATAGGCTTCTAAAGTATTTCCTAAGTAAAGTACATGAGTTTTGAAAATTAATATCAATAATAAAATAAACTGGAAAAAAACAACTAAATCCAAAGATTGAAACTTTGTACTTCATGGAATATCTTACTTTTTGCTGCTTTGTGTGCCATAAAGAAACTGAGTTTTTGGCTTAGCACTTGCTTGTAATACCCATTTTTGAAAAGCAAATTTTTTTGTGTATATGCTACATCTGGCTTAAAAGATAAAACTTCAAATAAAAATTACACTCATCAAACTAGTTTCAGTCAATAAAACTTCTGGCATGTCTATTATTTCCACTTTTAAGCTATTCTTTTTAAGAAGCCATTTTGAAACTATAACCATACAGGATTGACTATAAGCTTTTTGTATGTCCCATATGTCCCAAATCTAGCACTGTGAAACTATTTCTTAAGAGCTACTTAGTGACAGAATGACAAATGAATGTCCTCTTCATTGGAGTGAAAGATGACTGACTTAATGAGCCAAGTCTTACTTGTCAATTAGGTTTCTTCCTCTGTATGTCTCTTTACAGATAAAGCAATTCCTTGAAACCACAGTTATAGGGAAGATAAAGAAATATATGATCCCTTTCTTGCCTTCAAGGAGAATAGCCCTCCACATCAGATTTAAAAATATTGAGTGTTCAAAATTACTGTTTTATTATTAAAAGTATTTATGTATGCCATATGAGTGTATATTATACACTGGTGTGTTCATTAACTTTCCTTGACCATGGTTTTCTATGTTCCCTTTATTATTTTATGAATCAGCATGTGACATGTTTTACTTAATTCCAGTCATTTGGAATCTATCATTAATATTGTAATTCTGTTTTCCACAAATAAAACAATATCCATGTTAGAAATATCCACACTTCAAGTTAGTATAATGGTCTTGGGGATACAGATCAGAGAATGGTGGTCAGTTAGTGGAAATTGAAAAAAAAACTGTTCTTATTGTTTTAGGTCTATTATAAAGTTTATTAACACATACTTTTTTTCCTAATAACTGATTGATATCTTCACAAACATAATTTTTTTTTTTATTCTGGAGAGAATTTCTTGTTTGGACTTATTTATCATCATAGAGATGAATGGAGTGCAAGATGGTACATAAAATTAACCACTTTTTAATTTTAAGCACAGAAAATATAAAGTGATTATTTTTACTCATTATATATTGATAGTCTACGCTTTTAAGATCATATCTTACCCCATGAAGTTTCAAACTTATTACATTTGAAATATATTTAAATATCGCAAGGGAAAGCCTCAAGTAAAAATGATACTTTAAAACTTCTACTGGAAAAAATTAGAGGAGTCTTTTCCCAATTTATGTTTTCCTCCACTGATCTTCAGCTGGTAATATACACCTCCATTCCTATGTTGTCGATTTCTTTGGATGGCATTAGATCTTCAGAGAGTTCTAGGCTCAGAACCAAGCACTAGATTTGATTCTTTCTTCTTCCTTGCTTTTTTCATCAAATATCTAACTGTAATTTTTTTCTATGATCATATCTTCATTCCTGTCCTTCTCATCCTCTGAATTCTTATATCTTCTATTTCACATCAGGCCATTATTTCCCACAACCCCTACCTTTCTTCCCAGAGCTTCCTCTTACCATTGTGTTTGATCTTTCAGTCGTTAAATGCTTTGTTGAGAGTCTGTGTGACTGAGGCCATAGCCATTATGGTAAATGCACATTATGGAAGAATTATAGGGAGAAAAATAAAGTAAAGCTGTGTGTATGTTGCTCTCACACTCTTGAATACTATTTTTTCCTACAAGGATTAGTTCTAGGATCATAGTTGATAAAGTCAATCAGTAACAATCAGGTTACTAATTTACTTAAATAATTCTGTACTATTGGTATCAGTGAAGGTTTTTCTACTGGAGTTTAAAGGATATCATCATTAAGAAGCAGAAATTTTCTTACCAGAAACATCTTTACCAAATTGGAGATATCTAAGAAGATCAGCTTTTCTTCTTCAACATTTTGTAGAGTATAGAGCTATGTTTGTGTACAGAAATTATTAACTTCTTACCTGTATTCCGTTCTTCTAAAGAATTAGCCCAGAGTTCCAAAATGCACCTCCCTTCTTCTTTCCACTCATCCCCTAGAACTGAAAATTACAACCTGAGATTCATTTCTTAGCTCTGTATTTCCAGGTTCACTTTGTAAAATTTTAAACAATAGTAGGAGACAACTACACACAAATAAGATTGAATGACACGTTAACTGTGTATTGTATATCTTTACAAAGGGAACAAAGAGCTTCATGAGGAACAGTTCCAGGTATTTAAAACAAACATTTCTGCAGATAGCAGCCATGTGCCTGCCTAGACCAGAGTTTCTCAATCTTGACTCCATTGACATTTTTGGCCAGAAAATTCTTTCCTGTGGGGATTTACTCTCTGCATTATCACAGCTTTAGTAGTATCCCTGGCTCCTACCCACTAGATGCCAGTAGCACCTCGCCATTCATGGCTAACAAAAATGTGTCCTACCTTGCGATAAGTCTCTTGAAGGCAAAATTTTCCTCAGTTGAGAACCACTGGCAAAATAATGGATGGAGTAATAATCATATCAAGTACTTTATAAATATCATCTCATTTAGTTCCTGAAACAAACCAAAGAGGTGACATTATTTGCTGAACTAAGATCTAGGGAAGGTTTTTTTAAATGTAGGGTTACAGACCTAGCAAGTGGCAGAACCCAGAAATCAGCCTTAAAATTTACACTCAGCAGCTATGCAAGTTGAATGGAAGGAAAGGAGGTGACAAATAAACATGCCCACCTAACAATTTTGCTGAGGGCCAACACTGGTCAGTTTTCTCCTCCTTACTGTCAGTTTTTAGAATACATTGCTTACTCAAGGTATTGGTCCAGGTATAGAATTTTAAAAGTGATTTAACTTTATTTCCTACTTTGTGCTCAGAGCTTGGATTATGGTTGTTAGATTAGGATTTGTGAAAGTGCTTTGAAGCCAGGAAAAAGGCAGAGTTTTACTGTTACAATGATTGATTTGATGGCATTTCAAAGTAAACATTGCCTATAAAGAGAGTAAGAGTGTGCAAAACCTGGGAGATCAGCTATAAAGTGTCGGCATTTTTTTACCTTTTCTCCCAAAATCTATCTATGAAGTGCTAACTTCTAAAACCTTCAGTTAAGGAGTTGAAAGTGAAAACGTGATTAGTCCATTTACCCATTCATTTATTCATTCATTCTGTCAACAAGTATGTAATCTTCATGAGGGTAGGACCTTCATTTTGTCCCTATTTCTCCCTATTTTGATGGCTATTTTCTCTGAAACTTGTATCTGGAAGATGGTTGACAATATTAAATATTTATCAAATGAAAAACAATAGCAATGAATACAAGTTTTTCTTATGCTTAATATATGTATCAGAAAATGATCTAAGTACAATGACTTCTTTAAAAATTTGTTAGTCTAAGAAGGTGTGTGTGGCAGAGTAGATGAGGAATGCATGTATATATAACAAATAATATAGACTTACTTAGACTTGCTTACTGTACTTATGAATTTATGAGAGTACCAAGCATTTTAAGTCTAAGTAAATAAATTTTTTCTTACTTATCACTTCTACCTATTTCAAGCCAAAAAATAGCCTAAATTATTAAAATATGACCCTACCCAATCTTAACTGAGCAGGGTTTATCTTTACTATCCACAACGGTATTGGTTTTCTGTTGCTGATAACAAATTATAACACATTTAGCAATTTAAAACAACACCCATGTATTAGCTTGCAGTTCTGTAGATCAGAACTTAAGAGTAACTTATTACAAATCAAAGCATATTACAAATCGAAGTGTCAGTCAGGCTGAGTTCTTATCTGTAGTCTCTGGGGGAGAAATCCACTTCTAAGCTCATTTTTGGTTGTTGTCAGAATTCAGTCCCTTGTGATTGTAGAAATGAAGTCTCCGCTTGCTGGCTGGCCATCTCCTGGAAGCCACTCAGCTCCTAGAGGCCATCCACAGTCTTTGATTCCTGGGCCCCTTCCTTTCGAAGCAAGCAATAGGGTGTCAAATCCTTCTCATCCATCCAAGCTCAGACTTCTTTTGCAACCAGCTGGAAAAAACTTTCTTTTTAAAGGTTCGTGTCAGGACATCGGGTCCATCCAGGTAACCTCCCTGTTTTAAAGCCAGCTCTGCCATATGCATAAACTAAGCGCAGGAGTAAAATCCGTGAAGTACACAGTCCTGTGGATTATGTGGGGCATACATGGGGGTGGGAAATTTGCAGGGGCATTTTAGGATTCTGTCTGCCAAAACAACCTTCCTTTTTTTACATTTGTTTCTTATATGGTTCTCATTGGCCACTAGACTAGGTTAGTCAGTGTTGTCGGAGTACCTAATAGGCCTCGATCTTAATAATCACCATCTTTATTGTTGTTGCTTTTTTACATTTTCTGCCTTCCTTTTTAAACTCTAGGTATGGTAATGGCAAGGCCTGGTCTTACTTCATTGCAACTGCATGTTGACAATATTTCTGGTACCTAATCCTTTCCGGATGGCACAAAATAGATGTTCAATAAATGTGAGTTGAAGGAGGAAACAAAAGCAAACACTAGAGAAATAATATTACATGAGAGTCTTCCAATCAGCCTACTCTGATCCTTATTCTCATTCTTCAAGTGTCAGGTCAGATGTTACCTTTCCAGCTCATTGCTACACTGCAGGTGGCCTCCCCTACAATGTCATTAAGCTATTTACTTCCCATCTCATCATTTTCTATAATTATGTTTTTTACTTTTTTGCTTACCTGTTTATTGTCTGGTTCCCACTAGAACAGAAGATTCCAGAAGACAGTTACTTTATCTTTCATTCATCAGTGTATATCCCCAGTCTAAACTAGTACCTGGTTCATATTGGGTACTCAGTAAATACTGGAAAAATGAATTATGGCCTGGCAGAATTGTCCTACAGAGCTTGGATATAATTTTTCATAGCCCAAATGATAACTTGAACATTTAAAACTCTTAAAATGCATTGCAGAAGTTTTCCAACATTTTTTGATAATGATTTCAAACTTAGTCAAACTACAATCTATAGTCTTCACTCTAATTACGCAGTACATTTACCTTTTGCACTTTGCTACCCCTCAAATCAGGAAGGTTTTATGCAAATTAACTTAGCAATTCAAGGTGACTATGGGTAAAAATTAATTAGGGATTTAAAAAATTTGTTCCAATAACAGCTATCCTCAAAAGGGGGAGAAGGTAATAGTTACACCAAGAATTTCAAATAATCAAAGTGCTAATTTATGATGTAAATTTACTTCATCTGGACATACATACTTCAATGTAAATTGCATTCATTTGGACATAATCATTTTTCACAAAGTCCTTGTGTTTGGCCTCTAATAGTTGTCTGTGTTTTAATTTTTAAACTTAGATTAGTCAGTATCTTTCTGTGTTCCTCCTTATGTTGTGGTGAAGTCCAGAGTAAAAACAATATGATATGTATCACTATTTTAAAAGTTTTTTGAGCTTCCCAGAGCTTCCTGTGCCATCATCAATTATAACTCCAAACATGTTCTCCTATTTCCATTGTCAAAGGGAAAGTGACAGTTTCTGGTACTTTATAGCTTGCTAAACTGTCTCCTAGAAAATATCTTAATCAGCATAAATTTAGGTTGCTGCGGGTTCATTTTTTATAAGCTAAATATCCTGATGTAATTTTAGGTATCCTAAAATGTAATTATTTAGATAGGAACTCCAAGTAAATAAATCCTTGATTAATTTTCTTTTAAATCCTGAAAGCTCAGTGCCCTAAATACTGCTTTGGTAGGAAAATCATTGACAGCTGCAGACTACTGCCACTTGAGACAGATTGATAACAACAACTTAAAAAAAAATCTCCTTTCGTTATTTACCAGTAATTATCTTCTACTGGCTCTTCTGTCAACACTTACCCATTTAGTCTATCAAATTAACTGATCAATGCTAAGTAACTTTCTAAGGCTTTTGCTTAAAATAGTAAATTTTAGATACTATCATGGAAATATATGTTATGCAGAATCTTGGAGTTTTCCTATCTTATGAAAAATGGCTGAATTTTCATTTATCTTTTGATGTAGGCCTTTGTTTTCTTCCAACATGTACACTTCTACATCTTTCCTCCACCCTCATCATTTGCCCACGGTGAGACAATTGTCTTTTAAATGCCACTGTCCCAAGAATGATCTCGTACTGTCCTCTTTGTGCCTCCTCTCTACACTGTATTACCTTTTATTATAGTCCCTATAAAGTTTTAGAATAATCACTTCCTCACATGTCTGTCTAATCCAACCTATCCTTTTCCTCTAGTTTATAAATTCAGGCACTTAGAATGACCACGCTAGACCTCAGTAAGTAATAAAGGAAAATTGGCCAACCAAGAGTAAATCACAGCAGTCTTCTCTTCTATTATCCAAATACTCTTTAGCCCTTATTCTGAATTTCATGTTAGCTTTTAACCAATAGAGTGAGCACTTTTTGAGAGGCTCTCTCTATAAGAATATATAATGGATGTCTTCACATTCACCATTGTAACTATGCTATGAAAACTATACCTTCGTTTTATGGCTCTGACATATGTTGGGAAGTGCAGGTGGAAATCCAATGTCAAAGGGCTTTAGAGTGGATGTTTCTAATGGTTTTGCTATTGCTAAGTCACCATGGAAGGAAGATCTTTGAAGCCAGTCAATGTAGCTATGGTACCCTGAGATCACTGCACTCTGGATGTTATATAACAAAGATCTGTGACCCCAGTCATAGTAGAAATGACTCACTTTCTCTCAACTTCATAAGTGTAGCAAAGTCTCAGTCTTTCAGTTCACATGATCAAAGAACATATATAAGATGGTTAGTATTGAGACTTGTAAATACTTGTTTCTAAATGGAGACTTTTGGGATGAGCCTCAAGATGTTTGCAACTAATGAGACAAATATTGTTAACCAGCTGCATAACATTTCCATTCACAAATTATCAAATTCAAAACTAAAGTATCAGACAACCAGTGTTTTACAGTAACAGACATAGCTGCCATTCAACATAAATCTAGGTTGACTCTGAGCCCAGCAAAAGATCAATGTATTGAAGATCTTTTTTAAAAGTCTGATGCAAGAAAGTTGGGCTGTTGACCAAAACTTCTTGGTAACTTCCCATGGGAAAAGAAGTTCTTTTGGAGGACAGTGCTGAAAAGCTTGGCATGTGCTGACACTTTGTTACAGTCTTTTCAATAGGAGAATCATTTCCAGGCCACCAGACACAGTGAATAATTCCTGAATATGCTACATGTGGTGTGGCCAAGATGACAGTACTGCCATCTGGAATAATAACAAAATTTCCTGAAAAAAGACATCCTTTATGGACAGATAACTCATGCAGAACATGTGTCAAGGGCTTGATTTCTTCAGACATTTCCCCACTGGACTTCACAGTCACAGGCAGAAGTACATTTATAGCAACAGAACATTACAGATAAGAACTACATAAACCACACTCCATTGCCTATTTATGTTTACAAGTATTAGGAAGGGTACAGCATCCACTGGTATTTAGAAAGAGGTATTTACTTTTTCCATTAAATATGAAGAGGTCACATTGTTTTTTGGCATGGAAAAAGAGAAAGTTCACCAGTGATTGGGACACCACAGACTACAGAGAAGACAATGGTAATAACCTGGAGAAACTAAGAAATCTTATCTAAACCTGTGTCACCAAACATGAATACAGCAGTTAGTTCAGCACAAATCCTGAATTAATTCCACTTACAACAGCGTGATTTTATTGTCTCATAACTAGTTTACCTCTTCTCCTGCAACCCTCAAGTTTATTTTATATCCCCCAATGGATTTTTCTTTCATATTCTCTTTATTAATTAATTCATTATTTAGTGATTTTTGAGCATTTTGCTAAATTAACATGCTTTCTTTATATTCAATTGTCGTAGAAGCTAAAGGATCAAAATACATAAAATATCTGGTTGATTAAATCAAGAGTGAGAGGCATGGTCCTCTGACAGGTTGGAATGGTTACTATCATTCCTCAGATTATCTCCACAGCATCCTTAGAGCTCCAGCTAGCCACTTTCAAGAACTTCTGCCTTTGCTGTGGTGATATTTACTGAGTTACTTCTCTTTCTCTAGTGTGAAGAAATCCTGTCATAAAATTTAATTCCTTAGATGATGTTAGACAGTATTTAACATGGATGGTTTCTTCTTTTGTTTTTTTGTTTGTTTTTTGTTTTTGTATATTTTTAAATTAATTAATTATTTATTTTTGGCTGTGTTGCATCTTCGTTTCTGTGCGAGGGCTTTCTGTAGTTGCGGCAAGTGGGGGCCACTCTTCATCGCGGTGCGCGGGCCTTTCACTATCGCGGCCTCTCTTGTTGCGGAGCACAGGCTCCAGATGCGCAGGCTCAGTAGTTGTGGCTCACGGGCCCAGTTGCTCCGCGGCATGTGGGATCCTCCCAGACCAGGGCTCGAACCCGTGTCCCCTGCATTGGCAGGCAGATTCTCAACCACTGCGCCACCAGGGAAGCCCCAGCATGGATGTTTTGAACTGGGCTATTGAAATAATAGAATACAAAGTTTGTTTCCTGTTTATAATCAATTAAAATGAAACAAAAGTTGAATGAAAGAAAATGTGCAGAAGCCTACATGAAGGAAAAATGTGAAATTTAATAATATTCTCCAAGTTGTCAACAAGTATCTTTGGCTGTACCTTGCCCAGTTTATAAATGTATGTGTGAAATCTGACCTTTAGACATACATGTCTAATCCTTACTATCATACTTCCTTTTATAGAAGTGATCTTTAATATTGTGTCTAGATTAAATATGTTGTGACTCTGTTAGTACACAGTTTCATTCTTTGACCTACTTGATGTACCAGAAAAAAATAGGATGCTATGTGTTTTTCTGACTGATGGAAACTTATCTTGAGAGCATTTATGAGCTGAATATTCAACCACTGTCCCTTTTCCCTGTGGCAAAGATCTCACTGATAATGAGGAATTCGATCTAAACAAAGTTATGACAAGTTCTGAACAGCATTCAGTTTATATAGAAAACATTGTGCATTAGCATATAAAGAATATATATAATAAAAGAATGATAAATTTCCACTTGTTAACAATTAACAATATACTAGTTGATCTTTATTTCAATAACTAGTTACTTGATACAATAATATGAACTTATACATGATTATATATTATAAATTATCATAAAATAATAGTAATTTGTTATATTAACTTTAATAATATGTAACAAATATTTAATACTTTGGCTGCTAAGTTTTGAATTAGTACAGATTGATAGAAAGCACATGACAAACTGTCACTGTATTAAACAAATTCTGAAGGAGTTATGTATATATCTGCTTTAGTATTAGAGAAATGGCATTTCATTCACTGAATTTCATATAAAATACAAACGCATTATCATGTACCGTAAGTCCTACGTGATCTGGCTTCTTCCCAGACTCTGATTTCACCTCATAATTTTCTCATTTATTTCTCAGGTTTTAACCATCCTACCTATCTTTACATTTCTTGGACAAGTAAAGCTTGATTTTTCCCTCTCTATAGATATAACTTCCCACTCCAGATCTCCATATGGTAGGTCTCAAATTAAATTTTACTGTTACCATTTGGTCTTCACTGAAAAACCAGTAATTTAGTCTTTCCTAGAACTCATTTCTATCCCATTCTTATATTTTTATTATTTTGGAAATTATTAGTTATTTATATATTTTCTTGTTTATTTTTTTCCCTCCCACCAGCATGTAATTTGCACAAAGGCAAGAACTTTATATGTCTTATTCAACACTCTGTTTATCCTTATGCCAAGACTAGTATTGGTAAAATGAAGACATTCAGTATATTTCTCTTGAAAAAACTGAGTGAATAACTGAATGAATAAACACATTTTGGGGCCATAAGCCATCAAAAAAGGACAGGCCAAAAATACTCTTGCTTGAAAATATGCACTACACACTGTGAGACTAACAAGACAATCTGCAAAAAGAAAACAAACATCATTGTCATACACTAATGTTAATTTATTACTTAAAATTAAGAAAAGAAAAATTATAAGTTCCAAACAGCACTAGTGGTAAATTGATAAAAAAATGATAGTAAATGTAAGTTGTTATTCATCCATAGAATCAAAGACAAGGTATGCTTGAAGGACCCTCTTTGTCCACCAAATTTTGAGGAATACTGCACTTGGTTTAGGGGGTTGGAGGTGCGGCAGTGAAATGTCACGAGGAAGTATTGGCAGAGCTTCAGTGGGGTTTTACAGTCCATCATCACTTGAGTTGCTGATACCGACATGGATGGTCTTACTTGCCTGTCTGGCACAGTCTTACCCATCAAGCTGTTGCTTCTTATTCTCTCATCCCCACATCACTTTCTACAAATTTTAGATATTTACATATTGCATTTAGTGTATCTGTTTACATATCAGCCTCTCCCCCTCCATCAGGATCTATCTAAAAGTAAGATTTTTTTTTAATGTTTTTATTGCCTTGCTCCATGCCTAGGAAGTAAGTGCCCTATAGGTTTCAGTAAACTAAGTACTTAGTTTTTTATAAAGACAATTTTAAGAACCAAATGGTGTTAGGAATCCCTCACATCTTCCTTTTTTGATAACTAATTCACATACTGTTCTGCATGTTACCATACCACGTCAACATCTAGAGATTCTGTTTTTAAAAAGCTGTAATTAATGGCTCATTCAATTAACCTTTGATGTACATCATGTTATCATATGTTCCCTCAGTGTTCCTGTAGATATCTCTTGATATCTTAGAGAAGTAATGCAAATGGCTTCTGATTACATTTTAAGAAATTTTTAAATATTGTATTTCCTTACTTAAATAGGAAAACCATCATGGGTAGTTAAATTTTTGATTAATGAGAAATTGAATTTTGAGCTCAAATGGTTTAGCCCATTGTGTCTTATAATTCTTCAGAGTAATAACCTTCCTGAGTGGTAGTGGAACAGTTTGTCAATGCAAAATCATTGATGAAGAGGGCTATTGATTCTCCTTATCTGCAGTTAATGAAATGCTTTGTTCACTAGAGTCAATGAGGAAAACTGGAGTGAAATATGTCAGAAGTCAGCAAGAGCAGGGAACTCGGCTGTCACATCTAAAGACAATATCATACTATAAGCAGAGAAAACAGTATAGTCCCATACATTAAAAACTAAGAGTGCTGATGCTAATTTAGCCCTCATACTCCTGTCAGTCAAAAACGGGAATCATGAACATATATTTGAGTAAGTGGTTCTTGAACTCCTGAATGGAAAGAAGTTTAATTGAATTGTTTTTTGAATCCTAAGGCTTTAGAGAAGAATAGTAGTTAATGTATTGGTAAAACGCTATCAATAAAATGGATTTTTAAGGCTTTATGACTGAATAGAACTTGCAAAACTCCCCATGGTCTGGAATCTGGGGTTTCTGTCCTACTCCACTTGTTATTATTCAGCTTGTTGAAGCTCCATTTGTACAAAACTAAGTGTCTTGCTAGATATGTGTAGGAAGTACTCAAAAATGTTTAGAATAATCTTCATATAAAATAGATAAGCCATAATATGTTAATCACTAGAATGATTTAACAGATAAGGAAATTGTAACCCAAGGGATAGTGATTCTCAAAATTCAGTGTATATCAGGTTCCTAGGCGTCATTCTCACTGTTGGTTGAGAAGGCTGATTGGAAGTTGGACCAGATGATTGAATGTAGGTGGTAGGGAGATGATACTTGGAGGTATATGTTTAATGTGCAGAATGTAAGTCAACTATTAACTAGTTCAATGTAATTCTGTTACTGCATAAATTTTGAATATAAGACATTTACATTCTGTTAGGTCCACTACTACTTTCAATAGAACTATTATAAAACAGTGTTAATTTTGAATCATGTGGCTCAGGTACATAGAATTTTTATTGATCAAAGTCATTTGGAAAAACAAAACACCCCTGCCCAACCTTACACACCAATGCCACAGCAAACCTAGAGCCCATTAAGTTACATAACAGTTGGTTCCCTGCCAGCTTCAGCTATTAGAGAATTTGGTTATTTGGCTCCTACAGCTATAAATTTATTTACTACAAAACACTTATTCTCTAAAGATTTCATTCTTCTGCCAATTTAAAATTCTAGTAAAATAGATGAGTGGAAGGTTAAAATAGAAACAACTAAGCTATCCTTTCTCCTTTAAAACATCAGAGGCAATCAGTTAGTTGATATAATTTGTGACTCGTTTCTAAAATGTGTCATCTTTACAGTAGTTTGTATTTTATCATTTGATAAATTATGTTTGACATGTAGATGTGAGAGCAGAGGAAAGCTACATTTTACTTAGTGTGTGCGTGTGTGTGTGCATGTGTGTGTGTGTGTGTGTGTGTGTGTGTGGTGTATTTTAGAACAGAGACTCTACTTCACAGTGGAGTCTGGTGAAACATCCTGCTAATTTTATGAACTACCTTCTAAAAAATATGTCAAAAATAGATTGTCAGGTACATCTTAACATTTATCAAGAGCAATGTTGCTGGAATATCTTTCCTTTTATATTGCTTGAAAGAGGTATCAAAATTGTTTTTCAAATGGGGAAATGTAAATCACAAATTCCAAATTATTTAACTTTTTTCTAGGTTCCTGTATTACATCTAAATTAAATATTAGGATGATAGGTATGCACTTTTCTGTGGCCTCTGAAGAAAAGAAATTATTTTTAAATTTTATATAAGTGTGAGAGCAATATGTGTGGGTTTTCTTCCCTCTCTCTCTTTTTCTCTGTAGAGGAAAAATTTTCATCTGACAGATTAAAAACATTAGATTACATTCTAGTTACACTAATTGCAGCTTACTGGTGACACTGTCATTAGCAGAGCACTCCTAATGCCTAATTTATAGCAGTGTCATGAATGATTAATTTAAGATGAACTTGATCAAGTGTAATGATGAAATGGGTTTGTATTCACGATAGAACCTTTTGACAGCCATTAAACGTGAGGCTATACCTAAAACAATTGAAATAGTTTTGGTTAAAAAAAAACCCAGCAGATTGTGGTTTAAGCAGATGCTAAGTAAACTGATTGAAGTTCTCTATCAGAAATGATCAAAGAAACTAATAGTTTGAGGGCTCCTGTATGCCTTCAGTCTGAAAAGGGCAGGGATCTAGCCCATCTTTGTGCCTTAGTGTCCACAACATGAGAGGTCTAAAACGTTTATTTTTAAATGAATACATGGAGGAATGAATAAATGATAATTGAGTTACCCTGCCTTCCAAGTCTCGGTAATATCTCACCCTGACAATTTGTGACTTTCTCTTGAGTCATTGCTCATCTCAACCGAACTCCAGCCATGCCAGTCAGGTTTCCTTTCCTTGGATATGCCAAGTTCCTTGCCATCTTTTATACATCCAATTTTCTCTCCCCAGATATTCTGAACATGGTTGATTCTCATTATTAATTCTCTCCTACTCAGAAAGACACCCTAACTTCAACTATCGTCTGAAATGTGTGTGCATTATATATTGATTATATATTGTATATTTACTACCTACACACACACACGCGCACACACACACACACACACACACACAGAGTTTATTACCTTCCTCTTCCACTCATGCCCAAGGTCCTTGAGAGCAGGAGCCTTGCATCATATTCACTCTGTATGTAGAACAGGGCTTGGCTTATGTATGCAGGTGCTTCATAAGAATGTAGTGAATAAATAAATGCTATGAAAGTATTTCATAGCATGCTCAAGTATTTCTTGAGTGCTTCTGATAGATTACTTTTACAGAGAAAAATTAAACATTATGAGTTAGATATATATTTATTTTAGTTTATTATTTTTAATAGGGAAGAAACATAGTTCACAGGAATGGTTTAAAAAAGAATTAACAGAGGGCATTCCCTTTAAAAATAATATTTCATCTTTGATAGTGGGGAAATAAATGAAGTCTTTTAATGCTTGGAAATTGTATATATTACATGTGATGAAAGGAAAAAAAAATAGCAACACCAAGGAGAGGGGAAGGTAATCTGCAGTGGGTTTTGCAGTTTATTACAGGGTACCTAAACATATGTGTTGAAAGGTGTATGTGTATAATTGTGCTCAGCTTATCACTTTAAATTGTGATAGGAAACAATATAAAATCATAGGACAAACTTGTGATAACATTAGCCGCAAATAATCCCTAGTGTTTTTTGACAATTTAGACGTACTAAATAAAAAAATCCTTTTAAACTTTTACCCCCTCTTACAGTATTAGGTGAACAGACAGTATTTAGATAGGAAGAAATAGAAATAAAAAACATTCTGCCCTGGCATTTTGATGTTTGGTTTCTCATCCTGTCTTAATCATTATTTGTTACTTAACCTTCAGACATAAGGAGGTAAATAAGAAGCTTGACCTGGATGATCCCTAATAGGATAAAATCATATGATTCTATTAAATATAGTTGTGTTCGTTGATGAAACTTTATTTCAAGTTAGTTTTCAGAAGTTTGAAAACCATGTTCTAATATTTAATTTCTGCCAACTGTACCCTTGGGCTTCTTTTTGGCTGTTCTGTGAATGTGGAGTACGGACCGCAGTGAATCAGAGGAGCATGCCTGGGGAAGCTGATATAAGAAGCCAGTAATTTAGAGAATTTGCTTATTTATACTCTCCTTTAGATAGTGACAAATATGAAAGTTTTATTTTTTAATTTAACTCTCCAAGGAAATAATTTTAAGGTTCCAGACTCCAATGGTTTAGAGAAACTGCAACAAAATGTACGAAAGTGGTCCTGGTTCCATTCTGTAAAAGACTCAGGGGGAATAATATTGCCTAATGTTTTCTATGGATAAAATGGTTGCTTAGTTGAAATGCAAAATGCATTTGACTGCCATGAGAGGCACTTTCTCTTTTGATCTTCTCTACTATTTTGGGGAGAGAAGATATGTAATATTAAATTAAATTTATAGCGGGATTTGTGTGTAAAAGAAACGCTTCAAGAGATCAGTGGTCAGTGGGGTTGCACTGTGTGTGTGTATGTGTGTGTGTGAATATTAACTTTTGCATTTTGGTTCTTAAAGAAGCAAGATTCTGAAAATAGATCTCAAAGGAATTTTCACTTGTATTAACTTATTTTTCAATAGAGAAATTACACATGATTCCTTACCATAATTATGTTGAATAATTTATTAGGATGAAATGAAAATATATGTGAAGTTCCAATATTGCTTTCTCTTTATTAGTATTAATTTTTTAATATATTTAAGAATATATTTAAAAAGTAAGAAGAATATATAGAAGGCTGTTTAAATGTAATATTAAAGAAGACATATAAAAGACAGTTTATTAAATCAGTGAAACTTTTAGATCTCATCTTAAAAAGAAATTAGCAACATGAAAGAAACAAAAAGTAGATTTATTGATGTGAGTCTCCACAAAGGAGGAACAATTCATAATTTCATGGTTTATCTGTGGTAAGGAGAAATCTTTTTAAAAATTTTATCTAAAAATTATTCAGAATTGTGGAATTGCATGATAGAAACTCAGAATTCATTAGTTGAAAGTTTAAAAAGAAACAGATATTTTTCTAAGATTTGAAAAAATATTAATACGGCACCAAAAAGAGTGACTATAATATTGAAACAGTATTGGATATACACAAAAATAAAGAAAAGTCTTCTTTATGGGATATGATAGAGCTCAAATTTCATAAAATGAAATTTGGTTTGGTTTGATTTTGCTTCTTTGGGTTGTATGTCCTGGATTATTTTCATTATTTCATTTTTTGTAATAATAATTATATCACAGAATCATTTAGATTTTCAACTTATTAAGCTCTTTAATCCTATTATATAATGCAGTTTTCACACTCAGTGAGGGAGCCATAGATTTTATTAACTTTATGTTAAGGATAAAGTATTTGAAACTTAGAAAAATCAAGCATCTTAGGGAACCTAGTAAATTGAAATGCCAAGGATCAACCCAACTCTTTTTATTCTAAGTCCAATTTTTTTACATAACCACAATTTTCAAAAAATAATTTAACTGTTATATTAATTATTAAAAATTTGATTTGAATTCTAATCTTATTCTAGTTTATACTTAACATTCAATTCTAATTTTTACCTCTAGGTTTGTATTAGATACATAGAAGATAAGAATTTAAATACGTTTCGTTGTCAAATGTCTTATTTACCTGGGGCTGAAATTACTTCTGATTATTTGCAGACAAAAGAGAGGCGTAGAAAGAATTGTTGTTGAATCTGATACTAATTTACCTTCCTCTAGTTCTTTTTATTAAACAGACCTGCCTTAAAACTTCTACCACCCCCCTATTCTTCTTACATCTGGGAAGTGGAAGGAGCAGGAATTGATAAAATGGAAGAAGCTGTTCTCAACTGTGAATTTTCAATCTTTGTCTAGATTTCCTGCTGCATTTATCATTGATATTGTCACAAAATTTGTCACTTTTGTAGCAGTCTGTGACTGATTTAGTCTAGGTTGCCTTATTTATTGTGCCTTCAAATATTACAGAGTCTCCCAATTAGACTGCAACCTTTTCATGAACATGAGATTGAGGGAGTTTCCTTAGTATTAATCAGAAGCCGTGTACTCAAACTTGTAGATTAAATCAACTAGGCTAAAATGGAATGATTAAGAAAGCATCCTACTCATTAATCTTTAGTTCATGTGAAATAAAATACAATATCTTCTGTGTTTTTTTAATGTGGGTATCATGTCTATTTCAATAATAGTAAAAAAATAGTAAAAAAAAATAGTTAAAATAGGTTCAGTATGACTTTTATGACACCATTTTAAACATCCAAAATTTATTCAGTTCATTTCATACTTTCGATTATTTTTTAAAGCAGATTTGTAATATCAGAAAACTTTAAAAAATAATTATAGCATCTGTATGTGTGAATAACGGCTAGAATTTAAATATAGAAGCTACAGATAATATGTCTCTTTTTTCCCATATGAAAAGGTTCTAGACCGATCTCCTGCACATCATGAGGATTTGGGGGACTTTGCTTTAGATGCTGACTTGTAGATGTAGAAAAATCTAATTAGAGTTGCTTTCAATTGAGTTACAGTGTTACTCAGAAAATTTCATACCTCTTTAAACATTTTTTTTCTAAAAACTGATTTATATATTTCAAACCTTTTTTCAAAAGCTTTCTGGTATATACTTGAGGCTTTTTTAAAATTGATGTTTATAAACATGGAAATAATTTTTAAAACATTTGGCTTTAGGCAAAATTCAAATGTATATCCATAAAATTGACAGCATTTTTTAATTGTAAAATAATTGGACTTTATGAGTTGTAAAATGTTGTTCAAAGTTAAGGTAAAATTTTGTATATGCCAAGAAACTAAGTGTACTAAGAAAAGGATAATTCATAAAATCAAACATTCATTCAAAAAGCATTTTTTCACAAGCAAGCTTGTAAAACAAAGATTGAGTATAACATGATATTTGGTAGTGCAAAAGTGAGGATTTGAAAAATTTTAATAAATATGTGTTAATTTTATTGAATTTTAGAAATATATAGCTAGCACTTTGAAATATTATTTTGAAAAAATGTTCATAATAATATAGGTGGCATACATACATGTCACAATATATGTAGGTGGGCTGAATTTTGACAAACACGTTTTGAGTACAACATATTTATTTTATAGATGAGGAAATTGAAATCTAGAGAAGTTCAGTGAATTACCTCAAATCAAATAATTTCAGGATAGATATTTAAATAATGTAAAAAACAAAGAACATACCTATGTAGAATAAATGAAAATGACACTTCCTGACAGTAATCATTAAGAATTTACTGAGGACTTACATGTGTTGTGGCGTGTTATGATGGATACAAAAAAAAGATCACCTTCTAACCGTCCAATCCTGTTACAGAGAGTTCTTGCCTTAAAGGCATTTGAAATAGTAGAGAGTACCTTTACTGGGGCAAGGGACCGTTTGGTACACTGAAATTGCGTCTGCATATGTGCAGTGTTCTCTTACCAATATACCCTGTAGTACTTTAACTTTCATTCATCCTCCTATGCATCTAACACTATAAAATGGAAATTCTAATACGTTTGGCTTGTTGCTTGAAAGTCATTTAACCCTGTCAACTTGCAAAGGGATCCCTTTGAAATGTTTAATGCTTATCATCGCGTGTTAAAATTATGCTTTTTGGCAAGATATGGATTCTCTGTTTTGGACACTTTCCAATCTATCAAAACCAATTTTTTTCTTGGTTATTGTTTACAGATCAGCCATATCAAGGCACACTATATCTACTAGGAAAATCTGGTAAAATGCATATTCCAGTATATTTATCACCTGAGATTCTGATTCATTAAGTTTTATTTTTTCAAGCAGGATGGGGACTCCATAGCAAGCTAATTCCAGTGTTGGTGGAGTGCTTTGAGAAATATTGATAATAAGTTATTAAATACGGAGGCAAAAGTGGGCATTGTTGAATTAATCCGTTGAAAACATGTGTGTGAACTTTATTCAGTGCTATTCTTATTGCATTTTTCCAGGTAAAAGAGAACATCTTATTTCAACATCCATCAGGAATGATTTTTTTTTTGGTATTTGAAATATCTTGAGTATGCTCATTTATAAGAAACAAAGCAAAACAATTTTTTAAAAAATTCTCCATTAAAAGACATCCATGCTAAACTCCAGCAACTCAATCTAAGTATAGAGTCTTATATATATATATATAGAGAGAGAGAGAGAGAGAGAGAGAGAGAGAGAGAGGGCGCTTAAATGAGGAGGAAATTAGAAACAATTTTGTCTTCTTATTCCTTGTTACACAGTCCAAGGTTAGTATACTCTATCTAAGGTAGGGAGTTGCATATGCAGTTTTCAAAGGTTCATTCTGCTCCCAGGTGATGCTTTTCTATTTGAAAGGAATAAGAGTAGCCAAGAGCAAAAATATTCATCCTTCTGTTTTCTCTAGAAACAGAAAATCTCAGTATTTTCTGTCTCCTTTATTGAATGTGGAAAATTTTCTATCTCCTTTACTGTATGTGGAGAATAAATGTAGCATTGAAGTAACTTTGCAACTGTGCTGAGTGGGTGAAAGATGTACACCAGTTGAATAATGAGGATGAGCAAAGCATCATTTATCAAAAAAAAAAAAATCTTCAAAATCTTGTCTTACTTCACACACACATTCTTATGCAGAACAAGGTGAAGAGGATTAATAAGTTATCCAGTTCAGCATCAGCCCAAATTATTCTTTTACTGTCAGATACCTCCCGTCCTTATCAGAATTTCCCTAAGAAGTCCATTAGTGTGTCCTACCACTCTGAAAACTTATTTAGACCTGTAAAGTGGCTCTAAGTTCATGTTGATAGATTTATGCCACTCCTTCAGGGAGAAGGGTCAGACATCCTTAGCTACCTCATAATTTGGAGAATGACTTAAGATTTAAAGATTGGAAAAGCTTTTTATATTTCACTCTCCTTAAGCTTTTAATCCTTTGCTCAATATAGTCACTTCTTTTCAGATGAATTTCATAGACTTGGAGAACAGAAAACAAAACCATCTGGTGCTTCGTGCTCCCCAGATATTTCTAAAAAGTTCAATAGTTTGGGTACAAATACTTTATTTGTATTATTCAAAATAAAGACTTAACATTTAGAAATTGGAGGAGAAATATAGAGACAACATGGCAGTCTTGATTGACGTAACTGGGTTAAATTCTTCCACAGGGAAGAGTTTTTTAAGAAGCAGTTAGATACCTGGTTGCACAAGTTGATTTTAACTGGGTTGTCACTCAAACACAGAAAAATGTTCTTCCTACCCTTTCTACAAGACGTTAATTTTTCCATTAAAAATGTTTATTAGTTTGGTATTAAGAGGTCGTTTTACTCAGTCATCTTTCAAATATCTGCATCACACATGTCCTCCAAAGGACTCTGATGGTAGGTTGCAAGAATCCAAAAAAGCAAATATTTTGGAATCATTTAAATATAGCTCTGCAGTACATTTTATTTATTTCAGTAAGTTTAGTTTCATTGTTTGCTTAAATAATATTGGTGTCCGTTGTTCATACTCTGACTAGGGGAGTAGGGGAAAAGAGAGAATACCTGGACACTGGTTTGAACTTTAACATTCCGTATTATTAAGATGAGTTCTAGGATGTTTTTACTTGTGTAAGATGTGTTGTTTGTTTAATATTTCCTAGTGGTTTTTTTTTAAAGCAAAACAGGCACATTTATTTTGTCTGCACATTAATAAACCTCTTATATGGAATTGCACTTGTTTTTCTACTTTTAATATTCATGTATTCATTTTTAGCAGATATTTATTGAATTCTTAACTTGTATATGATGGAGTGATGTAAGAAACACTCCTTAAGCTCAACTTTATAATCTAGTTAGAGAGATGACACGCATATAAATAAAGCAGAAGGAGATAACATATCCTTTGAGTTCATCAAATGAGGATGAACTCACTTCAGGCAAAATCCCATTATTATAAGCTCATGTGGCTATCCAAATTCTGTTGGTGTACTTAATGTTATTTGGTGCTTTGCTTCTCACCAAGCTCTGGGGGAAATGGCATTATATTAAATTAATTACCCTTAAAATTAGTAAAATGACTCTCTGGCTTTCTAGGGCTTTATCTTATTTTGACATCAAATTATTAAAAGGATACAGAATTGTCTGTATGTACATTGCATTTGCAGTTTTGTTTAATATAAATGTGTAGGGACAAAGACTGAAAGGAAGGATATAAAATATGATCATTTAAATTTCAAAATTGTCAAAGATATTGTCTTTCTAGGTATATATATATATATATATGTATATATATACTCATATATATTTAAGTAGAGAATATAAGGGTTTGATATCTTGACTTTCTCAGTCAGAGAAGACAGAATGACTACTGACATGACCCATTTTGTGGTTACTTGACACAAATAAAATGACATCCATAGCAGTACTTCTTCATAATACTGAGAATTAAAGGAAAACAATGCAGAAAATAGCACCACACCTGGTGCAGTATAAGCCCACAATAAATCTTAGCCCTAATAATTATTATTGATTTTATTAGGTCCATAGCATTCTACAGACTAAGTGAAAGGGCAAAGTTCAGCTTGTTCTCCGTTTTGTTTTCTGCCATGAAAAATAGTGGGGCAAATTTCAAATATAACAGTTAAATTTGTATATTAAAATTA
Source organism: Balaenoptera musculus (assembly GCF_009873245.2). Taxonomy (NCBI): domain Eukaryota; kingdom Metazoa; phylum Chordata; class Mammalia; order Artiodactyla; family Balaenopteridae; genus Balaenoptera; species Balaenoptera musculus. The sequence goes on from NC_045789.1 coordinate 13,470,130, forward strand.
ACTGCATCACTGTAAGGAGGGGAAATGCAACTACACTCAGTGGCGATCCTTGGAGTCTTGATGGTAATGGAAAGCCTGGCTGTTTCTTCCTGTCCTTTTCAGTGCATAAACAGATTAATCCACAGTTGCCGGCACATACTACCACATTCTCTCTATGGAGATCCTGGAATACTTTCCTTACTCATAAGGCTTTGGAAGCTAAGCTGGATCATTTTGTTAAAGCTAACTGTGTCCTTATATTTACCTTATGGCTTGACCGAATTTCTCTACCTGCATACTCACAGCTCTATACCCACTTGGTCTTCAAGGTGCTAAGCAACCTTTTCAGTGTACAAACAGGTAGACTAGTAGTGGTGTGCACCCACACAGTTGAGCCCAGAGATTTTCAAATCTTCTTTGTGCTGGAAGTGTTATCTCCCTCCAGAAATCTATCATATGCTAGCTTTTAAGGATAAGGAACAATGTCAGTCTTATTTATAATGATATTCCCCAGGTCTAACTCTGTATTTGGCACAAAGAGAACTTTAATCATTGTCAAATCAACCACTTACTTAATTGTTAATTTTAAAACCTCAATCATAAAAAGAAAAAAAAAAGCTTTCGTTATATCTGGATGTACAGATTCAATCTGAAAGAACAATTAAGTAAACATTTTGCCCTGTTTCTCAGTGTCAACCTGTTCTATGTGGGTCTGTACTGAAATACCTTCTTACAGAGAGTAAAGCATGCAACTGTAAAGCAACTTTAAAGTAAAGCAACTTCATTGCTTTTGTATCTCACAATACAATGAACTAAGAAATCCAACAGGAATACTGTAGGTAACTTAGCTTAAATATAATAATAAAATAAAATTATATAGCCTTTATATTTAATAAAACATTTTTTAAAACAGTTTTACATGTAAGAAAATCCAAGGGCTGATTTTTAAACATTTTATGTTCAGTTTACTGGTCCAGAAATTGCTTAGAGAACTCATAATTCCAGACTGTAGTCAAGGAATCAGGATCTCAAGTCAGGCCAAATTCCCAAGCTGTGATTATCCCCATTCTGTGATACTGCTACCTTCCCAAAGCAACTCAAGATTACTGGCTCAGTATTGGATTCTTGAGCAATGAGCAGCCTAAGCTGAGTTCGGTAACACTATCACAGATGTTCCACCAAAAACATTTTGTTTTCATCCTGGTCTATCCACTTATAAACTAACACAATATTGTAAAGCAACTATACTCCAATTTTAAAAAATAAATAAAAGGACAAAGATTTGAATTGAAAAAAAAAAAGAAAAAGAATCCAATACTGAGAGATACGTGTTGGGTAAAAAGATAGATAGTTGTATTGAGGAAGTTGGCAGTCTTGGGGAGAAGGTGGACTCATGTCCCAAAGAACAAATTCCTCACTTCCCAGGTTTTGCTTGGAGATTATACAGGGCAAAGAAGAAAGGGCTACATGCTGAGGAGGGGGTAAACATCTATTTTCAGAGATGACTGCCTCCATCACGTGGTTCCAGGTAGATGTCTTGTCTCGCTTGTGATTGGAACATTATCTGAGCCATAAATCTCTGATCAGTTAGTCCTTCTGGCTCCAACCAGTCTGGGGTTGTCATGCTTGTGGTCAACATACAGTTGACTTCTTCCACCTGGCGGGAGTTTCAGTATCTTCAAAATGGTTCAAAGGATATGGCTCAAAATATTATCTATAGCCCTTGAGGAAGAACTAAATGTCCTTGATTTTGTTTAATGCCTAAACTATTATTTTGTCTGCTTGACTGTTTTCCTTTGCTTCTGTATTTTATCATTTCTCTGATTAAATTTATTCTTTGGAACTCGGGGAAGGCCTAGGAGATTAAAGTTTTTCTACGAACAAGAAGCAGGCAGAGGACATATTGGGGGGGAGGTGGTGTCTGTCCCAGGAAAGCCCCATAAGGTTTTGCTTGGTTACAGTAGCATTAAGAACCTTTTGTACTTGGTTACCTATTACTGCTCTTTGAGGGGCGTAGGTTTGGGTTCCTATAAAGTTGATGCAAATGTTTAATCTGTTTCATTTTAAGTATCTTCAAGAGACAATTTAAACCATAAACATTCTAGATCATAATATTTTCCTCAAAGAGTAACTTCCTCTAACCTCCTGACTGGTTTAGATTTCAAACACTAAAGCTTAATTTCCACTTTTATTATCACGAAGGATGAATAATGAGCGATTATAATTATCTGATTTTATCTACTGCTGCACTTAAGGCAACTGAATTTTGAAATTTTGTCAGTTAACTATATCTCATGGAAAATGCTTTTCCATTTCAATATATTTAAAATTCATTTCTAAGGTTAACAATTAATGCAAATATATTTCAGGATGTTAATATGTCTGTTTAGTACTGTTTAGCCATGGAGATCTGCTTCCCACTTTATTCCCTTCCTTCTTTTCTTTTTTGTCAACAGTAAAAACTCACTCACTCGCACTCAGTCACCATTATGATTAAATAATCCTCAGAGTTCTCTCCCTGTGTGCTACTAAAGAATCAGCAAATGATTATTTTCCTGAGTCCTTTCCTTTCATGATATAGTTGTCTCCTCTTGATAATGCCTGTATTCCTTTTAGTTTTCACTTTCAGGTCAAGAAGCTATGTATATGTCAATCAAATTATACACTGAGCTACTGGAGGGCTCTGAAAGTACCCACAAGATAGGAAAAACTAGTGCAATATATAAAACTGAGCAAAATTTTAGTCTGCTTTTTTTTTTTCTGAATCCATAGTTGATTTGCTTTACAACATAGGTCGAAGTGTGAAATTCTGTATTTCTGATTCCTTTCCCCACTTGTTTCATTGAGATATAATTGGCATGTAACATTGTATTGGTTGTAGATGTACAACATTATGATTTGATATATGTATATATTGCAAAATGATTAACACAATGAGTTCAGTCAACATCCATCACCTCACATAGTTATAATTTTTTTTTCTTATGATTAGAATGTTTAAGATCTACTCTCATAGCAACTTTAAAATATACCACACATTATTGGTTTTCAAAATTATTTTAATAGTTTTTATTGAAGCATAATTGACATATAACATTGTATTAGTTTCAGGTACACAACATGTTGATTTGATATCCGTATATATTGCAAAACGATCACCATAATGAGTCTAGTTAACATTCATCCCCATACATAGTTACACTTTTTTACTTTCTTTTTTTTTTCTCCTCATGAGGATTCTGGTATTTTTAACTATAGTCACCATGCTGTACATTACATCCCCAGAACTTATTTATCTTATAAGTGGAGGTTTGTACCTTTTGGCCATTTTCACCCATTTCACCCACCCCCTACCTCTGGCAATTACAAATATGTTCTATCTATAAGTGTAATTTCTTTAAATTCTACATGTAAGTGAGATAATGCAATATTTGTCTTTCTCTGTCTGACTTATTTCACTTAGCATAATGCCCTCAAAGTCCATGTTGTCTCAAATGGCAAGATTTCCTTATTTTTTAATGACAGAGTAATATTCCACCTTTTTTTCATTCATTTATCTGTCAATGAATACTAAGGTCATTTCCATGTCTAGGATATTGTAAATAATGCTGCAATGAACATGGGGGTGTAGGTATTTTTTCCAGATAGTAATTTTGTTTCCTTTAGGTAATAGAGGAAGACAAGAAGATGATACCTGCCTGCCTCCCTGGTGTTTGGAGAGGACTGTAGTCAGCCCTTAGATGTGTGTTAGAGAAACCTGACCCTCAGGCACCATCTTTTAAGACATACAGATGGTCAGAAAGCACATGAAAAGATGCTCAGCATCACTAATTATTAGAGAAATGCAAATCAAACCTACAGTGAGATATCACCTCACACCAGTCAGACTGGCCATCATCAAAAAGTCTACAAACAATAAATGCTGGAGAGGGTGTGGAGAAGAGGGAACTCTACTACACTGTTGGTGGGAACGTAAATTGATACAGCCACTATGGAGACCAGTATGGAGGTTCCTTAAAAAACTAAAAATAGAGCTACCATATGACCCAGCAATCGTATTCCTGGGCATATATACAGAGAAAACCATAATTCAAAGTGATACATGTACCCCAATGTTCATTGCAGCACTATTTACAATAGCCAAGACATGGAAGCAACCTAAATGTCCACCAAGAGAGGAATGGATAAAGAAGATATGGTACATATATACAATGGAATATTACTCAGCCATAAAAAAGAACAAAATAATGCCATTTGCAGTGACATGGGTGGACCTAGAGACTGTCAGACTTCATGAAGTAAGACAGAGAAAGACAAATATCATATAATATCATTTATATGTGGAATCTAAAAAAATGGTACAAATGAACTTATTTACACAACAGAAATAGAGTTACAGGTGTAGAAAACAAACTTATGGTTACCAGGGAGTAAGGGGGTGGGAAGGGATAAATTGGGAAATTGGGATTGACATACACACTACTATGTATAAAATAGATAACTAATAAGAACCTGCTGTATAGCAGAGGGAACTCTACTCAATACTCTGTAATGACCTATATGGGAAAAGAATCTAAAAAAGATTGGATATATGTATATGTATAACCAATTCACTTTGCTGTACAGCAGAAACTAACAACAGTGTAAATCAACTATACCCTAATAAAAGTTTTTTTAAAAAGACCTATGCATTCACCATATATAAATTATACTTTAATAAACAGACCTATTCATCAATTAAAAAAAAGATATGCAAATAGGCCTCTTGGGGGCGGGGGGTGGGGTATGTCCCCTGCATAACAACCACAAAAGCCAGAGCACCAGGTGTGTGCCCAAGCTCTTTCCAGGGAGATACCAATGACCTGGAGTACGGCAGGAGGAGAGTACAAAAATGACACCTGCCAACCTCCATGGTCTCTGGAGAGGACTGCAGTAAACCTCTAGAAGTGTGTTAAATTAGAAGCCTGATCTTCAGGCTGCAGCTTTTAAGAGATGCAAGTAGGCCTCTTTCAGGAAAGCACTGGGTATTTCAATCTGCTGCCTGTTCATCTGAGACCTGGGAGGATAGCCTTGAGCTGTTAAGAGCTGGGTTTTGTTTGTTTGTTTTTGGTTTTGTTTTTATATATTTACTATAGTATTGTGGGTCTCCTGGATGCAAGCCCTGTTGGCTTTGAGAGCTAGGTGTTTGCGGTCTTGTCTCTCAGGTGGAAGACTTAAAAGTTGGAGTACTAGATGTTGGGTCCAAACCCTTCACTCCTTGGGGAGAAGCTGGTAGTTGTGAGTGCCCTCTTGATTGTATGTTGTGCCCTAGGTGGGGTTTATGGTGAGACTGTGTCTCAGCCTCGCCTGCCCCTTTTGATGTGGGGTTTTTTCTCGCTAGCCAGATATGCAAGTTATCACTCAGCTAAGTTTCTGGATTTCTTTCAGAGGGAATTGTTCCCTACTTAGCTGTAGAATTGGTGTGTCTGTGAAATTAGGTAAGTTTAGAAGCCTCCTATGTTGCCAGTTGAACTGGAGCCTTTACTATATTTCTAATTCTATCTCTGTAAATAGATAATAGGACTAGATCTCGATTATAAAAATAAAAGGTTGCAGTGCTTAATTAGACAGTCTGAAACGCCTGTTAAAACTATTGTAGTTATTATGCAAATAACATTATTTTCTAGGTGGTGTTTTGTTTTTAAATAGGAAAAGAGTGCTGGGAACAACCCTGCCTCTCAAATAATGAGATGGAATGACAGAATTCACATGTCGTTGAAATGTTTTCTGAAATAAAAGTTTTGATGTGATGTGCTAAAACGTGTGGGATCATAAGCAATCACCTTTTTAAAGTAAAGTATCTTACAAGATATTGTTTCAAAGATAAAATTGGAGAGGTGGTTTAAATAACATGGCTAGATAGTGTGCAAGGAATTAGATTCATATACATTTCTTGAAAACAGGCATTAGTATTATTTATATACTGGTCTCTTAAAAAGTCCATATGTCTATTATATTTTCAGTTTTCATCCTGTGCTGCTAATATTCTTAGGAGACATATTATTTACTAAGGATTAGTGCCTGCAGAGGCAGGTGATGGCTCTTAAGAAGTGCCCAGATTCAACTATTCTTTTTTTTTTTTCAACATCTTTATTGGAGTATAATTGCTTTACAATGTTGTGTTAGTTTCTGCTGCATAACAAAGTGAATCAGCTATATGCATACATATATCCCCATATCCCCTCCCTCTTGTGTCTCCCTCCCACCCTCCCTATCCCACCCCTCTAGGTGGTCACAAAGCACCGAGCTGATCTCCCTGGGCTATGCGGCTGCTTCCCACTAGCTACCTATTTTACATTTGGTAGTGTATATATGTCCATGCCACTCTCTCACTTCGTCCCAGCTTACCCTTCCCCCTCCCCATATCCTCAAGTCCATTCTCTACATCTGCATCTTTAGGACATATTTGGTAGGACAGTTTTATTTTAGAAGCAAGGTGAGATTTTTCATCTTTAGCTCTGCTCTTGAAATAGTCTGCCAGATTGATGGAGCCTCATTTAGGGCTCATCAGAAACCGTGAACACTGCAATATGATTTGATTATAGTGCTAAATATCAAGCAACACAGACAAGAATACCATTTAGCCAGGTGTGGTTTATGCATACGGTGAATAAAAAATATTTTATTCAAAATTTAAGAGAATTTGTTTTGCACAGAAAGCATAGTATATGGGTCTTAGACGGCAAAAAAAAAAAAAAAAAAAAAATTAAACAATATATCATTGTCAATTATTCTGGTAAAATATTTTTTATTAAAGAGACGTTAGTAACAACTCCCTTAGAAATGAGGCAATACTGGATAGTTAGTGGCTCTCACATTTTCTTATTTCAAATGCCCAAAGCTGTATGAGGAGTCTTAAGTTAGAAAAATGCTTTGTTAAATAAAAATAAGCCATTTAATTTCAGGTGAGGCTTCTGAGAGCCTTCACCTTGCTAATACACCTGTGTCCAATGATTACTGAGAAAGAGATCTACATTTGATTAGAGAACCTTTAAATTTGAAATATCTCACCCACTATTTTTTTTTTAAATATGAGCAATGTAATTTTTTTTTAATTTACTTATTTTATTTGTTTTATTTTTGGCTGCACTGGGTCTTCGTTGCTGCGCACGGGCTTTCTCTAGTTGCAGCGAGCAGGGGCTACTCTTTGTTGCGGTGCAGGGGCTTCTCATTGCGGTGACTACTCTTGTTGCAGAGCACGGTCTCTACGTGCGCGGGCTTCAGTAGTTGTGGCACGTGGGCTCAGTAGTTGTGGCTCGCGGGCTCTAGAGCCCAGGCTCAGTAGTTGTGGCACACTGGGCTTAGTTGCTCCGTGGCATGTGAGATCTTCCCGGACCAGGGCTGGAACCTGTGTCCCCTGCATTAGCAGATGGATTCTTAACTACTACGCCACCAGGGAAGCCCCTCTTACCCACTATTATGTGGAGGTTAAAAATACTTAGGAGTCACTAATCCATGGACTACTGCGTCCATTTTACAACTGTCCCATGTCTTCACTCGTTTGCTCTATTTAAAGTAAATAAGCACATATGTGATCATTGTAAAGAGCAATATAAACCTTTGGTACTGTTACGATAGCATTTTTTTCCCCTTATTGTTCTCACTGTTGCTGGTTCCTAGTGCTATTTCCCATCCTGGAGGTCTAATATCTCCTGAGTGGCGGTGAAGAGAGAAAGCCCAGCTGCACAATGTGGGTGATGGCTCTGAATCCTTAAAGAGGAGACTCTGAGAGCAAGTTTCCTCCTTTTTCCAACTCAAGGTACCTAATTTCTGGAGTTTCTTTTCACAGAGCTATATGCCTAATGAGTAGCACAAGCAAGACAACAGAGCTTTGCATGTCTGAGTGTTTTGTTTAGTTTTTACTTATTCTGGATTGACAGAAGATGGTAGAGGAAGCAGCAGGTCAGAGTTCTCTTGAGAGTTCAGTCTCTAACACATATACGTAGAAGTCACGTTCTTCCTCTTCATCATGCCATTCATTTTCAGTGGCGCAAACCCCGCTCAAACTCTTCAAAACATCTTCTCTCTGGTTGGAATCAACTAGATTCTGACGGACTCTGCCTCAAATTGCACGATGGTTTTCCTATTACAGTGCCATCGTAAGGTGGGGTTTCTGGGGCTAAGGCCACTGTGAGTAGGGTATAGGCAGTGCAGTTTGGGCTAAGATCTTAAACTCTACGTCCTTAGATTTCTTCTGTGTTTTTGTCTGCTCTTACTTTTGAAGGAAGGGAAAATATTGAATAAACCTTTCCAAAGCATTCCCTGCGTTATTTTATCTCTCTTTTTCCCCCTAAGATCTGACTCTGTCCTCAAGGTCTGGCTAACCTAGACATTTTCACATTTTCTAACTTATTATCCTTATTCCTTTCTGTCTGACTAAATACCACATTCTCCCATTGATCAGTACTTCCCATTTGATGCACACACTATTTCTGTCCATCTGTCTCCCAATGCTTCTCACGAAGAATAGTACATAGACCCTTTTATACATGGTTGAATGAATAAACAAATCAATGAGTGAATGAATGAATGTGATAGCATCTATGGAACCTAGGGTTCTAAGGAATATGATGCAGCTTATACAGTGTATGATGAGCCATCCAGGGTAACTCTTTATAGAAGGAGTTATATGAAAAGAATTGAGTTATTTCCACTTCAATTTTAACTATAATCAGAATTTTATCAAAGACAATTATTTTTAATTGATATAGTGATACTTTTGAATGCATTTTATTCTACATTTTACTACTAATAATCACCTATGTTTTTTGTGGTTTCGTAAGCTTTCTCTACTAATTTTGCATATCTGATAATAAGATAATCATCTGTAAGTTATATATCACATGCATTGTATACCTGTGTTGTGGAGATTGTATAAGATATAAGTAAATTTTGGAATTGGAATCATAGATAATTCACATTAATTTGGTGGTTGTTTGACCATATCAAACTTGCTGATAAAACTTTTTTATGTGAGTTAATCCTAATGCATTGTACAAAATGCTACTGAATGAGTATAGTGTAAGTATTGATTGATGAGTTTCAAGCATAGTATAGCTAATCCATCTTAAGAGGAGCTTATAGTCTTTGGGAACCCCAGTTTCTGATGCTCAAGTTTTAAAGAACTGAAATGCAATTTTAAAATGAAGCAAAGTAAAAGACATACTGGAATTTTTTTTAAAAATTAGCATTGTGGAAAGAAATAATGCCTCGCTCTCATTTTTTGATGTTATCTACAAAATTCTGTATGTTCATAAATGTTAAATAGAAAGTTCTTGCCAATTTTATTTTCATTTTGTTTTACTTCACTTTTGTCTAAAGGACAGAGAGAGAGGCGTTCATGTTGTATGATTCTGTAGAGATGCTGTGTGCATTTACAGCCTTTGCACTTCAAGTCTCCATTATATGCTCTATCTAGGGTGTAACATCCCCACTGCCTCTGCTTTCCTAAAACAGTCTTCAATGGCGACAGAGAGACACAGTGAATAGAAGAGCTCTGGGAAATAATTTGTTAACTTGGCAGCTACACTGTGCTTCTGTATATCACTCCAGTGCTAATGAAGTGAGTTGGTTATAAGAACACTCTCTTCAAAGCACTTTTTCTCATTTTAAAAGACAATTTGTAAAATGTGTTTTCATTTATGGATTTATGGCATTTTTAGGATCTTAAATACATCTCTACCTTTTACTAGTCATAAAAAAGATTTACATTTCTTAACATTTATTTTTATCTAAGATTCTTACATCGACTTTAGTCACTGCTTTATATATTTGAAAAAAGTAAAAAATAGGAAAGTGGAAATAAATACTTTTAAATACATAGACTATTTTGTCTTTTTATATCTTAATTGAGGTTTAGTTTGTAATGAAATGTTCTTTTATAAAAAATATCGTTCTAGAAAAATATAGGAAAGATATTTTAATGTTATATATAACTCAACTTTCTGGTATCAAACAATCTAGATAATATCTATAGTTTAAAACTGCCATTTTTTTTCAAATGATTGACTCAAGAACATATATTGAATTTACGTGTTAGAGATCCAACATCTTAGGGTAGAATGAGGAGTTAAGATTTCAGTGGGGGAAAACTTACTAAATTGAGGATCTAGTTAGAAAATAATTTTTCGGGCTTCCCTGGTGGCACAGTGTTTAGGAATCCACCTGCCAATGCAGGGGACATGGGTTCGAGCCCTGGTCCGGGAAGATCCCGTGTGCCGCGGAGCAGCTAAGCCCGTGCACCACAACTACTGAGCCTGCACTTTAGAGCCCATGAGCCACTACTACTGAAGCCCACGTGCCTGGAGCACATGCTCCACAACAAGAGAAGCCACTGCAATGAGAAGCCCACGCACCACAACGAGGAGTAGCCCCTGCTCGCCGCAACTAGAGAAAGCCCGCGTGCAGCAACAAAGACCCAACACACCCAAAAGTAGATAAATAAATTTAAAATAAAGAAAAGAAAATAATTTTTCATCAAATTATTTGGCTATTCTTGAAGTTCATGGTCTTCTGGATTTTGCTAGCCAAATAAGGCTGATGCTCAAATAAACATATTTTTGCTGACAATCATGCATGCTAAACATTGATTTGCTTAGAAGTATAATTGAGGATGAGTATATGATACTATCAGTGCTTTGTGGTGATATTCCCGGGGGAAAAACAACTAAACCTCTCTTTTAGTAGACAAATGTTTAATTTTACACACCATTTAAACATTTGTACTATTCCAGGTGCATGGAAATTATGTAGAAAAATAGAGTGTGTATATTTAATGTAATAGAATTAACTTTAAAATATAGTATTTTTATTTGATGGTGGTTTGATGAAGTATTTTCATTTGAATTTTTATGCTTCAAACATTTTTATAACATATTTTTCTTGTACCTTATCTAGCTTCTGTCAACCATAAAGTCGTCCATTTATCAGTTATTTGTTATGCAAATGAGTAAACACTTCTTACTTACTAGGTCATTTGGAATGAAAAGAATGAAAATTTATATTCCATGATATGCATTATCTGCATATATGCTGATACATACATCTTAAGTGTCAATTTTATTGTATTTTGAAAAATGCTGATTTTTTTTCATTTTTTCTCAACCTTAGCCTTTTGTTTGTTACCACTTTAGAATCAAACCTGGATTGCTTTACTGCATATTAATGCAGGGCAGGCAAACCAACATGTTAGTAGATGGCTTGAACAGATTCTTTATCACTCCCTTGGGGAAACTATATTGCTGATCTCATTGAAATAAACTTTTAAGTATAGAAAAAGCTTCTAAAGAAAGTCACTTTGACCATTTAAGTGATAAACTTTACCACTTATGTTTATGTGAATCTCAGCAAACATGTTCCCCATCATAAAGAAGCAGAAGTAATAATAGTATTGCACATTCATTTTCAATTCTAAAAATGTGTGAGCACCTATTATGTTCCAGAAACTGTATTAGACACTCATGATACAGAATAAGTTGGAAATTAGACATGATCTCCAGACTCAAATAGCAGACTCAAAGCACAGAGAAAAGTCCTGGGTGAACCACATGACTGTTTAATCTATTATCTGAATAAGAAATGTGAAGTGTTTTGGGAAAGAAAGGGAAAAGTGCCATCTTTTTCACTAGGCATCTGGTTGTCATCTGGGACTGAACAGCAAAAAATTTTTACGTTAGCAAATGTACTAGGTGAAAACAGCCTATTTTCTATTTCAGTAAGCTAGAACATAGAAAGGAAGGATGTAAAATTTTTCTACAGTAGGTTCAGTGTAAGCTGTAATTTTTACAGCCCGAATCTGGGACAGACATGCCTATCTGAGAAGAGATTGTTCCATCAGAATCATAAGAGTCATAATTATCAAGGGTGCAGAGTACAGAGCCCACTTCTTAAGTCACACTTGCAGACATAATGATTTTCAGTTTCTAATATATATAATATAAAAATGCCCATTGAACTCAGATTTTCAAGAGCAGTTTTGTCCTGTCTTTTGAATATTGTATAAAGTATCTGAAGATGCCCATTATTTTTCCTTTCAAAGTATACCTCTTACATTAGGTTTTACATGCAAAAGTAGCATTACACACACACACACATGCTCACTTTGATCATATTTGATTGAGAGAACATAATCATAACAGTTTCATGTTGGTTACAAACTGTTCTGTTAAAAGATGGGGCAAAAAAAAAAAAAAAAAAAAGACTGGGCAAGTTTGTTCAAAAAGGTAAATCAGGTTGTTTTAAGATAGAGTCTTCTCTTTAAAAAATTGTTCTTAAATATATGTTTTCCTTATTATATTAGAAATTCATTGTGCAAGCTATATGATTATGTTGTGGTAATAAGAAATGTATTTTCTCTAAAAATGTGACAGCTCATTCTTCATTCACAGTGCTGGTTAGAAATGTTAGGCCACAAATATTATATATCACATTCATTAATAGAGTCAAATTGCCAGTTCATGACCCTGAAACTGGAGAAATTAATAAGAAAGACATAAAAAATTTTAAAAATAATCAATAAGAAGGCCATTTTTGGGAACAGCTACCATGTTTAAGTTCTAACCTCACTTGATCAAGAAATTCAAGGATAAGGACTTGCCAAATGATCTGTTCTTTTACTGTAAAAACAATAGATTATTACAGATTTGTAAAGTTGTTGAATTGACACTTTAAAAGTAATTTCATTTATTAAAGAGAACAAAAATTTACTGGCTGATATAAACTATTAATCATAGGGTAAAACAGTATCTATAGTATTTCATTTACAGTAGGCAAGAAATATAAATTCCAAAGGAAGAAAATATGAGAAAAATGTATTCCTTCTATTGCCTGAGAAGGCATATTAATTAAAAGTATCAGTATACTTGAAAATAATGAATCAGACCAGATACTTAAATATGGATGTGTGTCCCCCCTTGGATTTTGAACTACTTTTATTAAAAATTAAAAAAAGTTACCGTGTAAATATTATGTCCCAGTAGACCTTTTTCTGAGTTTGGTCCCTGTATTACTCATCTCTAAATGCCATTGAGTTTAAAGTAGTGACTAGCAGAAGTGAAGGCTCAGTGACTGGAAATAAAGCAAATACGTGGTTGGATAGATAAATACAGTCAACCGTCTCCTTCTTGTTCACTCCCTCAGGACTCATTATTCTGTATTTATTGGGATATAACCTTTCAATGAAGGAGTGGAGTGGCAAGTTAGCAAGGGACCTGAGTTGAGAAATCCTGAGCGCCATGTGCTGCCTCTGATACTTTCTAGCTATTGGCCATTAGACAAATCACTGAACTTCCCTGAGCCTATTTCTGTATCTGCAAAAGTTAAATAGAGTTAAAATAGAATGACCTCCAAATTATGGTTTTTTGGTGTTGTAACAGTATACTGGCCCATGTGGAACTTTTCTTTCTCTTATTCTTTTTTTTTTTTTTTTTCACACACACACACTGTATTTTATTTTTACAAGAGATAAATAGACTGACACCAAGCATTGTAAATGGATGACCACAACAAAAGCAACAATGATTGCAATTACCAAACACGAAACACACTCATACTATGTCATAATATTGACATTCAGTCCAGTAATCCTCCACTGTAACAGCTCCTTTACTTTGCAGTGAAAATTGATTTGTATATTCTTTGCCTCTGACTCCTTGTGGGATTTTTTTTTTTTTAATTCAAACAGAAAGTCACAAAAATTATAATCATCCTCATCAGTTCACTGAGTCCCATGTAATTAATTTTTTTTTATCTTGATCTTTTGTTAGCACTTTTATGAGTTCATCAGTTTTCCATTAGAGTTCTGAAAATGCTTATTCATTCAGTTCAGCAGTATAGTCAGTTACCAGAAACCTGTACTTGTCAGAGTCTTTTCCATGAATTCCTTGAAGATGAAACCCTTTTATAGGAACATATTTGCAAAAGCATCAGAGTACACCCAGAACTGTCTGTAAATGACAAAAGACTTAAAAATGACCATGGTTAAAGATTTGATGAAAGTTCATAATAGTGCAATTGACAAGGAAATTTAGTTATTTCTGAGATATACATTTTAAAGTAATAACTAGAATTATGACTTATAACGTTATACCAGAACATATAAGATTTTTAGAAATTTCATGTAATGTCTGAAACATTTATATTAACATATTTCCATACAGATTACCCAATGAAAGTTTAATATTAGTTGTTTTGTTTGTTTGTTTTTTTATACTGCAGGTTCTTATTAGTCATCAATTTTATACACATCAGTGTATACATGTCAATCCCAATCACCCAATTCAGCACACCACCATCCCCACCCCACCGCAGTTTTCCCCCCTTGGTGTCCATACGTCTGTTCTCTTCATCTGTGTCTCAACTTCTGCCCTGCAAACCGGCTCATCTGTACTATTTTTCTAGGTTCCACACACATGCTTTAATATACGATATTTGTTTTTCTCTTTCTGACTTACTTCACTCTGCATGACATTCTCTAGATCCATCCACGTCTCAACAAATGACTCAATTTCGTTCCTTTTTATGGCTGAGTAATATTCCATTGTATACATGTTCCACATCTTCTTTATCCATTTGTCTGTCGATGGGCATTTAGGTTGCTTCCATGTCCTGGCTATTGTAAATAGTGCTGCAATGAACATTGGGGTGCATATGTCTTTTTGAATTATGGTTTTCTCTGGGTATATGCCCAGTAGTGGGATTGCTGGATCATATGGTAATTCTATTTTTAGTTTTTTAAGGAACCTCAATACTGTTCTCCATAGTGGCTGTATCAATTTACATTCCCACCAACAGTGCAAGAGTGTTCCCTTTTCTCCACACCCTCTCCAGCATTTGTTGTTTGTAGATTTTCTGATGATGCTCATTCTAACTGGTGTGAGGTGATACCTCATTGTAGTTTTGATTTGCATTTCTCTAATAATTAGTGATGTTGAGCATCTTTTCATGTGCTTCTTGGCCATCTGTATGTCTTCTTTGGAGAAATGTCTATTTAGGTCTTCTGCCCATTTTTGGATTGGGTTGTTTGTTTCTTTAATATTGAGCTGAATGAGCTGTTTATATATTTTGGAGATTAATCCTTTGTCCGTTGATTCATTTGCAAATATTTTCTCCCATTCTGAGGGTTGTCTTTTCGTCTTGTTTATGGTTTCCTTTGCTGTGCAAAAGCTTTGAAGTTTCATTAGGTCCCATTTGTTTATTTTTGTTTTTATTTCCATTACTCTAGGAGGTGGATCAAAAAAGATCTTGCTGTGATTTATGTCAAAGAGTGTTCTTCCTATGTTTTCCCCTACGAGTTTTATAGTGTCTGGTCTTACATTTAGGTCTCGAATCCATTTTGAGTTTATTTTTGTGTATGGTGTTAAGGAGTGTTCTAATTTCATTCTTTTACATGTAGCTGTCCAGTTTTCCCAGCACCACTTATTGAAGAGACTGTCTTTTCTCCATTGTATATCTTTGCCTCCTTTGTCATAGATTAGTTGACCATAGGTGCATGGGTTTATCTCTGGACTTTCTATCTTGTTCCATTGATCTGTGTTTCTGTTTTTGTGCCAGTACCATATTGTCTTTATTACTGTAGCTTTGTAGTATAGTCTGAAGTCAGAGAGTCTGATTCCTCCAGCTCCATTTTTTCCCCTCAAGATTGCTTTGGCTATTCGGGGTCTTTTGTGTCTCCATACAAATTTTAAGATGATTTGTTCTAGTTCCGTAAAAAATGCCATTGGTAATTTGATAGGGATTGCATTGAATCTGTAGATTGCTTTGGGTAGTATAGTCATTTTCACAATATTGATTCTTCCAATCCAAGAACATGGTATATCTCTCCACCTGTTGGTATCATCTTTAATTTCTTTCATCAGTGTCTTATAGTTTTCTGCATACAGGTCTTTTGTCTCCCTAGGTAGGTTTATTCCTAGGTATTTTATTCTTTTCGTTGCAATGGTAAATGGAAGTGTTTCCATAATTTCTCTTTCAGATTTTTCATCATTAGTGTATAGGAATGCAAGAGATTTCTGTGCATTAATTTTGTATCCTGCAACTTTACCAAATTCATTGATTAGCTGTAGTAGTTTTCTGGTGGCATCTTTAGGATTCCCTATGTATAATATGTCATCTGCAAACAGTGAGAGTTTTACTTCTTCTTTTCCAATTTGTATTCCTTTTATTTCTTTTTATTCTCTGATTGTCGTGGCTAGGACTTCCAAAACTATGTTGAAAAATAGTGGTGAGAGTGGACATCCTTGTCTCATTCCTGATCTTAGAGGAAATGCTTCCAGTTTTTCACCATTGAGAATGATGTTTGCTGTGGGTTTGTCATATATGGCCTTTATTATGTTGAGGTAGGTTCCCTCTATGCCCACTTTCTGGAGAGTTTTTATCATAAATGGGTGTTGAATTTTGTCAAAAGCTTTTTCTGCATCTACTGAGATGATCATATGGTTTTTCTTCTTCAATTTGTTAATATGGTGTATGACATTGATTGCTTTGCATATATTGAAGAATCCTTGCATCCCTGGGATAAATCCCACTTGATCATGGTGTATGATCCTTTTAATGTGTTGTTGGATTCTGTTTGCTAGTATTTTGTTGAGGATTTTTGCATCTATATTCATCAGTGATATTGGTCTGTAATTTTCTTTCTTTGTAGTATCTTTGTCTGGTTTTGGTATCAGGGTGATGGTGGCCTCATAGAATGAGTTTGGGAGTGTTCCTTCCTCTGCAATTTTTTGGAAGAGTTTGAGAAGGATGGGTGTTAGCTATTCTCTAAATGTTTGATAGAATTCACCTGTGAAGCCATCTGGTCCTGGACTTGTGTTTGTTGGAAGATTTTTTAATCACAGTTTCAATTTCATTACTTGTGATTGGTCTGTTCATATTTTCTGTTTCTTCCTGGTTCAGTCTTGGAAGGTTATACCTTTCTAAGAATTTGTCTGTTTCTTCCAGGTTGTCCATTTTATTGGCAAAGAGTTGCTTGTAGTAGTCTCTTAGGATGCTTTGTATTTCTGCGGTGTCTGTTGTAACTTCTCCTTTTTCATTTCTAATTTTATTGATTTGAGTCCTCTCCCTCTTTTTCTTGATGAGTCTGGCTAATGGCTTATCAATTTTGTTTATCTTCTCAAAGAACCAGCTTTTAGTTTTATTGATCTTTGCTATTGTTTTCTTTGTTTCTATTTCATTTATTTCTGCTCTGATCTTTATGATTTCTTTCCTTCTGCTAACTTTGGGTTTTGTTTGTTCTTCTTTCTCTAGTTCCTTTAGGTGTAAGGTTAGATTGTTTACTAGAGATTTTTCTTGTTTCTTTAGGTAGGCTTATATAGCTATAAACTTCCCTCTTAGAACTGCTTTTGCTGCATCCCATAGGTTTTGGATCATCCAGTTTTCATTGTCATTTGTTTCTAGGTATTTTCTGATTTCCTCTTTGATTTCTTCAGTGATCTCTTGGTTATTTAGTAACGTATTGTTTAGCCTCCAAGTGTTTATGTTTTTTACGTTTTTTCCCCTGTAATTCATTTCTAATCTCATAGCGTTGTGGTCAGAAAAGATGCTTGATATGATTTCAATTTTCTTAAATTTACTGAGGCTTGATTTGTGACCCAAGATGTGATCTATCCTGGAGAATGTTCCGTGCACACTTGAGAAGAACGTGTAATCTGCTGTTTTTGGATGGAATGTCCTATATATATCAATTAAATCTAACTGGTCTATTGTGTCATTTAAAGCTTCTGTTTCCTTATTCATTTTCATTTTGGATGATCTGTCCTTTGGTGTAAGTGAGGTGTTAAAGTCCCCCACTATTATTGTGTTACTGTCGATCTCCTCTTTTATAGCTGTTAGCAGTTGCCTTATGTATTGAGGTGCTCCTATGTTGGGTGCATATATATTTATAATTGTTATATCTTCTTCTTGGATTGATCCCTTGATCATTATGTAGTGTCCTTCCTTGTCTCTTGTAACATTCTTTATTTTAAAGTCTATTTTATCTGATATGAGTATAGCTACTCCAGCTTTCTTTTGATTTCCATTTGCATGGCATATCTTTTTCTATCCCCTCACTTTCAGTCTGTGTGTGTCCCTAGGTCTGAAGTGGGTCTCTTGTAGACAGCATATATATGGGTCTTGTTTTTTTATCCATTCAGGAAGCCTGTGTCTTTTGGTTGGAGCATTTAATCCATTCACATTTAAGGTAATTATCGATATGTATGTTCCTATGACCATTATCTTAATTGTTTTGGGTTTGTTTTTGTAGGTCCTTTTCTTCTCTTGTGTTTCCCACTTAGAGAAGTTCCTTTAGCATTTGTTGTAGAGCTGGTTTGGTGGTGCTGAATTCTCTTAGCTTTTGCCTGTCTGTAAAGCTTTTGATTTCTCCATCAAATCTGAATGAGATCCTTGCCAGGTAGAGTAATCTTGGTTGTAAGTTCTTCCCTTTCATCACTTTAAATATAGCATGCCACTCCCTTCTGGCTTGTAGAGTTTCTGCTGAGAAATCAGCTGTTAACCTTATGGGAGTTCCCTTGTATGTTATTTGTTGTTTTTCCCTTGCTACTTTCAATAATTTTTCTTTGTCTTTAATTTTTGCCAATTTGATTACTATGTGTCTCAGCATGTTTCTCCTTGGGTTTATCCTGTATGGGACTCGCTGCGCTTCCTGGACTTGGGTGGCTATTTCCTTTCCCATTTTAGGGAAATTTTTGACTATAATCTCTTCAGATATTTTCTCGGGTCCTTTCTCTCTCTCTTCTCCTTCTGGGACCCCTATCATGCAAATGTTGTTGCGTTTTATGTTGTCCCAGAGGTCTCTTAGGCTGTGTTCATTTCTTTTCAGTCTTTTTTCTTTATTCTGTTCTGCAGCAGTGAATTCCACCATTCTGTCTTCCAGGTCACTTATCCGTTCTTCTGCCTCAGTTATTCTGCTATTGATTCCTTCTAGTGTAGTTTTCATTTCAGTTATTGTATTGTTCATCTCTGTTTGTTTGTTCTTTAATTCTTCTAGGTCTTTGTTAAACATTTCTTGCATCTTCTCCATGTTTGCCTCCATTCTTATTCCAAGGTCCTGGATCATCTTCACTATCATTATTCTGAATTCTTTTTCTGGAAGGTTGCGTATCTCCACTTCATTTAGTTGTTTTTCTGGGGTTTTATCTTGTTCCTTCATCTGGTATATAGCCCTCTGCCTTTTCATCTTGTCTGTCTTTCTGTGAATGTGGTTTTTGTTCCACAGGCTGCAGGATTATAGTTTTTCTTGCTTCTGCTGTCTGCCCTCTGGTGGTTGAGGCTATCTAAGAGGCTTGATGGGAGGCTCTGGTGGTGGGTAGAGCTGACTGTTGCTGTGGTAGTCAGAGCTCAGTCTCTCTTATTCTTTAAAGTCTAACAGATTTCAGCTTTGTGCTTTTCTTGGGTTTAGAGAGATAATTCACAGTTACTGATTAAAAGATTTCCTACTGTGCCACAGCTGGTACACGTGCAAGAAATTAAGAGAGCAGTGGCACTATAAGACTCCATCACCTACTCTGCTTAATTATAGAAGTCAGAACTTGAAAGTGAGATTTATGAAGATAAGGTGAAATGCAGATAGTATGTTTCAGGATAATGTAGGGTTGATGATGTGTTATTTTGGAATCTTAAGTTTTCCAGTTCTGCATATGTGAAGAAGGATAGTATCATAAATCTAAAAGGGGAAATGGATCCTCCAGTCTCTAGACCAATGAGTTTGATGTTGAGTCAATCAAAATTCTAAATTTGTTGATTAATTACCTAGAATGTGTGCAACGAGAAAATGAATTACTAAGGCTAACACGAGCATTTTAAACAACTGCTACCAGCTCAAGGGACTGTGTAAAAATAATGGACTTTAATTTATACAAAGACATTTATTTTATTTTTTTCCATATGTTGGAGAATATGGACTAATATACATTTGTAACTGGTTGATCAGACCTACCCAAACAGTGTTAATTAATACATCAGTATAAATCTAGAAGGAGGGTCTCCTTTACTGTGTGTGGCCTTTTAAAAAAAAAAAATTAGTTTTCAATGATTGCATGGTTATTTGTTTATTAGATTCTGGATGGATATGGTATTTTCAAGTTTCTAGATGATGACCTACTGCTTAAATTTATGTAAAATGTTTAGTATTATCTTGACTGACCAGAAGGATACACTCAACTAAGTAAGATTAAATTTTACAAGGCCGAGAGTTTTACATTACTTTTAACTTTAGAAAACAAACTATATAAGTACGGAATGCTGAGGAACTTAGCTTGGTAGTGTTTCAAATAAAGAATATCAAATTGGTTAAAGAAATCTTGGGTTTCATTAATAGAAATATAGATATTAGACAAAAACAGGTAAGATTCCTGCTCTACACTATTGATCAGACTTCATGCCAAGCATTAATTAAAGAGAGTATGTTTAGTAGAACAATTGTTTAACTGAAATTAATCCAGCAAAGTAATTAAATTGTTGGAAGTTCTCAAAACCATACATAGTGGACCATGGTTGTTTTTAGCACCCAACATTACTCAACTTTCTACTGGTAACCATAATTCTGTTTTCCTCCTGGGAATCAAAACTCCTTCCATTCTCATTCCTTACTTTCAGGGTGAAGTTAACTCTACAGTCTGCTCCGGGGGCAGGTCAGGGAAAATATTTGAAATAGAATAAAGGTCAGCACAAATGCACTCTGCAGCCATAATTGTTGCTTATGGCCAATGTCTATTCTGATTGATGGGCGGCAATGTTCATTCTGATTAGCTTATACCCAGTGTGTATGTGTGTGTATATATATATATATATGTGTGTGTGTGTGTGTGTGTGTGTGTATATATGTACATATATATATCCCATATGCAAGTTAATCTGTTTGCCCTGCCCACATTAATTTCATGATTAATGAGAATTAGGCTGAGGTTATTTTCTCTTTTCCACTACACTCAAAGTTGTGAAAACCTGTCTGGAACTATTTTAACATTAAAATGGGAAAATTTGTGAAGCCAATACGGTGTAGGTGAGGCAAGTTTTGAAGATGGCCAAACAAGGTTCTAATGACATAATTTGAGCCCCTGGATCATTTTAAACCTGAACTAAATCTACTTCAGTACCTGGGTCAAGTTTTGCTTAAGCCAGAACCAAAAAAGCCCTAACTGATTCATCATGTAGGAAACAAACCCTCAAACCGAAACCTGAAGATGTTTACCTTATAAGAGAGAAAGGGAAAAAGTTATTTATACTGTATATGATTGATCTGTTGTCAGATATCTCTTCATTACTTAGAGAGTATCAAAGGGTACACAGAAGTAGAAGTTCCGGGTAGACAGATTTGGCATCAATGAAAGGAAGAATATCTTCGCAATTTGAGTTATCCAGTAATGAAATAAGCTGTTGTCTGTAGTAATAAGGACTAAAATAGATTATAAAGAATATTATATTTAGCTGAAGGATCCACTAGCTGTTACTAAAACCCTTAAAATTTATTGAATAATTACTGTGCCGAACACTGTATCAGGCACATTATATACATTGCCTGCAAAGTCTGCAGTGTAACTAAATGAAGAAACTAGGGAGCAATGAAGTTGAATAACTTGCACAAGGAAAGAAAGCTAGGAAGAAGCAATGATGGGAAGGAAACCCAATGTATCTGACCTTAAAACTGCGTCTCTCCACTCACATTATAACAGTGCCCGGATTTTTATGGATTCAAAACAATTATAAAACCCTGCATTTTGCCAATATTTTAGCAATGGTTTACATAAAAAGAAAAATGTACTAATTTAGTTTGAAAATGAATTATCTTTGATTTATGGACAATAAGGTTTTATGGCCTTTCTAAAAATACACTAAAAGCACTTTAGTGTGTAAATTTCATGCTGACTAAAAGGTGCCATACCTATGTGAGTTTAATTGTACTGTGAGCTTATATAAATCCGTAAATGCTAAAAGAAAAAAGTCAAAACACATTTAGTTATAAAAATGTAAAAGCAAATATGTTATAATTTCTGAGAAAGCCTAACAAAGATCAGGCAATATGTATTCAAGGACTGAATAGCCACATATTCTGCCAAGGGCTGTAATTCAACACTAATTCCCTGAGAATTAAGATAGAATACACAGAAGAAAAACTTTCTGCTGTAAATGAGGCCCTGATAGAAAGTGTACAAAGGAATTTTCGTTGATAATTACATTGCTAATTTATTTCCTCTCACCACATCTCTAAAAATAAAGAAAATATCATTGCATGGTCACTCAAAATTTTTTAGTAGTGCAGGTAATCTGATTTTTTACTAATGCAGGTGATTTGGTAGCAAGATTTTATAAGCATCATTGTAAGACCTCTCGTTTGAAGCCATTGTATCTTATAATATGAGAAATATTATCTACTATAGATTGTAGGACTGGTATAGTCATGAAAGCACTTTACCTGATGTATCTACTGAACTTGAATTCATTTTCAGCATAATAATGTCTCAATTCTTTAAAAAGCAGAGGTTTAAAAGCAGATTCATTACGTAGTTTATTAGTTCAAATGTTGTGGTCAAACAGACCCAGCTTTTGATTATGACCCTGCTATCTGTTGGGCAAATTTCTTAACCTTTACAACTGTCTATTTTTTCATCTGATATTGGGAATGCTAATGTTTACTTACTTCAGAGATTATTACTGGAATTAAATAATATAACCTTAAACTTATCTGCCTGCCTAGAAAGGTGCTGAATGGACAATACCTACCTTCCCTGCTATTTCACTCCAAACCCGCCCCCTGCTTCTCTAACCTACCTTCAGTAATCTCAAAATTAATGAAAAACAACTATCTCCTGAACACAAGTCAGATTATAGGCCTATGTTTTGGTGTACAAGCTATCAAAGGGAGAGTATATTTCTGGGGAAAAGGCAGAGGTTGCTTAATAAAGAAATTTAGAATGAATGGGGGTCCATTTTAAAATCAAATTCTGTTTCTTCTTTTTACCATCCCACTTTATTTCAGAATCTTCCTTTGCTCCTTCCAGAGTAGTCATATTACCTGGGTGCCACAGCTTTTCTTAGTTATATTACAGAGTAGTTATTTTTTATACACAAAGTTTTTCACTGCTAAATTTGAACTGGGAGTATTCATTCTTCCCTAATTTGGAAAAGTCACTCAAGTGCATAACTACACAGGAAACATATTACCTCCTAGGTATAGGGAGCCTTGGAGCTGTTACTGGAACACAAGGAAAAAAGGAAATTAAACCAAACCTCAATAGCTCAGGCCCTAAATATTTTGTAAGCAGATAGCAGTTCCCTTGAAATGGGAAACTGAGAAAAAGGCCACAAAGAAATTAAATGAATATTTTCCTAAGATCACATAGAGATAAAGTGAAGCAGTCCTGAGCAGGATCTGAGAAGATTTAGGATGCCAAAATTTTGGCCAAGCAAGCATATATACTTTTCCAGCTTAGGAAGAGCTTTCTTATAGAGCTACACTTTCTATCGATTTTGGTATCCACTGCATCTAAAAGTTTTGTAGAGTAGAAGAATAAAATTTGTAGGTCATATATATGAAAACACAAAATAATTCAAGTCCACATATTTATTTTTATATGCTTTCATTATTACCCATTGATTATATATGTTGAGTACACAGGGGATGAATCAGTGCCCTGGTGCCATAAGAAAAAAAAATCAGATCAACAGATCAAAAAAACCCAGATCAATCAGATCAAATAAAAAGATGCATATCCATTTTCCTTTCCCCATCCCCAACAAAATGAGAACATAAACATTTAATTCCTGAAAGTTTCAAATTACAAGGAAAGCAAAGGAATAAAGTTATACACCTTTTTTTTTTTTTTTTAACCATGTATGGGATCTACCTGTGTGAGAGACTTGAAATGGAAAACACTAATTTTTATCGATGTTTTCTAGCAGTAAACCATGAAATACAATTTCATTTTGCTTTAATGCTGATAGAAGATATTACATGTCACCACCAAACATACACTGTATATGCTAGTGTCTTCAAAGTCTATTTTCTTAGCTTAAACCCTGAGCTGTTAAATGTAGCATAAAACTTCTGTGAAGTTCCACTGCTCTGCAGTAGGGGGAAAAATTCTTTTAATTGGATGATTGTAGAGAGGGAGAGGAAAAAGGAGAGAGCCTTTAAAAGTTTGGGTAGTTCAGATAAGAAAAATTCTGGATGCTTCAGCAAAATTGCCAGTCCTCTGAGATTCAGCTTTGACTATTATGACTAATGTAATGCTTTCAGTGTACAGCAAATTAGATCTTGAACACATTATGGGCCAAATACTATTCTTTTATACTCGTGTGTAACCCTTAACAGGTTTCAATGGGAGATGTGGATGGTTAGTAGAAAGCGGCTTTCACATTATTTTTTTATGCTGAATCTGATACATTGAAGGCAATGGGAAGAAATAATGTGTAAAAAATTTAATAGTAATAATCCCTTTAATTTGTATAGCACTTTGCCAGTTACAAAGATTTATACCACGTATCATTTTATTATATCTGTATAATGAAATAAATTTAATTTTATATATAAAAGTGTATTAGAGAGTCTTCACAATCAAAATTTAATATCAGAGTTTCAGAGAAAAATGACTGCTTGGATTTATAGCAGCATGTTGGAAAAACTAAAATTGTGAATTCAATTGTGTCAAATGTCTAACAGGCTAATACTAATAACAGGAGTAATTTATTCTCTATAAAATCTATAGACACTATTATAATTGTAAATTACTTTTAATTCACTTCTTTTCACATTTATAATTTTTTTTTTTTTTTGCTTGTTTACAGGTCTCATTTTTAGTTTTATTTACTTTAGTTTGTTTTCATTTTTTGGTTCATTATCTTGGAAAGTATTCACCAGGATCCAGGCTTCCAACAAGGGATACTCAGAGGCAGAGTCCTGAGTCATTGTCATGGGTGGTTGAATTTCTGAGAACTCACATCAGTCTTGAGCTTCTTTTACCATGCAAGCTAGGCTAACCCTCATGCTTTCCAGCTACTAAGTAGGACTTCAGGTTTCCTAAACCTCTGTAAGGATACATTTACTGATTTAATAGAGTTCACTACATGCTTGTTATTTTGTTTTATTTATTTATTTATTTATGACAAAGGGCAGATTACTGTGTCGTCAAACCAAAAAACAACAAAAGGGATTTTTAAAAAATTGGATGCTACTGTGCAAAATGTAAGCCATCAATAGAATATTTGGAAAAGGGATCTCATTCATTCTTTTATTCAGCAAAATATTTATCAAACTCATACTCTTGTGTCTGAGATGGTGCTCAGTGCTGGGAGTATATAAGTAAAAAACAACAGTAACAACAAAACAGAAACAAAAATGACCCCTACCTTTGTGGAGGAAAGTGAAAGAGAGAACGATAATAACAAAACATACTGAATAGGTAAATTTTATAAGCTGTTGGAAAATGGTAAAAGCCATGGAGAAATAAGAACAGGGTCAGACAGGTGAGGAACATGTGGGAAAGGGGAGTACAGTTATTCCTAATGAGGTAGATGTATTTAAACTAAAATTTGAAGGAGGTGAGGCAATTAGGCAGAAAGCTATCTGGGAGAGGAGTGTTTTAGAGATTCCGTGCAAGGGACCTAAATTTGGGAGTATGCCTGATGACTTTCAGGAAGAGTAAACTAGGAAGAATGTAGAAGGAAGTGAGATCAGAGAGAGAAGGGCAGGGATAGAGGATTATAGGTCATTGACAACTTTAGTTCTGCATTAGATGGGAAGCTGTAACAGGTTTTGAGCAGAGGAATGACACAAAATGACTTATTTTAACAGTATTACTCTGGTGGCTCTTGTTGAGACTAGGAACCAAGCGCAGGGGCAGTTACTTAACATTTTAAAAGAATAAAAAGAAGGGACTTCCCTGGTGGTCCAGTGGTTAAGACTCTGCCCTCCCAATGCAGGAGGTGCAGTTTCGATCCCTGGTCAGGGAACTAAGATCCCACAGGCTGCATGGCATGGCCAAAACATTAAGAAAAAAAAAAAAAAAAAAAAATTGAACGAATAAAAGGAAGATTGAAATAGGAGCATGCACTCAGGGAGATACTTTGGGTTCTTAGCCTTATATAGAATTGTGAAGCAGGTAAATTAATCTGCAGTATTCCTAGATTTTCTCTGTATCACCTTTTTCTTTTCCTCTGCACCTTTCTCCTCATCAAACTTGATCTCAGCAAAAGATCCCATAACCATACATTAAGATAAGGATTTCTGTTTGCCCCTTCAGTGAATTACCTACATTTTAACCAGGACTAACCTCCGGGAACAAATTTCAAATGGTTAAATTTCAAGCCTTCAAAAGTAGGAAGAGATATATTTGGTTGGGGAGGAAATTTAGACCTGTGGCCCAACCTCAGTCAATTCTGGCTCTTGATTTGCCATAAAAGTTTCTCTTCTTCACCAGACAACTAAATGTAAAAAAATTTAAATGCCCCACTTTTTATTTGAGGCAGATTGCTGAATCTATACTAATTTCTCTGGAAATGTTCATTGAATTATTATAGAGAAAAAAGTTAAGTACCAGGCAAGAGTCAAAGCCCTAGAAATAAGATCTGAATGAGACACTGCACCTGCCTTCCCTCAAAGTGCTCAGAGTATGGAGCAAGGACACTAGAAGTGTAAACAATGACAGGTGGTGGTGAACAAGCTGTTGCACAGGAAAGTGCCTGTGTCTATGAAGCTTATGCAAAAGTCCTTCTCCTCTGCTACTTCTGTTCAGTCCTCACCACCATTTACCTCAGTCCAATTTCTTTTCTTATCTCCATGAACAGCACCGTATTTTCTCAGTCACATAGGTTCTTAAACTTGGAGTTGTCACTCACTTTTTCTTTTTCTTCACCTTTAATATTCTTTCATGTAGGGCTGTGTCCTACAGATGTGGGTCCACAGTGTCTCTAACATCCTTTCAAACTTTCATGCACCCATTTGCATTCCTGATTGTCCCTCCTTGAAGACTCTTAAATTTATTATTAATTGGACTCCATCTCTTCAGTCTCTACCTGTTTCATTGTGTTCAAATAAAGCTACAGCATATCTGTGATCATACCAACCTCATGTCAAATTAATAATTAATGTAACAATAACAATAGAAGCTTCCTCTTTACAATATCATTAGGTACAAACTGCTGTGTCTGACATTCATGATGTTCTGTGACTGACCCTAACCTACTCTTTTAAGCCACATCATTTATTATTTTCTCACATGTCCTGTGAGCTATCTAGATAGGCTTATTGGCTGTTCCCCCAACATGCTCTGCCCTTTGCACTCCTTATGTCTTTTCCTATATGCTCCCTCTGCTTAAAAGAAGTTGTTTTCCCCTTCATCTATAAAAGCCCTACCATCCTTCAAAATCATCTTCCTCATAAAATCTTTCTTCAAACGTGTATCTTTTTCTCATTAACTCCATGATAACAACGACTGTGGCTTCATCATTTTTCGGATTTTTAGAATTATTCCTTGGACTTGAATAGATATATATTCGATTAAATTGAACATAATATTAATGTTATAATGTTACCTTTTTCAAAAAATTTTCACATATTATTCTGATTACTTCTTTATATTCATGTTAAGTTTCAGGACATAAATTTGTAATTTTGTACAGGTGTATACCCAAAGATGGAAATATTTCTAATATCTTTTTTTCCCCAAATGTAAATATTGCCTTGACATTTGTTTTGTACTCACAGTTACTATTGATTTAATAACTTAATGTAGAGCATCCTTGTTTTCAGCAGTGAGTTTGGATATTAGTGCTTCTTTTTGCCACAAAAGAGTACATGTGCATTTACCAACCAGAGCATACAACATGTGGAGTGACTACAACAGTCTGTCTTCTAATATAAAGTAGATGTGACAGTATACAGGGAAGAAGGAGAAAGCAATACAGGGGAAAATATAATTAGGCAAAATCTCAGAAATAATGCTCAGTATAAATTAGTTGCGACAAAGTGACAGGTAATAAAACTTCAAGAGGCAAACAAATTAGGAAGTGAAAATTATAGGTATAAAATAGAATCAGCTCAGAGGAGCAGTGACAATGGACAGAGTGAAATAAAGATGATATTTATGAATTGCAGAAAAGGAATTTTAGAGTAATGAAGGTAGACAGGCTTCATCTTGTAAACATATCAATTGAGAGGAGTGGTCTGTAAAGCTTTATGACTTTAACGTGAATTCTGGTGGAAAGAAATACTATAGTAGATCACGTTAATTTAATTTTACTATGTAAAAATGTAATGGCTTTAAACTTGTTGACTGAACAATTCAAAGTGATGTTTTTTTAATCAACGTAGGCACTCTGTTGTGATCATTTTTGAATATTGAGCTAAGAACTGGTGATATTTGAAAAAACTGTGATATAGAGCTTTTTCTAACATTCCAACTTACTTAAGGAATTATATTTATTTTATCTAAAGATACAACTTCCCCATGGTGTAGTAAATCTTATATTAGATGATGAAGTGGACTACTAAAAGCTAATGCCACTCAAATTCATAACTTAGTCCATCCCCACCCAAGACAAAGGTAGGTACTGAATTTCAATACCCACGGAATAAACTGATTCCACAAGTTGCACAGATTTTAACCCCAAGACCTCTAATAACAGTTTAGCTCTAAAAAAAACCAATGTGGCCCTTCTTTATAAAATACAGTAACATTAACTCATATGTTGTTCAAGTGATGGTTCTGAGAATAAAATTAGGTAATGTATTGAATGGTTTAAAAATTAGCAAATGCTAGGCGATCTGTCAACATTAAAATAGGGTTGAATTTTTCAACAAAATTTTCTGTGACTTTGGAAATGTTAATAAAGAATAGTTTGCTGTCCAATATGGTCGCCACAAGCCACATACGGCTACTGAACACTTGAAATGTGGCTCACGTGCTTAAAGAAATGAACTTTTCTTGTATTTAATTTTAATTTAATTTATTAATGTAAATTAAAATAGGCAAATGGGGTTAGTGGCTACAATGTTGCACAGTACAGATGTAGAACTAACCTCTTAAACTTGATTTGATCATTTAATAGCTCAAGCTTGTAATGCGTGTAGCTGCTGCAAGGTTTCACAGTTTATACAATCAGAATTTTTCCTCAGGGTTTACCATAGAGATTTCTGATAAGCCATAAGCCAGTCTTTTTTAATGATAAATTAGTAATTAACATATTACTTTGGCTATCAACCTAGCTCTACAACTAAGTTTTATTATTTGTGTTACTTTATTAAAATCATAAATACTGATTCTTAGTTTTTTCAGTTACAATTGGTTAGAAACGGTGGATGAAGCTTTTAAAAAGTTAATTCATCTACAGGTCTTACAATGGCGGGTGAATAGTATGTGTTCATTACATATTAGCTACTTTTAACCAAAGCAAACATTATAGAAAAATAGACATAGTTAGGCCCTATTCCGAACAAGGAAGTATTTCTTAATGGCAATATGATTATACTTGGGGTTTGGACAACATAGAGAACTAGGACTTCCCTTGAATCAGGATTAATTAAGGACAAATCCATTCCTAGTATTCTTGCTATGCTTTGATGTTTGTGCTCTTGGCCAGGCTTTTACTAGTTGACTCATCCCTAAGCTTATTTTTAAGCCTTCCCAAGAATTCTGCCGTTTCTGAGTTGAGCTCAGGGCCAGGGGAGAAGCTGGGTCTTAGTCACCTTGCTTGAAAGAGCCTTTCATGCCTCTCAGACTGACACTTAAATCTTCCTTAACTCTGTATGGTATTAGAGAATGTTCTAATTTCATTATTTTACATGCAGCTGTCCAGTTTTCCCAGGACCACTTATTGAATAGACTGTCTTTTCTCCATTGTATATTCTTGCCTCCTTTGTTGTACATTAATTGACCATAGGTGCATGGATTTATTTCTGGGCTATCTGTCCTATTCCATTGAGCTATATTTCTGGGTTTGTGCCGGTACCATACTGTTTTCTTTACTGTAGCTTTGTAGTATAATCTGAGGTCAGGGAGTCTGATTCCTCCAGCTCTGTTTTCTTTCTCAGGATTGCTTTGGCCATTTGGGGTCTTTTGTGTTTCCATACAAATTTTAAAAGATTTTGTTCTAGTTCTGTGAAAAACGCCATTGGTAATTTGATAGGGATTGCATTGAATCTGTAGATTGCCTTGGGTAGTATAGTCATTTTGACAATATTGATTCTTCCAATCCAAGAACATGGTATATCCTTCCATCTGTTTGTGTCCGCTCCAGTTTCTTTCATCAGCATCTTATAATTTTCAGAGTGGAGGTCTTTTGTCTCCTTAGGTAGGTTTATCCCTAGGTGTTTTATTCTTTTCAAAGACCTAAATGTAAGACTAGATACTATAAATCTTATAGAGGAAAACATAGGCAGAACACTGACATAAATTGCAGCAATATCTTTTTGGATCCACCTCCTAGAGAAATGAAAGTAAAAACAGAAATAAACAAATGGGACCTAATTAAACTTAAAAGATTTTGCACAGCACAGGAAACCATAAACAAAACAAAAAGACAACCCACAGAATGGGAGAAAATATTTGCAAATGCAGCAACCAACACGGGATTAATCTCCAACATAAACAAATAGCTCATGCAGCTCATTATCAAAAAAAAACCCAAACAACCCAATCATGAAAATTGGCAGAATATCTAAATAGACATTTCTCCAAAGAAGACATACTGATGGCCATAAAGCAGATGCTCAACATCACTAATTATTAGAGAAAGACAAATCAAAACTACAATGAGTGATCACCTCACACAGGTCAGAATGGCCATCATCAAAATGTCTACAAATAATAAATGCT
Organism: Balaenoptera musculus; assembly: GCF_009873245.2. Lineage (NCBI taxonomy): Eukaryota > Metazoa > Chordata > Mammalia > Artiodactyla > Balaenopteridae > Balaenoptera > Balaenoptera musculus. The sequence goes on from NC_045789.1 coordinate 13,500,954, forward strand.
GCAGAGGGTGTGGAGAAAAAGGAACCCTCCTACACTGTTGGTGGGAATGTCAGTTGTTACAACCACTAGGGAGAACAGTATGGAGGTTCCTTAAAAAACTAAAAATAGAGCTGTCATATGATCCAGCAATCCCACTCCTGGGCCTATATCCAGAGAAAACCATAATTTGGAAAGACAAATGCACCCCAGTGTTCATTGCAGCACTGTTTACAATAGCCAGGTCATGGAAGCAATCTAAATGTCCATCGATAGATGAATGGATAAAGAAGATATGGTACATATATACAATGGAATATTACTCAGCCATAAAAAGGAATGAAATTGGGTCATTTGTAGAGACGTGGATGGACCTAGAGTCTGTCATACGGAGTGAAGTAAGTGAGAAAGGGAAAAAACAAATATATTAATGCATATATGTGGAATCTAGAAAAATGGTACAGATGAACCAGTTTGCAAGGCAGAAATAGAGACACAGATGTAGAGAACAAACGTATGGACACCAAGGGGGGAAGGGGGGTGGGATGAATTGGGAGATTGAGATTAACATATATACCCTATTATGTATAAAATAGATAACCAATGAGAACCTGCTGTATAGCACAGGGAACTCCACTTCACTGTACAGTAGAAACTAACACAACATTGTAAAACAACTATATGCCAATTAAAAAAAAGAAGAAGAAGAAGATATGGTACATATCCATACATATGTACAAGATATGGTACATATTCCATACAATGGAATATTACTCAGCCATAAAAAAGAATGAAATAATGCCATTTGCAGCAACGTGGATGGACCTAGAGATTATCATATTAAGTGAAGTAAGTCAGACAAAGACAAATATTATATGATATCACTTATATGTGGAATCTTAAAGAATGATACAAATGAACTTATTTACAAAACAGAAACAGACTCACAGACTTCAAAAACAAACTTATGGTTACCAAAGGAGAAAGGTGGGGGGAGAGATAAATTCGGAGTTTGGGATTAACATACACACACTGCTATATATAAAATTGATAAGCAGCAAGGATCTACTGTATAGCAAAGGGAGCTCTACTCAATACTCTGTAATAACCTATATAGGAAAAGAATCTGAAAAAGAATGGATATATGTGTATGTATAACTGAATCACTTTACTGTACACCTGAAATTAATACAATATTGTAAGTCAACTGTACTCCAATATAAAATAAAAATTAAATTTAAAAAAATCTTCCTTAATTCTGGTGGCTTGATAAAGCTCTCTTGATCTGTGTGTCCCTTGACTTTCTAAACTATATAGAAACTTACTGCTCCCAACCTCAGAAAAGAAATTTCTGGGACTTTAAATCTTACGCCAGACAAAATTCCCTGGCATTTTCATCTGTCTTCTTTATGATTTAGATTAACCTTAATTTTACAGCTTTACTACTTAAAAAGTCTTGGCCTGGAACTAGTAGCATGGCTTCCCCTTGGAGCTTGTTAGAAGTGCAGCATGTCAGGCCCCACCCAGAATCTGCATGTTATGATTCCTGGGTAGTTCACCAATGGGTACATAAAGAGTAAGTATTCTTTCATAGCACACTCTCTCTCGTTTGCTCTGAAGAAACAGGGAGGTGTTTTATTAATTGAACTCGTCTTTAAACCACTTCCTTCAGTGAGCCAAACTTCATTATCCTTAGCTGACCTATGCCCCATTTTTCCATGTATAGCCTCTGTATTTACCTTAACCTCAAGCAAAAAGCATAGGATAAAGGATAGATTATTTTTTTCTTTTGTTGGAATCCTAACCCTCTTATATCTGTTAAATAAAATAAAATAGTTTAATTAAATTAAAAAGGCATAAAAATAAGGCACTAGCCATGCTCATTGATAAAAATCTTGTATTATGCACCTTGGATACCTCATATTATAGTTTAAGCCTTTTTCATTTAATGTTGTCTTTTGTGGACCAGTGTGAATAATTGAACAACAAAAATCTTAGTCAAAACCTGGCTTAAAGAAAAGAAAAGCCCTTTTCCCAGCATTTCTCATTTTGATTTATCTACTTCAAAAACAATTGTCATCATAGATTAGCAATTGTTTTATTTAAATAACAAAATTTTAAAATTAAAGAGTAAAACAGTAAATTAAAAAAATAAATTTTACATTTATTTTCCCACTTAGGTTAGTGTTCTGTGTCTCCATAATATCATTTCTGCTTTGATTTACAATTGCTTTTTTTTGACATTAGTTGTTGATCTTTTCTCATATTTCTGAAAGTTTCTCTAATATGTCTGAAATAAACGTCTCAAAATGCAGCCTGTAGAAAGGTACACACTACATTTAAATTTATTAATAATGATAGTGATTTTATTTGTTGTTTCTTTAATTGGCATTTCTGATAAACATGTTTTGGCTTAGTTTTGTTCAGAAAATGGATTGCTGAATAGATTTTAACTCTGATATTGAGAAAAATTTTATATTCTATGTAGAACTATATATTGAATGCCAAAATAAAAGAATAAGGGAGATGAGAAAGTAAAGCGTAGAAGAACAAAACTACTATTATATTTTTCTTTCTTATCGTGATTTTCATCAAAGAAACATTCTAAGCACTGTTTATGTATAAGTAAGCTTCTCATAAGCTCAAATGTGTTATATTCTAATATACTAAATGTATTTGGCAATTGACTATTGATTAGTCAATTTAATGTAACTCATTATGCTTTAGTATAGCTCATGAAACGTCAGACGCCTGTCCTATATGATGGACTCAGAGAAAACAGAATATGAAATAGTGAATTTAATTTTGAGAAACAGTCTACCTCACACTGGTTATATGAAGGGAACTCTGCATTGAACACGTTGAATTATCTTAAAGTCCAAAGGGAAGCTGTTTCTTAGCCCATTCCATATGATTTTGTGGATTTGTTCTGAGTCCTGTATTTGAATTATATGATTTTATTTAAATTCTTAAAAATAATTCTGGAAGTTCTGCATAGAATCAGTAGACAACCCAGATTTCTTTGAAGGGTGTGGATAAGAGATAGCGGACTGTGCTAAGGCTTTGTCAAGGTAGAAAGGGGTGATGTTGCAGAGAAATTTCAAAAATGGGGGACAGTCTACTCTGTCAGATGCTGCGAGCATGTGTTTTGTGAATACCTGTTTGACCAATTCGTTTTATACCAATTTCTGATATAGTCAGTACAGTACAAATAGAGTACAAACACTGCTTTTGGAATATTAATCTGTAACATGCCAAATAATGAGGCTATTCTTTCTCTTGTATTTTCCTTTAGGTGTAAGTTTATTTTTTTCTTTCACTATTGTATTTATTCATTCACTTAACAAATACTTTTTGAATGCCCACAATATGCCAAATAGTGCTAACTAGATGCAGTGCCCATTTGTAATAAAAATGGCGTATTTTGGAAAGGACCATACATTTCATACAGGTATTTTAATTAAATTGCTCTCCCTATCCTCATTGCTAAGAATTTGGAAAGGCATTTACTGTTTCTGGAGGACAACTTAACTGTAGATGTCAAAAACATTTAAAGTGTGCAACACATAATGGTTATTTATTTCTACAAGTAGTTAGGTATTGCTATGGTTGCTGAAGTAGTATTCGTACCCTGTGTGTTTTGTATTGTTAGATAACCCCTATAAAGCAAATGCTATGACAATATTGAATGTATATCTCTCTTTTCAGTAGAACAGGTTTATACAGATATTCTTGGACTGCAAAATAACTGCTAGTATGTCATGGGGGAAATATATTGCACAACTAATATGTTCCATCCAAGGTTCCTTTATCAAACTTACTACCTTTTATACACAACTGTATCTCTAAATCAAATAACCTTGGTCAATAAATAGAGGCCTGATTTTGTAAGTATTGGCAAAGAAATACCTTTTTTACAAAAAAACTATTCTGTCTAGTTTATGTGCATTTAGTATAAAAATGCACAGCAACAATAAACCACTTGTGGTACTAATTCTTAGGGATTATAACAAATAGTATTAAAAATAACCAAATTACTTTACACAGGCTTCTTATTATTCCTCTTTATGAATGCATACCAATTTAGAGTATAAAGATGTCTAGTTGTACCAGCATGTTACTGGCCCAGATTTTATATTAGTGAAACAGTAATAATAAACTTTTATCATAAACCATGAAAGACAGTATTTTTTTCATGTTTGCTATACACTTTACCATATCACTGCTAAAAGTAAAACGCTTTCCTGAAGAAGTTTCATTTAGTATATAGAGGATGTTCTATTTTAATCTCCTTGACGTTTTTCACAGTAAAATCTGAAATCACTTTACATTTCTAAAAGGATATATAGTTTTAAGTTCATAGAAGAGAAGAATATACTACACATGGTGTTCTGCTGCTCAGCAGCTAAAAGGTCAAGAAGCTAAATGAATATGCCCTCAAGTCTACGAGTGAAAAATAGATCTTGTAAGCAAGAGAGACACTATTGCTGGAGAGGGTGTGGAGGAAAGGGAACACTCTTGCACTGTTGGTGGGAATGTAAATTGATACAGCCACTATGGAGAACAGTATGGAGGTTCCTTAAAAAACTACAAATAGAACTACCATACGACCCAGCAATCCCACTACTGGGCATATACCCTGAGAAAACCATAGGTCAAAAAGTGTCATGTACCACAATGTTCATTGCAGCTCTATTTACAATAGCCAGGACATGGAAGCAACCTAAATGTCCATCGACAGATGAATGGATAAAGAAGATGTGGCACATATATACAATGGAATATTACTCAGCCATAAAAAGAAATGAAATGGAGGTATTTGTAATGAGGTGGATGGAGTTAGAGTCTGTCATACAGAGTGAAGTAAGTCAGAAAGAGAAAAACAAATACAGTATGCTAACACATATATACGGAATCTAAGGAAAAAAAAAAAAAGGCCATGAAGAACCTAGTGGCAAGACGGGAATAAAGACACAGACCTACTAGAGAATGGACTTGAGGATATGGGGAGGGGGTGGGGTGAGATGTGACAGGGTGAGAGAGTGTCATGGACATATATACACTACCAAATGTAAAATAGATAGCTAGTGGGAAGCAGCCACATAGCACAGGAAGATCAGCTCGGTGCTTTGTGACCACCTAGAGGGGTGGGATGGGGAGGGTGGGAGGGAGGGAGATGCAAGAGGGAAGAGAAATGGGAACATATTGTATATGTATAACTGATTCACTTTGTTATAAAGCAGAAGCTAACACACCATTGTAAGGCAATTATACTTCAATAAAGATGTTTTAAAAAAAATTAAAAATAAAAAAAAAATAAAAAATAAAAAAAAAAAAAAAGAGAGACACTATTAAATTTGAAACAGGTAGCATTTTGGAACCTCAGTTGCAACACACCATTTGTAAAATGCATTTTCCATATGGTCTGTTGGTAATTTTTATGCATTTTAGTTACATAGGTAGTGGATTGAAATGTACAGAAAGGATGTATATTATTTTAAATGGACCTTAGTCTAGAAAATAAACAAAATGAGATGTTATAGTCATTACTGGGTATAATGAAGCAAACAAACAGAAAAAACAACACATTTATGTCAGTAGAGTTAATCAACTAATCCTTGAATATGAAATATCTTCATATTATTTCTGATTTTTAAAAATTGATGAGTTTTTAAAATTGGAGTGTAGTTGCTTTACACTGCTGTGTCAGTTTCTGCTGTACAGCAGAGTGAATCAGCCATAGGTATACATATCTCCCCTCTTTTTTGGATTTCCTTCCCATTTTGGTCACCACAGAGCACCGAGTAGAGTTCCCTATGCTATACAGTAGGTTCTCATTAGTTTTACACATAGCAGTGTATATATGTCGATCCCAATCTCATTGAGTGGTGTTTAAATTTGACATTATTTCTTTAATTGTAAAGCCATTGAATTGCAGAGACATTGAATACAAACTCCTTTAGAATTACAAATATAGAACTATGATTTCTTAAACTTTGAAAAACAATGAATATTTCCTCCAGAAAACTGTACATACTCATATTCATATAAAAATTAACAAATAATTTAGTGAGAATCATAGACTAGTTTTACCTACCCACAATATCCGTAGCTGTTTTTGGAACCTAGAATAGAAACTCCTATGGAAGTACAGGAGATTTGTTTTGCTTCCTTATGTACAAATAGAATATTGATTCTAACTTTGATTCATTGAAGAGGATGACTTTGTGACTTAAGACTATATATTTGATAGTGAATAGTTATAGACATTAATAAAATATATGAAAATTACACCCTGACTTTAAAATTTCTATTGATTTCTTCATTCGTAGCACAGTAAAAATAATATTCCACTTGAATGTATATGAAAATATTTTGTTTCCTCAGAATACGTTTTATAAGAATCAAGTTTGAAACAATTCATAGACATTTACTGCTTACCCTATCACTTTGGTTCTATGAACAGAATCGTCTGGAAAATACGTTGGAAATTTGACTTGCGTAGTACACAGGGAAAAAATAAAATATAACGATTAGGGGACTTGACTTTTAGTGCTACCCTGGGCTCTTCCTCCTCCTCTTTTCTTTCTTGTTGTTGTTGTTGTTGTTATTATTATTATTATCACCGTTTTTTGACCTTATTTCAACTCACATTTTCCAGGTCTCAATATGTTCACCAAATGGCACGCACATCTAAAAAACAATACAGTAAATGTTGGTTTTATCTAAACTCCCTTATGTTTTATTTTGTTTTCATCTTTCTGGGAACTCCATGAACTCGTCCCGGATTATACCCATTTTCATCCATGTTCTTTTTCTTTGGGCTTAAGTTGTGTAGTTTGCTATTACTTCACGTGTGTCCCTACCAAAATTGTAATACTTGAAAACAGGATCGGGTTTGACACAGTTTTGGACCCATAGTAGAAATTTAGCCCATGAGGAATCACTTACAGATTGAGAGAGATAATTCTCTGAATTTAAAAAAACAAAGCAAAAACAGAATGAATAATTGTTTCATTAAAAAGTCACTCCATATCCCAAAGTTAGTAAATAAAATAACTCATATTCTGTAAAAGGAAATTTTTCCCCCCAACACAAAAAAATAATTATCCCTATTTAGCCACACTTTCATCAGAAATTGATGGTGAGTTATGCTTATGAATGTAGAATTATTTTTTAAATTATCATTAGCAAGTCTACTCATCATTCATAGCATACTGAACTTGAATGACATTTTAGAAGTAGAAAAGTTTCGACCCCAAAATATATTATAGTTAATATAATATGGATTAAATTAGTTTTCTTAAAATACAATGAGCAAATATTTACAGATTTTTATATCTACATTCTGTTAGAATCTGAGTATGTGCTGCGTTTTCTTTCCACTGTGCATTAAATAATAAAATTCTGGATATTTAATAATATGTACTTACGAAGTTAAAAAATGTCAACTGTATTTTTCCCTATGTGAAACTGTCATGAGTTACGGTAGATTACATAAGGAAATTTTTACTAAATAGTCTACTGGGCAAAATACTTAGTAATTACTTCCCTCGCTGTGTGTGTAATTTGTAAAAGTGTAAGTTTCCCTTCTTATACCATGTCTTTATCTTAACACTTGGAAAATAAACATATTTCTATGTTCTTCAAATGTCACCTTTATTCTTTGGAAATATGAGTCATCATTTTATTCTCAGCTGATGATTTTGAAGCTTAGAAAGTATCTTTGTCTCCGTGTTTCTAGAGAATATAACAAATTTTAGGCCCCTTTAATGCACAATTGACTGCTCTGCCCTGATTTGCTATTTAAAAATCAAATATACTTTTCATAGAAACATTACAAGAATATTCTCAGAAACCGTCTATGAGATAGCCAAAAATCTAATAACAACACAATTGTACCTCAACAGGAGAATAAATATATTACTTGTAGCATATTGGTATAGTGGAATACCACAAATCAATGAAAATGAATCACAACTACAAAAACATGGATGAATCTCACAAACATATAAGTGAAAGAAGCCAGACAACAGACAATGCATACTTTATGATTCCATTTGAAAAAAATTTAAATGGCAAATTACTCTCTGGTGTTAGACATCAGAATAGTGGTTTCTCTGGGAGGAGTATAATGACTAGAAGGGGGTACAAAGGATTCCCTGGGACGGTGGTAATGTTCTATTTTTTGATCTAGGTGTTGCTTATGTAGATACTTATTTGTAAAAATATCATTGAACTTTACAACACGAATTTTGTACTTCTTTTGCATGTATATACTACTTTCTTTAAAAGTTTTCTTAAAAAGGAATATATCGCCATTTTTGTACTTTGCATTTAAGCTTAATATTAATACAATATAATATTGTTATATATTTAATTACTGAGTATTAACCTTAATGTATGTTAAATCATATTTATATATAGAGAGAGATAGTCTATTTTTTTTTCTCCAATGGAACACTGTCAGTGTTTAATGACTATTATTGCCCTTTTTAAACAAAAAAAATTGGGAATTAGGTATATTTGATATATCATGAAATTATAGAATAGCTTATCAGTGATGTTTATGTTTTTGGTCTTTTTCTGTTAATGAAGAACTAACAGGTTTATTCTGATAGTTTAATAAACTTTTTCAATACCAAATTTATTTTCAGAAAATTCTGTAACATATTCCATCCAGAATTTTTAAAACATTGCTTTCCTTGTTGCTATTTTTTGAAGTTGCAAAACAATCGGCATCAGATATTTTTTAAAAAGATGAAAATTCAAGCAAATTCTGCTAATACCACATTTTGTTAGAACTCAGCAAAAAGATCATTGCTTTATTCCTTAGAAATAATTTAGAATGCTGATTTCTCTTCTGCCATTTTTCCTGTAATAAAAGTCAATAAAAATGACAAAATATATTAGGAAAAATACCCCAAGACATAGCTGCAAAGTTAAATACATTCTGTAACTACTGAAATACTTTGGCAATACAAAAATAGTAGATGATCTGTAATTATGGATAGCCACTTGGATATTTACCACTGTAGCAGTTAATGAGCACTTCTGCAGCAGTATTAAGGAGACTGTAACGCTAAAATGAACTTAACCAATCCACTAAAATGACATAGAATGACAGTGTGCTGATTTTACTGTGGATATGGAAGGAATTGTCACAGTTTCTAAAATCTAAGATGTGTGTGTTGAAGGGAAAGTATCTCACTTTTTTAACATTTAAAAAAATTCATCTTCCAAAACACTGCAACATGGGTGAGACTTAGAGCACTAGATTTTGAAGATAGATATGTTCATGCCATGTTGTTGCATGAAGTTATACTTTCCTAGCTACACTCATTGCATTACAGCCCTGAGGGGGGAAAAGAAGACAAATGCAGTGTGACAAAGTATGCCATCTCTCTAAAACATGTATCTCTGGGATTCTGAAGAATTTAAGAGGTTCTTCACCTACCCTGCTTTCTAGCCTTTGTTTTTCACACTGATTAAAATATTCTGCATGTGGCTTCCCTGGTGGCACAGTGGTTAAGAATCCACCTGTCAATGCAGGGGACACGGGTTGGAGCCCTGGTCCAGGAAGATCCCACATGCCACGGAGCAACAAAGCCTGTGCATCACACTACTGAGCCTGCGCTCTAGAGCCCACGAGCCACAACTACTGAGCCTGTGTGCCACAACTACTGAAGCCTGTGCGCCTAGAGCCCACGCTCTGCAACAAGAGAAACCACGGCAGTGAGAAGCCTGCGCACCGCAATGAAGAGTAGCCCCCGCTCGCCGCAACTAGAGAAAGCCCACATGCAGCAACGAAGACCCAGTGCAGCCAAAAATAAATAAATAAAACATAAAACATAAAACATAAATAAAGAAAGAAAGAAAAGACAAGAAGATAGTCTGCATGGCTTATTACAGCACATTTTTGCCTGTTATTATCACAGCTCTGAAATAAGATCCTTTGTTGTGGCTTCATCATATTAGTGTGAAAGCTTCTTATTGAAGCTGGCATTCTACATTCTGTGTTGCTCTTGAGCTGCTTTACTGATTTCCTTTTTCTTGTGTCTGAGCTAGATAATGTAGAACAGCCTTCCCCCAAATTTAAGGAGCTCTTTCTTTTAGGCAGGAGTCTTTCCACATTTTTAACATATGACTTTATTTTACTAAAGATGCAAAATTAATTACCAAGCGTGCAGAGTAAACAATAAACACATTGTCTCTATTCAAATTAAAGTTTCCTACCCATTGTTGAAGCACTGTGAGTAGAATCCATACACACATAAAGAAATGACCTCACAATTAAAAGTGACTTTGAGTAAAATCTGATTTATTGTTTAATCCAGGCACATGATTCATATTCCCTATCTTCCGTGTCCCTCTCTTTCTGCATCTCACTTTGCTCTTGCTCTCACACTCTCTTTCTTTCACCTCTCTCTCTCTCTCTCTCTCTCTCCCTTCCTCTCTCTATCTCTGTCTCTCTCTCTCCTCCCACCCCAACCAGGGAACTTTAAAAAAGTAAACTGTAATGCTGAGATTTCTGTGTCAAGGTTAAAAGGAATCACTTTAGAAATCAGAGGTGTCACTCATGTTGAGAAACTTTATAAGAGATCTCTGGAGGCATGCACCAACTTATTAGCTTAGTACATGGAAAAATAAATTGAAAAAGAAAAGCCCTGCAGTAATGAAGCCTGACTATATCTTCAAAGCAACTGCCATTTTTAAAAGAACATAATTTCCTTTATCCACAAACAAATAGAAGGTAAAAACTGGATGTGTAACAATATTACTTTCTTTATGATATTTCCACGTAGTTTGTGCAATCCAAAGTAGATCAAATGACTTTAAAAAATAATATTTGAGTAAATTCTTTGCAAATAATATGTAGCTTTTTATTTGTTTTGTTTGTTTTGTTTTGCGGCTAGAAACTAGGTATTGATTCCTAGGTATAGATTAAGAAGCCAACACATACTAACTGGAAATTCCTATCCGTGCATCCACTTGAAAAGCACTCATATTTTTATTTGGTAGTAACATATCAGGAACTTGTTCTTTATTTTAACTTGGGAAGTTCTGCTTTGTTAGACTGATTTCTTTCCACATCACTCCAAGACACCCTCAAACTTTCTTCATTTGAATTATGACATGGTTTTTATTTCATTAATTTCACTAGCACAGTTTCAAAGAGTTAAGAGTCAGTTTTAGATATAAGCTATCAAAAAGCCCTGTTGCTTGTGTCTTTATAACATCACTGTAAATAGTGTAGACATTTTTCTTACTATGAAATTAGAGTTGCAACATCAACTGTTGTCTGAGAGTATATTTAATTATGAACAAGGAAAATAGCAGAATAAGACTTTAATATTTCAGATTGTTATGGTGATATTAAAAGGCTTTAGTTTATTAATTGACATTTTTAAAACAGTTTTCAATGATGTAGATTAATTGTGCCCCTCAGGTATTTTTGTGCAAGTAAATTAGAAATGATTGATGTTCCCACTAAACAAAGTAACTATAAGGAAAATGCAATGATTTCTTTTATCTTTTTAATGAATATTTTGAAGAAGGTTAATTTGTGGCTAGAAATATAGGCATTCTGCAATACCTGGAGGTTAAGTAACATGTTTTATACCTATGAAAGCTACTGTTTTATAGTGATGATCTTGGGTTAAGTAACAGTAGTAGTTACTAGACAATAGAATGGCCAGTAGTAGTTCATCATGGCAATTACTGTTGCTGTAAGAGATTTCAGATATTCTTTGGTTGCTAATGATTTCTAAACAAGGCCTATACATTTGCAATGTAACATATCACATTATTAAGGACATCCAATATACGTGATGAAAAGAGTCCATTGAATAAAATAGTAAATGGATGATTATCAACTTACAAGGCTTTTTCTTTTTGGTTAAAATTTATTTATTTATTTATTTTTTGCTGTGTTGGTTCTTAGTTGCTATGCACGGGCTTTCTCTAGTTGCAGCAAGTGGGGGCTACTCTTCGTTGCAGTGCACGGGCTTCTCATTGCGGTGGCTCCTCTTGTGGAGCACGGGCTTCAGGCACGCGGGCTCAGTAGTTGTGGCACACGGGCTTAGTTGCTCTGCGGCATGTGGGACCTTCCCAGACCAGGGCTCGAACCCGTGCATTGGCAGGTGGATTCTTAACCACTGCGCCACCAGGGAAGCCCCACAAGGCTTTTTCTACCACAGAGTTGTTTATCTGATGAATTTCAATGGTTTGGTATTGCGACTCTATCCCAGCTCAGCCCCCACCTCACCCCCCAAATCTAATACCTACCTTATAGGACATTTGAAATAATAACATGAGATAATGTATTTAAAACATCTTTTCATTTCACTTGGAAATAAATCAACACACTCCAAGTTGATTAGAGCTCATGTTCAGGAACCATCCTATGCCTTGCATTAACGCAAGCATTTTTTTATAGTTCAAAAGAAGTTTCATAGCAAAAGAGAAATACAAAGAATACTACCCTTATTGTAGCTGTTTGGAGAAGCTGTAAAGAATTGTGAAGAGTCTGAGGTTTTATCCTACTTGCTAGCTTTCAACCTCCCCTGCCAGTTTCATGGATGCTAGCAGACGATATGAGACTCCTGGGACAGAGACAAAGCACTTTATTATTTACAGGAATCATAGCCAGAGTATAAGCATTTTCTTGTATGAGTTCCCAAGCTCCCAAATCTCACAGGATAGGTTGCATTTCAGGAGAGGAACCTTGACTGTAGGGACATAAATCTCTTATGATCAGGAAACATGCCTACCCTTGGCCCTGAAGAGAGACATTATCTTTATTTTTCTGCACAGTAAGCATGGCTGCCCTTTGCTCCAGAGGGAGACAATGTTTCTATCGTCCAATGTTGTTATACATTTGAAAAGATATTTCAGAAGAGAAAGGCAATCAGTGCTTTACTTGCAAGACAGGCAGAAATGTAAGAGATCCACAGAGCATTGTCTTTCGACAGAACCCATGCGGATGCAGTATGAAGGCCACCTATTTCACTATCCGCATCAATTCAAACCAACTAGAGCCATTTAGGCCAATCACTTCAGCAACAGGTAACTATAAATGGAAACTTAACTAAGGAATAAAAAAATAGAGGATTGAATTATGTGCATGCATCAGTACAATCATCATATAATCTTTGATTTAGAAAGTTTTAAGTCAGTTTTTGATGTTTAGAGGTGAATGTTTAAGAGGATTTGGGCAACTCAGAAATAATCCAATAGATATATTGTACTGAGTTTCCCATGCATATTTTAGGTTCTCATACATGAAGAATTAAACACAAAGAAATAAAACGTGAGTACAAAGTTTGCAGAAAACATGCTGAGCCAATGTTATGCAGTTTCATGTATCTCTAAATTTTCTTGCCTTTATTGAATTTATATAAATTATCCTATCTAACATTTACTTGAGATTCTTGTGATTTAATTAAAAGAATGGTATTTGTGGCAGAGAATTGGAAAGCAATATTTAGCTTTAGTAGATAATTAGCCGCTGATCTAAAGGTCTGATCATTTTTCCGATTTCACATTAAATGAAAACACTGAACAAAACAACATAACAGGAAGAGATTATTTCCATTTCAAGCTAGTAAAGTTTCTAATGATTTTGTCATTTACAAAATTCTCCTAAGGTTTGTGCAGACATTCAAAATGCAAAGTATTTGACGTAGTTAATTCTTGAGAATCATCTATGGCAACATATAGCAATGTTTCACTTTTACCATATAGAAATAGCAATAAACCAAAATAAATTCACCCCCCACCCCCTAAATAAAGCTCAAGTTAAATTGTTCCCTCTACATTAGACATCGTACTGAAACGTATCTGTTTTTCTTAGGCTTAATTTTGAATACTAAATCAATGTGATCAAGATATCTTTCTATTTCTTACTCAATAGAAACACAGAAAAAGCATACTCCGTATAAAGCCTTAATCTTTAAAGAAGCTATAAGAATATAAGCTTTAAAGAACACTTTTATTTTAATAAAGTAGTACTTATTAATATTATTTTACAATGAATACAACTGTCACGTCATACTCCTTGTCTAAAAAAGTTTTTGATTAGAATGAAGATTGATATTCTTTGGATACCTATTTTCTTACTTCCTTTCTTCATATATTCATAATTTTCTTCCACTTTGTTCCTTTTACATAACACTGAGCTTTGGATTTAAAAAAAAAAAGGAATTCTTACTTAATAAACAATGCATTCTCCTTAAAAGTAAAAACCACTAATTTATAACAAGAAGAACAAGTAATTTTTCTAGTTGTTCGGTTATAATATTTTACCTATAGCACTTGTATGATCAGCATGGCATTTTTTTGTACCACAGAGTTGACAAAAAAACATAGAGATGAGAGAATAGGTTGTGTGGTATAATGTAATTTATGGACTAAATCAGTGTGTAAAAATCATGCTAACTTTATCTATTTGATAAAATATTTTTGAAGAACTTTGAAAGCACTGATAGTACAGGTAAAATTCACAATTTAAAATTGAGGTGGTTTCTTATCTAATGAAGATATGCACTTACAGTCCAAAAACGTAGGTTAAAATCTTGTCTTTGCCACTTCCTGTGTGAAATTTTTGAAGTCTCTTAACCTTACTTTTTCTAAAATAAAATGGCCTTAATAATACACAATTTATAGGTTTTACTTGTTAAATAAGGTTAATGTGTACAAGCATTTGGTACATACCAGTTGCTTAATAAATATCTGTTAAATATAAGTTACTTCTTTTTACTTGAATCTGGGTTTTACAGAACCATAGTATCTTAAATTTGAAATGAACTTTTGAAAAAAAAAAAAAAAGAAATGAACTTTTGTGTTCTTGTTTAACTCAATAATTCTGAGAATTTTATTTCAGTATTTGTAAAGAATGAGTAGATAGAAATTTTCTACTGGGAGAAACTATTTGTATTGAAAAATGTTACACAAAAGAAATGTACTTTTAAAATTACAAAATGCATTTTCTATTTTCTTCTGATTGTGACTTCTGTTTTATGATCTTCACAAATGAATCATCATGAAACACTTTTGATACCAGTATGTTCTGTTTTCATAATAGTTCAAGTAATTAATAACTAAGTGAGGCCTCATTGACTTACAAATTGATTAAACATTTGTATAGTTTAAAAATAGAAAATAAATAAATAAATAAAAATAGAAATATTTTACACTAAGGCATCATCTGAGATTCGCTTACAAACATGAGTATGCCATTAATTATGCTGTCTGTTTCCTGATAATAGAATTAAGGGTCATTTTTTATTTGTGTTATTATCAGATATTTGCAACATGAAAAAAAAACAACCCAGAAGAAGAAACAGCAACAAATTTTCCCATTGTGAAAAAGTTTGCATGAAACTACTGTCTAGTACCTGATAATATAAAATTAGTAGATTGTGATTTCTAATCTTTCTGAGGTAATTACTTCCTCTTTTTCCAGCAAACTTCAAAATTGACTTTGTAAGTCTTTTTTCTGCCATTTGAGAGGACAGTTCATTCAGGATTATAGTTCTGTCTTAATTTCATTGTATCATAATATCTTGAATTATGAGATTTAAATATATATATTTGAGCAGAAGGGACAGATTTTTCTCATATACCTCCTGTTTTCATACACGAATCGACAGACTCCCACATTATTAACATCCCCCACCAGAATGATGCATTTGTTAAAATTGGTGAACCTACATTGACACATTATAATCACACAAAATCCATAGTTTACATTAGGGTTCACTCTTGGTGTTGTACATCCTATAGGTTTGGAAAATTATGAGATTTTTTTGAACACTACCTTATCCATTTTTCTGCCTCTGGTCATGATTGTACATAAACCTTTGAAGATACATTGTTTTATCCTCTGTCTTCATTGAAACTTAGCCAAAAATATGTGTGTTTTGTTTTTTATTATAGTTGTCCTAGAGTATGTGAAGTGGTATCTCATGTTGTTTAATTTGCATTTTTTAAATAACTAAGGATGTTGAGTATCTTTTCATATGTTTGTTTATCACTTGTATATCTCATTTGGAGAAATTTCTACTCAAGTTCTTTGCCCATTTTGAAATTGTTTCTTTGTCGTTGAGTTGCAAGTGTTCTTTATATATTCTGCGTAGGAGACCCTTATCAGATATATGATATGGAAATATTTTCCTTCATTCCGTGAGTTGCCTTTCATTTTCTTGAGATATAATCCAACTTATCTATTTTTCTTCTGTTGGTTGTGCTTTTGGTATTATATCTAAGAAACCATTACCAAGTCAAAGGTCATAAAGATTTTCTCCATGCTACCTTCTAAACGTTTTATGGTTTCCTTGCTTATATGTAGATCTTCTGTCCATTGTACGTTAACTTTTTAAATGGTGTGAAATAGGATCCAACTTCATTCTTTTGCATGTGGCTATCCAGCACCATTTGTTGAAGAGACTGTTCTTGCACTATTGAATGGTCTTGGAACCTTTGTTAACAGTCAGTTGACCATAGACGCTTGGGTTTATTTTTGGACTCTCAATTGTATTCTGTAGATCCCTGTGTTTATAATAATGCCAATATCACATTGTTTTGATTACTAGTGGTTTTTAATAAGCTTTGAAATCATGAAGTGTGGACCTTTTTTCAAGATTCTTTTGCTTTGTGGTCTCTTGCATTCCATATAAATTTTGTGAACAGCTTTTACATTTTTGCAAAAGAATCACTGGGATTTTGATAGGGATTGCATTGTGTATCTAGACTGCCTTTGATGGTATTGCCATCTTAACAATATTAATTCTTTTAATCCATGAACATGGGATGTCTTTCCATTTATTAGGTCCTCTTTAGTTTCATTCTGCAGTATTTTGTAATTTTCACTGTATAAGTCTTGCACCTCCCTGGTTAAATTTATTCCTAAATGATTTATTTTTTTCATGCTCTTATAAATGTAATTATTTTCTTAATTTAATTTTTGGGTTATTCATTGAAGGTGTACAGAAGTAAAACTGATTTTTGTGTTTTGATCTTGTACCCTACAAATTTCCTGACTTTGTTTATTAGCTCTAATAACTTGGGGGGATTCCTTATAATTTTCTGTATGGAGTATCATGTCATCTGCAAACAGAGATAGTTTTACACCTTCCTTTCCAATTTCATGCCTTTTATTTCTCTTTCCAGCTTAATTACTCTAACCAGAACTTCTAGTACATTGTTAAATTACAGTGGCAAAAGTGGACAACTTTGTCTTGTTCCACATCTAAAGAAAAAGCTTTTAGTTTTCACTATTAAATATGATGGTAGCTGTGGGTTTTTCATAAATGCCCTTTATCATGCTGAGGAACTTCTTTCCAGTCATATTTCTAAGTGTTTTTGTGATGAAAAACTGTTAGATTTTGTTCAGATGCTTTTTCAACATCAAATGAAAAAATTATGTTCTATTTTCTCCTTCATTTTATTAGTGTGGTATATTAATTACATTGATTTTTGAATGTTGAGCCAGTCTTGCATTGCTAGAATAAATCCTACATGGTCATGGTAAATAATCCTTTTAATATGCTTCTCTGGATTCAATTTACTAGTAATTTAGGAGGATTCATAAGTTCCTTTTTATTGTTTTCTTTTCTTATTGATAACCTAAATCTTTTTTGTTGTCAATTTCTCTGGTTTTTGTTTCCCAGGAATTTCAAAAGAATCCTTATAAATAATCTTTCTTTTCCATGAAGTCAATTTCACATCCATTTGGATTATTTTTCATAAGAGAAATAATTATTTTCCTGATACTACCTATTAGTTCTATTTCCAAATCTCTTTTAAATTGAGATGGCTAAAGCACAGTACAGTAATCATCCAATATTTCATAATAACTATAAATGGAGTATAACCTTTAAAAATTGTGAATCATTATATAAGCATAATTCATATAATATACATCAACTATACTTCAGTTTAAAAAATAATCATCCTAGTTATTTGGTGTCAAGAGTAGTGGGAGGAATATTGTCAGTCTTTCTGATATAATCCATTAGGTTTTTTATCTATATCAGTGCATAGGCTTTGACAGTTGTTTTATTTGTAAATCAGTATGTTTTTTCTACAAGTCATGAACTAATCAGAGTGTAGAACATACAAAACATAACCCTTTGGAAGTTACTGTCAATTTGCAGGTACTAATGCATTGATTATAAAACACTTATACATGGGAGTCAGGTACTTGAAGAATTTCTCTTTGAAAGATGTCATATTTGCCTCTTTATTCATAGACTGTATTAAAACTATGAGTAATTGCTTTTGTTTAGATTGATTCTTCAGTTTCACTTATCAATGAGGAATAGTTGAAAATTTTTCTAATTAACTTGAAATTAGAGTCTAACTTCTTCTGTTAAGTCATTAATTCATTAAATATGTTTTCTAATATTATTCTGTGGCTGGTGTACATCCTCAAGTAATTTCCCATGTGATTATCCATATGAGATATAATTTTGAGTCCTTACATATGTGAACAATATATGAAAATTGTCCCAGACCTTTTTTTTTTTTTTTTTTAAACCTAAGTTGTCTTCTTTTTTTTTTTTTTTTTTAATTTATTTATTTATTTATTTATTTTTGGCTGTGTTGGGTCTTCGTTTCTGTGCGAGGGCTTTCTCCAGTTGCGGCAAGTGGGGGCCACTCTTCATTGCAGTGCGCGCGGGCCTCTCACTGTCACGGCCTCTCCCGTTTCGGAGCACAAGCTCCAGACGCGCAGGCTCAGTAGTTGTGGCTCACGGGCTTAGTTGCTCCGCGGCATGTGGGATCTTCCCAGACCAGGGCTTGAACCCGTGTCCCCTGCATTGGTAGGCAGATTCTCAACCACTGCGCCACCAGGGAAGCCCGTCCCAGACCTTTTTAAAAGAGAGAATCCTTCGTTTTTTTGTTTTATTTTTCTGTTTTGAAAAAGAGGATCTGAACTGACTGCCATTAATTCTATTAAGGATAGTGGAGGACTTCAGTTGATGGGAATATTTTCAGTTGATCATCTTGTTTTCAGCCTTTTTACTGCTTGCCATTCTTTGATTCATCAAGTCTGCTTCCCAACCCTCTGAAGAGTATTTTAGGAAAGATTTGTGCCTCCTTAACTTCAGTCCTCTCCAGAAATATTTTTGGCTGCAACTACCTGCACTGTGCTTTGTGAATCAATACCTTTCCACCTGCCATCTAGAAATGTGTTGAAATGTCTAGTCTGCTGATGACCTACCACTTGTTCTCTTCATTTTTATGCTTTATAACTATTAAAAATGCATTTAGTATCATAGTTTAGGTCTCTCAGCGGGGAGAAAAATTATTACATTTTCCCAGTCCATCTTCTTCAATCAAAAGTTTTCTTATAGCAATTCACTGACACATGATATTTGGGTATATGAATAGATTTTATTGAAGCTTTGGAAAATGGGAGGTCCTGCTTGCAATTTATTCTTATTTTGCCATATACTTGTTCCCAAAAGACATTTGACTGTTTTTTCTATTACTTATGCCTGCATTCTTAACTATTCACTCCTCTTTTTCCTATTACATTGCCTAAAATTTCTTCATATTTTCATACGGATTATTTTATCTATTTTTTCTTGTCTCTTTCAGAATATATCCTCAGGATTTCATCTTCTTCTCAAGTAACTTATCCAAGTGTTTTCCTAAATCCTTTTTTTCAAAAAAAGAATTCTAGTGATACCTGTGTTATTTGTTTGCTTTAACCCTATTTGATATAAACTCCAATGCTTTGCTTATACTACTATGCAAATTCTACTATATAAGACTCAGTAATATTGACTTTAACTAGTTGTATCCAATACTGGATACTCTCTCATCTTCAACACATAAACTACTATCTGCAAAGAAAAAGCCATACATAAGTTGGACATAGTAAATCCCACAACTTTCTGTACTTTAGAGCTAAGGTTCTCAAAATTGAGCACTCATCAGAATCACCTGAAAGACCTGCAGAATCATCTGAAGGACAGGTTTCTGGGTCACGTCCCATCATTTTTGAAACAATATTTCTGTATGGAGCCCAATAATTTTCATTTCTATTAAGCTCCCAGTACTACTGATCCGGGGACTATAACATGAGAACCATTGCCTGGAGACTCACTATTCCACTGAAAAATAGTATAGCTCAAACATCATGAATGTCAGAGAGAGAAGGATTTAGAGACACTGAAATATGTCAATAGTTTTTGAAACTATTACCTTGTAAAATTGTGACATTTTAATATTTTCAGTAGGTATTCAATAGCAGAGAAAGATGTTTGAGGAGGACATAGAAAAAAAATTAGGTGTTTTCTGTGATTAGTAGTTTCACACTCTGGTAAAATGAGTCAAAATGCACATAAGTATTAAACTCCAGCTAATTGTTGCAAATATAGGAACTATACAAAAAAAAAAAAAAAGAAATTAAAATGGACCTCATCCTCTTGTCATCATTTGTGTTTTTTATATGGAAGCCCAATATTTATGAGTTTTTGTGTACTAATATGAAAAATATTTATTAAAGGTAGGGTTTTTAACAAAGTATGAAATGCTCCTCCTTACCTAGAAATCATGACGTGTGTGATAATGGCTGAAATAAAATCGGAATTGCTAGTTTCCCATTTTGTAGAGCAATAACGTGAATGTTCCCTGCGGAATAGTAAAGCTACATTATGAAAGGATTTGTACTATTAAAAAGTGAACTTCCAATGTCTCAGATTTATATTTTTTCAACAACTGAATATATCTCATGATTTAACTTTAAGATAAGTTAGAAAGTATGAACAAATGTCTACTTTCTGAGAAGATATATGAATTAATGAAAAACTGCTTCATGAATGTACAGAGCCTTCAGGTATTCTTTAGGGTGTGTGTGTCTGTGTGTGTGTGTGTGTGTGTGTGTGTGTGTGTGTGTGTGTGTGTGTGATGTAGTCAATGCAGAACATTTTCCAAGACATTATTAACACTATAAAGGATGCATTAGAAAGGCTGCCTTCCACATAATATTTATCAGCAAACTTTTACAATTTTATCTGATGAGCTATGTGTTTGGTTGATTACTTCCAGTGTGATAATAAAATGAAACTCATGCTCTTTGTTCATTTTAATTACCTTTTGTAAAAAAAAATCATTTAACATTATATTGTCAGTATTTTCCCATGCCATCAAACATGCTTCTGAAACATGATTTTTAAATGTCCAAATAGCATTACATGATATAAATGTGTCATAAATTGAGCATGTCTCTCTATTGTTGGGAATTTCCTTAAAATTGTTTCCTGAGAGTGGAATTGCTGAGTTACTGTATAAATACATTCATGACTCTTATTAAATTTTTTGCAAAAAGAATGCAGCAACTAATACACCTACCTGCTGTGAAAATGTATGTTTTATAGCACGCTTGTAAATAAATACCGCATTTTATCATTTCATTTTTATTTTTGCCAATTTGGTAGGTAAAATCATGTGTCAGTATAGTTTTAATATGCACTTTTGTAACTTTGTGTGTAATAGATGGTTTTGTTTTTTGTGTTTTTTTTGAAAAGACTCATAATTTTATTTTGGATCAATATCTACATTGTATGAAGCAAATTTTTGTGAATATCCTAGCGAGAAAATGGACAATGGATAAACAATGAGATACCACATTTGCCCTGTGATGAGAATATACCAAGATGAGAATATACCTTGATGACTTTGGCACAGTGAAGAAGGACAATCACATACTCTCATATAGTGCTGTGGGACAATTGAGAATGACAATTATAATATTAGTAATTTATTGATCATGTGCCACATAGTTCTAGGTGTTTTATTTGTAGCAAATCATTTTCTTTCTTTTTTTTTTTTTAACATCTTTATTGGAGTATAATTGCTTTACAATGGTGTGTTAGTTTCTGCTTTATAACAAAGTGAATCAGTTATACATATACATATGTTCCCATATCTCTTCCCTCTTGCATCTCCCTCCCTCCCACCCTCCCTATCCCACCCCTCAAGGTGGTCACAAAGCACCGAGCTGATCTCCCTGTGCTATGCAGCTGCTTCCCACTAGCTATCTATTTTACGTTTGGTAGTGTATATATGTCCATGCCACTCTCTCACTTTGTCACAGCTTACCCTTCCCCTTCCCCATATCCTCAAATCCATTCTATAGTAGGTCTGTGTCTTTATTCCCGTCTTGCCCCTAGGTTCTTCATGACCTTTTTTTTTTTTTCTTACATTCCATATATATGTGTTAGCACACGGTATTTGTTTTTCTCTTTCTGACTTACTTCACTCTGTATGACAGACTCTAGGTCCATCCACCTCACTACAAATAATGCAATTTCGTTTCTTTTTATGGCTGAGTAATATTCCATTGCATATAAGTGCCACATCTTCTTTATCCATTCATCTGTTGATGGACACTTAGGTTGCTTCCATGTCCTGGCTATTGGAAATAGAGCTGCAACGAACATTTTGGTACATGACTCTTTTTGAATTATGGTTTTCTCAGGGTATATGCCCAGTAGTGGGATTGCTGGGTCGTATGGTAGTTCTATTTGTAGTTTTTTAAGGAACCTCCATACTGTTCTCCATAGTGGCTGTATCCATTTACATTCCCACCAACAGTGCAAGAGGGTTCCCTTTTCTCCACACCCTCTCCAGCATATGTTGTTTCTAGATTTTTTGATGATGCCATTCTGACTGGTGTGAGATGATATCTCATTGTAGTTTTGATTTGCATTTCTCTAATGATTAATGATGTTGAGCATTCTTTCATGTGTTTGTTGGCAATCTGTATATCTTCTTTGGAGAAATGTCTATTTAGGTCTTCTGCCCATTTTTGGATTGGGTTGTTCGTTTTATTGATATTGAGCTGCATAAGCTGCTTATAAATTTTGGAGATTAATCCTTTGTCAGTTGCTTCATTTGCAAATATTTTCTCCCATTCTGAGGGTTGTCTTTTGGTCTTGTTTATGGTTTCCTTTGCTGTGCAAAAGCTTTTAAGTTTCATTAGGTCCCATTTGTTTATTTTTTTTTTTATTTCCATTTCTCTAGGAGGTGGGTCAAAAAGGATCTTGCTGTGATTTATGTCATAGAGTGTTCTGCCTGTGTTTTCTTCTAAGAGTTTCATAGTGTCTGGCCTTACTTTAGGTCTTTAATCCATTTTGAGTTTATTTTTGTGTATGGTGTTAGGGAGTGTTCTAATTTCATACTTTTACATGTACCTGCCCAGTTTTCCCAGCAACACTTACTGAAGAGGCTGTCTTTTCTCCGCTGTATATTCTTGCCTCCTTTATCAAAGATAAGGTGACCATATGTGCGTGGGTTTATCTCTGGGCTTTCTATCCTGTTCCATTGATATTTCTGTTTTTGTGCCAGTACCATACTGTCTTGATTACTGCAGCTTTGTAGTATAGTCTGAAGTCAGGGAGCCTGATTCCTCCAGCTCCATTTTTCGTTCTCAAGATTGCTTTGGCTATTCGGGGTCTTTTGTGTTTCCATACAAATTGTGAATTTTTTTGTTTTAGTTCTGTGAAAAATGCCAGTGGTAGTTTGATAGGGATTGCATTGAATCTGTAGATTGCTTTGGGAAGTAGAGTCATTTTCACAATGTTGATTCTTCCAATCGAAGAACATGGTATATCTCTCCATCTATCTGTATCATCTTTAATTTGTTTCATCACTGTCTTATAATTTTCTGCATACAGGTCTTTTGTCTCCTTAGGTAGGTTTACTCCTAGATATTTTATTCTTTTTGTTGCAATGGTAAATGGGAGTGTTTTCTTAATTTCACTTTCAGATTTTTCATCATTAGAGTATAGGAATGCCAGAGATTTCTGTGCATTAATTTTGTATCCTGCTACTTTACGAAATTCATTTATTAGCTCTAGTAGTTTTCTGGTAACATCTTTAGGATTTCTATGTATAGTATCATGTCATCTGCAAACAGTGACAGCTTTACTTCTTCTTTTCCAGTTTGGATTCCTTTTATTTCTTTTTCTTTTCTGATTGCTGTGGCTAAAACTTCCAAAACTATGTTAAATAATAGTGGTGAGAGTGGGCACCCTTGTCTTGTTCCTGATCTTAGTGGAAATGGTTTCAATTTTTCACCATTGAGGATGTTGGCTGTGGGTTTGTCATATATGGCCTTTATTATGTTGAGAAAGTTCCCTTTATGCCTACTTTCTGAAGGGTTTTTATCATAAATGGGTGTTGAATTTTGTCGAAAGCTTTCTCTGCATCGATTGAGATGATCATATGGCTTTTCTCCTTCAAGTTGTTAATATGGTGTATCACATTCATTGATTTGCGTACATTGAAGAATCCTTGCATTCCTGGAATAAACTCCACTTGATCATGGTGTATGATCCTTTTAATGTGCTGTTGGTTTCTGTTTGCTAGTGTTTTGTTGAGGACTTTTGCATCTATGTTCATCAGTGATATTGGCCTGTAGTTTTCTTTCTTTGTGACATCTTGGTCTGGTTTTGGTATCAGGGTGATGGTGGCCTCATAGAATGAGTTTGGGAGTTTTCCTCCCTCTGCTATATTTTGCAAGAGTTTGAGAAGGATAGGTGTTAGCTCGTCTCTAAATGTTTGATAGAATTCACCTGTGAAACCATCTGGTCCTGGTCTTTTGTTTGTTGGTAGATTTTTAATCACAGTTTCAATTTCAGTGCTTGTGATTGGTCTGTTCATATTTTCTATTTCTTCCTGGTTCAGTCTCGGCAGGTTGTGCATTTCTATGAAGCTGTCCATTTCTTCCAGGTTGTCCATTTTATTGGCATGGAGTTGCTTGTAGTAATCTCTCATGATCCTTTCTATTTCTGCAGTGTCAGTGGTTACTTCTCCTTTTTCATTTCTAATTCTATTGATCTGAGTCTTCTCCCTTTTTTTCTTGATGAGTCTGGCTAATGGTTTATCAATTTTGTTCATCTTCTCAAAGAACCAGCTTTTAGTTTTATTGATCTTTGCTATTATTTTCTTTGTTTCTATTTCATTTATTTCTGCTCTGATCTTTATGATTTCTTTCCTTCTGCTAACTTTGGGGTTTTTTCGTTCTTCTTTCTCTAATTGCTTTAGGTGCAAGGTTAGGTTGTTTATTTGAAATGTTTCCTGTTTCTTAAGGTAGGATTGTATTGCTATAAGCTTCCCTCTTAGAACTGCTTTTGCTGCATCCAATAGGTTTTCGGTCGTCGTGTCCCCATTGTTATTTGTTTCTAGGTATTTTTTGATTTCCTCTTTGATTTCTTCAGTGATCATTTGGTTATTAAGAAGTATATTGTTAAGCCTCCATGTGTTTGTATTTTTTACAGATCTTTTCCTGTTATTGATATCTAGTCTCATAGCGTTGGAAAAGATACTTGATACGATTTCAATTTTCTTAAATTTACCAAGGCTTGATTTGTAACCCAAGATATGATCTATCCTGGAGAATGTTCCATGCGCACTTGAGAAGAATGTGTATTCTGTTGTTTTTGGATTGAATGTCCTATAAATATCAATTAAGTCCATCTTGTTTAATGTATCATTTAAAGCTTGTGTTTTCTTGTTTATTTTCATTTTGGATGATCTGTCCATTGGTGAAAGTGGGGTGTTAAAGTCCCCTACTATGATTGTGTTGCTGTCGATTTCCCCTTTTATGGCTGTTAGTATTTGCCTTATGTATTGAGGTGCTCCTATGTTGGGTGCATAAATATTTACAATTGTTATATCTTCTTCTTGGATCGATCCCTTGATCATTATATAGTGTCCTTCTTTGTCTCTTGTAATAGTCTTTATTTTAAAGTCTATTTTGTCTGATATGAGAATTGCTACTCCAGCTTTCTTTTGATTTCCATTTGCATGGAATATCTTTTTCCATTCCCTCACTTTCAGTCTGTATGTGTCCCTAGGTCTGAAGTGGGTCTCTTGTAGGCAGCATATATACAGGTCTTGTTTTTGTATCCATTCAATGAGTCTGTGTCTTTTGGTGGGAGCATTTAATCCATTTACATTTAAGGTAATTATCGATATGTATATTTCTATTCCCATTTTCTTAACTGTTTTGGGTTTGTTATTGTAGGTCTTTTTCTTCTCTTGTGTTCCCTGCCTAAAGAAGTTCCTTTAGCATTTGTTGTAAAGCTGCTTTGGTGGTGCTGAACTCTCTCAGCTTTTGCTTGTCTGTAAAGGTTTCAATTTCTCCATGAAATCTGAATGAGATCCTTGCTGGTTAGAGTAATCTTGGTTGTAGGTTTTTCTCTATCACTTTAAATATGTCCTGCCTCTCCCTTCTGGGTTGCAGAGTTTCTGCTGAAAGATCAGCTGTTAACCTTATGGGGATTCCCTTGTGTGTTATTTGTTGTTTTTCCCTTGCTGCTTTTAATATGTTTTCTTTGTGTTTAATTTTTGATAGTTTAATTAATATGTGTCTTGGCATGTTTCTCCTTGGATTTATCCTGTATGGGACTCTCTGTGCTTCCTGGACTTGATTAACTATTTCCTTTCCCATATTAGGGAAGTTTTCAACTATAATCTCTTCAAATATTTTCTCAGTCCCTTTCTTTTTCTCTTGTTCTTCTGGGACCCCTATAATTCGAATGGTGGTGCATTTAATGTTGTCCCAGAGGTCTCTGAGACTGTCCTCAGTTCTTTTCATTCTTTTTTCTTTATTCTGCTCTGCGGTAGTTATTTCCACTATTTTCTCTTCCAGTACACTTATCCGTTCTTCTGCCTCAGTTATTCTGCTATTGATCCCCTCTAGAGAATTTTTAGTTTCATTTATTGTGTTGTTCATCATTGTTTGTTTGGTCTTTAGTTCTTCTAGGTCCTTGTTAAACGTTTCTTATATTTTCTCCATTCTATTTCCAAGATTTTGGATCATCTTTGCTATCATTATTCTGAATTCTTTTTCAGGTAGACTGCCTATTTCCTCTTCATTTGTTAGGTGTGGTGTGTTTTTACCTTGCTCCTTCATCTGCCGTGTGTTCTTCTGTTTTCTCATTTTGCTTAACTTACTGTGTTTGGGGTCTCCTTTTCACAGGCTGCAGGTTTGTATTTCCCACTGTTTTTGGTGTCTGTCCCAGTGGCTAAGGTTGGTTCAGTGGGTTGTGTAGGCTTCCTGGTGGAGGGGACTAGTGCCTGTGTTCTGGTGGATGAGGCTGGATCTTGTCTTTCTGGTGGGCACATCCACGTCTGGTGGTGTGTTTTGGGGTGTCTGTGGCCTTATTATGATTTTAGGCAGCCTCTCTGCTAATGGATGGGGCTGTGTTCCTGTCTTGCTAGTTGTTTGGCATAGGGTGTCCAGCACTGTAGCTTGCTGGTCGTTGAGTGAAGCTGGGTCATGGCGTTGAGATGGAGATATATGGGAGATTTTCGCCCTTTGATATTACATGGAGCTGGGAGGTCTGTTGTGGACCAGTGTCCTGAAGTTGGCTCTCCCACCTCAGAGGCACAGCCCTGACTCCTGGCTAGAGCACCAAGAGCGCTTCATCCACTCGGCTCAGAATAAAAGGGAGAAAAAATAGAAAGAAAGAAAGAAAGAGGATAAAGTAAAATAAAATAAAAGTAATTAAAATAAAAAATAATTGTTAAGAAAAAAATTGTACAAAGTAAAAAAAAACAAAAAACAAAAACGGACAGACTGAACCCTAGGACAAATGATGAAAGCAAAGCTATACAGACAAAATCACACACAGAAGCATACACATACACACTCACAAAAAGAGAAAAAGGGAAAAAATAATATATCTTTGCTCCCAAAGTCCACCTCCTCACTTTGGGATGATTGGTTGTCTATTCAGGTATTCCACAGATGCAGGGTACATCAAGTTGATTGTGGAGCTTTAATCCGCTGCTTCTGAGGCTGCTGGGAGAGATTTCCCTTTCTCTTCTTTGTTCGCACAGCTCCCGGGGTTCAGCTTTGGATTTGGACCCGCCTCTGCGTGTAGGTCGCCTGAGGGCGTCTGTTCCCGCCCACACAGGATGGGGTTAAAGAAGCAGCTGCTTCGGGGGCTCTGGCTCACTCAGGCGGGGGGAGGGAGCGGTACGGAGGAGGCGGGGCGAGCCTGCGGCGTCAGAGGCAGCGTGACGTTGCAGCAGCCCGAGGCGCGCTGTGCGTTCTCCCGGGGAAGTTTTCCCCAGATCACGGGAGCCTGGCAGTGGCGGGATGCACTGGCTCCCAGGAGGGGTGGTGTGGAGAGTGACCTGTGCTCGCACACAGGCTTCTTGGTGGCGGCAGCAGCAGTCCCAGCGTCTCACGCCCGTCTCTGGGGTCCGCGCTGGTAGCCGCGGCTCGCGCCCATCTCTGGAGCTCCTTTAAGCGGCGCTCTGAATCCCCTCTCCTCCCGCACCAGGAAACAAAGAGGTAAGAAAACGTCTCTTGCCTCTTCGGTAGGTCCAGACTTTTTCCCAGACTCCCTCCCGGCTCGCCGTGGCGCACTAACCCCTGCAGGCTGTGTTCACGCCGCCAACCCCAGTCCTCTCCCTGTGATCCGACCGCAGCCCGAGCCTCAGCTCCCAGCCCCACCCGCCCCGGCGGGGGAGCAGACAAGCCTCTCGGGCTGGTGAGTGCTGGTCGGCGCCGAGCCTCTGTGCGGGAATCTCTCCGCTTTGCCCTCCGCACCCCTGTGGCTGCGCTCTCCTCCGTGGCTCCGAAGCTTCCCCCCTCCGCCACCCGCAGTCTCCGCCCGCGAAGGGGCTTCCTAGTGTGTGGAAACCTTTCCTCCTTCACGGCTCCCTCCCACTGGCGCAGGGCCCGTCCCTATTCTTTTGTCTCTGTTGTTTCTTTTTTCTTTTGCCCTACCCAGGTACGTGGGGAGTTTCTTGCCTTTTGGGAGTTCTGAGGTCTTCTGCCAGCGTTCAGTAGGTGTTCTGTAGGAGTTGTTCCACATGTAGATGTATTTCTGATGTATTTGTGGGGAGGAAGGTGATCTCCGCGTCTTACTCCTCCGCCATCTTGAAGCTCCCCTCCTAATAGATGCTTTTTAATATGCTTTAAGCTAAGTATGTTCTTCATTTTAAAATACAGCTATATTTTAGTGAGTATAATATATTATATAAATGCAGGACAAGGATTACTAAGATTTTGGAAAGATTACTTTTATACTCTTTTTCTATTTTAAATCTGGAATTCTAAGGTAAATATATGTATGATTTCTATAGCTGATTTTAGAATATAAGAATTACACATTTTTTTCTCTCTTTTTTTTTTTTCCTTTTTTCCCCTCTACTTTTTATGTATAAGAAAGTTTTATTTAAACTCATTTATCAATCCAGAATTAGGGTATAACTTTATGGTGAAGAAAAACTACAGCTCATATGTGGTCCAAAGGGTGATATATGAAAGGTATATTGCCTAGAGTTAACACTTTTAATTTTTTAGGTAGTAAAAATCATTATAGACTAGATGAGCATGTTTTTTCCTCGACAGTTACCCAAATCAAAATCATTTCTTTTGCAGATTGAAGTATGATGAATTAATAAAACCTTTAATAACACAAAGGGAGCTATCACAAGAGAATGAAACCTGCCGGATTTAACCTTCAGATTTATTCTGTCACTTATTCTAGATGTATTTGAATCAGCTGGAAAGTAAATGACTTTACTTTCTAATCTGGAACTGATATGAGATTTTATATATACATATAAATACGTTTTCCAGGAAGGAACGCATTCATTCCAAACAACTCGTTACCAAACATGCTGTGTGGGTGTTTGTGTGTGGCGGGGGGGAGGACATGTGAGTTTGATATGCTTTTTCTCAGATAACAATATCAGTCCTATGAGCACGTGACAATATGAGAGGACCACTGGAAAGGATCTGGCGATATCATTGTTATATAGTTAGACAAAGAAAATAGTGGTGTGTGTGAAAGAGGGAGGGGATTTGTGGAGTAACTTAAATACTTTGGATGGGCTCAATTAAATAAAACTAATTTTTGAATTAATAATTATTGAATATCTAGCTATATATTAGGTACAAATTTAAAAATGAAAATAGAGCATAACATTTTAGCAAAATGATTACTGAATGAGAAGGTAAAATAGGCTTTACTACTTCAGAGGTGACTGAATTTTAGTTTATGATTGGCTCTTTTCCAGCAGTAGAATTGACAGAGTTCTGATAGGGAGCTAAATGCGACTCTGCTGAGATAAGAAATGGGAAAAAATAGAAAAAGTAATTGCTTTAGCAATGATCTAGTTTGGAAGTGATGGATTCTTTCAGGTAGAATTGGTAACCTTTCTGTCCCTGGCACACTCTTCTGAGCACTCTAGTGAGGTCAAATATCTCTGTCTAAGGAGGTGGAAACTGTTCAGAAACCTGCTACCATCCAAAATATTGCAGCTGAACTAATGTTAGTGTAGTTGTGCCCTAAGGCTTGTTATTCTTTGTGTCCGTGAGATGAAGTGAAGAGGAACTATCTCCTAAAGATTTTTCTATCTGATACTCTTCAGGATCTAATGAGATCAGTCAACTTCAGATAAACATCCTAATGCTGAACCTACAACTGGCCATCTCCCTCCACTAACCCATTTGTCTTGAGCTGTTCTCACAGAGGGAATGGCAATGTATGTTTAGGGCAAAAGAAATGCCTATTTTTATATGACGATTTGAGAAAGGAAAGACGACAAGTCAATAAAGACGTAGCAAAGTTTGGCTTTTGGATTTTTTCTCTTTTGCTCCTCTGACAAGCTGCACATGTTTGGGAAACTAATCATTTACTTTGAAAGACTTATTCTGCATCGCACCTTCTACTGAGTTTTCTGAAAAAGCAAAAAAGTATTTTGTCCTCTGGCATTCACACACCAGGTGGTCTAATTTTTGCCTGTTGGCTCACAATAGGTATTTGGAGGTTTTCTCCCTGACCTGAATCGATTCTCCAACTGACAGAGCAAAGTAAATCTTGGACAAAAACAACAAAGAATATGTTTCCACTAGCAAGGTCAGTGTAAATTATGGAGGATTTATGTACTAAGGTGATATATTAGAATCCTATGAGTGCTTTTGTTTGAAGAGAATTATCAAAATATCAAGGCATGTTGACTTAGATACATGATTCTTTTCAGTCCAATTTTGATAATTAGTATTTCTTCACTCTCCTGATGCTTCATTAATTGCACAACTGGGACATGGGCAGTTTTCCTGCTCCAGTCCCAGAAGAAACAGGGTTAGTCGCAGATAATTTTTCCTAGCATGCTTCCTGTGAAAGTGGCACCAAGCAATCATGGAAGTAAAATATGTTTGTCTTCCTAATCATTGACCTCAAAAGTTAGTCCTTGATTTTGGTTCTGATTTCCTCTGTTTCTATAAACCTTTGATAATTTACTTAAGTTTTATATATTTGACATCATTTGAAGTAATGTATACTAGTAAAACATTGCCTTCTGGGTAAATTATACTGTTTTTCTTTTCTTTTTTTTAACACTGGTACCTAATTGTATTTCAATTAAGGAATGCCCCCATTCTACTGTTTTGAGAATTACTTGGCAAATCCATATTCAGGTTATTTAAACTGATCATGCTTTTATAGATTTTGCTCCTATTCACTTGGAATTTTTTCATTTCCTAGTATAAAAACCTAAGTATTTTTCTCTATTCTTCTAAAATGAACTGTTTTACTGTTTAAACCGTTTTCTCTGGATGCTCCCTCATTTTCTGACCTCTTTTTGCAGATAAAAACTAGAACCACATTATTAGAGGTATATATATATTCTATGGATTTTACCAGTATGGAGATAGGTTAATGTTTTCCAATGTTTTCGATACTCTTTTGATGATTCCCATGGTTTTCATCACTGGAACAGAATTATTATTAAGTTTTTAAACTGTTAGATATCTAAGCTCACCAGTGAAAGGAAATTTACAACTATAGATTTTATGGTGTGCCATGTAAAATACTTCTCCAAAAAATAGAAACAGAAAAATGTGTTTTATCTTTTAAATATATAGTGTATTCACATATTCATATTTTAAAAAGCATAAAGCCCAGTGATTTGTTTTCTGCCTACCGCTGCAGCCAAATCATCCACTTCTTTTTGTAGAGATAGGCAAGCAAATCCTAATCTCCTATCCCTTTTATTCAAATTGATTCATACTACACATATTATTTTGCACCTTGCTTCAAGTACTTAAGTGTGTTTTGGATAACATTCCTTTATTCTTGAAGAGTTCCATATTCTCTTTATGGCTGCATACTATTCCATTGTATGGGTAATTTATTTATCCTTCGCACTATTGATAGACAAATAAGATTTACCCAGTCTTTTTCTACTGAAAACAGTGATTAAGTGAAATGTTGTGTGCATATGTCCTTTCACATATGTGCAACAATGTAGAGGATAAATTTTTAAAAGTGGGGTTCCTGGATCAAGGGGTAAATGCATTCATATCATTGATCTATTGCCAAATTGCCCTCCAGAGGGGTTGTACCAATGGGTACTTAACCCAGCAATCTTTGACAACACTTGTTTTCCTACATATTCATTAAGAACAACAAATGTTTAGATCTTTATCTACCCGGTAAGTGAAAATGTTTCTGTTTTAAATGGTGCTGAGCATCTATGTATTGTATTTTCTATGAACAATTCAAGTTCTTTACTCATATATTTCATTGTGTTCCTTTTCTTGTGATTTGTAAACAAACTTTCTTCACTAGGGAGAGTAGATCTCTATGAGTTACAAATATTTGATCCAATGTGATCTTTCCCTTTATCTTTATTATGATGACTTTTACCATTCAAGAATTTTTAAAAATTTATTTTGTTTGGCATTTTGTGTTATACTTACAAGGCCTTCCCTATTCCAAAAATAATTATCAGTTTTGCTAATTCTGTTCAATTTTTTACTTTAAATTTTTTTATTTTTAACATTTAAATATTTTATCAGTTTGGAATTTGTTCATATAAACTGTGAATGACAGATAGTATTTGTCTTTATTTCCAAATGACAATGAAAGCGTTCCAGCATAATTTATTGAATACGCTAACTTTTCCTTAACTTTATCATTTATTAAATTCCCAAAGGTTATCTGGAGTTTCTGTAATTTTCCATCATAAACTTGAAATTAGTTTGTTTACCTCAAAAAATAAGAATGCTATTGACATTAAAATTGTATCAAATTTATATAGATTTAGGGAAATTTCATATCTTTATAAACTTGATTGTTCAAACCCAAGAAGAGGGTACACCTTGCCATTTATTAGTCTTCTGAGCATTTCAACTTTCTCTAGTATAGATATTGAAATTTTCTTGTAAATTTTTAGGTATTTTATTTGTTATACCATTTGTGATGGTTGTTGGCATTGCTATTGTAATTGTTTTGTCATGTATAATTATATATATATACTGCTTGTTTTTCATATTCTGTGAAAATTATAGTTTGATAATTTTGATAAATCTTGTACCATTCAACCCTACTGATTTGCTTATTGTCTAGAGTAGGTTTTCAGTGAATCTTTTGTGATTTCCAGGTTTTTGAACACATCATTTATGAATAATCCTGTTATCTCCTACTTACCAATTTTCACATCTCTAATTTTGGTTTCTAACTGGCCAGTGCCTTTAGATGAAAATGGATTGCTAGTGGTTAGAGTGCTTATTTCTTCCTGTTTTGAGGAGGAATGTTTCTCTTTCCCCACTAAGCATAATGTTGACTTTTAGGTTGAGACACATATATTTTCCTGTGTTGATAATGTATCCATCTAATTTTATTTTATTTATAAATTTAATCTATAAGGATGGTAATTTTTGGTAGATGCCTTTACAATCTGAAGAGATGGCCATATTTGTTTGTTTGTTTTATATGATGATGAGTTTTAGCAAGCAGTCTTCTACTACAAAGCTGTCCTTGCCTATTTGGAATAAACCCCATTTGTTCTTCTATTTACTGAGTTACTGATTTATGTTTGTCAATATTTGATTTGGGATTTTTGAATAATACTCATAATTTAGAATCCTTGTTATTTATCTTTATATGCATTCTTTATCAGTTGATGGTATCAATGTTGTGCCTGCTTAATAAAATTAACTTTGGTGAATAAAAAGAAATTAAAGATATTAAAATGTAACATTTCCATAAGTAGTTGAATTGTCATTAAATGATCTCTTTATTAAATTTTTAGTGAATTCTCATATGGAATTTTCTGGACCTGATCAATTACTGTTGTTATTGTTGTTGTAGTTTTGAGGGTGGGGGAAAAAATCTCAAAGTTTGCTGTTTCTTCACTGGTAATTAGTGCGTAGAATTTTCTGTATATCGTAATGTTTGTTCTGTTTTTCTAGAAATATCTTGTTTCTCCTAAGTTTTCAAATGTATTTTCATGAATTTGAACAAAACATATTTTACTATTTTTATAATTTTCTTTGTATGTGCTTACTTCCTCATTACTATTTCTTTTCTTTGAACTGAGATAGAATTAATATATAACATTACATTAGTTTCAGGTGTACAACAATATGATTCAATATTTTTATATATTGTGAAATGATCACCACAATAAGATTAGTTAACGTCCATCACCACATGTAGTTACACTATTTTTCTTCTTAAAATTTCTCATTACTATTTCTTATTTTGTTTATTTGTGCTTTCTCTATATTTTTATTAAGTTAGCTATCAGTATTTTAGAATTTTATGGGTCTTTGTTTTTAAAAATTAGCTTCGAATTTATTCTGCTAGTTTTCTGATTTCTAATTTATCAATGTGCTTTATCTTTACTAATTCATTTATTTTATGTATATTTTGTCATTTTTTCATTTTGAGTGGACAACCTAATTTCCTTATTTTTATTTTTCTTATTAATATACATAAGATTTTGGTTTATCTCTAAGCACTGCTTTAGCTATACCCTAGAGGTTCTGAGATGTGATGTTTACATTGCTGTTATCATTGTTATTTCTCAAAAAGTCTGCAGCATTTAATTTCCTCTTTAAAGAGTTCCCTTAGAGTATTTCTTTCTTTTTTTAAAATTTATTTTATTGAAGTGTAATTGATCTACAGTATAGTGTTAATTTCTGCTGTATAGCAAAGTGATTCAGTTATACATATGTATAAATTCTTCTTCATATTCTTTTCCATTATGGTTTATCACAGGATATTGAATAGAGTTCCCTGTGCTATACAGTAGGACCTTGTTGTTTATCCATTCTATATATAATAGTTCGTATTTGGTAATCCCAAACTCCTAATCCACCCCTACCCACACTGCCCCCTTGTCAACCACACGTCTGTTCTCTTAGAGTATTTCTTAATGTCCAGGTTGTAGGAGCTCTTTGTTTTCCAGTTCTGTCAATTTCCAATTGTATTGAATTGTGCTTAGATAATTTTAAAAAATAAAATTTATTGGAGTTTTTCGTAGTCTAATATGTGGCCTTTGTTGTGATTATTTCAGGGACCCTTGAGAAGAAAACATTTTCCTTTTTATATATGTCCTATAATTATAATTTTATTGTAATATATATTCCTACTTTTATATTCTTTACATTCTCATTTACTTAAATATATGCACTGACTTATATTTTACATACTTACTTTTATCAATTTCATCTGTTATGTACTTCCTCTTCTATGTACTTCTTCGTTCATTGGTGACTTAGTATATCATAATTATTATTCTATATTCTTCTTGAATCTTCTGAAATTTATGCTATTAGAGCTTTATTATGTCTTACACATTTTTACATTAAAACTATATTTTTGCTTCATTTAATACCATTCATTATAAATTGAAAATTATTTGCAACTGATATTGTAATTCCTTTCTTTCTTATTTACCTTTGCCCATTCTTTTAATAGTTCTTTTTTGCTATTTACTTTTATATATCATAGACTTTGGTTTTACCTTGTGATCACATTTAAAATTTTTGCTTTAATAGGTAAACTACCAATTTATATTTATTTATGGGGCAGATATGCTTCTGGAAATGCCATATTATTGATTTAAAAATTATTCCTTAGGTTTGTGATCTTAGGATTTTCAGGAGAGTTAATGTACCTTTCTCAATTACATTATTCTACTTTCTTAAACATGTTCCGAAATTACAATCCAAACACGAATGATTTTAGATTATTACACTAACTCACATTGTTTATGCATAAACATATTATACTGTATTTTTGCTTCTTGACTCTGTAATCATCTCTTTTTTTCTGCTTCTGCAAGAAAGGTCCATAGTCTTGTACAATTTTATTAAGATGTGATTGGTACATTTTTTAAGAAAGTTGTGGATAATTATGTAATCAGTGATGGCAAAGACTAGCTAAGCATAACTCGGTGTCATACTCTGTGTATAGTACAATCTTTGAACAAACCAAGCAGAATTCTCTCTCTCTCTCCCCTGCCCATTTTGGACTCCTCATGTTTCGGGCTGTTCTTGCCATTGTGTTTTATTTTCTAATTCAGTAAATCCTACACTTGAGTGTATTCATTTTCGAAGACCACTGTAATGGAGTACCACAAATTGGGTTGCTGAAACAACAAAAATTGATTGTCTTATAGTTCTGGAGGCTAAAAGTAAAAAATCAAGATGTAAGCAGGGCTATGCTCCCTCTGAAACACGTTGGAGAGAATTCTTTCCTCTTCCTAGTTTCTGGTGGTAGTCATCAATCCTTAGCATTCCTTGGCTTTCATCTGTCTCACTCCAATTCCCTACCAGTCATTTTGGATCCTTAAGAAAATCATATGGTAAGAGTATGTTTTGTTTTGTAGGAGACTACCAAACTGTCTTCCAAGGTGGCTGTACTATTTTGCATTGCCACCAGCAATGAATGAGTGTCCCTCTTGCTCTACATCCTCGCCAGCATTTATTGTTGTCAGTGTTCTGAATTTTGGCTATTCTAATAGGTGTGTCATGATAGCTCATTGTTTTAGTTTGCATTTCTCTGATGGCATATGATCTCATGTGCTTATTTACTGTTTGTATAGCTTCTTTGCTGAGGTGTCTGTTAAGGTTTTTCACTCATTTTTTAGTCAGGTTGTTCATTTTCTTATTGTTGAGTTTTAATCATTCATTGTGTATTTTGGATACAAGTCCTTTATCAGATGTGTCTTTTGCAAATATTTTCTCCCAGACTGCAGCTTTTCTACTCATTTGCTTGACAATGTCTTTCTTGAAGCTGAAATTTTAAATTTTAATTAAATCCAGTTTATCAATTATTTCGTTCATGTATCATGACTTTGATGTTGTACCTAAAAAGTCATTGCTATAGCCAAGGTCATCTAGGTTCTTTTTTTTATGTTTTCTTCTAGGAATTTATAGTTTTGCATTTTACATTTAGGTCTGTGATCCATTTTGAGTTAATTTTTGTGAAGGGTGTTAAGTCTTTGTGTAGATTTATTATTTCTTTTCTGCATGGGTATGTCCAGTAGTTTCAGCACCATTTATTGAAAAAACAGTCATTGCTGCATTGTACTGCATCTGTTCCTTTGTCAAAGATCAGTTGACTGTATTCATGTGAGCTTTTTCTGGGCTCTCTATTCTGTTACATTGATCAATTTTCTATTTTTTCACCAATACCACACTGTCTTGATTTGTGTAGCTTTATAGTATATCTTGAAGTGTGTAGCATCAGTCCTCCAAATTTGTCCTTGTCCTTCAATATTGTGTTGGCCACTCTGGGTCTTTTGTCTCTCCATATACACTTTAGAATCTGTTTGTTTATGGTCATAAATAACTTCTTGGAGTTTTGATTGGGATTGCATTAAAACTTGAGATCAAAGTGGGAGAAACTGACGTCTTGACAATATTGAGTCTTTCTGTCCATGAACATGGAGTATCTCCATTTATTTAGTTTTTCTTTGATTTCTTTCATCAGATTTTTATAGTTCTCCTCATATAGATGTACGTATTTTGTTAGATATTTATAAGTATTTCATTTGGCGGGTGCTAATTTTAATGGTATTGTATTATTAATTTCAAATTCCACTTGTTCATTGTGAGTATATAAGAACATGATTGATTTCTACATAATAATCTTTTACTCTGCAATATTGCCATAATCACTTATAATTCCAGAAGTTTCTTTGGTTCATTCTTTGTGATTTTCTATATATATGATCATGTCATCTGCAAACAAAGAGTTTTATTTCTTCCTTCCCAATCTATATAGCTTTCATTTTCTTTTCCTGTCCTATTGCATTAACTAGAACTTTCAATACACTGTTGAAAATGACTGGTGAAAGAGGACATCCTTGCCTTCTACCTGGTCTTAGTGGGAAAGCTTCAAGTTTTGCACCATTAAGTTTGATGTTGACTGTAGGATTTTGTAGATAATCTTTATCAAGTTGAGGAAGTTCCCCCTTTATTCCTAGTTTACTGAGAGTTTTTATCATTAATGAGTGACGGATTTTGTCAAATGCTTTTTTCTGTATCTACTGATATTGATCATGCCATTTTTTTTTCTTTTTTAGCCTAATGATGTCTTGAATTACATTAATTGATTATTGAATGTTGAACCAGCCTTACATAACTGGCATAAATCGTACTTGATCATAATGTATAATTCTTTTTATACATTTTTAGGTTCAATTTGCTAATATTTTGTTGAGGATTTCTGCATCTATGTTCATGAAAGATACTGGTCTGTAGTTTTCTTGTAATGACTTTGTCTAGATTTGGTATTAGGATAATTCTGGCCTCACAGAATGAGTTTGGAAGCATTCCCTCTGCTTCTATCCTCTGAAAGAGATTGTAGAGCATTGATATAAATTCTCCCTTAATTGTTTGGTAGAATTCACCAGTGAACCCATCTAGGCCTGGTGCTGTTTTGGAGGTTATTAATTACTGATTCAATTTCTTTAATAGCTACAGCCCTAATCAGATTGTCTCTTTCTTCTTGTGTAAGTTTTGGCAAATTTTATCTTTCAAGGAATTGAACCATTATCTAGTTATCCAATTTGTTAGCATAGAGTTGATATAGTAGCTTGATATAGTATTCCTTTTTTATCCTTTTAACATCTATGGACTCTATAGTGATAGTTCTCCCTGCTTTCATTTTTGACATCAGTCATATTTGTCCCTCTTTCATTTTTATTAGTTATCATATCTAGAGGTAGCACTTTTATTGATCTTTTCAAAGAACCAGCTTTTGGTTTTGTTGATTTTTTTCAACTGATTTCCTGTTTTAAATTTCACAGAGTTCTACTTTAAGTCTTATTATTTTTCTCCTGCTTACTTTGGACTTAATTTGCTCTCTTTTTCTACTTTCCTAAGGTGGAAACTTAAATTACTGATTTCAGATCTTCTTTTCTAACATACATATCAATGTCATATATTTCCCTCTAAGTAATGCTTTTGTTTTTCCCACAAATTTTGAAAAGTTGTGTTTTTATTTTCATTTAGTTCAAAATATCTTAAGATTTCTCTTGAAATTTCTTCTTTGACCCATGTGGTATGTAGAGGTATGTCATTTAATTCCCACATATTTTGAGGTGTTCCAGTTTTCTCTCTGTTATTGGTTTGTAGTTTAATTCCATTGTGTTCTGAGAGAAGACATTGTATGTTTTTTATAAATTTACTGAAATATGCCTTATGACTCAGAATGTGATCTTTCTTGGAGTATTTCCATGTGAGTTTGAAAAGAATGAATATTTTGCTATTGTTCGATGAAATAGTCCAAGGAGGTGAATTATAGCCAGTTAATTGATGGTGTTGTTGAGTTCAACTTTGACCTTACTGATTTTCTGACTTCTAGATTTTATTTCTGAGGGAGGGGTGATGAAGTCTCCAGTTATGATAGTGGATTCATCTATTCCTCCATGCAATTCTTAGTTTTTTCTTCACATAGTTTCACACTCTATTGTTAGATTTACACATGTTAAGGATTGTTATGTCTTCTTGAACTGTTGTCCACTTTATCATTATGAATGCCCGTCTTTATCCCTTACAAATTTCCTTGCTTTGAGGTTGGCTCTGTATAAAATGAATATAGCTATTTGTGCTTTCTTTTGATTAGTGTTACCATTTAACTCTTCATCTATATGTATTTTTGTATTTTAATTGGGTTACTTGTAGACAGTGTAGAGTTGGGTTTGGTTTTTAAATCCACTCTTGGCATATCTATCTATCTTTTAATTGATGCTTTTAGACCATTGATGTTTAAAGTAACTATTGATATAGTTGGATTAATATCTACTACATTCATTACTGTTTTCTGTTTGTACCCTTTTTCTTTGTTCTTATTTCTGTCTCCACACTTTTTCTACCATTTGTGGTTTTAACTGAGTATTTCATATGATTCCATTTTTGCTACTTGCTTATCAGCATATCATTATGTTTATTTTTTACTTTTTTTAGTGGTTGCCTTAGAGTTTGCAGTATACATTTACAGCTAATCCAAGTCCACTTTTAAATAACACTACTCCACTTTACAGTAATGTAGATATCTTATAATAACCAAATAATCCTAATTTCTCCCTTCTGTCTCTTGTATCATTACTGTTATTCATTTTTACATACATATACACACATGGGTACATTTATATGAATACATTGTTGCTATTATTATTTTGAACAAAGTGTTATCTGTTAAATCAATTAAGAATAAGAAAAGTAAACGGTTTTCATTTTACCTTCACTTAGTCCTTCTTCACTGTTCTTTCTTTCTTTATGTAGATCCAACTTTCTGACCTATTTTATTTTCCTTTTCTGTTAAGATCTTCTTTTAACATCTTTTGCATGGCAGGTCTATTGGCAACACATTTCCTAGATTTTTGTTTGTCTAACAAGGTTTTATTTCTCCTTTATTTTTGAAGGATAATTTCTCAGGGTAGAAATTCCATGTCGATTTTTTCTCTCAGCACTTTAACTATTTTACTCCCCTATTTTCTTCTCATTTGTAAAATTTCTGAGGAAAAGTTGGATATAATTCTTGTGTTTTTGCCTCTATAGGTGGGGTATTTTTTTCCTCTGGCTTCTTTCAAGTTTTTTCTTTATCTTTGATTTTTCTACAGTTTGAAAATGATATGCCTAGGTGTAGTGTGTTTGACATGTATCCTTTCTGTAGTCCTGGATCTGAGTTTCCTGGATCTCTGGTATTCTGTTCTTTTATTTCCCCCCCTTCCCTTTTTCAGTTTTTGTTCTCTTTGCTTTTGGTTTTTGAGGATTCTATTGGTATATCCTCAAGTTCAGACAGTTTTTTTCAGCCGTGTCAAATCTACTAAAAAGCCCATCAAAGGCATTCTTCATTTCTGTTATAGTTTTTTTTTTTTCCTCTACCATTTCACTTTGGTTCTTTCATAGGTTTTCCATTTCTTTGCTTATATTGCCCATGTGTTCTTGCATGTTGCCTACTTTATCCATTAGACTCCTTAGCATATTGGTCATAGTAGTTTTAAAACCCAGTGTAACAGTTCCAGCATCCTTGGTGCTGATGCCTGCTTTGTCTCTTCAGATTGTGTTTTATGCCTTTCTTTATATCTTGTAGTTTTTTTCCTGATAGTCAGACATGATGCACTACATTGAAGGTACCTGGTTCTTGTTTCACAAAGGCTTTTATTTGACCTTAGTCCCCCCAAAAAAAGTTAGAAAAAATGTATTATTGCTCCACAGTTTCAAAAGTGAAAAAAGAAAAAGTATGCATGTATACAAATGCTAAGGTGCCTACACAAAAATGATAATGATACTTTAAAGTATTATATTACATGGAGTTGTTTTTAGTACAAAATTGCAAATTATTTTTATTTATATATAAAATAAATGTTTATTAATCACTCAATATGCACCAATTAATTTATTCTAGGCACTTCTAGCATACAGAAAATAAAATAGTCAAAATTGCTATTCATAAGACATTTACATTCTAGTGATTTACTGTAAGTTTTTGCAAGTTTTTATGCAAATAAAAGATATTATATTTGTAATGTTAATTTAATATGTAAATAATTTGTCTAAATTTAAACTATTTCTGAATACATAATATAATATGTATTATATAACATAATAATATAATATAATACATATAATATAATATAATGTAATACATAATATAATACCTTTAAAAAGTAAAGGTATAACTGATTTCCCTTTATTCATTCTGCTATGAAAATTCCAATCAAGGAGGACACTGAAAGGCTGAATAAACCATATTCCATAATAATCTTATTTTTAAAAGGAGAAGCTTCTTCTGAAAATTTCTGCTTGCTTAATATTCACTTCAACTAATTAAGCCTCTTGAGAGGGGATATTTTTCCTAAAAAAGAACTTAATCATTTTTGCACTAAAGATATTATGTCTATTATTATTATAAAATTAAACAAAGCTATATGAAGCCATATTAACACTGAGTTTAACCATGACTTTAGAGGTCACTGAAGAAGTCATTTCTAATTAAAAATTACAAGTTTAAAAATTACAGCATAGTATCCAAAGAAAAGTTAAGGTAAATTTTCAAAATACTTTGCTTTAAAAAATTAATATCCCAATATTATATCACTTATAGTTCCATGAAGTTTTCTCTCCCTTTCTAAACATTTGTTTTCCTTAAAAATTCTATTGTATGTTCAGATAAATTCATGTTATCCCTAAAATAGCCAATTTGGTACTCTATACACATTTGACAAACAAATAAATGAAGCAAATGTGTTTTTTACACTGTTTTTCTCTCCCTCTAATAAAAACAACATAGAACTCAAAGCATAGAAATCACAGTCAGAAAGCCTGGGTAGCAGTTGCACAGTATATGTGAACCACAGTTTCCTGATTTGAACACAATACCTACCTTTAAGGGATATTAAGCTGTACAGATCTTTACAGAATATTAATTTTTGTTATTATCCCTCCAGATGATTGAAAGGAAT
Organism: Balaenoptera musculus; assembly: GCF_009873245.2. NCBI lineage: Eukaryota > Metazoa > Chordata > Mammalia > Artiodactyla > Balaenopteridae > Balaenoptera > Balaenoptera musculus. The sequence continues at coordinate 13,543,683 of NC_045789.1, forward strand.
TATATTTACTGGTGTAAGTACTAAGCTCTCAAAGAACCATTGTTCCCACTCCAAATTGTTACCCAGAAACTTGTATAGCCCTCAGAAAAGGTAGTTACATGTTCAAGTTGGAACAGTAGAAAAATCACTTTGATTTTTTGCATGTGGACATTGGTAGGGAAAGTAGAACCAATAAACTGTGACTCCTCAAAAAATAAACAAACACACACATTCAGGGATTGTTTTACCTTTTTTAAATTGTTGGTAAAGATCATAAATTCTGAGGATGTGCTATCCACTACTGTAGCCATATGCTCTGTTAAAATTGAGACAACAGGCCCAAAATGTAGTCACTTATGCTAAGCCCCATATAACCAAACCCAGACAACTTAATTACAGTTTCAGCTTTCCCAGAAATGGAATCTTAAACCAGTCAATCAGGAATAGCCTGATCAGCACTAGTTAGGTAGTCTGCCTCATAGACACCTGCCATCCCCTAAAGGAAAGTAACCTTGCAATAACTGACCTGCTTTTTTTCCTAGTGTAGCATCCCTATTTTTGCTCCCTTCTGTCTATAAAAGTTTTTCATTTTGTATAGCTCCTCTGAGCTCCTTTCTGCTGTACTAGCTGCTGCCCAATTTGGATTGATTTTTGCTCAAATAAACTCTTAAAAAAAAATAAAGATATTATATTTGTAATGTTAATTTAATAGGTAAATAATTTGTCTAAATGTAAACTATTTCTGAATACATAATATATATGGAAGTAGACTAGTAGCTTCACAAGCTCAAGAACTGCATATAATCACATTCAAACCAAGTTGGTTCGAACCAACCTGGAGCACCCCTGGAGGAGCAGTGCAGTGTTTGGGAACTGGCTCCGCTACTTGTCTGTCTGGCAAGTTATTTCAACTTCTTACAGCCTCAGTTTTCTATATGTAAAACGTACATAATAGTAGAATCTACTTCACAATGTAATGTGAATTATTTATTCTTTATAAAACATAGAGAACAGTGCCTGGCATGTGGTAAGCACTATGTGCATGCTTGTTATAATCATTCTATGTGTGGGGACAGAACTGCACACCAGACTCTGGGCCAATGGTTATTTAGCTTGCTTTGAAACTTGTGTCGATAGCAGGGCATGGCACTTGTTAATGGCATAATACTAAATGGATTAGGAGAGTTCAGAAAAGACGTTAGCATATCCTAGATATAGCTTGTGTGTATGGGTTTTATACATATATAGTCTGCGTTCTCTTTGGAGTGAAATGGAACCGGGCATATATCCTCCTTTATAACTGTTTGGTTTCTCAATTTCTCTCAACTCTCAACTTATTACCATGCCACCTACCTTATCTTGGATTTGGCAAAGGCAGTTTCAAAGAGGGAAGCTGAACAACCACAATATATAATGACTAACAGTTATTCCTACTCCATTTGGACATACAAATGGCACATATAATTTGTGCTTTTCTGCATTCATAAGAAAGAACTGTGGATAGAAATTTTTAGTTAAGCCATTCATGAAGCAGAAAATATTGCCAAATATTTAACTTTCATAGTAAGTTTTACTGGTGGCATCACAATTCCAGTTTTTTAAATCAGTGAAATTATACATAGTAATTACAATGTAATGTAGACAGATGTATTGGTGATGATAATGGATTTTATTTTCTTATAATGCTTGACTAATGAAACATTTTTAGAGACTTTTTTTAGACTTTCTTCATGATAGGAATTTATTTATTTTCTGTAACTTTGAAATTAAATTTCTTTTAAGAAAATTGTTTCTTTAACCTCTTTATTGATACAAAACTTGCATAATACAAAATTCACTAGTTTGAAGTACATAATTTAATGGTTTTACTAGATTCCCACGGGTGTGCAATCATTGCCACATTCTAGTTTTAAACCACCCTCATCACCCCCAAAAGAAACTCCATGATCATTAACAGTCACTCTTTATCTCCCCCTACATCAGTACCCCAGCCCCGGACAGCCACTAGTCTACTTTCTGTCTATATAGATTTTCCTATGATGCATTTTTCATATAAATGGAATCATACAACATGTGGTCTTTTTGACCGCCTTTTTTAACTTATCATGAGAAGAAACTTCTGGGATTAAAAAAAGTTTGTTCTTATAAAGGAAAAACATGTTCTTAAATATATATATATTATATTATACGTATTGTATATTATATATATGTGTGTATATATATATTAAATCAAATGCCATTATCCGAAGAAAACAATTATTTCTTATTGTTTAGCCATATCATATTTTGATCCTTTTCCATGTGTTAAAAGTATAAAGCTATATTGGCTATAAAAATAGTTTTTTATTACACTGAACACTTGATTATTCAGACTAATAGCGGGCAACAGTAGCATAGCTAATGCACATTTACCTTTGGGATGTACTTTGTGTGTTTTCAACAGTGTGTTTGCTTGAATAACAGTGTTCACTGGAGTAATATCAAAATTACTTTGAATTCTCCTAGAATATGCCAACTAGAAGCAGATAGAGATGGATGTGAAGTGTCATGTCAAGCAGAAGTCAGCCTGAGATTAAAGCCTCATTATAATCCACAATGTGAATATTACAACTATAGATAAATAATTTTGACTGCATGTTGTATAACTGCTTTATTAGACATAGAAAAACACAGACAGTAACACCAACTTGGATGGAAATTTTAATCTTGAATTAGTGATAAGTAATGATTTTTATGGAGAATGTTCTTTTTGGGATCTGTGTTATATAATGAGGCCTTTGTGGAAATACAATAAAATTAATTCTCCAGATGGAATTAATAATAGTAATGATGATGATGATGATGATAATAATAATAATGATATAGCTAACATTTATTGAGTACTTACATGTCCCAGGCACTGATCTAAGGGATTTATATACATTCATTAATATATTGCTCACCACAACACTATGAGGCTCAAAGAGGAGAAAGTGTATTGCCTATGGAACCCCACAGGCATTGGTAGCTGTACCATTTTTCTTATTTTAATTCTATACTTTGGCTTTCAGTGTGTTTTTGACATAGGAAGATTGAATTATTAACAAAATGCTACTTTTCCTTGTGCCCGTAGAACTCTTTATTTCCTTTTGAAAGAAATACGGATTTCCTGAGGAAAAGATCAGAAGAGTGGGCAGTTCTATTCCAATAAAGATACTTATTGAAACATAAAATACTTTTAAAACTCTCTTAATGAAGAAAATGTAATCTCAGTCAGATATTTTTAATCCTGATTTCTATTAATCCTAGATTTTCAGAGCTAGAAAAAAATTTTTTTTCTTAAACTTCTAGTCAAATGCTTTCATTTTCAGGAGAGTTGGGGTTGGTTTGAAATCTTTTTTTTTTGAATGGCTCAGTGTTGCTTAATCAAATAAAAAAATGTATGACTAAGAAATATATTTAACCTTGAATAAGGATGCCATGGAGTGCAAAGATGTGGTGGCAGCTGAGATTCCACTAACCCACAAAGTTATGGATCGCCTAACACAAATTGTATGTTTGTCAGAAGATTTTCACACTTAGCAGTAAGTGCTCCCATTCAGTCTATCCTTATTCAATTCTTGTATCACCAAAACAAAATAGAAGAATATATGTATCTTTTAATAAATATCTGATTTGCTATGTATATATTAATTTAGGTAGAATACAATACATTATTTAATAATAATTCATATATTTTATGATAGCTATGAAAATAGAACACCTGAAACTAAATTTAAGCTAATTAGTCTATGCATCCACATCAAGCCTGTTTTTTTGTTTAACATGTCAGTACTGAGAGCAAATCTTTAGAATATAATATCATAAAGACCTAAATCTTGAAAATTACTTGATATTGATATTATTCTCTAAAATTACTAATTAGTGAGAGACAATAGTTAGAAATAATTTTGTTGAATTCTATTGGAACAATGGTATAGAGCTAGCTGAAAGAATTATTTCCAAATATTTCTCTTTAACCAGAATCTGAGTTACAATTCAATAATAGACAAGGAGTCATTGGTAATGAGAAAATATTTACCAATGAATACCATTTCATAATATTGCAGTGCATGTGAAATTGATAAAGTACCCATTTTATATTTATGTATTTCTTATGACATATAACTAGCATAAAAAATTAATTAACAATTCATATATATATGCGTTATATGTGTATGTGTGTGATGTTTGTGTATCAGTAAAGGTTTTAAATAAGTAGCACAGAAATTATGAGTTTTAGGACATATTAGTTCAGTTGCTTCACAATCAAATCCTAGATAACAGCATGGAAGTCATAAGGATATGGTTAAGTAACTTGAAATTACCAGTTTTTTAAATTGATAAGGAAAAGATACATTTTAATAACATTTAGAGAAATAGAAACAAGGAGTAAATATTTTATTAATTCGGAAAATAGAAATAAATTAAATATATAAAATATGGTTTATGAATAACATGGAAAACATTATTATAACGCGAGTTGGTCTCTTGTCAATGAAAATATGTCTGTATCTGACACTAACTTAAGCATGAATATGCCTACTACACTAGTATTTAGGAATATCATATAGGGATATACTTAGGATCAATTTTCTAGTTCTCTCAGGAAAAAAAAGTTATTCTCTCCCATGGAGAGAGAGGGGCACTCTTCCGTAGGTTTCCCTGTATACCATGATATTTGGGTAGAAAAGAAACAGTAAGAATGTATCAAGAAGCAGTTGGATTTGGATCCCGGGCACGCACTTATAAAACAGGATAAATAACATTATGATTGACATTTTTAAAATGACAACTATGTACAAAACATTTTGCTCATTGCTTTAAATACCTTAAATCAAAAGTCAACCTCACTGAAGAGAATCCAATTTCATAATAGATGGGTTAATTCTATTCTAGCTCAATTATTTATTAATAAAGAAGAAAGAATTAGCTTATATGGCCATGAATTAAGTTTTGACTGGATCAGAGTATAGGAGGATTAAATGTATTAGAACCTAAAACTAAAATGAAAGTAACTATACCAATATGAGATGTGAAGGTAGATAATTTCAAGGTAAACTATCATAATTTTAGTAAACGCTTTACATTTATTCAACAATGCTTTACGTTTATTAACAATTAAACTATTAAACAATGCTTATTGGCAAATGTTTAAAATACTAAATCTTATTTTAAAATCTCTGGAAACTATAATACACACTGTAGGTACTTTGCTTTTAACACATTAATAACTGGTTCATAATATGTATATAGTCTGATGTATTGAGGGAATGGAATAAAACATTTCTGTAATGTGAAACATCATACTCCAATACAGCCTTTCCTTTCAAACCAGTTTTGAGAATTTAATCATAGCCGAAAGCTCCTGGCGGGCAGCATTCAATTTTTTAACTTACTGGAATAGACCATGATAACCTTGGGTAAAAATTGACTTGAAGAGGGAGTCTAATAATGTGTAATGACCACAATATCAGTATCATTACTTGTAGGTTGCAGATGAGTAGTGATCAATTCTTTCTCTCATCTCACTTTTCATTTTGTCATGTGAGGAAATTTCTATGGACTTATTTTACAAAGTAAATACTTTTCACAATCAGTATACTATTATTAGTAACAATTTGCTTGCAATCAGTTTCACAAGTGAGGACAACACAGCAGCATATCAAGAGAGCTGAACCCAGCTATTCTGATGTATGCATCTAGGTTACAAATTATTGTTAACAAAATTGGATAATATCTAGATTACACAAAGTTAATATTTATTTAACAGAGAACTGTGGAGTGTTCTGATAGCAGGGACTCTAACGTCCTCTCCTGCTCCCTGAGGTGTAGATGGCCTAGTTACAAACTGACGAGAAGTACATTTCCATGACAAATCAAATGTTTATGTCTTTACTCTGAACCGCATACAACTGCTCTGCCTTAAGCCAAACTTTACTAAACTAATGCACTACCTGATTGAAGGATCAAACTACACATATATAAATAGAGTATTCTTTCAGTTACTATCATTTGGAAGACAGACTATTTAAGCTTGGTTGTAAGTAGTGATATGATAAAGTGAAAATAAAAAAGTTAACTGATAGCAAATCTCTCTATAAACATAAAGAATAGACATGGATTAAAATACAGATTTGCAAAGCATGAGCGTAAACAAAAGATGGCATTTTTTAAAAAAGGAATGCATACTATGAATTTAAATGTTCTTTTATAGTAACATAAGATACATATGTAAGACATTTCTGCCTTTACCTATCGTTTCATGGATAGTGAGCTACAGAAGTAGAAGTACATCTCAACTTCAGTATAACTGATCCTGTTGTTGTGTCTATAACAATATTGTATTATCTGAATGTAGTTAACCCTTGATTATATATATATATATATATATATGTAGGTATGTGTGTGTGTGTGTATATATATATATATATATATATACCTTTTCATGATCAATTTTAAGTTTCGTTCTTGGATATTTTGCCCTAAACATGGAGTACATTTCTGGCATGCTTATCACCATTTCCTGACTTGCCTAGACGCAGAGACTACAAGGCAATTTAATATTATCAAAGCAAAGCACAATTACAAAAGTGCAAAATCTGCCATTCGGTATTATCTCTATACTTCTCCCTACCTTAGCAGACAAAACTGAATTGATGTCTATTGATGTCTATTGCTGACTCTACCAGAAGAGTGGTTTCAGCATAACTGAGTGATTTCATAGATATATTAGCCAGTTGGCATGAATGTTTTATAGTAAATAAATATTAGCGTCACTATTAATTACTTTCTTCATTATCCATTCTCTTACCCGATAAAAATCATGAACTCTTATATGAAAGTGGGAACCCATGATATGATGCATATTTACCTCATGAAGAAACTGAAACTCACAGGCTAGCATCCATAACTGACTTAAGTACAGTTTGTAAGTAGCAGATCTAAGAATAGAACTCAGTTCTTTCCACGTTCAGGCAAATCATTCAACAATCAGTCAATATCTATAGCAAGTCTAATATGTGCCAGGCTCTGGGAAACCTATTTGCCTATTATGAGAGTCAGAGAACTAAAAAGTAAGCAAATAAATAAGGAAGATAACTACATATTGAAATAAGTAATATGAGGGAAATAAAGTGATCTGTGAAAGTATAATTGACAGGAGAGGTAGTGGTAATACTGATCTAAATAAAATGACAAGAGTTTTCTCTAAACAGATGACATTTGATGTGAAAGCTGAATGACAAAAAGGAGTCAGCCATGAAAAGAATGTGGAGAGAAACATTCTACAGAAAAGGAACAGGAAATGCAAGGGCTCAAGGTTAAGAAAAAACTTTGTGATTTCTAGAAACAGAAAAGACATTAACATAACTGGTGTATTGTGATGGGGGCATAGTAGGAGATGAAATGAAGAGGTAGGCAGGGGCCAGATGTTTATAGCACTTTATGCTTTAGTAAAAAAAAAAATTAGATTTCATTCTAAGTGAAGTGGGGATCCTCTAAAGAGCCTTAAGCATACATTATCCGATTTAACTTTCATAGAGAACATTCTGACTGCAATATAAAGAATCCACTGTAGAGAAGCAGGAATGAAAACCATTGCTATAGTTTAGGTGTGAAACTATTATGATTTGGACTAAAGTGTTTGTAATGGAATTGAAGAGAAGTGGACACATTCAAAATATATGTTTGGATTTAAAATCAATGGAATTTGCTGATGGGTTGGATAGGGATAGAAAAAGAAATGTGGAAATCAAGGATGATACCCACATTTCTAGTCTGAGCAGTTTTATAGACAATGATGCTATTTATTGGGGTAGAAAAGGCTAAGTAAGAAATAGAAGTAGGAAGAGTAATTAATAAAGAATTCTTTTCACAGTATGTGAAGTTTGAGATGCCAAATATATAGTCAAGAGGAAATTTCTCTTAGTCACCAGGAAGATCAGAGAGAGAGGGAAATCTTGGCATAAGTTATAAATTTGGTGTTATTGCTGGACATAGGCATCAGCAAGATAGCCAAAGGAGATTCTACATAGAGAAGAGAAGAAGGTTCAGAATCAATCCGTGGGCTCTTTAATTAGAGTCTGGCTGTAGAAAGAGGGCAGAGGAGAGGAAAGTAAGAAGGAGTAGCTAGAGATGTGTAGGAGGAAACCAAGGAGCATGACTTTCACGGTAACCAAAGGAGAGAAACATTTGCTAAAAGAAGAAAGGGCAGTGATGTAGACCACTGCTACTGGTTAGAAAACCTCTATTATAAGTAAGAGGGACCTAGTAATTTGAGGGGAATAATATATGTTCTAAAATATTCAAACTCAATGCCTGCCATGGACCTCAATAGTGCTAGAGACTTAGGGTGCTTTCTTTTTAAAATGAAAACTTATAATAGCTGAGTTCATTATCAACATCTCTGTACATAAAGTGAAACCTATCTTTTTTTTCTAATGCCATGGTCATCAAAAACTTTGATTTTCTCGGTTTGTAGACTTCAGCATAAAACTATTATGTAACTGAGCTCTGACATACTCATTTCATAATGCCAGATGCTCTAAATGGTTTCCTTCATTGACTTTCCCTCATTGGCCTAGAACAGTTATTTATGCATAAACTTCTACCACAGTTTTATTTCCAACCCCCATCCCTTTTTTGCTGTTCAGTCTCTGCAAGAGCCCTGATAACAGGAAGTACAAATTATTCTTGCTCATTGTCCTAATTCCTCTGCCAGCCAGTGTCTGGAACATAATAGACACTCAAAAACAAAAAAACAACAAAAACTTGGTGAAGGAACTTATTTCCATTCCTACTTGGCGCTTTTACTCCCACTTTGCTGTTTTCTCTGATTATCCTGTTTCGAGATCTCCAGTGGTCTAGGCTTCAAGGGCCCCCTCTGGATTATCTCATTTCCTTAGCAGGGATAAAATAAATTATGGCTGCTATTATTTTACGACTACACTTCAACAGTAGCACCTAGAGCCCATTTTTAAAAAGAAGGGAGGGATTTAGAATAGAACACAGCCCATCATTACACCACTAAAATGTTAATCATTGTGCTTCTTTCTAAATCACATAAATTACTTTATAACTGTGCTGTCCAACATGATAGTTGCTAGCCACGTGTAGCTACTGAGCATTTGAAATGTGGTTAGGACAAATTGTGATGCTCCATAAGTATAAAATGCACCAGATTTGAAGATAGTATTAACAAAAGAATGTAAAATACATCATTTTTCAATGGTATATTGATTTTATGGCTGAAATGGTAATATTTTGGTTATATTCATTTTAATAAAAGAAATTACTAAAATTAATTGTATCTTTGAAAAAGATTGTTTAAGTGCATATTAGAAAGTGTTAAATCATATATGTGGCTCCCATTATATTTCCTTGGACAGTGCTGTTCTATAATTTTGATACACAAAGCAAGGACCTTAGACCATGGCATAGATATCACTAAGGATATTGGTAGACATGCAGAATCTCAGGCCCCTTTTCAGACCTATGAATCAAAATCTGCTTTTTAACAAGATCCCCAGGTAATTTGTATGCATGCTAAAGTTTGAAAAATGCTGCTGTATTTATTGTTGCTGTGTCCGAAGAGCAAGGTATGATCGTGCCATTGAATAGTGACACATCCAACCTCATTTCCTATGTAATTCAGACTGAAATCTAAAAACTGCAAATCCTACAGTGATGCACAGAAAGGTTACTATCAAGTGTGAACCCAGCTTGCAAACCGTAAGTTTTGCATTTTCTACTACAAGGGTTCATGTGCCACACTTTGAAATTAGTGCAAGCGAAAGCCAGCTCACATTGCTTCTGCATTTTGTTACCTAGAGAGATTTGCAGTTAGAAAATTTAGCTCAGCTGGTACTCATTCTGGTACCATTGCCAGAGTGCCTAAGAAATTTAGTCCTTTATACAATACACAGAGTGGTCAGCAGGAATGCTAGCAGGCAACATCCCATTTCTAGAGTTAATCTGCTTTATCACAACAGTGTAATTTAAAAGAGCTTTGTCTAGCAGGAATCTGTTTTTGTTTGTTGGGGCTGTGATTTTTTCAGGTTATATGTTACTCCCATACCAATTCTTACCTTAAATATATTATGTTGACTTTGATAAAAATATGATTTTCTCAGCATGTTAATTACAATACTGTTGTGATAACAACTAGAACCCAATTTTTTGACTATTTGATCTTTACGTTTTATTTAGTATTTTTTTATAGGCTCTTGATTCAGATAGGGTTGGGGAGAGTAGTAGCTTTTTAAAAATTTTAAATGATCTGTGGACATATGTCATTTAAGTATTTGCACTTTGTAGAGGTTCAGAAAATCTTTATTTAATAAATAGTTTAAAATTATATAGTTAATTAATTAATTGTTGTAATACTGTTGCTCTAGAAAAGCACTGAAGGTAATTTTTTTTATTATATAGATCATATATTTCCATTTAAAATCATGCAGTACTTAGGCAACAAAAGCAGCATTTAGATACCTCCCTATTTTCAAATTGAATTATATTGAAAGAAATGAAAAAAGTTATAAACACAACTCCTAGAATATGCACCAATTACATATTTTTTGTCATGCTGGAGAGATTTGCATTCATCAAACACCCTCTTTAAGAATCAGAGCTAGGGGCTTCCCTGGTGGCGCAGTGGTTGAGAATCTGCCTGCCAATGCAGGGGACACGGGTTCGAGCCCTGGTCTGGGAAGATCCCACATGCCGCGGAGCGGCTGGGCCCGTGAGCCACAACTACTGAGCCTGCGCGTCTGGAGCCTGTGCTCCGCAACAAGAGAGGCCGCGATAGTGAGAGGCCCGCGCACCGCGATGAAGAGTGGCCCCTGCTGGCCGCAACTGGAGAAAGCGCTCACAGAAACGAAGACCCAACACAGCCAAAAATAAATAAATTAATAAATAAATTAAAAAAAAAAAAAAAAAAAAAAAAAAAAAAAGAATCAGAGCTAGTTTTTAAGAGTCAGAGTTTTTATTTGTTTTGTTTTTCACAATATCACCAATGTGCAGGACAACTTCAAACTCCTAGAAAAATAAAATCTTACTTTTCATTCATATTATATCAATGATATAAACACTGAAAGTATCAGACATTGTGCAATTAGAAAAGGGTCAAAATATTTCAAGCATAAATTTAATCAAAGCACTATTAAGGAAAGACAAATAATATTGTGTTTGAAAATGAGGTCATTTATCCGAAAATATATAGGTGGTCATCCAGTTTGTGTTCTTTGCCTCCAAACAAGCAAGACACTGTTCCCACCTTATTTTACTTACTTTTTGTAATGTCTCCAAAAGAAGTATTTTTATCTCTGTATGAAAGCTGAATTTCAGAGAAGTCAAGTAAGTTACAGACAACTGAAACAAAGTATACTTCATGTCTGTCTGATTCCAAGTTTTATGATTGGTCCATTAACAGTGCCTCAATGACATTCAAAACTCAGTATTTCTTTAGCTTTAGCATCATTTTCTTAATCCTTCAGGTGAGCAGTTATAATTCAGCAACTTTTTTCCGTGGTTTTGTCTGAGCATGTATGTATGTACATGTTTTATATTACTGAGAATACCAATGGCATAATAATTATTTAGTTCATTTTTCATAAACTGTGAAAATCATAGCCCAAGTCATTGATTGATGTAAACACCTTGTATTCTCATAACCACTGGATCCCACATATATTCAAGTTAATATCTATGTATCATTGATAATTATTTCATTGTAACACTAAGAGCCATTGTTTATTTGCGTAATTCTTGTAATTATAATTAGATGTATTCTGTTTATAAGTATGGGAAGAATCGATAGTTCAAAAGTTTTAATCGAGGGCAGAAAGATTAAATCTATAGCTAACCCTCATTCCCAGGGGCTTTTCCTCTTTATGTTGTATCTTTATGGATTAAAATTTAATGCAGTTTCTCAGTGTCTGCATCAAAAACAAATAATACAAAGTGAGCTGAAGCTGGATTTATAGGAACAATTACTGTTGCTTATATTTGGTATATAAATACATGTGATGATTGCCAAGAGTTCTGGAGAGCCATGGTCTTAATAATTCAGGAAATTCTTGGGAATATATTCTCTAAAAACACAGCTAATCAATACAATGCATAGACAAATAAAATGAAAAACTTTTTTCATTATTCTCACTTTAACTCTTTGTTAAGCTGTGAAAACTCACATATATGCAAATCGACAGCTGTAAATGGTTTAAATTGTGCAGTTTGGAAGTAAGCTTTGCTGACTTTGTCTAGCCCAGACAATGCTGATGTTGGGAAAGTTTAGTTTATTTCAGTTTTTACATAAAAGTATATTCACAGTGTAAAGTACTGTTAAAAAAGGTGACACAGGAATCAACATCTCTAGGTGATAAGTAGGAGTCTCATTTTTACTCTATCGTCCCTTTCCTCTGTTGGATGTGATAATGAGCTGTGAAATGGTCAAAATGAGAGAGAGAAAGAAGAATGTGGCTGATTCCCAAACTAGATAGTCTCAAATTCAGATTTTCTACAGTAACATCAGCTGTGTTAACATTAGTGATGAATGTCTAATATTGCAAAATATATAATACTCTCATTTCTACAAATGTACTAATATAAAGATTACATATCAATTTCTTATAATGGTTTAGGTTGAAAAATTTGAGGTGAGTTCAAATTAATCTACAAATAGTAATTTTAGCAGTTACCTAATATTATGTGAGTGATTAGGAAATTACTCAAATTCATTTGAGTAACTTAAGGGCTACAAACATCGGAATCATTCTTGACACTCCCATTTTATTATTATTCACATCTGCTTTGTTCCCACATCCAGGTTCTGCTTTCTTCTTGTCATTCTCATCCTCAAAGCCTTATTTCAGTTTATCATCTGTCACTTGAAGTTCTGCAATAGCCTTCTGCCTGCTTTCACATTTTCTTTCCTCATTCAATTCTTCACATTGCCTCCATGGTTATTTCTATTCCATGTATTGTAAAGTTTGCTATATCATAGTTCTTTGGCTAAAGTCTTGTGTAGAGGAATAAAGTAATAATAGATGTTAAGGAGAGCCTTGTAACAAGGCAGCAGATAATCGAAGAACAAATGCCTTCAGTTTTCAATTTGACAAAGACTCATTAATTAAGACTCTTTAGTAAGACTCATTAACCTTTTAGGAATACAAAATGTTATAGTATACGTCCTCTTCTGAACACCTCAAAGCAGACAAGAAGCATGTATTCTCAGTTCTAGGAAATGTAGGCTATTGGTCAGCCCAGTTCATCTCTGAGAATGGAAAGCAAAGTATCTCCTCAGAGATAGGAAGGGAAATCTCCCATCTGTGAAAATTAAAGGTGGTTTCAGGTTTTATACAAGAGTCCACGGAGAGGAGTATATGAATGGAATAAAGTGATTTATTTAACACACAAAATAAAGCCGTGCTGACATGAATAACTTGGTGCGACAAAGGAAACTCAAAGTAGTACTCCATTTAGTTCTGATTTTGTAAAGGTAACCTCACAATGCATTTACATTGTTTGGTATGTCTTATTAATATTTTTGTATCGAGAATCATCAGATAGTTTTTTTATATAGGGCAGGGTTACTTATGAAAATTTCTCATTTTATAATCAAATATAGTCTTGCAAGCAAGAAGGGATAGTTTAATCCAAAATAAGGGGGAAAATATTTTATATGGCCTTCTTGATCTACAGTCAACCTTTTTCACTCCTCCTCCTCTTTTTTCCTAGAAGCAGGACCCATGACCAGAAAGAGATATACTTGTCTCATTTTTATTTCCAAAATGAATAAAGGCAATGTTTCTTGAAAACTTTTATCTTCCATGTAAGTGTTTTCAATATCCAAAGTTGAACTGCAACATTCCAACATATTTGATAAATATTCCACTCATGAGTGACTCAGTTGTTGTCAACTGTGTTGTTTTATAGAGTTTGAACTTCCTATAGAAGTTATCTATCAATTATAGAAGTTGAGTGAAATAGTACCATAGATTATATATGTGATAATGTCTACATCTGAGAAGGAAAGCACCCATAATGTATTTTCATTAAAGGCTCAAAATACCATCTGCTTAATCCTTACATCCTTATGCAGATGACTTATGAGCAGTTTTCAAAGTATGAAAGAAAAGTAAAAATGTAGCACAGCCAAGGCATGCATTGATGAAGCAGGTAAAACTGATTTTTATATTTGCCTGGGGATGTGGTTCACTTCCCTGAATCTGGTTTGCATTGATCAATGTTGATGGACAATGGATTAAATGTCATATCTAAGCACCAATTTTCAAATCTTTTATCCTCAGGGGAAAAGACTATATTTATAATCCATGCCAATATCAAGATGGAATTTGACACATTCCAAAGTAAGAAACCCTAAGGAGAATACTATTTACATTAATAAGAGATAAAACTCTTTCAGATCAGAGTCTCATAGAGGTATATGTCGGGGATTAATTCAGCCAGTAATTCAAGTAGTTAAAAATATGTATTGAGGGTGTACTTTATGCCTGTCTTTCTGGGTATTGAGATACAGCAGTTAACCAGACAGATTCCCTATACGCAAGCATTAATTAAGTACTAATTGTGTTATGGTGGCAGAAGAACAATATAATAGAGGAACAATATGAGTTTCCAGTGATTCAGAAAGAAAAACAAGTACATGTGAGAGAAATGGAAGGATAACGATGTTTGTATATATGATTTAAACTGGGTTATTGTGAAAGTAAATTATCACAATAAATTTTGGTCCATTATGAAAAAAAAAATATTCACAACACTTTCATTAACTAGAAAGAGACCTATAGAATATCTAATTAAAGTTTCTTATTTTGTAGATGAAAAACCTGAGACTCAAAGAGGTTATATGCCTTGCCCAAAGTCACATGTTGAGTTATCAAAAGATAACTCCAGTCTATGCCATCCCCAGTCATTGCTCCCTTCTTCACATCTAATTTTGTTTTCTGAAAGGCCACAAAAAGACCTCTCTTATCATTGACATAAACAGAGGTCTAGTGGAAAAGCCTTTCTTCTCCATTTTTAGTGTGCCCTTCTAGCACAGAGACTAATTGGCCAATATGAGTTTCAATAGAGAACAAGGCTTGTCTCATTTCTACTTAATTTATCTATATAGACACTAACCAGAGAAATATTTCAATGTTAAAAAGGCATAGTTGAAATAAACGTAGAAGAAAGTATTATCATTAGCATATACCACTGTAATAATTGTTGCAGATAAAATCTACTAATGGATGCTGACATTAGTGGGCAGACATTTGAGGAGAAAGAAGATATCAAGACATTAGTAGAATCTCAAAGTATCCACCCCTCAGATATATATCAGGTAGAAAAAGGAGAATAGTAGAGTCACAGTGGAGAAACCTGTCAAACAGTTGGTCAAGGTTAATACCATTAGTAATAAAACATATTGATATCATCTACCCTTGAGAACACAACATCACTTCTGTGGTATTTTCTTGCCAAAACTGCATTACCTCAATCTAATTGTGAGAAACTAAAATTGAGATAGATTCTATGAAACAACTAACCACTACTTATCAAGTGTCAAGATCATGAAAGAAAAGGGGAGTCTGAGGAATTGTCATGGGTCCTGGAACAGAAAAAGGACATATGGTGAAAAATAGGTGAAATTCAAATAAGGTCTGTAGTTTAGCTAATAGCAGTGGTATACTGGGGCTGACGTGAACCAGTGAGCAGGAGCTGATTCTATGCAACTTCACGTTTAGTAACGTTTTGTTGGTAGGTTGAAATAGGCCATGGTAGAAGTGGGAACACAAGGAAATAGGCAAAGGCTGTAAATCAGGGCTTCCCTCGTCCCATTCCTGGAACCCGGCTTTAGCAACACACCACTGGTGAATGGTGTTGTGCCAGTGTTAATTTCCTGGTTTCCATAATTGTGCTAAGATTATATAAGTTAACATTAAGGGAACTGAATGAGGAGTATATATGAATTCTTTGTACTATATTTGCAGTTTTCTGTAAGTCTAAAACTATTTTAAGATAAAAATTTTAAAGAAAGTAATAGAGCAAGCTAAGTATTGTGAATACTGTAAAAGAGTAAAATAATCTTCATGTCTAAAGCCCTTATAGATAAGATAGAAATGTAAAGATAAATAGAGTCCCTGCCTTCAAGGATGCAATATTTAATGTAGTTTAGAGTTCTTAGAAGATATGGGGAACCTGGTGAATTGACAGAAACTTTGAGTGGTATGGGTTCTTTTTTTCTACTTCCTTCCTCCTTCTCCTTCTTCTTCTTTTTTTGGTTATGAATCAAACCCTAGAACCTGAGATTTTCCAGGAGTTAATCATAAAATAATATATGCCCTTGAACAGACTTAATTGAGTAAAGCTTCAAAGTAGAGTCTACAAAGAATGAAACCTTTGCAAAGATATTTTCATGTCTATTTAGAATTGATTTATTTTAGTTAACATTAATCACTGATTGTGTGCCAGCTCTCCTGGTTCTGAAAAGAGAGTATTATTATATTTTATAAATGAGGAATCTGAATCTCTGAAATATTGTAATTTACCCAAGTTTTTGGTAATAGAAAATTACCTAAGACTTGAGCTTTCTCATTATGAGAAAAGGCATAGCCAATGTTAATAGTCACAGCACAAGACATGGAGGTAACTCTGCATATAGTGTCTTCATTGAGAAATTATAGTCTAGCCTTACTTATGTGCACTTAATGGAATTGCCAGAACTGTGAGGTTCCCCTCCCTCCACAGATGTTGTTAATAATAAATCCTATTGCTATTTTATATATGTGTATATACATATTATATATGTATATGTATGTATGTATATGTATACATATGTGTGTATGTGTATACATGTTTATTAATGACTGAATTTAGACTTAGATATGAAATGGGTTTTTTTCCAAAAATTAAAAAAAAGGATACTTCTAGAACTTGGAGAATTCCAACTCCCTTTAATTGAAACTGTGTTAAAAATCCAAATACTGTATGGTACTAAGAAAGACAGTTATAAGAGAAGGCCATATTTAATTTCATACTTGCTCATATCACATAAAGCTTATGATTTGTCCTTCATCTTGAGATGACTAAGATATTTCTGCAATGAGATGTTTGTTCTGGAGTGCATATTGTGTTACAGACTTAAAATTTTACATTAATTGGCAACTCAGTTCATTTGCTGAGCAAGTATTTTTATTGGTTATCCATGGTAGTATAACACATTACTCCAGATGCAGCAACTTAAAACAATGAACATTTATTCTCTCACAGGTTTTGCAGGTCAGGAATCAGGAGTGGCTTAGCTGGGTGCCTCTGGCTCAGGGTTTGACCCAAGGCTACAATCAAGGTGTCAGTTAGGGCTACAGTCATCCCAAGGCTCCATTGGGAAAAGATCTACTTCCAGGCTCACTTAGGTAGCTGTGGGCAGGTTTGGTTTCTCATGGACTGTTGAACTATAAGCTTCAGATCTTGCTGACTGGTGGCTGAAGACCAATGAGGGCCTCTCCATAGGGCAGTTCACAACATAGCAACTTGTTTCCATCAGAGCGAGCAAGTGAGACAGCAAGAAAGGGCAAGCAAGACATAAGCTAGAGTCTTCTTATAACCTAATCTCAGAAGTGGCAACCTATTACTTCTGCTGTATTCTGTTTATTAGTAACAAGTCACTAGATCCAGCCTTCCCTTGAGTAGAGGATATTATAGAAACAGAAATCAGGTATCATTGGGAGTCATTGTAGAAGATGCCTGTCACAGCATTTATTAAATTAAACTGGATAATCCAATTTTTAAATAACACCAGAAATAAAAGTAATCATTTTATCTAATAGCTTATGTTATGCTCCCTATTCTAGATGTAGTCAAAATCTCTGGAAGGTATAGAAAAGTAAAATGACCAATTGTAGCAATAATGTGATAAATAGTATAGCTGTAGAATGAACAAAAGGTCACAAAGAGCCCATAAGGCATTCACTCTACTTGGGAGCTGTAAAAATGTTTATAGTGAAAAGGTATAACTAATATATGAAGAGAAAGCCTCATAATTAAAATCTAGCTATTTTGCATTTAGCCTGAATAATAACATTATTAAATATAACATTTATCTCTACATCGATTTATAAACAATTAGCTTAAAGTACATATAAAATTCCCATAGCTATTTTATATGTGTGTATATGTATGTGAAAGATATGTATGTAAGCATATGTGTGTATGTGTATACACACAAAATATCACACAAAAGAGAATGAGAGGGATGTGAGGATAATGCAGCCTTTATGAATCATATTGTGACAACTTTACTGTGATGGCCTAGCACATAACTTAGACTTTCTCAAGGATTTCAAATTAAAAAAACAAAAAATTTGATGGATATTAAGCTATGGAAGTTAATGTATAGTTGGTATTTAATGTCTTTTTAATAATTATCAACATGGCTGCTCTGTTCTGAAATTTTGATCTCATGTCAGAGCTGATTTTAATAGGAGGTGACCATTTTATGATTCCCAAATAATTTACACACCAGTGTCAGCATCTGCTGCACACGAGTACCATAATATGAACCTGATAACTTTTGAGCCAGAGTCTTTCACACAATTCATCATAATTTATTTTGGTGACATATACTTGACTTACAGGTGCTACATCTTTGTACTGAATAATATATTGTTTTATCAGTTGAGCTAAAACAAAATAAACATTCTATGTATTTTATTCAGTTTATAGTAAAGAAATATAGAACATACAAACATGCTTCAAGATTACAGCTGCATTTATGAAAAAGTTTTACTTTATTAAAGAATAGGCATCAGGAACTAAAAGACGAAAAACCTAGATGATAGAAATTTACTGAAATCTCCCTGTACAGAGAGAATGTAGTACTTGTTTGGCTTTGGAAAACACTTGCACAAGAACCAACCAAAATAGACATTTTATAGGAAACACCTGGGAGTGGAAATAGGCTAAGTTCTTACTTTAATCTTTTCAAAAGTAACCTTCTTAATGGTGTACAGCAAAGATATGTAAATCCAAAATTCAGTGTAGAAATGATCTTAAAAATGTTTTTCTGTTATATTAAACAGAAATAGTGAATCTCAAGTATGAATATATTCACATCGCAAATATTACACTCCAAATCATGATAATTTGAAACTACAAAATAAAATAAAATAAATGATGGCCAGTTGTAGTACAGACTCAGAGTGTACGTAAATGTCTGTGGCTTAACTGAAAGAATAATAGCTGACAGTCCTAGAAATGGGTTTGATTATGGATACTAAAAATATATAAACATTGTTTTCACTGCTTTCCATAGACATAAAAAATAAGACAGAGCAACAACTCTCAAAAAGACAAGTCTGAATACATTTCAGTTCAAATTATTCCAGCAAAAATTAAGGAATGCTGTAATAAAATGACTATTATGAAGAAAAGGGTAATAATGATGATAATGATAACCATACTGGATGTCTATTCTGTGCTGGAATTATGCTAAAATTTTATATCCTTTTCATTACTGATAACAACTTTGAAATTTGAGTATTTATTATCTTATTTTTATAGTTTAAGAACATCTGAGACTCATAAATAATAAGCAGTAAGCCCAAGTCACACAGAGTGGGGGAAGCCCCAGCTGTCTAAATTTAAAGGTCAGAATCTTTCAGTACTCTTAGAATCATAGTTTGTAATACTAATGACTGTATTTGAAGAGATAAGAAATATTTTTTATAGAAATATGCAAATTATCAAGACTCTCTAGGCAAAAGAAAAAGTAGGCAAAAATTACTATATGCTATATTTGTGAATCTTAGATAAACCTATATAGTAAGCTATTAAACTGACAATAAACATGAAATCAAGAACTAGAATAAATGTGGTGTAAATTAGATATCATTAACTTATGAATCCACACCATGGAAATTAAGAGAATCATCTCCATGCAAATAATTAATGCTGTTTAACCACCCAAGGGGTAAATAGAATAAGGTTCTAATTGCTCAGGTTGGTTTTATTTATGAGCAGTAAACAAAATTAAAGAATGTTGCTAAGTATAGGGTAGGCAACAATTACAGAATAGATGAAATGCTTTTCTTAGATTTGCTACACATTTGTGAATCTGGGATTCTTAAAAGGAATTTTAGAGCTTGGCAAAGGTGGTAGAAAATGAATAAAACTTAATTCAAAACAACCAAAATGTATCAGGAAAATGAGAGATGCACCTGCAAGTAATTTAGGTCTGAGTACAAATACCCAAAAGTTAGAAATTAAATCTAAATGACATTTAAAAATCCACTCTTAAAAACAAACAAAAAACCTTTATATTAGAGGGTATGTAGAATATTATGTTTTTGAGGGTCTTTGTTAAAATATAAATTGTACTTTTCCAATATTCTATACCAAAATCTTCTGTGAAGGGAATAAGATGTACATTGGCAATGGTAAGTTGTATTCTAGTCTCCTAGTCCTATACATTTATAAGAATAAGGAAAAGTCAGCTGGGATGCCCAGTTATGATGACTTCTTTCCTGTACAAATGTATTAGGTAGAAGAGAATAAACTCAGTTTAAAGAACTGATTACTTGTCAGACCAAGTATCTTTACATTTTTATAATTTATCAAAGGATGAGCCTCTCTCCTAAGGTAAATGTGGAACTTTTCTGAACCACTTCTGTGAGTGGTACAACTGTTAACTACAGAATGATTTAGGACATTCCAGTGACACCTCTGAGAGTGGATGATAAACCGCTGCTTCATGACCACTTCATATTCACTTGCCATACCTTCTCATCATCTCTAGATGCACAAATAATGTGACTGTCCAACTATGACCACTTGGGTCCCAAATGTGTTGAGTCTTCATATAACAACTAAGCACTCATTTTTTTATGGTTTAGTAGTAGTATCTGGAATGTGTTTTATTTCATTTGTGGTATTATAAAATGAAATCTATCTTTGCTATTTTTTTATCATTTTCAGTATCACATTTTGCAGCTACATTTTGTGATTTCTGTATAATGAGGAGTAATTAATGCACATTAGTGAAACTCATCTTTATTGTCAAAATTTTTATTTAAGCTTGGATTGAACATGCTTATGCATGACTGCTTCTGATTTTACCTGCAAAATGATGATTTTTGTGGTCCAGTGAGCAATAAATGCTTTCTACCTCTCCCCCGTATTTACCAGTAGGTAATAACGAAATGTCACAGACTTGAAGATCATTACACTTATATTTGAGATCCCTTTCAGAATGTGTCACCTTTCCTGCTGCTGTGTGCCTTTTCTCCTCTTTGTTGTGCCTCATAAATTTTTATGACCTTTTTGCGTTAGAAATCTGTAATTTTTCCCAGAGCTTCACTAGGTATCTTCTAGCAGTAATAAAACTCTTGTCACGTTCCATTGCACCTACTTTTAGAGTAAGGCCTACTGGCTTCACTCTGCAGCATATTAGATAAAATAATCAATATGCTCAGGTTGAAAAATTAAATGCAGCATTTGTGTAGCCATTGAGTTACTGTGCTTTGAACTTGGAACAGATGGTTTTTTAGGAGATTTGCTGAATTTCTTGAGAGTGGGTATTCTTTTCCCTCTTTTTGTATCTTTGAATCTACTTGATTTTGCATCTTAAAAAAAAAAAAAAAAACTTACCCAAGACAGTTGGCTCTTCTCAAAAAACAGAACATTGTAACTACTGAAAAACAGTTGTAGCATTTTCAAAAAATTTCCTTAGAAATTGCCTTTACCTTTTGAGTAAATTCTGATTCTTTTTTTAGCTTGTAGTTGTGACCTTTATATGTATGCTCATCTCTACTCACCTCTGTTTCTTAGTCTATACGGACTTACAGCGTGGTTGTAAGACTTCTACTACAAAACCACATTGCCTATTGAGAATGTAATGGAATTTTAATATTATGAAGGGACGTCCATGTCCTTTTTTTCTTACCCAATACCAGTTAAAGTTGACATTGAACTCCATCTCTGTCCCCACATTTCTCCTACAGCCTGATGCTTTTCTAGAATGAGAAAAGTATTTCTTAAATATCCCATTTCAGTGTGAATAATATATAGTCTCTAGAGTACATTCTTTACATAGGCAATTTGGAAAAGAATGGTTAGGCATTTAAGAAAATGATTGCCTCATTGTTTCCCCATGGGTCTCAGTTCGTTGATTATTCTGTGAAATTTTTACAACCCCAAAGACCATAGAACATGGAATTAATTCATTTATTCAACAAATATTTGTTGAGCGTCACTGTGAGCTAGGTAGGCATTGTGCTGGACCCTAGATATAAAGTAGTTTATAAGATATGCAAGAACTTGCTAATCATAGTTTTGTTATGATTTAAATATGTTGTGCATTAAATGTAGATTTTCTTGTTTCAAAAGTAAGATACACTCCTAATTTTCCCAAGGTAGCCCCAGTAAGGATCTTTAAGCTGTAAACAGTATGAAATTTAACGGATTTGATTGTCCAATCAACATGTAATTTTAGGGCCTGGTAGAAGGAAATCTCTGCTCTTTTCCCAAATGTCTGAGGATACAATGAGGTTGTACTTATAACTTGAGGATGGTTGAAGAAACATCCTTTGCAGTTTAAAGGCCATGGAAAACAATCCAGAATTGCATTTAAAATACGGAAATCAGAGTAGATGCCCAAAGAGAAGGTGAAGAAAGCAAATTGAAACCTGTCCAGTAATGCATCACAAAGGAAAGTGTAGCTGGATAAATAGATTTTTAATCTTAAATTCCACTTTGATTTATAAATTCAGTAATTTTATTATTAGATAATAATGCCTCAGAAGAATGCAAATTATGTTTCACACTTTAAATTACCATTATTAGTAATTTTTATATTTTATTGGAAATGCCAGCTCTCATCTGATCTTCAAAAAGTGTAACATATGGGACTGGGACCCAAAATTGATTAATAACTCAAGTTGATTAAAGGCTGTATTGTAAAGCCAAATGGCACACAATATTTCACACTGGTGCCCACAAAGCCATTTTGGTATATCCCCTGGATGCAGCCAAGTTCTATGGTGAGAATCTACTGAATGGGTCCTGGCACAGTGTATGCTGGAGCAACCAGCTCTTGCAGGCTCGGGAATGCATTTCTCCCAACTCTACTATTGGTGAGTTCACAGTGACAGCCAGCCGTGATGGGAGTATTTACACCATAGACATTGGCAAGTGCTGCAATCAATTTATTTCTCCCAGAAAGTCAGTCATTAAACATTATCCAGATACAACTGGCCCTGGAGGAATGAAAGATCCTGGAGGAATGGCCCTTTTGCCTCCTCTGTAGGCTCCTCATAGGAATTGCAGCCAAGCTTAGCATCTCAGCACTCAGGTCTGAGCACCGCCTCTGGACCAGACAGCTCTTATTCCTCCCAATATAAGCAAATTCTATGTTTATCAGTAGAGGTGAGAAAATTGTTCACTCACTTTTCCTCATAGGGAGTGAAATCTCTTCCTCTTTATCTCTCTCCCTTTTCTACCTTTCCCCTTTCATATGTGTACATACAAAATGCATATATGTACTTTTACTTATTTTTAGAAACTCAGACCACATCATTGTGAGAATAGCTGACTTCCAAGAAAAAGAGGTTTAATTTATTAAAATTTGTCTATTTAAAGTTGGAGAAGTGATTTTAACAGAAGTGAAGTAATAAGGCAGGTTCTTGTGTAAGCAAGATTTATATAATACCAAAATTCATATAATACTATAGTAATATACAGTTATATGTAATACTAATAAAAGTTTAATATATTAAATTGCTTGGTTCTCTGAATGATATATGACATTTGCTTTGGTATCATTTCATGTCACCTAGAAATTATTCTGCTATATGCTACAATTTGCAAAAATATCTCTGTATAATGAACAATTCTAGCATTTTCCCTCTCTTTTAGATTTCTAGGCACAATGCTACAATATGCAAAAATATATGGGTAATGAACGATTCTGGCATTTCTCCTGTCAGATTTCTTGCTTTTGGAAAACTTAACGGTCCACTGATATCATTGCTGTTAAAATGTAATAACACTGACTTTGTCATTAAGAAACATTAATCTTACTTCAATGTTTGCTATTAAAAGACATATTCAGTTATTTCTTTCATATAATATATTGTGTCATAATATCACAGAAGACCATGAAGCTCAAATCTGAGTATGGGTCTGGCACCTGGGGAAACAAGTTAACCATACACTGCAGTGTACATTCCCACTGCATTGTACATTCTCCAAGTTGTCTGGAGGCTCATCCCACAAGTTGGGGAATGAGAAGCCAGGAAGTCTCAAATTCTTTTAGATCACTCTCATTCCATCTAGTAAATTACCTGTCTCTGAGATATTTTCAAGGCCAGAAATGATAATGTACTTACAAGAGGTCATTGCGACTTTTGTCCATTCATCAGAATAGGTCTAATGTAGTGTAGCTAACATGAAAGTCTAAATGCATTTCTGTGAGTGTCAAGCTGGTAGCAAATGCATTTTCCCTCTGCAATTGACCATTTCTGCTCCTGTCTCTCACATTCTTACCAGATGGACAGTCAGTGAACAGGTTATTCTCTCCAGAGGGTTATCTTATAACAGATGTGACTATTTAAAAGAGCCATGCTGCAAAGATCTGAAAGATTTGAAAGAGGCTTATCCATCATACCTTAGTTAGTACTACTGTCTTGGTAATTATAAACTAGCCCCCCCTTGTGTTTGATATCTTATCTCTTTGAAATAATACTTCTATGTTCTTTTAGGTGCTATGCCTTATAATATTGGGATGTACTATATGACACGCACTAGTTGTGTAGCAACAGTTAGACTTAACAGTATCACAACAAAACCATTATGTATCAAGGCAGTGAAAGAGCTAGTGTGTTAGGAAGCATTATCCCCCAAGTGAGAGGAGTTAATAACAATCTACTCGTAATGTGTTAGCTGAAAGTTTGGTATAGTCAAAAGAATAAAATACAGGGTCCCAAAGATCTGGGCCCTGATCCTAAGGCCTTCCCTAAGTCTATGTAACCATGTGTGAGCAAATTACTTGTGATGGAGAGGGAGGTTAGAAGGGGGCTTCCCAGTTAGGTCAGAAACCCTAGTGTAGAGATCCTTAAAATTATAAATTGTTCACTCATAAAAAGCAAGGAGACTTATTATTTTATCCTGATACTGTTGAAAAGAAACAGCTTTATGGAAGAGGTTGTTATATGTAGCACATTTTTAAACCTCAGGTAGCCGAGGGAAGTTGGAGAGATTATGAATTGTGGCTCAACTGTCTGAACGGAAGCAGTGGTCTGACCTCCGGAATGAAGGCTTGAGGGTTTGGGGAAATATTTTGTCACTCTGGCTATCAGTTTCTTTTTCTATAACATTGTGGATTTGAAATAATCTTATAGGTTCCAGAATCAGAAGACCTGCATTGAAATTTCAGCTCTGTCACTTACTAGTCGTGTGATATTAGCACAGCAGTTAAGACCCTTTCTGTTGACAAATAGCAGGAAATCTAACTCTCACAGGCTCAAAAAAAAAAAAAAAAAAAAAAAAGGCAAAAGAACAAAATAATGGAATTTATTTATTGCTCACATATTATGGACTCCAGGAAAAACTTGTCAAACCATATCGCTAGACCTCCCTTCCTTTGTCGTCGTGGCTACTAGCAGCTATGACTTTACTTTGAGTTCATATACTTTGGAAGAATTAGACAAACTTGAGTCACATACTCACTCCACTGAATCCATCCCTATAGTTAGATGGATTCCCTGGGCTGACAGATCATGTTCTAGTCTAGTACTCTAGCCCTTACCCCCTTGAAATTAATGGAATTGGGCAACAATTGAAGTTACTTTTTAATTTCTTGTAATGAAATCAATTATTTAAAATGATATGTTACATTAAAAGCATTTAGTAATCATGATAACAGTCATGCCTTGATTTTCTCTCACTGGCAAACAATATTGCTTAATTGTGTTTTGAACTGTTTTCATCCAATGTAAGGAGAAGAGAGTCATATTCTTTACGTCAAAGTGAAGTAAAAAGTCTGAACATGTTATTTCTGTATTTCCCTTGTGTTTCTAATTAAAGCATAGTGCTTTGAAATTTAATTGAGACCCTTGGGACCAGAGGGTCTCTGCATTAAGAAAGTTAGGTTTCCACATGTGTGCAATTTCAGTTAATTGCAGTGTTGTATGAAATATGTGTGATGATACATTCAGAAGAGAGAAATTTAATTTTCTTTGGCATGTTTCTGGCAAACATTTTCAGTATTATTGTTCAATAAGCCGAAATTATTTACAGAATTTATATATATAATATATATAACAATATATATTTAACAATATTACAGTGATTAAGAATTAAAGTATGAAATGATTTCTTTCTTTTAAAATTTCAACTTTTTGCATATAAGTGGCAAATAAAATTGTAAGACACTTAAAGTGTACGTCATGGTGATTTGACATACGTATACACTGTAAGAGGACTCCCTTCATCTAGTTAATTAACACATCCAACACCTCAGATATTTATCTTTTTTGGGGGGGTGGGGTGAGAACATTTAAGTTCTACTTTCTTAGCAAATACAACACCACTTTATCAACTATAGTCACCATGTTAAACATTAGATCTTCACACCTTACTCATCTTATAACTGAAAGTTTGTACCCTTTTACCCTATTTCCCCCACTCCTGAGATTATTTCTTTTTCTTTTAATAACTTATGAACTCATCTTAGAAGATATTTAATGGCATTGCGCTTATATGAAAAGTGAACATCTTTTTTTAAATAGCTGAAATATTCTTTTACATAAGTTTTCATTACAATCACAATCTTTTTATGGTAGAGCAGTGCCTAGGTTTAAAATTTCCCTCTTAGAATTTGCTTTTCAGACTCAGACTCTTATACAGTAATGAATTACAGAATATTATAATTGAGCTTGACATCCTTATTTTAAATGTTCTTTGTGACAGAATACTTGGCTGGTCATTATTTTATTGGTGTCTTAATTCTTGTTCAAAATTCCAGTGTCTTTTTAACGTATTTTTCCCATAGAAAATGAAAGTTCATTATATAAAATTTTAATATATAGAAAAGTAAAAAAGAGGAAAAACAACTTCCTTATGTTTAACACAACCTCTTTCAAAATTTGTGTACATTACTCATGCATATTTCTATGCAATAAAAACATGTATGATATTTTAATTTTACCATGTTTAGAAAATTGTCTTCATTTATTAATTAATTTATCAAACATTTGTGAAGTTTCTACAAAGTAGGGTGACCAAAAATTCCAGTTTGCCTGGGATCTTCCTGCCTTTATCAATGGAAGTCTCAAATACTGGGAGATCTGACAGTCCCTGGCAAACTAGCATGATTAGTCACCCTACTATGAAGAGAGAGATGAATAACAATAGCCTAAAATAACATTGAGTTTAGTGTGGAAACGATAGGATATACTCTGAAGTTGCTATATCTTAAACTCTTCATTTATTAGTATTTTTTGTGTTGCTGAATAATTTTTCAGTTGTACTTTTATAACAAACTTCTGTTGTGTGGATGTAAAATAAGTTTATAAATCTGTTCCTTTAGCTTATACTTTTGAATCATTTCTCAGTTTTGTTGTTGTAGACAACAGTGATGTGAACATCTCTGATTACAACTCTTTTTTATGTTTATGATGATGCCTTAAAGATAGAGTCTAAGATATGGAATTGCTGAGATGAAGAATATAAATTTTTTAGGTCTCTGATACATGCTGCCAAGTTGTTCTCCAAAAATATTTTAACAATTTATATTTCCATTTATATTTCTCATCCAAACACTAAATTTATTCATCTGGAATAATTTTCCTATAGTTTATATAGGAAACAATATTCACCATGGTTTCCTGAAAGATAACTCTAAAGGGCAGTAAGAGGAAATATGCTTACATTGCCATCTGAGAGTTTTAGTTAAATGTAACAGTCTTATTGAGACCTCAAAAATCTTTAACTCCTTAGGCTCCAAAAAATGGATTTCCATTTGGGATTTTAACAGGTAGTCATATTAGAAAAATTCTCAAAGTTAGAAGGGTTAATAACACTGTTAAGATTTAGAAACCCTTTACTTTACTTTAGGAGATGATACGTGAATGAGTGACAACAGTAACTCATTTCCTTTTTGACTGGAGGCTTTGTTAGTCAAGGTTGTGAATCCGTCTTCACATAAGAACTCCTTTTTTAAAAAATCTGATATCAGATTTTCAAAGTAAGTTTAAAACTTGGCTGAGAATTATTTAATACTATGTGTGGAGCTGTAGGATAAGGATTCTGATAGTTTTCCCAGGACAGAGAAGACTCTAGTGATCAAATACAGATATTATCCTTTGGCTCAAAGTAGCTTAGTAACTTAGAAAAAATAATTTATTAAGACGTCTTTAACACAGTTCTTTAGCACAGAAGAATAAACTTTTTTTTTTTTTGAGAAAAAAATTTTTTTAACATCTTTATTGGAGTATAATTGCTTTACAATGGTGTGTTAGTTTCTGCTTTGTAAGAAGAATATTTGTTTCATTTCTTGTTAAACCATAATAAATATTGCCAACTAGTTTTTTACTTTCATAAACTAAATGTTCAATTAACTTTGAAAATGCAAGACTGAAATGGTTTTACTAGTAATTAAACACTTAACACAGGATGAAAACATATTTACTTTGGCTTAGTAGTTTTATGCTAGCAAGTATATGCTTAATATTACATAACTATTACAACTTTTTGCCTCTATATTCAGCATACACTTTAACACTAAATTAAAATTGATT
Source organism: Balaenoptera musculus (assembly GCF_009873245.2). Classification (NCBI taxonomy): domain Eukaryota; kingdom Metazoa; phylum Chordata; class Mammalia; order Artiodactyla; family Balaenopteridae; genus Balaenoptera; species Balaenoptera musculus. The sequence goes on from NC_045789.1 coordinate 13,572,476, forward strand.
CATCATGAGAATGTGAGGCCAGGACAAAAGTTATTTTAAAAAATAAAAATTTTATGGGTTAGACATACAAGTGTATTAATTGTCTTTATTCTTTTATAAAATAAAACCACAATAAGCCTCATTTTGACATAAGCTCTCCTTGCTTATTAACGATTGATAGTACAAGCATATGATAGAGCAAGTAAAGGGGAACCAAAGGATTCAACAGAGCTAAAGAAATTTAGATAGGATTCATATGTAAAATGAATTGTCATGTAAGAATCAGAGTTCTACTATCTGCTAAGTAACATCTATAAGAATAAATAGGATATTAAAAGCCTTTGCATAATAGTGAACATATTAATTGTTTAAATTGCATAAATGCAACATTAAAAGTTTCCTGTATTTAATTGATACTTTGGAAACTATATTTAGTAAGCATTCAAATTATTTGAAAAAGAACATCAAGTCTCCAAATGAATGAAAGTCATACTAAAGGAAAGAGGAAACTTTCTGAGAATCTGTCATATTCTACTGTGTGTTAGGTCAGTAAATTTACTCAACAATTCTATGAAGTATCACTAATTCCAATTCATTGACAAGAAAACAAAAATTCAGAGAGGTTATGCAACTTTTCCAAATTTACATGGCCAATAAATGGTAGAACCTCTCTTTAAATTTATGTCTGTCTCCCAAATCCATAATTTCATCCACTGGATCACACAAATATTAATGGTAAAAAAAAAAAAAAAAAAAAATATTAATGGTAGACACTGGGATACTTATTTTTAGAATGTTTTTAAATTTTTCCATTTTTCAAATAGTGCTCATTTAAAAATCTTTGCACACATGTTTTTGTGCAAGTATGTAATTAATTCCGTAGGATAGATTCTAGGAGTTAAAACTGAACAAAGTGAATATTTTAACTCTTGATATATTTGGTACTGCCAAATTATTTTTTCCACAGTCTTAGCAATTTTCAATACACACTGTAGAAGAGTAACTGTTTTCCTCAACCTTGCCACCAATGGAAATTATGATATTTTTTATAATAATGTTCTGTAGTATATGTGAAAAATAGTATCTAATCCAAGAAGGTAATCTCATTATTAAGCATTTTAAGGAGAATTTTTTTTTTATTATTTATTTATTTGGTTGCATTGGGTCTTAGCTGCAGCAAGCGGGCTCCTTAGTTGTGGCACACGGGCTCCTTAGCTGTGCCATGCAAACTCTTAGTTGTGGCATGCATGTGGGATCTAGTTCCCTGACCAGGGATCGAACCCGAGCCCCCTTCATTGGGAGAACGGAGTCTTAACCACTGCATCACTAGGGAAGTCCTAGGAGAATTATTTGTAGTATACCAAAAAAATTTTTAAAAATTTATTTTTACTCCAGCAGACAAAATTAAGTTGAACTATGGTGTTCCATGATGATTTAATCAAAACTCATTAGACTGAATTACTTATTTAGAGACAAAGACCTAGTGTACAATAGCCCCCTAAAAGCTAACATTAACATAGTTGTTGGAGCCAATGATTTCCTTACAGCCATGATTTCTCTGTTTTTTTAGCTATCTATCATTGACATTAAATATTTGCAGAGCTAACCCTTCTTGATTTCATAAATTCCTGGAAATCGGGAAATAGTTTTTACCATCTGCAAAGAGTAAACTTGGTCAAAAGAGAAAATATCCCATTAAGCAGATGGAGACAATTCAAGGTAATCTCTCCATCTCAAGTAGCTTAATTTAATCACATTTGTAAATTCCCTTTTGCCTTATAAGATAACATTCACAGGTTTCAGGGAATAGGATATCTTCGGGGGAAAATTATTCAGCCTATCAAAAAGATACAAATCATCAATCATTAGTATTATTTATTGTGTATTTTTATTCATTGTTTTTATGCTCAACTGAAGTGCACACTTTACAAGATAATTCTTTCAAGAAGAGTAAAACTTGTGAATTCCTTAATTGATTCATTACTCTTTTCAGCCATTTATTCAGAGATCCATAGTCATTTGAACCTTTAGATTTCTTTAATGTAGTATGGTATTATATAACTGTATAGCAGACTAACACAAATGGTCCTACTGAGTTCTCTTTGTTACCTACTTCTATCTAAATTAAGAAATATACAAAACACGATTAAGTACATTCAATTTCCATGGCTATGGTCACACAATTACTGGAAGCATTTTATCTGGGAAAAGCTTGCATACATTTGTGCAATCGCTTCCTTTTCTAATCTCTCTTCCCTATTTTGAGCAATCTCCATCATGCTCTTCAACCCTCATGTATGGAAAAATTAATCTGGACATGGTAATAGTGGCGCTAGGGGAAATAAAAAACAAACTTGAAAAAACATTTCTTTAAGAGTTAAAGATAAATAGCTGTGTCTTCTCGGAGTACTTATGCTAATGTACATCAGTAATTTCCAAGAAGGTAATTTAGTATGTGATATTTCCATAACTTTAATTAATCACAGACATTTTTTGTACTTGGAACCTCAATTAACATCTTCAGCAACTAATGAATTACAGAAATACTATACATTAAGTATCCACAGACCTTTATTTACAATGGAGAAATCTGAAAAGCTCTAAAAACTAAAAGATAGTTCTTAACTCATTTGGAATCAAAACTAAATGAGAATGATGAGGAGTCTTCTTTGTGTGTTTGTATGTCTTTTCATCACATATATTGTGGGTCTTGATACCTTTGCTACAGAAATATGAATCAGCTTGATTTTGAGGTGCTGCTGCAGACCCCCCTGGCAGTGTTATATAAAACATGGTATACGCAAAATATTGCCTCCTGGCTGTGTTATATAAAACATGGTATATGTACAATATTGCCTTTCTAAATCTCCATTCTCAATATTTAGATGTATCACATTCAGGGGTTGCTGATAAAGAGTTATAAACCTGTATTTTTTAAAACTGCATTATTTCACAGATGGCAAAAAAAAAAAGTCTTTTTTTCTTTAAGTTGGTGACCTCAGATCTCAAATGCATCCACATCCCCACCCAAGAATGCTACTATAGTTTCTTAGAGTTCTTTGGAAATAGAAGCAATCAGTAGAGGCTTGCCAAATTTTCCCATCACTGACACTACTAACCTAGCTGCATGAGTACCATGCACTCTGTTTAACTTCTGGGGCAGAACTTGAACTGTCTTCATGCTTACTTAAGGCCACTCTGTGATGTCATCTGCTCACTGCTTCCGCAGTCCTCCCAACAACAAGCAAGTACAGTAAGTCGCCTACATATGAACCTTCAAGTTGCAAACTTTCAAAGATGCGAACATGCATCTGGTTCCAGCAAGGAACCACCAGAACCTGTGCCATCAACGTCAGGTATGAGTGAAATTGCAGCTTGCCTTCCATCTCCTATTGCTGAAAATCCTTCAGCTCTACCATCTCCCATCACCTCCTCTCCCTCCTCCAGTCAGTAACTCTTCTTGCCTGTTCACTTGATGCCAGCCCCTCCATGCCAGCTGTTGTACTGTACTACTGTACTTTTCAAGGTACTGTACTGTAAGATTAAAAGTGTTTTCTTCATTTTTTGTGTTTGTTTTTTTAATGTATTATTTGTGTGAAAAGTATTATAAACCCATTAGAGTACAGTACTATATAGCTGATTGTACTAGTAGGGTACCTAGGATAACTTTGTTGGACTTACGAACAAATAGGACTTACGAACACGCTCTCGGAACGGAACTCGTTAGTATGTAGGGGACTTACTGTATGTGAATGTGCACACACCCATGAATCTTAAGTTTCTCCCTTTCTGTGTCCTCCTTCCCAACAGAAGGCAAACATACTGTAGTACCTCTTCTATTACATACAACACTCTTACCTCTCTAAATACCATGCACTCCCTTCCATCCTCTCCCCTTTAGAGCAAAACTCCCAAGTAAGCTGTCCAAACTCACACTCTCTACTCCTCCATTTGCTTTTCTCTTTTCAACCCTGTCCACTCCTGTCCATTGAAATTTCTCTTACCAAGTTACTAATAATCTCCATTGTTACAATTCAGTGGTCAGTTCTCTGTCCCCATATTACATCATACTTTGACCCAGCCAATTTGTTACTCAGTTTCGAAAGTAATCTTTTACTTTGCTTCCAATTTTAGTAGCTTTATTTTTTACTTTCTGCCTACCTCAAGGCACTTTCACCGGTATCTCTTCCAGACCTCTAAATGATCTAGTGGCCCAGTGTTTAGTTAGAGGACTCTGTCTCTTCTCTGCAGTAACTGCATGTGATTCCATCTATCCTGTGGCTTCCAAATTTGTAAATTTACCACAGTGTCTCTGCTGTGCTCCAGACTAGCTTATTTATTGTCTATCTCCAAGGGAATGTCTAACAAGAATTCCAAACTTGATGTTTCCAAAACAAGAACTGTTGATTTTCCTTTACAAACCTATTGCTTTCCTACTTCTAAAATAATTTTTAACATCAGTAGATTATGTCATTCATCAAAATGCTTAGTCCATAAACTTAAGGGTCATTCTTGAAAGATAATTTTTGTTATACCTTCAAAAACTTTGTCCAATTCTGTCACTTTTCACCATGATTCCTTCCACTGTCCTAGTCAAAGTTACTGGAATATCTCACTTAGATTACCCCCAAAGCCCCTATCTCCCTACTTTCTGTCTTTTTTAGCAGCAGCAAACCTGAGCTTTTCAAAATGTAAATTAGTTCATGCCTCTCTTATCAAAACCTTCAAATACCTTCTCACCACATTCAGGTAAAAAGAAAATTCTTACACCCAATAGAATTGAAAACAGGTATTCAAATACTTGTACATGCATATTCATAGCAGCGTGATTCACAATAACCAAAAGTGGAAACAACTCAAATCTCCATCAACTGATGAATGATAAGCAAACCATGGTATGTACATACAATATAATATTATTCAATCATTAAAAAACAAAGTGCTGATTCATGCTACAACATGGATGATCCTCAAAAACATTATGTCAAGTGAAAGAAGCCAGTCACAAAAGGGAACATGTTATATGATTATATTTATATGAAATATTCAGAATAGGTAAATCCATAGATATGGATAACAAGGCCCCTAATTAGCTCTTCAACCTCATGCCTACCACTCTCCATTTATATCCACTGTTCTAGCTACTCTGGTCCCTGCTTATTCTGTTTCTTAGTATATTCTCACTCAGTTTCTTTGTGATTGCTTTTTTCTCTGGTTGAATATCTCTTTAGTCAAATCCTGAAATGGCTTATTCTGGTATCTTCTTCTTCTTTTTTTTTTTAAAGTATTTGTTTATTTATTTATTTATGGCTGTGTTGGGTCTTCATTTCTGTACGAGGGCCTTCTCTAGCTGCGGCAAGTGGGGGCCACTCTTCATCGCGGTGCGCGGACCCCTCACTATCGCGGCCTCTCGTTGCGGAGAACAGGCTCCAGACGCGCAGGCTCAGCAATTGTGTCCCACGGGCCCAGCCGCTCCGCGGCATGTGGTATCTTCCCAGACCAGGGCTCGAACCCGTGTCCCCTGCATTGGCAGGCAGATTCTCAACCACTGCGCCACCGGGGAAGCCCTGGTATCTTCTTAAAATATCACTTCCTTACAAAATATCACCTCCACAATAGCTCATGCAAAATTTCCATAGGATAATAGTTGCTTCCTAAATTCAGATCTCCCCAAACATCTTCCAAAACCCATGTAGATTGTAAGCAGCATAACTACCCACACACAAAAAAATCTCTAATGTAACTAGTATACAGGAAATACAACAAACTTAAAATTACCTGAGTGTAAGGAAATAAATTCCTGTAGCAGCAGAGTCTGGCTCTGGAGCCCACACTGAATTAGGGAGACGGACAGAGACTGTGAAACAAAAGAGAGGAAGTGGAGGCCTAGCAGTGGCTGACCACAGATAAAATAACCCCCAGAAAGAGAGATACTGAAAACAAGTCCAAGGAAATACTGAGAACAGGTCTAAGAACAGGTGAGGAAAAAAAGGCGCTTGAAATTATGTGGGACTAAATGTAACAGTCTTGGGAAGATACTATTTCTGAGCAAGAATGGACAAATTAGAAGGGTGTGGAATATTCCTTGGAAGCTCTGTACTTAAGAGAAAGAAAAGGAATCAAAAAGTTGAAATTTTAAAAAAACCCTACAGAAACAGAAGAGAATCACTGTATCAGAGAACCCCAATGCATTAAGAAGAGATACCCTCAATAAAGAAATTGCTTTTCACTTTAACTGTACAAGACAGTGTTCGTCAACATAGAAATGTGTAAACCACTAAAATTCTCTTTGGCCTCTCACCAGCTATTGCTTGTTTAGGAAAAAAAAAAGTTATTTCAAAATTAACAGAAAATTATTGACAACATTTATACCAATCTACTATAAAAAGAAAAGAGATATTGAGTATCAAAAAATTTTAACTGATGAAAATTCTCCCCCCACCCTCTCACTTACACATACACAAAAACATCCAAGAAACAAAGGAAAACTGAAACAAACACCAAAACCTTAATCAAATGTCTTTTAAAAAATCACTTGCAGATATGAAAAAATACATTTTGAATAAGTGACTCTCAAAAATAGAAATGGACAAAATATAAAAGGATGTGAAATCAGAGTTGAGTAGATCAGAAATGAAAGAGAAGAGATGGGAGAAAAGGACTTCAATAATAAAGACTCAACTGAAAGTTGCTTAAGGAAGAATAGATTCTCATGGATTTTTTTTTTTTAATAAGTGCATTGATGAAGCAAATGTGTGGAGAGCAATGAAAGAGCCAAAAAGACAAAAACAAAGTGAAGAGCTAAAAATAATTGTTGAAAAACGTGATAGATAATATCTAAGAAGATACAGATTTCTTAAAATTGGAATCCCTAAAGAAGAAAACCCAAACATAGGAACAGAAAAAAAAAAAAAAAAAAAAAAATTAAGGCTTAACTCAAGAGAGGTTTTCAGAAATAAAAGATCTTCAGTTACATATTGAAAGAGCACATTTCATTAAGTCTTAAATACACCCTAGAAAAACTTTTAGCCCTTATGAATATTTTTTGAAAGTCCTCTGGGTTTCCAGGCAAAAAGATGAAGTTACTTCCAAAAAAAGAGAAATCACGTTGGCATCAAACTTCTCCACAACAATATTCAAAACAAGACAACAATGGAACCCTGTTTTCAAAAAAATACAAAGGAAAGACTATGTGAGCCAAGCTGTCTTTCATGTGTCAAGGTTATTAAAAAATAGTATTAAACCTGAAAGAATTTAGAGAATTCTATACTCACTAGGGGCTGAGCTTTTTCCATCTTAGTGGTTATTAAACTCTGACAAAATGATGGACAGTAATCACTGAATATATTTAATTGTAGATCTAAGACTAAAACAGAGGTGTGGGGGCTTCCCTGGTGGCGCAGTGGTTGAGGATCTGCCTGCCAATGCAGGGGACACGGGTTCGAGCCCTGGTCTGGGAAGATCCCACATGCCGCGGAGCAACTAGGCCCATGAGCCACAACTACTGAGCCTGCGCGTCTGGAGCCTGTGCTCCGCAACAAGAGAGGCCGCGATAGTGAGAGGCCCACGCACTGCGATGAAGAGTGGCCCCCGCTCTCTGCAACTGGAGAAAGCCCGCACACAGAAACGAAGACCCACCACAGCCTAAATAAATAAATAAATAAATTTAAAACAGAGGTGTGAAAAGGGATAGAATAATAGTGGTAAATATGGTCTAACAAATTAGGAATCTTGCAACTTCAAATAAATGGAGGATAAAGAAGAGAAAAATGGAAAAGAAGATAATAATTTTTGTAAAGGTGATAGACATGTGACAAAGGGTAACATTTAAAGCTTAATTAGTAGGCTAAATAAAGAAAAAAAAATGGACTAAGCTTCATTAATGCTTAACCTTATCTCTCAAAGAGCTCAAAGTTTTTCTAGGAAAGGTGGAACATATACATTCATGATTTCTCTTATAGCTAATTTCTGGAAAAGTTTTTTTAAAATAACATTTAAAAAAGAGTATGTCTAGATGCTAGGAAGGAATTTCTAAATAAAAAAATAATGAAAATTCTATTTTGAATTTAGAAATCTGTTAAAAATTGAGCAAGAAATCATACATTGTATTTATGTCTGCTGTTTGTTGGTTAAAATGTACAGAAATATAAAGATGCCTTTGCAAATGAAGTAGCAGCCTTTGAAATATCCTTAGTTTAATTCTTATTCTGTTTGGAATAAGCCAAAATTTCTTTCTTTCCCTTCCTTCCTCCCTCTCTCCATCCCTTCTTTCCTTCCTTTCTTTGTTTCTTTTTCTTTTTTTCTTCTGAAAATGAATATATTTTTTGAAACTATTCTTGTAGATTGTATGTGTGGGTGGGTTTTATTTTTTTATTTTTTATTTTTTCTCTTTTTGTTCTTGTTTGTGTGTTTTGGTGGTGGTGATCATGGCAGCAGTGGTACTGATATGTCATGTAAAGCATCTACTTCCAAATGCATTTTGAAACATAGTGTGTAGCAACTTTTGCTTTTGTGTTCCTTTGCATCAGCTATAGCTAGCTGTTTTCAATATTTTTGCTTAATGAGGTCAAAAGCAATATAAACAGAATTTCTCCTTGCAAATGAATCTCATACAGCTGCATTCAACTATGAAAGAGCTCTCAGAAAAGACTACCCATTAATTTCCATTTCAAAAATATTTTGTAAAGTGGTTCCTGGGCCTTTGTTAATGGCTTGCCTAGTGTCCTCTGGATCACCATATGCTGTCATCACAAAATATCAGGTCTATAGAGAAATGGCCCTCTGATTTTTTTAGGAAGTTGGGAAAATAACACCAAGTCAAATCAGATAACTCCATTTCCTTAATCAAGTACTTCTGTGATTTTATGGCATAAAAACAAAATTTTTAAAATTCCTTATACAATGTCTAGTAGAACTGGCAGTAGATGAGTAAGACAGTGTCTGAGTGGATGTGAGTGAACTAAAGGAATCTACTGAATGAACTGGGTGACCTTCCACGTTTCCTACTCCAGGAGAAAACAATATGTAACTGGTAAGCAGGATGATGTCTTAGTGGACCATCATCACCCTTGTTTAAGCTGGAGATAAATGGCTACTCTGTACAGGGGGAAAAAATAATCAGGGTTTGGTGAAAGGTTAGACAGAAGGATGCTAAACGCCAAGGACTTCATCATCAGTAAGGAGAGCACAGTCATTCCTCTTATAATGAAAGCATAAAACCAAAGCTGGATAAAACCAAAGGGCTGTTCCAGGAGAAAAGTCTATCTTATTCTCTTTAATATATGATGTTTATATAATCATCTTGCTATTTCATTCTTCTTTGTCAGGGAGAAATCAGTAGCTTGAATTAGATCTTTTATTTTTTGTAACATAAGGAGGTAAATTCTGTTTGATTCCCTTTCCCACAATATCTGAATTCGGTTCTTTTTTATTACCATCTTGAGTCAGAGAGCTTGGTTTCTGTGCTTTTGTTTACAATTATTTCTGGAAAATATATACTCTGTTCTCACTTCTGTGATACTGTTAATTGTCATGTACTAGAATTTACTCTTGTGGTGGGATACTCAAAGCCTTTGTAGCCATTCCCTGAGTTCAACATGGTGCCCTGGAAATCTGTGAGGTTCTCCTTCCTTGCTAAGGTCTCTCATTTCAAGGATTTTACCTTTAGTTTTAGCTGGTGCTCCTTGTTCATTCGTCTGGACCCCTTCTTTCTAGTTTAGAAGATATTAGTAAGAATTATTCCACACATATTATTCCACATTTTTGGGGGGATAGGGAGTTTTAATAGTTCCCTAGTGCAGCTTTTATAACTTCTTTTCATTCCATTTTTTCTTTTTTATATAAGGGTAAGCCAATTAGAACACCACTTACTTTTGCATTTTCCTGTTTGTCTTCTCTTCCTTTGTCTGTCCTTCAAACCCGAGAAAGGCAGAAATGTGCTTTTAGTCAAAACTATGGTTTCACATACATACTCGTATACAGACATACACACATATGTTGCTTAGCATCAATGCCCACACTGTATACCTAAGATCTCTTTTTATTTATATTTTGATCATCCACACAAAAGTCAGACAGAGCAATGAAAATATCTGAAAAAAAACATGCTTAGTCTGCTTAGGCCTAATGCAACATGGTTCAAATCTACCTACACTTGGTAGGTGCCGTAACTTACTGCCACATCATGATCCATACGTGTATCATCCAGGGCTTGAAGGTGGAAGTGTTTCTGTATCAGATTAACTAGTAAGGCAAGATGGCTGTTGTCTCTGAAGAAAAATATACTTATTATTAAAAACCGAAAAGGCTACTGTAGTAATTAAAAAAATCTTTTTGCTTTTGACATTTCTAAAAATATATAGTTGTGTTCAAACATGAGAATTGTATGAGACTGCCTTAAAATAGCTGGCTTTTTTGATTTGCTTATCCAAGATGATACTTATTATGGAGAAATAAAACCTTTTTTCTGAAGAAACGAGAAAGTTATAGCTGAGCCAGACCTTACATACATGTGTGTGCATATGTGATTATATATATATATATATATACACATAAATCTACATCACATTATTGTTAAGCATGAAATTGAAATAATTAGATAGAAGTTAGAAGTAAAGAAAGAACCTTTAACAGTTAATATTCTGACAACTTTGCTGAAATTCAAATGGAAAATTTTGTATATAATTGCTTACCTGGCAGGATTGATGTGAGGATTACTATTTATGTGACAGAAACATGTGTAAACCATCTCGACCTTCTCAAAGAAAGGTTGTAGCAGTGATTAGAGAATAACATCTGCTTTCCTTTTAACCCCTATCTGAAATCAGATTACATTTCACAATGATAGAGAAAGTTAGTATAATGAAATGTATTCTAATAAGTAAGCAGATGGTGTTGAGAGATGGTGTGGGTGATCATGAGAAGAGTTTTATAGCCTTCCTTGGTTTGTTGAGATTTTTTAAAATCTGTATTTATTGTGGATAACTTTGTTTATTGGCACCATATGCTAATACTATGTAAATACAGGATGTCTACAGATTTAGTTAATATTCCATACATTGAACTTCTCAATGAGTTAAAAGATTTTAAATAAGTCATCATACATCATCCATATATTGCTCATATTTGAGATTTTCAGCAAGGGTGCTAAAAATGTAATGGTTTTGACTTGCCATTTGAAGAAATATATATATATATATATACATATACAGTTACATATACTTGTTGTATGTGTGTGTGTGTGTCACATATTAAAGACTTTCTGTATTGGAGGTTTTTGCTTATTTTCAGTCAATGTTTTTTAGTGTATATGTATGTATTCCCTTTACTATCACTAGAAATTCATACTTTGTGGCTACCTATAAGGTAGGAGATGTTGCATAGCCTACCTGTTAAATCTGTATCAGCACAGAAAGTTACTAGATATTGGCTGCCTATAGGTAGGAGATGTTGCACAGCCTACCTGTTAAATCTGTATCAGCACAGAAAGTTACTAGATATTTTGATTACTTCTTAATCATTCTTAATCATAACTTATTTAATTCATCCATTTTTGATATTTAAAAGTGGAGGATAAATACCATGTAATCATTTATTGTATGTTTTTTTATTGAATTATAATTGACATACAATATTATATTAGTTTCAGTTGTACAACATAGTGATTCAATATTTTTATACTTTGTGAAATGGTCACCATGATAAGTCTAATTACATCTGTCACCATACAGTTATTACAATACCATTGACTATATTCCCTATGCTGTACATTACATCCCCATGATATTTATTTTATAACTAGAAGTTCTTACCTCTTAATCCCCTTCAGCTATTTCTCCCATCCCCCCACCCCCCTCCACTCTGATAACCACCAGTTTGTTCTCTGTCTCTGAGTCTCTTTCTGTTTTGTTTTGTTTGTTCGCTTGTTTTGTTTTTTAGAATCCATATATAAGAGAAATCATACAGTATTTGCATTTCTCTCTCTGACTTAGTTCACTTAGAATAATACCCTCTAGGTCCATCCATTATTTGAAGGGTAATTATGAGCCAGCATTTTATAAAGCATATGGTGAGACTAGGGGGAAGAAGTGGAAGGGAGAGTCAAAAGATGATAAAATATTGACAAATCTTGATACAGCTCTCCAGAAGATCAAATTCCATGGTAAAGACTGGATCCAATATAAATAATTATAAAATAGTGTATACCATAATAGAAATATGCATAATGAAAATGTTTGAGCACTTTGCAAAAAGAAGTGGGATAAATTAATTCTGCTAATGTATCAATTGAAAGGCATATGGGTTTTCTACATGCCAGAGGTAACTGGGCATTCTAATCAGAGGGAAATGTATAGAAATAATAATACAGATAACACAAAATTATTTGAAGGTACTGGAGCTAGAACTTAAAAAACCAGGACGGTAGATTGAGGCCATTGTATGAATAATTACTACATCAGGACAAAATAGGCCCCTTACAGAATTTCAGCTAGAGTAGTCACATGAGAAACTTGTGTTTTAGAAAGGTCAGTTCTGTAGACAATATAGAGGATGTGCTGAGAGATTAGCAAGGGAGGGTTTATGTGATAGCCAGTATACTCTTAATTAGCTCTCTATGAAAAGCAATTTGTGGTCAAATGTAATTGGGAAATTCTCAGTCGATATATATAAGCATTTTCAAAAGACTGACTAATGGATTACTTGTTATTTTAATATGTTAATGTTCACTGTGAAGCATATACACATAACACACACATATGTACCTAATTATGCCTCCATCATTAACTTATTCAGCTATCGGAAAAATATACATAAGTTGCTCAAAGACACACAGCTAGTTAAATAATGGAGCTGGGAGTCTGGTCCATATCTGTTTAACTCCAAAGCTTTTAATCACTACACTAGACTCATTTCACTGGGAAAAAAATGCTGTTTTAATGGCTATTCATAGGCAATGGCAGAGGGATGGGGAGGGGGAGAAAACTTCAAGAGTGATAGGAATATAATACCAACAGAATTGTTTAAATGCAGACTATTGGGTTCTTAACAAATAGGCTTCACAAGGTAAATTAATCTCTCTGCCTCCATAGTTATGTATCACCAAATCACCACCAATCAAGGTGGGTTTTTCCTGCTTACTTCCTACTGAGAATTCCTTGCTGCTAATTCCATCTATTGAAAAGAACAAATACAGTATTTACTGTTAATATGGAAATTAAAACCAAAAACCAAGTAGTTATTAGAAAATGGCACGCCCTACGTGCACCCAGACATGACACTCGGCAGTTTTTTTCCTACTATTTCAGTTCCTTAGCAGTTTTATAGAACATTTTCTTAACCGTTAGTTAGCAAATGAGTTATAGAAGTTGTGTAGCATAGGGCTTCTTTAGGGATTATAATCTAACTACATAACAGGCAGAGAACACTAACAGAATTTTATTAAATATCCTACAGTTTTCACTGTTCAGTATAAATTATTTTTTCCTTGAAGAAAGGCATATAATCATTGTCTATGAAATGTTGGAGAATACTAAACAAGGATGTTTCACTGTTTTATTGAGAATAATTACTTCATATTATTTTAAAATACCAATGTGCTTTGTTAAAAAAAAAAAACTACAAGAAAGTTTCTGTTACTCAGAGATTAATTAGTCAGCTGGTCATTTGTCTAGATAATACTTTATTCTAGATTTGCTTTTAGCTTTCACTATAGTGGTGTCATTGCTCACTACCTTTTCATTTTGAGTAGAAATAGAAAGAAAAGTGAAACCAGTTAATATCAGCTTGTTTAGCTCTGTGTTTGGTGAGAGAAAATGTTGACACTGGATTAAAGTAAAGCTGTTATTTATTTTGAGTTGTTATTTATCCATCACTAGTTTTCAGTAATGAAAAGTTAGCTGTGGTTTACCCACCAAGAGATCAATTCCATTTTAAGAGCTATTTATAAAGCTTGGAGACAACCATGAATATAAAATAGTACAATTCATCAGGTCTTAACAATGGACAACCAAAATGGACTAATCAAAATCTAATTTCACCACTGACCCAAAAAGAAAGTAAGTTAAGATTTCCCAGATCCTCTTTTTGTTGGATTAGGTCCCTGCCCTTCTTCTTATTCTTTGTGTTCCTCTATTGTGTCTAGCACAGTGGTGTAATGTCAAGAGAAAGCTAAAAATTCTAGTAAATTGTAGGAGAGCATTGACATGAAGAAGCTCAGGTAAAGGAAGGACAGACTCCAACTCTATACAAAACTTGCATCAAAGGTAAAAAATCTAGGCAATGTTCCTGTAAGTCCTTATCCCCAAAGCAGAAAATGCATATTTAATTTTGTTTTGTTTCACAATATGTGAGTTATCCAGCTCAAGAAGGAGTTAAGTGTATATCAAGTAATATTGGAGAATGTGGAGAAAGCCCTACAGTGTCCATCATGAAATTCTTTATATTGATCAGTGATTTCCAGACTGAGTTCCAATGTATATGCTCAGGGATATACAGGGCTCCATGAGATTTTACTTTTAAATTATTTCAGTGAGTACACACACATTCATATATACTCAAATGTATATACATACACATACTGGAAGAACAAGAACACAATTTTTTAGCTAAGTACCTTCATGCATTTTTTTAACCTACATTTGCTTTTGTGTTGGCACCAAGTGAATAATAAGAGTTTTTGTTTATTTATCCATTTGAGTTTCTCAAACTGGCATTCCAGAACATATTCTTGGGACCTGAAAGTTTTTAACTTCAAGAAATACTGGCATAGATGACCCTAATTAACCAATTGCTGCCATCATTTCTGTGATTGTCGTAACAACTGGGTGAACTGCTGAACATAAAACAGCAGGAAAATGATCGGCATTTGGGTTATCATCATACTCTCCATGTTCATATCCTTCTCCTTTCATAAGATATAGTCTTAAAAATAACTTAAAATGGCAGAGCAAAGCCAGCCAAGCTGGACTTGACCTGGCTTTCCTAGCCTCATGCACACTGCAGCTGCCTCTTCCCAAATGGCCAGGATTACAAGCTCAAAGCCTGAGAGAATTCTCTCAAATGGTTCCATTGCCTTTACCTCCCTTTCCTCTTATCACTCCAGATGGTCTCTTTTCTTGTATAAAATCCAAAACTTGGTCATTGTTTCAAGAGAGACATTAAAGGGTAGTAAACATAGTGTAGGGTGTATAATTAAGAGCATGAATTCTGGAGCCAGCTTGCCTGTGTTCACATTCTTTGCTCTGCCACTTAATTGTGTGACATTAGATTTACAAAACATATTATTAATAATTTAAATTGTTAAATATTAATCATATTTAATATTTACCAATAATTTAATTTGAAACCAAAATTAAAATTTTCTTAAGGTGAAGTTTGAGTGCAATGTCATATTACAATTATGACCATGTCCTCATGATAAAAGTAATGGTATGAGGTTAACTAGGCTAAATGGATGGTCTGATCTAATATCCCCATGACATTTTTTCTTTTCAAGCCATGTGACTTTTATTTTAATTCTATTAGGCATAAAATGAAATCTTAATATTCTATTTAAAATACAACGGAATCCTCCCGTTTGCATGAAGATATTAATCAACAACATCATTTTACCTCAAGATCATTAAAAGTTCTCATGCATATGCTATTGTACCACATGGATTCTCATTACCAGGAAAAAAAAAAAACTAATAAATGATCAGGAATTTAGTTTTGTATAACTTTGCTGATAACGATAGTCAAAGACTGCACTGTCAAATGTGGGTTTAAAAATGGAATTGAATGTATTACTACCAAAAGAAATCTAAAACCATATGCAGCTAACCTTTTATATTCAGGGAAAAACTCATAAAACATACGTTTTGTGATAACTTTTTTATTATACAACATTTTTAGTTGAATTGTTTGTGTTTTTAAAAGAAAAAGTTTAAAAGAAAATAAATCATTTATAATCCTATATTTAAATACAGGCCCATTAACTATATTTGAGGTATTTTTGTAGTCTTTTATATTAATTTTACACATAAAACATGAAATTCTGAAAAATAAGATTTACATTTTTATTTGTAAAAATTACTAGAGCATTCTTTAAAACATTCTTATATAATGTTAATAGTCTTATTGGAAATTTCACGGATGCTTATCTAAAACTATTTCACTAGACAATGGAATAAATGTCTTAAAAGGGACTTCAAATTCAAAGAACATGTTAGTAATTTAAAACATCACAAATTTAACAGGATTATTTAACGATATATTTCTATTATAAAGAAGATAGATATGTAATAAAAAGTATTTGTGAAAGAACTGAGGTTTACTGTTTTAAAAATATTTATTTATTTATTTCTGGCTGTGTTAGGTCTTTGTTGCTGCGCACGGGCTTTCTCTAGTTGTGGTGAGCGGGGGCTACTCTTCGTTGTGGTGCGTGGGCTTCTCATTGCGATGGTCTCTCTTTGTTGCGGAGCACGGCCTCTAGGCTTGCGGGCTTCAGCAGTTGTGGCTCGTGGGCTCTAGAGCGCAGGCTCAGTAATTGTGGCTCACGGGCTTAGTTGCTCCGCAGCATGTGGGATCTTCCCAGACCAGGGATTGAACCCATGTCGCCTGCATTGGCAGGCAGATTCTTAACCACTGCGCCACCAGGGAAGTCCAAGGTTTACTTTTTTTTTTTTTTTTTTTTTTTTTATTTATGGCTGTGTTTTTGGGTCTTCGTTTCTGTGCGAGGGCTTTCTCTAGTTGCGGCAAGCGGGGGCCACTCTTCATCGCGGTGCGCGGGCCTCTCACTGTCGCGGCCTCTCTTGTTGCGGAGCACAGGCTCCAGACGCACAGGCTCAGTAGTTGTGGCTCACGGGCCCAGTTGCTCCGCGGCATGTGGGATCTTCCCAGACCAGGGCTCGACCCCGTGTCCCCTGCATTGGCAGGCAGACTCTCAACCACTGCGCCACCAGGGAAGCCCCCGAGGTTTACTTTTGATAGCCATTTGCAAAATAGAAAAGAATTAGGAAACTTGGTTGATTCTTTTTTCTTAAAAAAAGACATCTTTAAAAAGTTTCTGTGTTTTCAACTTTGGATGAAGGTATTTTGTTTACATAAATTTTATACTTCAGAGTTTAAATTTACAAGCAGGAAATAAATGAAATATATTAAATGGATGACATACTAATTATTCTCTTTGGCTATAAGGTTTTTATACAAAAGAAGAATAATCCTGCTGACAATATACATAGCATTGTTTTATCCCCTTCTGTTTTCCTCTGAGAGATGAATTTTTTTTCTGAAAGTACGAAGGCAGTAAAGATAATAGTAAGGGCTCAGAGTTAGGAATATTGGCTCAGGCTATGTCAAGTAGTTAATTAAATTAATGCAGTGCCATAAAAAGTGAAATGTAATTTATTATCAAAAAAATTAAAGCAACCTGTTGACGATGATTTTTACCTTATTAGAATGCCTTTTGAAGGTTTATCATCCAGCAATGTTTAGGTCTTTCCCTTAAATTGAAACTAGAGTGAGAATTAATTGTAAATTAAGATAACAGTTATCAGACTTAAATGAGTACATCTCTTTATTTTGAATGAAGCACTGTCTTTTGAGATTATTATTAAAACTCTCTTTTTAAAAAAGAGATGAAAGAAAATTACCTGTCAGTATTTGCTATTATTTTGGTAGAAGAAAAAATACCTACAGTTTGCAAGATAAGTGGAAGAGCAAAACCTAAACTTTTTTTGCAAAAGATACTATGGGTGTGTGTGTGTGTGTGTGTGTGTGTAAATTGACACAATCTAAAAATGATTTAAATCAAATATACTTACTTGTAATAAGAAGAGATGTATAGATATATGTAACCTGAGTATAATTTCCAGATCAGCTATAATGACAGTTGTGGCTTAAACACCAATCATGACTTAAAAAACAAAATTAAAAGTGATTTTTACATCAGAAGACAAGTGAGCTTTTCATGAAATGTTGCATTCAGGCTTGTAAATGAATCATTTAGCTTTTGGGAAAGTTCAGATGATTTATCTTACTTAATGAAATTAGCTCATAGTGTCTTTCAACTGGCTCTAAGGAAAACTTTCTTTAGCTAATTATTCCTTTCTTTTATTTTTTTAACCCTTCATTTCTTGGTCCACTGTTATGAAACCATGACATCTGCTTTTACTTTGTTTACTACAGGAAGATTCTATGAACTTCCTTATCTTAGGCATTACATCCAAGATATTTGGTCTTTGTTTGCTTTATATTGTTTTTTATGATATAATAATACATACTTATATTTTAAAATTACTAGCAGTACAGAAATATAGAGAACATTCCTTCACTGCAACATCATCATTCCCTCTCTGCAGAAATTTATGCATCTTCACATAAATTTTATGTGAATGCCAAAGCAAATGCAAAAAGTGTATGCGTATGTGTGAGTATGTATGTGGGCATGTGTGTACATGTGTATAGATAGATATAGATACATATATGTTTACTTAAATATTCATATATGGACATATAGAGAGAAGGAAAGTCAGTTCTTTCTTTTTAATACACCAAACATATGATTTTAAAATTTTCTTTCATAACAACTCTAATAGATCCTTATCCTTCTATAAATTTAGCCCCTTGTATATATGCTCCATAATTTATTTTTCCAGTCATGTAGTGCTGAACATTTAAGGTCTTTTTTTTTTTGGATTGTCTTGGCTTGCATTCTTGCTATTATGAACAATGTTGTATTGAATGTGTTAGACCAAAAATCTTTGCAAAATTTTCCAGTAATACATTTTTAGTCAAGAAATACCTAGTTAAAGAAATTGTGCCTTTAAAATTAGACATATTTTGCCAAATTACCCTCTAAAATTTTTGAATCAAAATGCTTTCACAACGTTGTGTTGAAATTTACCCTTTGCCAACATGAGCATTTCAAAAATTTTAACTTGTCTTAATCTGCCTTTCTTTAATTGAATATGTAGCTAAGAACAATTATTATTTCCTTTTTATTAACTGTTGCCCCAAGTCTTCTATTCATTTTTCTCATTTTGTGCAACTCTACTTACTGATTTTAAAAGCTATTTATACGGTAATGAATGTTTTCTTTGCTTGCTATGTGTTTTGCAAATATTTCCTCCAACTGGTCATTTAAATTATTTTTCCTTTCTGGTGTATTTTTCAATTGGGAGTTTAACATTTTTAAAACATATTTTTAATACTCAATATTATGTCATCACACAACGACAGTCAAACACAAAAGCTAACAGAATATGCTGATACTATTTAGGCATAAATAATGAACCAGTGCCTCTTTATTTTATTTTATTTTTCCAGGACAATAGTGAAATACTTTATTATTTTGTTTTCTTAATATAGGAGTGGGTATATTTTAATCATGGAGGAGAAATCCTGTTTCCTATTCCTAAATATATTGGATTAAAGCCATATGTGCATCAGGTTAACTAAGAATAAGGACGTTTTAAGAAAGCTTTAATCATGTGCATTCAAAATAAGGATATAAAAAGCAATAATCTATTATATTTAAGTTCTGAAGTCAAGAATTAACTCACAAAAGTTTTTCTAGGTTTTCATCAGCTGATATGATTATTTGTTTTAAAATGTTTCTAGTATCAAATTTAAGCTTTTTTTTTTCCTTTTTCTGGGTAATTTGCATCATTTCCCCTTTTTATAAATTCCCGTATTTGAAGAAACACAAAACATATGAAAATTTATAGGACTTTAAAAATTGCAAAAGATACGAACACCTGTGTGAAAGTCAAACATTACAGGTATGTATAAAGAAAAAGTTATTTATCTTCCCTTCACTCCCTCCAATTCCATCCCCCTGAGAAGCACAATGTTAACAGTTTAGTGTATATTCTCCTCACTAAAGAAATATGTACATATGCATTTATTCAAACACAAATGCATAATTGTAAAGGCTCATTTTATAAAGTCAGAATCAAATCATTCACATCATTCTACATATTAATCAGGACTCTTGGTTGCAAGTAACAGAAACAGAAAGTAGTTTAACTAAAAGGGGGGATTTATTGGTTCACTAAACTGAGAAGGCTTCAAGAAGAGCTGGATCTAGGGACTTAAATCAGCACCTGGTTTTGCTTTGTCTTGGTTCTGGTCTTCTCTATATTGGTCCATTCTTGGGCAGATCTTCCCTTGTGGTGGCAATAGCTTACATCTTCACAGCTCCAAACCCGGAAAAAAAAAGAGTACGTTTCTCTTTCAACAGAATCAACGAAAGTTCTGAGGTTTTGCACTCACTGCCTCTGATTGGATCGATGAAATGTCCATTCCTGAGGCCAGAGGAATGCTCTCATTGTGATCTTCCAGTCATGTGTCATGGGTACACATGGACTGAAAATAGCCTCCCTGTCTTAGTTTGGGCTTCCATAACAAAAATATACTAGACCGGGTGGCTTGAATAACAAGTATTTACTTCTCACAGTTCTGAAGGTTGGAAATCCAAGATCAAGAGCTGGATTTGATCTGGTGTCTGGTGGATACTCTTACTGGTTTGCAGACTCTGAGAGAGAAACAGAGACACAGAGACAGAGAAAGAGATGGAGATGAAGGAGGAGGAAGAGGAGGAGAAGAAGGAAAAGGAGGAGAGGGAAGAAGAGGAGGAGGAGGAAATGGAGAAAGCATTTGTTGTTTGTAGATTTTCTGATGATGCCCATTCTAACTGGTGTGAGGTGATACCTCATTGTAGTTTTGATTTGCAGTTCTCTAATAATTAGTGATGTTGAGCAGCTTTTCATGTGCTTCTTGGCCATCTGTATGTCTTCTTTGGAGAAGTGTCTATTTAGGTCTTCTGCCCATTATTGGATTGGGTTGTTTGTTTCTTTAATATTGAGCTGCATGAGCTGTTTATATATTTTGGAGATTAATCCTTTGTCCATTGATTCGTTTGCAAATATTTTCTCCCATTCTGAGGGTTGTCTTTTTGTCTTGTTTATGGTTTCCTTTGCTGTGCAGAAGCTTTGAAGTCTCATTAGGTCCCATTTTTTTATTTTTGTTTTTATTTCCATTACTCTAGGAGGTGGATCAAAAAGATCTTGCTGTGATTTATGTCAGAGTGTTCTTCCTATGTTTTCCTCTAAGAGTTTTATAGTGTCCGTTCTTACATTTAGGTCTCTAATCCATTTTGAGTTTATTTTTGTGTATGGTGTTAGGGAGTGTTCTAATTTTACTCTTTTACATGTAGCTGTCCAGTTTTCCCAGCACCACTTATTGAAGAGACTGTCTTTTCTCCACTGTATATCTTTGCCTCCTTTGTCATAGATTAGTTGACCATAGGTGCATGGGTTTATCTCTGGGCTTTCTATCTTGTTCCATCGATCTATGTTTCTGTTTTTGCAGTGCCTCTTTTTAAGAACATTTAATTAAGAGATTAAATTGTATGTCCCAGAATTGTACACATGTGTGAAGGTGTGTGTGTATTGTATCTTTGGAGAGCAACAATTAGTTAGTGGGTAGAAATAGCTGTTTTAATATCTCTATTGGTATATTGTTGCTTATAGTTTCTTTAATGATATTTTATATGAAGGAGTTTCTCCAAATGTTAATAACTATTCCAAGAAAAAGAGAAGTCAGTAATGAAAATATTTAGGAGAAAACTGCATAAGATACTCATCTCTTAGAGGTTCACAATTGGCCATCAATGATCTGTGGAAGGCTGATAGTGAGGAAATGTGTTTCATTTCAGTGTTTCTCATGTCATTCACCCACATATCCTTTCCCTGTAGAACACTTTTAACAATTCTCTGAGTGGAAATTCTAGCAGTGCTAATAGTGTGGTCTTTTCTGAAAAAGGTGTTAAAATCTGAAATTTTAAAAAGAGAAGTAAACAGCATTCCAAATATGAACCATAATTTTTAATAGATTATCCTAAGGCTTAAACAGCAGTGGTATATACCTTTAAAGGGGGATTAAGACAGTGATATAATAGCCCAAATATATTAAACTGAGGTACTTTTACTCTTCCTTAAGTCAAATAAGCTAAAGTATATGAGAATATGAAGTATGGTACTTTTGCTTCTTGGATGTGGAGAAGTAAAGGATAAAATGAAATTTAAAAAAACTCAAATATATTTACCTTATTCTAAACAAAGGAATAATACTCTATTGTTGTGTTTCTATAGCACTCAGAAAGCTTTAACTGTATAAAACTTTCTATAGTTCACTGAAACAGAATAAAATGCTAAAAAGCATTAATCTGTTTTTTTTCCTCTGAGTTTCTTCCACCAGCTCATTTTCTAGTGGGAAAAAGAAAAAGGAAAATCTTTCTATCAGAAAAAATTTACAAACCATTTCAATTAAGTCTCTTACTTTAAGTAATCCTATTGGCACAAAACAAAATAAAAAGCCTGGCTCAGAATTATATTCTTTGCCTCATTAATTCAAAACCTGCCATTCCTTTTTATAAATGCCATAATTTCAAGACTTACTAAGATCATTTTAATTCCCTAAGTCATCTTTAATGAGACTCCAAAACATGTTAAGCAAACATGGTCTAATCAAATGAGACCTGAATCTTTCTAGGAGACAAATATATACCAATTTGTGTTTATGGGTATGCAATAGATTTACAGAGACTTTAATGTCAAGGAATGCTCTTGATTCTTAGCTGTCTTAGGATATAGCCCTAAAGATATTAGTTATATACTTATATCGTAGACTTTATTTTACAACTTAAAAAAATACATAAGGTTGCTTAGCTATAAATTTCTTGACTTCTGGGGATTTAAAATTCCCTTCTGAAGTTAAGAAAATTTGTCTATATAATTTATTACAAATTTAAAGTTTATAGTTTAGCATAAAACATGAAGATTTTCAGAAGACAGGTTTTTAACCATTGCAAAATTCATGTATTTCACACTATTTTATGTTTTTTAAAGTTCCTTAATTCTGTAGTTTGATTGGAGTGGTGACTTCACTGGCAGAGGCAATTGTCAAAATTAATAAACTAAACACTTAAGAATTGTGTATATTGTTGTATATTAATTAAGCCTCAATTTAAAAGAGTATTCTAGTTACCATTAATTCCTTCTTCTCTCTATTTCTGATGTCCAGCCTTTCACCCATCTACTACCACACTGAAATAAAAGTATAAGGATTACATTAATATAGCATTATTCCTTTGTCAGTGGAGATTAAATATCCTAAATTTCAGTGAAACAAGAAGGTGGGGAAAGACCAAAAGAAGGAGGATTAGGCTCTATTTTTATCCCTGTGACACAGAGAAACAACTAAAATGGCATTTGGCTCTATTTGAGTATAGTGCTTAATGATAATGTACTCTTCAGCACAAATTTAGCAGACAGTATGCACTTGGTAAATATTTGTTGATGGAAGGAGGGAAGGAAAAAGGAAAGGAGGGAGGGAGAGAGAGAGGAAGAAATGAAAGAACGAAGGAGGAAATTTTAACCCAAGACCACAAAAGCATTTGGAAACATTTGAGTTCTCAGAAAGTACATCTCTGTAAGAGAAAAAACCTTCTCTATAAGTTTATGCTGAACGCCATTTCAGGCAGATCCTCCATGTTTACATTCTTTAGGATTTACTATTAATTTTCATATTTATTAATTCCCTGATATACTGCAGGCCCTATTCCCTATTCTGGAATTAGTAAGATTAGCTAGTAATGTAGGTCCATATAACTGAGTATTCCCTTCAACCTGTAGGTGTTTTTAGGTTTGTCCCATTTACATTCTTATCACAAAATCAGCTTCCCTAGTTGTCAGCTAAGGATGGCATAAATCTTTGCTTAAAATGATTTAAATAATTTAGGCCTCACAGTATCAGGTAGGATTTGTATGTTTTAGGTGGTTCAATATGTACCATTTACCATTTATAATATTAAAATATTTTAATTTTAAAGTTTCTAACATTGGGACTGGACTTAACTTTGTAGTGAAGTAGGTTTTAAAAAACAGTCAGAAATAGACTTTAAATATAAGCATTTTAGCTATGTAACATGGTTCTAACATAATAGCTTCCCATAAGCAAATATCTACTGAAATTTGAAACATGATCTTTATCAAGTTATTCTACATTTATTTTTTTTCATTTGTATTCCTATGTTAACTCTCACCTCTCCAAATTAAAATATTACAGATTTAAAGAGAATATCGATTTTGAATTATGGATATGCATCCATGTTAATTTTGAAAAAAAATCTAAATAATCAGTCATTGTGTTTGAAAGCATATTCATTACTCAGAATAGAATGAAAAGTAAGGAAAATAAATAAAATTCATTCAAAAAATCCATTCTGAAATCTTACTGCCTTTCACGAATAGAAGCAGTGTATTAGCAAGAAAATATATGTATTTTTGACTGACAAACTGTAAAAAGAAAGTAGCTTTTCTTCTTTTTTCCATAATTACTATCTTCCCTTTCATCAGTTACAATCAATTAGGTTTTAACAGGGATTTATGATCCTAGTTATAATCTGTTTCTGCTTTATTCAAATGCTTTCTGAGATTTGCTTTGTAGCTTAATGTTATTTTTTTACATATTAACTCATTATGAAATGATTTATAGGGCACATTTGGCCTCATAGTCTACTTTAAGCATAGGACAACATATAGATCATCAGGAAATAGCTATTCTATTTGAAGATAAACATGTCTCATATATATGTAGAATCAAAGACATATACTTTGCACATGAAATATCCCTGTATTCCAGGCTTGGCTTTATTTCTTAACGCCATGAAGATTTGCCATTCCATAATGTATGTCCAACGTAGCTAAGTATATTTTAAAGTTTGAAAATCAGTTACATTGTATTCTAGTCCACAAGAACTTTGAGATTTACTTTGATAGTACAGAAGTAGAATGGTGTAGAAAAGGGTATTCAGAATAGAGTTACAATGGTTTTGTGTATGTGTGTGTGTTTGAGTGTGTGTGTGTGTGTGTGTTTGAGTGTGTGTGTGTGTGTGTGTGTGTACCTGTTTTCCAGAATTCTAATCCTTTGAAACTTATCCTCCAGCCATCGCTTGTCCTTGCCTGCTCGGCATCTTGAGTTTTTGATGCTGGATGAAGTTTATTTATGAATACCTGAATTTAAGAATGGGTTTTCTAAAAGTTTTTATAGGAAATAGCATTCAAAATTTTATATCTGGCACTAGTTGCTAAGACCAAATGAAATTTATAATTTTTTTTCATTCATTTATAATTTTACACTTGCACATGCACATTTTAACTTGCCTACTATTTGGAAATACAAAGAAAAGACAATGACCTGAAACCATCCCATTTTTACTAGGTAACACCAAGAATAGGCAGGCCATGAAAATGGAAAGGATGTTTGTACACATGTGAAGTACAGATGTTACTCAGAATTGAAAGGAAGAAATGGGGAGAGTAAGAAAATTGCCTCTTGAATGCACATTGGCAAATCAACTGAGGAATGCAACCAAGGATTTTTTTTGTTCTACATATAAACGCATTTTTTCAGTTCTTCTGGAATTTTATGTACATGGCAGCAGTGCTTTTGTTGTAGGGGTGATTTATTTGTTTTCATTTGGCTACTATTTATTTGGGATGACATTATTAGCTATTTATCAGTGGTTAGAACAGTCATAAAAATTCTTAGGGTCAGTGTGCCCAATGTCTTAGTTTGATTCACTAATGCATAGCAGTTAGACACTCTATTTTTCACATTTTATTACTAACTCTAACATTCACAAAAGAAGCGTTGAAGAGAAAATTGAGGTGGAATAGTACAATTTCATAGCACACTTAGAAAATAAAAATCAAAATAAGTACTAAGTATCACTGGGCAAAGGATGAGTATACCAATGGTTGTATACGTACTGAACAACTCTCTTTTTCCTGGACTCTACAGAGGATATCCACTGGCATGTTTTATTACTCTTTCCTACTAGTGTTGTATTTTCACAATGATAATGCTCAGCAATTCAAAGCAAGTCCATATATTATTGTCTTATTTTTGGAGATGAGGGGAAGATTAGATAAATACTAAAACATGCAGTGTTTTTACAATGAAATTCAGAGTTTAATAAACATTTTTCTGTCTTCAAGTTCTTTTTATTGAGGTTATATAACAAAATACTTAAATATACATGTTAACTTGTATTATTTTGTTAAAAGAAAGAACTAAAGAACACATTTTAAAACTTAGGACACAGTTTTTATTTTTCCATGGCAGATTGTTAATGCAAAAATTCCAGGAGCACAACACATACCTATTCATAAGAATGGAAAATTCTGGGCTTCCTTGGTGATGCAGTGGATAGGAGTCTGCCTGCCAATGCAGAGGACACAGGTTCGATCCCTGGTCAGGGAAGATCCCACATGCCGCGGAGCAACTAGGGTCGTGCGCCACAGCTGCTAAGTATGCCCTCTAGAGCCTGAGAGCCACAACTACTGAGCCTGCGCTCTAGAGCCCGCAAGCCACTACTACTGAGCCCGTGTGCCACAACTGCTGAGGCCCGCATGCCTGGAGCCCATGCTCCACAACAAGAGAGGCCACCGCAGTGAGAAGCCCGTGCACCACAATGAAGAGTGGCCCCTACTCGCTGCAACAAGAGAAAGCCCGCGTGCAGCAACGAAGACCCAATGCAGCCAAAAATAAATAAATAAAATTTAAAAAAAAAAAGAAAGAATGGAAAATTCTAATCCAGATCTAAGTCATCTAAGTTACTATTTGATTGGTAACATTAAAATAATAATATTGATAAATGTTTTTAAGCTTGGTTATCTCCGTTCCTCATTTTGCACCTAGGAAATTAGAGAGACACAAAGCCAATGTAGTACCTAATTCACACTTAGAAAGATTTCTGTTGCATACTTTCTTTAGAAAGAAGAGAATCAGGCTCTTCTTTAATTTATTTATCCAACAAGTATTCATTTAGTACCTATAATTTACCAAGTACTATTTTTTTTAATTTATTTATTTTTATATTTATTTTTGGCTGTGTTGGGTCTTTGTTTCTGTGTGAGGGCTTTCTCTAGTTGTGGCAAGCGGGGGCCACTCTTCATCACGGTGTGCAGGCCTCTCACCGTTGCGGCCTCTCTTGTTGCGGAGCACAGGCTCCAGACGTGCAGACTCAGTAATTGTGGCTCACGGGCCTAGTTGCTCCGTGGCATGTGAGATCTTCCCAGACCAGGGCTCGAACCTGTGTCCCCTGCATTGGCAGGCAGATTCTCAACCACTGCACCACCAAGGAAGCCCTACCAAGTACTATTTTGAGCATGAGAGCAATGAATAAATTTGACAAAGCCCATAGACTCATGATGCTTATAACGTGTTAAGGAAGATAGAGTACACCAACAGACACGTAAATATATCAAAGATCATGCCAGGCAGTGACAGGCAGTGCTGATTTTGATAGAGTCTTTAAAAGAGAAGGCCTTTGGAGCAGAATCTTGAAAGAACTGAAAGTGAACTCCTCCAGAAGGGTTGAGGATGACACAGGAGGCAACAGAGTGCTTAGCGTGCCCATGGAACAGCAACACTCGCACTGCTGGAAGAGAGTGAGTGAGTGCCAGGACAGTAAGACATGAGATTGGAGAGGGTTGCAGAAGATGATAGATCACTCCTCCTTTTTAAGGAGGAGTGACATGGTGAATCATGTTTTATAAGGCAGAACATGGAACCTTGGAGTACTGTGATATAGCTGTGGATATGCAAAGAAAATCTGATTTGGGAATTAGTTTGAGAGCAGAACCAGCTGCATTTGCTGATGGACTGAATGTGGCTATGAGATAAAGATAATTTTCTCTGATGATTTCTAGGGTTTAGGACTTGAGCAACCCTTAGGGTAAATGGAAGTATAAGGTTTGGCAGAGGAAGGAATAGGAAATCAAGTCCCATTTTTTCTTTTTTGGTTGGTTATATTTTGATGTTTTTTTAAAGAACCATAATTGTAATAGACTAAGAAGACAATTGAATTTGGAAGCCAGGGAGACATTTTTACAAGAAAAATTATACCAGACTGGGTTAAACAGGCAAGGAAGATTTTATTGAAGCCTTTTACAGTTGGGGTCAAGACTATTGCAACAGGAAAGAGACACTGAACTCAACTCCACTGAAACAAAAGGATGAAGAATTTTTAAACATTGGGTGAATAGTGGAAAAGTAATGGAGGACATTAGCTGGGAAGTTGGTCATTGTGATTAGGTCACCTGTGTTTGCTAATTGGTGCTCATGGAAGTTAGTCTCCAACTGGGAGAAGATTAACATCTCAATGGTGCAGAGAAGAATTTACAAGTGTTCTAAAGTAAATGCTCTAAGAAAAGGGAGAACAAGGGCTTATGGTCAGGAAGAAACCTATCTAAAGTTTAGTCTAGCTGAAGGGAACATTAGGGTGCCATTTTGGTCACATCCCAATGTTACGATTATACCATATTGTGACAATGTTTGGTTTTGGTGACCCATTCAATTAAAACAAACAAACAAAAAAACCCTGCAAACTCCAAAGAAAGAGAAACATTTATCAGAGGAATTTTGAATTATAGACATCTTTCAAACCTTTTCTTAACTTCATATCTCTCTCCAGCTACCATTCCACTTCTCGTTCCTTTTTACATCTATTCTAGTTCTTTTCATTTTCCCTTCTATCATCTTACAAACCCACTTCAATCACACTTCCACACACTCTACCATCAAAACTAATCATTCCAAGTCATCAGTGTTTTTATATTGTTAAATCTAGTGATCAATTTGCAGTCCTCATCTTAATTACCTGAAATATTTGAACTGATTTATATCTTCCTCCTTCATATATCCCCTCTTTTTTTTTTTTAATTGGCATCTGTGGCCCACTCTCTCCCAGTTTTCCTCTACCTGATTCCCCATTCTCATCGTCTTTGCTTGTTTCCCCTCAACTCCCTAACCTCTGAACACTGGAGTGTTTTCTACCTAGACTCATCTCTAAGTTGAATTTGCTTTCACAGCTTTCAGTACCATCATATACTGATGAGTCTTATGTTTATGATGCCAGTCTCAGCCACGACTCCCAAATTCCATACTCATATGTCTAATTGCCTATTCTAAATCTCCACATGCCTACTCTAAATCTAAACTGTTGAAGTCCTAAACTGAACATCTGATCTACACCCTCTAAACTTGGTCCTCTCAGATCAATTTCGGCAAAGGTAACTACTTACTACTGCTTGCTCAGATTAAAATTCTTAAAGTCATCCCAGACTTTTCCTTTTCTTTACATTACGCATCCAAATATCATGGTATTTTAAAAATCTCAACCAGAATCTGATTATTTCCCAAACCTTCACTACTAATTCCCTGATCCAAGACTCCATCTTCTTCTTCCTGGATGAAGACAGCAGCCTCTTAACTGTTCTTTTTTTTTTTTCCCCACATCTTTATTGGAGTATAAATGCTTTACAATGTTTTGTTAGTTTCTGTACAACAAGTGAATCAGCTATATGCATACATATATCCCCATATCCCCTCCTTCTGGAGCCTCCCTCCCACCCTCCCTATCCCACCCCTCTAGGTCATCACAGAGCATCGAGTTGATCTCCCTGTGCTATGCAGCAGCTTCTCACTAGCTGTTTTACATTCGGTAGTGTGTATATGTCAGTGCTACTCTCTCACTTCA